>NC_136057.1:245000411-246226186 GCF_964261635.1 Lissotriton helveticus | reverse complement strand
CCTCGCTTGCAGAGCTAAGTCCATATATAAGCGCAGTGCTTGTGGGCTAATGTTCATTTGTTAGGTAACCGCTTCACTTCAATTGTATTATTAAGATTTGTGCCGCATAGAGCATGCAATGGTCATAACGGCTCTGGCTACTCCGGTGACACTTTGGCTATATTGTATATTTTTTTTAATAAGGGTTGTTGGCGCTGTGGTGTGCTAATGCGGCACCTTATATGTAATGTAATAGGCTATGCAATGGCCATATCAGCCCTGGTCACTCTGGTGGCACTGTGGCTATATTTATATATTTTCTAATGCTGCACCTTGTATGCAGAGAAATGGATGGTCTTTGCACGGTGTCACAAGTTGAAAAGTCACTGCGCTTAATCTCCTAAGCGCCCCCAGAAAACCTGCACGAGCATTCACGCTGTTGTAGAGGTCTGCCCTGAGTTATGTAATTTATATCTGGGGCTATGTATGAGTTCTGTTCTTATTGATGACGGAACCTTCACCTTAGAGGCTGATGTTTTACAGAAAGGGTGACAGTCCTGTAGTTATTTACAAGGCAGGAAGGTATGTGTAGGGCACACTGCTACCCTATCAAGAGAGGGTTTACTGTTTATGAGCAAGACTGAAAGATTCTATGTTTCTATGTAAAAATAGAGGCCGGACAGAGAATAGGGTTCTGTTCCCAAGAATATCAGGGCGGGGTCTCTTGGATTACTGTGCCAGTTGTAGCCAAGGGATTTCGTCATTGAGTTAATTTTCCCATGTAAATGTAAATGTATTTTGAGCTTGTAAAGCGCACTGCTACCCGTCTGTAGGTTTCCTGGCGCTGTATAACTCTGGGGAACCTGTCCTGGCTTTCCCTGTGGGATGGTCCCTGCTGGGAGGCCCCAAGGTGGAGCCAGACATCCCCGGAATTGATGGGGCCGTTGTGGAGATTAGGCAAGCTAATGCCCAGAGTTGCCGAGTTGAACCCCTGATTAGAGTAAGCACCGAAGCGAGAATTATCGAGTCCGCTGACCCAAGTCCACGACCCTGCCGCGTCGGGAATTGAACCCTGGTCCCGGGCCGACTTCTGCTCCCGGGTCTGCCCCCTCTAACCAGTGAGCCACACTGCTCCCACTCCCATGTACGGAGCCGATACACCCACCTCTGTTCTATGATGTAGAGTGGTCTGGTAAGGTCCGTCCTGTGTGTTTTTCATGGCTTCCAATACCACCGAACTCAGGTCACTATCCTTGTGGTTGAGTTGCAAGAAGTGCCTTGTAAGTTTGGCGTTTGTCGTTTTACATCATATAATGTTATGATGCTCATTCATGCAGACTTTAACTTTTCTGGTGGTTATGTCCACATACATTATACTGCAGGGGCACGTAAGGAGAACACATTTTCAGTGTTACAATTACTAAAATTGTTAAGTTTACAAGGGTTCCCGGTGCCTGTGTCCACTTCTTTTGTGGTTATGGTGAGTGGGCATGCGACACAGCCTCCACAAGCAAAGTGTCTAGTGGATCTCTGTGTATTCCTGGTTTTCTTTCAGTGTTGGTGGGTCTTTGGCATGCACTAATTGATCCCGGATGTTCTTACTCCTTTTAAACGTGAAAAAGGGGTCTCCCCATGTTGATCAGCTCCATCAAGAATATGCCAATTCTTCTTTACAATCTTATGTACAGCGTTTGAAACAGGTGTGTATGTGGTTACACATACAATACAGTCTGTTTTTTCTCTTTTGGTATCCTCTAGGAGTGCCTTGCGGTTATTATTTTTGGATCTCTTCTTGGCTTTCTTTATCAGTTTTTTTAGGATAGTGACTATCTAGTAGTTTCCTTTCAAGTTCTTTCGCCTGTATTGTAAAGTTCTCTGTTTCTGAGCAATTCCTGCATACACTTAAGAATTGACCAACTGACAGGTTGTCACGCAGTGCCTTTGGACGGTAACTCTCGTACAACAAGACGCTATTCCTGGCCAATAGGTTTATTATCTACTTTCATACTTATTCCATATTCTGTCATGCTGATATCTAGATCCAAAAAGACAGTGTTATTTTTGCTGATGGAGTGGGTGACCTAAACTAATGATCTTTTGATTTCACCCAGTCTACAAAGGTTTTTGCTGTGTTTTCATCCCCTTGCCATACAACGAACACATCGTCGATATAGCATTTCCAGGTCTTCATATGTTCAGTGACAGGGTTGTTTTCTATTAAAATGTAGTCCTCCTCGAATTGGTGAACATATAGGAATGCCAAATTGGGGACAAAGGTACTGCCTATCGAAGTACCCTTGATTTGATGGTAAATCACATCTTCGAATTTGAAAAAATTCTCGGTGAGGACAATCTCTGCACATTTAATAATGAAATGTCTGGGAGTGAGGAAATCCCATTCCAGGACAGCAAAATTTCTTCAACAACTGCCAGTGTTCGTCTTTGTGGGAAACTAGTGTACAGTGCTTCTATGTCCATTGTAATGAAGATATCCTCTGTGGTGTTAATTTGTAGGGCTCGCAGGTGGCACAATACATCCTTTGTGTCTCTTATGTAAGATTGAGATTTCTACACAAGTTTTCTTTAAAACCGGTCGCAAAACTACAAAAGGGGCTCCAGAATAGATCCGATGCCAGAGACAATCGGCCAGCCCGGTGGTGGCATTCTCCCTTTGGGAATTTTAGGGAGGGTATAGCATCTCGGTGTTCTTGGGTTCTCACTGATGAGGAAGTCAGCTTTGTGCTTTGTGATCCAGTTAGTGCTTCGTCACTATGCTTTTGATTTTCCTGACAAGACGAGGTGCTGGGTCTTCTGTGTGTGATTCATAGCTGGTGCCATTAGAAAGTAACCAATTGCACTCATCCCTGTACATGTTTTATTTATCAGGACTATCGCGCCGCCCTTATGAGTGGGTTTGATTGTTAGGCCTGTGTTGTTCTTCAGGTCTTCAAGTGCTTTTCGTTCTGGTTTAGTGAGATTTTGGAAGCCATTCCCTTTCCTGAAGTTGATCTTCTCAACTTCCTTGAGAACTTTTTGTTCAAAGGCATTTGGCAGCGAATTATCTGGGTTGGGGGTACAAATGTGGATTTTTTCCTTAGGCCTGTGCTGATCAACTCAGTCTGCTCTTCTCTTCTGTCCCCAAAGTGGTTACAAAGTTTGATATTTCTGAAGAACTGTGCTAGTTCAGTATTGCGTGTAAAACGAAAGTTCAGTGGTGTGGGAACAAAACCTAGGCCTTTGAAGAGAACTGTTTCTTCGTCTTTGGAAAGGGTGTGGTCACTAAGGTTGACCTCCTCATGCCTTGCGAGATACAGTATTTAAAGAAGAATTGTGCGGCACCATCACTGACTTCTTTGATCTCAATACCGGTTCAGTCAAAACACCCTCAACTCTCCGGGATTCATTTAACACCTTCAATGCTACAGCAATTCAGCCTCTATGCTGACCACTTTTAAATCCCATTGTTCATGACGAGCTCAGCTCGTCATGAGCACACAGGCAGTGTACTGCATGACGAGCTGAGCTCGTCATGAGCATGGACGGGGTTAAGGTGGGAATAAGAAGGGTGTGCATCTCTAAAGAGGCCAGTGTCCTCGGGGCCAAACGGGACACTCTGAGATGCCTGGAGACTGACCTCCAAGCTTTAGCGCAAGCTTACTGCTCTAACCCCAACCCAGACACACCGGCTAATATTAGTGTTAAAATCACTGAGTACCACTCAAAAGCTGAATGTGAGATTAGCTGCCTTGGCTAGTAGACGACTGCTCGCAGATACAGTGAATGTGAGCACTCGGGCAAAGCCTTAGCTAATCTGCTGCGTCAACTCCATGCTTCCATCTATCTGACAGAGCTATGCACCGACTCGGGCAATAGAATTACTACGCCAGATGACATCATACAAACAATCACTAACTTTTATTCTCAACTCTACACTGCGGGATCTGAGCAGGACCCAGAATCCCTACAACAATACTTCGAGTCGATTGAGCTCCTATGGCTCAGTCCGGGTCACCGCGAACATCTTGGCGCTCCATTCACATATGCTGAAGTCACCCAAGTCATTACAGGACTCCCAGCAGACAAGGCACCCAGCACGGATGGCCTTACCACAGCGTTTTACAAAGAATACGCCCCAGTTTTAATTCTACTCTTAATGGAGATATATAACAAATACATTAAAGGCGGATGCCTTCCCCCGTCGCTACGCGAGGCACTCATCACCATAATACTGAAACCAGATAAGCCGCCAACATCTTGGGACTCCTAACACCCTCTCTCGCTCATTAACACGGACAATACAATACTGGCCAAAGTATGGGCAAATCAATTACTTCCCCTCATGTCGCAAATATTATGTCCAGACCAATCCAGCTTTATCTCAGGCCGAGACACCTCACATAACCACAGAACTATTTTCTGAGTAATGCATCAAATTAATCCCACCCTTCTTGCAGTAGCGGTGCTCCTTGACACTGCTAAGGTGTTTGACTGCCTTGAGTGGCCCTTTCAGTTCTCTCTTCTGGCCCGCATTGGCATCAGTTCTGGGTTTATCTGCAACATTAGACTGCTATACACACTGCGTGCATAAAACTGAACGGACAGATTACCGAACCCATCATGATCACCAGAGGCACAAGCAGGGATGCCCACTTTCGCCCCTGCTTTTTGCCATTGCCATGGAAGCCCTTGCTGCTCGGCTATAGCAACATCACACTCACCGCGGTCTTGGGTTCTCAGGCCATGCTTAGGTTACCTCTATGTATGCTGACGATGTCGCATTATACATTTGTGAGCCACATAAGCATTTAAATCCCATGACCATGGAAGTCATATGTTTCGGCGATACTCGGGCATCCACAGTAACTGGAGCAAATTCATATTATTTCCTCTTACAGATGCAACACAACCTTGCTCGACCAAGTTTCCGCTTAAATGGGGAACCGAGCCGATGAGATACTTGGGGCCTCATTAATGAGGCCGTGCGTCACTTTTACGCCGCCGGTGCGTCACTTTTTGTGACGCACCAGCAGCGTAAATAATGTGCCTTGTTGCACCATATTTACAAAGTGACGCATCTAGGTAGATGCGTCACTTTGTAAACCCCTGCGCCACATTATATTTGCGCCAGGTATAATGTATGCAAGGGGGGCGTATTGACGCACGGAAGGGTCGTAGAAGTGACGCAGTGAAATCTATTAGATTTCACTGCGTCACTTTTAGGACGCCGTTGCATCAAAATCTTGCGCCTGCCTCACAGCAGGCGTAAGACTGACGCAGGCCCTTTCACATGGGGCTTGTCCCATGTGAGAGGGAGCATTGCTGGAGTTGCGTCACTTTTGTGACACACTCCAGCAATGCGTCACTTTTGCGCTTACTGATACGTCAGAAATACTGACGTATCTGTAACTCCTTGTGACATGATGCGTCATACATTAAATATGACGCATCATTGGTGTCCCAAGGAGTGTGCAGTGAAAAGTGACGCATCGCTGTTTTCACGCAGCGATGCGTCACTTTTCATAAATGAGGCCCTTGGGCATTTGGCTAAGCAGAAATACGGATGAACTCCGGTCTGCGAACTATGATAGTGCCATGGAATGGCTAGAAGCAAACATTCCAATCCGGAATAAACCACCGCTTTCTTTGCCATTACCAAAATGATAATTTTACCAACATTTCTTTACTTGTTTTAAAACATACCGCTCCCTCTCACGATGCAATTCTTCAATAGGTTGCGATCTAAACGTAATCTCTCTGGCTTGGGTGGGACTCCAGCTGTGAATAGCTTATGAATGCTCCTTTTCACATGTGGTGAACTTGGCGCCCCAATCCAAAACGATACACCTACTGTGCTCAGGCAAGCTTCCTACAATTCTGGCTTCACCCGACACCATTCCAGCCGTACATGGTGGTGGAGGCTGGAATGGTGCCTTGCTGCTTACTACGGTGCTGTTTCTGCCCTATATAAACCCCAGAAAATAAATCAATACAGTCAAATGCCTGAGATGGGCATTGGAGGGTCTCCGTAAACACACGGGCACAGACACTCTATACTCCCCATCCCTGCAACTCCCCGAGAATCCTGCCTTCCCTCCATTGCAAAATAAAGGAATGGATTGCCACGCAAAGGCACTAGGAATTTGCATAATTGCGGTCCTATATACAGAAGGCCACTTCCTTCTGCCCCTGAACGCACTGACACATCATCACCAACAATTCTAGATAGTCTGCTCTACCACTAGATTCGCGCAACGTGCAAAAAAGTGAACAGCACATTTTCGGAGCCACCCCCCACCAACACAGTGCTAGAATACATACACACAACTACCTCATATCGAAAACTTGTTTTATATTCACTATCTATGCCGCTGCATTTATTGATACTGAACATGCGTGCAGCGCATGGTGGGTGGACTTGCTTGACTGTCCCACACCTGTGCAATGGCAATACTGCTGCAACTAGACAGAAAGATCCTCCCCACTTATAGGTTGAGGCAGTTTCATTTCAAATTTCTTCACAGATTTTATCATACCCCTTTGGCACTGCACAAAATGGGCCTTAGTGCGGACAAATTCTGCATGCGGTGCTCGGCGCTTGACGGTACTTTCACGCACTAAGGCGTCGATTAGGATCGCGGATTTCCCGCATCCTCCGGGCCGGCGGAAGCCATCGCCGGCCCGGAGGACGCGGGAAATCCGCTGCGGAGCCACCAAAGACCCACCGCCAAATTAGGATGGCTGGTGGGGCTTGGTTTAAGTCCGCCGCTTTTCCACCGCGGTCGGCTTACAACCGCGGCGGAAAAGCTCTAACATGTCTGGCGGTGTCTATCAGACACCGCCAGGCATATTAGGATGTCTGGAGTACTATGCCTTTACACGGCGGCATTACCGCCGTGTAAAGCCATACAGACTTTTCTTTGGGGGCCCATTGCGGGCCCCCAGGGGTGAAGGGGGGGTGCACATGGGGGGTACCTATGGTACCCCCCTGCCTTTGCGTGCATGAAGCGGCAGGCACCACGCGGTGCCTGCAGCTTCGTGCACGCAAAGAAAAACATGTTTTTTTAACATTGCAGCGTGTGCTGCTTCAAGCAGCATCCGCCGCAATGTTAAAAATAAAGGATGTGACCGCCAGGGTGGCGGTCACATCCTAATTGGCACGGAGGGACCACCGCTGCCCCTGCGGACGGTCCCTCCTCCTCTGGGGTGGCGGACGGACGAAGGTCCGTCCGCCATCCTAATGTGCCCCTTAGCCTGGTCTTGTCCTAAAGTGGCTTCCTACTGGCTGAAGGTTTGTGAGACTATCAGCGCATTACCTCAACTACCATCACACCTGATCCCCTTCTCTGCCTACTTGGGTATGTTAAAAAAATCCCTGATGCCTGCAGCACCTGGTGTGATACTACTGGTTTTGGCCAGGCGTAAAGTGGCAATACACTGGAGGCGTAAATCAGCACCAATGCTCAAATCCTGGTTCGCATATTGCATATTGTCAGCTACAACTGACAGAATTCTGGAATCTTATGCCAACAGCAAGTATGCCACATGAAAGTTGGGGACCGCTAGTTACTTACCTCCATGGCTTGACAGATGCCCCCTCAGACCATTGCACTCCCACGAATAGTCCTATACATACACCTGTACGCTTTACCGATGCGCTCACGGTGGAGCCCGTACTTCTATAGATCATGACTGCTGCTGTGAGCTAACATGCCTCTGTATGATTGTTTCTTTTTTAGAATTGTTGTCTAGTGTGGGGCTTGATGATGCTGACTATTGCTGTTTATCCTACACACTTGTAGATGAATCAACATCTCATTGTGTCTCGATGGTGTTACTGCTGAACTGTATGTACTAACATGTTCCCATTGAAAATGTTCAATAAAAAAAAGAGAATGTATGATGTTACTGGAGACTCTTAGATTATCCACGGAACTATTAATGCAGAGTGTTTGTAATTATCAAATGATCTTGGTCACTTATGATATGTAACCATATATTCAAGAATTGGAGGGGATACAAAACAGATTTGTTTTAATGTGTTTTGGATTGGGCATTTTTGACCGCCTAACAAGCTAAGTGTAACTTTGAAAGTGTCCCTGTGACGGTACGTCACAGCAGACAACATTTCATTTTGTAAATGTTATGAAAAACAGAGAAAGATTTGGGCTTTACCGATTTTGAGGTGGCTTGGGTATGGGAATGTCGCCCAGCGTTTTTATTCCTACAGTTGGTATAAAATGAGTGTATCATGTTGTCTATCACAAGGTTGTTAAAGAATGTAAGTGATTATAGAAAGACCATTAGATTGTGAACTTTATGGTGACATTAATGTGTCTGTATTTTATGATATATATGTTTTTTAGGATATTGATTTCTGCTGAAAGGCATTTTGTTTCTACAGAAGATTGTTGCACATTCAACTAGTTTGTATACGACTTTTAATCTTGTAAGTATTATCCTTTTTTTATATGGATCTGTTTTTATGGTTTCCTCTGAAGAAACTGAATAAAGCTTATTTGACTTGACTCTTTACGAACCATGCTTACCTTGACTCCAATGTTGTCATTTTCATTTTGCAATCAGCATGCATTCTCTTAACTGTGTGGGTCCTCCCTATTTTGTATTTTTTCAGCCTAGATGATGAAAAGTTAACCCGGGAATTTAGAGCTGCTAAAGAAAAAAGCTGTTTGAATCTGGTTTCTGAACTGTCATCTTCTTCCAATACATCATGGACCTGATGAATAATGTGTTTGTCTATCTTTAAACTTTCCCTAATTCCCCTACCCATCAATTCAGGAAACACCTACTTCTCTTCCCCGGGTTGTGCAATATGTGGTGCTGTTAATGTTCTTCCCTAATAGATCATACAGATTAAGATAAAGCTTTACCTACTGGTACAGGAGAAAGAGATGACTAAAAATTGCAGATTTGCCCATGCAAGTTGCCCCCTAACCAGTCAAAAAAGGGACATCATAGTTCAGATTATGAACTACACTAGTTGGGCAGGTATAGATTGTACACTTTTTTACCACAAATTGTGGTCAATGGATTCACTGAGCTTACCTTCTCCTAAGTCCTGAAACTTGAGTGGTTCATTAGACTTATTTTAGTAAATACATTGTTTTATCATAATGGTGTCTGTCTTGGATTTTCTAATCAATATGTGCTGTCTTTAGTCTAGTTGCCTATGAGAATATGGGAATCCTTTGCCCGTTTCACCAGCATTATTCAGAATAGGAACACCATTGTTTTTCCTGTAAAGTAGTCCCCCTTAGGGGCAAGTCACACCCCATTAGCAATTTCAATTCAAATAGTGCTTTATTCGAGTAATTACTCATAAAAGCAGAATATACACAACATTTTAAAACAGAATTAAATTTACAGTCAATAACAATGACACTGCACTAGTGAATTCATAAAAGACACATAATTTTAAGATTTCTCACAATGCTCATTAAATAGTTAAAAAGAGATAATTGCAATTTAAAAAGATTTTAAAAAATGATGGCAATAATCGTAAAGACAATTAATACAGACAGTAAATAGTTAAATACCTAGCCATCTCTATCTAAATGCAAAACGTACAATAATAACAAAATCATAAAAACAAGTTTTGCAGGCAGAGAATAGTTAACCAACTAGCAGTCTCCATTACAGAAAGAGAATAGTTAAACAACTAGCAGTCTCTATCTGCATACAAAACATTAATAATTTTGAAAAGCAATATAAACAGAATCTTTTAAAAACACGTTTTGCTAGCAGAGAATAGTTAATTAACTAACAGTCTTTGCCTTATCGCCCATGCCCAACCTGTAAATTTAGCTATAGCTATTACTATCCATGTAGATGAACTTGAACATATAATACGAAGTGCAACAGAACTATATGTAGTCCCAAGGTTCCTACACATGGGTGCTAACCATACACGCCTAGGAGTACAATAGGCTTTACAAGAAAACAGGAAATGACCAAGTGTTTCCTTACCCATGCCACAGGCTGGGCACACGTCACTCCCCCCTGTACCCCATTTGGCAGTTAATGATTTTAATGGGAGGGCTCCAGCTCTCAGTTGGAATAAGAGCTTTCTGTTTCCTGGCTTTGTAATAATATCCCAATACAGCTCATACACGGGATAGAATTTAGCCTCGAGAAACTCAGGGACATAGACCCTATGCTAGATCGGCTCAGGCTCCTGTTGGCAACATTCTCCCAATAGATGTTTTTTAGGACCAACTTGGTAGGGAATAAAGCACCAGCTGGATCTAACCAAATCGAGCTTAACCCAAGCTCGTATAATATAGCTTTCAATGATTTTAAACAACTAATTTTATGAAAACTATCCGCTTTTATAACGTCGCTAAAGCCTTCCGCATAGTGCGAGAGCTCGGGGGTAGTCCACAATCTACGCCAATACAAAATAGGCCGTAAACTGGCCAAGTCCTTAATTTGTTTCCTACCAAGATCGTATGTTAAGGGCAATAGCGGAGTGCTTTTCGGTGTACCAGTGACTAGCCGTAAAAATTTGTTCTCTGAAATTTGCAAAGAATTCAAATTTTCAAAGCCCCACATCTCCGCTCCATAGAGTGCAGACCCAATTGCCTTTGCTTCATAAACCAGCAAAGCTGGCTTGACAGGTTTAGTCAAGGACTTCTTGTGTTCTATATTGATGGCAACCGCTAATTGTTTGTGTCTCAGCGTAGCAATGTTTATGTGCTGGCTCCACCTATTCTTATCTGCAATATGGATACCTAAATAAGTAAATGAATTTACAACCTCAAGGGGCCTGCCACTCATAACAATTTTTGACTTGAAACTAAGATGTGGCTTAAAGATCATGAGTTTAGTTTTAGATGCATTCACCTCTAGTCCATGTTCCCCACAAAAATTTTCAAAAATTAACAGAGCCCGCTGCAAACCACTAGGTGTTTTAGATAAAATTAGCGTGTCATCCGCAAACATCAATATTGGGATTTTTAGACCTGAAAGGGAGGGAGCATCTACTTGAGCAGGTACCATACGGGAGACAACACCATTTATAAACAATGTAAACAAAGTTGGAGCCATTGAGCACCCTTGTCGAACACCTCGCTCTACAGGGAAGTCATCTGTGACCATACCATAGCCACCCCACTGAATTTTAGCATAAGTGGACTCAAGAAGGCGCATTATCAAGGTAAGTAATTCCTCAGGTACACTCAAACTCTTTAGGACTTGCCACAATTTGGCCCGTGGCACCAGGTCGAAGGCAGCCCTCAGATCGACAAATGCCGCATAAAGACTGCCTCCTCCCAGCACCACAGTTTTCCATTGCAGCAATTGAAAACGGAACACTTGGTCTATCGTGCTAGTTGCTCTTCGGAATCCTGCCTGATAGGGGGATAAAATATTATTATCCTCTGCCCAGTCAAGGAGCCTATTTACTTCTACTCGACCAACAATTTTTTGCACAGTATCTATTAGGCTTATTGGCCTGTAGTTACCTGGCTGGGCTCTGTCCCCCTTTTTGAACACAGGAATAATCACAGTACCTCTCCATGATGCCGGAACCTGTGCTTCTTAGCAATAAAATTAGTGAGTAAATGAATGTATTTACACCATCTGCCTTCATCATTTACAAAAATATCAGCAGGGACGCCGTCTAACCCAGGAGCGCTCCCTCTGTTGACTACATTAATAGCAGACATAATTTCTTTGTAAGTAAAAAAGAAAAGGACATAATAAACTCGTCCTCCCCTGTAATCTGATTATTAAGAGCATATTGTGAGGTAAAAAATTCTACCCAATCCTCTTGTGACACGTTGTTATTAGGCGATTCCTGTGCTCTCTCACTACCCCATTTTACAATATTCCAGAAAACTCTAGAATCCTTTCTGTCGCTAGCTTTTTTCAATTTGCACCAGTGCTCCTCGTCCCAAGCTCTCTTGGCTTTAACTATGCAAGCTTTATAACACTTTCTTGCTAGGGAGATAGTGACAGGTTCCCTCCTTTTAATGGCTTGACCCAAAGTGAGTCGTGCAGTCCTACATTCTGCGTTGTACCATCTTGCACCTTTATTGGCAACTCCCCTGTTTTGCTTGACAGGTTTTAGAAAATGTTTTTTAATCTTGCCAAAGAGGGAATCATGAATGTTAACAACATCCCCCAAGTTAGAAGAGGAAACATTAATTGCTTCCAACGCTAGTATCGCTTGGTCAGTTTCGTAATTAATAGCATTAATGGTCTGTAGATCTGTCTCTATACTTGCCCATTTGAGCCTACGCATATTATTTGCCGGGATGATCAAAGGTGGAACAGAAGCAGTCACCCCATTAGCATTTAGAAGGGTCTTTGTAAAACTCTGCATCAAGGTAGTGAGGCAATTGGTACAAGTAGGTGTTATGAACCCAATATAGGACTAGATAGTTAGACAAACTTTTACCTATATTCGTCCTACCATTTTTCTACATAACGGGTGTGGTGCTGACCTTTTGCTTCGTTAGGTGTTTCATAAATGTCATGTGGTTTTCTCCTAAAACTAGTCTATTTTATTATGCATGACAATTCTCCGTATCACATCAGGCTTACCGTCTCCTGCATAATAACTCTGCATACGAGTCAACACTATTGTCATCTTCGGCAGACATGCTGACAGTACCATGAAAAATCTAGTTAGAACCACTGATGGTACCTGTGGGGTATATAAGCACCACATCTTTGTTGGGCAAACCAGACTAGAAAACGTTCCATGCTGACATGCTGATAGGAGACGCTGAGAACCCTTCACTAAGACACTCCAGCAAGCAGTGGTCTGACATCCATCGCGGGGTGCCCAACTCAAGGCCAAGATGGGGTCCTATGCTCTCTCACATCAGGTAAAAAGTTGGCTCTTTCCTAGGAAGATTCTTGGCTATGCACCTACATAGATGCTAGGTACACTTAGGTGCATCTAGTTAGGGTTCACATCGTAGGAGTGTGCATTATTATTGTCATGTATTTATATGCCTCCATATATTCACTGGTTTAGCACTATGGTAGAATTCTAACGTTTATTTATTCTTTTGGTGTTTATGACCATATATATCTGTTTCTGTCTAATGGTTGTTTAGGACCCATATTTTACACTAGAATAACGCTAATTCAATGAATGCTTATTGAATACGTCCCCACTATTCATTCTGCATATCTCTCTGAGACAAAGTGAGCATGAGTGACTGAGCGACAAGTACTGTACTGTTTCCTCAATCCCTGAGGGATCAGGTTTTTCATGTTTGATAGTTGACAGAAACTATTCGCTCCTTCGTAACATTGTTAGGCTTATAGGGGTACTGTGAACTAGCTGGTCTACATACAAACATATCCTTTGGGGGTGTCTGGAATCAGTCTGGACATCAATGCCTTAGTTTATGTTGTCTAAATGCGCAAATCCTATATAGATTTGTAGAAACTACACAACATGGCACCGCCAATGTGGGTTTGGTTCCTATTTAATGGTTAAATCTGAGGAGTTCAGTCATGCTTATCTCAGAGACCGCTACTCAAATATACCCTAAGACGTCTGGAGTGGGAAGGTAGAACGTATGTATTGGCTGTGGGTTTCTTCAAGCTTGAAGGATTATTGTTCCCTACATTGTGCATAACCCTTATCTTTTCCATAAAATTCCACCCTTTATGTTTCAGACAACAAACACTGCAGCTGATGAGAATGCTAGTACTATATGGAGGATGGCGAGCAGGAAGATTCTAGGCACCCCTCTACCCCTTTCCTGTGGTGAGCACCCATTTCGAGCGGGTGGGCATTGACATCGTGGGGCCCCTGGACCCCAAGACAGCCTTAGGCACCAGGTTCATCCTGGTCTTGGTTGACCATGCCACCCGGTACCCTGAAGCAGTCCCTCTCAGGACAATCACAGCACCCGTGGTGGGCCGTGCATTGATGGGGATCTTTTCCTGTGTGGGGTTCCCCTGAGAGGTGGTCTCCGACCGGGGTACCAACTTCGTCTCTAGGTACATGAAGTCTCTGTGGGAGGAGTGTGGGGTAACTTATAAGTTCACCACTCCTTACCACCCTCAAGAAAATGGGTCGGTTGAAAGGTACAACCGCACCCTGAAAGGTATGATTATGGGCCTAGAGGAGCCCATGAGGCGGAAGTGGGACGTCTTCTTACCGTGCCTGTTGTTTGCCTACAGGGAGGTGCCTCAGAAGTCCTTAGGGTTCAGTCCCTTTGAACTCCTGTATGGCTCCCTGAGAAATCCCGTGGGAAAACCCCCCAGGATGTGTTCAGCTATGTGCTGGCCATCCGCAACCAGACACAACGCTTCAGGAAGCTCGCTCAGGAGAACCTGGAAGCTAGCCAGGAAGAAATGAAAAGGTGGTACGACCAGAATACCACTCTGGTCGAATTTCAACCTGGGCAGAAAGTGTGGGTGAAAGGCGCCAGTGGAGCCAAGTGCGCTCCAGGACAAGTGGACTGGGCCATATGAGGAGGTGGAGCGAAAGAGCGAAGTGACCTACCTGGTTAACTTGAAGACCCCTAGGCAACCCCTGAGAGTCTTGCATGTGAACCGCCTCAAACCCCACTTTGAGAGGTCTGAAGTGACAATGCTCGTGGCTACAGATGCTGGAGGGGAGGAGGATAGTGATCCTCTCCCTGACCTCCTGGCAGCTAAAGAGCAAGAAAGGTCAGTGGCATGAAAGAGGGATTGATGTTTTTGCTCTGTGTTCACAGACGGCATTAGTTGTCAATAGTAACAAAAGGTAGGGCAAGTTCAGTAATTAGGAAACTATTACTGATGGGAGGATGGGGCTCATGTTTTTATGTTATGTGCATTTGTACTCTGCACTATCACACACAAAGGTATTCTGGCAATGAGCAGGTGTGTGTTCCTTGCCCTGATTTGGTAGGTTGGTTAATTGAAAAGCGAGGTCTTCAGTTGAAAATCCAGGTCTCCAGCCTGATCAAGCCAATGAAGGGTGGACGGGTATAGCCATGGTAAGTTTTCTAACACTGATTGCAAGGAGTTGACTGTAGGAGGTAAGGTAAGTAACCTACATAAGGTGGCAAGGGAGCTTGGGAATAGCGAGAATACAAAAGGGGATAGACATATTTGGGCAACTTTTTTGTGATGGGGCAGCTATGGGATTTAGCCTCTGTCATCATTGTTATTGGAGCTTTCTGATTAATTGACCATGATTCTACACCAACCAGTAATGACTTGAGGTAAATTAAAAAAATAAAAAGGAAAAAAAAACTTTAGTGACACATGTTTATTAAAGTCTCATCTATGACTCCCACAACATGCCAACCCTCACTCCTTAAAACCTAAAAAACACCGTCAGCAGCCATCCTTCCCTATATCCTCATACAACAAACCAAAAGCTTTCTGAAAAGAAATTACCTTCTATGAACTCCAACTTACTTAAAATGTCCAGCTGCTTTTATTCCAGTCATTGATGGCACTCATTACCTTCTTCCAGGCATTTGATTAGTTGCTTCATGGTGAGGAAATCTGTGGCTGGGGAGACTTAGGACCTTGGCTGCCTGCGGTTCTGGCGATGGGGTACCAGGGATCCCTCATGCTGATGACCTGAGGCAGCTGCAATGACACACTCCTCTTCCTCTTCCAGAACTCCTAGCTGGTGGTACTCTACAGCATCCTCTTGCATCTTGTAGGAGCACAGCTGAGAATCTACCTTCTGCTGGGATTCTGGGGCATTACCAAGAAATGAAGGAAAGAACATGAATTGGTGCACTCAAAGCATATAGTCAGTAACTTGCTAGTCCTATAGGGCCACTGGATTTTTTTCTGGTGATTCCCTATAAGAGCGTATTTTTTCCCTATACATAATTCACGTAATGTAGCACGTGGTATGAATTAAACTGTGACCACCACCAAAACTAGATTTTTTTCTAAAATGGATGAACAGTTAAAATGAATTCACATGGGGACACTTTCATCATAAACTTAATGTGTTACAAAAAAAAATGACTAAGATGCAATAAATTAACATAAACAATATGGTGCATTCAATTTATGCGGCGTTATTTATTTGACTATATGAATTTATATTCTGCAACATTACTGGAGTCAATCTGATGGGGAAGGATAATTTTGGAACACTAATGGCACATCATTAAATTCCAATGGCCCTGAACTTATTCTACTCCCTGCTGATACCACACTGAGTCTTTCCTGAGTCTTAGGCTATACCCTTCACCCCAAATTCATTCCAACAACAATACATCCAATTACCTCCTTGTGCCACCATCAGACACAAAGGGTGCAGGACTCAGAGATGACAGTGCTGTCAGACTCTGCCATAGCTTGAAAAATGTTAACTGATCCCTACGAAATACCACCTCCGTTCTGTGGATGATGTCAACAGTGAGGTCATCAGTGATGTCATTTGAAATGCCTTTAGTGATATTATCAGTGATATCACTGACCATGTCATAAGTGATGTAATATGTGAAGTCATAAGCAGTGCATTGCGGGGCATTATTTCAGGTAACTGAAAATGATGAATTTCGCTATTTTTATAGGAGTGAAATCTGAACCAACCCATATAGTCCCTGTAATTGTTGTTTTTTTCTGTAAATTTCTAAGGTTTTTAAACTTCTATTTCCCAACTATTACGTCCCTGTAACCTATGTTTTATATATATTACCTACTGGCAGTCACCAGTTAGTAGTTACAGTTAGAACCTAGTTTCCATAGGAAAAGCATTTTTTGATTTGCTAATAACTTTGGCGTTGCTTGACTAATCTTTCTGAAATTCTCCCCCAAAAAGTCTATCCAGGTAAGCTCCTATCGTGAAAGTTAGGGGGTGATTTGTCGAGTGGGGGCTGAGAAAAAAGGGGGGTCTCAAAACGCATTTTCCCCATGTTAATTTCCATAGGAAATTTTGCGACGAACTGCAGTCCGAACTGCTGAACGCATGGGCGTCCACAGAAATTTTTCCAGGAGGGGGCAAAATGTTAACGTCATCACCATCCTCCGAGATGATGTGTGTCAGGTGGGACACAAGAAACACTGGGGCACAGGAGGAGCCATGAGGGGCGGGGAGCAGGCTGCATATGATCTCATACACCATAGGGTTATTGTGTTGCAGCCATCTCTTTCTTTTGTGGCTTTTGGTAGATATCATTCACACCTTCTAGCAGTTGGCATCAGAAAATGTACCGCATTACGCTGCAGCCCTATTTTTGCTGCATAATTTAGTTAACACTGCATCATCATTTTATCCTCCATTGCTGCAAAATTCTGTGGCCCCAAAGCAGACAGCACATGTTAAAAGTGATTGTGCATAAAGCAGAGACCCTAAAGCTTGCAAACTAAGTTTGGTGTGCAGAAACAAGGCCAACTGAGGTACCAATGGGTGTGGCGGGCTAGCTCAGGGTCCTGTGACCTCAGTGACAGAGTCACTGTTGCTCTAGCGTGTGCTGCTTCGTAGTCCTGCCCAGAAGACTGAAGGTGAACTGCGGTATGGATTGTGGGGGACAGACCTTCAAGGTTAACCCACTCTTGCCACAGCTAGGGACATGCTGATGCTAAGACACCAAGGCTTCTAAGGTCTAGCGGGGCCTTCTAAGGTCTAGCATGGGAATGTGCTCCCTTAGGAGAGAAGGTTGAACCTGGTTCCCCAGTTCAAAATTCAGCAGCTCGGGCCATAGTGCCACATCTTCTCCCCCACTGAACACAATACTCTTCCACTAAAATAAACTTTAGATGCAATCTAATTGTGTTCCGCTATAAACGCCTGGAAACAACTCAATTCAAATTATGCACTAGACAAGAGTAATATTCTGTCTGAAAAAGCAGTAACAACCTCCTGGAAAAAGCAAACACTCACAGGGAATGCAGGAGTGAGTAAAGTATGTGAATTGTAAGCAGGAACAACATGTTTACCTTAATGCTTGTGCACTCGTTATTCAGAAATCATTTAGTGTTTTTGCCTGAAAAGCTAAGGACATGACTACAGGGCCCGGAGGGGACCCGTTTAAATGTCCTTTGCTTAAATCCTTACAAAACATAAGGCGTATGGTTTTAAAATATCACATTCATGAACATAAAGCTGCAGTACACTACACATTTCATAAACTAATAAAAGGAAAACAGCTGATGAGGATCACACGAAACATTTTCTACACACACCATGCATCAACCAGATATCGCAGTACCTCCAGGAACGGTGAACTTCCTCACCAGAGGAGAAAAATGCTACTCAAAGACGAGACAAAATGAAAGTAGTGCTTCACTGGGAAAGTCTGTAAAGTGGAGCTAATGTTTTTGGGTGTGAATAAAACCAATCTGGCAACTTTGTGACCACTCTGTCTTGCTTTAAATTATTTAGTTTAAGCTGCTACATCTATGCGTTGAGGTTCAGCCTATAAATAATAGTTTTGGTCTTGTGTGTGCGATATGGAGGTATGATCCAACACTGATGAGGCAGGGGTATGCCAGCCCATTATTGCATAAGGTGAACAGTGAAGGAGTGTGAGAGGCAGGGTCTCAATTTGCTTAAACAAACCAGTACACTTTGTAGCAGAAATCACTTGAAATTATAATGCAGAGAATAGCCAGGTGTTTATTATTTTTAGTAGGAAATGTGTTCCAAAGATGAAATGTTAGTAAATCGAGGTATACACATTTGAACTAGAAGCACTTCGAACACTGAAAGAGCTCTACAACATCAGAAACGCTTATTTTATTTTTTTTAATTGTAGTTTTTTATAGCGCGAACTCGACCTAATGGTATCAGAGCACTTCACATGAGCACCAATTGCATTACAGACGGACACGTTCATTTATTTTTTCATCTACAATAATATATAGTATACTTTTGGGGTGAAAATAAACTTCACAATGTATGTCAGTTAATACAAGCATCGTCATTGCACATTGTTGTTGAAAACTTCATTTAGATAGCGTTGTAGTTAATCACGGCCAGTGTTTTTAGTCCTTTTTGCTGGAAATGTAGTTTATGACTTTGGCATCGACCACAAATGGGGTAAAGTGTAATACGATTTTACTAAACCATGTGAATACCAATACTGAGAGTGAGTGAGTGAGTGAGTGAGTTCTTTATCTGGTGAGGCAAATACTTCCAATTATGAGTTTTCTTCATATAAATGAGGAATTACGTGTGGAATTTGGGGCTTTCCACTCAGCGGTGGCTAGTGACATTTGAAAGTGGTGGGGGTGAATCACGGCAGCAGATCTCGGGGCTCACGGCTAACGGGAACAACCCTGTAGCCCGTACCCAATATCTCTGCATTTCACTGCCACACAGATATTAATTTAAGCAAGCACGGGTTGTAACAAGAATTGGAACGAGCGCAAATGATATTCTTCAATTGTGTTTTCTCTGCCAGTTACCCTCATTTCCCTATACCTGTTATATTTTGTTGTGGCCAATTTACTGACTTGTTGCTGTCAGAATCAACTTGTTTTTATCAAACCTTGACATTTGCAAAAGACTGTTTTCTGGAGACATTAAATAGAATCCTGTCCTTGTGAGTGCTTTCAGGTCTGCAGCTTCCAAAGGTTATTCAGGAAAGTGTAGGGGCCTTATTCTAACTCTAGTAGCGACCAGACCAAAAGTATGCTTTATTGTTGAGTGGTAAAGGAAAATCCACCTATTTCTGGAGAAATTGTTAGAAACAGTGAAGAATCCACAGGTGTAATATATTTTACTATACAACCCTTTGCTTGAAGGGGTAGTACCATATTATCCCGTTCTTGGGTTTTACTCTAGATTTGGCACCACATCATGGTATTGCCAACCTCTAAATCAGGCTGTGGGCTCCTGGGATGTAAGAATAAGAAGTGTTTGTGAGGCCTTGCTCAACCCATTTCTTATTACTGACCAGGAAACTTCTAACACCCTCTTCTGCATCCATCTTTCACTTTGTCACTCAGTGTTCTGTTTCTCCCTTTGCCATGGCCCTTCTCTCCCCTTTAGTTTCCTTCCCTACCTTTTCCAAACTCTTGTTTCATCCTACTCTCCACTCAGTTTTTCCTCACTTCATCTTTTCCTTTGTTGTTTCCCTCACTTTCTCCTTCTCCCTTAATGTGCTTATCTAGAATTTTTTCCCTCCCGCTCCACTCTAGCCTCTTTTTCTCTCTTCTCTCGTCAATCATTTCTCCCTCTTTCCTCTACATTTGTCTCTACTTCAGACTCCGTCTCTTATTTCCTTTTCTCTTTCTTATTATCTCTCCTTTCCTCTCGCCTCTCCTTTTGCCCCAACATAGAATGTTATTTTCACTGAAACTTTGTCAAAGTCGAATTTTCCTTTTACCCATTTCTAGTCATATTTTTCTTCAACAGTAAAGTTATCTTAAATGACTTTACATTTCAAAAAAAATATGACCAGAAATGGGTAAAAGGAAAATTCGATTTTGACAAAGTGTGTTTTATTTCTGAAGTTCCATTTCTCTTGGCGGTGCACAGCACCGCCCTTATGGCAGATTCACCCCTAAACTTTTTGCTTTTATTTGTGACCCTGTGTTAGTGGATTTTTGGGTCTCTGCGCACTTTTGCCCTGTGTCCCAGAGTAAAGTGCGTGCATGTAGTATGGCGGGCCTGCCCTCCCATAGGAATGCATAGGGAATGTGTGTGTCCATGTTAGTTCCTGATGTGTGGGGAGTGCAGGCTCGAGTTTGGTATGTGCGAACTCGTGAGAATGAATGCTGCGCAATGGTATGTGCGGCTTGTATGTGTCTAGTGGGGAAGTGCCACTTCTAGACATTGATGTATGTGTGCAGTGAGGGTGCTGGAGCGTGATTGGCTGGAGCTGGCTGGCAAGCCTGGCTCCAGGAAGTCTGGATGGGTCTGCCCAGGAGTGAGTGGAGAGATCAGCATGAGTGATGTGTGGGAGCGTTGCACCTGCTTCCTGATGGGGCTGGGCTTTCCCCACACAATGCTGGCTCCGGCCCCTGTGGTGCGTCTAACGACCCTAGCCTCCCCAGTGAATGAAAGGGGTGGTTGGGCCATCAAGGGTGCTCCAAAACAGCTGCAACTGGTTTCCCCCCACCCTGCACCCTGAGACAAAGGATTTATGAGTATAAGAAGGGGCTGTGTCCCCTTACAAGTTGTTCTGTTTTTTGGATCCTAGCTGAGGGGGCTGCTGCTGTTGCTCGGGCCAGGAGGACCGCCACTTGGACTGTCTCCCTGCCTGGAGACCCAGTGAGCTGGCTCTGGGCCCAGCCTTGCCCCCCTCCCTCCCTGAAGAACTTTGCTGGACTTTGTGCTCTCTTTAGCGCTGGGGCGCTTTACTTTTACTTAGCGCTTGAGAGCGCTTAAATTCATGCCCCTAGCGCTTGGGAGCGCTTATTTGCCTGCTAGCGCTGTGGAGCGCTTTATTTGCCACGATCGAGTGCCCACCTCGATTTGATTATTTATTTAAGGAAGCCGGTGCCCACCCGGCGTTGCCCCTCAAAACTCACCTCCGCAGCCCAAGGGCATTGAAACCGTTGCCGGGCCGCTGCCAAGTGCGTCCTGGAAGTCCCGCCTCCATACCCCCAGGCCCGCGCTGCCATTGGCGGCCCCAGAGGAAGTCAGGCGATTACAGCGTGACGGGGCCAGTCCGGAGAAGCAGGAAGCAGCCTGCGCGTCCTGCCGAGGCTCCCGAGTGGGGGGAGAGCCCCGGGAGAAGAGAGCCATCCGGGGCCTAGCGAGGCTCCCCGAGGAAGAGGAGCCCCGCCCGCGGCCCCAGCAGGACCGCAGACCTACGGAGACCCGGTGAGTGGGGCCCGAAGTACAGAAACGGGGAGGAGGGCGTTGGGGCACATTGCCGGTGCCCGCCCCTCCCCTCCAGAGTGTAGAGTCTGTTGAGGCTCTTGGGGCATAGTTATTTGTTTCTGAGTCCCCCGTGAGGGACTCCAACAATCCCGCAGTTTTGATTAGGAGCCCCGAGGCTCCTGGGGGCAATTTGCGTATTTTCGAGCCCCGAGTGACTCCCCAAGCCGCAGTTGTTTCACGAGCCCTGAGAGGCTCAGGAGGGCCAGTTCTTGTTCAGAGCCTGAGAGGCTCACAGCGCCATTTGTACTTTAGAGCCCTGAGAGAGGCTCTTGGGGGACACAGGCAGTTAGTTGGTCAGAGCCCCGTGGCTTCCACGCTGTGTTGCCCTCACCATTGTTCTTGAGCCCACAAGGCTCCAACGTTGGCCATCATTGATTTACAACTGTCCAGCACTTAGTGGACAGTTGCTACGTTTAGGCTTGTGTTCTTGGCTGCCTGCGCAGCCTTCCCTGACATTTGGACTAAGGGCATTCCAGCCCTTGCGATGCCAGTTGGCCTGGGGGACAGCTCTAGTGTTGTGCTATATGCACCCTGCGCAAGTTATGATTTACTTGCTTATGTGGTCCCTTTGCTAAATGTGACCTGCCTAGGTGATTGATTTATGCTTCCTTACCTTTGCTAAAAGTGACCTGCATAGAGGAGTGATTATGGTTTATTACCTTTGCTAAATGTGACTTGCTTAGGTGATTGTTTTATGCTTCTTTCCCTTTGCTAAATGTGACATGCTTAGGTGAATGTATTTTTGATGCCTCGTGCAATGTTTTTAATGCTTCGGTCCCTTTGCTAAATGTGACTTGCCTAGGTGATTGCTCTTCCTTCCCCTTTGCTAAAAGTGACCTGCTTAGAGGATTGTTTTAGGTTTCCTTCCCTTTGCTAAAAGTGACCTGCTTAGGTGATGGTTTTCCTCCCGTAGGTCCTGCTGATAAGGTCCTAGTTCCCTGCGTGATATTCCTACAGTGGTTAGGGTTGCGTAGAAGGTATTTACCCATTACCAGTAGTTACTGTTTGTTTGCTACATATATTATTTGTGTGCTACAGTCAATATATGTCTATGTGCTAAGTGTTATACCTACAAGTATTATTTCTAAAAAGTGCATACCCTTGACAGTGGTCCAGGTGGCCCTGTCCTGTACATAATCCCTTGTAAATTCTGCCCGTGCCTGTTGGCACATTGTAAAGTGTGTGTCTTATCTAATGTCTTTTTATTATAATGCAAAGGTTATTTTTGATATAACCTTGTGTGGAGTTTCCTTTGTGGTGGGCCTTGGGAGTTGTTGCTGGGGTGCGCGCGCAAACGCTTTACACATCGCCTCCGAGATTAGCCTTGCTGCTCGTGTCACGTTACCTAGAGGGTGAGCAGGGGTTATCTTGGTGTGTAACTCCCTTGCCCTGACCTTAGAAATGGTGATCCCTGACTGACTTTGGCGTGAGCCTTGGCCGGCCCGGGGTCCCGTTTCTAACATTGGTGGCAAGCGGTGCGGATTGGACTTGCGTTTGCGCTGTACCACAGTGGCGACAGGCCGCACTACAAAACTCTGCAATTTTAGATAACCACATTTTGGGGATTATTGTTTTTTTTTTTATGAAGTTGAAGTATTTCTTCTCCTGAAGAGTGTTATTTTTGTGTCCAGTACATTTGTCCCCCGCCCTGCTTCCAGAGTTTGGTACCTGTGTCACTTATGGTCAGGTTGAGAAGTCTGGGGTGGTAGAAACTGCCCTACCGGTCCCAGGGGAGGGTGTGTGTGGATGAATGGTGTGTTTCCCTGGACAAATGAGTACGAGTTCTCTTTTATAAGGAGATTGTTGAAGAGTTTGTAATTGTGTACTCCTGTGTTAGCTCAGACCCCGAGGTTCCCTGTGCTCAACTTTTCTTGAGAACGTCCGCCAAAATGGAGCCTACTTTTGATCTCTGGGATCTTTTGAGATACAGTATGTTGGAGTTGGTAAGGTTCTGTGAAGAGAGAGACATAGTGGTGGATGAGTCAGATACTCAGTCCGAACTTAGGGGCAGCCTGATCCTATGGCAAAAGGGTCAATGGGATCTTGAGCGCAGTGGGAGAGAGAGGGCCCGGGCCGCACGCCATGAGGGTGGTGAGTCTGTGGGGAGCCCTGAAGAATGTGAAGTGAATGAGGATGACAGTGAATGGGCACCAGCAGATGGTGGGGACCCCATTGATAGGGAGTCCCTTGCTGGGTCCAGTGTTAGTACCAGTGCCCCATCCCTTTTTCTGTACCCAGATGAGTGGTTGGATAGGAGGGAAGAGCGGGAGCATCAGCTAGCGATGGAACAGCTTAGGTTAGAGCACGCCAAGCTAGAGGCTGAAAGGGCCTTGTTCAGGGAGAAGGTAACCCTAGAGGGTAGGTTATCCCCTGAGTACAGTTATAATTTTCTGGATTCCTCAGGGAGGGTTGAGTCCAGTGGTGGCAGCTATTTAGATTTAAGTGTAGAAAGCCCCACTCCCAGTTCCCACAGTATGGTACCTGTTCCCCCAGAGGAGCAGTTCAGGTTGAAGTTCAGGAACCTTAGGAAACCACCCCACCAGGAGTGGAAGTATTTTGTGGATGACTGTTCTTATGCCATGTGGGATTGGCTGACGGCTAACTCGGACAATGAGGTGGACGGAGTAGTGAATATGTTCCTCAAAGAGCAGTTGCTCAGTGTTGTGTGTCCAGAGTTGCGCCAGCACCTGCTGAAGTTGAAATGTTTTTGTCCTTGGGACCTTGCAGAGGAAGCAGAGCACTGGGAAAGTGCGAGAGGTTCTTTAGAGTCACTAGTGAGTGATTCCAACAATAGTGGGTCAAGTGTCCTCCAGCCCAGCGTGGTGGAGGAGGGTGAGAGTAGCCCAGCTAGGTTCCAGTATAGTGAGAAGGGTGTAGGGGCTTACTGCCTGTCTCAGTGGAGCGGGAGTGAGTGTGTGACCGAGAATCCCCAAGCACCCGAAGCCCTGCCTCAGAGCCTGGATGGTTTCTTTAGGGAACACCAGGATGGGAACCTAAGCTTTCCTGTTAGTTCACTTGAGGGAGATCTCCTAGTGTGTAGAGGACCTGGAGCATCTGCAAGCGGAGCTTCTATGGTTCTAGAGTCTGGCAGTACCGCTCCAGGAGGGAGGGTACAGGAGTCCAGTGAAAGGAGTGATTGGTGAATAGTATGTGAGTCCCCAGAAGTCCTGGAGTGCCAGGCATTGGTTCCACCGAAGGTTCTAGACCAGAGGCTGGAAGGCCAGGTTCAGGATCAGCCTGACCTAAAGGGTGGGACTACTGTAATCAGTGTCCTGACCAGTCCTTCTTCCAGATGTACCGCCCCGGTTGGGAGGGAGCAGGACTCTGGAAGGGGGTGCAGAGGGTGGGAGAGCCCACCTCTGACCCTGGTGCAACCTGAGGGGTTAAACCCTAGGTTGGGAGAATGGTGTTTAGAGGGTACCCCTCGCAGTAGGAGGAGGAACCCTAGAAGAAGAGATAAGGGGAGGAGAGCCTTCCCTGAGACTCCTGGTCCACCTGAGGTTGTAGAGCCTAGGCTGGAGAACCAGTGGCAGTCTAGCCCTGTCTTGCAGACAGGAAGGGTTCTAGAATGGCTATTATGTGCCAGGGGTTACTACCCCCCACTTTGTGAGTAGGCAGGATCCAGTGGTACCTGGGTGGCCTAGGGCCTAGTCCTGGCCGAGGGCAGCTGGAGAGTACCAGTGGGGTAGCCCAGTTAGTCCCTACAGTAGTTTTAGAAGGAACCCCAGGGGTTCACCGTGGCGTAAAACAGGAGGGTGTCCCTGCAGTGGCAGGCCCCCGCTCCGTGTTTATCGCCCCAAGCAGGAAAGCCCATCACGGTGGTGATTGGTCTGCCCTGCATTTTGGCTGGAAGGGGGTTGTGTTGGACTTGGCCCTTATGGCAGGTTCACCCCTAAACGTTTTGCTTTTATTTGTGACCCTGTGTTAGTGGATTTTTGGGTCTCTGCGCACTTTTGCCCTGTGTCCCAGAGTAAAGTGCGTGCATGTAGTATGGATGGCCTGCCCTCCCATAGGAATGCATGGGGAATGTGTGTGTCCATGTTAGTTACTGATGTGTGCGGAGTGCAGGCTCGAGTTTGGTATGTGCGAACTCGTGAGAGTGAATGCTGCGCAATGGTATGTGCGGCTTGTATGTGTCTAGTGGGGAAGTGCCACTTCTAGACATTGATGTATGTGTGCAGTGAGGGTGCTGGAGCGTGATTGGCTGGAGCTGGCTGGCAAGCCTGGCTCCAGGAAGTCTGGATGAGTCTGCCCAGGAGTGAGTGGAGAGATCAGCATGAGTGATGTGTGGGAGGGTTGCACCTGGTTCCTGATGGGGCTGGGCTTTCCCCACACAATGCTGGCTCCGGCCCCTGTGGTGCGTCTAACGACCCTAGCCTCCCCAGTGAATGAAAGGGGTGGTTGGGCCATCAAGGGTGCTCCAAAACCAGCTGCAACGGGTTTCCCCCCACCCTGCACCCTGAGACAAAGGATTTATGAGTATAAGAAAGGGCTGTGTCCTCTTACAAGTTGTTCTGCTTTTTGGATCCTAGCTGAGGGGGCTGCTGCTGTTGCTGGGGCCAGGAGGACCGCCACTTGGACTGTCTCCCTGCCTGGAGACCCAGTGAGCTGGCTCTGGGCCCAGCCTTGCCACCCTGCCTCCCTGAAGAACTTTGCTGGACTTTGTGCTCTCTTTAGCGTTGGGGCGCTTTACTTTTACTTAGGCTTGAGAGCGCTTAAATTCATGCCCCTAGCGCTTGGGAGCGCTTATTTGCCGGCTAGCGCTGTGGAGCGCTTTATTTTGATCATAGCGCTGGGCGCGCTGATAATTCTTTCCCCGAGCGCTTAGCAGCGCTTTATGCCACGATCGAGTGCCCACCTCGATTTGAATATTTATTTAAGGAAGCCGGTGCCCACCCGGCAGTGCCCCTCGAAACTCACCGCCGCAGCCCAGGGGCATTGAAACCGTTGCCGGGCCGCTGCCAAGTGCGACCCGGAAGTCCCGCCTCCATACCCCCAGGGCCGCGCTGCCATTGGCGGCCCCAGAGGAAGTCAGGCGGATTACAGCGTGACGGGGCCAGGCCGGAGAAGCAGGAAGCAGCCTGCGCATCCTGCCGAGGCTCCCGAGTGGGGGGAGAGCCCCGGGAGAAGAGAGCCGCCCGGGGCCTAGCGAGGCTCCCCCGAGGAAGAGGAGCCCCGCCCGCGGCCCCAGCAGGACCGCAGACCTACGGAGACCCGGTGAGTGGGGCCCGAGAGTACAGAAACGTGGAGGAGGGCGTCGGGGCACATTTCCGGTGCCTGCCCCTTCCCTCCAGAGTGTGGAGCCTGTTGAGGCTCTTGGGGCATAGTTATTTGTTTCTGAGTCCCCGTGAGGGACTCCAACAATCCCGCAGTTTTGATTAGGAGCCCTGAGGCTCCTGGGGGCAATTTGTGTATTTTCGAGCCCCGAGTGGCTCCCCAAGCCGCAGTTGTTTCACGAGCCCTGAGAGGCTCAGGAGGGCCAGTTCTTGTTCAGAGCCTGAGAGGCTCACAGCGCCATTTGTACTTTAGATCCCTGAGAGAGGCTCCTGGGGGACACAGGCAGTTAGTGGGTCAGAGCCCCGTGGCTCCCACGCTGTGTTGCCCTCACCATTGTTCTTGAGCCCACAAGGCTCCAACGTTGGCCATCATTGATTTACAACTGTCCAGCACTTAGTGGACAGTTGCTACGTTTAGGCTTGTGTTCTTGGCTGCCTGTGCAGCCTTCCCTGACATTTGGACTAAGGGCATTCCAGCCCTATCGAGGCCAGTTGGCCTGGGGGACAGCTCTAGTGTTGTGCTATATGTACCCTACGCAAGTTATGATTTACTTGCTTATGTGATCCCTTTGTAAATGTGAACTGCCTAGGTGATTGATTTATGCTTCTTTACCTTTGCTAAAAGTGACCTGCATAGAGGAGTGATTATGGTTTATTACCTTTGCTAAATGTGACTTGCTTAGGTGATTGTTTTATGCTTCTTTCCCTTTGCTAAATGTGACATGCTTAGGTGAATGTATTTTTGATGCCTCATGTGCAATGTGTTTAATGCTTCAGTCCCTTTGCTAAATGTGACTTGCCTAGGTGATTGCTCTTCCTTCCCCTTTGGTAAAAGTGACCTGCTTAGAGGATTGTTTTAGGTTTCCTTCCCTTTGCTAAAAGTGACCTGCTTAGGTGATGGTTTTCCTCCCATAGGTCCTGCTGTTAAGGTCCTAATTCCCTGCGTGATTTTCCTACAGTGGTTAGGGTTGCGTAGAAGGTATTTACCCGTTACCAGTAGTTACTGGTTGTGTGCTACATATATTATTTGTGTGCTACAGTCATTATATGTCTATGTGCTAAGTGTTATACCTACAAGTATTATTTCTAAAAAGTGCATACCCCTGACAGTGGTCCAGGTGGCCCTGTCCTGTACATAATCCCTTGTAAATTCTGCCCGTGCCTGTTGGCACATTGTAAAGTGTGTGTCTTATCTAATGTGTTTTTATTATAATACAAAGGCTATTTTTGATATAACCTTGTGTGGATTTTCCTTTGAGGTGGGCCTTGGGAGTTGTTGCTGGGGTGCGCGCGCAAACGCTTTACACATCACCTCCGAGATTAGCCTTGCTGCTCGCGTCACGTTACCTAGAGAGTGAGCAGGGGTTATCTTGGTGTATAACTCCCTTGCCCTGACCTTAGAAATGGTGATCCCTGACTGACTTTGGCGTGAGCCTTGGCCGGCCGGGGGTCCCGTTTCTAACACTCCCCATTTCATAAACAGATGGAATTTCATTAGAATGAAACTTCCAATCTACATCTGGTATCTACAGCTGGAACTAGCCCCCCTTTAACCCCCCAAACTCCCCCTTGTGGCTTTACTACCGATTTTTGTGGCCTGCTGCGAGGGACTAACGCCAATGTCTCCTGAACTTCTCAAAAGCATCAGGAGCTCCCCGAGGACTCCATCGCCTGCCGAGGCCTGGGATGGGAGGAGATGCGCCATGATGTGCCTCCTCTGTTGGTCCATTGTCATTCTGACCATGAAAATGGACTGTCCTGACTGTGGCTTGCTGACAGTCACAGACAATCTGTATCAGCCTTTCGGGTCGTGCGCCAGCAGGAAAGTCGGCGCCAGCATGTGGACCTGCTTTTCCACTTCTGGATGGCCTTGGGTGGTCCAGGATCTTCCTTGGGTGGGCCTGGCCTACCTGGCCCACCCTCTAGAACCGGGCTGGATCCAGGGGGGGGGCAAGCGCCCCTCTTTGCCCCCCCTGCGGACGCCCATGGCTGAACGGAATAACCTCAAATTTGGCAGAGGTAGAGCTTGGTTCAGAAAGAGACCTTTTCTTTAAATGGTGTAAATCCGTTCGGTAGTTTTTGAGAAATTCAAAAAATAAGATTAAAAACATCATTTTCTCATAGGAAACTTTGTGCAAGGCTACAGACGAAATTACTGAACGGAAGTACCTTAAATTTGGCACGAAGGTAGTGCGTGGGTCAGAAAGCGACCATAGTTTAAATCCGTTCAGTAGTTGCTGAGAAATTAGAAAAAGAATAGTTTTGATATCTGGGCGGAGCCTAAGTCGCGTGCACGAGCTTCACTGTGATTGGCTGCTAGTAGTCCAAACCAGGAAGTGTTGGCAGCCATCTTGTGGCTCGGTAGAAGCGAGTCACCCAAAAATGGAGAAACAAAGGTATAAAACAAGGGAAGGGGGCAGGGTAGAAATACCCTGACCTCCTAGGTCTGCTCAGGGGGTCCTAGAAGGCCCGCCAGGGCCCCAAATATATTTTTTTAAATCGGCACAATTAACACTGGGATCGCGGGTTTTCACATTTTATTTTAATGAGGTTCCTGGGTGGGCTAAGTTACGGGGGCATTTCTTAAAAATAATAGTTAGGGCTTGCAGGGGTTGCGGGGGCCCGCTGGGGTATGTGCAGCCCCGTTTTCCCCATGTTAATTTGTATAGGAAAGTGTGCTACGAGCTACAACCGGAACTGCTGAACAAAATAAACCAACATTTGGCAGAAAGGTAGAGTTTAATTCAGAAAGCGACCTTTTTTTTTAAAATAGTGTAAATCTGTTCAGTACTTCTTGAGAAATTCAATAAATAAGAGTCCGAAAATCATTTTCCCACAGGAAACTTTGTGCAAGGCTACAGTAAAACTACTGAACGAAATTACCCCAAATTTGGCACAAAGGTAGTTTGTGGGTCAGAAAGCGACCTTTTTTATAAATGGTGTAAATCCGTTCAGCAGTTGCTGAGAAATTAGAAAAATAAATGTTTTGATATCTGGGCGAAGCCTAAGTGGCGTGCGTGAGCTTCTCTGTGATTGGCTGCAGTAGTACAAACCAGGAAGTGTTGGCAGCCATGTTGTGGCTCGCTAGAAGCAAGTCACCCATAAACAGAGAAACAAAGGTATAAAACAAGGAAAGGGGCAGGGTAGAAATACCCTGACCTGCTAGGTCTGCTCAGGGAGTACTAAAAGGACCGCCAGGGCCCCAAAAAGTTTTTTTCCCCCCCAAAAAATTGGCACGATTCGCGCGGGGTCGCAGGTTCCTGTGTTTTATTTTAATGAGGTCCCTGGGTGGGCTAGGTTACGGGGGAATTTCTTAAAAAATAATAGTGTGGCTTCCAGGGGTTGCGGGGACCTGCTGGGGTCCACACAGCCCCGGGGCTTCGCCCATGTTGGGAGAGGGTTGCGTGACCCCTCTCCTGGAGTCCTCTTTGTGCTCATTACTTTGTCGTCGTTTGGTGTATCTTTACGAAAATATTCAAACAGTTTCTCTTTTTTTAATTAGCTCCTATATTGAAAGGTTTGGGGTGAATGGTGTAGGAGGGACTGAGAAAATAGAGGGTCCTATAACGTGTTTTCTCCATGCAATTTCGATACGAAAGTTTACAGAGGACTACAGGTGAAACTGCTGAACGGAATTACGCCACATTTGGCAGGGAGAAAGGTGATGGTCCAGAAAGAATGCTTTTGTTTAAATGGTGTAAATTCGTTAAGTAGTTTTTGAGAAATATCAAATTTATGATATCGATATTTGAGAATTATGGCATCTTATTGGCTGAGGGGTTACGAGCAGGAGATTGCGTCTCATTGGCTGTGAACTGTTGAAACCAGTAAGTGTTAGCAGTCATTTTGTGATTCGGTCCATCTGTTCCCATCTCTTTCTCAACAAGCCATCGGGTCAGTAGTTTTACACTGGCATCTGCGTCTGTGTGAGATATCCCTTTCACGCTGCCTCTCCTCATACTACCAGGTCGCGGCTATGCCTTTAGAAGCTCGTCTGTCGGCTTGGAGCCCTGTGAGTTGGTCTATCGGTATGATCCCGTACAGTACCCAAAGACTACCGAAACATCAGTACACTGTCGTAAATTCTAAAACACTTCCCCAGCACGATCCCCTACATTACCCAAATACCACTGCACTACCCTAAATCCTAACAGACTTCCCCAGCACGACCTCCTGCACTACACAAACACCACTGCAGTACCGTGAACCCTAACACACTAACTCCACCATGACCCCCTAAAAGTACATAAATACCATTGTAGTATCTATAATCTTAAAAGACTACTCTCAGCACGACCCTTTACAGTACCCAAACACCACTGTACTACCCTGAACCCTAAATCACTACTCCCAGCGCGCCCCCCCCTACACTACATAAACAGCACTGGCCTACTCTAAACTGTTAAACTGTTTTTTTAGCACTAACCTCCAAACACTACACAGACACACTGCATTACTCTAAATCCTATAACAGTACATGCAGTACGGTCCCATACAGTACACAAACACCACAGTACTACCCTAAAGCATAAACCAGTACCAATCTGTGGGATCGCAGGTCTGCGTCTGCAAGCCGTTGTGTCCCTAGCTGTACATGTGTGAGCCATTCCATTAGGTCATAGGTGTGTCTCTGCTAGCAGGTCCATTACGTCCGTTGGTGTCCCTTTGCGAATTGGAGTCAAGCTCTCCCTCTGCGAGCCAGCATGCTGCTGTGCATTTGCAACAGCTCGTAGCTCTCTCTGTGAGAGCTGAGCCGACGGGCCGCAGCTCTCCCTCTGCGAGCTTGCCCCACAGCCCGCAGGTCTCCCTGTGCTAGCCAGATTGCAGCTGTCACTCTGTAAACCAATATTGGGAATGTAAAGTGGCTCTAAAAAGAGACCTTGTGTTTATTAGTTGGCACTACATAAAAGTGCGGAAGCACAGCTTCAAGTTATTCAGAAAAACTCAATTTCCCTGATCTGTAATGTGTGCTCCATCACTTCTGTAGATATCAGCCATATCAAAACGTATGTAGTTATTGTAGATCAACCCCATTCTATGATCTCTGAGGTATGCAGACACAGCTTTGTTGACATTCTTCCTAGATTTTTCAATCTGAGGACACAATTGGTTTGATCATTTCCACTTCTGTCTTTGGTATATATTGGAATATACAAAGACAGTTTGAGGCAAAAGTAACATCAATTGTCGAAATGTGTCCTTCATTAGCATTTCCAAACCTGCCGCAGTCAATGTGCCTAGGTGGTTTCCACCACAGTGTACAATCATGAGGTCAGGGTTTTGGAGATGCAAACAGATTTTAACCTAATGGAGCAATTGGTGCCACTTTAATCCTCTTTGTCCAAACCATTTAATGTCCACATTTTGTAAATCTAGTCAATACGTCTCTGTTCTGCATACCTCTTCAACCAGAAAACATAGCTATGTCTTACGATCCACACAATCATTTTGAAGGTATAGCTGGAAGACATGTATAGATGTCTGTAGCTCATGTAGTCCGTTTGTAGAATAAGAGATATGTTTAAAGATAGGGAACTACTTTTTTTTTTCCTATACAAAACGATAACTGAGTGGGTGATGAAAAGCATTGTTTACTAAAAAATAGGGTGCATATTACTTTGTCGAAAAGCATCTTTGTCATTGGTTAATAAAAAGCAGTTTGAACGTGGACTTCATATGATAAAATAAAATGTGCTCATTTCAACCACACCTGCTATTTGCATTTGGAAGGCACTGTTCAAACTTAAAACAATGGTGATCTTTTATCCTGCAAGTGTTGGAGAAAATGTTGCAAATAAACTATCGGCAGGTTTGAAAAAATGATGAACTTTTAACCTGCAGGTGTTGTAGAATGTTCTAGAAAGTGTGTTGATAGAATACGATCAACGTCTCATCTGTTTGTGTTCTTAAATATTTTTTAAAACTGTTTATATGGAAAGTTGAAAAATAACCAATAGACAGAAGTTTTGCAATTTGAAAAAATCAAGGACTTGTTCTGATTTGTTCTTTACATGTATTTATGTGTGGAGCAACAGGGCCATTGTGCCATTACTGGTTCCATTCTTGATTAGAGCGGTGCATTACATGTACTGTTTGACAAGGAAAGAATTAGATGCATTTGTGACATTTGGAATCTGCATACGAAATGCTAACGTAAGTTAAATTATGCTTAGTGTGGAAATAATGTGGAAGGGGTAAGAGTAGAAAATGTATGTGTTATTAACTTAGCAAAGATGGTATGAAAACCAGAAATGTTATATGGACAAGTTGTGGTGTCATTTGTTATATTGAGAGGTAGATTTCAATATCAGTGAAGACTGGTGTGTTACTTGGAGGCTTTGGATTTTGGTGTTTTTATCAAATGGAAATTGTTGGGGAGTGTTTCTTCCCTGTGCTGATTATAAGCAGACGTTTAAGTGGGCCAGGACTTAGCTGTGCTGTACACTGGTATGTCTTTCAGATTTCGCCATTTTTTTTTATCCAACTCAAAGCTTTGACTATATGTATATTAAATGAATCGTACAATGAAAGTTTAGGAATTACTCCTCTGTTTACTCTTGTCATCTCACATTCTCCATTTTGTGCACCCAATAGTAGTGTTTGAAATATTTTAAAAATACAATATTAGAGCTTCATCCGGTATAAAAATAGCACTTATACTTTTATTGGAGTGTTGGTGGGATCTGTAGTGTATAGAGAAGGTCGTAATGAGTTTGTATGGTACAAAAGGGACGTGACAAATGTTTAAAAGATTATATGGTTTTAGGAATAAGCTGTCCCTCTGTGAGTCCTCGGGTCTGCAGTTGTACCTCCTCAAGCCAACACTGGAAATGTACTGTAGCTGTCTCGCTACGAGATAACTCCTTCACGTTCCCTCTGCCCACATCACCGTACCGCACCTATCCGTTTACAAGTTGACAGCCTGTACCTCTCCCTACAATAGTCGGCCCCAGCTGTTCCTGTGTAAGCCGGCCTGCAGCTCTCTCTCTACGAGCCAGCCAGTCGGCTCACAACTGTCCCTCTGCAAACTACCAGTCGTCTCACAGTTGTTGGTCTGCGAGTTAGGTCAGTGTTGTATCTCTGCAAGCAAATTCTAGAAATATATGTGAGCTGTCTCTCTACGAGATACCCACTTCATGTTACCTCTCCCAACATCACCGTCCCGCACCTATCCCTTTATAAGTGGACGGTCTGCAATTGTCCTTATACTAGTTGGCCCACAGCTGTTCCTGTGTGATCTGACCCGCAACAGTTCTTCTGTGATCCGGCCCTCAGGTCTCCTTATATGAGCCAGCCGGTCGGTTCGCAGGTGTTCCTCTAAGTGCCAGCTCACCGGCTTACTACTATTCCTCTCTGAGCTGGCCCGCAGCTCTCCCTCTTCGAGCCAGGCAGTCGGCTCACAGGTCTTCCTCTACGAGCCAGCCTGCCGGCACGAAGCTCTCCCTCTGTGAATGACCGGTTGGCTCGCTGCTCTTGCTCTGCAAGCCACCGGGCCCGCAGTTGTACCTCTGCAAGCCAACAGTGGAAATATACTGCAACTCTCTATGGGAGATGCCCTCTTTACGCTCCCTCTCCCCAGATGACGGTCGCGCAAATATCCCTTTACAAGTGGATGGCCCACACCTCTCCCTATACTGGTTGGCTTGCAGGTGTTCCTCTGTGAGCTGGCCCGGAGTTCTCCCTCTACGAAGCAGACAGTCGGCTTGCAGTTCTTCTTCTATGAGCCAGCCCGCCGGCCCGCAACTGTCCCTCTGTGAACCGGCCTGCAGCTCTCTCTGTATGAGCCAGCGAGTTGGCTCGCAGTTGTTCCTGTACGAGCCAGCCTGTCCGCCCACATTTTTTCCTCTGTGAGCCTGTCCGTGCTCTATCTGTATAAGAAACCTAGTCGACTTTCAGGTGTTTCTCTAGGAGCCAGCCCACTGGCTCGCAGCTCTCCCTCTGGGAACCCTGGTGGGCTCTCAACTCTTTCTCTACAAGCCAGTCCACAGTGGTACCTCTGTAAAGCAATATTGGAAATATGGTGCAGCTGTCTCTCTATGATATAATTGCTTTACCGCTCACTCTCTCCGCATCACTGTCCTGCACCTATCCCTCGCACTTATCCCTATAGTAGTCAGCTCGCAGCTGTTCCTGTGCTAGCTGGTCCGCAGTACTCCTTCTGTGAGCCAACGGGTCACTGCTGATGCTGTATGAGCCAATCCACTGGCCCGTAACTGTTCCTCTGAGCCAGCCCACAGCTCTCCCTGGACAACCCAGTTAGTCAATTCGCAGGTCTTCCTCTACAAGCTACCATGCCAGCTAACAGCTCTCCCTCTACAAACCATCATTTGGCACACAGCTGTTCGTCTGCGAGCCGTTGGGTGCGTAAGTGTACTTGTGGAAGCTAACACTGGAAATATACTGCACTTGTTTTTGTGAGATATTGCATTCATGCTCTCTCTTTCAACAACACCGGTCGCAGCTATCCTTTTGCAAGGAGATGACCCGTACTTTTCACTTTAGTATTTGGACCCTAGGTGTTCCTGTTCTAGCTGATTCACAGCTCTCCCTCTGCATGCTATGCAGTTTAGCTATCCTACTGTCAGTGCCATGCACTTCTCCAATCATCCATCGAGCAGTATCTCCTTATTCTATCTCTACGTCAATATCTAAGCACCTATAAGTTGAATATCAGCTCTGTTTACAGCACTGAATTATTTTAGTTAATAGTCATGTACTTGTATAATAGCGTAGGTACTAACACAAGTATAGCTACAATAATCTGTGCAGGATGTAGACCTGTAAGGCGTACAGACTATTGAAATACTGTTCTAAATACGTAGTTAGTACCTATGTAGTATAGGAATTCTGTTGTCCGTTCCATTCACTTCTCAAATCACCCATCCAGCACTATGTACTCATGTTACCACTCTGCCAATACGTAAGCTATAAATTGATCATGCACTTTGTTTGCAGCAGTGTAATCAATCCAGTTTGTAGTAATGTACTTATGGAATGGCGTAGACAGTAACAGTGGTAGAGCTGCAATATTCTGTGCACTATGCATGCAGACCTCTAACAAGCTACATACTATTTATACACTCTTGTAAATTCCCAGTTAGTAACAAAGCAGTCTAGAAATCCTCCTTTCTGTCCCATGCAGTTCTACTATCACCCATTCACCACTATCTACTTATGCTATCACTCTGCCAGTACGTAAGCACTTATAAATGCACTATGCACTCTGTTTGCAGCACTGTAATTTTTTTAGTTAGTAGTTATGTAGTTACGGAATGGCCAAGTCAGTAATAGAAGTACACCTACAAAATTCTGATCATTCTGATCATTTTTGAATGCTAATTTCTAATTGTAATGTTCATTAAATCTATCTTTTTTTCTGTATTTTTAAATTATCATTCCTTTCTCAATCTGGTGAAAACTGCAAATCTCATCACTTTTCCATCGATACCTTCTGCCAAAAAAATCGCTACAATTGAGAGCCTCAACTAATGCTAATGATATGCAGAGTAGGCGTTCCCGTTGAAAAAACCCACAAAAACACCACTTTCCCATATTTTCAACGCCAGGCCAAATCACAATATTCTGTGCACTATCTATGCACACCTCTAACAAGCCACATACTATTGGTACACTGGTGTTAATATGTATGTATGTATGTATGTTTGGATTTATATAGCGCTTATAACCCAGGGGTCTCTAAGCGCTTTGCCTTGGGAACCCGTCCTGGCTTTTCCCTGTGAGATAGCCCCTACAGGGCATCCCCAAGGTGAAAGCCAGGCATCCCGCCGCGGGGGGCCGTTGTGGAGATTAAGCAAGCTTAATGCCCAGAGTTGCAGAGTGTGAACCCATGATTAGGTCAGGCACCGAAGCGAGAATTATCGAGTCCGTGGACATTTGAGCTCGAGACCCTGCCGCGTCGGGAATTGAACCCTGGTCCCAGGTCTGACCTCTGCTTCAGGGTCTGCCTGCTCTAACCAGTGAGCCACACTTCTCCACCCAGTTAGTATGCATGTAGTGTAGGAATCCTCCGTTCGGTCCCATGCAGTTTTCTAATCACCCATCCAGCACTATCTACTTATCCTATGTCTCCACCAAAATCTAAGGGGCTGATTCACAGAACTAATTTAAGACAAAATCCTAAACGTACTACTTTTGGTATTCACAGTAGTTAGGGTTTAGTCTTAAGATAGACTTAAGACAGACTTAAGACAGACTTAAGACAGAATCCTAACTTAAGACTGTCTTAAGTCTGTCTTAAGACAAAATCCTAACTTCTGTGAATACCAAAAGTAGTAAGTTTAGGATTTTGTCTTAAGTTAGTTCTGTGAATCGGGCCCTCAGACACTCTACTTGTAGTATTGTAATGTTTTAGTCACTAGCCATGTATTTATGGAATGATACAGGTTCTAATCATGCTGTTAAAGAATCAGATGTGTACTACTAATGCTGTGCTGTAGGATATTTCACACTACTCATAGACTACCCCAATTATGCATGTAGTACTGTTCCATTGTGGAAATCATTGATGTAGCCTCTTTGTATGTATTTTTATAATTATATATGTGAATATGTTTATAATTATACATTTGAATATTTATATATAATTATTTTAATTATATTAACCTGTTTTCAAAACTTTTATTGTTAACAGATATTTTGCATCATTATTAGGAAGCAGATACAATGATGAGAAAACAGCAAAGAAAAAGAAAATGGAGAAAGGACGTTTATTTGAAAAAAAAAACGAAAGGAGAAATTAGATCCAGTACAACATGGATTATCAAAGAAAAAGTCTTCTGCTATGAAAAGTAAAGTTTTTTTTTTAAAAACTTGCAAAGTCTGTTTTCAATATTAAAAATATAGATGAGATAGACAGAACAAGAACAGTGAAACAAAACCAAAAGAAAAATGTTTAAAAAAGTGTAAAATTGATTTGTCGGAAAACAAATTATGTTGGAATACGGAACAAACCATTTTTAGAAATTCGAAAACAAATTTACTATAAAAAAATATGTAAAAGGAGAGCAGCATTTTACAGATAAAAAAGGAGATTCTAAGTGTTATTGTAGAAGCTTTTAAATTAAAAATAAGTTTGTTTATCTTAATTCTAAAAAGATTGAAGACTTTAAATACAATAATGCAACGTATGAAGGACAAATGTAAGAGAAGAAACATTGTAAATAGAACAAAGTTTTGTAAAATATTTTCCGGGGGATGGAGGCATACGTCTAGTACGGATCCTTTTTTATGATGAAGAAAGTTATTTTCAACTAAATAGTTTAGTGCATGCAGTTGATACCTGTGGTCATTCTTATGAGGTGCGAGATGGTTGTCCAATTCAGAAAGAAAAGATAGTTCCTAGAAATGTTGAAGAATTAACCACTTGGCTGCTAAGGCACATGATGCTCTTCCATTGACTTTCCATTGAAATCAATGGAAACTCCATGACGAGTTACCCTTGTCATTAGCACTGAAGGGGTTAATAGCTGAGGAAGTTCAAGGGAGACGTATCCAGGCACCAGTGTTTACATGGGATTGTGGTAGTATTTGTAGTATACATCAACAATCTATTGATATTGTAGTATTTTTTTTTTTAAACTTTATTTAATATTTTCAATAAGATCCAGAGACATAAGAACAATAACACAGTATGTCAGGTTGGGGAAACATGATAATGGATACACATATCTTGAACCAAAAAAGAACAAATCCGATTAGGATTATACATCCATGGAGAGAATAAAGAACATTACACGAAAAGAAAAAAAAAAAGGAAAAGAGGAGAGAGTGGTTTTAATGCGAGAGCCAGTACTCGAAAGGGGCCCAAATCTTAGATGCCACTTGGTGCCTCCTGCTCCCCCTCAACAGTTAAACTGACAATTATAAACTATACCAGGGAAGCATCCTAGCTTTACAGTGACCAAAGGTAGGAGCCTCCAGACTTCGCCACTGTGAAGTTATACATAGCCGAATCATTGCAATTGCGATAAACAGAAATGCTCGAGTATACCTTGTTCTTTCAATAGCACCTGAATATTCACAACCCGTTATAATCAACTCCGGAAAGATATTGATGGATTTGGAGCACCTGATTGATAAAAACCGCAATGTCCTTCAAAAATAAACTCAAATTAGGACATGAATAAAACATATGAATTGCTTCAGCTGCAAAAAATGTACATCTAGAACAAGAATCCCCCTTACCACTGACCCAGCTAGCAATCTTGGCCGGGGTATGATATAAGTTGAACATAGCCATGTAACTTTGCGTGCGCAAAGTACCCGAAACTAAAACAGAACTAGCTATTTCAAGCGTCTGTTTCAAGTCCACTATTGAAATACCAAATTTAACCCGCCCACTTGACATTATCAATGTCCAAATCGTCTGGGAGATCTGACAGAAGATATTGATAGATAACACCTATTCTGTTTTTTTTTTAATCAATTCAACTAAAGTAATCTTATCATACAAGCTGGGATTTCTACAAAAATTCCTATCCAAAAAAACCCTAACCTGTAAATATAAAAAAAAATTATTAGAATGCAAATGAAACTTATCCTTTAAAAAAGAAAAGGAGGCCAGCTGACCATCTTGACCCAGATCGCCAATGTCTTTCAAACACGCAGAGTACCATTTAAGTGTTACACCATCCTGAAATATTGATGGTAGCAAACCCGCAGCACTAAATGGGGTATAAAAATTGAGCTTTGAAATGACCAGCCGAGAACGAATTTTCTGCCAGATAGAAAACAGAGCCCAACTAACCTTAAATTTAGTTTTTTTTAAATAACTTGACTCTAGGACACGTGTTAAGACGACCTTGGAAGCATCACCAAGGGCTAGGTCATAGATGGATGGGCTGACACATAAGGAGATATCTGCCCTATCGCCCACTAAAGGTGAGCCAAAATGCTGTAGCATAGCGGCCCAGTAATAATATAAGAGATTAGGAACGGACCAGCCACTTTGCTCCCTGGGGAGATGGGTCCACTTCGCAGCTCTTCTTGCCCTATGATAGCCCCATAAAAACGCTGACAGATTCTCTTCGCTCTAACCAATGTTACCTGCGGGATCAATATTGTAGTACATTTCTTAAGAGAATATGGAAAAAAAGCTGTGAAACAGAAGATTAAGATATTACAAGAAGTAGATCCTTTCAAAGTGAGAAAAATACAGGGTTGCAAGGTCATTCTCTGGCTTGTCTTGCAAGTGTGTCAAAGTCGTTTTCATCATTTGATAATGTTAGCAGTACATCATTCAGAAATGTGGAAGTTAGTTATACTATGTGAAAAGTCCTGCATTATGTCTAAATGAAATTACTACAGCTCTTCTGCATGCCTCAATGTTGGATGTAAAAAAAGTCTGTGATAATATAGAGCTACGTTTCTTTGCTGGTCAAGAGGAGTGTAGAGAATGTGACAGTTTAATAAGTGCTGGTGTTGAAGAAGTGGAAGATACTACTGATGTGAAGTTGGGAAAAGAAATAACAAACTTTAAGGTAGTTTCTGGTGAAAATCCCAACTATGGGGCCGATTATGATTGCGGATAATCTGCATCCTCTGGGCCGGCGGAATCCACCGCCGGCCCGGAGGATGCGGATTATCCGCTGCGGACTGGAAAAAGACCCCCCGCCAGATTAGGATGGCTGGGGGATCTATTTTCCGGCCCCCGCTTTTCCGCCGCAGTCGCCCGGTCGCCCTCCGCCACCATATTATGGCTGCGGTCATATGCCTTTCCACGGCGGCATTTCCGCCGTGGAAAGGCATACGGTGTTGTCTTCGGGGGTCCATTGCGGGCCCCCAGGGGTGAAGGGGGGTTGGGGGTTGCACATGGGGGTACCTATGGTACCCCCCTGCCTTTGCGTGCACGAGGCACCACGTGGTGCCTGCAGCTTCGTGCATGCTAAGGTAAACATGCATTTTTTTAACATTGCGGCGTGTGCTGCTTCAAGCAGCACACGCCGCAATGTTAAGAATACAGGATGTGACCGCCAGGGTGGCGGTTACATCCTAATTGACACTGAGGGACCGCCTCTGGGCCTGCGGACAGTCCCTCCTCCTCTGGGGTGGCGGACGGACGCAGGTCCGTCCGCCATCCTAATAGGCCCCTATGTTTGTATATGTTGCCGAAGTACTCATTAAAAAATTAAAATTAGGAATGTAGATGTGTTTTTAAAAGTGAAGAGGAAAACAATGATAAATGGAGAGAATTTGCTGCTTATCTGTTTGTGGAAGGTCATTTTGAGTTAGGTAATGTACAAATGTATTTGTAAATATTGTTCCAATAAATTAGAAGAAAACAAAATGCCATCTAGAGCTGTCCATAATGACCTAAAGATTTAAATACATATGAGTTTATCCTTATACAATCTGTGCACACTTTTCAGGCTATAATTCGTATGGAACCTAAAAGAGGTGAGCTGCCTCCAACAGACCTACAAAGAGGTTTAAAAGGAAGAGTTGTGTATTTACCTTTAGATTTTAAGAAAAATGTTGGTGTAGAAAGAGAGGATACTGTACCTGTAGTCATTCTTGTTCATGGTGTACCCACAAAGAGCCGGAAAATATGGCAAGAGTTAGTAGATGCCACAAAAGTCCAAAAGGCTACACTATATCTGGTGCATAACAATATTTACCATAAAAATGTAAATGTAGAAGAAGAAATAACTTTAGAAAATGAAACACAGATTTCAAATGGACAAATAGAAAAAATGGAGAAGTCAAGAAAAGAAGACATTTATGAACATTATACTATACACCCTCTACATGAAAAAGAACTGATAGGAGATACTATTGAGTTTTTCCAGATAAAAAAAGCAAAGGGAACTCCCATGAGTGTGTGGGAAAAAAGTTTGGAAGCTTGTTGTTTTCCACAGCTGTTCGCTACTGGAAAAGGTGGACGATATGATGAGCGACCAGTTCAGATTCCAGCTGCACAGTATGTTACTTTTCAACTGTACCCAGAAGATCCAAGATTTCGTCAGTGTATTACATATTTGTTTCATCTTTTATTTGAGAGTGATCTGTCTGCACTTTCATATGCAGTCAACCATATATTAAAAACGGGAACACATCTTTTACATGTTTCTGCAAAGGAATTTAAGGATAAAGTTGAAGAAAGGGACGAACATTTAGAATCACAGTTAATTAATTTGATGGCATGTCAACATGGCGCTAATGAATATTGGTATTAACGTCATGGGGAATTAAAATGTATGTTAAGAAACTTAGGGACCCCTACATGGTTTGTTACACTTAGTACGCATGGGATGATTTACTGGGTTTTCTACAAGAAGCAAATTCAGATATTGAAAATATTGAATTTAAGACAGCTGGAGGACTGTGTTCCCTCGATCCTGTAAATGTTTGCAGATATTTTAATCATAGGTTTGAATCTATGATGTCTTTCATCTGTAATAAAAAAATCCACCTATTGGTGAAGGTATTGATTTTTTTGGGAGAAAAGAATACCACTAGAGGTGCTCTTCATATACATATGCTTTTATGGATCAAGGATGCACCCAAATATGGGACTGATTCGGATGAGACTGTTTTATCTTTTATTGAAGAGTATGTTACCTGTGCGATTCCAAAAACAAGAGGAGAAAATATCTTAAAACAGCAAGTATTACGGTTTCAGAGTCATCGATGTTGAAAGTATTGTCGAAGCAAATATAAGTCAAAGGATACATTTTACACAAAATGTTGATTTGGCTTTCCACGTCCAATAATTTCCAAAGGAAGAGTGAACAGTTTTATGTCAGCAGTGAGGCATACTATTACTCGAAAATCACTCAAAATTACTTACAATTTAAAAAGAACAGAAGAATCAAAGTACATTAATGATTACAATCCGGTGATTTTGAAGATGTGGAATGCATATATGGACATACAATATGTTGCACATAACTCAATTGCTGTTGCTCGCTATGTCACGTCATATATTACCAAGTCTGAGAAGACAGAATTGAAAGAAATGTTGGAGGACATTTCGCAGGAGAAGACACTTAGCAAAAAATTGTACAGCTTCAGCTTGAAGATGTTTTCACATCGAGAAATTGGATCCTACGAATGTTTGGATTGATTGACATCTGCAAGTTTATATTCAAAGTCAAGAGGAATCATCTGGATAAGTCTTGTTCAAGCTGCAGCACTAAAATCGAGTTTTGAAATCTGTACAAAAAATTTAACACTTGGCTGTGAATGAACCAGAAAGTACAGATATTTTAAAAACAAATATATTGTATATGTACGATCCAAATAGAAGTCCATACCTGGAGAACATATGTCTATATGAAATACTGCAACATTATAGTTTTTAAAAAAATGTCACGGAAAATATAAATGAAGGGAAATGTGCTGTAATTGGATCTGAAGGATGTTTGGTAAAGCATGACAAAGCTCTTCTGCAACTCTTCAAACCGTTGCAGACTGAAATGGAATTACTTGGAGATTTTGACTGCTATGAGGATTCTTTCAAGATAGCATTGAATATACGATTTTTCCAAATGATCTCCAAATTTTGAATGAAGAGATTAATCAAGAAAATACAATTGCAGCTGAAGTAGCTAGAGATAGTTCTCAAGATAGTCAGCGTACTGCTCCACAAAGTCAAGATCGACTAGGAGAAGCCATACTTGAAAATGAAGCGGCAATAGCAATGAGTGAAGAGGAAACGGTGATGCAGCAAGCACAACAGGAGAATATTGATTTGGAAAATTTAGAGGAACATCTGAATGTTGAACAAAAAAATATATGTCACCAAGGTATAAAACAGATAAAACATGGATTACTGCATGAAAAGAATGATTGCCAATGTACATCATTTAGACCTATTGGTATTTACATCAGTGGACAAGCTGGAACAGGGAAAACTTACTTGATAAAATGTTTGTCAAGTTATCTACAGAAAAGAACAGATTCACATTTGTCTTGTGTTGTAACTGCTCCAACTCGATTAGCAGCACACAACATTAAAGGGATTACATTACATCGTCTACTTATGTTACCAGTAGAACATGAAAATACATTGGAATACCACACGCTATCTGGAGAAGCTTGTTTCGAATTGTCAAGAGTACTAAAGAAAATGAAACTTCTGGTAATTGATGAAGTAAGCATGGTCTCAAACTTAATGCTTGAGTTTGTACATTTGAGGATGCAGCAGAATTGTATTTGGTGGACTACTACAACTTACACCTGTGAACGGCCAAACTGTTTCTAAAACCCTTCATCATGAAGACACTAAAAGTTTTTGGGGAAATATTAGAAATGTCAATATTGGGAGTTATTTTGAATATAAGGAAATTATCAAGAATATGAAACAAGCAAATGATGAAGATTATGGAAATATTCTTCAAAATATTAGAATTGGTGTCTTAACAAAGGATGGAAAAAATGCTTTAGAAAGTCGGCTACTAACAAAACTTGTTTCCAACAGAAAATATTGCAGTTGAAACAATCTACCGAAGAATTTCAGAAAATGAATCTATAATTTGCCTTATGTCAACACTGAAAGAATGCTCTACATTCAAAGAAGAACTGATGAAGCTGGAGAATGAACCGATAATGAAAATGGTAGCTACTGATAAAGTAGAACATGAAGGAGTAACTATTCTTTTGTCAGAGAAATTGCAGTTAAAATTAGACTCAGGATAATATTACGGTGTAATTTAGATGTTGAAAAAGGTTTAGTAAATGGAGCAATGGGTAAAGTTGTTGACTATGTTAGTTATGCAAATAGAGATGAGATTGAATTTCTGAAGATTAAATGTGATCAGAGGTGAAACAAATTGGACACTGTTGTGTTCGTTTCTTGCTTGTAAAAGATTTGTATGTTTGTAGAAAAGAGTTTCCTGTTTGTTTAGCATATGCAGTGACTATTCATAAATCTCAAGGTTTAAGAGTAGACAATGCGTTGGTAAATATTGGAAGTTCTGTGTTTAAAGAGGGTATGGCGTATGTTGCATTGTCTCGAGTAAGAATGTTATAAGGGTTGTATTTGATTGATTTTGATGAGCGAAAGGTTAGTGCAGATGTAAATTGTGTAAAAGAGTAGAATAAGTTAAGAAGACTCTATGCTCCTAACTTAGGTAAATATACTTTTTATGAAAAACGTTTAATACGTCCAAAATGAAAATATGATAAAGATTACACTTAGGTTGCAAAGAAAAAAATAATTGAAAAGAATGACGCATCAGGAAAGAAAATAGAAGGGAACACTGTTGCTAATATTGTAGGATATCAGTTAGAAAATAGTTCAGGTATCAACTGCTATGCTAATTTAATTGTGAACGTTGTCTTTTTTTAGAAAATCTGCAGCATGCAATTATTGAAAATCGTTAAAAAACATTTTGTTCTATGTTACATTATATTTTTGAGAAGTTAAAAACTGATAAAACAAAAATCCATACTTCTTCTGATGTGCGGAATCTTCTGGATATATGTTCTGGTTCTTCACAATTTACAAAGAATGTACAGCAAGATGCTCAGGAATTTCTTATGCTTATGCTTACAGTATTAGAAGATGAAGGTTTACAAATTGAAAATCTGTTTTGGACTACGTTACAGATGGGTTCATAGATGTGACAGCTGTTCATTTTCATCTACCACTAAAATAGACACTGAACGATTCATATATTTGACAATGCCAGATTTGAAAACAGTGTCTTTCAACAAACTAGTAAAATCAGCTAATCAACATATGGAATGGTGTCAACATTATTTATAGAGAGATGTGGACAATCTATTATTTTAAGGCTGCAACATTGTAGTGCAGTTGGAACAAAATTGGAAACCAAAATTAAAAATGTTGTGGCAGGTCAAGTGTCAATTTCAGGATGAACTTTTAAAACAGTAGCTATTGTTTTCCACGATGGACCAACTTCAACATCTAGACACTATCGGGCAAATGCATCAACCTATTTAGGAAGTGCAAACGGTGCGAATAGGTAAATTTGGCCATTTGCGCTTCCTAAATACGTTTTTGGGATGCATTAAACTGTTTTTCAAAATTCGCTTTTTTTTTGCATTTCTTAAAAATGCGAATGCATTTAAGGAATTGCATTTGTGCGATTCCTTAAATGCAATGCATTAATTTTTTAAAAAATGCTAATTTTGAAATAGGAAGTGCAAATTAACACGAGGTTGACCCTCGTGTTAATTTGCGAAAATCTTTAAAAAAGCACAAAAATGCATTTTAGAAGGTGTCATGTTACACACACACATGTCCTTTGGACATGTGTGTGTGAAACATGCACTTTAAAGTACATTTCAGGGGTGCAGGGGGGGGGTCCTTTGGACCCCCCTCTGCACCCTTGCAATGCATCAAACAAATGGGATTCGCAAAATAAAAAAGTGCAAAACGGCATTGATTCATATGGGCCTCTAGGCCCATAGGAATCAATGTAATGCCATTCCTTAATTGCGATTCGCAATTAAGTAATCACAATTTCCAAAAATTAAGAAATCCTAAAAACTTTTAGGATTTCTTGATGCATAGGATTTTGCATTTCCTAAATTGTGATTCCTTAATTTTCGCAATTTAGGAAATGCAAAATCCTACATTGATGCATGTGCCCATATACTCTCTACTTAAAATGCAATAAAGGATGGATACTATGTAAAGATGCACATTTAGAGTATACATTTCTGTTGCCTAATGATTTACAAAATGCATACTTAATATTCTTCATACCAAAAAGATATCAACATGAATTACTGAGTATATTTTGGATATTTCCACTACAAATGAGAAACATCATTCACCCTACTGGAAACATGTGAATATGATTTTAGAAGTGTATGTTGGATATCCTCATTGCAAATGTTTTCAGAAACATCATTGGGCCTATTGGGAAGGTGTGTATATCAATTCCAAAGTTTATTTTGGATATACTCAATGGAAATATTTTCAGAAACATCATTTGGCCAAAAGGGAAGATGTTCGTAATTAACGGTTTCAATTATTAATTCTGTTCTTTCATATTGCGTTTGAAAGATTGCGTTCTAAAGAAGGTGGTGATATATTTAATCTTTATATTATATACTATGTTACTAAGGATGTTTATTTGTGAAAATGTGAATACCAAGTTGCGTTGGTTGTAGATATTTTGAAGAGAAGTATGTTTTTTTAACAATCTTATTGATTGTATTTTTTTGCCCACCGTCATCTGATGATTAACATTGAAATCACTGTTTATGGTGAAATTCAATACAATCTGAAGACAGCAAAAAATGGCAAATTGAATATGTGATGTAATTGTATACTTATATTGTGTTGCGAAAAGTATAACATTATATGTAATAACAGAATTTATTTCTTCTGTTTTACAGACCTTACTACTAAAGCTTAAAATACTTTAAATGTGCATTTAAAAAAAGAAGTGAACATATATTATTATTAATTTCATATCTACTTGAAAACAAGTAAGATTAATCCACACAGGTACTACCCTTACAGTCTATCAAAGACAATGTGACTCCGCATGCCCATCTCCAGTCACCATCCAGTACTATACACTAATTAAATCTCTCCACTAATACCCTAGTACTTATAAATTCAGCATACACTCTCCTTGCAGTACTGTAATCATCCAGTCACTGTTGTTGTACTCATACAATGGCCGAAGCACTAACACAAGCAGTACTACAATTGTCTGTGCACTATCCATACAGACTTCCGGGGTTATAGTTAGTTCAGCTCACTATAACTCATGCCCCCGCAATGCACTGCTGATGACGTCACATATTACATCATTCATGACATGGTTAGTGACATCACTGATGACATCTCAAATGACATCTCTAATGACATTATCCATGTGACAATCTGATGCACCTTCTCACACCCTAATATAACCTTTGATACACCGTCTCCAAAATACAGAATACCATTTTTGAAACCATAGACACATCAATTCCACTTACTACATATCTAGTCACTGGTTGTTAGGTCTACACATACATCCACTCATTCACCCATACAATCACTCATACATGCAGGCACTCATCAATACAACAATAACATATGCACTCCTACATCTACACAGACACTCACACACCAACACTCAACCAGAGTTACTCACACAGCTAGTGAGTCAGGCAAAGAATCAGTCATTTACTATCCTATACCTGAAAATACACACAACCAATCACTTATGCAAACAGAAAAAAATGCATAACTACTCTCTTATACAATCTCTGATACAAGCGCACACTCATCTATACAGCCACTGTCACAATAAATGACTTTCATGCATAGTCATTTATATACTCCAACTCTCACATACACTGCCTTTTACTTATGTAGTTACTTGGATATGTACCAATGAGACATCGATTCATTCACTAACACACCCATACGCACACTCAATCACCCATTCCGCTGTTTCCACATGCACTCTTGAACCTATATACCCAGTGAATCAACCACTCAAACATATATGCACAGAGTTCCACACCTCCCACGCAACCACACACACAGTCAGGCACCTTAATAAAAACTCTAGCAACCAATCAATAACCCATATAGACACTGATGTAGCTACTGAGCAACCCATGCAGCAGCTTATACAACAGCATACAGACTGATACAGACATTCACACACTTTAGTTACTAACCTATGCATTCAGGAAAACACGTTTAATCACTCACTTAAACAGTCAGTCACACACCTACTAACTCCTCCATCCAGACACTTATACACCCACTCATTCTTGGAGTATGAACTTAGGTGCTTAAATTGTAGATTGTGGGTGAAACACAGTAAATGAATCACGTGGGAGGGAATGAGAAGGACGTTTGTAAAGGTAAGGGCTCAGATGGGTTAGATTTTACTCGAAGACCAATTGAAATATTGCATTTAATTCGCCTGCTTATAGGAATTGTCACACTTTGCTTGTAGATTAATTGAAACACCGTATTGTAACTTGTGTGCTTACTAGAATTACACGGGGATGTATAGACTTAACTATACATGAGGGAGGGAGACCTGGAAATTAATACATTTGTGGTTGTTTATGGTCACGATTAGCAGGAAAACGTTGATATGTGAATGGGTTATGAGATAATCACTTGTAATGTGTTTAAACTTGTATAAAGAAACATCAATTTGGAAAGTTTTTGTTTTGAAACATTGTTTTTTTAATTGTAGAATACCCCTGATGAAGGGCCATGGTAAGGCCCGTAATGCATTGGGTTATTGTGATGAACTAATAAAGATTACTTACATGCACTCCTAGCTACTGATTAAGGCCTCGGCATGTCTGTAGCATTTGAGGTTACAGGGATGAAAGTAAGATGTCTTACAAGTGACCATTGATAAATCCTGGACACTGTGAATAACTTTCATGAACTATGAATACATTTTGGAACAAACTTGGTTTAACGTGCTGCATTATTGGTATGCACATATTATCGCTCTGTGTCCGGAAATGGGGTGAGAGGTTGCCCCATTGTTTCTAGTGTTTTTCACAAGTACGTGGCTTTGGATAGACCATGATTCTGAGCCAGCACGTAAACAAACGCAACATTGATAAACTTCTGAAAAAATCAGTGTGCACTCTGTCACTCTCTTTTGGATTACCTATTGTCTGCCTTTCCAGACGAGTTGCATCATTGAATAAGTACACAAATGAATAATCACGATGAAGTTACTTAAGAGACTATTGGAAGAACACATCTTCAGAAGTTAATTTTCGGAACTACGTTTTAAAACTGTTGCATAATACACCTTGATGTTTTTATTCTCATGTTCTTGTATATTTAACAAACACGTTCGTAATAGTGATTATATAATACTGAGAATAATAAGCTTTTCACTGTGAAATATGTGGTATATGATACTTTTAAATCAACGTTGTTAATATCAACAGGGTGGGTGGGGAAATGTAGATTGATGTTCAGGAACGATCCAGACACCTTAGGATAGTGAGCGCAATGCATAGTGGTGGTTGTAGCGTAATGGCACCAGGAAGACCGTTAGTTATTGAAATGCAGGGTTACCGTTGTTCCTATATAGTAAATTTAAATAGTGAATTCAAACACAGAAAAAGATGAGGCTGGTTATTTGGTAATGACGCCGATGGGAGGTTTAAGATAATGTAAATTAATTACAGTGGGAAACACAGGGTTAAAATGGAGTCACTCTAGGGCGGATTTTGAACTTAGGTGCTTAAAATGGAGATTGACCTGAGCAGCCTAAGACTTTCCTCTGGTTTGCTGTTTGGAATCAGCGTAAATGTGTCAATACCAGAAAATCATGCATAATATCCAGCATTTCACATTATGCCTGCTACATGAAATCTGTGAAATGATGCCATTTACCACGTCATTTGGAGTCAGTTCAGGTACAAATGTCATTGTCGGAGTTTGGAACAAGGTAAGCAGATTGTGAGCAGCTGTTTGTGACACTTGTGTTTTGTGCACTTTGTTAGTGCAAAGAGCATCCTGATGTTCAATAGTTTGCTTTTTGTGTATTTTTTCTGGAAGTTTGCATTACTACGAAAAAGGATATGACACACATTTCAGACACCCATACTTCCTGGCGTTTGCAACAGTTTATAATACATGTATTTAGCTGTATCAGCAACATCTGCAGGATCTGGGAGAGTCATTCAATAATTAGACGGATGATATAGGGCCCAATTCACAGAACTAACTTAAGACAAAATCCTAAACGTACTACTATTTTCGTATTCACAGAAGGCATTTACTCATTTTGGTGTTCACAGAAGACACTATGGGCCCGATTCACAGAACTAACTTGAGACTAAATCCTAAACTTACTACTTTTGGTATTCACAGAAGTCAGTTTTAACTAATCTTGTAGACAGTATCCGGTCTGATGCTGGTTTCCTGAGCAATGGTTGGGAGATATGTCCAGAGCAGAATGTTTCGGATTTTGTGGCACCTGTCAGCCAAGGTACGCTGCTTAAAATGGCCTCATGGAACATCGCAGGGCTAAAGGGACGTGTGTGCTCCAAGGATTGGATAGATTTTATTGACACATTTGATATCCTAATCTTCCAAGAGAGTTGGGCACCTGACCCAATATATCGGGTGGGGTTCCTAAATTTTTACAAACCTGCAATCCAGGGTCCCAAAGGTAGAGCTACTGGGGGCTTAGTGATTTGGGTTAGACAATCCATTGATTATAAACCAACAGAAATTGCAGTGGATAACCCACATCTCTTGGGTATTAAGCTATGGAAGAAGAACCATATGGACATAGTAGTTATCAATATTTACGCCCGAGGTTGCCCCGGTGGGTGATGCCCGGTCATTGTTAATGAATTGGACTCCTATCTTGATCTAATTGGGAGAGACAAATTAATCCTTGTAGCAGGGGATCTAAATTGTACTTTTGAACCCCTGTTCAGCGAAGAAGAGGATTTGGGGCATGAGGTAGATGCAGTGTGGAACATCCCGAAATTGGCCCTGAATAAAATCAAGAAGGGGACCGAGGCTGCACTACACTGGTCAGGGTTGTGTTTGGAGTAGGGTCTGAGAGCGGCAAATGGGCGCTCACTCTCCGATAAGGTTGGACGACCTACCTTCGACAATGGGGTTAGCAAAAGTAGGTTAGATTATATCTTGTTTACAATGGAATACTGGCCACTTCTTGTCGACATGGAAGTTGTGACTCGCCCAGAAAGCGACCATAACCCTTTGGTCACGAGCCTTAAGCTCCCATGTGATTTAACTAGACCCCAATTAGCCTCGTGTATAACGGCCGAGGCTGTCCTGACAAATGACAGAAGAAGGGTAAAATGGAGCAGGGCCGTGAACGATGCCACATTGTTGGAGGGAATTTCAAAGGAAGTTTCGATGACATTGAGCGCCATGTTGAATGTACCATCCACTTCGGGCGCCGCCTCTCAGATTAGTGATCTTCATGATCAGTGTTTTACCAAACTTAAGGCCCTGTTGACCATCCCTAACAAACAAGGAAAGGAGATGGGAATGGGCCCACGGGAAGAATGGTATAATAAGAACTGCAGGGTAGAACATAGTAAACTAATTGCAGCCATTAAATCACGTGTCACTAGCGATATTAAAACGGCACGTAAAACGTATAAAAAAACACAGTGGGAGGCGAAGAGAGATTGGGATGAGTGCCATTGGTCCAATCTTTTTGAGGCATGTCAATCATCAAATCAGGCTAAATTCTGGGAAATCGTGAAATGGGGTAGGAATCCCGACTCTCAAATCCCAGCAAACCATGTGTCTGTGGAAGACTGGGTGGAATTTTATTCAGGACAGTTTAAGGACCCCAATCCGCAACCTTTTATTAGGGAAGAGATGCAGACACCTGTCTATCCTAATCTTGGTCACTCGCTTATTTTTACAACCTCTGACACTGAGTCCGCTCTTAGGCAGGTCCAATCGGGGAAAGCGCCAGGGATGGATTCTATTCCGGCGGATCTCTTTAAAACAAATCTCCAATTATGGGTTTCCTATATAACTCTGATTGCTAATGCAATTACCAAAGGAGCAAGGATTCCTGAATCCTGGAAAGGGGCGGAAATTCTCTCAATTTTTAAAAAAGGGGACCGTTCGGCCCCGGGAAATTACCGCCCCATCAGTCTAATTGATTCCTTACAAAAACTCTTTGCCAGGATGGTCCTTGCGAGAATCCAGGGATGGATGGAGATGGAAAATGTTCTTTCCCCGTTCAGACTTACTCTGGTTTACTGGAAGGTGGTGCTGATGGGCGGCGGACACATCTATGCCGCCTTCATAGATCTGAGGTCAGCCTTTGACCTTTTGCCAAGATCCAAGATGTGCGAGGTCCTGCGAAACCTAGGACTACCGTTGGATCTATTGGACCTTGTGATCAGATTACACGAGGACAATTTTGCTAGGGTAAGGTGGGGCGGTCAGGGACAGGTAATGGATAGTTTTCCCGTAACCCGAGGTGTCCGACAAGGGTGCGTTTCGGCACCGACCCTTTTTTTTTTATTGTTTATCGATCAGGTAGTTAAATTCTTTGCGGAAACCCCAACGGATGCACCATGCCTAGGTGGGAACAAATTTCCAATGCTCATCTTTTCAGATGACACTTTACTCCTCTCCAAGACACGTGGAGGGTTGCAAAAGGCATTAAACAGGTTTGAGGAGTTTTGTAAGCTAAATGATCTGCAAATCAACGTGAGCAAGACTAAATTTATGGTCTTAACAAAAAATCGCCCCATCAAATGTTTTGTTACGCTAAATGGTGCTAGTCTAGAGTAAGTTGAGGCCATGACCTACCTTGGAGTAACCATAGACTATCGCCTCTGCTGGAAATCCCAGATTGATGTACTTCGCCTAAAATTTGCTCGCCTCACAGGCATTTTAATCATGGAACAAAAATTGTCTCTAACTAAACAGGTTAAACCAGGACTAAGGATTTATGAGGCCAAGATTAGTTCTGCTATTTTGTATGGGCTGACCTATGGGGCTATAAGGACCTCACGCCATTGGTCAAAGTACAAAATAAGTTTTTGCGGAACCTGGTAGGTCTCCCACAATCTACACCAACCAAACCTCTCTTGCTGGACATGGGCTGCAAACCGATAAACGAGATGGCGCGTTATCGGCTTGTGGCGCTGTGGAGAAGGATCTGGACGTCTCCAGATCTAAGTCGGTTTGCAAGCGAATTGTTGGATGAGAGATCATTACCAGGTTCTAGTAACATCCCTTGGCTACGAGAGGTTAAATTAATTTTGGAGGAGATGGGTTTAATTGACCTATGGGTCTCTCCAGGCTCCTCCATATTCCCGCCAAAGCAAGCATTTAAAGTACTCTACTGGGCATCTGTTAAACTCCCTTCTATCGTGCAATCTGAGGGTACTAGTTTGACAGGCAGATTTTTGGCCCATAAACTAGACCCTTTCCCTGGAGACTTACTGGGACGTCATCACAAAAACTCTAGATAAAAAACGTTATCACCAATTTCGAGTATGGTCCCTGCCAGTGAGCTCTTTTATAAAAAATTGGACGGGCCACTCAAATGAGTTTTGCCCCTGGTGTGTTGACCAAAGGGAGAGTCTGGGTCATTTTGTCTTTGCTTGTCCAGCATATCATACCCACCGAACTAGATGGATTAGGCCTTTTTTTCTGTAAATTGAAAATTAAAGGAAGCACCGAAGCCTTGCAGGCGCTACGAACTAATACATCAGAGATGGTGGTAATAGGCGTGGCTAAATATTTGGGGTGGGCATGGATCATTCGTGCCAGACACTTGCAGATATTAGCAGGCACCTGATTGGTAGAATAACAAATTATTTCCCTTTTTCCTTTTTTTTTAGGGTTTCATATATTGGGTCTTTAATTGATTAATAAATTGTTTAATTGTTTTTTTTAATGATGAAATGTTTTAGGCAAATTTGTCGTTTTAATTCTTGTATTTCACTAATTTTATTGTATAAACTGTCTTTTATGATATAACAATCGAAATAAAGACTTGTGAAAACTGAAACTGAAAACACAGAAGTTAGGATTTTGTCTTAAGACAGACTTAAGACAGACTTAAGACAAAATCCTAACTTAAGTCTGTCTTAAGTCTGTCTTAAGACAAACTTAAGAGAAAATCCTAACTTCTGTGAATACCAAAAGTAGTAAGTTTAGGATTTTGTCTTAAATTAGTTCCGTGAATCGGGCCCTTACTCATTTCGGTATTCACAGAAGTTAGGAGTCCTAACTTTAGGACTCCTAAATGCCTTCTGTGAATACCGAAAGTCCTAAAGTTAGGATTTTTCTCAGTTTAGTAGTACTAAAGTTTGTACTCCTAACTTTAGGACTCCTAAATGCCGTCTGTGAATACCAAAAGTCTTAAAATTAGGATTTTTTCCCAGTTTAGTAGTAGTAAAGTTAGGACTCCTAACTTTAGGACTCCTAAATGCCTTCTGTGAATACCGAAAGTCTTAAAATTAGGATTTTTCTCAATTTTACTACTACTAAACTGAGAAAAATCCTAATTTTAATACTTTCGGTATTCACAGAAGGCAATTAGGAGTCCGAAAGATAGGAATCCTAACTGTACTACTACTAAATTGGGAAAAATCCTAACTTTAAGACTTTCGGTATTCACAGAAGGAATTTAGGAGTCCTAATGTTAGGACTCCTAACTTCTGTGAATACTGAAATGAGTAAGAGCCTTCTGTGAATACCAAAATGAGTAAGTGCCTTCTGTGAATACCAAAATGGTAGTAAGTTTAGGATTTTGTCTTAAGTTAGTTCTGTGAATCGGGCCCTTAGTGTTTTTAAAAAACGCTCCTTCCACTGGACTTGATCTTACTTGCATCAAATGCATGAGGTGGTAAAGCAGGATTGTAGGCAACCGAATTGGCTAAATATGACCAAACCATAGAGAGTGTGACACTGGGCGTGTCTGAGTGTGCAAAAAAATTTAACCTACAAATCCCACGCTTGACAGTGGTTCTTTCACACTCTGAGAGAAAGTCAAACCTAAGCTGCCTTCTTTGATTTGATGTGGTCTACAGGAAAGAAAGAAAAAAATGTGCGACCCCCAGGGGCCTCTCCAGTTCCTTTCATCAAGGCTTTGCACATTATTATTAGATATCTGGTGGAAAAACTAATGCCCAGTATTAATGATTTTTCAAGTAATGCAGCGCAGCATCCGAACATGCTATGCTGCGTTGCACAAGGAGGAGTGGGGGTGGCAGAGTGCAGAGCCATCTATTGAGACTGGCGGCTGCTGCTGTCATTCCAACCCTGCTTCTCCAAAGGCTGCACTGTGTTATGCACATCCTCAGAGAGGTTAGTGTGTACTGTGCAGGGTAGGATCTGTACTGGAAGCCCACCATTGCGGCACAAATCCATATATCTAGACAAACAGAGAAGTATCCCACACTGAACGTGTGCTGTGAACTTCAGCAGATGTGGATTTTGTGAGAACTAAACAACTTTTCATTTTGTTAGTGCCTGGCTGTGTAAGATCAGGCTTTGCCTTTACCTATGTCACCCCTGCACTGAGAAGAGCACACCTTTCCAGCGCAAAGTACAGGAACATAAATATCAGTGTGACACAAAGCCTTAGTACACCTGGGCCTTAGTGCAACAATAATGAGAGCAGTAATCAGATTCCAGGGGTGTTATTGGACTAGAAGCTCCCAAACACGCAATTAACTGAATGGGAACCAATGACAAGGAACTGGATTCTACCCAAAGAAAAGACCGCTCATTTCCTGCAAGGTTGAAAGAAATCTAGGGCCCATATTATGAATCAGCGCACTGTCCATGTTTGCGCCATGGTGCACATTTAAACAGGTGTCCCAGGCACAAACATGAACTGTGAGTCTTATTACAATGAATGCCCAGTACTAGGGCAGGCATAAACTCAGGGCTGCCCTGGAGGCAGTGCATTCAGTGACATACAGATTGGCTGCTTCAATCAGCCCCTCCATTCTGCACTGAGCAGGGGGCACCAGACTGAAATTTAAAGAGGTGACTGAGATCACCTTACAACCGGCTTTCTCTGCACTCAGATTGTGTAATCCCACACTCTTAATCATAAGGGTTTATTTAGAGAGGTTAGAAACCTTACCAGCTGGTGCAGCAGCAGCTAGTGCTTTCAGAAAGAGAAGTATTTTGCTTGCACAAGGCAGCACTATTTAAACTCTGCTAAGCGTCCTCATGGAGGCACTCTCTTGGGCTACTCAGAGTTCTAACAATAAGTAGTACAGTAATGGGTGACATCCTCAGGGTGTTTATCAACTCTGAAGTGAGCCTCTGGAGATGAGACAGATTCTCACGGCTCGGTGCAAGCTGGGTCCTCTCCAAAACAAGCAACAACCCAGAGCATTAGATATCATCACTAACTAAACCTTTTAGAGTTATCAATCTATCTATCTATCTATCTATCTATCTATCTATCTATCTATCTATCTATCTATCTATCTATCTATCTATCTATCTATCTATCTATCTATCTATCTATCTATCTATCTATCTATCTACCTATCTACCTATCTATCTATCTATCTATCTATCTATCTATCTATCTAATTTGTTTTAATTAATTTGTTTAGTGTGTTTCTTCAAATGTGGCATCTCAAATGCCATAATGGATTACCACCAAGTTTGCCTATAAGAATGGGCCTGGCCTAATGGAGAGTCTGAATAGTGTATTTTTTAGGTTTACTGAACTCATGTAGTTGGGTGCAGATCTTAGTGTTTCACTCTGGGCAACATATATCATAAGGACCACATTCATGAGGAAGTCACACAGTGCAGCACAGCGAGCCACCTTGCTGTGCCGTGTGACAGGGAAAGGGCAAAAATGCATCGTATTTAAGGCATTACGGCGTATTCCTGTCTTTTCTCTTGTGTTGGCACTCTTTAGGTAGCCTATCACAATGGTGCAATGATGCATGTGTTGCATGTAGGAATATTTTTGTGCAGGAAGGGGCACCGTCCTTCAAAATAAACAATCCTGGGAGGAAGAAAGAAGGAGAAATAGAAATATTTCTTGGACATTCCAGCCCTCAACAGCCAACTGAAGAATGCAATGCCCAACTGAGCACAAGTGGCTGAGCAAAGTCAGACCAGGATTGATGACTGGTTGTGGTACTCACTGGACATTGCCCTGCCAACTAAACGTAGTCATCCAGCCATGTCATACCCACCTGCTTCATGGTTTACTGAGGCACTAGGGGTAGAGAAAACTAGATGTAAGGGCTTGGAGGCTCACCTATGGTGAGGATAGCAAGTACAAACATAAAACTGCATTGAGAAACTATTGTGGTCTTGCAGATCTGTCTGAGCCATCTTGTACTCAGATCAAATCACCTCAGCCCAAAATTGTCCCAAAACTCTCTTTGAAGTAGTCAAGGAACTCTTTTACACTAATAACATTACACCAGCACTCTTCTAGTTTCAGTGTGAGGAATTGGAGCTTTTCTTTTTTAAAAAGGCACAGGACATCCAACTCTCACTGATGGCGGATGGGAGCGAGGACTCCCTGTCCAGCAATAGTCTGCTGTCTCCTGTCTCAGAGGACTTGAGCATCTCAGTCACCACACTAGCCCACCAGAAATTGAATTATTGTGACAAGCTGGACCTATCTTTATTTATGTAACAAGCATAATCTATAAGACCTGGCTCCCCTACAGATCCTCTCCCCCCAGCTGATCTCAGCACAATAGACACGGATACTATGCAGATTCTGGTGGGACTCCTCAATTCCACCTTACAGGATGAGCACTTTCCACAGCCATGGCAGCATGCCACGGTTCTGCCTCTCTTGAAGAAACCTAATCTGGATCCTTCTAACGGATCCAATTTTAGATCAATTCTATGCTCCCCATTCTGTCTAGAATCATGGAGAAACGTTGCAAAAACAGCTCTCTGTCTTTGTGAAGTCTCAGAACTCTTTGCCTGCCTCTCACTCAGGCCGCTTAGGGTTTAGAGCGGGACATAGCACTGAATCTGCCCTTCTGGGAGTCGCAGAACATCTCATATTGCTCCTCAATAAGGTCAAGACAACATCGCTGATCTTACTCGACCTCAGCACTGCCTTCAATACTGTGCCTCATGATGCGCTCTTGGAGAGGCTAGCCAACCTTGAGTCTCCTAGGATTGGGATTAAACTGGATGATATCCTTCTTAAAGGATCAAACTTTCCAGGGTTCTTCAGCCAGTGCCTTTTTCACACAGCATGTCCTCACCTCTGGGATGCTCAAGGTTCAGCCTTACGTCTGGCACTATTTGACATCTAAATCCGTCCACTGGATGACCTGGTTGAAAGCAGCAGCCTCACTCTATTCTCCTACATGGACAATACGCAAATCATCTTCTCTCTGACATCTTCCTAAGTCCACAATCCTGAGAACCCGGACTCCTGCCTGGGTCTAGTTGCCTCGTGGATGAACAATAATTCACTTAACCTTCTGGTACCCCACGTGAGAGAGTGTAGGCCATTGCCACGTACATGTTCAGACCACTCACAGGTGATTTTACACCTGAAAGTGGTGACCATTTCATCTGCACCATTTACCTGGCGCTTCCCCCAAAACTCCCTACTAGGCTTGGTATTCCATGACGAAATACCGCAGGCAATCACTGAATTCTTCTCAAATAATATAGGCTCAGTAGATACATTTGAAACAGTATAAGAATAATTTTAGGCCTTTATTTATCAATCAATCAATCAATCAAAGGTTGGTAAAGCGCGACTACTCACCCAAAGATTGTCAAGACGCGGAAGGGGGGTATCAGCTCCAGGAAAGCTCATGGCGATTCATCAAAAAACTAGGTCTTGAGGTCTTTCGTGAACTTGGAGAGTGTAGGTGTCTGTCAGAGGTAAAGAGGGAGGGTGTTCCATGCCTTGGTTGCGAGGAAGGAGAAGGAACAACCTCCAGTTCTGGTCTTCTTGATGTGCGGCACCGTAGCAAGGGAGAGCCTGCATGGCATCTCAATGTCCAAACATAATGGAGTCCTCAAGTCTCTGCCCAATTGGGTAGACACTCCTGAAAAAGAAATCACAGAGGTAGGGAAACAACATGTGGAGACAGCGGAGGGACATATCCTGGGTGAGATTTGAACCAAGTTAGATGACTATTATGGAACTGCAGTACAAGAGGTTACTCACTTAGGTAAATACGCAGTAGCCAGGATGTATGGAGAGGGGTAGAACCCTGGTGTCCCGCTTCCCTTCCTGCTGTGACCCTTTTGAAATGAGAGCACAACCACTGACAACCAGGATGATAGAGGGCCGAAGCTGGAAACAACCCAAAAGATATTGGACTGCTTTGACATATACTACACTGATCTATGTGGCTGATGGGCTGCCTCATAGGATGAAGCAGCATCGAACTACATCAAAAACATCACCATGCAACGGCTGACCGATGAGCACAGGGAACACCTTATGGCTTCTTTAGACACTGGCGAAATTTGTTCTGCCCTCCGAAATGTCAAGTGGCCCAGATTGGCATTGTCGTCTTCCTTATGTTACCATGGGCACATTGCTGACTGTCCGCTGCTTTGCACACGTTACTATATGAGTTTATGTTGCTTTAGCCACACTGAAACTCTTACATAGAACTTACAGTTGTTTTTACACTTTGACCATTCCTGGGTTTTAGTCTGAACATTGTGAACAAGGTCGAACAACTATTCCCCTTGTGATTCTGTTCTTGTCAGGCCCTAGCAACTATACAAAACATGCAGATGCAGCTGTTGTTTGTGAACACATACTTTAGTCATATGATGGTATATGGATAGGTGGCACACGCTTGGAGAGGGGCCTTTCCAGGGAGAAGGTCATGACACCACCTGAATTGTAGATCTACCATCTATAGACTGAGGTATGAGGTTTGCTGATAAAACCAAGAGATCTTCAAATATATAATCATCTTGCTTCTATACAAGGGGAGGGAGGTTAGGTTATTTGGTCATTCATTATGATAGCTCCTTTTATGATTTACAGACTACTTGCTATGCTGACCGTATTGATATTAGGCATTTTTCTACTGATTGTGGCACATATACTGCATACTAGAGCACATTAGTTAAAATAAACATTTTAAATCTGTTCGTGTCTCTGTTAGATCTTATTGTGGATCAGTAAAAGAGCATGAGCGAAAGGGTATGTTTATAACTTTGATTTTTGAGAGAGTTGGTAGTGTGGTGTTCTGGGATGTCTAATCACTTGTCCCTCTAAGAGTGAGTAGTAGGGCAAGTGAGACACTGTAGCACATCGATCCCGAGCTCATGGGTACAAAAGTGGCAGGGCAACTCAGTCCCTGCCCACTAAGGTCCCATAATCACAAGCATAGTGGGTGATTTCGCAGAATCCCTGCAACCAAGTCATTTCTTCATGCAAAGTGCCTGGCACAGATAGCCTCACGGTTGCATTTTATAACGTATACCAAGAATTGCTGATTCCACGTGATCTCGGTCTTCGACGAGATGGCCGCTGATGGCTGCATGCCTACCACCATGTGGAACTTGCTACTGGTAACAATTTTGAAATCTGGCAATCCAGCTGTTGACTGTTCTTCTTTACTAAATGTGGACATTAAAATCTATGCCAAAATATTAGTCAACGGCCTAGCACCACTGCTTTCAAGACCTGTTGGAGCAGAACAAACAAGCTTTGTGTCATATGTCATCAAATCCTCATACACGTGAATACATTCAGAGATTGGACCCTGAGAGGGGCAGGCAGCAAAAGTGTTCTTAGATGCTTTAAAAGAGTTTGATTCATGACATGGAGCATTATGTTCAAAGTACTGAAGTGAGTGAGCGCTGGGGACATATTTGTCAGACTGGTGACAGTGCTGTACTCGTTGCCTTCTGCGCGACTGAGAATCAACAATATACCTTCAAAGCCTATTAGAATAGGGAGGGGTACAAGTCAGGGATGCCCGATCTCCCCTCTGCTGTACGCCCTAGTCACAGAACAATTGGCATGTGCTCTAAGGGAGTACCGTGCACATAAGGGTCTAAGATTCCTGTGTTCCAAACTGATAAACTCTGCCTGTGCAGACGACATGCTCTTGTACATCAGCGATCCAGAGAGTAACCTCAAAACAGTCTTAAATGAAGTGATTCAGTTTGGGGTCCACTCCGCGCTGCGGGTCAGTTGAAGCAAGTCCTTGATATTCTCGCTCACTCCAGCTATGGAACCCGTGCAAATGGAGTTTCCACTCTGCTGATCATCGGATTCAATCCGATACCTAGGCATTCAGGTACACACGAGTCCCGATGCTGTGATCTCGGAGAATTATGGTGAAGCCACACAGAAAATGACGGAGGATGTAGAACACACACTGGATCAGATTACCGCTGTCACTCGTGGGACGCATCGTTGTGTTAAAGATGGTGGTACTGCCCCGATTTCTTTCTATTTTGAACTACTCCAATGTTCTTACCCAGATTGTTCTTCAAGTGACTCTGTACACTTCTGATGCAGCTGGCCCAGACCGGCAAACAACTGAGAATGAGCTGGGGCACACTCACCTTGCCACGCTCCAGGGGAGGACTAAATGCCCTAGACCTAAAAACATATTACATGTTGGCCTAATGCGCCCATATGCAATTTGTAAGCTTAGAGTCATTGACCTAGTAAACATAACGAGATTGCTTGAGAAATAGGCGGGATCCCTTTAATATTCACCAAATAATCCAGTAAACTGCGGCACATGGGGCCTCATTTATGAGGCTGTGCGTCACTTTTACGCCGTTGGTGCATCACTTTTTGTGACGCACCAGTGGCGTAAAAAATGCGCCTTGTTGCGCCATATTTACAAAGTGACGCATCTAGGTAGATGCGTCACTTTGTAAACCCCTGTGCCACATTATACCTGCGCCAGGTATAATGTATGCAAGGGGGGTGCATTGACGCAAGAAAGGGTCGTAGCAGTGACGCAGTGAAATCTATGAGAATTCACTGCGTCACTTCTAGGACGCTGTTGCGTCAAAATCTTGCGCCTGCCTCACAGCAGGCGTAAGACTGACGCAGGCCCTTTCACATGGGGCTTTCCCCATGTGAAAGGATGCAATGCTGGAGTTGCGTCACTTTTGTGACACACTCCTGCAATGCGTCACTTTTGCGCCTACAGATACGTCAGAAATACTGACGTATCTGTAACTCCTTGCACAATGATGCGTCATAGTGTAAATATGACGCATCATTGGGGTCGCAAGGAGGGCGCAATGAAAAGTGACGCATCGCTGTTTTCTCGCATCGATGCGTCGCTTTTCATAAATGAGGCCCATGGTTCCACATGGAGAGGGAGAGAAGTATGCAGTCGGCTTTAACGGCCCTGCTGTTTACTGTTATGGGCGATTTATTTGTAGATGATGGCACCATGGTAGCTTGGGAAGAAGTGAGACGGAGATCTGGGAACCTCACTGCTTTTCAGCAGTTCCACTTCCACAGAGCCCTACATGCCCTCTGAGACCGGCTGGGAGAGGATTTCCTAGAACCTCCGGAAATGCCTGCACTTGCCTGCACTTAGGTCCCTAATCCAGATACCCTTCACCAGCCAGCTATTGTCTAGACTTTACCTGCATGCACAGGAGGGTCACACACAAGGGATTTCCATGGCCCAAAAAGCATGTTAAAATGATTTAGCGGCGACTGTAAGTGATAAACAGCGGCAAATACTGCTGCTTTAGGATAAAACAGTTTATTTAAATGGCGCCATAGACTGAACCACTTTAAATACATTGACAGAGTATATCACACCCCTATCCGATCATTTCACTAACGGTTTTTGATGACTCTGGCCAAAACATCCTGGTTGTCTATCCCCTTCGAGGCCACCCTTAACCTGTCTGTCGATACCATTAGGTTTTTAGCCCCTATTTCTATTCTGTTCCTTAGGGTTTTAGTTGATTTAAGGCAAATTAAAATTGGATAGTGATCACTATACGGGGCCGAAATAACTTCAGATTTCAATAAAAGATCCTCGAGGAGGGATGAGATAAATACATAGTCGATGGTGGTAGAACTCCAACGCCCGATATAAGTAGGGGCGGGTACCTTATTCACACTATTATCCAATGTCTCCATTACATCAACTAAGTCACGTGTTGATAACAAATCTAATAATTCTTCTCCTCTCCTACAGGGTGGAGTTCTAGGATGGATGTGTGCGTTGAAGTCGCCTCCCAGACAAATACCATCAAAGCTGCCATATTTTTGACCATCCACGACTTCATCAATTAAGTTAAACAGTTTCAGGAAATTGGTGTAAGGATAGGTAATGAAATCATTAGAGTAAAAATTAATGAGGCATAACTTTAGCCGGCCTGTGTATTTCAGCGCCATAAAATTATTGTTGTTAGTTGGCAATAATTCAATTTTAACTCCAGCTGTGATTTTGGCCCAAATCGATAAGCCCCCGCTGGGGCGACCAGTTGGAGGAGAAGGGACGATCAAATTATGGCAGCTATAACCCTCTAGGAGTAAAGATCTTGTGCACCAGGTTTCCTGCAGCATTAAAACGTCAAAGCTGGTTACCCAGTCAATCCAAGACCTTATGTTCATTTTAGCATTAAGGCCAGCAATGTTCCAACTCAAGATGGATAGTTCATCTTGAGCTGTGGTGGAGATATGGCCCTGGGCACCTTCTGTCAAATCAGATAACAACCTACACGTACCAGGGGAACTCAACAATGTTACACTAGAACGAATTGGTGAAGTGCCTACAGGGGCTTCCATATTAGTATAATCACTGGCTAAGGTGAGAAATGGATTGTCTGATGGTCAGTCCAGGCTCCACGTGTCTGCTAATGCGGTAAATCTGTTAAAAAGTGGGAAAGGCGATGGTGCTGGAAAAGGTTGAAAGGATTGTGGAACTGAGAAAGATGGAAAGGACGGTGGAGCTGGGGAAAGATGCCTGGGTGGTGACCTATAAAAATAGCCCAGGGGCAACAAAGTGACAACAGTGGAAGGTCCCGAGTGGGTGCTGTTATGATTGAGTATATTTTTAACAGTACCAGGGTGCCTAAAATTTAAAATGATGCAATCCCCATTAAAGTCTTTCCGTGAGGGACCTACCCAACTCACACGACGGGCAGACAGGATTTCATTCATGATGTCATGACCTACTCCTTTGTGCTTAGTCAGCCAGTCGATACACTTGTTGTTCAGCTGAACCCAGGATTCACCTTGTCCTACCTTAAGGGGAGGGACGCCTGCCAATACTAGAACGTAAGGGCAGGGGTCAGGTGGTAAATGAAGGGTAGGTTCTTGCGATTTTCTGGGTCTGCTGACTGCTGGTTGATCATTCCTGGCGTTATTACTGCTTTGGACCGCAGGTTTTACAGTAGTTGTATTTTGGCCCTCCTGTCTTTTGCTGTTGGATACAATAGTAGTGGTGTTATAGGAACCTGGAACTACGAGAGGGGTTGGCTTAGCTTTGGTGGCAGGTTTAGTTTGCCCTAAATTAGTATGCCCGAGTGTGTTGTTGGCTGTTGGGGTACTGCTAGTAGGTTTGGGAATGTCCTTTGTGCTGCTGCTAATACTAGGCGCACCACACAGGATGACCTTACTTACAGACTCCAGGTCTTTCAGGAGGCGGTCACCCCTAAGCTGATCAAGGCTGATCACCCCTTTCCTTTTTACCTCTTCCTTTTTAACTAAATTTTCTAATTTATCTAACCTTTTAAAAACAATATTAAATTGCTTGATCATTTGACATTCCAGTTGTTTAAAAATAGAGTCTACAATTGTCTCAATGAAATTCCCGTTGGGCTTGGTTTGAATAATACTTTCAGTTAAAAACTCTGTCTGTGTGCCCAAGGAATTATGATCATCAATGAAGGGGGTTATGGGAGAGGCCAGTTCATCAGTTTGCGGCGTCTCAGTGTTAACAGTGTTACCCTCAGTCTGTTGCCCTTTCCTTCTGGTCCACATGCTCTGCGGAGTTGGTTGATTCTTGTTACGGGCTGGTTGCTTGCTTTTGTTAACAATAGATTTCAGGGGGCCCCTTTTCCTTTTCCCCTCGATGGTTTTATTGTCCGCGGACGAGGATGAGGTGATAAGCTGTGCAGCGCAGTCAGGCTGTGGGTCAATGGTTATGACCGGACTGCTATCCCCAGGCAGCATTTCCAATGATGTTACTATGGTAGAGGGTTTCAGGATGGTAATTGCAGGAGATAGGGGGATATTGTTAGAAGGACACGCTAGGGGTGATTGTAGGTCGATGGTGCTACAACCCAGTGACATCCTTCTTTCTGTGTGACCTATTTCCTCCTGAACCATTATTAGAGCATTTTCGAGTAGACAATCAAAAGAGGGGGGTGGGGTAGGGGAGCGGACATAAGCAGGTATTGGAGTCATGTTGGTACGCTTCCCCATGTTGGATTTTCCCCAGCTCACCTCTGGTTGCAGATGTTGGGGCTATGGCCCAGCCCAGCCACTTCCTGCCTCTGAGGGCCACAAAGGGCCCGCCCTTTGCCCGGGCTTAGCCCGGCGCGTCCCGCGCACGTCCTCGCGGGACGAGGGAGCATGCACAGTCTTATGCGCCTCGTGGCACCGAAAAGCGAGGGGGGCGGTGTTCTGTCGTCAAGGCTGCTGGGAGTTGGAGTCTTCCAACCCCGACCGGCGGAGCCAAGCCCGGCCAATCAGGGCGTGCAAGCAGTCACGGCGGAGCTGAGCCCGGCCGCCTACACAGGAGCAGGAACCACAGAGACGCCTCGGCGGAGCAAGGTAAGCTCGGCCGGCGTCCAGACCCCTTACAAAATGCCAAGTGTCATGGGTATCCTGGTCACTCAACTAAACCAATAAAGGTTACTGAAAAGTCCAATCCAATGGTTATTCCAGTGCCAGTTAGCTTTGTAAGTTGTTTTTCCTAGAATAGATGGACGTTCTATAAATGATTTGTGCATGGTTTGTCTGTGTTGCCCCAGGTTTGGTCCCCTTTTCACCATTTTCCTTATTTTCATTTTGTAATAATCTATAAACTTCTCGTAGCTCTTTATGAATGCTTTTAGTAGAAATGTTTAAGCACCTCCTTAGAGACAGGAGCTAATTGTAGGATGTATGGATTATCCTTAGGCTCCCTTGATCTTAATTGTTTTCTCTGCAACCTGAAATGCATATTATGTTTGCACCATCTGGTGTGAAGCTCTTCAACAAAGTAATCTATGTGTATGGCTGTATGCTGTTTAGTGGTAGACATTCTAGAGAGGAGAACAGATAAATCTAGCCAGCTGTCTCCAAGAGAAATAGGATAAACAAGTGGTAAACCATAACACAGTGAAAAACAAGAGCCATTTCCCTCTATCTTGTGTTCCAGCATAAGGAGCAGCCATTCAGTGCCGAGCAGCAATCATTTTTCACCACATAAAGTCCATATATCTATCCTTAGGTTTCTTATGATTAGCCTAATTTCCAATTATTTTACAGTTCGAGAATTTCGGTAAAAGTCAGGTCAGGAACCAAGTCTCATTTTCCTCAAAGACAAATAACAGACATCAAGCAATCTTCTCCTCTTTTTGTCTCTAACTCCATTAGGGGCATATTATCAAGAATGGTGTTAAAATTATTGCCGCTTTAGTGGCGGGAAACTGCAGCTAAAGTGGCAATAATGGGCTTGATAATATGCCCTTGTGAATTCCCATAGAAGCCTAGGTTCTGGTGTTAACCTGGGCTTCTATGGGAATTCTCAAGGGCATATTATCAAGCTGGCCAGCGGCGCTGTTGTCGGCCAGAACTGTTTGGATTTGTTTGTTCACGATGCCGTGATAGCCCAGGACAGAACTATCAACATCAAGGAACTGACAGCTCGTACCAAGCCACCAAGGGGTGAGCAGGGGTTATTTTAGGAGTGTAACTCCCTTATCCTGACTAGGAAGAAGGGTCCCTATTTGGACAAAGGTGCAAACCCTTGCCAAATAGAGACCCCCATTTCTAACAACTTAACATTAAGACATTATAACTATGGTTAACTATTAACATGAGAATCACTAACTATGATTAATCGGCACCCAAACCCACCAAACATGCCCGCAATCTCAGCATCACACTCGACAGCCAGCTATCCATGAAGAAGCAGATCTGCGCATTTCCTGCGTTTATTCCTCACCCTACAAAAACTCAGGAAGGTCTTCAGATGGCTCCAGTCCACCACCAATTGAACTGTCATGTAAGCTGTCATCACTAGCAGACTTAACTATGGCAACTCCCTTTAGGTAGGAATCACCACATAACTCTTGAGGAAAATCCAAACCATCCAGAACACAGAAGCCAGACTGATCCTTGAGCTCCCAAAGACAGATGCACATCATCCCTCACGTCAGGAAACTCCATTGGTTAACAGATGCAAAGAGATGCTAGTTCAAGCTGCTAACTCACACTCACAAGGCAGTACACAATAAAGGATTGGCGCACCTCAACAAATGTTTGATTTCCACCAACCTACTAGGGAATTCCTTTCCAGATCATTCTCCCTAGCAGCTTCTGAGCGCATCCGCAGGACGAACACGGGAGGCCACTTCTTCTCTCAGCTGGCAGCTTACACCATTCCCCTGCACCTCAGAGCAGCTCCAAAACTCCAACAGTACAGGATGGACCTAAAAAACTGGATGGTCCACCAATGGGAATAGGCAGCGAAATCCCTCAGTAGACACCACAGAGTCTCAAAACCCTCCAGGGTTAACCAGCTACGCTATACAAATTCTGATTGAGTGGAGTTTGGAAGGTGCCCATTTGTGTTGCCATGTGCAATGTGGAGTGCATCCTTGCATTCCAAATCATGAGCGAATGGCACCACCTGGTTCTCATGTGCATTCTTGCACTCCAAATCAAAGGCGAAAGGCCACCTTGTTTTTCAACTCTCTGTTATGGTGCTAGGCCTAATTTTTAAACCGTCTTTACTCTTTTTGATCCTCTCCCTATCAAACTATCTACCTCTCATTTTTATATATTATTAGAAGTGTGTGTTTGGGTTTGTGTATTTTACTTTTTTGTAATTTTTCAGTTTTATATTGCTTTTATATTTTTTCTCTTTTAGGTCGAGGCATGCATTAATCAATTATGGGGAGTCAAGCTTCCCTCACTCTCCCCCCATATTTTTCATTGGCTTCTGTGTTTGTCCTGCGTAAATTCTGTGTTCTGATTGATAATGAGGCTTGTTAGTCCCACCTTATTATGCCATGTTGTCATTTGTATCCTTCTGTGGCTATTGGCCTCTTTACTTCGAGTGTTGCAAGAACACTCTTTTCTTTCCGTGACTTCTCTCCCCCTCCCGTTGTCCTTACCTTCTCTCCCTCCCCTCCCTTTGGTCGTGTCTTCTCCCGGCCGCCTGTACACCGGTTTGCAATGCAATAGGTCACACGAAAATGCCGTCCAAAATGGCCAACTGGTGAGGAGCCCGCAAATGGGAACTCTTCTGCATGAGATAGTTATTTTGAATATTTATCCCTGTTAACCCCAGAAGCCTAGCACCGGAACCGTCAAACTCTTTACGTTAATATTGACAGAAACTTTAAGTCGTCTTACCATGTTTCTGTGAAATTGGGGATTTGGAGCTGCACTGACCAGGACCCCAATCTTGGGCAACGGACCAGAGAAACAAAGGGGATAAATCGGCGCACTCACACCCGATGCAACTCTTTTCTCCTGGCCGCTGCAATCTCCAACCAGTGCTATCCACATTAAGCCCTGAGCTGGAGAAGGGAAACATGTCCTCGATTACACCTGGACCAATAACGATCCCGATCTGGAAGAAACTGCAGGTCTGACCAGGACCCACCATTTTTGAGCACTTAGCTGGCCGAGGAAAGTAGGTCCCTCCTCCTGCTAGAACCAACCAAGACTATGCTGCTAAGTTTGCCTCGATTGCGATGAGCTGTCTCGGGTGTCACGATTGGCTCCCTGTGCTCTAATGCCCACCACCAGGGGGCCGCAAAGTGGGACTTTCCAGTCTTCTAATAAGCTTCCAGACCCTCCCCTGCATGCATTTCCTGCCTTCCAGCCATTTGGACACTTATTGGGAATTGACATCCATTCCCAATCCATGCCGGGTTTTGTGATAGCCAGCCTGCTTATACTTGAAGCCAGCCTCCTCATGTTTGGAACTCCATTACCCAGAAGTCCCTGCTCACTGCTTTGTCTCCACCCCTGCAGGCTATGGACAGGTGGAGGAATTCAGCTCACCTGTGGCTGGCTGCTGCTAGCCTGATCACACCTGCTGCATGTGATTATTGTGAGCTCTTATGAGCCCCAGTTCCCTTCAGGCCAAGGTTGGTCATTGTAGCTGTATACCGGTGAGACCGATCCTTGTTTCCTGAGTCTTTGAAATCCTTGTTCCTTGATTCCTGAGCTATAGCTTTTCCTTGTGTCTGTATTAGCACTGCCTGCAGTGCTACCTTGTTTCCTGAGCTATAGATATTCCCTGTACCTGAATTAGCACTGCCTGCAGTGCTACCTTGTTTCCTGAGTTCCTGAGCTATAGCTATTCCCTGTACCAGAATTAGCACTGCCTTCAGTGCTACCTTTTTTCCTGAGTTCCTGAGCTGTAGTTATTCTTTGTTCCTGTTCCTGAGCTTGAGGTATTTCTTGTTCTTGATTTGCACTGCTTGCAGTGCTCTCTTGACTCCTTGTTTCCTGAGCTGTAGCTATGTCCTGTGTCCTTGAACCAGTACTGTCTGCAGTGCTACCTTGACTCCTAACGTTTTAGTAATTCGCTGTTCCTGAACTGGCACTGCCTGCGGTACTGCCTTGACTCCTAAAGCTTTGGTAATTCCTTGTTTTTGAACAGGCACTGTCTGCAGTGCTGCCTTGACTCCAGCAATTGTGGGTGAGAAACTTACTGAGCTTCATTCTTACCATGTGGAGCTCCTGAGTGCTTTAACCCACACTCCCCTTTATTGTCAATGTTGTTTCATATATATGGCTGGCACATTCGTCCTTAGTGTAGTTTTTCTGAATGGTAAATTGCCTCTTGAGTGCCCTTCCTTTCTGAGTCTTAGCCATCTTGTTCCTTCGTGCAGGCGTGCCCTTTGGATCTATTTTCCCCTCTGACTTCTTGTATGATCCTGGGCAGCGCTTTACTCCTCTTTCTGTGTATGTTTTTCTACCCAGTTCCCAGTCCTTGCCCAAGTCCCTGACTGTGTTCCCCACATAGTCCTGGACACTCCCTGACAGAATGACCAACCCACATTTCCAGGGTCACTTGTGAGGTTTCTTTGCATTCAGTTAGCTACCATTCTTCTGTTACATTTCGGTTTCAACATCTTGAAGTTTTTTTTTCTCCTCAAAGCTCCCTAGGTCAGTCCATGCCAAGATGTTTAGCATCAGAACCAGAAGGTCTGTGTATGATGGCAGACATCCATTGCCAAGGCAGCTCCGTTCTATACAACCTAGTAGAAAGTCTCTAGAATCTAGAGATTGATTCATTGAACAAAACAGACTCTTACGTGCTGGATATTATTCCCTGTGGTTGCCTGATACTTCTATGTTAGATTTTCATTCCATCTGTAACCCTGATCCTCACCTGATGTCAGCCTGTGACCTACAGAATGAAGATGAATTTCTGCAAACCTTGTTAGCAGCAGGAAGACAAAATAATAATTTAGAAAGTGGTACTATTAGGGAAAACGTTTCTGAAGTTTGTAACTTACGGACCACCTGTCAAGACAATGTTTTCTTTGAAGACAATTTCCAGACAGAGTATTTATCAGCATCTTACCAAACTGGTAGTTCAATGACCCCAGCTAAAGCATGTTTAACCACACAGCAGCCAAAGAAAGACCAAATTAATTTCATAACCTCTGTTCTCCATTCAAATAATGTTACCCAGTTTTGTAATCCAGTAGAGATCACAGTCCCAGATACTAAAGGTACCTTGTTAGATACCACATTCAAAGTAAACAATAATCAGTTTAACAAAAGAGAGAAATAATTACAAAAACACAGGTGGCTAAAAGCCACTTTGAACAAAATCCAAAGTATAGCTCTGTTGCTCGCTGTGAAGTTGCCAAGTCTACCACTGTCATTGTAGAAAAATATCTGCAGTCTTCACAGGATAGAATTACATCTAAGATTCTTGAATTACACTGAGAGAATAAAATGTTTCAGACTCTGGTAAAAAATTATAACCCAGAGTTCAAGTGGGAATCTAAAACCCCTATAGAAAACAACTTTTCCACCTCGTTGGGCACGATTCACAGTAATAACTTAAGACAAAATCCTAAACTTACTACATTTGGTATTCATAGAAGTTCGGATTATGTCTTACGTTTGTCTTAAGACTGACTTAAGATAAACTTAAGACAAAATCCAAACTTAGGTCTGTCTTAACTTCTGTGAATACCAAAAGTAGTAAGTTTAGGATTTTGTCTTAAGTTAGTTCTGTGAATCGGGCCCAACGTTACCCTCCTTAGAAATGGACAATGAAGCCTTGTGCTCCCTTTTGCGTTCCCCTCAGAGCTGATTCTGGGATTGTGTGAACAATACAGTGGCAGATCCCTCAGATTCTATTCAGAAAAAACTTAGTACCTTGTCTCATAGTCCAGTTAATGAAAGTAATTGTTTGAATTCTGCAATTTCTATCTCCTCTGTGTTTTCTAGTGCTGAACTGTGTATAGGCACTACATCTGAGATGTGTCCCTCCACTTCTAAGGAATCCCAGATACCAGGAAAGACACTAAATACTTGTTTGCTTCTCTGCCTGCTAGTGAGGTCAGTTCCACCCCAGGAGTATCACATACACTGGCCTTTGAAATACAGACAACACTTGAACCAGTGCCCAACATAATCCCTAATGTGAGAACACCCTCTGACTCATACCATGCTCTCGATTTACCGGCTGTGACTAAAGTCAACCTCCTTGCTGAGAAGAAACAAAATCCTGACCCCTTGTTTGCTCCCTTGCCTTCAAGCACAACACAAATTGAAAAGTCAGGAAATGATAATGCTCTGTGCTCCGATGCATTTGTACCTCATTGTAATGTTTCAGAAAATGGAAAGATCTCCCATGACCAAGTAATCTCTGGCCTATTTCCTCTGACTAAGAGTTGTGAACTGCCAAATGGTAAAGGAAGTCTGGTCATCAGAGACTCTGAGAAAGGCACTATTCTGAGCCATCACGAAGAAAGAAAGTCAGTGTGTTTTAAAAAGCCAAGGAACTGTGAAGATGTAACTATTGACAACAGGGATGTTCATGGGCAATTGCCATTTTCAGAATTTAAAGTCTGTCATCCTTGTGCCTCTCTTCCAACAGCTAGTCTTATTTTAGAGTCTCCAGAGTCCTCAGCAGGCCTTCTGCCTTCTGAACTTCAGTCTTCAGCCTGCCTGCCATCTGAGCCCGAGCATGCACCCTGCCTGCCGTTTGAGCCCAAGCCTACAGCCTGCCTGCCATTAATACCGGAGCCTCCAGACTGCCTCCATTCAGAACCCAAGCCCTCAGCTCACCTGCCTAGTAAGTCAGAGTCTTCAGCCTGTCTGACTTCAGAGCCAGAGTTCCAGCCTGTCTGCCTCCCAAACCAGAGCTTCCAGCCTGTCTACCTCCAAAACCAGAGCTTCCAGCCTGTCTGCCTCGAGAACCAGAGCTTTCGCCAGCCTGACTCCAGAACCTGCAGGCCGCCTGCCTTCAGCACCAGAACCTTCAGGCCACCTGCCTTCAGCACCAAAACCTGCAGGCCGCCTGTCTTTAACACCAGAACCTGCAGTCTCCCTCCCTTCAGCACCAGAGCTTTTAGGTTCCCTGCCTTCCGACCTTGAGTCTCTATCTTGCCAACTTTTTGACCCTGTGCTTCTAGCTAGCCAGCCTTCAAAGGTCTCTGCACATATACTTTCAGAGAAAGAAATTACAGCATCAGAGACAAACCCTCAAAATGTAGAACTCCAGGGCCTGGGTCTCCTGCATACCGGCTTCCAAAGTCTCCTGCATGTGTGCCTTCTGTATGTTTTCCTCTAGGGCAAGAACTTCAGGTCTGCTTCCAGTCACCTTCTTTGTCTTCAGCCAGCGTGCCTTTAACGTCTGTGCCTCCTGCCAATCTGCTTTTGACCCTACAGCCAATCTGCCTTTGCTTTCAGAAGGCTACTCTAGCCTGCCATCATCAGGACTTCAAACACCTTTAATGCCGGCTTCTAGGCCCCTGTCACTGGATTTGACTCTTCATATTCCACCTTCAATACTGCTGGTAATTTACACACTATTATCCAACCCTCCAGAACATCACAATTTGTCTGCAGTCCTCTGATAGTTTGTACTGCATCAACGATGGAAATGGACCTGTTTCTTAGGAGCAAAGGCTTTGAATATTGTTCCAGACTCCGGGAGACTGTCTTTGGAGGGGGAGTGCTATCACGATTGGCTCCCTGTGCTCTCATACCCACCACCAGGGGGCCACAAAGTGGGACTTTCCAGTCTTCTAATAAGCTTCCAGCCCCTCCACTGAATGCATTTCCTGCCTTCCAGCCATTTGGACACTTATTGAGAATTGACATCCATTCCCAATCCATGCCGGGTTTTGTGAAAGCCAGCCTGCTTATTCTTGAAGCCAGCCTGCTCATGTTTGGAACTCCATTACCCAGAAATCCCTGATCACTGTTTTGTATCCACCCCTGCAGGCCAAGGATAGGTGGAGGAATTCAGCTCACCTGTGGCTGGCTGCTGCTAGCCTGCTCACACCTGCTGCATGTGATTACTGTGAGTTCTTATAAGCCCCAGCTCCCTTCAGGCCAAGGTTGGTCATTGTAGCTGTATACCTGTGAGACCGATCATTGGTTCCTGAGCCTTTGAAATCCTTGTTCCTTGATTCCTGAGGTATAGCTTTTCCTTGTGTCTGTATTAGGACTGCCTGCAGTGCATCCTTATTTCCTAGGCTATAGCTATTCCCTGTACCTGAATTAGCATTGCCTGCAGTGCCACCTTGTTTACTGAGTTCCAGAGCTATAGCTATTCCCTGTACCTGAATTAGCACTGCCTACAGTGCTACCTTTTTTCCTGAGTGTCTGAGCTATAGTTATTCTTTGTTCCTGTTCCTGGGCTTCAGGTATTTCTTGTTCCTGATTTGCACTGTTTGCAGTGCTCTCTTGACTCCTTGTTGCCTGAGCTGTAGCTCTTTCCTGTTTCCATGAACAAGTACTGCCTGCAGTGCTCTTGTTTCCTGAGTTCCTGGGTTATAGTTATTCTTTGTTCCATTCCTGGGCTTCAGCTATTTTCTTGTTCCTGATTTGCACTGCTTGCAGTGCTCTCTTGACTCCTTGTTTCCTGAGCTGTATGTATGTCCTGTTTCCTTGAACCAGTACTGCCTGCAGTGCTACCTTGACTCCTGAGCTGTAGCTAAGTCCTGTTTCTTGACTAGCACTGCCTGCAGTCCTACTTTGACTACTAAGGTTTTGTAATTCCCTGTTCCTGAACTGGCCCTTCCTGCAGTACTGCCTTGACTCCTAAAGCTTTGGTAATTCCCTGTTTCTAAACAGGTACTGTCTGCAGTGCTGCCTTGACTCCTGAGCCTTAGCTCACTTCTTGTCTTTGCCCCAGCACTGCCTTCTATGCTACTTGGTTTTCTTGATTCCTTAACCTGCACTATTCTAGTATACCCTTGTAGCCTCCCCTTCTGTATATCCTTTTCCAGTCCATGCCTTTTGTAGCGTATGGTTGTTGTTAGTAATGACGCGCGTGCACCCACGCGCGTCATTCACAACAATAAACATCCTGTTGTGGTTTGAATGTGAATTGTCTCGTGTTGAGTGTGCGTGAGGTATATATGTAAGTTGGTGCCGCGAGTCAGTATGTTATTCTTTGAATGTTGATGTGTGCATGCATGTCTGTGCCGCGTGTGTGAGTCGCGTGTGTGTATTGTTTCTTGAATGAAGACTCGCTGCTTAAATAGAGTTACCGTACTGTTAAACGGTATTCAAGATCATACGCTGTGACTGCAAGTACTACAATAAAAGCTCTTCTTACCGGATTAATTCAATTGCCTCTTGGGAAGCTCATTTCACTTTTATTACACTGGCGACGATCGGGAACACGTTTCCATACGTGCAACGAGTACAATTTTCAAGGGTTTTCCATTTTTACAACAAATTGTTCTCATTGGCTGTTACACTTGGAAAATTTTACACCAGCACTTCCTATTGGATGCTCTTCAACGTTTCTAATTGGATTACACTAAATGGATTAGTAAAGACTCTTTTCATTGGCTAATTCCTGAGCATCATCTTCAAAAAAAAAAACAAAAAAAAAAAAACGAACACTTTATTTATTCAGTTCACTGTGGATTAACAACAACTGGAATATAATCGTTTGAAGAAGCATTTACAAAGACAAATTGACAGTAAGTGACATCTGTGATTCGCACACACTGTTGTGAGTCACAAATAATTCTATTATAAATAATTATTTCTCTTCACTTTAAATCTTTAGTCCCTTATTAACCATGACTGGGATTCAACCTCCTCCTTTATTCTTAGCTAGCAAAGGTGATCCTCCTATTGAATGGGACATTTGGGAACCTATGTTTTTAGCATATGTTGATGTTTTAGAGGAAGGAGAATGTGAAGCAGAAAGGAAACTAGCTTTATTAAAGCACTGTCTTGGTGGAATAGCTCTCAAAGAATTCAAAAGTCTTCCTCCATTAAGCGACACTTCTAATTTAAATGTATATCAAATTGCTACCAGGCAATTGGCCGTTAGATATGGGAAAAAGATTAATATGGTTATGGAAAGATTTAAATTTTACTCAAGAAAACAACAAGCAGATGAGTCTATTGACAACTATGTATCTGCATTGAGAGCATTAGCAGTCACTTGCGATTTTGAACACATTAACTATGACCAGGTTTTAAGAGACCAGATCCTTATGTGTACTAATAACAAGAAGATACAACAAAGACTATGGACAACTTCAGACATGACTTTAAATGCAGCAATTGAAATTGCAAAATCAATAGAACACTCAGAAAAATTTGTAGATGAAATACGTTCACAGAATAACAGTAAATCTGATATTTTAATTATAAACAAGGAAAATGAGACATTTAAAGACTCAGGGAAATATGGGAAATATACTAACACAAGGAATGATAACCAGTATAAAAATGAATACAGAAATAGATGGCAAAAACCTGATCAGAGAACAAATACATGGCAAAGATCTGATCAAAGGATGAATATGTGGCAGAAACCTGATGCAAGAACTTATAATATGTACTGTTTCAGATGCGGTAGTAACCTTCATTTAGGAAACTCAAGATTGTGTCCAGCTTTAGACAAAGTTTGTTCAAGATGTGAAAAAAAGGGGCATTTTTCAAAAGTTTGCAGATCAGCACCAAGGAAAGTCAGTTTAGTGCAAGACCAGGAACAAGAAAATTCAAGTGATTGTGAATTTGATGTGAATACCATAATGTGTATAACTAAAGAGCAAAAAGTAAGGAAGTTTCCTTCGTGTTTTATCACTATTAATGGAGTCTCTACCAAAGTATTTGTTGACTCTTGCTCATGGTACACGGTTCTACCTAATGTATTGTTCAAATCTAACTGGCCTAATATCAAACTAATACCACCAGATGTCACACCAAGTGGATATACAGGACATAAATTGCAACTCATTGGTTATTTCATTGCCTAACTGAAATTCAAAAACTACTCTACACATGGGAAGGTGTATATAACGGAATCTGGTGATTCATTATTGAGTTGGCCACATGCTGATCAATTAGGTATGAAACTTGATCCTAGTGCTGATCCACCAGTTTATGCAATTGATTCTATATCCAATGAATCTGCACAAAGTAAAACTGGAGAAGATTTGACTTCAAAAATTAAAGAAGCATTTCCCAAATTATTTTGTGATGTTCTAGGCAAATATAAGGGATTTGAACATCGAATAAAAGTACATGCAAATGCTTTACCTGTCCGCCATAAAGTAAGGAATGTGCCTCTTTCTTACAGAGGAAAGTTGAAAGAAATTCTTGATGACATGTGCAAAAAGAACATTATAGAACCCATCGAATCGTCTCCATGGGTTTCTCCCATTGTAATTTCGATCAAATCTGGGGGAGATCTTCGTGTATGCATAGATTTGCGCAGTTTGAACAATGCAATTTGTGTAGACTCACAACCTCTGCCCAATCTACACGAAATGGTATCTACTCTTAACAATGCCAATTTTTTTTCATGTTTAGATCTAGCAAGTGCGTATCATCAGGTGGTCTTGCATGAAGACTCAAAAGATTTGACTGCTTTTATTACTCCTGAAGGGCTATATAGATTTTGCAGGATGCCTTTTGGGTTAGCAAGTGCAGCTGCAGTTTTTCAAAGGTTGATGAAAGAGACACTGGATGGATTAACTGGGGCAATCGCATTCCAGGATGACATTTTAGTCTTCGGAAAAGACGAAATTGAACATGATAAGCATTTATTTAAAGTATTGAACGCCTTGGCCGAGAAAGGTTTAACATTACGCGCGTCCAAGTGCAAATTTAGGAGGGATGAAGTAGAATATCTTGGACATTGTATTAGTGCTAATGGCATTAGACCTAAGAACACACATTTGGAAAACATCAGCAAAGCTCCCATTCCTCAGAACAAAGAACAGTTAGTTGCATTTTTAGGTCTTGTTGAATTCTATGCAAAATTTATCCAAAATTATGCGAGTGTAATTGAACCTTTCAGGATGCTCTTGAAGAAGAATGCAAAATTTGAATGGACAGAAACTATGACTGGAACTTTCAATGCCGTGAAGTCAATGATTACCAAGGCACCCTGTCTTAAACCATTTGTAATTGGCAAGAAATGTATAGTGACAGTAGATGCAAGTAGTTGTGGGTTGGGTGCTGTACTGATTCAAGAGGAATGGGGTAAAGAATGGATTGTTTCATATGCCTCAAGAACGTTGAGAGAGTCTGAACGTCATTATTCGGTGATTGAAAGAGAACTTCTAGCGTGTGTTTGGGGTGCTGAACATTTCCGATCCTTCTTATGGGGAACGAAATTCACCATTAAAACTGATCACAAGCCTTTAGTACATATATTATCACCAGGTGGAGGACGCACTCTTTCTTCAAGATTAGCCAGATTATCATCAAGGTTGCAAAATTTTCAATATTCCTTAGAATATATCCCTGGGAAATCGAATGTTCATGCAGATTGTATGTCGAGGCTTCCATTACCATGCAGAGATTCTGATGTGATTGATAAAGATGAATGCGAAGTAGCATATGTTTATAATGATGTTAATTTAGTGTTTGGTGAAAGTTCAATAGTAGAAGAGGAAACATGGAATGAAGAAATGAACAAAGACTTAGAACTCACAAAAGTTAAAGAATATGTGTTGGGAGGTTGGCCTGAAGGAAAGAATTTTACAGGTGGTTTAATGAGTTATCACATGATTAAGGATGAATTAACCATAGAAAATGGGATATTGTTAAGGAATGATAAATTTATTCCACCTTTCAGTCTCAGAATTTTTTTTTAGATTTGGCTCATGTTGGGCATTTTGGGATATCAGTCACTAGAAGACGGTTGAAGAATAATTTCTGGTGGCCAGGTATTGACTATTTTGTTGAGCAACAGGTGAAATTGTGTGACTTATGTACCAACAGTGACAAAACGGCTAAAGCCTTACCCAGTGTGCCACAACCTGTTGGTTTACCAGCATCACCATGGAATAAGATTGGGATTGATATTATTGGACCATTCGGTGTTTTACCACAACAACATTCCTTTGGTATTGTACTTATAGATTACTTTTCAAAATGGCCAGAGATAAAAACAGTCAAGGAAGTGACTAGTGATGCTATAATACAGTTTATGGATGAAATTTTCTGCAGGGAGGGTATTCCCCAGGAAGTAGTGACGGATAATGGTCCGCAGTTTGTTAGTAGACAAATGGAAAGGTATTTTAGTAGATGTGGCATTTTTCACAGAAGGATAGCAGTATTCCATCCTGAGGCCAATGGTCAAATAGAAAGATTCAATAGGGTTGTCAAAGAAGCTATCCAACTAGCTGTCAAAGGTGGATTGTGCTGGAACAAGGCTTTACAGTCCATGTTATTATCTTATAGGACTACTCCTAATGCAATTACTTTACTATCTCCTTTTGAAATGTTAAGAGGGCGCAAACCCAGCACTAATTTAGTTCCTTGGTGGTTAAAGAATAAGGATAGTAATCGTATTGATTTTGCAGAAGTGGATTTTGAGGAGATTCGCAGGAAAGTTGACGCTTATAAAGAAAGGATGAGGGAAGAATTATCAAGAGATAGAACAAGGAGCAGTGTGCCTGTTCATGTCGGTGATTTTGTGAGGTTGAAGAAAGGCAGTTATGTACATAAAGGGTTGGCAAAGTGGTCTGACCCTGCTAAAGTTGTTGAGGTATTTAAGAATGCTGTTAGGGTGACTGATGGTAGTGTGTGGCATTTCAGCAGAGTCTCGAAATATAATAGTAGCAAGGAATTTTATGGAAATGTTTCATCAGATGCGGTTTTGAATGAAGATGATTCATTCAATGTATTTCTGGATGTTGATGTTAATGACTCAAAGTCATCTGAGTTATCTACTGTTACCACTGACAGTGAATTATCTACTGTCTCCACTGATTGTGATTCACAAGAATTGTTGAGGAGTTCAAGATGTCGAAAAATTCCTTCAAAGTTCAATGATTTTGTTCTGTCTTAAAAAAAAAAAAAAAAAAAAGGAGGGAGGTGTGTAGCGTATGGTTGTTGTTAGTAATGACGCGCGTGCACCCACGCGCGTCATTCACAACAATAAACATCCTGTTGTGGTTTGAATGTGAATTGTCTCGTGTTGAGTGTGCGTGAGGTATATATGTAAGTTGGTGCCGCGAGTCAGTATGTTATTCTTTGAATGTTGATGTGTGCATGCATGTCTGTGCCGCGTGTGTGAGTCGCGTGTGTGTATTGTTTCTTGAATGAAGACTCGCTGCTTAAATAGAGTTACCGTACTGTTAAACGGTATTCAAGATCATACGCTGTGACTGCAAGTACTACAATAAAAGCTCTTCTTACCGGATTAATTCAATTGCCTCTTGGGAAGCTCATTTCACTTTTATTACACCTTTCTTCCTAATTCCTTTGTTCCAGTTCTAGTTTGCTGTCTTTCTATTCTGCTGTCTTGCTACTCTTACCTTGTATGTTTGTTACCTGCTTTCTGCCAAATGTGTCCTGTGATTTCCTTCTTTCCTGTTAAGCACTCCTCCTTGCTCACTCCTTGTCTATTGTGCTTGTGGTTAGTTCTACCCCCTTGCTGTTACTGCCTTGCGTGTTCCTGTTTGATCGCCAGGATCCGTGCGCTCAGCTGACTACCTAGGTGGTGTTTCTTGTTCACTGTGAGTATTGTCTTTGAGTTACATTTATAACATCCCCATAGGTATAAGCTCCACAGATCCTGCCTTTGCATGCATATCCTACATATGTGTATTTGCAGTCAGTATCGGTAACAGCAATTGTGGGTGAGTAACTTACTGAGCTTCAGTCTTACCATGTGGAGCTCCTGAGTGCTTTACACCACACTCCCTTTTATTGTTAATGTTGTTTCATATATATGTCTTGCACATTCGTACTGGGTGTAGTGTTTCTGGATACTAAATTACCTCATGAGTGCCCTTCCTTTCTGAGTCTTAGTCATCTTGTTCGTTCGCGCAGGCTTCCCCTTTGGATCTCTTTTCTCCTCTGACTTCTTGTATGATCCTGGGCAGAGCTGTAGTCCTCTTTCTGTGTACGTTTCTCTACCCAGTTCCCAGTCTTTCGCCAAAGTCCCTGACTGTGTTTCCCACATAGTCCCGGACAGTCCCTGACAGAGAGACCTGTCCGGGAGGACAGACAACTTTCCGGACGAAGACCGGATCAGCTCGATTTCTCATTTTTTTGGAGATAGTGACTGGTGCACTTTAGGCCCACCGGTCAGATCCTTCTGGTTCGCTGACGAAGCCAGCTCCACCGAGTCTCCAGGATACTCAGCGGGCTGGCTGCTGATTGATGAGACCACCTGCGATGTCGGTAACAGTTCTAGAGTGGATTTCTTTTTGCACTTACATTGCGTTGCCTCTGCTCGTCCTCCCACCAGCGTTGCGTGCTTTTGAACACAGGCTAGTACAAGGCCAGAGAGCTGGAAATGCCTGCGTGCTGAGAGTCCCACCGGTGTGCTGAAAATCGGCAGATGCTTGTGGTGCTGATGCAGGGAATGCTCAGACGTGAGGCCCTTGCTCACTTTGCCACTGGATTCAAGCAAGCCTGGCTGAAGACGGCTGGAATGCCAGAAACCGGTCCTAGGAAGCTTGTTTCCAGTCCAGGGAAGGCATGGCTTGACAGTTCGGGCTGGACTGTTCCCATGAGGCACAGGGTAAGACTGATTTGCATATGGCCATGTCTGAACTGGGGTGGCAGAGTGTGCTAAACAACTGTGATGGATTAAACCCAGATCTGTTGTCTGTGTGTGAGTGTTTGATTGGTTCAGATGCTCTGTCCATCACCACCCCATTTTGTACCGCCTTATTCCTGCATGGTGGCTGTTCGGTCCACAAACGAGACACATTGGAGCAGGTAATAGGGGGGTTTGGTGGTGGTTGCAGGGACATGATGGAGCGCAGGGATGAATACTGAGTGACTCATTTCAGTTGTTGGAGGCATATGGGAGCACAAGAGGAGGGTTTCCTATGCATTAGCATGCATGACCTCAACATGGCTGTCGCACCCAGTGTTTGAAATGATCGCAGACATACCGCATCTTGATAGAACCCATTTTGTTTGTTTGTTTTTGTTTTTTTAATTGATGTTGAGTAGATGCCTGACCTCATCATGGCTGGCTGCCGCACCCGGTGCGTGAAATGAGCACTGACCCACTGGAACCTCTTGTGTGCCAGTTTGCTCCCTACTTTCAGGTTTGAGGAGGCGAGTGCGGGCTTGGGAGTTTCTAGAGGTGCATCGCACAGCACCCCTGGCTTGCTTGTTGGCATAGAGGGACGCCCATTTTGTTTCTGCCTATCATTGTTGTTGATCTCGGGCATGCATTTTGTCCTCTGGTCTCTGGAGTTTGTGGCGTGATGCCCCCCCTCCCCGGCCCGCGCTCGGCTGGGCATTGAAATTAAAAAGGGCAGGCCTTCTGCTTGGTGGCCATCTTGGAGTGGGCATGCTGACACTACCCCACACACCTGGTCTGAGCATTGAAAGAGAAAAGGGTGGTTCCACCCTCTGTTTTTGGTGGCCATCTTGGAGTGGACGCTTTGTCATTTTCCCTCACCCCTGGGTAATGTCGCAGGGATTCTGCTCCTACACAGAACTGTGCACAGAGACCCAGGACCTCCGTGAATTGTGGTGTACCAAAAAACTCACCTTAGTGCCCAGAAACCCTAACCAGCTAGCATCAGTGTCACATTAGCTCTTCGTCCTATAGCAAAGGAACCAATGATAAGACAACCCAGAACATACGACTTAGGTTATACTCAGGAATGGTGGGAAGCAAGAGCACTCTTTCATTATACTCTCATACCAGTCCACAACAGGAGTAATAAGAGACATGGGCAAAGTTAAAATATTTATTTTAATGATGTGCTCTAAGATGCAGTATTTTTGCTAACATAAGCAGACATATAATCAGAAATAATTTGGTCAGCATTGTTACAATTCTATAAAATACAAAAGGAGATATCATATTACAATGATGGTGAAAATAGGTCTTATAGCACCTACAATTACACCCTCCCCAGATAGGAACGTTGTTTCATAAAATATGGAAGTTCTCTTAGGCTTGTTTGGGGGACCCCATACCTCTAGAATCAGCAGAAATGTATCACATCAGGATATGCAATAGCTCTCTGTCTCTCTGGAAAAACAGGCTTTTTCCAAGCGCCTGAAATCATGCTTACAGTATGATATTAAAGGCGCCAGAATCACGTTGGCTGCAGCTGCATTTGTGTTATGGCTAAAAACGTGAGCCGATCAGCTCGAACATCAGCTACCTTGTTATGATAACCTTGGAGGCTTTAGAACTCGGGGGCATATTATCAAGAAATTGAGTTAAAATTATCACAGTTTTAGCGGCAGAAAACTGCAGCTAAAGCGGCGATAATTGGCTTGATAATATGCCCTTAGAGTTCCAATAGAAGCCCATGTTTTGGTGTCAACATGGGCTTCTATTGGAATTCTCAAGGGCATAATATCAAGTCCATTATTGCCGCTTTAGTGGCAGTTTTCTGCCGCTAAAGCAGCGATAATTTTAACTTCGTGCTTGATAATATGCCCCTCAGTGTGCAGACTGGAGTCAAAATGTAAGTCTAGGGATACTGAGAACAAGCCATTCTCATATCAATCAATCAATCAATCAATCAATCAATCAATCAATCAAGTCATTTATAGAGCGCACTACTCACCCGTAGGGTCTCAAGGCGCTAGGAGGGGGGGGGTGCCGTTACTGCTCGAACAGCCAGGTCTTGAACTACTTCCTGAAGTGAAGCATTTTCACGCAGCCCAACTTACAACAACAGTTATATGCAGTGTTGTGTGCAAAAGCGGCAAAAAGGTAAAATGGCGTTTAAACTTCTAATAAGCCTATGCTAACTTAACAATGTGTGCAACAAGGCCCAGCCCACACCACAACCTCCCTTGATTGGAGAACGCACAATAGTGGGGGCAAATTTGTAGAACGCAGAGTTCAAGTTCGAATGAGGCAGAACTTAGTTCAAAATTTCCCCAAACTGGATAATTGGGAGTAAAATCCAAATTAGGAACTTTAAAAATGGTAAAAGTCAACAGGGATGTCAAGTGTCAAAACACATGTAACTAGTGAAATGAGGGAAAAAAATGAAGGAAAAAAAATGTCATCAGGCCATTACATATCTATGAAACAGAAAAAATTGTGTGACTTCAATCCAACAGCATATAGGCACAGCACGTTGCAACCGCCTCCAACAGGAGGTCATTGTTTCTGTCAGTGAACATTTCAGCCACCCAATTCATTAATGAAAAAGAACACACGTGTTCTTCAACAGCCGGAGCATCTAGCACCATCAGAGGACAACTCGATTGTTCTTTGAGATAACTGCGTGCCAGAAAGTCATGGGCTGCAGTCCATATGTTCCAATTGCCAAGGTCCCCATGAGCCGCTGCCCAGGCCATAATCCCGACTCCACATCAGTCTAATTCAAGAGCAACTAAGGGGCTCATTAGTAGATCATAATCTGGGTCAGGAGACACCGTATTGTAGAGACACAAATCCAGAGCCCATTCAAAATTACAGTCCAGGCAATGGAAAACTGGCTGCATGCAAGTAAAGTACTAGAACCGGAAAGATAAACCATGCGCCACACTTAGTGTAGCCAGAGGTAGAGATCCATAGTATTCAAGCAACCGGTTACGAAGTTGGAGCAGCTGGGGCTGGCTGTCGTGGGGCACAGAATGTGCAACGTTTTTTGCAGCAAGCAAATTAACAGCAGTAAACTGGCACCCAAGGAGAGAATGAATGGTAAACCACCAAAGACACTGGAAAAAATAGAATGAAAAAATGCAGGTATCAGACCAAATATAGCTTGGAATGAAGACACAAGTCCAGAACTTACTACTCTAATAAAGTGTGCCAGGCCCGTGGTCGAGGAGGCATTAAAGATAGTGTGAATCAACACCGCATAATGCTGGAGGAGATCTGTGTTTAGTAAGGCATGTACCTCAGTACGAGTGTTAGTCACGTGAAGGACGAATCTCTCACGCACGGATGTAAGGGCGACTTCTTTTTGAGACAAAAGAGCGCTTATTCGACTCATCTTGTTGAACTCTGCTTTCAAGGTCGGAATGGAAGGCCAGATGGATATATCGAGCTTCCCATGCGGAGGAGGAAACAGTACATTTTTACAACAGACTACACGTTGGGAAACAGTTACTATGTACGGAATTCCCGCCAGCATACCATAGCAATCTTCATTATTTAATAATAAATAACTACCATCTGTTAACAACGTGAAAGTCGGTGTAATAGCCGGGGCTGATGTACCTTTTAAAATGCACGCTAAATTTGGTGCTTCCTGGTTGCAAAAAACGTGCAATTATATATTCCTACAGACCAATGAGTGATTCATCTTTTAAATAAACCTCTTCCCCTCTCTCAGACACCTATAGGTAAAAGGAAGATACCAAACCTCATGGAGGTATGCGCTACCCAGTGGTTCATATCTGCCTATGGCATAGTGTTTCATGCATGCTGCAAATTTAAACAGCGGGAATTGAAGAATCATTAACCCATGAATAAGCCAGACTGCAGAATTTGTCTCGCCCACAGAAAATAGTACGGGTTCTAACTTTTCAATATGCAAAAGCAAAAATGTAGCATCTTTCATTGACATAAATTGCTGTTTAACAGTCAAATTAAATGGTACAAACAGTGAAGAAGTATTCATATAGTCCCAAGGCACCTTCCCAGCCTTCAACGTTTGTAAAGTCAATGCAAACTGCATAGTAGAACACAATTGATTTTGACCAAGGTACAGAACTGAGACATCATCTAGCACAATATCGACAACAGAAGAAACAATATTATCTAATGTATATATCTGGGAAAAAAGTGTGTTAATGCTATTATCTACAACTGCAAGCACTTTTTCTAAATTAGCTTGATCAATAGCTCTCAACCTAGAAGCAGCTACAATTTGAGACAATTTCCAAACTTCATTGTATACGGCATAAATCCATCTTTTGGATCTGCCTGCAGCAGGAACTTTCACAAAGTCGTTCAAATCAACATCACCAGATAATTTGGACAAGTGCAGCTGAACTGACGCTAAGGTGGAATGTGTAAGCCAGTTCTGACATAGCTTGCTTACAGAATAGGTAGTGACAGAATGGCCACACTGAAAACGGGGATCAACTCTAACCCGTGTATAACCAGGGGCTAAACCCTGAAAACGATTCTGGCATGAATCTGCACTTTTGTGCCACAACAGCCAACCTTGGGGATCCAAACTGGAAATGTTAAAGGACGAATTTAGTAGCAAAGCTTTTAAGTCACTAAGGGACCTACTGGTGTAATTGTTCCAATTGGGGTAATCTCCCAAATCAGGAAATGAGGGGGCATTTAATTTTTTTGATGTAGCTAATTCAAAACAGTTGGTTTTTAAATAGTCGAGTTCAGAAACAACATATGGTTCAGGATGAGACATGCACGATGCAAAGCCTCAGTGCTTTGCACTTGGCAAAGCTGAGAACCCCAAACAGATTTAAGATCAATGGTATCTTTCCACAGTTCATATCCTCATATTGCCAACTGGTCTATAAAGGACTTTGAATACAATAATTTAGTGTGGGTAAGTCTAACCTTAGAAGAGAACTTGTCAGTCATCCTAAAATAAAATGCATCAGGGTTGGATTGATTAAAATCAGTAAAATATGAAAAAAATAAATCAAAAGATATTTGGAGCTGCCTTCAACAGGGGCTGGACAATGTTACCACTGTGTAAAATTAACAACATTTCTAAACGTGTTTGCTTTATGCAGAAAGTGATTACCATAGCGTTGATAACAGAACAAATCACCAAAATTTACAGAATCTAGATCCAAATCCTCAGCATCAAAAGCAGCATAATATTTCAAATCAGAAAACAAAGCCTCTAGGTTTTGGAGGTCCCAATCATCAGAGCAAATATTTTGTTTAACCACATCCCCCATAGAGACACGAAGTACATTAGGGACATTAATAACCTCTGTGGGTCCGTGAATCTGAAATGTAACTGCATCCCATACAATCCCATCTAAAAACGGGCCAAGCTGTAATATTCACGAAAGTCTGGTCCCTCTTTATTCTGTGTGAAGAGGAGTGGGATGCCAAAGTTCCATCAATTAGTCTAATTGTTGTTCTTTCTTTAACATAGTGTCCATTTACAAGACGGAAAAAATACACCACAAATCCAATTGACATGAACAAAAAAATTGAAAAAAGCACCAGCCAAACGTAAGTCCATGGAGGAATTAAAAAATGTTTTTTATCCCAAACAACACAAATAGAAACTTTTGAAGGAGACTTTGAGGTTGTAGAGTCAGTGTCAAATGAACAATGTGATTGATTAGCCACACAGGTCTCTAAATCAGGCATGGATAGAAAATCAGGCATGGATAAATCTGTGGGATAAGTGTACTCAGTTTCATCAAGAGGATCAGCAACAGGAGGATTCAATAAAGGATTTGTAACTGTAGTCATCTCGAAGGCAACATCAGGTCCGGCAGCAGGTCTCGGAACCAAAACAGAGTTTCGCAGCATAGCTGGACAAGAAACCGCAGGGGTCATACTAAGAACAATCTACCACTCTGTGTAGTTTGACCTTGTCAATGGAGATATACCTGTTTTCCTTATGACCAGGAAGTGGAGGTAAAATGACTGTTCTTGTACCTTGCACGCCAAGCACAGGAACTGGAGCATTATATGAGGTACCAAACTCCTTCTTGTTTGCGACCTTTTCTCTGACCAATTCACCAATTTGGGGTAGCCAGCCAACTACCGGGATCTGCAATGCAGGATCAGATGGGGAGGGAAAGTGTTCCTTTGCAAGACTGTCTCGGGTCTTTTGCAGATTCTGGAAAACAGCACAATGTTCATCTACGTCAAAGGAAGCGGCTGACACCACTTGGTCTAGGCCTTCAAGGTCCCGAACAAACATTTTGATACCAAAGATCATTTGATATCGGGTCCGCCCACCCAGAGACCTTCTTGGGAGATTATTTAATGCACGCTGAACGCTATTGAGGTGGGCTAGCCAGTTCCGGCCTGTATCTAATACCCTAGCTGTCAAGGATTGCTTTAAGTCACGGTTCATCTGCTCCACAACACTATTGCCCTCCGGCCGATATGGGGATGAAAATTTGACTTGGACCCCCAATGAACGCATGGCATCCTTGTATGCCTTAGAGGCAAGCACTGGATCCTGGACGAGTGGAAGGTACCACATTCAAAAATTCCCACAAAGACAAGCAAATCCCTTATGACAGTTCTGGAAATAGCACTCCTTTAGGGCCGCACCCACACAAAGCGCGTGCAAGAATCATCTGCAGATAAGATGTACTTATACGCAGTATCAGAGGAGAAAGGACCGCAGTGATCTAAATAAACACACACAAGTGGTTTTTTAGATATCTACAACTGCGTCTGAGGCAGGCGTGCAGCAGTAGAAGGCTTAATCTGCTGGCAAATGTCACAATGAAGGACATAATCACGCGTCTGTTTGTACAATCCCCGCCACCAGTAACGCTGCTGTAGAAGAAATACACTAGCTGACACTGTGGCATGCGCCAAGGCCATGCCCTCGTGAGCCGCTGTAATCATAGTCTGCCTGTGATCCGCGTTGGGAATCAACCTGTCACCAACGTCGTTAATCCTCACATAAGGAACTTTAGCAGGACTTAAATGATAAGAATATTTAGAAGGGAAACCTTTTGGGTAATTACCTCCCTTCCCTGTTGCGGCAATAGCTGCCAAGATGTCAACATCAATCTTAGTTTTGGAGCGTGTAACTGCTGCTAGTGAGTATGTTGCAACTGCTCTCTTCGCCGCCTCATCAGCAAGACTATTGCCAACAGCGTGAACTCCAACACGCTGGTGACCAAGAGTATGAATTACAAACAGGATTGGGAGCCGTTCTTTCAGTTCAGCAACTTGAACCCAGATCATTTTATGTTTTATTGTGCGACCTTTGGAGTCACGATAGTCATTTCGAGTCCAAAAGAAAAAAATGTAATTGTAAGATTGAACACAGTAGTAAGAGTCACTTACGACAAGAGTAGTCACACTGGGATCTGCGCACTCCAATGCAAGCATCAGAGCTCTGCCAATTTGGTGGTACAGTCCCCTAATGTCTGGGTATGCACGACATCGGACTTGAATCACCATCCTAGATAGTACCAACCACTATTGCGCAGGCCGAAGAATAGGCGTATCTAGAAGCCGTAGCCGGTTGCGCGTAACCGTCAGTGCAAATGATACAATGGAAATCCTCTAAGGGCCGCATGGTCAGAGGAGCAGGATGAACAAATTCATAGTGCAAAAACGCCTAAGTCTGCAGAGAGGAATCAAAAATGAACGTGACATCCGGAGATGTCAAGGACGTGGCCCATTGTATCCACCGTGGATGCAAAGCCTTTGAATTAGGTACACTGGCTTTCGTCACTGCCTCCAAGGCAGGATACGGAGTAACAACCAAAATGCGTTTTCCCTGCGACAGTGTACGTTCTTTGAGAATCGGCATTTGCACTGCTGTCAAAACTTTTTCAACAGTGGAAAACCGCAACTCAGCCGAAGTATACAAGTGTGACTTGTAAGCGATAGGGACTGTGTCACCCTCATTAAAATTCAGGTATGTGAAACCCACCGCCCAGGGCACGATTTTTATCACTAGGTTGATGTGGTTGTCACAAGTCAGTAAGAATTTAGATTCTAACAGATCAGCCTGCAAATATTGCAAAATGGCTGAATGAGAAGGCAGCCAGCAAGATTTGGAGAAAGTACGTTGTACCAAAGCGTAAAGAGGCTTGATACACTGGGCATAATTGGGAATGTAAGTACGCCCGAAATTTATAAAGCCCAGTAAAGACTGTTTTTTTTTCAGTGTTGAGGAAGCGCGCAGCTGAAAGCATTTCTCCAGAAAGTGAAAAGCCAAACCTCGACCTTCATTTTTGAGCTCATAGCCCCGGTACAACACTGTGTACTCTGCAATGTGTAATTTTGCAAAGTTGAATTTATAGACAAAATCCGCAAAATTGCAAATTATGCGGTAAACCCGACACAGATGCGGCCATAATTCGTTGTCTGTGAGATAAATGTCATCCACATATGAACATGCATCTGCATCGAGCCCCTCCAAAAGAGAGACTATTCGGGTGGCAAAGACACCTGGACTGTTTTTGTAACCCATAGCCAAATGACTGAATTGGCGCTGTTTGCCACCACTGGTAAAAGCTGTCTATTGACTACTAATAGAGGACTGATTATGGGCGAAAAACCCATTGGATATGTCAAGTGTGGTCTTAAACCTTTTGCGCACAAGACTATCCTCTAGAGCAGAACTGTGAGTATTCTGCACCACGCACGAAGGACAATGGGAGTTTAAGTGCCGGTAATCCAATACCAAACAGTATGAGCCATCAGGCTTGGTCACAGTAAAAAGAGGGTTGTTCATCGGAGACACTCATGTTTCAATCGCATCTAGATATTCCAATTGCTCAAGGATTTCTGCTACGGGAGCCTTCGCTTCACGTCGCATGGGATATTGGGGTTGAGGCTGTGGCATAGACCGCAAAGGTATCTCATGTCTGGTGGAAAATTTGTCCCACCCACAGTGAGTACGGTACAAAGCCGGTGAAAGCACCTTAGCCCAATGTTCTGCAAAATGCATGGCCTGATCTTTCGGCATTGTGTGCGAGAAACTAGGGAGGATTACCTCCTCCCCTTGTGGAGCAGCTAAAACAAAAGGTGGGGGGCAGTCGACCTCCGCCAACAAAATGTCATCTTAGTAGTTAGATTCTCCCAAAATACGCCTTTTATGGTATGTTGTATGTTACCTTCAATTAAAAGGACAATTTTGAAAAGTCTTTCAGGGGGAGCCACTCTAGTGTCAGCTGTCTCAACTACAACAAATATGTCAGTCGCTGTCACCTTCATTAGTTGACGCAGCGCCTCTCGCAGTATGGTAATCTCCGCCACGCTGTCCAACAGTGTCAGCGCCCATGTCAGATCTGTGGCATATATCGCTGTTAAAGCAGCAACGTTTTCTTCTGAAACTGGGGCCTCTGTCGCGGAGAGTTATTGTGCTTGCCTTTGCCGTCTGCCTTGTCGGGTGGGTCTTGCTTCGCACCCCTACCCTTGCAAGAACGGCAGTCTCCTCCACCGGTGGGTGAGACCGATTAATCCTGCAAAGAGCAAGGAGAACGTTGATCAGGAACCTGAAAATGATCAGGTGACTTAATTGCAGCGCGGTCGAGCAATTCATAAGTGCGCTCAGTAGACAAAGGTATTGGTGAAGCGGGACGGGACCCCTGATTCTGTAGCTTTTTCCCCTGTTTTTTATTCTTGGTCCAATTCAGTTTTTGAACAGAGGGGCGTTCGTTTTTGTCAGATTTTGCCGCCTGAGCTTGCTTCTGCGTTTGCGTGGCAAAAGGCTTAACACCTGAACTATTATGGCCAATGGTTTAATATGCCGCCTTAATAATTTATGGTAACTGACGGGGTTTCTCTGCATCGAGGACATCACGCAAAGCATTAGACACCTGGAAGCTTACCGCATCTCCATTAACATTAGAAAGGACGAGATTGGAAAGTACGTCAAACACTCCAACGTGTTGCATTCCCAATTCATCTTGAACATGTGTAATGACCGAGGGTAGGACAGCCATTGACGGTGTGCCGAAGCATCGTGTATAGACTGCCACAAAAATCATACCCCAAATGGTACAGTCAGTCACTTCAGGCACTAACACCCAGATGCATCAATCCCATATTCTGCGAATTTTAAATTGCGAAAAATACCGAATCACAATTTAGAATTCGCAGAATGGCATGCATCAACAAATGCGATTACAAAAAGCGAATCACAATTGACCACAATTGCCGATAGCGATTACCGCTAAATCGCTGAAAAATTGCAGATTCACCCGTTGACCATGTTGAAATTGCGAACTCGCAATTACCGAAATCGCAATTTGCAATCTCGCTAACTGCGAGATCGTAAAAACGGGAAGTCGCATTTCGAGCCCAATGATGACATCACAACCAGGAAGTAGGCTGTTCCTTCCCTCATTCTGATCACTGAGCCTGAAAGTGGAAGCAGTACTGGCCAGAGCTCCACTACAGACAACTTGCAGCACCACACCAGGACACCAACAACTCTGAAAATGTCCCAGGAAGCAGCAGGGAGCAGTGGCCCAGGAAGAAAGAGGAAGATTACATTATCTGAGCAGGAACTTGAGTTCCTCATTGAGGGAGTCTGTAAGGACCATGCTCGTCTTTTTGGTAAGGACTCCTGGAGGTTGCCCGAGGCTGACAAGCGCCGCATCTGGCTGCACATCCGCGCAAAGGTCAATTCAGTCGGGGTGACCCAGCGCTCGATTGAGGAATTAAAAAAGAGGTGGTACGACCTCACAGGGTGTACCAAAGAGCGAATCGCTGAGAGGCTGGGGGAGCGACTTGCCACCGGTGGAGGAGAGCCCACTGTCACACCCAACACTCCACTGGAAGACCTTGTGGAGGACACCCTGAATCCTGAAGCCTGCGTGGGGGTTACCCAGCTGGACTCCTCCCGACTCACCCAACAATCCCAAGGTAAGTGCCATGCGACTGTGACCCCGTCCCTTAACAATGCCCATGACTCTAGAGCTAGCTATTTGATAACCCCAGGAATGCAGGCCATGCACACCTGAAATTCCCTATTGCATTGTGAGACTTGTAGTGTGACCAAAATTCCTGGATAGCCCCACACAGCCAGACCTGTCAATTCAACGTAATTCCTAAAGCCAGTCAGAGAATGCAAGCCTGAATGCATGTAGCAACATCTCAGGTGCAAGATACATATCATTAATCATGCACCCATTTACATCACAGGTGCGTCTGAACAACCCAGCACCGACAGTGAGGCCCTACACATAGAGGAGAAGCCAGAGGGCACCGAGGGTGAGGGCCAACCTGCACCACGACCAGGACCATCTCAGCCACCAGCAGCAGTACCACCACCTCCCCATGTGGACAGAGCCACCCCTACAGCCACATGTGCCCTGCAACCACCCCAAGTGACACCCACGGCAGTGGTACAGGCCACACCACCAGCAGCCAGGAGGCAGACAAGGCGCACAGCCACAGTAAGATCACAGCCCCGCGGACTGACGCGCCAGCAGCGTGACGCCTCAACACGCGTGGGCAGGGGTGTACATGTACGGGATCCTGGCCTGGCCATTGAACGCCGCATGCTCGCAGTACATCAGAAGCAGGCGCGTCACTTGGCAGCCATCCACCTGCAGCTGCATAAGACGGCGCAAAATGTGGGCCAGCTCACAGAATGCATGCAGGGCATGACCGTAGCTGTTCGTGAGAACAGCCAGATCCTGGTATCCCAGCAGGATATCACCCGCTGCTGCCACTGCCAGCTGCTGACCCGCCTGTCAGCCTACACCAGGTCCAATCACATCATTGGAAATGCCACCTCACAACTTTCCCGCCGCTCCCTTGCAATGCAGGTGCAGATGGTCCAATGTTGCCAGGACATCGCCAGGGCCCTTGAACAGGTGACAGCAGCTGTGCAGAGTCTGCTGCCGACTGGCCATGGTGAAGCAGGTGGGGGGGATGATGCCAGCGAGGGCACTTCCAGACACAGCAGCATGTCCTTGCCGCTGGTAACGGATCGCCGCCGCAGCAGCAGGCCCACTGCAGCATCACGGGCCAACAGTGTTGTGGAGGACACGGAGCGGCGACTGGGTGCGTCCGGCCGGAGGCGCCAGTGACACATTTAACTCTGCCTGCAGGGCCATGCTGATTCAACAAGCAAGCCCTCTACCCCTTCATGGGGCTGTATGATGGAATACAGTTCGCATGTGAAATCAAGGAAAACAAGGCCACATTATTGTGAATAAACAATAAGAATGTATGGTCTCACGTAAATCCGACTCATGTCATTATTACATTTGTCATGCATGAGTGCAGTGTTGTGTGAGGGTAATGGGTGCACTAGAAACAGTTCATTGTGATTTGGTTGTGGCGCGTCCTTCAGCAGGATTCTCCCCACGTGCACGATGCACGTTTGCAGTTTGCCGGTTGTCCCCTTCCGACTCACTACCAGAGATATCCACAGGTATCCTCTGCTTGGTAACAATGTTGTGGAGTATTGCACACACGGCCACGATGTGGCAGCAGACCTCAGGCTGGTATTTGAGGGCCCCACCAGTCTTGTGTAGGATGCAGAATCTGCTCTTTAAAAGTCCAAATGTCCGCTCAATGCAATTCCGAGTGCGAATGCGTGCCGCATTGTAACGCCGTTGCTGTGGTATGGCAGGGTTGAGGTATGGGGTGAGGAGGTAGTCACGGAGGCTATAGGCGCTGTCACCTGAATGAAAGGAGCAGAGGGTGAGTGCCTGTCATGCGCAGCTACATGATCTTGATGTACTGTTTGTTGGCACGTGTACTTACCTAGAATGTGTCCTTCGCCATAGTCTCCCCTGACCAGTTGTGTGTGCATGCCGCTGTGCCGGAATATGAAGGAGTCATGCATGCTCCCCGGGTATTGTGCCGCTATGTCAGTGATGATTGTCTTACCGTTGCACACCATCTGGATGTTCAGTGAGTGGTAGGACTTGCGGTTCCGGTACATGTATTCTGTCTCTGCGGGTGGGCAGATGTGGATGTGGGTACAGTCAATGCATCCAATTACATGGACCTGGACATGGGTGGGCACGGCATTGGTCCTCCTCGTTGGGTGCTGCATTAGGGGGTCAAGGTCCCGGATGAGCTTTGTAATCATTGCCCCATTCAGCCGGTACTTTGAGTAGATTTCCTCCTCAGTTTGGCCCAGTAGTGTGACCCGCTGGCGGAAAATTCGCTCCTGAATCCTGCGTCTGTTCCTTGCTGCAGCCTGGAGCCTTCGCCGCCTAACCACCATGTAGAGTCCTGGCATTGTGATTGTCCTCATGCTCCTACTGTGTCTCCTTAAGTGTGTTTGGTCAGCCCCGCACCTGTGGCTCATTGGGAAATTAAAAAAAAATAAAAAAATTTAACTTCATGGTTATCACCTGGTTTGGGTTCTCCTTAATTTGCGCCTCGCTATTTTCGATTTTTCATGCATTTGGTTTGCGATTATTTTGCGAATTCGCAATTTGAATTGCAGATCATTGGGAACTTGCAATTTTCGATTCGCATAGGGGGTTCCACCTTGATTCTGCGATTATCTTTGCAAATTCGCAAAGAATGTTTTGCGATTTCGCATTTGGGTCAGGTTTTGTTTCATGAATTGCGATTCTTGGTATGCGATCGCAATAGGTATTTCGCAGCTATTGCGATCGCAATTTGCATTGATGAATCTGGCTGTTAGTCTTTCTGCAAACTAATGGTAAAAATCCTATGTTTCTCCACAGCAGTTGTATTAGGAAATACTGCCTCCAGTTGGTCAAATTTCTCGGCAAGCCAAAAATGCATTTCATCCTTATCCTTGGGACGCTTGTCCAGAACCACATTAACCATAACAGGACTAAGCTTTAATCCGTTCGGCCCAACTGGATGCGCCGCGACACCAAGGACCCCACCCTGCATGTTGCATGATATGTAATGAACCAAGGCCCTAATAACCGCTACTGCAGAGGTATAAAGGGGCCTTAATTCAGCTATGGGACATCGCCCTGCACTCGGGTGAGGGGTAAATCGAGCCAAAACAGGCCAAGAAGTGCCTGGAATGGACAATGGACCTAGTCTAACTGTTGTTAGAGAGTGGGAGAGGGCGCCATCAAACCAAACTCTGTGCTGCGGGATCTCCTGAGTCCTATAAGGAGTGTACTCCATAGGCACGGCAGTGTGAGTGTATGTATGGAACACATTGGTATACGCATTGACTGCCGGAAACATAATCCATAAGTAGAAAAGCTCAAACGGGTAAGCTGCATCAGTACTCACAACAAAAACCACTGCCATGCCTTCCAAGGGGACGTTGAAACCCTGCAGTTGATTGCGTACAGCCAATCGACTGTGCGGTGAGATATCAACGGCAGCCATAACGACACAGAAAGAATAGAAACAAGGCAAGGCAATGTAGCACAACTGGGTAGTAATTCAAAGAAAAACTTTTAAATTATCAAGCTTAAAAAGACCTATTTAACTATAGGTAGGTTTATCTGTCACCACCGTCAACCGGAAACAATAGTGAGGGTGTTGTGGACTGATATAAGTACTACTCGAGAGTCTCAAAATAAAACCACAACGTTAGGTACGCCATGTCGCAGGGATTCTGCTCCTACACAGAACTGTTCACAGAGACCCAGGACCTGAGTGAATTGTGGTGTACCAAAAAACTCACCTTAGTGTCTAGAAACCCTAACTAGCTAGCATCAGTGTCACATTAGCTCTTCGTCCTATAGCAAAGGAACCAATGATTAGACCACCCAGACCATGCGACTTAGGTCATACTCAGGAATGGTGGGATGCAAGAACACTCTTTCGTGATACTCTCATACCAGTCCATAACAGGAGTAATAAGAGACACGGGCAAAGTTAAAATATTTATTTTAACAACGTGCTCTAAGATGCAGTATTTGTGCTAACATAAGCAGACATACAATCAGAAATATTATGGTCAGCTTTGTTACAATTCTGTAAAATACAAAAGGAGAAATCATATTACAATGATGGTGAAAATAGGTCTTATATCACCTACTATTACACCCTCCCTAGATAGGAACTATGTTTTATAAAATTTAGAAGGTCTCTTAGGCTTGATTGGGGGACCCCATACCTCTAGATTCAGCAGAAATGTATCACATCAGGATCTGCAAAAGCTCTCTGTCTCTCTGGAAAAACTGGCTCCTTCCGAATGCCTTCCTCCATGCTCTACACCAATGCCACCATCACCCTCTATAACAATGGGATCCTTATAATCCAATCCTCCAATGTCAATCTAATTAAGATAACTATTATGTTCCCTATACTCAAAAACACAGTTTCGGCGAAACCCAATGACACCCACTCTCACCCGTCCATCACTCAGGTCACCACTAGTCCTCCCTCCACCACTCGGGGTAGGCCCTCACTCTCTCTAAATTAGTCTTCACCTTTAGATGATCACAGAGCGGATTTGTCCCCTGTTGATATGTCCGAAACCTCTAGACTCCTGACTCAGAATGTGAGAGACATTCTGGGTACACCAATCCCTCAGCCAGCCAATCCGATTATATCCGTTCCTCGCTCTGAGAGATGCCCATGTGACCTACTATCATTGCCTTCAACAACTGACACCTCTTCCCTCATCCCTCTCCCCATGCCTCTCCCTTTGTTGCTGAGTGGGCCACCGACCATGATCGGTCAAACTCACTCCTTCCTGTCTGGACCGTATCTGACACTCAGCTCAATGGTCATATCGCCCTTGCTAATGCTCCAACCTTGATATCTAAAGGTCATGGAACTCCACTAGTCCCAATTGATCAACTCCCTCCCCGGGAGCCACTCTCCATCACCATGGACCCCAAGGGGTTACACGGAGGCCCCCTTTTCCCACTCGCTTTCCCAACACACCCTTTACCCTTTTCAGACTTGGTTACATGCCTGGACGATATATATCTCCAGCTGCACCTCCTCACTACTGAACTACATGACATGAAAGCTCTCTCAAATTATCTTTTCCCTGTGATCAGCTCATTCCTCACCTCTGCAAACCTGCCCAGAGCCTCCCCTAGTGTGAGTGAAAGCATGCGCCAGTTTTTAGCCCCCCCATCTCGCCAACCATTCCTTTAGCTAACGCGCCCTCCCGCCCCAGAAGATTTGAGACCTACCTGGCACACAATGATCTCAATGACCTGCACAACTTTTACTCCACTAGGTCCAATTCCAACATGATCCCGCCAAGCAAAATACAAACCATCCATTCCAATCCATACAGAGAACCTCCTCAAAATCCTAGAGTCATCAATAAAGACAACCGCAAGAGAGTGAACGTCACCCAGTCCCCATACCCCACTAATCCACCACGACTTAAATGTGTACTACTCAATTGCAGGTCATCCAATAAACATACCTTCAACATCTTCGACCTCATCCAACACAATGATTTATGTATTATCATCCTCACTGAAACTTGGCTAAATCCCACCTCCACCCCTATCCTAGGCCTACTAGTACCGCCTACTCACAACATAATTAGGCTAGACAAAGCTCACAAGCTGAGGGGTGGCCTAGCGTGTATTCATAGGAACACACTCTTGATTTCTCACGTAAAGTCCTCTTCTCCCTCCTCCTTCACATACCTTTGTCTCAGCATCTCAAGTAATAACCTGCCGGTTTGCAAACTTCACACTTTTTATCACCCCCAGGAGACAATCTCCCCTTCATCGAGCAACTTTTGGAAGTCATCTCTGGCAATGTCGACTCATCCGTGTCCCAAATCTTCCTTGGTGATTTCAACCTTCACTGGTCTAACCCCAATGACCAAGTAGTAACTTGCCCTAAAGCATTTTTAAATGATTAATAACTGATTCAGCACTGTGACCAACCAACTCACAATAAAGGAGAAACTCTAGACCTCATTATCTCGAAAGGGCAGACCATCACATTGGATACCATTACCCCTTGTGATTAGTTCGATCACCACTGCATCCTGTTTTATATAAACAGGGAGTTGTCATTGAGGGAGGCTCAACCAACGAAATCACAGATCTGGAAAAGGGACCTCAGATCAATAAACTTAGTTCATCTAGCAGCCCACTGTAAATCTGCCCTCTCCCCCAAAGCAGACTTGATTGATGTTCAGTTACTGACTCACTCCTACAACTCAACCATTTCCAACATCATGGACAACATTGAACCGCTCTAACAAAAGAATGCCTCAATAAAAATATCCAAACCATGGTACAACGACCATTTAAACACAGAGCCCCGCAACCTTAGGGCAGCTGAACGTTCTTGGTGATCCAATCCCTCCTGGGAACAACTAACACTCCATAGAGATGTTAGAAGATTTACAGCAAACGAATCAAGAGCGGTAAGGCAGACTACTTCAGATACCAACTTGATCAAGCTGTAAATCACCCCAAGAAACTTTTTGAGTTGGTCAAACAGCAATCAGTGGTAGGCCCAAACAGCTCTGACTCCGGAGGCAGTCCACCTTCTTGGGATGATCTTGCTGCTTTCTTCAATGAGAAATCAAGGCTCATCACCATTGAATTTGCTACTAAGAAGACCCTACTTCCATCCCCCGGGTCTGCACCACCCCCTGACCTCTCAGAAAAGCTCAAACCTATCAGCCTGAACACCAAGAACAATGCGACATGGGGAACCTTTACCCCATTCAGTGAAAAATACATCAACAAGACTCTTCAGAACATTAATCCATCTAACCACTTCAGTGACCCGCTGCCACCGGCCATCTTCAAAGAAATCTAGAATGTACTCAGCCCGACCTGGACTAGGATTATAAACTCTTCTCTGTCACAAGGCACGATCCCAGACTGCCTAAAATCAGTGCAGGTGTCACTTAAACTAAAAAAAAAAACAACGCAGATAAACCTGACCTCAATAATTTCCGCCCTATCCCCAACATCCCCACATTAGCCAAACTACTTGACAAATGCATACAATCCTAACTCTGTGCTCACATAGAGAATTTCCAACTCCTAGACCAGCATCAATCCAGCTTCCGGAAAGGGCACATTACCGAATCGGCTCTCACGCACGTTATGGATGACATCTTAAAAATGCTTGACCAAAAGGATTCCTGCCTCCTAATCCTCCTTGACCTTTCTTCCGCTTTTGACACAGTTAATCACGACAACCTTCTATCCATTCTGAAGGACAGGATGGGTTTCTAAGGATGGGTGTTACAATGGTTCTTGTCCTTCCTTCACCACAGATCACAAAGAATCAAGGCAAACTGCTCCCTCTCCCAGCCCTCTCCAGTACTCACTCACTCATGGGTATCCGCCCTATCTCCTATCCTCTTCAACCTGTTCTTGGAACCTCTAGCTAATTCTCTAAATTCCACGAACATTCTCTTCCATATGTACGTAGATAACACACAACTTTATTTGAAAATCTCATCCTGGACAACTTCATCTCACTCAACACCACCTTAAATACAACGCAAAATTGGTTAACGGAGAACCATCTACTGCTCAACACCTCCAAAACTGAATTCCTTTTCATCTCTCCCCCATACCACATCCCAAGCTAGAACCTTGGCTTAATCACCACACTGCCTTCACTTGCACCACTCTCATCATAGACTCAGCCAATTCTCTCGGAATCACCCTGGACAAACACCTGAATATGAAAAATCATATTAGAAATGTGTGTAAGAGACCTAATCACTTGATCAGGACACTCAGAAACATCAAGCCATTCCTTCCACAAAAGGACTTCAAGCAGGTGGTACAAGCACTGGTCCTGCTGAGGCTGGACTATGGCAGCGCTACGCTCCATGTCCTTCCAAAATACATCCTGGCTCCCCTAAGGGCATCACTGAACGCTGCGGCCAGACTGGCCACAGGTAACAAATGAGGTGAGCACATATCCCCAATCCTAAAATCTCTTAAATGGTTGCCCTATGACGCTCGAATTCAGTTTAACATTGCCATTTTGGCTCACAAAGCCCTGCATTTCAACACTCCCAGGTACCTAGCGCAAAAGCTTGAATTATCCTACTTTGGGAGAGCTTCAAGAACTGCTATCACTCTCCTGCTGAAACCACCCATCCTTAGCAAAAAGAGAACCGGTCTCCGAGCCTTCTCCGGCACTGCCCCAAGGATAGGGAACTCTCTTCCACCGGAAGTACGCAGAATCTCTTGAACTACTGCTTTCAAACTTGGTCCAAAAGATTCCTAATAAACACATTTTTACCTTAACTTGGGCTAAGATCACTTACTCGAAATCATTGTTCATACAACCATTGTACCCTCATGTGATGTTGCTCTTCTTTACCGCATTGTGAGTCCCCCTTCGTAGCCCGTTATATTCATGTTTATCGTGTTACTCTCCTTGATTTACTTGTTTGGGAAACATGTGAGTATTCCTGTTGTGTATTCCTACTCGATGTCGATATTGAATCTATACTCTTCTTTTCCACATTGTGTACCCCATTTCGTAGTCTGCTACATACCCGTTTATTGTACTACTCTCCTTGATTCATTTGTCTGGGAATTTTGCAATTATTTGTCATGGATTTATGAGAGTATTCCTGTTGTGTACTTACTTGTTGTCGATATTGGATTCATGTCCTTCCTTCCTTCCTTTGTAAAGCGCTCTGATATCCTTTGGGATCTTGTTCGCGCTAAAGAACATGCTATAAATAAAATAAAATAAAAAAATATTTGTTTGCAAATGCTTGTTTTCCATCTCTCCACTCAACGCCATATGTCACACTAAGCTAATCATAATCCAAGGCCTCAAAATGTTTCTCTTAGCACAGTCACTTGAGTCTCCAGTTCTGACGCCTGCGGAGCTTCCTAGTTGCTCCTCTAACCTAAATCCAAAGAGGTGCTAAGAGAGTCCTGAGGGCGGACAGCGGTGCCTGGGCCAGCGGGATCAGAGGCCAGCACCATGAAACTCTTTGGATCCAACCCTTTCGATCAGGATGTCAGTGAGTGGGTGCTGCAGACATTGGTCTTCCAGCCTGACTTGGGTTCCGGACACCTGACAAGCAGAGGCTCGGAATCCTGGACATGACTATCCGATGTCCACGGTTTTCCTGAAGTGACAATCCCAAGTAGCCAGTAATTAGTAGCTCCGTGACCCACCTCATACCAGGAAGGGCCCTGTCATTAGCTCAACAGCTCCATCCTTGTTTTTACAGCTGTTATGAACTTGGGCCACTTCAAATACCCACATGGTGGAAATGTGAATGCCCTAAGCCCCTAGTAAGTACACTGTGACATTTGATGGCGCTGGAATGGATCATCTCCTTCCTCGACGGAAGAACACAGAGAGTCCACCTACCACCGTACAAGTCAGAGGCCTCCGAAGTCATCTGCGGCGTACCTCAAGGATCATCTCTGAGCCCCACCCTCTTCAACGTCTACATGAGCCCCCTCGCGGCCATCGTACGCAAACACAACCTCAGCATAATCTCCTACGCCGACGACACCCAGCTGATCCTCTCCCTGACCAACAACCCCGCCGCCGCCAGAGCCAACCTGCACGAAGGGATGAAGGAGGTAGCCGAGTGGATGACGACCAGCCGCCTAAAACTGAACTCGGACAAGACGGAGGTCCTCATCCTGGGACCCTCACCCTCCGCCTGGGACGACTCCTGGTGGCCTCCCGCCCTGGGCTCCGCACCCAAACCAACAGACCATGCACGCAACCTGGGCTTCATCCTGGACGCCTCCCTCTCCATGACCAGGCAAGTCAACAACGTCTCCTCGGCGTGCTTCAACACCCTACGCATGCTACGGAAGATCTTCTGGTGGATCCCCACCGAGACCAGGAGGACCGTCACCCAGGCCCTCGTCACCAGCCGACTGGACTACGGCAACGCCCTCTACGCCGGTACCACCGCCAAGCTCCAGAAGAGACTCCAGCGGATCCAGAACGCCTCAGCCAGACTCATCCTCGACATCCCACGAACCAGTCACATCTCCGGACATCTCAGAGACCTTCACTGGCTCCCCGTCAGCAAAAGAATCACCTTCCGCCTCCTCACCCACGCACACAAAGCCCTACACGACCAAGGCCCGAGCTACCTCAACAGCCGAGTCAACTTCTACGCTCCCAAACGCCACCTTCGATCAGCCAACCACGCCCTCGCCGCCGTCCCCCGCATCCGAAGAGCGACTACAGGAGGAAGGTCCTTCTCCTACCTGGCTGCCAAGACCTGGAACTCCCTCCCGACCGACCTGCGCCTGACCCAAGACCACCTCTCCTTCAGGAGGAAGCTGAAGACCTGGCTGTTCGAGCAGTAGCGGCACCCCCCCCCCCCCCAGCGCCTTGAGACCCTACGGGTATGTAGCGCGCTTTACAAGTGTCATTGATTGATTGATTGATTGATTGATTGATTGATTGATTGATTGATGTATTATCAGGAAACTATCGCATGTTACTGATGGAGCAAGGTTTCATACGTAAAGAGACTTGATCGGATTCAATCCTCTCGAAATAATATGTAATCTATTAATAAACATGTTTTGTCTTACTAATAATTGCACTACATGACATTTTAGTATCTAGGGGAAGCTTTCCTATGTGCTTTTACTAACAGTAACCCGAGTGACCTAAAATGGCCGCCAAAAATGCGGGAACTATACTGCACATGCATCTGCCACACTCATGTGGAATGACGTACTTTTGCTTTGGGGGGATTTTTTTGCAACTGCGCACTAGTATTAAAGATGGCCGCTTCATGTTTCACTTACCTGCTACTGCTCTAACTAAACTTTGTTCGTCCTGCTTAACTATTAATGCTATAGTTAAAATAAAGTAATGGGAATAGAATAGGGATAAGTGGTATACAGTGCCTTCATTTATTTTTGCATTTTAATGTGTCTTTCTTTGATTTTATTATTAGCTCGTATTTGGGCCTGGGAAATTAATTGTAACGCCATATTGATACCCATACAGCGCATGTGCCAGAATTACGAGAGTCCTCAAGCAATGGCATTGAACCTATGCCAGTGACAGTCTTGACCACGATGCGCCTGGGAACCTAACCTCATGAACTCTCCAGAGGAAGAGACTATATAAATTGTTATAATTTGGATATCATTTCGCTACAGTATTGCTGGGTGGAATAAAATCATGGGAAAATAAATTATGGGCGGGAACATTGATCCACGTTATTGAATGGAAATTATCTTATACTGGTATGGTGTGATGACCTCTCCTCACCTTTCTGACCAATCAACTCAAGGGAATACACAAATTCACAACAATGGGGGGTGGTACATTGCCCTGGAAAATGGTATAACTAGGGTAGGCTTAGCTAGTTGGATTGTCCGACTTGTCCGAGTAGCTGACTTGTCACTGACCCAACGTATGTGCTGCAGTTAGTGTTCCTGGCTGGTTGGGTCGATTTGTACTTTTTGACATAGTCTCCGATGGTGTTTTTTGTTTGGATACCGGAAGAAAGGGTTTTTAATATCTCATAATACCACTGGGCGCTCTACCAGAAGTGGAAGCTAGGGTAGCTGGGGAAAAGTGAGTAAGTAAGGTGCAACAGACGAGCGGAGAAGACCCCCTAACCGCACAACAGTATGTCAATGAAAACTAACATACTAAAACAATCACTACAGTATTGCCTATGCACACAATCAAAAAATCTTTTACAGTCGTGTGCAGATATGGCACACAATTCACAGAAAGCCAAAGTCAACAATAAAATAAGCAAAATTCTTGGCACAGAAATGCTGTGAAAATAGCGGTTTAATCGTCCCACAACCAGCCAACACGTGTTTCGTCGCGTGGCAACAGTGGGTCCGATTCACAGAATGAACTTAAGACTCAGTCCTAAACTTACTACTATTTTGGTATTCACAGAATGCACTTACTACTTTTCGCATTCACAGAATGAACTTAAGACTCAATCCTAAACTTACTACTATTTTGGTATTCACAGAATGCACTTACTACTTTTGGTATTCACAGAAGTTAGGATTTTGTCTTAAATTTGTCTTAAGACAAACTTAAGACAGACTTAAGACAGACTTAAGTTAGGATTTTGTCTTAAGTCTGTCTTAAGTCTGTCTTAAGTTTGTCTTAAGTCTGTCTTAAGTCTGTCTTAAGTCTGTCTTAAGTTTGTCTTAAGTCTGTCTTAAGTCTGTCTTAAGACAAATTTAAGACAAAATCCTAACTTCTGTGAATACCAAAAGTAGTAAGTTCATTCTGTGAATGCCATAAGTAGTACGTGCATTCTGTGAATACCAAAATAGTACTAAGTTTATGATTGAGTCTTAAGTTCATTCTGTGAATCGGGCCCTGAGTCTTCGCCGACTCCTCAGGGCTGCGCTATAGTATGTATGACAAAAAGGTAGCTCCACCGTTGATATTTCCGACCCGGCAGGGCCCGTGACCAAGTAAAGGAAATTTCTTAATAAGCGTTACTCAGGACAGAAGAAAGTACATACGTTGTGGCAAGAGAGCCACACTTGCAGGGCTTTAAATGTTAAATGGATTTTCCATTCCTAAAATGCGTTTACCGTTGCTTACTCTAAATGTTATATCCCTTGGTTGGGTAAACCACACTCTGGCTTCCCAAGTTGTAAACCAAGCTTCCCCTTTGTACTGTTACAACTTGTTTTGGGTGGGAATTTGTTATTCAAGTACAATTGGGTTCACAGAGAATGTTGATAATTTCATGCAGTATTGTATCATACATATGACAGGTCAACTGGAATTTTCATCGTAGGTCGAGCTGGGGTGTAATCGCACATATCAGCTGCTTACTTTAGGTTCGTTTCTAGAGTTCTGATTCTTCACAGAATAAAAACCAGTGCTTCCTGCTAAAATCACAAGAGTATCCACTGTGGCGAAATTGTCGTGTTGGCAATTTTGGAGTTTTGGATAGGACTGTGGTACTTTCTGGTTTGGGGGTCATCCTGCAGATGGTTATTCACATGCCTTTTTCCGGTAGTTTATCACACAAAAACAAACGCAAGTGACTTTTCTGGATGGAAATTGGGGTTCCCTGAGCCTCATTTATGAGGCTGTGCGTCACTTTTACGCCGCTGGTGCGTCACTTTTTGTGACGCACCAGCTGCGTAAATAATGTGCCTTGTTGCACCATATTTACGAAGTGACGCTTCTAGGTAGATGCGTCACTTTGTAAACCCCTGCGCCACATTATACCTGGCCCAGGTATAATGTATGCAAGGGGGCGTATTGACGCAAGGAAGGGTCGAAGAAGTGACGCAGTGAAATCTATGAGAGTTCACTGCGTCACTTTTAGGATGCCGTTGCGTCAAAATCTTGCGCCTGCCTCACAGCAGGCGTAAGACTGATGCAGGCCCTTTCACATGGGGCTTGCCCCATGTGAAAGGGCGCATTGCTGGAGTTGCGTCACTTTTGTGACACACTCCAGCAATGTGTAACTTTTGCGCTTACAGATACGTCAGAAATACTGACGTATCTGTAACTCCTTGCGACATGATGCGTCATACATTGAATATGACGCATCATTGGTGTCGCAAGGAGTGCGCAGTGAAAAGTGACGCATCGCTGTTTTCACGCAGCGATGCATCACTTTTCATAACTGAGGCCCCCTATATTTATTGGAAAAGTATGGGAATAGGATTAGCAATTTTGCAGTAATGAGTGATGCTATCTTGCAGTAATAGGAGACATCGCTGAATACTTATATAGCCCCAAAGGCGAGACCGATTGCATTGCAAATGCTTGTTCTCTTGAGGCATGTGCCAGTCTCACCGCCAGTTCGATCCCAACCTCGGCCGGCCTCCCTAGGGGGCTCTGGCCTGAGACCTTGGACAGATGTGGCCGGTTGCAGGAACAGAGGTGAGGTGAGGTGAGCAGGGTCCGGGCGGTGGGCGCGCAGCTCTACAACTGGTTGCAGAATTGAGCCATGGCTTTCTCTGGGGCAGAGCGATGTGTTTTGCTTGTTTTGGCGACCCTTTGGTATGCCTTCATTCTTGTTTATGATTAAGAATAATTTTGTGGGCAGTAACTTTGAAAGGGCAGTAGGTGGCGCTATCTTATAAATATTGAAACTTTCCGGGCACCAGCAGATTGCCATTATGTATCCCCGGTCCGTGAATCTATTGTCTGGTAGCATTAGATTGCTTTCTGTCCTTTATGCTCCTACATACCTTTGTGACTTTTTGCCCAGAAACGTTCAAGTCTCTATTAGCGAAAGAGCAAACAGGGTGCAATCATTTCTGTTTATATTAAATGTATATGAATATGACTCGACTAGTCACATTTTGGATATTTTGGGAGCACTTCTCTGAGGCACGTAGGAGTACTTTTACCTACTCCTGCATGCCTTTGTTAATTTTTAAAATACTTTCGCGTTTTCATATTTTGCAGAGCCTCACGAATTGGACACCTTTTTAACTCTGCACGAGAAGTCGGACGCGCATGGATTTCTTTTTCAAATTGACCTTTTGCCCTGTGTCCCAAACAGGGTAGAATCGTTCTCTGTCAAAGTCACAACAAACCTACTGTTCTGCCCTGCTAATCAGGCACAAAAACAGATATTATAAGAAAGTCGTTAGATCGTTTGTGAAGGGATGCCAAAAACCAGAAGGAAACCCATTCGATGATTTAGAAACCTTCCTCAGAGACTAACTGGGAACAGGAGGCGTTCTGCAGTCAATACTTAGGGCCAGATGTAGGTAGCCAAATACCGGTCGGTAACGGCCGAATTCGGCCGTTACCGACCGGTATTTGGCTTTTGAGATGTAGGTGGGTCTGAATTTACAGAATCGGTATATTTACCGATTCGGTAAATTTACCACTTCGGTATTTTACCAAATCGGTAAATATACCGATTCTGTAAATCCATATGTAGGTGGGACTCTTCAGAGTCCCAAAGGCCCTACAAATTCGGTATTTTAACACCCAATCCAATTGGGTGTTATAATACCGAATTCAGGTGTGCATGCACATGGGTGCATGCACACCTAGCCATGTGACAGACAGACATGCCCTTAGGGCATGTCTGTGTGCCACATGGCGCACATGCCTATTTTTGGGGTGCCAGAGGGTGTCAAAGTGACACCCCCTGCACCCTTGCTAAAATCGGTATTTACCGATTCTGTAATTACAGAATCGGTATTGCCCATTGATTCCTATGGGCTTCACAGCCCATAGGAATCAATAGGAAATACCGATTCGGTATTTCCAGATTCGGTAAATACCGAATCTTACCGATTCGGTATTTCCACATCTGGAAATACCTACATCTCCCCCCTTCATATTTACCACTTCTTAAATACCGAATCGGTAAAATTCGGTATTTAAGAGGTGGTAAATATGAATTACCTACATCTGGCCCTAAGTGCCTCATTTATGAAGAGTGGTGCATCACTGCAAGAAAAAAGCGATGCGTCAATTTTCTTTAGGCCCTCCTTGCGACATGCTAGATGCATCGGGGCTTATTTAGAAGCCCCTTGCGCCACTTTTGCTTCACTTGTCCCATGTTAAAAGTGACGCAAAAGTGAGGAAACTCCAGCAATGGGCAAGTGCAATGGGTAATATGCCTGCGTCAGTCTTACGCCTGCTATGATGCAGGCATAAGATATTGAGGCATTTGCGTCCTAGAAGTGGCGCAGTGAAATCTCATATATTTCACTGCTTCACTTCTACGACCCTTTCTTGAGTCGGAACTCCCCTCTGCATACATTATACCTGGTGCAGGTTTAATGTGGTGCAGGGGTTTACAAAGTGACGCATCTAGGTAGATGCGCCACTTTGTAAATATGGTGCAACAAGGCTAATTTCGTACTCCGCTGGCGCGTCTCAAAAGTGACGCAACGGCGGCCCAAAAGTGACGCAAGGGCTCATAAATAAGCCTCTAAATTGGGTTCATCAACTTAATGTGTAACTTATCCGGTCTGCAGACACATGGCTTTTCCAAATCTTTCTTGTGTATGCATCCACACGGGAGAGAGCTTCAGCTTGGCTGCAGGAAACTGGAAAAGATCCGCTTTCTTTTCCTTTCACATTCTCAAGAATGTTCAAAAATTGATGGCCAAACCGGGACAATTTCATCGCAATAATAACAGAAGCATACCGGGGCCTCTGCGTGGGTCACTCGGGAAGCAGCTAGATAAATCTGCCTCCTGCTCTTTTTAGAAACCTATGTCCATGAAATACATCGAAATGAAAGATGCGCCAGAGGTATGTCAGAATACTTTTTTTGCGAAAATCTTTCAAAGAATATAGGGGCTTATTTACAAGGCCTTTGCACCACTTTTGCGTCATTTAAAACATGGGAAAAGTGATGCAAAAGTGGCGCAAGGGGCTTGTAAATCTGCCCCACAGAAATCCCAAAAATGTTTCTACAATTACTACTGAAACTTACCTTGCAAGACTGTGGAATTTCCAGACCAATGAATTCGCTTTTTAAGGTGTTTTGAAATGCAGAATTCCCTAGACTGTGTTTTAAGTTTGTAGAAATCATATTTTTGATATACTTATTTTTAGGAAAATATGTAGAAACAGGGTTTAATTCCCCCGAGACCACCTTTGAAGTCAGGCTGTCCAACCACACCGCTTGTAGATGTCAGGAAATTTTTAGAACAGAAATCCACATTTCATCATATCTGATAATGCAGAGTCTATTGAGGCCTAATGGTTATTAAACAACTACAGGACATTATAGTTGAAACCATTTAGAAACCTTTATAGTCAGGGCACAAGTCCTATAAAAAGAAGTGGGGGGACTGAATACATGCGAATGAACTCATGACGTCACGTGCTGAAAGTGTCCCGGTGTCTGAAGATTACACCGGGACACGTTCAGCTTATTTCTGTGGGGTGCAGCTTCTTGGCAGGGGGACGGTGTCCACCCTGTGAAAAGAGTGGAGGGACGCCGTCTACCTGCGTGTACCCCCGACTGCGTGAGCCCTGTTTATAGTTATGTAACAGCTCCGCAAATATTCAATGTCATTCTATCCGCTCCACTGCCAATCTATCCGCATTGCATATGTATCCACAAAGGGTCTCAGCTTTATGTGTTGTCAGTTGATTTTTACTTGAGAGGCAGGAAAAACTTGCACTGCATGAGCCAAAAACATTTGTGAGGTGTTTTGTCATAGCCAGGTCATTGGAAATATGCAATGCCACACTTATTTTTGCAAAGCCATGACTTTGCCACATAATCCAGCATCTCCAGCATAATTTGCAGATTTAAATGAATAAAGAAATAGGGGGTATATTATCAAGGGGTTTATCTCCGCTTTTTTGGCTTTAAAAGCCAAGAAAGCGGAGATAAAATTATCTCCCTATTACCAAGCTGTCGCTAACACCAGTTAGTGACAGCTAATAGGAGATAGCGACCATCTTGGGCCCCGCTTTGCATGTCAGTGATATTTATCACTAATGACATGCAAAGTGGGCGTGCCAAGATGTTAGCGACTGGAAACAGTCGCTAACATCGCTATCTCCTATTACCAACTTTTGGAGATATTCGCGCTAAGCGCGAATATCTCCAAAAGCTAACACCTGCCCTGAGCAGTTCTTCACCATGTTATCCAATGGGAGGTGGATAACATGGCTAAGAGCATTTGCTCGATAATGCATGAATATCGCTGACTTTTCAGCGATATTCATGCATTGCGGCCGTTTTTTATCGCATTTGCGATAAACCTTGCTAATAGCAAGGTTTATCTGCGATAAAAATCGCCGATGTGCGGCGATAATTTTTGTCTCTAAACAAGTTAGAGACAAAAATTATCGCTAGTTGTTGGTAATATACCCCTAGATGTTTTAGCTCAAAAAGATCAAAAGTTACTAAGGGGCATATTAGCAAGAAGCTCGTTAAAATTATCACCATTTTGCTGCAGGAAACGGCAGCTAAAGTGGCGATAATGGGCTTGGTAATATGCGCTATAGAATTCCAATAGAAGCCCAGGTTAGATTTGCAGGACATCTAGCCAGGGCTTCAATTGGAATTCTATAGTGCATATTAGCAAGTCCATTATCGCTGTTTTAGCGGCAGTTTCCTGCCACTAAAACGGCGATATTTTTAACGAGCTTCTTGCTAATATGGCCCTAAATAAGCTATGACATGGGTTCACTCGTAATGGAAGGCCCCTTTTGTTAAGGTTACTGGTCCTACTTTTGTTCCCTTTCCCAGTATTTATTTAGTTGTTAACCAGGTACTAAGGATTGGAAATCTTTGCCCAGTATTTCCATGCGTAAAAGTACAAAGGAACAAAGAAATAGTATCCCAAATTATGCAGCATTATGCAGCGTAATGTACTTTTTCTTGCTTCATAGTTTAGCCAGCGCTGACGCATAATTTGGTCCTCCCCTACCACATAATGCTACGGACCCTGGACACGATAGCGGATAGTTTAGAACTAGGATTAGAGTTAAACAAATTATTTGGCACATACTTTGTTTCGCTACTGGCCTAAATAGCCGCTCCTTCAAATACGCCAACTCTCAGAGGAATGGGTTGCACAGTGCAAAGAGAATTACATGGGCTTCAAATCCGGCGAGCAGTTCAAGAATTAACGTTAGGGAAGGTGGGATTTAGCGCATCCCACTTCATCCATTGCCAAATCTGGCGTGACCAGTGGATTCACCTAACAAAACTCTAGACTGCCCCTTGTTCTCACAGGGGCCCGCAGACACCTGGGGCCTCATTTATGAGGCCTTGCGTGAGCTTTGCGCTTCCGATGCGTCACTTTTTGTGACGCATCGGCGGCGTAAAACATGCCTCCTGATGCGCACTATTTACAAAGTGACGCATCTAAGCAGATGCGTCACTTTGTAAACCCCTGCGCTACATTATACCTGCATCAGGTATAATGTATGCAAAGGGGGCGTTCACCCGCAAAAAGCCTCGTAATAGTGCCGCAGTGAAATCTATGAGATTTCACTGCGTCACTTTTAGGACACTGTTGCGTCAAAATCTTGCGCCTGCCTCACAGCAGGCGTAAGACTGACGCAAGCCCTTTCACATGGGGCGTTCCCCATGTGAAAGGAAGCATTGCTGGAGTTGCGTCACTTTTGTGACACACTCCAGCAATGCGTCACTTTTGCGCCTACAGATACGTCAGAAATACTGACGTATCTGTAACTCCTTGCGACATGATGCGTCATATTATAAATATGACGTATCAATCATGTCGCAGGGAGAGCACAGTGAAAAGTGACGCATCGCTGTTTTCACGCAGCGATGCGTCACTTTTCATAAATGAGGCCCTCAATGCCTCGTGCCATAAATCAGTATAAGATCAGGTGTGCAATTTCATGTTGACATAAGAATGTTCATTTTCTTACCAGTTGTCGCATGCTTGTGTTTATTTATAAGTCTAACCATTGTAAATCCCTAAGCATATTCTAATGTGGAACAACATTAGTAAGTGCTGATGAGAAGTCTCTACGCCACTTGAATTGATCAGTGCTATCTTGTGAGGAGTAATTATCACATTTGGCCCACACAAACTCTGTACGACATGAGGTAAGTGTGCAAAAGTAAGCAGATGACACACAAGTGGTGAGGGGGCGCCTGGGTAGTGGTGGGGGCAGCCAGGTGAGGATAAAAGGGAGAATGCATTTCCACACAAGTACCTATTTTTTTCCTCGCCTGGCTGCCCCCGACGACCTTGTTCCCTGGCCCTTGCTGCTGCTGCTGGAACACAGCGGAGAAGCTGCCTTTTTACCCACCCTCCCATCCCCTTAGACAGTCTCTTTTTTTGGGGCAGGGAAGGAGTCATGTCTGGTCACAAAACAGGTGGACAACCTTAGCGTCAGTAATTAAAGTGCAGGCAAATTCAGAATTAGAAAACCTATGGCTTTAAACCGAGGCTGGGGTTGCTGTGGGGTTGCAGAGAAGGAGTTGGGACTCCCGCTACAACGATTGTCCCTAGCCTCCCATGGTACTTCATTACATGGACCAGAGAATGTCAGGGATGGCGGCAGCGCCAGGGGACCAAGGTATGGCCCTGTTGCCCAGGCCCATCCCATTGGGTGGCTTTGGCATGGTATGTTGGGGGTCCAGTTTTCATGCTGGCCCACACTCCCTCTGTTTTTATGGGGCAGGTGAGTTTGCCTTGTGAGATGGAATTTGCGGTATGGGGACCATGGTCCCAAATAATTTGACATAGTCAATGCCGTGGTGCCTGTGGGGTGGCTAGCCATGACTCCTTTTTGAGAATCTGTTGCTACGAGATGACATGTATTAGTACCTCTGATCAAAGGATTCTTGATGTAAATATTGTAAATGTCATGTGAAAGTTTGGATAATTGAATAATTTTGTTGATGTAAAATGGCCTGTTTATGTGGATTGCAATAAATAGGGCCTCAGAATTGAATATTCTCAATCGCAGTGATGGTGTCTGCGTGTCTCTGTCTCCCTTAAAGGAATCCCCATTTGGGGGAGGATGATTTGGGTAGTTCTCGGGCCGGTCCCCACAAGTTAGGCATGAAAACAGTTTGCAGTCCTGAATTAATACCCTGGCTACCCTATCTCCTTTGCCAGGGGTTGTCATCTCTGACCTGTGTCTTGGACCTTCACCGCCAGAGCATTACCAATAACTGGCCAGAAATTACGTTTTTCAGAAATCAGAAGTTTGACAATGTGTAAACACGTTTAGCTTAGGGTCACACTATGCACTACAACAGCAACAATCATAATGCTTAGTAATATTAGTGTAGGTTTGCTACCACACTTATATTTACTGTTTTGTAGCTTTGCAAACAACTGTTATTTCTATTACCCTACTTACTAAAGCCCATACAAATGTCAGTCTAGGCAGGATTCGAAACTGAGAACTCAATAAAACATGAGTACCTCTTTGCCACGACAATACATAACACAATAATTTGCAATGCAATAGGTCTCGCATTTCTGAAAGATTGAGCTATTAGCGTTGCTAACAACAATGCAATGCCAATAGCTAAACAAAATCAGTAATGCAAGACCCATTGCATTGCAAATGCTTCTTCCCCTTATTTCTTCTTTTCTTTCTTTCATTTTCCTCATTTTCTCATCTTTCTGAATACCATCCAGCGCCATTGAAGAAGGTTGTCTATGCTTGATGGCGCAGACACCGCCCAGGTGTGCACCGCAGGGCAAACTTCATCCAGGAGTAGTTGGCAGCACTCGTTTTTTTGTGCAGCGCCACCTCCCCTCTATGTTTTCAGGTGGTGGCATGCCCGGAAGTGGCTACTCCCTGTGGGAGTATTGGCTGCACTGGGGGAGGGTGCACCAGTGCATGCCGTGCACCAGCCAGGTTAATCTCACCGCCCAGCAGCTGATGCACCGCTGGGTGGATAGCAAAGACCTGCTCGACCTGCTAGGCATCAAGATTCCGGGGCTCAGTGAGTATTAATTATTTGTTAGGTTTGTGTTATACAATGCTAACATTCTTTGTCCAAATACCATTCTGCTCATACTCAGAAGTAAGTTACATTTAGTTTACATTGAAATAATAATGTGTAATCCAGTTTCTAATTTCTGCTAAGCAGTTACTCAGCGCTACCTAATTATACTCATCATTGGCACTCGCTTTGGCTGTAACTGTAATGAACATTTGTAATAGGGATTTTAGGATTAGTATGGGCAACCTAGCAATAGTTGATGAACTCGAAACTAGTACTATAGATGAGTTGATTGGTTTTAGAGAAGTACAATCATGTGACTGTGTTTGCCAACAACAATAATTTTGTAGAAATTAACTGAATCACTAATCAATTTTTTTGATCTTATTACTTTCTTACGTCAGCTCCCAAGGGCAAGAAGAGGTATGTTGCAAAGGGTCCATGAGTAAACGGTCAACAGTAGGTGCCGGCCACCAGCGCCGCTACAGAGGACTCTGCTAACCCCAGTAAGTCCTATTATTTATTATTTCACTAATGTTAGGTTTTATGATTGTTGTGTCAAAATCAAAATCTAGCAGTAACAAAAAGAACCAATCACAGAAACTCACTAATGAATACAACCGCATAAAAGCCCCAAAAAATATTTACTCTTTTCCACTTCAACAGTACAAGAAAACGGAAGAGGAAACACTACCAGATTATTTCCTGATAACAAGATTAACTTTTGAAAGAAAACTTTAAACTCAAGCAAGTAAGTAAATAATCTTTTGTTAAACTTTAATATTACTAAAAAATTCTAAAAAATGCGTCTAAATTATATTAAACTAAAATATACTTTCATTTATTTATATCTCCACTACAGATTCTTCCAGCCACAAGAATAACTTTCTACAACAACTAAGAAAATAAAGCTAATCAAAAAGTAAGTATATGAAATAAGTACTGTAAAGAAAAACGATAATGTAGCTAATTAAAACAAACCCTTTCCCAATTGCCCTATCACCTACAACAAATTCTTCAAAATATCTTAAAAAAAATTCTTATTATGTCAACAGATATACCTTTTCCAGAACGAAAAATAACAGCCACCAAACATCAAAAGAAAACTTGTTTCAACATCTAAATCAACATTGTAAGTATATATCAACAAAAGTAAATTTTTCTAACAAAATATTTTACTTCATTATATTAACTAAATTATATTTACATTTTGTTTAGCACTAAACACACCACCATGACTAAAGGCGCATAATTCATAGTATCACAAAAGGGAAAAATGCTCCTATGTTACATGGGTTATGTATATATGCAAGAAAAGCAGAAAGATTTAAAAGTCTTCTGGAAATGTAGCAAGTACTCTGCTAACAAATGTTATGGAAGAGCCATAACTCAAGAAACTCTGTATTATCTGTCAATGAGCACAACCCCCCCTCCCCCCCAAATATTACTGAAATTGAAGTTAGAGGAGCTTTAGAAAATATCAAAGAAGCAAGTAGTAGCACAGACAAACCAACAAGTGAAATATTAAAACTACTGCAAATACCCCAATATGCATCTGGACAATTACCATCCATTGGTGCATTCAAAAAGGTTATAATTAGAAAAAAATGAAAACAACAGCTACCATGCCTATCCCTAAAACTTTCCAAGAAGTAAACATCCCACTATAACTAAGCATTACCAATAACAAAGAGCCATTTATTTTCTTTGACAATAACAACAGTGAAAAACGTATAATGCTGTTTGCCACTGCAAATAACCTGACAAAACTCCAACAATGCAATACCTGGATGATAGATGGCACATTTAAAATATGTCCTAAGCCATTTTATCAACTGTACACAGGACATGCTATATACCAAAATACCAATATTCCCTTCATCTAATGCCTACTCCCAAATAAAACTCAAACTACCTATCTAGAAATTCTCAATTAAATACAAACAGAAAATCCTAATACTTCCCACATAAAATAATAATGGATTTTGAAGTAGCCATGATTAATGCAATTTTAAAAACATACCCCCATACAGCTATACAAGGATGCTAGTATCATTTTAATCAGTGCCTGTGAAGATTTCTCAACACTAAGGGGCCCATTAGGATCTCGGGCGGATCGCCACCGCCATGCGTGCGGTGGCAATCCACCCAAGATCCGTCCTTACCCGTCACCCATTTCTACCCGCCATATTACTATGGCCAGGGGGACCGCGGTGGACGGAAAGACCGTCCGTTGCTTTTCCACCTGGTCAACAAGTTGCTCGGGCGGAAAAGAGTTTAATATGGTGGCGGTGTCTGTCAGATTTAAAATAAATGTAACACATTGAATATTTGGAGGATCACATCAGAACTAATGGCATTCTCTAAAGATTAGAGCTGTAGAGTGTTAAGGAGATTCACTCAAGACCCTATTAGGGATAATTCATCACATTGATCACTCTAAGTTTCCCTTGGAGCAAACCCAAAAAATGAATTTTTTGAAAGTGTGCACAAAACGAAAATCCCACAGTAATCAATTATAACAGCTTACAAATATAATGTGGGGTTACCAAGAAGTTCTTTATACTAAAGCAAATACAAAAAGACATATAAATATATATGAGAACTTTGGAGATTTTTGTTTTTCAGTGGAACAAAGGAGGGAGTTTTGTTTACAGATTATTTAGCTACTCATAATAAATTAGATATACTTTTAGTTTAGTATAGATTTTTTAGACATGGGCTTCAGCCTTTAGGCTGATGTGTCCAAGATGGGGCAAATTTTGTAAGGTTTGCACGAAGATTCTCCTCAGGTATACATTTTCCTTAAAAGCCTCTAGAGGTTTCCTATCTAGTGTCCAGTTATAGTGCATTTAGGGGCATATTACCAAGCAATAGCGATAATTATCGCTATTGCTTGGTTAGAGCCAAAAAATTACCGCTAACCTGCGGCGATTTTTATCGCAAATAAACCTTGGTATTACCAAGGTTTATCGCAAATGCGATAAAAAACGGCTGCAATGCATGAATATCGCTGAAAAGTCAGCGATATTCATGCATTACCGAGCTAATGCTCCTAGCCATGTTATCCACCTCCCATTGGATAACATGGCTAAGAACTGCTCAGGGCAGGTGTTAGCTTTTGGAGATATTCGCGCTTAGCGCGAATATCTCTAAAAGTTGGTAATAGGAGATAGCGATGTTAGCGACTGTTTCCAGTCGCTAACATCTTGGCACACCCACTTTGCATGTCATTAGTGATAAATATCACTGACATGCAAAGCGGGGCCCAAGATGGTCGCTATCTCCTACTAGCTGTCGCTAACTGGTGTTAGCGACAGCTAGGTAATAGGGAGATAATTTTATCTCCGCTTTCTTGGCTTTTAAAGCCAAAAAAGCGGAGATAAACCCCCTTGATAATATGCCCCTTAGTGCTTTCTACCTCTTAAGGGGAGAAGTTTCGTTATAGAGGTATTTGGTATAACATAGTTATCTTAAGCATACACATCTAGAGCATTAAGATTTCTTGTTATACCTACCGGTGTAGGATCCAGTATTACGACATCTTCTGCATACATTAAGGGGCCGATTCCGATCTGGGTCGGAAATCACTCCGACCGAGCCGGATCCGGGGTGTTTTCTGACCTATCCGGACTCCTGCAGTCCGACCGAGCGAGTACGATGCGGCCATATGCTGTCGGACTTGTTTCGGTCGGACTCCCATTGAAGTCAAAGGGAGCCGGTCGTACAACGCTTACAGGGGCTCCCATTTACTGAATGGGTATGTTCTGGACAAGTGCGCCCTCTACAGTGGGTACGATTGGTGCCATCCGTACCGTACCTGCCTGTGTTGGGGAGACCCATGGGTCTCCCCCTGTGTCCGAGCCGTAAGGCTGCGGGTAACAGGGGGTCCGATGCGGACCCCCAAAGTCCAGCTCCGGGAGCTATTGTGAGCCGGAAGCTCCGACTTGATCCGGCTGTGATAATCGAGCATCGTACTGGCTCGGTCGGAATTTGCCTCCATTGCGCGCCACGGTTAACTTACGGGCGAGCCGTACGGAGCGGTTCGGACCCGGAAACGATTCACGCTTGTTCGCATCGTACTTCCACGTCCGGACCCGTGTACAATTCAGACAGAAATTCAGCCTCTGAATCCGACCCGCAAATGGCGAACCGGATTCGAAGCCCTTCCGTCCGAGATCGGAATCGGCCCCTTAATGTGCATATTGCAGGAGGCTATTTTTGGAGGGACATTATTAATTGTTTGTAAACACCGTGGGAGGTCACTTATATATAGGGAGAATAAAATAGCGGCTAAGACACAGCCCTGCACAAGACCCTTCCTCGTAGCTATTAGCCCTGTCAATCCTTTTTCACCCCCAGCTGAACTTTTTACCACATTGCAGAATGTAATGCCAGGATTATGGTGAGCAAGTCGTTCAGAATTCCAAGCTTCTCTAGCTTAGTCCATAAAGTTGGCCTGTCAATGTGTACAAAGGCAGTAGTGAAATCGTATTTGTCTATGACTGTTTGTAACACTGCGATGTTATCCATCACAGAGTCCTTTGATCCAAAGCCGGCCTGAGTCATTGGTATTGCTCCAGTAGAAAATGCCCAGTCTTTCAGATGTTCCAACATGCATTTAGTGAAGATCTTCCCTGTAGCATCCAAGAGCGCAATCTGTCGGTAGATATTGGGGAGTGGTCAGGATCTTTTTTTTAAGATGGGCACCATAATGGTCCTATGTCATCATTTTGGGATTCTCCCGGTAGAAAGACAGAGGCAGAATACTGGAGCCAAAAACTTCCTCCAGTCTTCAGGGCTACTTTGAAGAACCTTAATGGGGGTTTCTTCTGGGCCTATTGCTGCAGTTGGTCTTGCTGCCTTAATCTGTTGTGCTATTTTTTTTACTGATGGTGCTGTCATACCAGAAAATGTTCCCTCTTTGCTGTGGCCCGATTGTATTGAATTTGTCAGGTCATAAATATTTGGCTCATAGAGCTCGAGGAGATACATTTCCCACTCCAATGGTGGAACTGGAGAGGAATTACTTAGTTTCCGAGCACCTGTTGCTTCTGCTATGTTCCTCCACAATTCCTTACTGTTTATTTGATTCACTGCTATTTGAATGTCCACCCAGTTTTTTTCAGTTTGTGCATGGCTAGTTGTCTCTTTCTGCCGTTGACATGCTTTTTTCAACTTTACAACCTTTTTCTGAATAATTAAAAAATTGCCGCCTAATCAAATTGTTTAACTTAGAAGTTTTACTGTCTGAGTGGCTTGGGGCTTATTGACCCTTGCACATCCACTCCTAACGGGTGATCAATGGGCCCACTATCTCGGCAATTGTGTTGTCATATACTTGTTTATTTTAATGAAAAATGTAGCTTAAATAATGTGTTATCCTTTATTAACAATGTGCTCTTCATAGACAATGTATGGATTAATAACAGATGAGGTCAAGTATTTTAATAACCCAAAAAATATATATTTGAAAAGTATACTGGGATATGTTTTAAAATTGAAACATTATCTAAATTGTATGAAAACATTTTTACAAGCTTCTGACATCGAAAACTCCATAAAAACAGATGTAAATGTATATGTTGGATATAGGAAAATATGATACACACATGATTATTTCAAAAGCTATTTTTTCTTTATATCATGTTTTTGAGAAACATGTTTATGAGCTGAGTAAGCAAAGATATAAATGAAGCAACATTACGCTTTAGTTTTGAGAAAACAAATTCAAAACTATGACATTCCTCTCTCACGTCGTACCAAAAACATGGACTGTCCTCCCATTACACATTAGGATCACCACCTTGCTTCTTGAAGACCTGGCCCTGTAACCATCCACCCACTGACAATTAAATCCCACCCCACACAGACCCACACCTGCTCCAGTGTATGGATACCCTATTGACTGATAACTTGTGCTCTACAAATCAAGATAAGATAACATAACAACATTTTTTTCACAGGTCCCTCCCGAGTATTCATATGCGTTTGTGATTGAATGGCATGTGATCGTCCAGGTGTGGATTGCAAAGTTGATTCAATTGTGTCCAGAAAAGCAAAGATGCTCTCTGTCTTCAGCTAGTAAAATGTAATCACTTCTTCCTTCCTTAGTTTAGTGAGCTGATTCTGTGTCAAGGGACACTCTCTTTCCTCCTTCATTGTAGATTGCGTTGTCACAGATATTGACTGACTCTCACAAGCACAATTTCTATAGCAGAAATTAGAAAATGAGTGTATGATGAAATCAGTGATGCTTCTATGTATACAGTGAAAATGGCGCTGATTTTTGCCCCTGCTAGGACCACTTGTTTCTGATGCAATTTGACCTTTACGATATACTGTGGGAGTCTCCATTTCATTTGAAAGTATCACTGGGTTGGCCATGCAATGGTTTTGCATGGGAACATCCAACTTGCATACATTAAAAAAGTTTTAACGCAACACAGAACTTGTGGCAAATGCCAAGTTCATGTTACGAACAGTGCACCACTTTGAAAATATGACAACGAATTTTGCTGAATTGAACAAGGAATGCGAAATGCAAGAGGTTTATATATCTGGTGCTGAGAAGCCAGTAATGTATAATTACGGATCTCTATGAAACCCATGCATTACAAATCTATATATCCCAATTAAACAGCTGTAATTGCTCAAAGTATCAAATACAAACAGACTTTTCATCCTTACATATGTCTAAAAGATTTAGTAACAAAAAAACATTTTGAAGCTTCTGCGAATTGCTGCCGGCCAGTAGTATATTGTTTTGTAGGATTTCATTTTGATATCATTTCTTATCTGTGACAGGCCTGTGAAAGGCTCCGATTCACAGTGCACTGCTGATGCACTTAAGAGTGCACGTTCAGTAGTGTGTGAACTCGAGTTTCTCTATTTTATTTTTCCTTGCAATATTATATAGCGCGAACTCGACAACATGGCATGAGCACGATGGGCAGGGGCTTTAACAACGAAGCCGTTTCCACGAAATCTTTAACCACGCATGCAGTACAACGCATGCGTGGTTATCACTAATGCCTTTACCACGCATACCTTTACTACGATGTTTGTAGTAAAGGCATATGTGGTAAAGGTAAAAAAAAAAAGGGGGGGCTTGGGGGGTCTCCCCCCCAAATAAAACAACTCACCATAAGTCACGTCGGCATCATAGTCGTTTAAGAGAAATCGGGAAAAAATGCCGTTTTCTCTTAACGACGTATGACGTCACCACGCTAATAGTCGAGGAAATGTTTATGCGTGTTAAACGAATTCCGTTGTAACGCATGCGTGGTAAAGGCATGCGTTGCAACGGAATTCGTTGTATCATCATATATTCGAGCACGATTTACGTTACAGAAGAACACATTCATTTGTGGTAGGCAGGGGGAGACAAAGCGATTTGCCTGGAATCACAGGATGTTGAGCTGATGCCGAGATTCGAACGTAGCTCCCCAGCTCTAAAAAAACTTGTGGCGGGAGGTGTGTCTAAAAGTGTATGTCGGTGCTGGCCATCAATGAGAGAGACCTGTGCGTTTTTCAAATGGGTTGTGAAAAAATATGAGTATGTTTCTGGAGATGTGGCCCGCCGTGCCGCCAATGTACACAATGTAAACACCCATTATTCCGCAACTTTCTTTCCGCATACCATCACTCCGCATACTTTCATTACGAAAGTACCATGACTCCGCAATGCCATTATAAAGCATGGCATTACATTTTATATGCTTTTACCACACATACATTTACAACAAAATTCATTGTAAATGCATGAATGGTAAAAGCATGTTTTTTTAATGTTTGGATAAGGTAAGTATGGGTATAGGGGTATATGTTTTGGGGTACTGAGGTATATGTTTTGGGGTGTTTGGTTATTTTATGGGTTCAGATATAGTTTTGGGTTATGGGGTACAGGGGTAGTTTTAGGGTTTAGGGATAGGTATGGGTTTTGGGGTACAGGGGTATTTTTAGGGTTCAGGGCTAGGTTTGGGTTTTGGGGTATAGGGGTATTTTTAGGGTTCAGGGGTAGGTTTGGGTTTTGGGCTACAGGGCTATTTTAAGGGTTCAGGGCTAGGTTTGGGGGTACATGGGGTATTTTAGGGTTCAGGGCTAGGTATGGGTTTCGGGGTACAGGGGTATTTTAGGGTTCAGGGGTAGGTTTGGGTTTTGGGGTACAAGGTTATTTTCAGGGTTCAGGGCTAGGTTTGGGTTTGGGGTACAGGAGTATTTTTAGGGTTCAGGGGGGTAGGTTTGGGTTTTGGGGTACAGGGGTATTTTAAGGGTTCAGGGCTAGGTTTGGGTTTTGGGGTACAGGGGTATTTTAGGGTTCAGGGGTAGGTTTGGGTTTTGGGGTACAGGGGTATTTTTAGGGTTGAGGGCTATGTTTGGGTGTTGGGATACAGGGGTATTTTTAGGGTTCAGGGGTAGGTTTGGGTTTTGAGGTACAGGGGTATTTATAGGGTTCAGGGCTAGGTTTGGGTTTTGGGGTATAGGGGTATTTTTAGGGTTTAGGGATAGGTTTGGGTTTTGGGGTACAGGGTAAATTTATAGGGTTAAGATGGGTTAATGTTTAAGGGTGTTGGGGTATTTAAGGAGTAAGGGTGGGTTATGATTATGGGGTTGCAGATATTTAAACGGAGCAGGGTGGACACCCGGAGCTGGAATGTACAGAACCTGGGAAGAAAAAACAATGAAATATTGGGCACAACGCTCGCTTTGTTTTTTCCGTAATCCCGCGCCCCGCACACACCCACACCCCCCAGCACACGCCCACAGCACATGATATGAGACATGGCATGAAAGGCGGAACGTACCACACTCCCCCAGCGTTTGTCACGCCCAAAGCACACGCCCACAGCACAACGCAGACATGCCCACAAGGGACTACTTTGCTGGCACGGTTGTTTTACCTTTTAAATGTATATGGTGGGTGTCTGCATAGCCTATGTCCTTCTGCTGCAACTGCCCTTTCAAACGCTGTATTGGGTGTTGTGATTGGTGCTGTGGTTCCTGAGATTACATGCCTCAAATGTTTGGGCTCTCTCTTTATGATATTAGTATAGATATAGATATAGATTTCATATGTTATCACTCAATTTCATTCATAAATACTGCCTGTATCCTATGGGCAGACGTTCTCTCGCAGGGGAGAGATGAGATTATGTGGATCCCCGTGGTCTCCCAAGTGCAGAGATACTCATAAGTTGTCCAATAGATCCACCCATCTGCAAACATGAAAAGTAAACACACTGCAGTCCAGGCATGACATTTCAAAATGAAAATGACATTAAACTGTTTGGCTGGTTATTCTCCTTTAGGCGACCATACCCAACTTATGGCAATAGAATCTCGGTGTAACCTAAGAATCAATTTGCAGACCTTCCCACTCCTAATTGAGGAACTGGTATACCAGCTGATATTCCTCTGTCAAAATCCGACGATTTCAATTTTTCCCAAAGAATATGGAAAAGCAACATGGACTTTGTCCTGATCTAGCATCTTTGCTACAACACAGACCTTTCGAGTTCCTTCTCACAGTATAACAGCTTTATTTTGCCAAATGAATATATTACGATTTAGGGTGCTAACTAGCAATTGGTATGGTCACTTTTTCTTAGCAATTTCTGAATCTCTTCAGGTTTCATCTGAGTGACTTAGGTTTGAAGAAGGTCACTTAAAAATATTGAAGGCAATTTCAGCATTAAAGGTTACATCCTATGTAGTGAAAAAAAAGCAGTTTTCGTTTATCAGTCGTGTTACTCTTACAGTCACAAGCAACTGTTATTCCATAATTTTTTTTGACTGATGATGTCAACAGGAGTTTTGATTTGCATCATGACATCATTCGCAAGATGGGTCCTTTAAGAAAGTAATGTGAAAGAGTGACATTGAAGAGATATCTGATTCATATAGACACCTTCTCTGGTAGCCTGAGGCATCCATAAATCTCATTATTTTAACTGCTGAAGCTGACACCTTCACTGAAAGTTACAAAAGATAGATGAACAATATCAGTGATAACAAATATTACATCCAAATATCTCTATTACAAGGGGTTGAGTCCACGTATACAGACACATCACTACCAATATAACTAGAAACACTGCAATATAGTGGCATAAATCCTTATACAAAACATCTAAGGCTATCTAATTATACTTAACTTGGACCATAATGATGGATACACATTGAATGGCCAAATAGATAGTCAAGGAAAAAGACTGGTGGGTAGATAGATGACAGACCGACTAACAAACACAAGCATTGGCATAGCCAATAGGTCTCGCCTTTGGGACCTTATAAGTGTTTAGTTATCTAGCACAAAATCCTTGGTGCAACAACATCAAGTGATGCTTGGCTAAACGCTTATAAGGTCCTAAATGCGAGACCTATTGGCTATGCCAATGCTTGTTTTTATATAGGAAACGCTGTAAGTAGCGCAGTTCGAGCGTACAACATTTTCTTAAAACGCTTGACCTAATAATAAAAGCTTTGTATTAATGAACCATCAATACAAGTTCGAAAAGCATTAACTTATGGGCATAAACATTAGCTTTTAACTGCAGAGAAAGCCTTCCCCTGGTACAATATGTGGTACTGTAAAGTGGAAGCTAAAGTGATATCTTGTGATTCGTTTTAATGCCCTTGGGATAAAGTTTCGCCATTTAAAACCGCAAAAATATTGTGCAACCTCAATTAAATCAACGAGGGCCCCTGTATGCAATACTCAAGCACCATGCAGAGTTGAGAGTACAACATATACTCAGATCAAGACCAAATCACAAACTACATTGGTTGGATAAATAATAAACCTCTGAAAAGGGAGCTTTATAATAGTTGTCGAGACACTCCACTGAACTACGCGGCCGTCCATGGAAAGGTGGAATAGCCCGTCACCTCATATGCACTTCAAGGTACCTTCCTACTTAAATTTACGGCTGTCCAACGCGATGGTGAGCATGAGCCGGCACTTGTTGACGGGTGAACAGGCTTTGATACAGAAAAGAGCCATAACCATGATCCTCCTTCTCCTGGCACTGCTGACCCTCTATCGGGCTCTCAGTATGTGACATATGGCCAGGGCCGGACTGGGAACTGAAAGCAGCCCTGGCAAATTTTGCCAGACCAGCCCCCGTCCCGCGCATTGCGAGTGAGCGCAGTGAGCAAGCACCACCGCTACTAGGAGGGTTTGGGGGGGCTTTCCACCCCAAGAAAATTTTGGAAAACGACAGACCAAAATGGTGAATTTTAAAGCACATTTTTCATTACATATTCAATTATATCAACTTTCAAAGCACAGTAAATAGTAGATGATGACCTAAAAGACACTGGGGAATCATGCTATTTTGAGGCTGCTGCGTTTTGCGTGTTAATTATGGATTTGCTGCATTTCACAAAGGACCCATCAACTGCAGATTTTAAAAACAACAAAGAAATTAAGTTCCCATGGAACTAAAGTTACTAAAAATGCAGAAATGCATTGCAGCACAGTGGAGGGTCCTTCCTAAAGTTTGACTGGTCCCCTTTATGTTCCTTATTTCTGTATTTGGAGTGTGAAACTGGTAATACGAGTAATAATGAGGTACAACATTTAAAAAAAAAAAGTGTTTACATGTTTTAAAAAGCAAAAATATTAAGCTTATGCTAACACAACATGTGCAGCATTATTTGCCTTTTGCTGCCACATAATTTAGTCAACCTACTGCATACACTGGTCCTCTCCTACATATAATTCCATTAGCCCTGGCTATAATATAACAGTTGTAGAGATTGGGTACAAGTAAGGGGACACCACGAGTTCCAGTTTCTTTTAAAAAAAGAATAACATATCCGACTCAAGCTGAGGGGGGCAGTGTCCGCTCTCTAAAATTAGTGAAGGCTTGGGACTAACTCTGTCCACCCAGGTCCTCGCCACACTTGTACTTTGATTCAGGCAATGCCAGCTTGTAAGTCAACGAAGACTAACTAAGCGTCCCAGGATTCCAAGATTTGTAAACTTAATAACAGCGAACGGGGTAAAAGCAATAACTGCTACTGAAAAGTCTAAGAAAGAGAAAAGTGTGGTAAGGAAGCACTATATAAAACAAGCATTGGCATAGCCAAATAGGTCTCGCCTTTGGGACCTTATAAGTGTTTAGCCACGCAACAGTTAATGTTGTTCCACCAAGGATATTGTGCTGCGTAACTAAATACTTATAAGGTCCCAAAAGTGAGACTTATTGGCTATGCCAATGCTTGTTAAGTTGCATTATGGGGGAATTGAGGGGGGTTGGATGGGCTGCCCTCTGTCGCCCACATTAGCCAAATATAGGAAACGTCAACTAGTCGCAAAACCAGAAATGTCCCTACCTCCTGTTGTCAACAAGCCATGAAGCCATGCCGCCTCCCTGTTTGTGTGTGTCTGTTTACGTGCACCAGGGAGAGTGTTGTTTGGCACATGGCTGCTAAGTGCCAACTCACTAGCCAAGCAGAACTGATTGGCGCTGTTTCTGTTTCCTCACAGCAAAAGAGCAGGCCCTAGCAGAGGCTCCGCCAGCACCCCGCACTAAACACACAAGTGCGCATTTTAACAGCGCAAACTCCTTTCTTAGAAAGGAGCTTTCTTGTGAAATAAATCCGGACTGAAATCCGGACAATTCTAAAAAAATATAGGTCACGACACGAACTGAGCCAGCGTCAACTTGTCTGCTTAAAATATATTTTTCAGCACAAGCCCCAAGTTGGAGCTTGTGCTGAAAAATATATTTTAAGCAGACTTGCGGGCCCCAACCTTCGCCCCAGTTACTTACAACAGCATCACACTCACAACCTCACCCCGGGACCTTTGGTTCATGAACACAGAAGTGCGGTCTTATTTTGTTTCTATCACTACTGATAAAATGTTCACATTGCACTCTTGTGTAACTCCACTTTTAATTTATAATTTTCACATTTCTATTTGGTGATATAACTGAGGGGTTCCCTGTTTTCAATTACAAGGTTGTCGCTAATGGGTGATGGTGAAGGTTGTTATGCAGAAAGAATGGTTTATGCCTACAAATGGCTTGTGATTGTTCCTTCACAGCCTGGCAAAAGCTCTGTGATAAATGCCAGCGTGAAACACGTGTTGCCTGCTGTTTTCCTCTAAGGATGAGTTGCACAATCAACTTTGTTAATCCTTCAATTACCAACTTTTTAGGCAGTACTGAGTGGAGGGCTACAAGTCTTCATACCTAAAATGTCACACATTCTGGGTTTGAGGGGAAACGATCAAAGACATCACATGAGGTGTTCGAGCACCGAGCTCATCGATTTAAGGATTTCAGTGAACAGGCAGCTTAAACTTAAAAAATATACATTCATATACAATGCAGGTATAGATGCATGGATAGTTGGATGGGCAAATAGATAGTTGGATTGGGGTGTGGCGGGATACACAATAGGCGCAGAGAAGTGGCTTAATTTTAAGATCCCCTGCAGTGGAAGTAGTATTTTAGGTTGAAAAGGAATGGTGTGTCTAACCCCACTGTCTTTTCCATGTCTTGAAAAAATAGCTTCTAAATTGAGTGCTAAAAGACATAGCCGCACCAGCACTCACAGCTTAGCAAGCATACCTTGATAAATGGGCACACAGGCATTTGTGCATGCAGATCAGCAAGCAGACAGAACCCGTGCACACACCTACAGACAAAGACGTACTCTGTTACTGACAGAAAAACACACATACAGAGACACATTGCAACATACAATGTGCATTTAATCACAAACACGATATTAAAGCATACATGGATTGACAGTTGAACAAACGGAGAGGTGGTTGATGGTGATAACACATCTACAGGCACCTTATGCACACATGCAGATGAACACTAGAGATACCTCTGCTCACAGACCAACAAACACAGTCAGACAGGCACCTGGACACACAAGAATACATGTACATACGTATACCAGTGAAAAAAGACCAATCATCAGAAAAGTACCTATGTGCAGAGGCAAACATACAGGAGCTCAACCACACACAGAAGCCAAAAGATAATCAAGAAGACCTCCATTCATGACGTATGGGTACTTATCCCCACAAACAGTACATGTACCTATATGCATAATCAGACACACTTCATGCACCCATGCACGGAGGCCAAGCCAAAAAGTATAGCGGAATTTTTGCACACATGCTCACAGGCATGAATGTACCTATGCACACAGAGAGAACAAAATATAGTGGCAACACAACATCCTTAGATAGAACACATGAAGGTACACTTTGGCTCACATAAAGCACTAATAAGGGCCCACATACAGGCACCCATGGATGGTGTGATGGAACACAAAGAGCGATACCATGGATGGAAACATGAATTGGTGCAGGGCTGATGAAAATGGAATTCAGGGTGGAGAAAAGAGTGGATTTTCAACACCCATTCACTCTTTGTATAGTCACTGGTGAACGTACTTCTTCAGGGAAATGGAATGCTTCGGTCTCCTTGCCCTTCCATGGCTCACCCACCCCGGAATTATCACCTGTAAGCAACAAACCTTGCCGTGCCCATTCGATCCCGGTTATACCTGGTGTAAGCGTGTTCAAGTTGCACTGCTATTCAGTGTCTGTATCTCTTTAATAGTAACCCGGCAGGGATTCAGAGCACGCCATGTACCTAGAGAGAATTCACAGACCATTGTTATTAGATGAGTTGAGTCAATTCTAGCAAAGACTACAACCCCAAGAGTACAATGAATTTTTATATGAAAGCACATACTTGTAGCATAGTGCTTCTATGAGGGGCGATCTGTTGATCAGGCGGTCATAGTTACAATGCGTTCTGCATGCATCAACTTTAATAGGCTTAATTTTCTACTTAGAAGATATGTTTGGTGTGTAAGATATTGACCATTTCACATGTTTTCGTTTTCTGATCTTAAAGGAATTAAGTTTATTTTCCAATGGCAGATGAAAAAAGTTAATTTGCTCCACGAACTGTTTCACTTTGCTCTTTTCTAAAAACATTTGGATCACCCCGCATTTACAATTTCTTACAGACGAGATGGGTGTGATGAAATAAATATTTGTAGTGAGGCAGAATAGACAAGTTGTGCCAATTTAAAACAAATGCAAAACAAGTCATTTTTCTTCTATCTTCAAAAGGTACCGTGGATGCTGCAAATATAATTTATTAAGCTACAAGTAAATGATGTACTCAGCAGCTATAGCCTATAGATGACGTATCTCTGCAGTCAGGAAAAAGAGAGAGAGAGTGAGAGTGGACATTTCCATCAGTGAAATGAACTTTTAATAATGTCTTTCTCTTCTCAACGCTAAGAGACCTGAACAACTCGCAGCCTCGCGCCAAAAACGAATGAATGCAGGTTTTGTGTCAGACGCTAATTGCGCAGATAACACTAGACACAGGTCGTTATTGTTTTATAACCTCTCTTCCCTTCACGGCACATCTTTGCCTTTGACTCAGCGTGCTTAGCTCAGTGAGCGGAGGACTCCATGAATATGCCTCTGAAAGATGCAGTAACTTACTCACCGGTGGGCAGCAGTCGGCAGCAGGCAGGGGCCAGGGAGTGGGAAAGGCAGGCAGAGCAGGGCCTAGAAATAATTATGGGGTGCCTCTCTCACCAGGTGTCCTCGTCTCAGTCTCTGCTCTTGTGTACTTCTGGAATTCTCCTCGACCAGGCCTCAGTCACGGGTCACGCACACTTTTTTTTTGCCATAGCTCTAATGCGCATGATCACCACCAGCCATCCCACCCTAACATGGTCAGCGACTGGCTGCCGCCCCCCCCCCCCCCAATCCGGCACCCAACACCCAGAAACATGAACATGAGGCTTCTTTATCTTTGGAAGGCGGGCGCTAGTCCCCCGGCCGTATTTATTAAGATATGAAATTAAAAAAAAGGTTTTAATTGCATGGTCAACAATTTATACAAAAATCAGCAGGACATTAGATACAATATCGTCAACAAGTTTGAGAGGCTAACCTTAACAAAACTCTAATACATGTTGTTTCCTAACCGAATCTAACATCCTCATCTTGATTTCTGTACATTTCTGGCCATATGGCAAGGTCGCTAACCGGTGTCAGGTCCTACAAGCTGCGCCTCACCTAGAGCTGTGCGCATGCGCAGTCGTGCCCCGGTAATCGCCCGGTCTACGCCGTGAACTCCATTTACCCACTAAAGGAGGGCCCTTACTCTGCGCCATCCGGTGACGTCATGAGTATGCGCGCGCGGGGTGGCTACCAGCCTAAGGAAAGCGTAACTACTCCTGACCCGCGCCCCTTTAAGGCATCAATTACCTTGCCCCTGGAGTTCTAGGAGTGGCCAATGGCCCCTCCCCCTGGGCGGGAACCTCCATAGGATGATGCCCGCCCCCTCAGACCTTAAAATATGTGCTCACCGGTCATGACCTTACCGCATGCCCCATACCTAATAAATACGATGACCTATGGGAAAAAATTCTATAGGACAGCTACACTGGCTAATTAATAACACGCATCAACGTAAAGCTACAAAGGGAAAAAAGGCCTAAACACAATTGCATCAAAGCACTTTACACACAGTTCGCTACAAAGGGAAAAAAAAAAAACAAAGGCCTAAACACAATTGGCATCAGAGCACTTTACACACAGTTCGCTACAAAGGGAAAAAATTCCTAAACAAAATTACATCATCAAAATATACAGTCCAGATAAAGTTCAATTACGCATGTAAGACATGTTACAGTACGCTAGCAAAATTACGCTCAAACCAGACTTTGGTTCCAGGGATGGTGGGCGGGAAAACAAAGAAGCCCCGAGCGTGGGGCACACCGTGCTGTGGGGGAGCGTCCAGGGACAAGGGGGTCTCCCAGGCGCTCCCCGCCTCTTTATTCCCAAGGGGCCAGGCGGAGTAGCGACGCCCCTCCGCCCCGCCCCTCCAGTAGCCCGCCCCCCCTAACCCGGACATCCTCCACTGGTATCCGGGTCAGGGAGGCCGCCAGCCAATCGGTGGTGGGTCGCGCCCAAGGGCCCGCCCCCACCACCTTGAGGCACACAGGGGGGAAGGGGGGAAGCGGTCGCCGCGCCGCCATGCGTGCGGGGGGCCGAGGGCCCCCCCTTTTCACATGGTCAGCGACTGGCTGCCGCCCCCCCCCCAATCCGGCACCCAACACCCAGAAACATGAACATGAGGCTTCTTTATCTTTGGAAGGCGGGGGCTAGTCCCCCGGCCGTATTTATTAAGATATGAAATTAAAAAAAAGGTTTTAATTGCATGGTCAACAATTTATACAAAAATCAGCAGGACATTAGATACAATATCGTCAACAAGTTTGAGAGGCTAACCTTAACAAAACTCTAATACATGTTGTTTCCTAACCGAATCTAACATCCTCATCTTGATTTCTGTACATTTCTGGCCATATGGCAAGGTCGCTAACCGGTGTCAGGTCCTACAAGCTGCGCCTCACCTAGAGCTGTGCGCATGCGCAGTCGTGCCCCGGTAATCGCCCAGTCTACGCCGTGAACTCCATTTACCCACTAAAGGAGGCCCCTTACTCTGCGCCATCCGGTGACGTCATGAGTATGCGCGCGCGGGGTGGCTACCAGCCTAAGGAAAGCGTAACTACTCCTGACCCGCGCCCCTTTGAAGCATCAATTACCTTGCCCCTGGAGTTCTAGGAGTGGCCAATGGCCCCTCCCCCTGGGCGGGAACCTCCATAGGATGATGCCCACCCCCTCAGACCTTAAAATATGTGCTCACCGGTCATGACCTTACCGCCACAGGCCAGCATTGTTACCCGACGATCTGGCCTCCCCCCATCTAGCCCACTTCAGGAACGCGCCTGTTTGGCAAATCCCTCCAACCAAGCCCAGATATTGTCAGACCATAAGACATTCCCCGCCTCAGTCAAGTGGACTCCATCCCTCAAGTAGTACCGTTCACCCCAGATACACCCATGAGGTATCGTCTGCAACAGGGGGGCTCGAAACAGCTTGTCCAACTGTGTGTTGATCCTCTTTACCGAGTGATTCAACGCCCTGACCGAATCCCCCCCCCGCCACTGCCATCGATGTATGAGTTGCGACCATACTACCGTGCAACCCGGGCAGGTCCTGGCCATCCACCCCGCAGTTGAGATAATCTCTTCAATCAGAATGCGCCTCCCCAGTTTGGCCAAATCATTTTCCCCCAGGTGAAGTATCACCACTGACGGGGGGACGTGCCGGCGCACTAATAGCCCCTGGAAGAAGTCCCTAAACTGGTTGAGACATAAACCCCCTGTCCCGAAGAATGAGATGTCAAACCCCAGTTGCGCAGCCCTTTTCTTACGTTCACCTGAAAGAAAAACACCTTCGGCCCGTCTCACATAGGAGTGACCCACAATCCAAACAATTTTCCTGAATTTATACCGATGATTGGTCCGCGATGATGTAGGTCGTTGCTGCCCGACGGCAAATTCCTCCCCTGCGTAACAGGTCTGAGAAACTGCAAGAAAACGGAAACAAGCCAGGCGTGAGTACCATCTTATCACAACATGTCAACCCGCACATATCGTTTGTAACATTCTGAGGACCATCTCCCAATTTTCTTCACGTTCTCCACTGGGAGGCCCCTTGCCACCGCCTCTGTTGCTGCCCCAATTCTAAAGGAGTGAGAGCCAAAATCCTTAGGGTCAAGACCTGCCTGTCTGACCGCCAGCTCCAATACCCTCCTGAACTGGTACCTCGTCAAGGGCGTACCGTCGGCGTGACAGAGCAGTGCCACGCCCGCCGCGCCCCCCAGACGCCCATTAAACAATTCCACGTGCCTTACTGGGCAGCAAGGGTTGGCAAGGGCCCGGTGTAGCACTATGGTGTGACCCCGTGACTCCTGATCGGTCTTTGATTTCTGAATGGTCACCCACATGGTGTCCTCCTTGATCCTTACACCAGCCCTTCGTACGCCGCCCTGTAGATCTGACTTGGACCCTGCCACTAGTTCCCCAATTCTGAGTGCCCCATAAAATGCCAAGGAAAATGCCGCTTTGAAAAGAAGTACCTCCCACTCCGAGCTACAAACCCTGTCCAGCACGACCATTAAAGCCGTCAGCCGTGTTAGCCCGATGGGCCTTCTCTTATCCTTTTGATGACCTTGTAAACGGCGCCAACCCCTCAAAGCCTTGCGCACCATAAAGGTGTTAGTAGGATCACGCATGCCCCTAGCTTGAGCAAAGAACGATACCGCTGCCCTATGCCTGTTCGCAGCTGCCACTGAGCGTCCTTCCTTATGCATCCATTCTAAATAGGCCGCAAAGCCGTCCTCCTGCGCCCATAGCACCTCCCATTGCTGACCCAAAAAGCACAGTAAGACACAAACGCCCCTTCATAAGCCGTCTTGGTCCTGGGGGCTAAGCTAGCAACCACGAGGTCCTGTAATCTGGGGCACCAATCTGCCAAAGTACTGCTGGGAAGTGCGCTGGCGAGGGGTCTGCTGTAGGAAGATGTTCCCTGAAAACCTGGGGGCATATTATCAAGGGGGTTTATCTCCGCTTTTTTGGCTTTAAAAGCCAAGAAAGCGGAGATAAAATTATCTCCCTATTACCAAGCTGTCGCTAACACCAGTTAGCGACAGCTAATAGGAGATAGCGACCATCTTGGGCCCCGCTTTGCATGTCAGTGATATTTATCACTAATGACATGCAAAGTGGGCATGCCAAGATGTTAGCGACTGGAAACAGTCGCTAACATCGCTATCTCCTATTACCAAGTTTTGGAGATATTCGCGCTAAGCGCGAATATCTTCAAAAGCTAACACCTGCCCTGAGCAGTTCTTAGCCATGTTAACCAATGGGAGGTGGATAACATGGCTAAGAGCATTTGCTCGATAATGCATGAATATCGCGGACTTTTCAGCGATATCCATGCATTGCGGCCGTTTTTTATCGCATTTGCGATAAACCTTGCTAATAGCAAGGTTTATCTGCGATAAAAATCACCGATGTGCGGCGATAATTTTTGTCTCTAAACAAGTTAGAGACAAAAATTATCTCTATTGGTTGGTAATATGCCCCCTGCATTTTGAAGCGAGAGAGGGAGTCAGCTGCGTCATTGAGAATGCCAGGGACATGTTTGGCCTTGAAAACTACATTCCATTTTAAGCACTGCAACACAATCTCTTTTATCAGACGTAGTATGTAAGGACATCGTGCCCCCTGTTGGTTTATACATTCCACTACTGTCATGTTGGCTGACCAAAACACCACTGACTGATTACATAGGTGTTCAGGCCAGACCTTCAATGCCACCCATATTGGGAAGAGTTCCAGGAAGCCAATGTTAGTGGTCAGCCCCCATGTTCTCCATACTTCCGGCCAACGTTGAGCGACCCACCTGTTCCCCAGGATGGCGCCGAAGCCCACACTACCAGCAGCGTCCGTCCATAGGCCCAACTCTGCTGATGTTGCGGGAGGACCGGGCCAGACCACCCTGCCTTTAAAATCCTCCAGGAATGCCATCCATATAAGCATATCCTGGCGAATCTCTGATGACAGCCTAGTGCGGTGGTGCTTCTCTCTTAGCCCTTTCATTGCTTGGGCGATGGAGCGAGAAAAAGGGCGAGCCATAGGGATGACCCTCAGCGCAAAGTTCAGTTGCCCTACCACCTCTTGCAATTGCTGCAAGCTAACCTTGTCTTTGCGTAAGCATAGACGTAGCGCTGTTCTGAATTTGTCCACTTTGTCCCTGGGCAGTCTGAAACATCCCTCCACTGAATCAATCTCAATGCCAAGAAATTCCAAGCAGGTGGTCGGGCCAACCGTTTTCCCGGGCGCAAGGGGGACCCCAAAAGCCCGCATGAGCACGCAAAATTCCTGCAATGCCGATGCACACTCCTGAGATCCCGCCGTACCCAGGAAAAGAAAATCATCTAGATAATGCATGACCTGCTGGTGGCCCGTCGCCTGTCTCATGGCCCATTCCAGGAAAGAGCTAAACATCTCAAAGTATGCACATGATATCGAACATCCCATGGGCATGCATTTATCCATGTAGAACCTGTCCCCAAACGTAAAACCTAGGAGATGATGATCCGCTGGGTGCACCGGGAGGAGACGGAAAGCTGATTCAATGTCTGACTTCGCCATCATCGCCCCCGGCCCCATGGCTTGCAACAAGTTAACCGCCTGGTCAAAAGAGGCATACTTAACGCTACAAATACCATCCTCAATGGCATCATTCAGTGACGCGCCTCTAGGTGCTGACAGGTTGTGAATCAATCTGAACTGACGCTTCTCTTTTTTGGGAACTACTCCTAATGGTGAACACACAAAATCGGGGACAGGCACCTCAGTGAAAGGGCCAGCTATCCTGCCTAGAGACAACTCCTTTTCAATTTTTGCAGCCACCACTGCTGGGTTGTGTTTCACCGATAATTGGTTCTTGCAGTGTGCGCTGCCTGTGTAACCTCCCGCAGGAATCCTAAAGCCTTGGGAGAAACCTTCTTGTAGTAGGGTGGCCGTTGCGTGGTCCGGGTACCTATTTAACCATGGGATCATTGCTAACACATCTACTGGCGTGGGGGTACCTAACTGGTTTGTGTTACAGTGGCTTTCCCCTTCCCCTCTGACCCGTGTTTCCGTGTTTGGACCTGCAGGATGTTTCTGGGTGTGAGAGGTGACCACAGGACGTACATGCGTGCCTAAACTTACAGGTGCCCGGGGCCCTTGTGCATGTGCGCCTATTAAAGTCCCAGCACACCCCCTTTTTCTCTGCCCCGCCGGCCCTGAACTTCCCAGGGACCTCACTCGCTTGGGGGGGCCGAAAGGGCTGTTGGGGTTTCGCGGAGAACACCCTGACCGCACTGGTGAACTGGGGTGGGGGTGAATTATCTGAGAACTGCTTATGCCATGACATTGAGTCCACCGTATCCCATGCTAATGATGGATTGAATTCTAATGCTTTCCTGAAATTCAAATCGTACCCTTTCCACGCATCCCCCGAATACTGTTCACTCCATCCCACCATCCTGCTCTGGTAGCACGCCAATGGCGCCTGTATATTGGGAGGTCGTTCGGCCTTGATAGCTGTGAATACTGCAAAAGCCTTGATCCAGTTGAGCAGCGTTTCCTCAACCCTAAATCTAGCACACTGCGCCCTCCATTCACTTGGATGCATCCACTCTTTCAGTGTCTTAGCATGCTCCATCTCCCTATTATCCAGTAACAATGAATAAATATACACATATTTATCTGCCCAAATCATCTCCTTCACTGTCTGCGACACATGTTGCGCTAAATTCTCACTCCTGGAAGGTATCGCACCATCCCCCAAGAGCGGCAGAGCCACCTCCTTACCATTTGCGGGCACCGGGGCCGGCTGCCCACTAGCTCCATTCGGCTGGGCAAGACTGGAACCTCCAAGGGGAGAAGATGCGGGCACTGCAACTCTGTCAGCTACTGCTGCCGATTTAATCTTTTCCACGAACTTCGCTGCTTCTGCCGCATGATCTGCAGAAGTCGGAAAAGCCCCCCCCTTCTGTAACCACGGCATCAAGGCCGTTATCTGAGACAACAATTCAGGGGGCATTGAATCTAAGTTCCCTGCTGGGACCGCAGGTGCCACTGGGGTTATGCCCAGTGGAACTGGCGTAGTAAGCAAGGCGGGTGCCGGTGGCAGAAAGCCTTCAACCGTGATCGGGACCACCGGTGCGGGAGCAGACCCTGCAGCTCCTGGTGGTATGGCAGGTACCGGTGCGGCGGGAGCTGGAAGTATAGGCATTGGTGTAATAGGGGGTGGGATGACCGCTAACGGCGTGTCAGGTACCGGTACTACTGGCCCTGGGGCAGGTGCAGCATACCTGGGTTTCTTGGGCTTAGACTTCCTGGGCGGGGTAACAAAATCCCCCCTTGGCAATGGTGCCGCCCTCTGGCGGACAGGCCTACCCGATGGGCCAGGGGCATCATCAAACCTCTCATTAATCCGTGCCTCCAATTCATCAACCTTCCCTAGCCGCTTATTAATTTCGCCCATTTCACGCATCATGGCCCGCATCATAACCTCCATCTTGGACCCACCTTTACCACCCCGCGGTCCCGGCATGATAAAACCCAACAAACAGCTGTCTACTCTCCTAATGTCACAATTGGCCAACCTTGTGTACCTTTCAGATGGGGGGTCACCAGGGGGCTTTCAGCACCATGCAACGGCAACCGCAACACCACCGGCTTGTCCGGCAATGTCGGGGGTGAGTAGACCTAATGTAGACCCACCCGGCGGCAACCAGGAGCGATGAAATGCCGGCCCCCCGTTCTCCCCTTACCGACCAATCCTGCGTACTCGCCGGCGATATCGGTCTGCGACCACGCCCCACACCACGCCTTCGCGCTGACAGTCAAAATGGGACGAAAATTCACGCCGCGCCCCTTAACTCCTGAAATAGAAAATGTTATTAATACCAGGAAGTACACGGTCGTTCACCACTTGGCTACCACCATTAATTACACATAATACAGTTTTTGCCTTTAAATTTAAACCCCACTTCCTGTACTCCACCTCACAAAACAGTTGAACTTCACAAATTGTACAATAATCCTACTTAGACCTAATGTAGTTGTGGCTTTGATTTCAATTCACCATAAACATGCACAACTGCATCCGGGTCTCCCCTCCAGGTCCTGCCCTGATCGACCCTGCTTTGCTTTCTCCGTGTGAAAATTACACCCAATTCGGCCCGATGTACTCCACGAGGTTGTGGCGCCCGCCCCTTCAGTTAGATGCGCGCCAAAAACAACCCTTACAAACACGCCGATCAACCAACCTACCCGCTCTGCTCCAAATTAGCGGGAAACACTTCTTTGTGCCCAGTTACATATACGGGTGCACCGCCGGTATTGGGTCCGCTGTTTGTTTTCACCCGGCTCCTCCCAACTATAGCGGCCGGCTGATGCACACGTCCCTGCTGCACCCACCCTCACACAATACCTCACAGTGCCTCGAGCGGCCCGTACTACGCTCCCCCGCTGCTCTGAACACCGGCGCCGTGAGTTCTCCTCTCGCTGCTCTGCACACCGGCGATGCGAGGTTTCCCGCGGCTCTCCTCTCGCGACGCGGCTGGCTCCACACGACCCAGGAATCAGCACGATAAATGCGAGGTTTCCCGCGGCTCTCCTCTCGCGACGCGGCTGGTTCCACACGACCCAAGAATCCGCACGATAGCCCTGGAACCGCTTGTAAAAACCTGTAACGAAAAAGAAAATAATTACAAAAACAAAGAAGTCCCGAGCGCGTGGCACACCGTGCTGTGGGGGAGCGTCCAGGGACAAGGGGGTCTCCCAGGTGCTCCCGGCCTCTTTATTCCCAAGGGGCCAGGCGGAGTAGCGACGCCCCTCCGCCCCGCCCCTCCAGTAGCCCGCCCCTCCTAACCCGGACATCCTCCACTGGTATCCGGGTCAGGGAAGCCGCCAGCCAATCGGTGGTGGGTCGCGCCCAAGGGCCCGCCCCCACCACCGAGAGGCACACAGGGGGGAAGGGGGGAAGCGGTCGCCACGCTGCCATGCGTGCGGGGGGGCCGAGGGCCCCCCCTTTTCAATTGCGTCAACTCAAGAGACAGCGCAGTCGCGGTGGTGAAGACATCTGCGCGCTGCGTGCGACCCACGCTTTTAAATGGTGCACATTGCTCGCATGCCATTATTTATGCAGATTGCAGTTAAAGAATCGATTCCAGACTCGGAGATTGGTGCTTCCCCCCTCCAAATCTCCCCCCCCCGCCCCAGCACGGAGCACGGAGTGAGAAAAGATGCATGCAGAAAGTGACCGGCTACTGTATTTTGAATTTCTCCGATTTTCTTTTCTGACTAACGCCGCCTAACCAAAAACCGGCCCCAGAAACAAAACCGGCCCCCTGACTAAAAACCAGCCCCCACCCCATCCAGCCGACCGGGGGATTGCCCGGTGCCCGGCATTGTCAGTCCGGCCCTGCATATGGCCTAAGCCTGTCCAATGTCCCTAACCAGTTATTTATTGCAACTTCAGCCGTCTTAATCTTCAGACCACAGCGTGAGGCTGCTGGTGCTCACAAATCATGTAGGAGGGAACATATTTCTCAGAGGTTGGGAAAGCATAACCAATCTGGATTGGTTGGAAGAGCTTCTCGTGGATTTGCTAGAAGTATATTTGTTGGTTATAGGGTGTGACGTCCCTGGGCATGCGCCCTGGAACAGGATTTGTTGCACTTTCCCAATCACAGACCTGTCAGCGTAGTCGTTCATGCTGTAACACTGGTGCTCTGAAATTTATCAGTAGTCTTCTTTATACCCATTGAAGAGCAGCAACGGGTGTGCTTAACCTAAAGGCGGTCATCATTTGTTTTGTATTTTACAGTGCTCAATGCTTGTGTTATAGTTTCTACTGACGTGTTTTAATCTTTGTCGTAATAATGACACATATCTCTCAAGATTGGAAAGTGTTAGTAATTTTAGCGGAGGTATGCTGCATGCACAGTTATGAATGTAAAGCAGCATAAAGTATACAGGGTAAAATGTAGCAGACGTAAGTTTGAACCTAAAACGGGCACCATGTGACGTTCGCAATTTTTAACAGTATCCCATGCGAACTTCCCACACCATCCTAGGTAAAACTCGAGGCGGAAGCTCCTGTTCCACCATGTTTGTGTGGGTAGTGCGGAACGTCAGTGTCGCCTACTGTTGCCATGCCTCCACAAACGTAATTCTGTGCGCTGTAAAACCTGGTGTTGTCTCTCCGAATGACAGCTGCTCTATGTACATAGCCTACAACCGCACAGCACCGACTCGAAGCAAACGTGAGGATGCAGAAGGAGTAGTAACTGGTACAGGTACCAATAAAGCCTTATCGGAATGTAGAGGAAAGGAGTGTTTGCTGTTATGCTCTCCCATTACTATTTTAACAATCTACTAGGAAGGCTCCTAAAAGTCCAACAAAGGGAAGGAGGAACATTTTGTGAATGTTCTTAAATATTTTGATAGAATGGTCAATAAATGAAAAAGGTTTATGGAAGAGGGCATTTAATTTTCGGGAAAGAGGTGGATGCCAATGTGGAGATATATATGTACGATGAAGTATTAAACAAGTTGAGACAATTGAAAGTAATAGTGATTCCGATCACGGGCTGTAAGGGTGCCCATGAGCGATGCACTTAATGACAGTACATTTTATTTTAGCCATGAAATTTTGAGATGATTTAAAATGTTTGATGTAAATGGATTGTACTAGATATGTTTTAGTGTTTCTTTCCACAATAGAAGGTTTTTTCTCAAATGTGTAAGTGTACCATTGTACATTTGGCCATCTATGAAGTTAATGAATTAAGACACCCAACAGAAACTGATTAAATGTGTATGATACCGATTGCAGTTTATTGATTGTACAGATGCATCTATGTTTATATGGTGTCATTGTTTCACATTTCTATATCTATATATAAAAAACATAAAGGAAAGAAAATATTAATACAAATATTTTTGTATTAATAAATTATGGATTTATACTTTTATGTCCATTTGGGTTAGTACTTTTTTTGAATAATATATTATGGGTCCACTTGTTGAATCGTTTCCTATAAATGTATGTACATCTATTGTTTTACCCTGATATGGAAAATGGTTTTAGGAGTACCCCCTTTCTTAGGTACAAATCGATGCACTAAATGAGTCATGACGAGACAGGAGAGCCAGATGGCGCCTGTGCTCGTAACTGTACGCGTAACCGCACGCTCTAGGCCACATGCAAAAGCGTGTGGTCGGATTTTTCCAACCCACTTACTAAATGTCTCGCCAGAGCGGCGCATGCGCTGGCTCAGGCGAGACCTAAAAAAGGACATATAGGCAGGTAGCTGACGTTTGATAAACATACGGAAGACACAGCCTCTTCTTTAGATATTGAGTAGCTAAGAGATAAAAGGCACTTGTGGACACAGATAGACATAGAAACCAGAATGCACAAACAGAGGAATTATGTACAGGAGGTGGAAAAAAATCAAACATAAGAAGATTGACTTCACTCATGAATCTACCAGATACTTGACTTTAAGACACATGTTTTTCTTAGGTGTTGCAAGATGGTCATCTTTACCTGTTGGTTCCTCAAGCTGTAGATCAAAGGGTTCAGCATGGGGATCATCACAGTGTAGCATAATGAAGCCACTCTGTCCTGATCTAGAGCATACTTTGAACTTGGCCTAAAATACATAAAAAGAACTGTTCCAAAAAATAAAGTTACACAGATAAAGTGAGAGGAGCAGGTGGAAAAGGTTCGACGTCTTCCTTCCGAGGAGCGTATCTTCAGGATGGTTAAGATTATTCTAAGATAAGACACAAGGATCACTGTCAGACATCCAAAGACCATGGCGCCAGCCACAATGAAAAGGGCAACTTCATTGAGAGTGGTGTCAGAACAGGAAAGCTTTAGCAGTGGAGGAATATCACACAAGAAATGGGAGATCTGGTTTGGGCCACAAAATGTCGATGTGAAAGTAAAAGTGGTTTGCACCAGAGAATTTGCTAAGCCCCCAAGATATGATCCAACCACAAGATAAATGCATACTTTGTTAGTAATCATCGATGAATAGTGCAAAGGATGGCATATAGCAGCATAGCGGTCATAGGCCATTGAGGCCAATATAAAGTCCTCTGTACTTCCAAGCATGACAAATATGAACATTTGCACTGCACACCCAGAAAAAGACATACTCTGTCTCTCTACAAGGAAATTTGCCAGCATATTAGGTGTTATGACAGAGCAGTAGCACAGGTCTAGCACTGAAAGATTGCTGAGAAGAAAATACATTGGTGTGTGAAGATGAGAGGAGATCCATATCAGAGTTATTATGCTCAAGTTGCCCAAAAGAGTTAATATGAAAATCATAAGGAACACCCAGAAGAGTGGTGTTTTCAGTTCTTGAATATCAGTGAGTCCTAAAAGGATGAATTCTTTCACTCTAGTCAGGTTCCCTTGATCCATTTAGGGTCTTGCCAGGATTGTACCTGCAGAGAAAGGAATAATGGAGGAAGAGTTTGAAGGAGTAGTCTTCAAGGTGTATGCAACAGGATCATCATTAGCATCATTAATTCAATGTGATGACTAACAATGGGTAACATTATGTGTCCACTTCTTAAAAAATACCTTTTCAAATGCCACTGCTTGTGATATGATGCTGTTTATGAACATAACAACACTTTACGTTTCACCTAGTGTAACCCTATGCTAGACCTGACTGCCTTAAGGTGGTCTTCTCCAAAATTGTGCCTGCTTGCCTCAAATGTGCAGATTTATTTTTGTTGACTTTACCAATGCTGACCAGTCATACGTGCGTGTGCTCGCTTCGCTAAATATGGTAACATTGGCTCACACTCAATTGGTATATTTAATTTACTTATTAGTCCCTGTTAAAGTGCACTACATGTGCCCAGTGCCTGTAAATTAAATGCCACTAATGGGACTGAAGCACTGCTTGTGCCGCCCACTCAACTTGCCCTTAAATCTTTCTCAAGCCTGCCATTGCAGATCATGTGTGTTTACAGTTTAAAACTGTAATGTCAATTCGGAATTTACAACTCCTTGCCAAGCCTTATACTAATGTTTTATTATATTTAAGTCTCAACTAACTTAGGTCCTAGGTATCCCATAGGGTGGGGTTCTATGTAACTACAAGGTAAAACACATGCTTGACGTTTTACATGTCCTGGTAGTGAATATTTCCCAAAATCTATTTTCAATCTTGAGAGGCCTACTCCTCTCATTGGTGATTCCTTTTACATTTAATATTCTGTAATTCCTAATTGAGAGAAGGTTGATCTGACATGTTTAGCACATATGGAATGGTCATGATAAATCCTCTTTGATGGCAAAGTTGGATTTGTTGTTACTATTTTGAAACTATCACTTTTAGAAAGTTAGGCATTTTCCTGCTCTTAGCCATTTGGTGTCTGCTGCCTGTCTCTAATCACTGGTTGAACTGTGTAGCAGCTAGACGTTGTGTAATCCCTCTGGACAGCCAAACACAAAGGGAACTTGGGCGTGACTTGATGGATCTACAGAGGAAGCATGAGAGGGAGGAGCTGAGCACAGCTCCACACTTATACTTGAATAGGCAGTGTCCTTTCCACACATGAATCCCCCTGTAGTGAGTCAGGAGCTAGGGCAGGAAGAGAAAGCCTCAGATCACTTCAAAGACCCTTCTTTGAAGTCCCCCTACTTCAAAGGTACAACTGGGTATAAGTACTGGACCTCTGACGCTAACAACTCATTACACTTCTGGACCTAAAATCACTCTGCTAGAAAGATGAACTGCTGTGCTTAAGGACTGCCACTCTGCTGGACTGCTAATCTGGAAGACTACTTCCTTGCTGTGTTACCCTGCTGCTTGCTGCTCTCTCTACCTGGGTAAAGATTCGACCTCCTTCACTGCAAACTAGAGTGACTCCCAGGATTAGACTAGCCTGCAAGACTCAGGGGCATAAAAGTCTTCCACATTGCTCCTGTCCCTGGCCCATTGGAAGTGGACTCATGTGTTTGCTTAAGCAGAACCAACACATCTTCTACCCCAAGGGCATGATAGATGCAAGAACACTGTTGCGGAAATTGAACCCATGTATTGCATTTGGAACCAGCGATTGTCATCGGAACCACAGCATCCCCACCACTGCAGAAAGACAATTGACGCATCCCCCAAGCTGCATGGAGAATTCCGGCGCCTAGGCCTCGGACCCATTGCATCTCAGAACTGGTGCTTTGTCTTTGGAACTGACTCATTGTCACTATTGCATGGGGAAAGTTGACGCATTATCTCGACTGCGGGATCGAGACTGGCAAATCGCACTGCTGCACCCTGCATCTTGCTGTTGCGACCATGCACTGCCCTCTGTATTTTGCTCAGAGGGCAGTGCATGGTCCCTGTATCAGGCCCATGGTCCATCAGGGTCGACTAGAACGCTTGAGATTGCCCTGCTTCATCACAACCAGATAACCCCATTGACATTTATTGCTTCTAAGCACTATTTTCTAAGTTGGTGTGGAATCTTTTTTGAGAGTGTTTTCCCTGTTTGATGTGTTTCACAAATACTTTACAAATAGCCTCTTAAGTTAAGCCTGACTGCTCAGTGCCAAGCTACCATAGGGTGAGCACAGGCTAATTTAGGGCGTGTTTATGATTTACCCTGACTAGAATTGCTGTTACTGTTTGAGCAGTGCTTCCACCCCAGTCAAACAGGAACCCAATTTCTTACACTGGTGATCAGAAGCGAGGATACGGTTTGTGTATATACAGTTATGGTAACTTATTCACACTACTAATCCATACCTAAGACCATTGCATGTTTAACTTTTTGCGTGCGTCGCAAGCGCTTGAGCTGTCCAATGCAAAAGTGCTCATGTGCGTCAGACGGCTCCAGTGAAACAGACGACATGGCACAGGAAATCCATCAGATGGGTTTCCTTTCACCCTAAACAGCCTCTGGAGCTGGGGAAGAGCTTCTGTGCAGGAAAGTTGTGGATCACCAGGGTGACATAAATTTCCCACCACCCAGCATTTCCCCAGGTCTGCCGATAATTATGGTACCTGACTTGTGTGGGTGGGCCAAGGGAGGTGCCCAATGCATATTATGGAGACATAAAAATTACAAGTCACAAAATTACATGGTTTTGCATGGGGGGGTCACCTCGGTTTTTGGCAACGAGCTTGGCAGCCATCTAGGGAAACCTACCAAACCCAGATATTTCTCGAAACTAGACACACGAGGGTGTCCAGGGAGATATGGCTTGCATGGATCTACCATTTCCTATCCAGAATCCCCTGCAATTTAGCTGAAAAAATTACATTCTTCTCATGTTTCTGTGTGGAAAAGTTATGGGATCATCAGGCTGATACAAATTGCTTACCACCCAGTGTTTATCCCCTGATAAAAATAGTAACTCACTTTTGTGGGTGGCCACACATGTCACCCCATCTTCGATTCCCCTGGGTGTCTTGTTTTTAACAATGCATAGGTTTGATAGGCTTCGCTAGGTGCCGTCTAACCTAGGATTAAAAATCCGCAGCCAGGAACATTGCAAAAAAAGGGTCTGTTTTCACTGGAAAAATGTGTTGTGTCCATGTTCCGTTTTGGACCGTTTCCTGTCATCTGCACTAGTCCTACCCTCACAAGTAAGGTAACATTTTTATTTAGAAACTTTGCAAAATGCAGGGTGGGTGGAAGTTTGTGGATCCACACAAATTCCAGAACTTTCCATCACAGAAATGTGAGGAAAATGTGTATTCTTTTGACAAAGTTTGAAGTTTGCAAGGGATACTTGGTAACAGATCCTGGTGGGAGCTGCACAAGTCACCCATGCTAGTTTTCCCTGGGTGTCTAGTTTTCTAGTTTCCCTTGGTGCCGGCTGCGCTAGGGTATAAAATCCACAGCTGGGCCACTGCAGAAAAAGTATCCATTTTCACTGGAAAAATTTGATGTGTCCAGGTTGTGTTTTGGACCTTTTCCTCTCACGGGCACTAGGCCTACCCACACAAGTGAGGTACCATTTTTATTGAGAGACTTAGGGGAACACTGAATAGTAATAAAACAAGTGTTATTATCAATTAACTTTCTTAGCATTTCTGCCTTCCAAATGTAGGACACTATGTAAAAAACAAAGTCATTAAAAAAAATTACCTCTAATTCACATGCTTGTATGGGTAGCTACAATTATGTAGATGTGCAAATAACTACTACTTATAAACTGTATATTTTTCCCATTTTAGAAATATATAGGTTCCCTTGGTACCAAGTTTTCACTTTATAATTTACCAAATGAATTACTATATACCTGGTCCACAATGAAAAACCATTGCAAGACACTGCTTAGTTATTGGCTCTGAGTTCCTCAGGTTCTTAGTGAACCTACAAGTCCTATGTATCCCCACAACCAGAAGCGTCCAGCAGATGTAACGGTATATTGCTTTCACATATATATCATACTTAGAAGAAGTTACAGGTGAAAACACTGGCACAAATGGCTGGTTTCTTGACTTATTTTCAATGTTTTTTATTTTCAACTGGTAGTTTCTATAAAAAAATCCTTGACGGATCTACACAAAGGACCCCTGGGTAAATTCAGAATTCTGTCTACTTTTCAGAAATTTATAGCTTTCCAGGATCCATTCGTACCACTAATTGGAAGGCGGTTGAAAGCACAGAAAATAGCAAAAATAGGCTATGTCCAGTAAAATGCCAAAACTGTGTAGAAAATGTTGGTTTTCTGCCAAAAGTCTACCTGTCCCTGAAAAATGGGAAGATGGTGATTTTAGCACTACAAACCCTTTGTTGATACCATCTGTAGGGGAAAAAAGAAACGCTTTCTTCTGCAAGACATTTTCCACTTTTTTCCAAAAATCCTCAAATAGATGCTGTATTCTGGGAATCCACAAACCCTGGGTATCTTTATAATTCTTGTGATGTTGGAAAAAAAACTATGCAAATTTGGTGTAGATATCTTGTGTGGACAAAAAGTTATAGCGGCCTAAGCAGGAATTATCCCAAATAGCCTAAAAGAGGCAAAGCACAGGGGGATAAGGCCTAGCGGCGAAAGGGTTAAATTACCCCAGAATTACATTTTTTTAATTCTCAGAGTGTTCCTTAATCACATTTTTCCTGTTGTGTCTGTGATCTCATCTACCAAGATGGAGATTCAGTTGGACAACCTTGAGAGCTACACCATGGACCAGCTTAAGGGATTTTGCCAGGAGAAAAGGTTGCTTGTCAAAGGGAGAACTAGAAAAGCAGAGATACAAAATGCTTTGCAAGCATTTTCAGAGGTCCGCCAGACCAACACAATGAGGAGAGAAGGTCAGAACCTGGAAAGGAACAAGAGCAGGACATGTCTGAGGAACTGTAAATTCAACCTGCGAAGGAGGGGGAATGTCCTCTCAGGAATGGCAATCCACCCACACGCAGAGAGCAGTATGTCATCCAGGAACCTGTCCCAGCAGGAGCTGGAGGACAGAAGGGAACAGAGGAAATTAAAGCTAGAGCTTGCTAAATTGAATATGGAGGAAGAATAAACTCTGGGAGAGAAGAGGGTGGCCACAGAGTAAAGCAGAATATACTATGAGCTAAGCCTCAGGCAGCTGGACATTAAAGCCGTGCAAGTGGATTTATGCAGCATTGATGGCAGCGAACCTAGAGTATCCGCTGAAGAAGGAAAGTTTCACACCCCAAAGGATTTGATACCCAGTTTTGTTTTGGGGATGACATTGACAAATGTTTTTCTATCAATGAAGTGGCTATAAGGGTGTCCAAGGATCATGAGGAGTCCTGGGGATTAGTTGGTGGAGATATATGCCCAAGTGGGGACGGACAAACTCCTAAAACTAGAAGTAGAGAATCAGACACAGTACACCCCCATAAAGAGCATTATACTCAACACATTTGGGCTGACCCCTGAAAGGCATACACAGGGATTCAGCTGTAGGCACAAAGGGGGAGATTTACTATGATTTTGCACCATGTTTACGCAAATCGGCGCAAAATCTTTCTTTCCCAATTTACTTTCCAGCGTTAAACTTGTTTACAGCTGGAAATAACAGAAAGGTAATGCAAATCAGTTCATAGCGCTGCTTTGCATTATTTTGCACCATGTAGGCAAACCAAGGGTGAAGCATGGGCGTTCCCATGCAACTACCCAAGGTTTCTCATGCTATACCAACTTTACTAAATAAAGAAGATTGGGTTTAGCGTGAGAAAAGTGCACCCTTTACAAGCACTTTGGAATCTGGCGGTGAGTGTGCGGTGGGAGACTGTGTTGAATGCTGCCGAGAAGTTGAGTAGGATCAGGGATGCGGTGTGTCCTTGGTCGATGAGGGTGCTGATGCTGTCTGTGGTGGTGAGTAGAGCAGTCTCCGTGCTGTGGTTGCTGCAGATTCCGGATTGGGAGAGATCGAGGGCGGAGTTTTCTTTGATAAATATTGTTTGTTGTACATTGACGATCTTCTCTGTGACTTTGGCCGTAAAGGGGAGGAGGGAGATGGGTTGGTAGTTCTTGAGATCAGAGGGATCAGCTGTGGGCTTCTTGAGCATGGGTCTGACTTCTGTGTGTTTCCAGTCATCGGGAAAGATGCAGGTCTTAAAGGAACATTAATGGTGTGTCTTAGTTCTGGGGGATGTCGGCGGCTGCTCTGTGGAAGATGTGTGGTGGACAGGGGTCTGTGAGGGCCCCTGAGTGAATGCCTTTAATGGTCGAACTGGTGTCTTCTATGATGACTAGGTTCCAGGAGGAGATGGTAGGCAGGCTGGTGTAGCTGGAGCGTTAAATGGATTCAAGGTCAGGTGTCTGGTTGTAGAAGTTGTCGTGGAGGTCCTTGATTTTCAGGTGGAAGTAGGAGCCAAGCTTGTTGCAGAGGTCCCGGGATAGGGTGATGTCTGTGGTTTCACTGGGGGGTTTGGTGCATTTCTGGATGATGCTTAAGAGTTCTTTGGAGTTGCTGGAGTTGGTGAGGATCTTATTTTGGATGAAGGCCCTTTTGGTGGATCTGATGCGTTGGTGATATTCCGCCATGGCGTTCTTCAAATCAAATCAATCAAATCCACTTTATTCGATTATTTTAAAATCATAAAAGTATGCTATTCAATCACATGATATCAGAATTAATTAATAAAAAAGAATAAAAACTAGTTTACACAAAATGTACATTTCATCTATACAAAATAGACAGTGGTGTTGAATTATTAATATTCATAGAAGCTTTACAAATTGCACATGATAGTCGGCAAATCAATGCAGATTTAGAAACAACAGAATCAACTTCATGTACGTTCTCAATTAGATGGTGGTATCAGTTACAGTTTGAGATAATACATAATCCTAGGATGTTTGCTCCAATGATCTGTTCATCTTGTTGCGGATGGATGCTACCAGGAAGTTTGCTACCCCAAACATGACGACAGGGGATTCCATTAATTGGAGGTAGAGTAATGCATGTTTTACCTGTAAGAACCCCCAATCTTTTAATAGTGGGATGATAAACTTTTTCCTCTCTCCCATATAAAATGGGCAAAAAAACACAAAGTGCATCGTGTCCTGATATGAATGGTCATCACACTTGCAAGGAGCTGCGTCCTCTGGATTGCACCACCCGCTAAAAATTCCCAATAACAAAAGCGACTGATTAAAACGAAATTTTGTGATCAGCCATCGATGGAAAGGTTTAGTGACAATTGTCAAGCACGGTTGAATGGATATAGACAGTATCAGCAATTAATGGGCCCTCACAGTTGGTTTACTTGTTTCTGTGACTTCACGATCCAGTTCTCAGGACCTTAAAAAGTTTGTTTTTACCCAGCTGATGTCAGCTTTAGTTAGACCTTCTGGGTTGGTGTAAATCTCTGGTCGTCCCAAATAGTTAGATGTAAATTTAATGAAGGACAGCCATTGTATTTCCATCACATAATCAAGTAACATACAGTCCCTGATGATTTTATGGTTCAGTGTGAGATTGGGGTTCAGCCAGGTTCTGATCCATAGAAGGATGGGGGCCATGTTTAATATGTCATAGATATATCCCATCGCAAGCTCCAGGTGTACTGCATATGTAGCAGTGGATTGGGGAGACCTAATAGGGCTCGCAGGAATTTATTTTCTTTCTCTGGATCAGAGCTGTATCTTTATAGCCCCAGATTGCTGCCCCATACCTTGCAACAGCCATAGTTTTGGCTTTGTAAATGGACAGTATTGCCTCTCCTGGTTTGCCTCCAAGTCTCTTAGCAAATCCTAAAATAGCAGCCGAAGATCTTCTTACGGCTGCTACTTTATTCAGAACTTGGGGGACCCATGAGCCTACATCGTCGAACACGACCCCTAGGTACATGAAGACTTTTACTCTAGATATTATTGAGTCATTACAAAAGGTGGTTTTAAAACTATTCCTTCTATTCCCTAGTGACATGACATGCGATTTCTCAATGTTAATAACTAGGTCCAGATTTTTCATAAACTCCCCACAGGAGTTAAGGAGACGTTGTAAACCGATGGGGGTCCTAGCCAATAACACAGTGTCATCCGCGTATAGGAGTACAGGGATGGGCGTTCCTCCCATACGCGGAATATCAGCTGTTACAGTTACCAAAACATCTTCCAGGGAGTTTATATATAATGTAAATAACATTGGGGCCAAAATGCACCCTTGGCACACCGCCCTACCAGATTTGAACCCAGCCATACACCTTCCCTTCTGCGTCATCCTAATAGATGCAGTCAGGTCTCTATGCAATTCAGCCAGAAAATTCACCTGGGCCTGGTCAAGTCCTAGCTCCAGGAGCATTATCCACAGCTTTGACCTGTTAACTAGGTCAAAGGCTGTGGATAAGTCCATAAAAGCCAGAAAGATTGAACCCTTAGCCGCAACCGTATATTTATTAATTATAAGATGTAAGTTTAGGCACTGGTCTTCGGTGCCTATCCCGGCTCTAAAGCCGTATTGTTCATTACTTAAGATGCATTTTCAGTGGCCCAGGCTGTTATCCTGGCTAAAATTACTTCACGCAGTATTTTAATTGAGGAATCAATTAAAGAAATTGGCCTGTAGCATCTTGGGTCCCCCTTTGTCCCTTTTTAAATACGGGGATTATAATGGAGCGGGACCAGGAGGCGGGGAAGGTGACAGGGGTAGAGCAAGCTGCTATGTTAAAAACATTTGTAAGAATTACTGACCAAAAGTTAGGGTTAGCTTTATACATGTCAGGTGGCACCCCATCTGGGCCGGGTGCTTTTTGTCCAGCCATGTCTGCTATTGCTTTCTGCACTTCCTTTATAGTGAAACTCGGGGAGGACACCAATGGCTCACTATTAAGTGGCACGTAAATAACAGGCTCTAGGTTACTCCCATATATATTTTCAAAATGGTTTAGCCAATCTCTTTCTCTAATGTTAACCTCTAACGGGGCATTCTCCTTACCGTTGAATAATGGGGTGTTAACGATTAACCAGAATTTGGAGCTATCCCTCAGGGTGGCTTTCTCATATAACGAGTCCCATGCCTCTTTTTTAACTTCGTTTTTACGTGTTTGCAAGATGGTTTTATATTTTTTCCTTAACAAGGTGCCTTAAGGAGCTCACTGTGAGTTTTTGTGCATTTGTTATCAAACCATCCCTGCGCCGGTTTTACTTTCTGTTGTACCTTCACTGTAAGATCGCTTGAGACCTGATGACAAATTGCTTCGTATGAGGTAATAACATCCCCACCATATCTAAGCGGATCACTGCAGGTATTAAGTTCTTTCCCGACCTTAGACCCTAGATCTGATTGTGTTAAAAAAGTCCTCAGGGGTGATTTTGTTCCATTTTAGTCTCCTCCCCTGATCCTTTGTTACAACTTCAACTACAGGTTCTGTGGTCACTGCTTTATTAAAACAGAGTAAATTATTATCAAGTTCCAGCACCACTGGTTTGTGATCACTAAAAATTGATTGTATAGCATTGTAAAAAATAACTGAGCTTAACAAGCCAGGAGATATAAACATATAGTTTATAATGGTTTCACTGTCCCTAGCACTATACGTGGCAACCCGTTCCTTCTTGTCAGCGAACCCTGTCTCGAACAGATCAGTGTCCGAGAGCAGGTCTTCCAGGGCAGCCCCCTTTGCGCTGTGTTCAAAGTGTTGGTAAGATGAATGATCCGGGTAATTATAATCTCTATACTGGCAGTTTAAATCACATAAATGAATATTAAAATCACCCATCAGGATGAAGTGGGAAAAAGTGGTTTGAGCTTCCTTATATGTGAATAAAAAATTGGCTAATGATTGGAGGTGCTCTCCCTGCATTGCATTATAAAAGTTATAAAAGTTAATATATAGGATTTTATAATTGTTAGGCAGGGTTACTTCAAGTACTAAGTAATTTGGGGAGGTAGTGTTAAGCACCTTCACTGTACCCTTTATATTAACCGAGATCAGAAACAAAAGCCCTCCTCTGTCTCTCCCTGACGTGGACATGCGGGCAGCTACAAAATACGAGGTGAACCCATTCATCCAGAAATTACACTCCCTGTCCCAAGTCTCTTGTATTGCCACGACATCATACTGTCTCACAAATTCTAGCCATATTTTGTCTTCCCTCTTGGAGCGTAATCCTGCAATATTCCAGCTCATCAATTTTGCCGGTTTCCCCCTCCCCTCTTTGTTTAGGGGGTTACATTGAGACTGATTCAATGATCTTACTTGGCAAGTCAGTCAATCAATATCTCCCAAATGTGATAGGGGTGAAAACCTATTTGTTAATACCAGTCCCTCCCTGGGCTCTGTTGTACTAGGGTTTTTTCGTTTTGGTAATAGGCCTGATTTTTGTGTTGCCCATCTGGTTAGGCAGACCGGATGTCTTACTGGATGTCTTACTGGTGCTAGAGGACAGCCTACCCCTAGATGACTCCTAGGTGGCTCTGGTCGGGGGTAAAGAAGCCAAGTGGTAGAGCTCTTATCTCTCCCTCCTTAGCTTCCATTTCCGTGGCATTCCAAAATAGACGTTTCGCCTCATAGGGTCTCTTGAAATTCACAATGAGGCAATCCCCCTTTAGATTTTTTTTGTGTTCCCCCGCCATCCTACTCGTCTTCCCATATTTATACTGGCAGAAAGATTTTTACCCCCGTACAGTTTTCATCACACCATGTCTTGATGTTAGTTAACAGTGTGTCCTGGGACTCCATCTCTCCCGGTTTCAATGGGGGTACATTTACCCCTGCCCTTATGGTGTGCCCTCCCTGTTGTTAAGGTGTCCTGAGGGGGGGGGGAGCTAAAATGAGCTGTACCCAGCACCTAGCCCGTAGCACCCTTATCTTGACCAGTAGATACTATACCACTATGATGCATTGGTGAGGGAGGAGAAATCAAAGGAATTGGTGGCGTGCAATCTCCTATCGCCTCCGGGGGCTGCATTTGCTGGGCTCGGGGTTTAGTAATAGGGGGGTCATTTGGCAAAGAGGGATATCGATCTTTTAAGGCTGTAAATGCATTTATACGCTCACATTTTCTCAGAATTTCTGCTACACATTCCTTTAAGGTCTCAATAATGTCATTAGATATCCGGGTCAGTGTCGTTTCCAGTTTTTCTGTGAGAATACTCTCAACCATGTCTCTCATAGAAGATTCAAAGTGTCTAGATGCAGAATGTCCTTTTTTCTGTTGACAAGTAATAGGCATTTTGTGCCTTTTAGACTGCCTCTTGCCGTGTTTCTTAACTGTATTTGTGGCACCCCTTGAGGGTCCTTGCTCTGTTGAGATATTGACGAGAATATCATCCTCAGGGCATGGAATGTTGGGAAGGGCCGGATGTAAGATGTCAATGCTAGGGTTAATTAGAATCTTGGGCTCCAATGGGATATTCTGCCTAAAGTTCAGGGGAGACCCTAATGTCTCTGTTGTAGAGTTTTCCAGTCCCAGCTCCCGTTCGGTATTAGCAATTTCTTTACTTAGCTTACCCACAGCGGAAGTAAGGTAGGAAATTTTTTTAGCTGAAGTGGTGGATTTTCGTGGGACTTTAGCTTTAACACATCCTCCATTGATTGAAGTTTGTAATTTACGCTTACCCATGTTGAATGATACGCCTCAGAGGGGTGGCCCGTCCCGCCCCTTGTCGTCCCCGGACGCGACGGGGAGGAAGCTGTAAGAATTTAAGCGCCTCCAGGCGCGCTACAGAGGAAGTGGGCAGTGCAGCCCTCCCAAGGCAGGCTGGGAGCTGTAGTTTACCACACTCCGCGGCCGAGCGATGTCACCAGCTCGGCGGCGGGGGCAACCACAGCGTCAGGACCCCAGAGGTGTTGTGCTGCCAGGTAGAGGATCGCGGTGAGCCGGTAAGCGTTACTGTCGCCCTTCGAGCACTTCACGAGTGCATGTCAACCCCCGCTCCTCCGTGGAAGCTGTATGGATTTAAGCGCCACCAGGCGCGCTGCAGAGGAAGTGGGCGGTGCAGCCCTCCCAAGGCAGTCTGGGAGCTGTAGTTTACCCCACTCCGCGGCCGAGCGATGTCACCAGCTCGGCGGCGGGGGCAACCACAGCGTCAGGACCCCAGAGGTGTTGTGCTGCCTTGGAGAGGATCGCGGTGAGCCGGTAAGCGTTACTGTCGCCCTTCGAGCACTTCACGAGTCCGTGTCAACCCCCATGGCGTTCTTGTTGGTCGTGCCGTCTTCTGAAGTTTAGCTGTTCTCCAGTTCTTCTTGAGACATCTGCAGATGCGTCTGCATTCTTGGAGGTCGGCGGTGAACCAGGTGGCCTTCCTGGGGTGTTGTCTGTCGATGTAGCTTAGGGGTACGAGCTTGTCTCCGCAGTTGGAGATCCATCTGTAGAGTTCTTTGGCTTTGAGGTTGGTGTTGGTTGAGGTGGTGGGGGTGTCATGGTTGAGGATGGAGTTGAGCTGCTCGTCAGTGATTTTGCTCCAGTTTCTTCATGGAGGGTGTGGTGCAGGTTTTGGTGGTGTGGGTTTGTCGACGTGGAAGTGTACGCAGTGGTGGTCCATCCAAGTGGGTTGTGTGGTGTGGGTAAAATGGATGCTGTTGCTTCCTGCGAAGATGGGGTTGAGGGCATGTCCTGTCCTGTGTGTAGGTGTGGTGAAGAGTTGTTTCAGTCTGATGTTGGCATGGTTATCCTGGATGGTGGTGGAGTTGGGGTTGTTAAGGTGGATGTTCAGATTTCCACAAGTATGTAGTCCGTGGAGGAGATGGTGTGGGGTCAGATGAGGTCAGCGGTGGTGGTGGTCAACGGAGCATAGGGTCCAGTGGGTCTGTAGCTGAGGGTGCCGCGAAGTGTGGTCCTAGGGCTGGTCTGGACCACCTGGAAGTCAAGATGTTCAGTGGTGGAGAAGGAGTTGCTCATGGTGGATGTGGAGAGTCAGAGGGAGCTCTTGTGTGCGATGATGAGTCCTCCTCCTGGGGGGTTGGCATGGTCCTTCCTCTGGATCTTGTATCCATCAGGGATGGTGGTGGCGATGTCTGGGTAGATGAGGTGTTTGTCCAGGCTTCTGTAATTAAGGCGGTACAAAACTGGGGTGGCAGAGTGGGCTAAAGAACGGTGATGGATCAAACCCAGATCTTTTGACTGGGTGTGAGTGTTTGATTGGTTTAGATGCTCCGTCCATCACCACCCCCTTTTGTACCGCTTTGGGCGCTGTAAGTGTGGCAGGGTATGCTCAGACGGGAGTCCCTTGCTCATTTTGCCACTGGATTCAAGCAAGCCGGGCTGTAGACGGCTGGAATGCCAGAAACCGGCTCTCGGAAGCTTGTTTTCAGTCCAGGGAAGGCATGGCTTGGCATTTAGGGCTGGACTGTTCCCATGAGGCACAGGGTCAGACTGATTTGCATATAGCCATGTCTGAACTGGGATGGCAGAGTGGGCTAAAGAACGGTGATGGATCAAACCCAGATCTTTTGACTGGGTGTGAGTGTTTGATTGGTTCAGATGCTCCGTCCATAACCACCCCCTTTTGTACCGCTTTGGGCGCTGTAAGTGTGGCAGGGTATGCTCAGACGTGAGTCCCTTGCTCATTTTGCCACTGGATTCAAGCAAGCCGGGCTGAAGACGGCTGGAATGCCAGAAACCGGTCCTCGGAAGCTTGTTTCCGGTCCAGGGAAGGCATGGCTTGGCAGTTCGGGCTGGACTGTTCCCATGAGGCACAGGGTCGGACTGATTTGCATATAGCCATGTCTGAACTGGGGTGGCAGAGTGGGCTAAAGAACGGTGATGGATCAAACCCAGATCTTTTGACTGGGTGTGAGTGTTTGATTGGTTCAGATGCTCCGTCCATCACCACCCCCTTTTGTACCGCTTTGGGCGCTGTAAGTGTGGCAGGGTATGCTCAGACGTGAGTCCCTTGCTCATTTTGCCACTGGATTCAAGCAAGCCGGGCTGAAGACGGCTGGAATGCCAGAAACCGGTCCTCAGAAGCTTGTTTCGGGTTCAGGGAAGGCATGGCTTGGCAGTTCGGGCTGGACTGTTCCCATGAGGCACAGGGTCAGACTGATTTGCATATAGCCATGTCTGAACTGGGGTGGCAGAGTGGGCTAAAGAACGGTGATGGATCAAACCCAGATCTTTTGACTGGGTGTGAGTGTTTGATTGGTTCAGATGCTCCGTCCATCACCACCCCTTTTTGAACCTCTGTAAATAAGGCAACATCTGGTGTGAGGGTGTCAGGGAGGTCCCAGATCTCTACCACGTGTCTTGGTAGGGAGCACACATTGAGGAGGATGCAGTTTGAGGCTCCAGAGGTGTTGGCCTTCGTCATGGGGACAGTGTTCGTGGGGGCATGGTTGGAGGCGAAGGTCTGGTGGTCAGGCTCGGGAGGCAGCCAGTCACAGACGGGCTTGCCTTAGGTTTGATTTTGGCACACCAGCAAAAAAAACAGGCACAATACAGTCTGGAATAAGGCTTGAACCCCACCCTGCAATAAACCGGGCACAGGACAACAGCACAGGAGCAGAGCTGCAGAGGAAGAGAGATTTTCTCTGGCCATGAGGTCCCCTTCCCAATGTGACAACCAGAAAGGAGCTTCCCTGACAAACCCCCAAGTGCTGCGAATGCTAAGAATATGGGCACAACAAGGAGATCCAAAGTGTTCCAAAAGGGCAGAGTCTCCCACCATACAAAAGACACCAGGGGTGGGGAGTGTAGTGCTTGGGGAGGAGTCTGTCCCAATTATTGGTAGGAATTCAGTGAGGTTACTCTATCATACCTGGGTGACATGGAGATGGCACCCAAGACCACTATGCCTTCCAAAACTGCAAAATGTATCAAGTGGGTTATCACTGGGCAAGGTGTTGAGTTTCTGAGGGACAAGGGTGTCATTATGACTATGGAAAGTAGCCAATTGGTGGCCCCAGAGCAGATTTAACCCAACAAATTCCACCAGGTTGTGTTAGCAGACAAACGTGAGGGTCACTATCCAGTGGCCCTTGGTCCATTTGAGTGGGGGAAGGTCTTATGTCTTCTAAAAGTAACTATGAGCCTTGCAATGCCTGTTAATTTTTCGCTCGGGAATGACCTAGAACACACCACCTGGATGGAAGTGGAGCTTAGGTCACACCTGGACATGTTGGGATTGCCTGAGTGTATTTATGCAATCACCAGGTCCATGGCTGCACAGGGAGAGAGTAAAGGAAGTCTGGAACCTGGTATAATAACCTGTACAGTTGCTGAAAGAGGAAAAAGGCACGGTGGATGGGGTGCCAGAGGAGTTTGCCCCAGAGCCCAGTAGAGAGGTGAGTGCCTTGGAGGGCATGATGCAACAGGATGAAGCCTATGTAGCAGGTGATGCATCTGGCAGTCACTGAATTTACTGGGAGGACAACCTCCTGTATAGTGACCTGAAGGCACCTGTGATTGGGACAACAAGAGCTTTGGTGGCCCCCAATACTACAAGGCAATCCTACTGGATCTGGCTAATAAGACACCACTGGCAGGATATCTGGGGCAGGACAAGAGCTTTGCCAGTCTTGTTCCTCACTTTTACTGGTTCCAGATATAGATTTCCCCAGATACCTTCTGTAAGACTTCCTTGACCAGCTAGGCCATGGAAAAGACAGGGAAAAGCTAGAAGGTCCGCTGAATCACTGGCCTATCACTTGTACTCCCTTTACAAGGATGGGCATTGATGTTGTAGGGCAAATTGATCCCCAGAGTGCATCTGACAACAGGTTTATCCTGGTTTTGTCGGATCATACTACTAGGTAACCAGAGGCCATCCCCCTGAGGACTACAACTGCACCTGTAGTGTCTAAGGTTCTCATAGGGATTTTTACCTGAGTGTGTTCACCTTAGGAAGAGGTGTCTGACAGGGACACCAACTTCATATCTGCTTATATACTGTCACTGTGGAGGGATTATAGAGTTACCAATATGTTTTCCACACTTTTTCATCCTTAAACCAATGAGCATGTTAAGAGATTCAAGATGATCCTGAAACGCATGATGATGGTCCTGCCCGAGGCGGTGAGGCATAAGTGGGACATCCTCTTACCATGCCTGCATTTTGCTTACAGCAAGGTACAACAGAAAGGGGTTGTCTTTAGCCCCTTTGAACTTCTGTATTGTCATCCTGTAAGGGAACCTCTTAGTATGGTTAGGCAGGGGTAGGCACAAACTCTAAAGAAACCCCCCCAAGATGTTGTTAGCTACAGGCTAGCCTTCAAAATCCAGATGAACAAGCTTTGGAAGTAAGCTTCTGACAACTAATAGGCCAGCAAGGAGGTAATAAAAAAGTGATACGACCAAACGGCAATGCCTGTGGAATTGCAGTCTGGGAAGAAAGGGTGTACCATTGTACTAGGCCCTGTGAGAGATGGTGGGGAGGAAGAGGAGAGTTAGCTTCTGACTGACCTCCTAGCATCCAACGAGAAGGATGAGTCAGTAGAAGGCATAAAGCTTTCCCCTATCCTGACTTCAGAACAGTAGAGAGATTGTCACCAGTTGCTTGGAACATTCTCCTCTCTGTTTTCCCTCACTCCTGGGACTGCCCATCTGTGTACCCATGATGTGAACACAGGAGACAGCGTCCTTGTCAAAAATAAAACATATGTGCTGTAGGATAAAGTGAGGTCCATCATAAACATTGAGGTATCCAAGGTGTTCGAGTTGGGGGTGATTGAACCCTCTTGTAGCCCCAAGTTTAGCCCAGTCGTGCTGGTGCCAAAAGTTGAAAAACAGGGCCCACATCAGAACTCTGGTTCAGTGTGGATTATAGGGGGTTCAATTGAGACAGCAAGACTGATACTTATCCAATTCCCCAATGTGATGAGCCGATGACCTTACTTCAGGGTACTGGCAGATCGGAAGGAGTCAAAGAGATGTCAGTTTTCTCCACCCCAGAGGGCCAATACTAGTTCAGAGTGATGCCCTTTGGGTTAAAGAATGCCCCTGCCACCTTTCACAGTCTGCTGAACCAGGTTCCAACTGGAGTCCTTCAGTTCTTCTTATTTGGATGACATTGCTGTCTTCAGTAGCAGCAGGAAGGACCACCTATTTCACCTGGAGGCAGTACTCATGCCCCGCGGAAGTCAGGCCTGACTATCAAGACCAGTATGTGCCAGATAGGTCAGCGGTCAGTTGTGTACCTGGGACACCTGGTGGGCAAGAGTAAGGTGCATCAATTTCAGGGCAAGAAAGAAACTATGTAAGAAAGCAAGAGGAAGTGAGAAGTTAAATAGGGACAACCCCTAGCCTCTTTTCAATATAATAATCAGTACACAAGAGAGGGAAACCATCTCAAATGGTGAACTCTTAATGTGCTAAGAGGTCAGATAGACTGGTCTCAATATATGCCAACGTGGAAGGGATCTCCTCCCAGATGAATCAGTACGACCCTTTCATCACATGGATATATTAGTAGGAACCTCATCCATTGGTACCACCAGTCGCATGTTTCATCATCGGATCCTCGCCTACTGCACCTAGTGTGAGTGGGTGGGCTTGGCACGATTTGAAAGCAGAGCTCTTACTAGACAATAAGTGCAAATCAAAAAAGCCTTCAGGATACTAATTCATGTTTATTATTAATGGGTGCAATGAACTCTAACATCTATAACTCAGTAACGTCTACATGTTTTAGCCTCTTACAAGTGCCCCTCAGGGTCAGTAGGCTTTCTTTAGAATGGACTAAGTCTGTGGAATCGCTATGGATTTTGATTGGTGAATGCTGCTTACATAATTCACTACAAGGAAGCATGCTGTCATAAAGACCTATAGGACCTTTTCCATCCAATGGCCTCTGAAATAGAAAATACAAAAACATTTTGTTTTGCGTTGAATGACACCCAGATTCATGTAATTGTCTCATGCTAGTGCACACATTAGATTATCATGTGCTAAATGCAGCATGCAGACATGTTGCTTTATTCTCAGCCTAAAGACAGTACACATATGTATATATATGGTTAGAAACACACACACAAAGCTAAATAAAAATAAAACAGAATAGCCAGTAGTGTTAAGCTTGCACACACTAGTGTTTTTCAAAGATTTGTCATGTTTATGACACCTACTTCACTCATAAACATTCAGGCCTCATGGGGTAGTGGCGGGGATCCCTGGTGTCACACTCTAAAAGGATATAAAGGATAGTGTTTACCCTTCGTTTCAGAAAAGGGTTTTATGTTTTATGTGTTGAAGGCTGTAGGAGAACGTGACTCATGTGACCTTACTCATGTGGTCCCTGAATGGACAAATGGTTAAAAATCGGCCAGGTGGTAATTTTCACTTAATGGATGCATTAATCTTGTGGAATTGACCCGCATTATCTGAGGCTGAATAATTATTGAAGTATGCACCATGATTCCCAAGTTCTGGCAGTGACTGAGTGCCAGAGTGCTGGGAAATGTATTCCAGCCTCCCAAAAGCCCTTTGGGGCAGATTTACAAGCCATGTATGCTACATTTGCACCGGCGTTGCATCACTTTTGTGACGCAGCGGCAGCGCAAAGCCAGCGCCATGCTGCGGGATATTTACAACATGACGCATCTTGTACAGCCCTGCGCCACATGTGGGCGTTACGGCACAGAGGGGGGCGATCCGGCACAGGAATGCCTCCTAAAAGTGGCTGAGTGAAATCTACAAGATTTTATTCAGTCACTTTTAAGGCCATGCTGCGTCAAAACCCTGCGCCTGCTTGAAGCAGGCGTGAGGATTGACGCAGCTTGTTAGGCATAGGGGCACCCCGAGACTTGCTGGAGCTGCGTCGCATCTGTCTATTCTTGCCCCATGGTGCATTGGCATTGTGTCTGCCGTGATGCACAATAACTGGCGCATCCCAGCTGATATGCAGGGAAGCGCCAGTTGTTGTAAATCTGCCCCTTAGTTCCCCACGAAAGAGTCAGAAAAACGAATCCAGGATCACCCATAGGTGGAAAGTGTAGTCACATGTGAAAGGAAAAATGGAAAACGTAGTCCCATTTCCTGTGTGTTATCCTATCGATCAATGGAGAAGGAGGAGGACAAATGGCAAAAGGGGTTATATCAAGAAGAAGAAGCCACATACTAGGGAAAAAGATAACAAGTGTAAAAGTATGTTTTTGTTGGGCAGTGATGTCAGTAATGATTAATGATTATTCATTAAATTAAGAACTATTTTTTCAAATTTAGTGTAGAATCTTTATGTGTTGTGTTTTTACTGTTTTGCTGTTTGATGTTTTGCACAGATTCTTTACACATGCCTCTTGAGTTAATCCTGACTGGTCAGTGACAAGATACCAGAGGGTGAGCACAGGTTAATTTAGGGTGTGTTTGTGACTTACCATGACTAGGATTCTGGTTACTGTTTGAGCATGACTTCAATCCCAATCAACAAGGTACCCAATTTGAAACAACCTACTATAATGCTAATGCATAAACAAAGTGAGAGAGACTTGCATGTTTTCTCATCTGTAGGTGGAGGTCTGGCTAAGCGTTTCAAATCTCTGTTTATTCATGCAAACTTCATGGGCACTTTAAATACATCTTTTCTGCTATGTGTCTATGCACACTGTGTGACGGAGCTCCTGAATAGTGCATGTGAAGTGCTCTCTGACTTGACTAATAGTATAACTAAAACGTTCCACTTTTTGAACTAGATGTTGGCATGGCAGCAGTAACTCAGCATCTGACTATAATTTTATGTGTCTACCTGTCACCTTTTGAATATAAATTGTGTGTGAATCAATGTTGTGAGGACAAGCTGATTGTTCTGAGCTATGTCATCTAATTTTCTAGATTGCTATGTTAAGTTATGTTATTGATTACTCGTAGAGCGCACGATCACCGGGTAGGTCTCTTGGCGCTAGGTAATGATAGAGACAAGGTTCTCTACTATTTGTAAGCTTGTGTAAACAGCCATGTCATTAGAAGTTGCCTACATTTGGTGTAGATGGATGCCTGCCTCATTTTCAATGGAAGGGTGTTCCAGAAGTGAGGGGTTACGATAGAGAACCTACGTCCCCAATCCTGAGTTACTTGTAAGTATGGGTGACCAAGAAGTGAAGATGGCTTGACCGTAGTTCTCTCGTTGGATAGTATTTTACGATGCGAGCTTTCACTAAACCCGGGCATCTCAAATGAAGCAGCTTGAACACCATGCAGCATGACTAAAATCTGCATCTCTGAGCCACCGGCAGCCAGTGGAGGTCCCTAGTCTCCTGCATGATAGAACCCCCTCTTGGAAGCTGAACCATCATCCTGACAGCCTGGTTTTGAATTAGCTGAAGCTTGTGCAGGAGGGATTTCGGGAGATCCAGGTAGAGAGAGTTAGCGTGGTCCAATCGGGACATAACCAGTGCCAAGATAACTTGGATCAAAGCTTCTCTCGTCAAGTGCTTCTTAATCTTTTTTATCCGCCAAAGTTGTAGGAAACACGCTGAGGTCACTGCACTGCTCTGCTGTTTACATGATAGATCCTCATTAATGATCACACCCAGTCTGTTTACTGCCCTTTTCGGAGTTGAAGGGCAGCCCTTCTTACTAGGCCACCACCCTGGATTCCAACCTACCATTCTAATCTTAGTGAGGGCTATCTCAGTTTTGTCTAAGTTAAGTTTCAGTTGGTTGTTATTCGTCGATCCACTGATGAATAGCCTGGTGTTTTGGAAGTACTATCTAGCTGCCTTGCTGTCGTTGATCACAAATAACAGTCAACACTGATTTTCAATTTTTGTGATAAAGGGAAATCCTCAGATTGCTAGAGGCAAATGCTAGCTCCAAAGCAAAAACCAACTACTGAACATTTCCATTCTAAATTCCCCAGTGAATTTTAACTCTAAATAAGGGTCTTTGCTTTATAAACTGTTACTTTTTGCCTTCCAGCCATGAGATGCTTCATATGCTTGTATAGTTGACTGGAATCTTCCAATGTGCAACAACTTTAATATGTTTCTCAATTTTTCCCCCTCAACCATTAACAAGTACAAGACAAAAGTGAAGTTTACTAATCTAACCCATAAAAATTTGCAATGGACATAATGGACATAATTTGTCCATCATGCTACAGACAATTTTAACTGTCTTTTGTCCTTATGTTACCAATACTTTGAACAGCATTTAGATGTCATACAGAGAACAGAGAAAGTGGAATTTGAGTCAGCTCCTTCAGCTGTTGGGTATAATATATGTTTCAGACTTCGCAGTTGGCTAAATGGGCTGTCATTCTAGACTGTACTATTTTGTGGAAGGTTAAATTGGCCCTCTCCTTATGGAGAGCACAATTAATCGTATCCCAGGATTGGATATTTTTAGGCCATAGGAAACAAGCAAAAATCATGATACTTTCTAAATTGAATATATAAATGTATATGTTGAAACCTCAGGCAAACAAAGCACCACAAAGAATATTTGCCATTGTTCTTTTATACTTTCAATAAAATTGGATATGCATAGGCAAATAATCTGTCCATAATTCTCTGGTATCATGAGTTTGAAGTGACACTGCTAGAAACTTGCAGGACCTCTAGTAATTTCTTAAGGCACTTTAGTCTGTTACTTCAAGCATTTGGTTCTAATTCAAGGGAACTTTAGTAATGGCTTAGGGTAATGTTGCCTGGTACAGCAGCCACTTGTATCTGGATTAAGGCATCTCTTTGAATTACCTAAAATACTGCTGCTGCTATGGTATATACTTGTATCAGACTCACCTCCATCTTCTCCCTTTTCTCTGCCCTCCTCTTGTCTCTTCTTGCTAACTCTTTTGTGTTTCTCTTTTTTTTCCAGCAGCTTGCCACTTTTCATGTCACTTTCTCTCTTCACTATCTATGTGCCCTCTTTCTCCCTCATTCTTAGCGTTTCTGGGCTACTTTGACACCTTTATTGACTTTTGTCAACTTCCTTCTGCCTCTTTCTGCTACTGTCTTTTTTCACTGCTGCTGCCACTGCCGTTCTTGTTTCCTGCTCCATGCCCTTATCCCCTCATGCTCACATTATGCTCCCCACCTCCTCCACCCCGTCCTGCACTGTTACCTGCCTTTCCCGACTCTTTAGCCATTGTTTTGTCATGCCCCTCTTCACATGACGATATCCACGCCCACCTCGTCCCACCCTCCTATCGCAGGACCTGCTTAATGGTCTTTGACCGGGACCAGGGCCAGTCCCCCTGGCCCTCCAATATCAACAATAGGCAAAAAGGGAGTATCTTACACAAGCTCTCAGCTTATTGACTTCAAAAATACCACTAACACCCAGCACTGCCCCCACTTCAGCTTATACGCCTTTGTCAATAAACCAGCATCAAGCTGTCCCAATTGCTCGTTCAAGCTGGTTTTACCCACCCTGTCCCCACCTCCCAGCTCTCACACCCCTACCTTCCAACCCTGAACACATTTATTCAGCTCTTATAAATGCACGCTCCCTTCCCAACCATAAATTTGAAGTTCACGAATTACTAACCAACCACAACATAGACCACATATTCATAACTGAAATGTGGGGTGATCCTTTTTCTGGACTCGACTTTTGCGCTGCCACTCCCGACGGATACTGTGTACTCAGGCAGGGTAGACCCTTAAAGAAGGGTGGTGGCTTAGTGATTATTTATTGAGACAAATACTTAACTAAAATAAACACAATTGGCTCACCAGGTTGTGACTGACCTTCTCCATTATGCTCTCAATCACCCAATCTTTCAAAGGAACCATCCTCTACCGCCCAACATGCTCTCGAGCTGATTTTCTGACAGATCTAGACAGCTTGATAGAGCCAGTGGCAGGAGCTCCCGATTACACCATCCTGTGATATTTAAATTTGTATCTAGAATCACTAGATGACAAGGACTATACCTCCCTTACAACAGACTTACTATCAGCGGGTCTCCTCAGCTAGTTACAAAACACACTCACCAGGTAGGCCACACACTTGATGGTCTCTTCACTAATAATATCAACATCTCCCTATCTGCTGTTATACCTGAGGAAAATCGAATTTTGCCCTGTTATGTGTCCCTACGTGTTCCCCGTCATATGTTATATGTGCATGATCGCTATGCATATTTACCCCTTGACCGAATAAAGACGCATTTACAGTTGTGTCCAACGTTAGTATGCCAGTTATCCAGTCCTTCTTAAAGCAACGTGAATTAGGCTTCTAGGCCTATGTTGCCAACGTCTTTACATTGTGCACGATAAATCATCGAGTTGCACCCGTTTCTAGGCCTCACAGGGCCCGGACACCAGATTCGAGCCTCAAGTCTCCTGAACCACTCCGAGGAGAGATGCAGCCCCGCCCGCATCCCTGACCCTTCACTTACTTCCTGCCCAGCAGCGCGGTGCCCGGCCTGGCCTAGCCTGCCTGTCTGCCAAGAATATGTTATGCCTACAGTTATCTGTTCAACTCCCCGGCTTCACATTCCTAGTTAACGAACCGCATAAACATCTTCATCTATAGTCTAGTCTTCCTGTCTCCAGGCAAGAGAATTACTGAATTAGTATCCATAGAAGATCCATAGCACACGCAATACATGAAGAAATATATGCATGCACTAACCTTAGTGACAAGTAGCCTTTGCCCTGATGACTTTTAGATTCAAGCAACATGTACTCCAAACACAAGATATCAGATATGCTATAGGTACAGGTCGTTCTGACATCCCAGACTTTAGTCTCCTCTTCTAGTGCTGGAAGTCAGAGCCCCCAGCTCTCCCCAGTTACACGTCATGACCCGTTTGCGCGCACCAGTAGGTTAAGGGTTCCAGCTGCCTATGAAGCCCCCTCCATGTGTCCACCCACTTATGACACTTCTGTGACGTTTACATCACACACCTCTGTGCACGCCCTGTGCACGCCTTCTTTCACGCCCATATGTTCTTATCTTCCGTTTGTCACTTGTTACGCCTACTGTATTCAATGCAATTGTACTGTTTTACTATATATACTGTATGATGTTAATGAGATATTAGCTGTCCCGCCTGTCCCTCTTTTCCTGTGTCTGTCTCTTCCTGAACCTTAGCAGGTGATGGAACCCGATGGTCCATTGGCTCGAGCCACTTAATTAAAGCCCGTATGACTCAGATACCACGGATTCTGCCTCTTATTTATTGAGCTATCCTTTTCAGTTAATGCATAGAAAAATAGTACCGGTAATTATTTATTTATTTACCACATAAATGGCGCCCGAACAGGGACGAGCCCCTTCCCCACGCGCCGGAGATGTAACGCAGGCCCCCTGACCCTTCTACAGCCGTGACGGACCTCTACTGCGCACCTGCAGGTATTCCTGCTCAAGTCTCCCTCAGGCCCACGGAGGAGACGGAGACTGCGGTCCGGCATCCAGACGAGGCGGTGAGGAAGGCGGATCGTCCCGACCAGAGCCCAAGCCGAGAGAGCAAGGTCCGAGGTATCCTGAGGCCCACCTGTTTCCGAAACCCGAGGCGCATGCGTAGTGCGTAGTAACCCGACGTCGTAGCAGTCCAGTCCAGTCCGAGGCCTTCAGTTTTGCTTCCCGGTGAGTACCGTTGCTGGGAACGTATCTAGACGGGTTCATTAATTTGTGCCCGGTCCGACGGGTTTGGGTACACAGATCCGGTCCGACGTGTTCACTTAGGTGGATACGGTATGACGTGTCTCTTTAGGAGACCGGTATGTTCTGTACTGTTTTAGCAGTGCATCCAGTAATTCTAGTAAGTCTGTTCTCTGGTATAGCTTCTCGAGAAGTTCCAGTATTATGTTTTCGATGTATTAGGTAGTATCTGTTCGAACTGTTGTTAATGTGATTTTGATGTTGTGGTATGAGTGATTTGTTTTGCTATTCATTACTGTGTTCATTGTGTATTGTGTTCAAGTACAAGTACGTTCAAATATGCCTCTGTTTTCTAAGTTACGTCAGATAAAAACCAGAAAAGCGTTACTTGAAGAATCAGTTCCTGTCCCTCCTAGGGACAGTCCTGGACATTTCATGTATCATAAACATGGCTTAGATGCCATACTGTATCTAGATTTATGGGTGGATTATACCAAAGATCTCGAAGAGAAATATAGATGGCCTGTTTCAGGAACGTGGGATGCCGAGTGCATCATGAGAGTAGAGGAAGCATTATGGAAAAAGAAAGCCAGACAGTCCCAGAAAGATGCCATAGAATTGTGGCGTAAAGAATCGCATAAAAGAACAGAAAAAGAATTCAGAAAAACAGAATTAAGTAGGGAATCCTCAGAAAAAGCCCAAGAAAGGGAATTACTAGAAGAAGGTGAACGAGTTAGAGCAGAACAGTCAGACAGACAAAGAAATGCCCTTATTAAGGGTATGTATCCCCTTCTCGCCGAGGGTTTGCCTAAGGCGACCCCGGAAACACCTTGTAATTTACCGCCACCATTGGTCCCGACTAAACTACGTCATAAACCGACTGCAGCTGAAATTTTCCTTTCTTCCTATTTAGACGACACTGTCCCAGAATATGCTAATACGAATCCTACTCCGCCTGTTCAACCTCAACACCCTGTTAATAACGTAATTACTGTTCCTCCAGCCGTTGGTCCCGGGAATCCTGTTAATGTGCCAGTACCCCAGGACCAACCCACATTACGTACGCCTACTTTACCAGTCACATTACCAGCAGCCGCACATTCAGTATTAATTGACGATTCTAGTTCAGGAGGAGCAGGGGGAGGTATTCCTATCACCCCGCCTCAAACAAAACGACTGACGCTGAGAGACGCAGCATTACAGCGCACGCCAAAAGTGGCTACGTACGAAGCCCTCAAAAGGTACCTTACTGATTGTAGATATGACCCAGTGCCAGGCGAAGATCACATGATATTATATTCCGTACGTTTACGACGAGTTGCAAACTTTTTGATTACCATATCAGATATGGAAGAACATTTAGACAGAATATATCATTTCATCCGAACAGGGGAGAAACCAGAAAGTATTCACGAAGCTATGACACAAAGGAAAGTTGAGATTCAAGGCATGATTTTGCAATTTTTAATAAATTGTTTAATAAGAGAACAGGATCATCCTGATAAAGACAAAGACGAGATGAAGGTCCTGACAAGATGGAGTGACAATATAGCAGAAGGAAAACACAAGACACAAAATTGTATAGAAACCATGTACAGAAAGATTCGTAAAGAAATTATAAGCATACACGAAAGGGAGAAAGCAATGAGAGTAGCCGAGAAAGAGAATGACTCTTCAGACGAAGATGTAGACACTGAGAATCCCACCAGAATAGCGTATGTAGGTAGGACGAGACCTTTTGATAGACACACACGCCTAGACTACAAGAAAGCTTTTCCTCCTCCCGTACCAGAACAGTGTTCTCTTGAACATTTATTCCAGGCTACCGATAAAGTTCTGAAACTACGAATAGGTTACAGTGAGCTTAGTACCAGGCATGAACAGGACCTAGCCCGATCAGCAGTTCGATGGACTAGTGATTCTACCATGTTTTCAGACGAAGTAGTGGCTCGAATGTTTCTGAAGCTGCCCCCAGACGAACAGCGACTGGTGGGTATGTACATGATCCAGCATCTCATTACACTGTATGAGGATCAGCATTCTGATCCAGGTCCATTATATAATGTATTGAACGAGTTACTCCTAAACAGATGGAAAGGTCTAGGTACCGATTTGATTAGCGTCATTTTAGAACAACGCCACAAATACAGAACGTTCCTGACTCCACATTTTGTTCCTGTTCCACCCCCATTCTGCATAGATAGACAGAATCCGTTGCGAGAAGTGCATCCTGTTAAGGGAACGGGGGGTGCCCTCGAACGAGTATTTGTTTACACCCCTTTAACGAAAATAGAACTACTAGAAATGAAAAAGTTAGTGCCCTGTCACGATAAAGATCCGGCAGGGTTCCACCGTGAATTAATAGACATGCTCCGTATGGGAGAATACACGTATCCCGATATCATCAAAATGTTAAAGGTCCTGTTGCCTGCGGGCATATATGAACAACTCAAAGAAAAAGAATGGGAGGTGGGAGAGAAAAAGATTGACTGGACAGCGTTAGAGAACGAAGATAACACACGAGTTCCTGGTACTGGTCTCGGGGAAAAAGCCAAGGAATTGCCCGAACTGTTAATACAAGTCTTGCCAAGATTACTAGCCACGAAAAAGGAAGACTGGGATGCCATCTCAGCCTGTAAACAGAAACAAGACGAAGACACTAGTGATTTCTATTCCAGATTTGAGAAATGTTTCATTATTAATAGCGGCTTGAAAACAAGTAGTGAGTCGTATCCACATCTTTTTGTTACCAAACTAGTTGAGAATTCTTTACCACAAGTTAAAAATCGCGTACTAAAAGTCGAGAGTACCTGGCAAACTAATACCCCGTCCCAAATGCTACAGATGTTACAGTATCACCAGAACCGAATCAGGGAAGAACAAGAACACGAAAGGAGACGTATGAAAGACACGAAAATGAAAGTACTAGTTGCACAGTCTGTTCCAGCAGATAGTCAAAAGAGGGGTACGAATCAAACTAGTCATTCTGCAGTACCCGTTAAAGGGACATGCAATTACTGTAAACAGCCAGGTCATTATATAAACGAATGTGCAGTTCTGAAACACAACATAGCTACAGGTAAGACGAAAGAGAGACCGCGTCCTCCTAGACAGGAACAGGTTCCGCAAAATTCGCAACCACCGCAGAACGCACAACAGACAGTTACAGTACCGCAGCCTATAGCTGCCACACAACACGTTACACAGCAGGTGTACCAGTACGCACAGTCAGATTATCCAGAATATCAGCAGTATTCATGAAACAGCCTAGAGAGGGAGGTTGGCTTGCCTCTCATCGAGGTTCCTGTAGATCAAGAGGGTCCCTATGTACACAGTCAGGTATTAGGGAAAGACAGAAAATTTCTGATTGATACAGGGGCAAGTAGGACTACCATCAGTCATGACGAGGTTCCAGGGGCTCCACTCTCAGGCTCAAGAAATGTTTCCCTGGGATTTTCAGGAAAGCCTATTGTTAACGAAATATCGAAACCAGTTTCCCTAGAAGTTGGTCCATTGTCCCGAACTACAGACTTGTTACTTACGAAATCATGTCCTGAAAATGTACTTGGTATTAAAACACTGAAAGAATTAGGTGCTGTGATATGCTGTTCTCCGGAAGGAGTGAGATTGTTTTTACGTGATTTTAAAGGACATTATGTGTTAAGAGATTTTGATCCAAGATTACTGAATGTACCACAGCATTTATGGGCGCAAGGTCCAACTGATGTAGGTTGTATGCACATTACACCCTATCGTGTCACTCTGAAACAAGGAGTTGTGTTACCACGAATCCGACAGTACAGATTGCCACCTGAGGCTGTATCAGCCTTATCGAAAATCATTGACGAGCTCATTGCTCAAGGAGTAGTTGTAGAAACTGACTCCAATGTATGTAATTCTCCTATCATTCCGATTCTTAATTGTACTGACCCAAATGCACCTCCAGTTTATCGATTAGTGATTGACCTTCGAGAACTTAATAAATGTATCATACCCAAGTACCCAGTGGTTCCAGATATCTCTTCCCTATTGACTGCCATTGATTCCGAAGCTACGTTCTTTACTGTTATTGATCTCAAGAACGCTTTCTTTAGTGTCCCCATTCATCCAGACAGCCAGTTCCTTTTCGGATTCTGTTTAAATGGAAGAAGCTATAAATTCACACGTGCACCTCAAGGTTTCACAGAAAGTCCTAGTATTTACAGTCAAGCACTTAAAAGACAACTAGACAGTATTCACATGCCAACTGACACTGCCCTGCTCCAGTATGTCGATGATCTATTGATCACAGCCCGTACAGAACGTGACTGCGAATGTGCATCACTGACAGTCTTGTATTTTCTGGCAGAGATGGGGCACAAGGTGTCCCCTTCGAAACTGCAATTCTGTGTCCAGCAAGTGGTATACCTTGGACACTTGCTGTCCAAGAGGGGTAGAAAGTTGACACCTGACCGTATCCAGTTAATAGCACATCTTCCACAGCCCAAGACACAGAAGGAGGTACGAGCTTTTATCGGCCTCACTTCTTACTGCAGACAATGGATTCCTCAGTATGCATATCTAGCCAAGCCACTGATACAGTTGACAACACAGGAGGCAGCCACATCGACTGTCCTCCCTTGGACCCAGGAACATACACTTGTTTTCAATGAGTTAAAGAAAGCTTTATGTAATGCACCTGTGTTAGCGACACCAAACTACAGTAAGCCTTTTACACTTTTTGTCACTGAACGTGATGGTACAGCATTATCTGTTCTCACGCAAGATCAAGCAGGACAACACAAGCCTTGTGCTTATTTTTCTAGCACATTAGATCCAGTAGCCCAGGCTCTGCCTGCGTGCCTCAAATCAGTTGCAGCCACAGCTCTAGCTATCAGACAAAGTGATTCCATAGTGTTAGGACACTCCCTGACAGTACAAGTTCCACACTCCGTGGAAGTTCTTTTAAACCGAACACAGACTCAGCACTTGACAATTGCACGATTAACGGGGTATGAACTGACACTGTTTCAGCCACACATAGAAATCAGACGCTGCAACATATTAAATCCTGCTACACTGTTACCCTCGATTACATCAAACCCTGCCACACATGACTGTGTGGAAGTTATTAACACCATGACAAAGCCAAGACAAGACTTGACGGACATTGCATTACCTGACCCGGACCTGACACTTTACGTGGATGGTTCATGTATGAGAACGAGTACAGGAGAGTTAGTAGCTGCATATGCAGTGACTACTGAAACTGAAGTTATAGAAACACATCGTATTGACACCTTGTCTGCTCAAGCAGCAGAGCTCATCGCTCTGACCCAAGCCTGCATACGAGCCAGGAACCTGAAAGTAAACATATATACAGATTCACGTTATGCATTCGGAGTCGTACACGACTTTGGAGTCCTCTGGCAAGAAAGAGGTTTCATGACCTCTCATGGAGCCAAGATTCAGCATGGCCCCCTCATTCAAGCTCTGTTAGAAGCAATACATTTACCGACAGCCATTGCCATTATGAAGTGCAAGGCACATACGAAAGCCACTGACACCATTTCCCAGGGTAACGATCTAGCAGATCGAACAGCCAAGCTTACAGCTCAGACTCCAGACATTCCAGTTAACATGACAAAGACAGATGTTCCAGATCAGACGACTTGTATGACAGTTAAGGACCCTACACAGGACGTCCAAGACATACAGACACATGCTACCCCAGACGAAATCAAGAAATGGTCTGAACAAGGAGGGGTCCAGACAGATTAGGGATGGTTGACGAAGGGAAAAGCCACATGGTTTCTCCCTGACTCTATGGTTCAAGTCATTATTAATACAGCACATAGTCCAGCACATTTAGGAGAAAAAGCCATGTTAGATAGCATCCAGAACCTCTGGTTTAACAAGCATTTACGAGCAGCAGCGAAGCAGAAAGTGCGTACCTGCATGATCTGTTGTCAGTTCAATCCAGGTAAAGGTGTTCCGGTGGAACAAGGTGGATTCCATCCTCCTGACCACCCTTTTGAAGTCCTCCAGATGGATTAAATCCAGATGGATCGATGCCGAGGTTTCAAGTATGTCCTCGTAGTTGTATGCGCTTTGTCTAGATGGACAGAAGCATATCCAGTCCCAGATTACACTGCCGCGACCACTGCCAGGCAGTTGGTTCGTGAGTTCTTCCCACGCTATGGTTTGCCCAGGGTCGTGTATTCAGACAACGGACAGCCATTCTCATCCGAACTCATGAAACAAGTATCACTTTTGTTAGGGTACCAGTGGAAGTTCCACTGTGTGCGACATCCCGAGGCAGCTGGCCTCGTCGAGAGACACAACCAAACTCTGAAAATACGAATAGCGAAGGTCTGTGCAGAGAAAGGTGTAGATTGGATGGTAGCCCTGCCGGTTGCCCTCTTCTACATGAGAATGGTCGCTCACTCCCGATCGGGTCTGTCACCGTATGAAGTAGTGTTTGGTTGTCCCCCAAACATGTGGGGTACACCTATGCCACGTAAAATCACCGATGTTGACAGTAATATGCTGACAGATTACCTAGCTTCCTTGATGTCTGCACTACTCTCTTGTCGTTCACAGGTCGCCGCTGCCTTTCCAGACAACACCCAGGTGAAACCGCACGAGGTCGTTCCAGGCGATCTTGTTCTCATCCGAAACTTCGATCGTTCAAGCCCGCTGGAGCCCCGCTGGAAGGAGCCGAAACTTGTTCTGATGACCACAAGGACCGCCGTGAAGCTGGAAGGACGAAAGGGTTGGCTTCACTCCAGCCACATCAAGCGTTTCCATGGACTGCGTCCAAAGACTTTTTTCAAGGACTGCCCCGATACTGACTCTAAACTTCCCCTGTTAGAGAAAACTCCGCAGCAGGAGTATAAACTCAAGTTAAGGTCTAGCAAGTCAGACAGCGTTTAATTGTTTAAGTCCCTCTCGGGTGAAGCGGTTAGACAGGTTCCTGACATGTATGAGATAGACCCACATAGTGAGAGAGATAGACGAAACTCCAAGATAACCAAATACTGTAAAAGTCTGCGAAGCAGATGTGTTGTTACATTATTGTTTATGTTATTTCTGAGTCTTACGATCACATGTATAAGTTATATGCTACATGTATTCTTTCCTCCTCTTGATTCGCATGTACATCTTTCCTCTAATGATACAGTAGAACACACTTTCAGTGAACTACCCCCTCACGAGTTATCCTACCGACTTGCAATGTGCAACAATACTTTTATTCGTATGTTACACTATTCACACCAGACCAGCAATGCCACTAATTGCTGGGTGTGTGGTCGACTCCCCCCTTACCAGACACCGAAGGGAGTTCTGCCACTCTTTCCCTATCCATTTTCACACAATGGTTCGTGTGGAGCATGGTTTACATTAACATCATCCTTAGACGATAAGTCCCTTCTGAATAGAACATGTTTCCCAGACAAGGAAGGTCTTTCCCACAGGACAGGGTTAGATCTAGAAAATGAAGTATATGATCTTATAATTTCTCCTCCAACTCCATGGTTTTGAATGTTCAGTTCGAGACTACTCCAGATTTGCCTTCTATAACAGTTCTACCAGTGAAAGGCGAATTATGTGTTAGAAAGAATGGTTCAGTACATCTAGGACACAGTGATTGTAATACTGTGGTCGAGTATAGTGACAGTGGGAAATCTACTTTCAAAGCCTCACGTCATTCATATTTTATATGTGGTCAGACCGCATATGTACGTTTGCCCCTAGATTGGGATGGAACATGTTAAATCGCCTTCCTACTGCCACCAGTTTTCCTGGCCCCATCCGATTATCACCGAAATACACATCTAGTACACGTCAGACATAGAAGGGAGATCGAGTCCCCAATTGTTGATCAAACTGAAACTGCATTAGAACAGTATACAGATTTCAATAAAGGTTTCTTTTTCTTCATAGGTCCTATCCAGAATAGTAAATTAATACGCAGGTTAACCAGAACCCTTGAAGCAGTAGTGAATGAGACTACTTCCGCCCTAGGTAACTTAACAGAAGAGCAATCTGCTATGAGATTTGTTGTTCTTCAGAACCGCCTTGTTCTTGACGTCATACTGGCCGATAGGGGCGGAGCTTGTAGAGTCATCGGATCTAGTTATTGCGTTTTCATTCCTAATAACGCACCGTCTGTATATTCAGCAATAACAAGACTTCATAAAATAGCCCATCAGCTACACCAGAATCCAGGCACCTGGACATGGTCTGGTTGGCTCTGGAGTATAATATCTGCCTGGGGATGGAAAGTACTGTCATTCCTGGGAGTAGTAGTAATGATCATATTCAGTTGTTGTCTCTGTTTACAATGTGGCCCTGCGATTTGCGGCTTGTGCGCCACCTCTTGTATTCCCCGTCCAAAGTCCTATTCCCAAAAGATAAAAGACGAGCAAATGATGCTGTGTGAACAGATAGATCGTATCATGAATATTGATGTTTCCTGAAGGAAACGTAGGGAACAAGGAGGGAATGAGGAAAATCGAATTTTGCCCTGTTATGTGTCCCTACGTGTTCCCCATCATATGTTATATGTGCATGATCGCTATGCATATTTACCCCCTTGACCGAATAAAGACGCATTTACAGTTGTGTCCAACGTTAGTATGCCAGTTATCCAGTCCTTCTTAAAGCAACGTGAATTAGGCTTCTAGGCCTATGTTGCCAACGTCTTTACATTGTGCACGATAAATCATCGAGTTGCACCCGTTTCTAGGCCTCACAGGGCCCGGACACCAGATTCGAGCCTCAAGTCTCCTGAACCACTCCGAGGAGAGATGCAGCCCCGCCCGCATCCCTGACCCTTCACTTACTTCCTGCCCAGCAGCGCGGTGCCCGGCCTGGCCTAGCCTGCCTGTCTGCCAAGAATATGTTATGCCTACAGTTATCTGTTCAACTCCCCGGCTTCACATTCCTAGCTAACGAACCGCATAAACATCTTCATCTATAGTCTAGTCTTCCTGTCTCCAGGCAAGAGAATTACTGAATTAGTATCCATAGAAGATCCATAGCACACGCAATACATGAAGAAATATATGCATGCACTAACCTTAGGGGCAAAGTAGCCTTTGCCCTGATGACTTTTAGATTCAAGCAACATGTACTCCAAACACAAGATATCAGATATGCTATAGGTACAGGTCGTTCTGACATCCCAGACTTTAGTCTCCTCTTCTAGTGCTAGAAGTCAGAGCCCCCAGCTCTCCCCAGTTACACGTCATGACCCGTTTGCGCGCACCAGTAGGTTAAAGGTTCCAGCTGCCTATGAAGCCCCCTCCATGTGTCCACCCACTTATGACACTTCTGTGACGTTTACATCACACACCTCCGTGCACACCCTGTGCACGCCTTCTTTCACGCCCATATGTTCTTATCTTCCGTTTGTCACTTGTTACGCCTACTGTATTCAATGCAATTGTACTGTTTTACTATATATACTGTATGATGTTAATGAGATATTAGCTGTCCCGCCTGTCCCTCTGTTCCTGTGTCTGTCCCTTCCTGAACCTTAGCAGGTGATGGAACCCGATGGTCCATTGGCTCGAGCCACTTAATTAAAGCCCGTATGACTCAGATACCACGGATTCTTCCTCTTATTTATTGAGCTATCCTTTTCAGTTAATGCATAGAAAAATAGTACCGGTAATTATTTATTTATTTACCACATACCCCTTACCTGGACAAACCACTCTGCATAAACTTTCACTATTCAGGTTAGAAAAACGAATCGCCTGCACATCGGCTCCCGTGTTCCCAAACAGCTTTGGGCATGGAGGCACATTAACACTCATCTTCTACAAACAACCCTTTCCTGCACTCAACACAATCTCACATCAGACCCTGATCTAGCTTCTAATAATTACTTACACTGGCTACACAATGCCTTCAGCATCGTAGTACCTCCTAAGAATGTTTCCACTAACCGAAGTGCTCCCTCCGCCCCTTGGTTCTAAGAGGCGCTCAGACTTGAGAAGCAATGTTGCAGAAACCAAGAAAGACGTTGGAGTAAACTCTATGATAATTATGACAAAGCATATTATAAGGTCGAGATGATCAAATATAAACATCTCATCGTCGCAGAGAAAAGAAAATATTACCTTACTCAAATACAGTCGGCGCAAAACTCCACCAAACAGTTATTCCAGGTGGTAACCAAACTATCATGTCCACCGAAAAGCTCAACCATAGATGCTTCTCAAGTCCTCTGTAATTCCCCTGCTAACTTCTTTGAAGACAAGGTCAGTTATAGTTACTCAAACTTCTCAATCCAGGTCAATTCCAGCCAATCCAGTTACAAACATTTTCAACAAATCCCCTGCCACGATGCTCTCACAATTCAGTCAGGTTCCACCCGAGCAGATAATAGAGCCTATCTCATTTATTAAATCAGGATCCCCCCTTGACCCTTGCCCCCTTCCATTCTAAAACTCATCCCAGGTTCAATAGGCTCTATCCTTATCAATATTTGCAATTCAATGTTCCATATAGGTTCCTACCATTCAGTTTGGAAACCAGCTATCATCAAACCTCTACTAAAAAAAACAATCTCGATCCCTCAGATTTTAAAAATTACAGACGCATTGCATGCCTCCCTTTTTCATAAAAGAAATTCGAAAAAATTATGAGCATTCAATTATCTCAATTCATTGACTGCAACAATCTTTTGGATGATACCCAATTTGGGTTTAGGAAGGGACACGGGACGGAGACGGCCCTCATAAAGGCATCTGACGAGATCAGGATGATCCTAGGCCAAGGTGGCACGGCAGTCCTGATCCTACTGGATCTGTCCGCGGCCTTTGACATGGTTGATCACTCCATCTTGATCGACCGTGTCTCCTCCATCGGCATACAGCATAAGTCCAGAGCCCTTTTAACGTCATTTCTCTCCAACTGTACCCTGTCTGTTAAACTTGGTGACTTCTGTATTTACCCTTCACTGTGGTGTGGCCCAAGGATCCTCCCTAAGTCCGACCTTATTTAACATCTTTGTGTCAGACTTGGCCAGGGTAATCAAAGCACATGGGATGAGACTAACCTTGTACGCCGACGACACCCAACTGTTGCTGGCAGTACACAATGACGGAGTGGAAGTTGCTGCCAGTTTCCAGGAGGGAATGCTAGCCATCAGCTCATGGATGCAATCAACTGCCTAAAGTTGAACTCCGAAAAAACGGAAGTAATGATTTTTGGCAGCCTATCCCCTGGTTGGTCCCCCACTTGGTGGCCAACCGATCTTGGATCCCCTCCAGGACCTGCCACAAAGGTCAGGAACCTGGGCATAATGTTGAATGACAAGCTCTCATTCATCCACCATGTGAACTCTGTTGTCTCCTCATCCTTCTACACCCTTAAAATGATAAGGAAACTCTGACCATTTCTCCCCCCCAGTGCCGGCAAAACCCTTATGTGCACACTGGTTATGTCAAAGGTCGACTATTGTAACAGACTCCTCCTAAACGCCCAGGAAAAAGTCCTGAACAAATTGCAACTAGTTCAGAATTCAGCTGACAGAGTTCTGTCCGGCACCCCCAAGTTTAAATCTATCTCTCCAGTCATACATCAACTTCATTGGCTGCCGATCAGAAGCCAAGTCAAATTCAAAGCACTTTGCATCGCATACAAAGCGATAAACAACTCTGGACCTGAGTTCCTAAAAAAAGTACTCTGCCCATACACCCCCAACAGACCCTTGCGTTCCTCTTCAGCTCACCTTCTTACCATTCTTTGCACAAAGAAGACTTCATGGGGAGATAGACGATTCACAGTTGCCACAGCTAGACTATGGAATACCCTCCTCCTTCACATTAAAACTAGTCCCACCCTCCTGACTTTTAGGAAGCTGGTAAAAACCTGGCTCTTCAACCAGTAGTCACTCATCTCAACTGCGCTTCCATCATTTCACAGCGCCGAGAAACCCCAGGTTATTTGTGCACTATATAAATTGCATAAATAAATAAATAAATGGCTGAACACCCACACATGGCCAAGAACCAACAACTTCACCTCTCACTCAGACAATCACCTTACAATACACTAAACCAGCATCCCAACAAGGACTCACGTGCATGCTTCTCAACTCCCATTCACTAAGCAAACATGCCACCAAAGTCTAAGACTTCCTTAGCAACTGTGTGTCGGACCTTCTTTGACTCTGATAAATCTGGCGTTACCCTGCATCAGCATCAGATATTGCCTTGGCTATCCCAACGGGAAACAGGATTGCGAACAGGAACACCCTCACAAGCCATGAGGAGGACTCTTAGTAGCCCACAAGGGCACCATCAAATGCACCAAATCAATGGGCAGCAACACCGCCTTCATGGAACACATGCACTTTAGAATATAAATGGATGACAGCTTCACCCTCAAAGGAACCCTTGTATATAGAACACCACACACCAACTTTGGCAACTTCGTCAGAAACTTTACTGCCTCCTATACATGCACTCTCCTAGTACTTTATGTTACTTAATCACCTCAACTTATTCTTCGAGGAACCACTGAACTCCAGCTCCACATCCCTCCTAGAAAGCTTGGACAGAATCAAACTCAACCAGCTCATCACAGACCCTACAGACATCACAAGATATACCTTGATCCAATATTCACCCCAAGTGGAAGGATCAACTACTACTCTGCCTCTCCACTCACATGGACTGACCACTCCATTTTAAACTTTGAAATTACCAGACCACAAGTCAACACACCCACAAGCATCAACCTAATGAGCAAGAGCTAGGACAAAGTAAAAGAGGCAGACGGGATCAACGCCTTCAAAGTAAACCAACCCAACAAAACCAGCTACCTCAATATAGGCATTGACAACTTCAATGAATGGATCAGAACTACGCAGACTCCCTGGCACCCATGACAAATCATCAAAGAAAGAAGAACCAACAAACAAGCCAGCTAGTATAATATGGACCACCAAGAATTTAAATGCTATTGCAAGCAGTTAGAAAGAACATGAAGGAGAAGCAATGATGCTGATGCCAGAACCACCTACAAGTCAGCATTGAGATGCTACCACCAACTTAATGGCACTAACTTAATGAACCTTGAACAACATATCTTGCTAAACCACACCCAATTCAGATTCTGGAGTAACTGCAGTACAGAAACAACACTCATTGCAGCCATGTATGGTATCTGGACTATCCTACTTGACCTCTCCACACCCTTCAATACAGTCTTCCATCACACTCTCATCATCAGACTGAATGACATAGGTATCCAAGGACCATCCCTCCCAGGAAGAACACAGTGAGTCAGTCTACCACCATGCACATCAGAATCCATGGAGCAGATCTGAGCAGCACCACAGGGTTCATCACTCAATCCAACCCTGTTCAACATCTACATGACCCTGCTTGACAACATCATCAGATGAAAACACGGAAACAAAAAACCGCACACCGCTCTTTTGCTGGCAACGCCCCAAAAATCTGGAACTCCATCCCAGTGGACATCAGAACCAACCCCTCCTTCCCAGATTTCAAGAGCCGCCTAAAAATCCTCTACCTCAATCACGTATTCCCGAACTCTACCTCAGCAGCTCACCCTGCTACCCTGACTACCTCAAAGACACTACCTCAATCCCGCCCGCACGCACCAAAGTAGTTTGTTAACCCCTGATCTTGTATGAACCTTTTTGTGCTGTACTACTCCTCACCTGTTCCCTCCAGATTGATTGTTAAGCGCTCCGATACCCTCGGGTCTGGCCAGCGCTATAGAAAACTCCAAAAATAAAATCAGATCCAAAGGCATCACCATCATATCCTACACCGATGACACCAAATGTATCATCTCTCTGACCAAAGAAGTCCACCACCACCAGACCCCATCTCTCCTAATGCATAATCAACATAGCAGGCAAAATGATATGTTGATGCCCCAAACTCAACTCCAAGAAGACGGAAGGAAAGAATTAGCCTGTTGCAGCCCTGACAAGGGGGGCCTCGGGATTCCCGACCTATTGGCTTACTAGAGGGCACCCCAATTACGGGCCCTGGTGGAGTTGTCTCGACCAGAGACCGAAAAGCAATGGCTTTTCATGGACCGCTCCCTCGCTGGCCGCTCTCTCTGGATCATCCTCTTTTTTACTCGGCCTGGAGGCCTCGCAACTCGTACCTCTCGGAGGTGATTCACCCCATCCTTCTGGCCTGGGATAGGGTGGCCGTTGATCGTGGGCTGACTACCTATACCGCTCCCCTTACACCTATAGTCCGCAATCCTGATTTTACACCGGGGCTGTACGAGACCAGATTCCAGTATTGGACGGGAGAAGCAAACAGATCCATTGGCCACCTTTTTGATCTTGATGGCCTTCAATCATTTACAGACCTTCGCAGGGAACTGGGCATACCCGAAACTGAATGGTACAGGTACCTCCAGATCCACCATTGGGTACTCCAGAGCGACATTTGCGCAGGCGTGGAGCATCGTCTCAACCCTTTCGAGAAATGTCTCCATACCCACTACTCGGATGCTCGACTTACCTCAGCCATATATAAGTTCATGTGCCCCATGCCCTGGGAGGGGAGGACCCCAGGACAGCTCTGCTGGGAAAAAGAGCTGGGCAGAGAACTGATACGGAAAGAATGGTCAACAATCTACTACAGAGCCCGACACCCGGCTTGCAACATGACCTCGATGAGACTGCCACCAAGGTGGCTACTTATTGGTATTTGACCCCTGAACGTCTTCACCGTTGCATCCTTCTAGCAGTCCCCCCTGTTGGAGAGCATGCAGCTCTTTGCGTACCCTCACTCACCTTCTATGGGAATTCCCACTATTGGAGGATTACTGGTGACAGACGCTTTATGACTTAGGGCCCGATTCACAGAATGAACTTAAGACTCAATCCTAAACTTACTACTATTTTGGCATTCACAGAATGAACTTACTACTTTTGGTATTCACAGAAGTTAGGATTTTGTCTTAAGTCTGTCTTAAGTCTGTCTTAAGTCTGTCTTAAGTTTGTCTTAAGACAAACTTAAGACAAAATCCTAACTTCTGTGAATACCAAAAGTAGTATGTTCATTCTGTGAATGCCAAAAGTAGTAAGTGTATTCTGTGAATACCAAAATAGTAGTAAGTTTAGGATTGCGTCTGAAGTACATTCTGTGAATCGGGCCCATCGATTCTCACTTTGACACACAGATACCTCGCTTCCCTGCGTATGTTTTGATAGGCCTCCCGAACGCTCGCACATTCCCCCTTAAATCTCGTTGAGGCAAGCAGATGGCCCTGGCACTAGGCGCAGCAATCCAAAACATTCCTACGCACTGGGGAACCTCGACGACGCCAGCACGCATTGGCCGGCTCCATAGGCTGTGGGGGATCCTGGGAATGGAGAGGATTTCACTTACCGTGGCCCACCCGACGGCGTCCTACCATGGCCTTTGTGAGCCTTTCCTTAACCTGCTTACCTCTGAGTTCACAGAGCTCACTTGCCCCAAATATCTCCGGCTCCTGAGCCTTGCAGATCCACCGCGTTCATCGCCTGTCACCGCCACTTGAGGGCCCCGTACTCTCACTCTACTCTCATGACGTCCACCCATACTTGCCTTACCTTGTCATAGTTTGCTGAGGAAGGGGAAGGGGGGGTTCTTGTCTTTTTCTCTCTCGTTGACTCTGTGAGCCAGACATGTGGATTTCAAGCCAGATTGTACTCCAATGAATGTAAGGCATTTACTGGCCTATTGTACTTAATGTTGAAAAGTAATAAAATATATTTAAACAATAAGATGGAAGGGCTCATCTTCGGGAACAAAAAGTCTCCAAGGAAGATCACCTTGTGGCCTTCAGAGCTTGGACCGACACCTTCTCCAACCAACCACTGCAGAAACCTAAGAATCATCCAGGATAACAAGCTCAACATGGCAGTTCAGTTCAACATGGTCAGTTCCTCCTGCTTCCACATTCTTTGCATGTTCCACAAGATATTCAAATGGCTATTCTGAAACACCCAACGCACTGTCATGCAAGCCCTCATCGCTAGCAGATTAGACTAATGCAAAGCGCTCTATGCCAGGATTTCTAACAACCTTCTATACTGCCTAAAGACCATCCAGGATAATACAGTGAGACTCAACCTTAGGTTCTCCCCACAACTCACCCATATATCACTGCACCTCAGAGAACTTCATTGGCTCCCAAACCACAAGTGCAGCCAAGTCCTCATGCATACAATGCACTGCACAACATAAGACGTGCTTACCTGAACAACTGCCTGCACTTCTATCAACTCAGTAGACACCTGCTCCATGCCATACTCTCACTCACACCCCCTGATTCCACAAGAGCAGAACAGTAGATAGAGCATTCTCATTGAACCGAAGATCTAGAAAAACCTCCATCACCATATCCGGGCCTCCTCCTTACTTCTTGCATTCTGCAAAAAGCTGAAGACTGAGGGCCTCATTTATAAGGAATTAGCATAGGGCAGTGTCGTAAATATTCTTGTTCAACTGCCCTATGCCAATATCAAAAGGCAGGAATGCACCATATGTATTAAATGCGGTGCATTCCTCTTTTTCCCCCTGCGTTGTCACACAATTTACTGCTTAGCGTCACTGTTTGCACTGTTGCACCATGGCGGAAGGGTGCCTCCATTGCAGGGAGGATTGTTTTTTTGCAGAAAGGGGCACCTTCCTGTGCAAAAACAATCCAGAGAGTGGTTTCCTCTTTCTATGTGTGGTGCAGAATGCAGTACACATGGAAAAAGGAAAAAATGTGGGAAATATGGGTGCATACATTTTAATCTCCCTAGATTTGTCAGGGGACCTACATAGGGGCAACATGTAAGATTGTTTTTGTCCCCCTAGGGTGGTGTGACATATTTACTGTTTGAATGGGAGTGGCATTACCGTTTGCTTTAGCATCAGTAAGGATGTCTTCTGGGGAAATAAACTTGACCACATGACAATGAAGATACTTTCATTATAATTTTAGGCAGCCAATGTAGGTGTTTCAATCTAGGCAAGCTTGACTGTCAGCGTGAAATTCTCAGGATCAATCTTGCAACACAATTTTGCACAATCTGAGGCCTCTGAGTCAACAAAGTGGAAAGGCCTGATAAAGACTGTTCTCACAGTCCAGTTTGTATGTAACCACAGTGTAAACAATAGTATTACATGTATTCTCTGGAGTCAAATGTAACTTTTATTGGTGAATTAAGCTAAAATCATGACAGTACCTACATTTAATATGGTGCCATTAACAAGAAGTGTTGTAAGTAAAGTATGTGAACACCCTTTCTATGTGCTCTTTTTTTACCCTAAAAAAGAATTCTCTATGATGCATTTCAATGGGGACTATGGGCCCGATGTAGGTCGGTCGGTAACGGCCGAAAATCGGTATTTTCGGCCGTTACCGACCGGTATTTAGTAAATGGTATGTAGGGCCACATATTTTACAGAATCGGTAAATTTACCGATCGGTAAATTTACCGATTCTATAAAATACCGAATCGGTATTTATACCTATTCGGTAATTTTGATATGTAGGTGGGACTCTTCTGAGTCCCACAACCCTTACCGAATCTGTATTTTACCATCAAATATATTTGATGGTAAAATACCGATTCCGGTGTGCATGCACATGTGTGCATGCACACCTGTGTCATATGACAGGCAGACCTGCCCTTAGGGCAGGTATGCCTGCCACATGGCACCCCGAACCTTTTTTGGGGGTGCTAGAGGGTGTCAAAGTGACACCCCCTGCACCCGTGTCAAAATCTGTATTTACCGATTCGGTAAATACCGACCGGTAATGCCCCATTCATTCCTATGGGCTTCAAAGCCCATAGGAATGAATGGGGCATTACCGGTCGGTATTTACTGAATCGGTAAATACAGATTTTTACCGATTCGGTAAAAGGAACATCTGGATGTTCCTACATATCCACCCCTTAGATTTACCGATTTTTAATTACCGAATCGGTAAAATTCGGTAATTAAAAATCGGTAAATCTATTTTACCTACATCGGGGCCCTAGTCCCTAAGGCGTCTAATGACTGCTACAATTTATCACTCACATACATGCCTACATTTTACAAGTGGAAAGTGTGAGGTTTTGGAAAGAAATCAGGGGCATATATTGAAGCAGTGGCCATTTCAGGTAGGAGACAGATAAAATAAAGCCATTCTTAGCTTTAATAATCAGTCTTCCATCCGATTCTGGTAATTTTGCATTTATGTGTTCAGGTTATAGTCAACCCATCTGAAATGACTTGTGCTCCTGAAAGCGGCAAATCAGAGCATATCAGTGCAGCTATCACTATCTTTTTAACCCCTTCATGACCACCGAGGGCAACGGTTTAAACGCAAATGCCTCAAACATACCAGATGTAAAACAAATAGAAAACAGCACTCTTTTCTGAGAACAAATCTAACCAGTTCTAGCATAATTCAATTCAGTTGTTTTTTCTGTATCATTTCCCAAACTTTTTCATGGAAATTAAAATTGGAAATCAAGGTTTTGGGATCATCCCTTTTTCTAGGCACCAACTTGATAGGCAGAGCATATCTTTCCAGGAAGGAACTAAGATGAATTTTATTTTGCAAACATTTGTGAACATTGATCAAAATTATTAGGAAACCTAACTATAACTGCACAGCGGTGACCCTATACATATATATTCTTTTTTAAATGGTTTCTCTCTGGGCGGTGGGATCACTGGGGATTAATAAGGCTCAAGGATGGGCGAGGGGTGTGTGGCTCCCTTTTCTTTTTTTTGTATTTGCCCCAGGCGAATGTAGACCCCGGGGCCTATTATAGCTTATGTAGGGGGGCTATATGCCCTACTGCCATGTTTAATTGTATGTAGTTCTGGGGATAGGTGCCTGTGGCCTCTTAAGAAACTGTCCCCTGGGGATGGGGTTCCCAAGGCTAATTAAAAGTTAGGGCGGGAATGGCTGCCTGTGGGGAGTTAGGAGCAGGGCCTGATGTGCACGGCATGAGCTTGGTGGCCTCTGGTTGGCTACCTGCAGGAAATTTTATGAAGAGCTTGGATGCAAGTCAGAAACTGTGGCCAACCCCATACCACATGCAACAAAAGTCTTTGAGCTGCGGGGATGGTAGGCCCTGACAGCCATACAGCTGAGGGTGCGACTAACCTTCTGCACAACTTTTCATGGACTCTTTATGGTTAAGACCTGTGGAGCGTCCACCATCTCGTCAGCACAGGCAATAAAGGATGCGGCCTGTGATGCAGGTGCCGGATGGGCGTGGTGTGTGTGCAAACCTGCCCTCAGGGAGTGGCTGTGAGATGTTGAGAACTAGATCACTGACCTGCACACCAACAGCAAGTACGCCTGCGACAGGTAGCTATGTGGGGCCAACGTCTGAACGTAATCGGAGTGGCATGACGATGCGTATGACGGAACAGGGGAGGGATAGCTACAATGAGGCGGATGGCTCGTAGTACTGCGTCTGAGAGTCGTGCGGCCTGGCCTATTTATTCATACTGCTACGCTGGAGTAGCGTACATTGGACCAGCCCACTCCGCTTTCGTTTCCAGGGGTGGAAAACACAGCTACATGACAGAGATCTTCCCCATTGCGTGAGGTAACATGGTTGCGTCCACTGTGCACTACACTACAGGTATCAATGCTATATCTCCACATGGAGAGGTTTGTGCTCTGCATAGTGAGGTCTGTCCGGCACATAACCAATACACTTGGCATTGTGTGTATTATTATTGAGGGGCGACTTGCCTCCTTCACACATACTTGGTTGGTACATCTCCCAACATTCAGCTATTGTGCTGCTCAGGGGCCATGGCATTTTGGGAAGGTCCGTTGTCCTCTTTTGCGCTGCGTTGGTGGTGGTAGTGGGGTGGTCCAGGGGGGAGTTTCTTGTGGTGGTAGCGCTGGGTGTTGTGGCCTTGTTGGGTGTCGGAGCTGCATGATCATTAGCTGTATTACATGTTGGTCTTTAGATGCGGCTGTGAGTTGGGTCCAATTCACGCAGTTGATAGTCAAGCTCCTTACACCAGTTAAAGGTTGATGTTAATTTCTTACTGCTCACTCGGCCTATCACCTTTTTTTGGATCACATTGCAGATTTGGCTGGTCATTGAAAATATGGGGAAGACGTGTTTTAGTTTTTAGTTTCCACAGGAACGCTTACTTTGCATATCGTAAGTGTTCGTTCTGACACTCGTTTGTGGTGATTTTTTTGGCGGAAGGTATGGATGGAAAACTGGTGAGATTTGCAGTTTTACCAGATTGAGAATGGGATGATAATTTAAAAAAACAAAAAAATAGGTTTAATGAACATTATAATTATAAATTAGCATTTAATAAACCTTTGAAATTCACTGAAAAAAATCATAGGTTTCAGGCACGTTATAGTTAGAAATTAGCATTTAAAAAACCATTGAAATTCACTGAAAAAAAACATAGGTTTCAGGGACCTTATAGTTAGAAATTATGCATTTAAAAAACATTAGAAATTCACTGAAAAAACCATAGGTTTCAGGGACGTTATAGTTAGTTGGATATTTCACTCATATAAAATGATAGAAATTCCCCTATTATAGTTAGTTGAGTTAACTATAACTCACGCCCCCGCAATGCACTGCTGATGATGTCACATATTACATCATTCATGACATGGTCAGTGACATCACTGATGACATCACTGATGACATCTCAAATGACATCACTGATTACATCACTTGTGACATCATCCATGTGAAAATCTGATGCACCTCATCAGACCCTAATATCACACTTGATACACCCACTCTAAAATACAGACTATAATTTTCAAAACCATTAACACACCAATACCAGTTAGTACATATCCACTCACTAATTTGTAGGTCTACACACACATCCACTTATTCACCCATTCAGTAACTAATACATACAGTCAGCCATCAATACAGTATTATCATATCCCGTCACATATCTCTACAGACACTTACACACTGTGTCTCATTGATAGAGTTATTCACACACCTTGTCAGTCATGGAAATAATCAATCACACTTTCATTTACTGACCTGTACAGTTATACACACACCACCACACTTATCTAAACATATACTAACACATACTTACACTCTAATACAATAACTAATACAAGCACACACTGATCCATAAAGGCAGTCTCACAATCAGTCCCTCTCACATGTAGTCATTTATACACTCCAACATGCACATATACTGCCTTTCACATATGCAGTTATTCACGCATGCACCACTGAGGGATCCATTCACTCATCAAAACACCCATACACTCACCCAGCCATACGGCCCTTCACAGACACAGTTTTGAACATATATACCCAGTAAATTATGCACTCACACAACTATGCACAGTCACACCCCCAACCCACCTACAGAGACACTCAGGCATACAGATACTCAGACAACCAATCAATAGCCCATATAGATCCTTATTTAGCTGCTAACCAACCAATGCAACTGCTTACACACCAACTGACAACCTAAACTGTGTGATTGTCACACATGCATTCAGTAAGATCCAATTAATTACTCGCTTATACAGTCAGTCACATACCTTCTAAATCATCCATCCTGACTCATATACACCCATTCATTCTTCAATACACCTTGGCATATATATATATATATATATATTATCTACTGGCGGTCTCCAGTAGGTAGTTATAGTTAGGACCTAGGGCCAGATGTAGGTAATTCTATTTTACCGATTCATAAATACCGAATTTTACCGATTCGGTATTTATGAATCGGTAAAATAGAAGGTGGGAGATGTAGGTAAAAATGTATTTTCAATTACCGAATCGGTAACATTCGGTATTTACCGATTCGGTAAATACCGAATCGGTATTGCCCATTGATTCCTATGGGCCTTGAAACCCATAGGAATCAATGGGCAATACTGATTCGGTATTTACCGAATCGGTAAATACCGAATCCTGCAAGGGTGCAGGGGGCGTCACTTTGACACCCTCTAGCACCCCAAATACAGGCATGTCTGTGTGCCACATGGCACAGGTGTGCATGCACAGATGTGTATGCACACCTGCATTCAGTATTTTACCACCCAATATGATTGCGTGGTAAAATACCGACTCTTAAGGGCCTGTGGCACTCTCATGAGTGCCACCTACATGTGGAATTACCGAATAGGTAAAATTACCGATTCGGTATTTTACAGAATCGGTAAATTTACAGTATCTGTAAATTTACCGATTCTGTAAAATGCTGGCCCCTACATGCCGATTCCTAAATACCGGTCGGTAACGGCCGAATTCAGCCGTTACCGACCGGTATTTCCTCTCCTACATCTGGCTCCAAGTTTCCTTCTGACATCCACAGCATTCTATTTGGAATAACTTTGGCGCCGGTGGACGAATCTTCGTGAATTTCTCCAAGAAAATGGCCTGCTCAGTTCCGCTCCTTCCCTGAAAGCTTGGGGGTGATTCATCAAGTGGGGGCTGAGAAAAAAGGGGGGTCCCAAAACGTGTTTTCCCCATGCAATTTTCCATAGGGACCTTTAGCCAGGGCTACAGCCCGAACGGCTGAACTGAATTAAACGAAATTTGGCAGAGAGGTATAGTTTTGTTCGCAGATTGTGCTTTTTGTTAAATGGTGTAAATCCGTTCAGTAGTTTCTGAGAAAATTGCAAGTAAAATCATAGCGATATCTAGAGTCGGAGTTCAGTACGCGTACTGAAATCTGTTCAATTACGAGCGCGATCTGCATGCTGATTGGCTGTGAACTGTCTGTCAACACTCGAAACCAGGAAGTGTTGGCGGCCATCTTGTGCTTCTCTAGAACCGAGTCACAAGAAAACAGTAAAACAAAGTTGAGAAATAAGGGAAGGGGGAAGGGTAGAGATATTCTGACCCTCTAGGCTTGCTTAGGGGGTCGTATATGGATGTTTCGGCTCTATTTTTTATTTTATTTTTTCTAAAGAAAAATCGCGGCGTACGCGTATGTAAATACCTACAATTACGAGCAGGAGCTGCATGCTGATTGGCTGTCAATACTCCAAACCAATAAGTATTGGCAGCCATGTTGCTTGTCAGAAGAGCAGAGTCAAAAGAAAACAGTAAAACAAAGTTGAGAAATAAGGAAAGGGGGCAGGGTAGAAACATTCTGATCAAAACAATAAGAGAGACAGGGCTACAGCCAGACCGCTCTTGGACCCCAAATATCAACTATATCAAAACAAATGAAGAGCAATAAACCACATAAAATCTATACCTTGTGACCCACAGTCAAAGTTTTGATAGTAGGAAGCCAAAACAGTAGGAAAATAACATAATAAATACTGTCCTCTATTATTATGTTATTTTCCTACTGTTTTGGATTCCTACTATCAAAACTTTGACTGTGGATCACAAGGTGTAGATTTTATGTGGTTTATCGCTCTTCAGTTGTTTTGATATAGAAACATTCTGAGCCTATAGTCTTGGTCAGGTGGTGGTACATTGATCTTTAGGCTCAATTTTTATTTTTAAAAAAATAAAACATGGCGGGGTACTCATGCAGTACTTGTACGCGGTGGAAAAGGAGAAAAAAAAAGTAGAAGTCCGTTTTATTCATTAGGTCCCGGGGGGGTAAATTACGGGGGCAATTTTTCTGCATAATGGGGGCTTATAAGGTACCCCGAGCACTGGGGAACGGCACTCCTCTGGTTTTATTTTGAAGTATGCGGGGGGGTTACGCTCCTATTCCACGCAGTGTCGGGGAGCGGCACCCCTCGGGTCATTTAAAAAAAAATATATGTTTTGAGCTCTCTCTCTCTGTCCCGGTACACGTCCCGAGGAACGCCAACCTTCTGGGGCAATGATATATAAAATGACCTTCCAGCTCCGGGTATCTGCATTGTCTGGAGTTTTTTATTAATATTGGGAGGGTGGGCTTGATAATAGGTCCTGTTAATTCCCATAGAAGCCTATGTTCTGGTGCTAACATGGGGTTCTATGGGAAATAACAAGGCTGTATTACGAAGCTCATTATCGCCGTTTTATCAGCAGTTTCTTGCCAATAAAACTGCAATAATTTTAACACCGGTCCTTGATAATATGCATCTAAGTTTACTGGTCAAAAAAAAGAGCAACAGTCCACATTGTCAACAAAAGGCGATACATTATCGTCGCATTTATTGGCAGGAAACTGCAGATACAGTGGAGATAATGGGCTTGATAATATGTACTTGGGAATAACCATAGCAGCCTAGGTTAGGATCAGGGCTGCTATGGGAAGTTACAAGGGCCTATTATCAAGCACATTATCGCTGCTTTATCGGCAATTTCCTGTCGATAAAAGCGGCGATAATGTATCGCCTTTTGTATGTAAAGCTTTCCTTTTTTTTTGGTGTAGCAGTTGTACTCTCTTTGCATGCTCAGTGTCGTTTCGAAGTTCACGTTTTTTTTCTTCAAGATCAACAAGCAAACCTTTCTTTATATCAGTTAGTAAATCTGTTGCTTTCTTTTCCCGGTTCGTGTGATTCATCCAGTGCTGTACTTTTGTACAGTATTAATAGTCATATTTTTTATATATTTATTTGAAAGGTAGTGCCGAGGCGCCAAACGTTGATTACGTACTCGGTCCACCGCCATTTTAGTAGTTTCTCACCGTTGTATTTATTATATCAGTTAGTTAGAACTCAGTAGTTTCCAATCCTAGTCTTGAATATCTTACTATAGTATTTCAACATTATTTTTATTGTGGACCGTCATACCCCTCCCCCACAAAATAAAAGAAGTATGTAGGGCCCAATTCACGGAACTAACTTAAGACAAAATCCTAAACTTACTACATTTGGTATTCACAGAAGTTAGGACTTTGTCTTACGACAGACTTAAGACAGACTTAAGACATTCTTAAGTTAGGATTCTGTCTTAAGTATGTTTTAAGACAAAATCCTAACTTCTGTGAATACCAAAAGTAGTAAGTTTAGGATTTTGTCTTAAGTTAGTTCTGTGAATCAGCCCGTAGTTTTTTTTAATTAACTTTTATTAAACAATAAATATAAACGAAACTCAATTAACTTTTATTAAACAATAAATATAAACGAAACTTAGTTATAACTATATTAGAACTGGCAAAATAAGTTAAACAATGTTATAAAGAAATTGTGAAATGGATTCCAAAAGGTGTCTGATTGGTAACCTGGAAAAGAAAAAAAGAAAATTAGAGTTTAGAATTATGTCGATGTGAGTAAATGAGCTAAAGCATTACAAGTTGTGGTAACTCTACAGTTTTACGTGTGCAGTGTGACTCGTATATTCCTGTTCTGTTATAGTGCCGCGTTCAAGTGGTGTCTATATGGAAGTGCCTATTGCGTTTTTGACGCCCGTTATGGTGACTTATTTCTAATCCATTTCTTTGAAGGATTTGTAGATCTAGGCCTCTGTGCTTACCGTTGTATAAAGCTTGCGGCCAATCACTGCAGCCATTGGGATGGACAACTTCAGGTAAGCTGATCTTCTACACGTCCAAGTAGACAGCAGTGTCTAAGTTTAAGAGAGATAGAGAAATGATGTCACAGAGAGTGAGAGCGAGAGAGAAAACAACATTTAAACGGTGTCGCAGAGTCTGGAGTTGAGATTTGTTGTTGAACCAGAGGTAGATTTACTAGCTCCTTGCATCACTTTACCCATGTTAAAAGTGACTCAAAAGTGGCGTAATAAGGTTGATGATCTGTTTTTCAGACTGTTGTAACCTATCACTGCTCGGAGTTAATTATACATTTTACAGAGAAGCTGCTGTACACTACGCACTCTGGGCCATAATATCAAGCCTTTGGCGACAAAAATTATTGCCACTTTATCGGCAGGAAAGTGTCGCTAAAGTGGCGATAATGGGTTTGATAATATGCTCTATGGAATTCCAATGGAAGCTCATGTCAGATGTCCTTCACATTTTACATGAGCTTCGATTGAAATTCCATAGAGCATATTATCAAACCTATTATGGCCACTTTAGCGGCAGTTTGCTGCCGATAAAGTGGCGATAATTTTGTCGCCAAGGTTTGATAATATGGCCCTCTCTCGTTTCACAAATAAAGCTAACACTACAGTTTTACGAGTGCAGTGTACCTGGTACATTTTATTTGTTATAATGCCGCGTTCATGTGGTGTCTATATGGAAGTGCCTACTGTGTTACTGATGCCCGTTTGGCAAATTATTTCTAATGCATTCCTATGAAGGATTTGTAGATCTAGGCCTCTGTGCTTACCGTTGTGTAAACTTTGTGCCAAACACATTAGGAAGAGGAGTTCACAACTTAAGTTGAGCAGATCTTCTACACGTCCAAGCAGACAACATGAGGTTCACATTCTGGCTTCTCACCCATGCACACAAAGCACTTCACGACACGGGCCCCGAATACCTCAACAGCCGTCTCTCGTTCTACACGCCCACCCGCCAGCTCCGCTCCGCCAGCCTTGCCCTCGCCACCATCCCACGGATTCACAAAACCACCGCCGGTGGAAGATCGTTCTCCTACCTGGTGGCCAGATCATGGAACTCCCTCCCCGCACACCTACAAACTACCCAGGACCATCTCTCCTTCGGGAAACACCTCAAGACCTGGCTCTTCAAGCAGTAGTAGCACCCCCCCCCCCTTTAAGCACCTTGAGACCCTCACGGGTGGGTAGCGCGCTCTATAAATGGATTGATTGATTGATTGATTGACTCAAAATTGGCGTAATAAGGTTGATGGTCTGTTTGTCAGACTGTTGTAACCTATCTGTTGGCACTGCTCTGAGGTAATTATACACTTTACAGAGAAGCTGCTGTACACTACGCACTCTGGGCCATACTATCATGCCTTTGGTGACAAAAATTATTGCCACTTTATCGGCAGGAAAGTGTCGCTAAAGTGGCGATAATGGTTTGATAATATTCTCTATGGAATTCCAATCGAAGCTCATGTCAGATGTCCTTCACATCTACCATGAGCTTCGATTGGAATTCCATTGAGCATATTATCAAACCTATTATGGCCACTTTAGCGGCAGTTTGCTGCCGATAAAGTGGCAATAATTTTGTCGCCAAGGGTTGATCATATGGCACTCTCTTGTTTCACAAATAAAGCTAACACTACAGTTTTACGAGTGCAGTGTACCTGGTACATTTTACTTGTTATAATGGCGCGTTCATGTGGTGTCTTCATGGAAGTGCCTACTGTGTTACTGACGCCCGTTATGCCCAATTATTTCTAATGCATTCCTATGAAGGATTTGTAGATCTAGGCCTCTGTGCTTACCGTTGTGTAAACTTTGTGCCAAACACATTAGGAAGTGGAGTTCACAACTTAAGTTGAGCAGATCTTCTACATGTCCAAGCAGACAGCAGTGTCTAAGCTTAAGAGAGAAAGAGAAATGATGTCACAGAGAGTGAGAGAGAGAGAAAACAACATAAAAACTGTGTCGCAGAGTCTGGAGTTGAGATTTTTTGTTGAACCAGACGTAGATTTACTAGCTCCTGCATCACTTTACCCATGTTAAAAGTGACTCAAAAGTGGCGTAATAAGGTTGATGATCTGTTTGTCAGACTGTTGTACCTATCTGTTGTCACTGCTCGGAGGTAATTATACATTTTACAGAGAAGCTGCTGTGCACTACGCAATCTGGGCCATAATATCAAGCCTTTGGCGACAAAAATTATTGCCACTTTATCGGTAGGAAAGTGTCGCTAAAGTGGCGATAATGGGTTTGATAATAAGCTCTATGGAATTCCAATCGAAGTTCATGTCAGATGTCCTTCACATCTAACATGAGCTTCGATTGGAATTCCATAGAGTATATTATCAAACCCATAATCGCCACTTTCCTGGCCATAATTCTGTTGCCAAGGTTTGATAATATGTCCCTCTCTCCTTTCATAAATAAAAGTTACACTACAGTTTTACGAGTGCAGTGTACCTGGTACATTTTACGTGTTATAGTGCCGCGTTCAAGTGGTGTCTGTATGGAAGTACCTACTGCGTTACTGACGCCAGTTATGGTGACTTATTTCTAATGCATTGCTATGAAGGCTTTGTAGATCCAGGCTGCTGTGCTTACCTTGTATAAAGAGTGCGGCCACTGGAGTTCACCACTCGACTTGAACTCTTCTTCTATAGTATTTTCAATAAGTTGCAGAGAATTCCATTGCTGTTGCTCGATAGGCCGTGGTTACTTCTGAAGGATGTTTGCTGAAGGAAACAAAAGGATGTTTTGATTAGTCATCGTAAACTGAGTTGCGTAACTGCTATCAAAAGTGAATTTTAATGTGGGTTCTTAATATTCCGTAATTAAGACTGTTGCAGCTCCAGCTAACAAAGGAAGATCAATAAGTTAAAAAAGGCCTGGGACAGCCTCGTGACGCAGAAAAAAAATACTATCATTGACGCACAATTAATAATAATAGAGACCTAAGCACGTGGCGTAGTACAGAAATATGACACAGAAATTTGTGCACGCACAATTTTTAAGATTAAAGGTGTATAGGACCTCGTGACTTATAAAGAAATATTTCAATTATGTGAGTACAATTTAAAACCATTGAGGGGTAGGAAAGCCATATGAAGGATACAAAAATAGTATTATGCATAAACAATTTACAGTGGAGGCTGATGTTGTGACTTCTTCTCTTACCTTTGTTTCTGTCGTCTTTTGTCGTGTCTTGTAAGGCTGCGGTTTTGCTGAGTTTGGGGTGTTTTTGACAGTCTGTCTGTCAAAAGAGAGCGTGCTCACATCAGTGCCCACATTATATGGGAATCGCAGGGGCTGACCAAACCAAGCTCAGGGCCGTCATTGGTAGAGTTTTTGCGATCTATAAGAATGATGGCCCTGGGGGACATCACATTGGCTAATGTATTGGTTTCCATGCTAAATGATAGCAAGCATGCTTGGTGGTGGCATGTGGGTAGTGTGGGCGGGTGTGCACCGCGCATGTGCAAGTATGAGTGTGTGCACTAACAATTAACAGGGAAACAACCTTTACAAAGCAACGTTTACAACGCACTACCATTACAACAAAACTTTTACAACGCAACATCCATTACATCTCATGCCATTACAACGCAACCATTACAACGCATGACACTACAACGCATACCACTACAACGCATGTCATTACAACACATACCATTACAGCGTATAACATTACAATGCATAGTACCCTTACGCTATCCAACACTTACCCTACTGTTGTACCCCCTGGAGTTAGAATAGTAATTTTTACCCCTACACTATCCAACACTTACCCTACTGTTGCACCCCCCTGGAGTTAGAATAGAACTTTTTACCCCTACACTATCCAACACTTACCCTACTGTTGCACCCCCCCTGGAGTTAGAATAGTAATTTTTACCCCTACACTATCCAATACTTACCATACATGCAATGTAATGTTATGCGTTGTAATGGTATGCGTTGTAAAGGTAGTATGCGTTGTAATGGAATGTGTTGTAAAGGTAACAACAGAGAGAGATGGGGGCATTGTTATAATGTACGCAGAGGCAGGCCCAGAATCGGATCTTCAATGAGTCAGCACATCTAATCATTCTTCTTAGCGCGCCCTGAGCTCTGATTTGTCACTGAGAGGGTGATCGCACCATAGTTTGTACTGGTTATCATACTCAGCGTGTGCCCGCGCATACGGTATGAATATGCTTTGATGTTACGCGTCGTATTAAAGCTTCCGTTTGACGTCATGTACGGCGTTCTGTACGCGAAAGGGGGCAATGTTTCTACTTGGTTTAAAACATGTATGTATTTAATGTAGATACTAAGAGCAGACATTTGGGATAACTATGATTTTTTTTAAATACTTTTAATAATCCTATATTACTTTTAAAAAGAATTACACAAATTGCGGTAGAAGATCATGCGTAATCGTATTGAAAGAGCTGCGCAAGCGCATCATAAGCGTACGCTAAGCCATGTGACTTTAAAAGTAGAGATTTGATTGGTTCGTAACTTTTCCTATTGCGAGTGTTGAAAGTTCCGTCCCATTATAATTATTCGACTTTGACTTTCTAAGACGAAGCAATTGTTGTGAGAATCTTCTCAAATAGAAGGAAGATCACCATAGTAAGAGCAATGGAGTCATCTTCCAGCAGCAGTTCTTCAGAGGGAGATTTCATTCTTGAAGAAGCTCCAAAGAAGAGGAAAGAAGCTCTAATTTGGAAGCTTTTCACTTTTCCAGAAGGTCAAAAAAAGGTTAATGCTGCAAAAGTAACGTGTAAAATTTGCCAAAAAACTCTTTCAAGGGGTGATCCATGTAAAAAATACTCCTTTGGCACAGCAAATATGGTGCGACATGTGAAGAACTTGCACCCCAAGAACTTTGGTCGAGCTGAAAGACGGAGGTTGCATGAGAACCCACCTGCTGCTACACCAAGCACATCATCTGCGGCAGTATTTTCAGCAAGCAGTCCACACCCACATATTGATTCTGACTTTGCTAAAGTTAAATTTCTTTGCATTTATTGCGATAAACTTTTGTGTTATGGGGAACAGTCTATCGACCTGATAAAATGCAGGATACAGGATCATTGCTGTCCTCGACATTAGTTGTTCTTTTTTTCATTCTTTTGTTCCGCTTGGAATTTGTTGAGAAAACAAAAAAAAAATTCAAAACAAAAAAAACTGTTCTTTTTAGAACTACCTTCACTGGTCAAAGAAAGAACTATATTTCTATGTTAGTGTGTAAAAGTTCGTCAGAATGAATGTGTAGTTCATAAATGAATGAATGAATATATCACTAGTGTATGGAGAATGTGAAAGTGCAGAGCTATAAGGAAGTGCTACAGCATAAGTCTATAAGGTGTTTACCTATAGTATACTGTAGTATGTGTGAAGCACTTGAATGTAACATATGTACATAAATATGTTAGAAGTCTATGCTTCAATTTGCGCTGCTGGTGAAACTGCCTGTGTGAATTTGTATGTGTTAGGGGCGGATTTACAATCCCCTTGTGCCTCTTTTACACAGCCGTTGCGTAACTTTCGTGACACAGCGGTGGTGCAAAAGATGTGCCATGGTGTGTGCTATTAACAATGTGATGCATCTGGAGGGTGCATTACATTGTAAAGCCCTGCGCCAGAAGTGGCTTTCCTGTGCAGAAGGGGGTGCAGCAACGCCTCCTAAACGTGACTGAGTGAAATGTATAACATTTCATTCAGTCATTTTTTAGCTTATGCTGCGTTAAAACCTTGCACATGCTTGAAGCAGGTGTAAGGATTGATAGAGCTTTGTGAGCATAGGGCCCCAGAGCATTGCTGGAGTTGTGTTATACTTGCAACCGAAGTCAAGCAATAAATAATCCAAAAATTACTTTGCAATTTAGTTTTGTTATTATTTTATAAGAATATGAAATATAATCTAAAAAAATAAATACATATAAATATTCATATTAAAAATATAGGAAATTAGTGTAAAAAGAAAGACATAATAATGAATACATTTATAACTTTTGAAATTCACTGAAAAAACCATAGGTTTCACACACGTTATAGTTAGGAATTAGCATTTAAAAAACCTTGCAAATTCATTGAAAAAACCATAGGTTTCACACACGTTATAGTTAGGAATTAGCATTTTAAAAAAATGCAAATTAATTGAAAAAAAACCTAGTTTTCACACGTTATAGTTAGCTGAAGGTTTCTCTCAAACAAAACCTTTGAAATTCCTCCGTTATAGTTAGCTCAGCTAACTATAACTTGCGCGCCGGCAATGCACTGCTGGTGACGTCACATATACCACCACTCGTGACATGGTCAGTGACATCACTCATGACATCACTGATGACATCTCAAATGACATCACTGATGACATCACTGAGGATATCATCTATGTGAAAGAATGGCAGACCACTTTTTGGCGTAATATAACCTTTGATACACACCTTCAGAAATAGAAAGTAAAAATTTTAAAAAAATGGAGATACCAATACCACTTACCAAGAACCTATTCAGTAATTCCGCCATCTACATATCCATGCACTCATTCACCAACAGTTCTATATAGTCACATATACATGTACTCACTCATCATATGTACTCATATACTTATAAATACTGTTACACACCGACACTCATTCATTCTGTTACTCACATACATACTCACATATGCAAATAAACTATCAAACATCCATTTGTTTGCATATACAGCTATACACACACCACTACACTTACTTTTACAGAAACGTACACATACTTACTCTCTTAAACAATCAGTGATAGAAACACATACTTATTTATACAGGAACTTTTTGAATTTGTCACTGTCATATATCCTTACTTATATGCATAAGATACTCACACATGTTTAAAACATATGTACTTACTCATAAAGACACTATTGAGGCAGTCATTCACTCACTAGCACACCCATACACACATTAATCCACCCGTGCAGTCCTGCACACATGCTGTCTTCAAAACACATACAAACAGTGAGTCAGTCCTCCAAGCATCTGTGCCCTAAGTAATACCCGCCACCAAACCATACAGACACTCATTCTGATACTGAAAAAACTAACTAATAACCCATATAGACACACGTGTAGCTACTCACCAACCCATGCAGCCACTTATACACAAAGTGAGACACTTATACAGATATTTACATATTTAAACATTACTCGATAATACATGTATTCACTTAGATACACTTAATAAGTCAGTTATACAATGAAATTTACAAAGAAAACATCCATTTAGACACTGATTTACCCTTTTATTCTTCCATCGACCTTTAGATATACATATACATTTTTTTATTTTTCTGAAAGACACACATTCAGTGGATGATGTCATTAGTGATGTCATCAATGATGTCATGTGAGATGTCATCAGTGATGTCATGAGTGATGTCACTGACCATGTCATGAGTGATGTTATATATGACGTAATCAGCAGTGCATTGCGGGCGCGCAGCTAACTATACCGGAGGAATTTCAAAAGTTTTGTATGAGAGAAATGTTCAGCTAACTATAACGTGTGAAAACTAGGGTTTTTTCAATGAAGTTGCATGGTTTTGTAAATGCTAATTCCTAACTATAACGTCTGTGAAACCTATGTTTTTTTTCAATGAATATATATATATATATGTATATATATATATATATACATATATATATATAAAACATATTTGCATTTTATAGAAACACATAGTCACTGGATGATGTCATCAGTGATGTCATGAGTGATCTCATTTGAGATGTCATCAGTAATGTCACTGACCATGTCAGTTCAAACGTCTTTATTACGATAAAATTCATCATAAAAGACAACATACAACATCCCTCTTCCAAAGTAGGGTAGTTAATCATCCAAATTATACATGGTTTAAAAACACATTAATTTAAATACATAAAACAGTATTAAATTGACATATTTAGACGTTCTAAAAATACAGTACAATTAAAAAACATCAGATTGTTAATTCACTAACAAACAGCAAATTGGTGCCTCGCTCTAATAACCCAGGTCCAACCCAAAAATGTGGCTACAGCTACGGCCACCGGGATTGATGTTATAGTCCTCAGCCTCCACAAGGCTTCCTGGCCCACCCGTATTCTCAGGTTCTTACAGATTGGTTTTAACCATTTTCTCCTAGGGGCTAGGTATGCAGGGCAAACAAAAAAGACATGACCTATAGACTCTATCTGGTCACAACACCACGGACAAGTGGCCAGAGACTGTCCCCCTCATTTGTGTGTAAAAGATCTTAATGGTAGTGCCCCAACTCTAAATTGGTGATACAATTTCCTGTCTAAATTCTTGGTGATAGCATCCCAGTAGTTTTCAAGCAAAGGATCAAGCTTGTGAGTTAGAAACCAACCAGTCAAGGAAGCTATATCCGACTGGGCAACAAGCTGATTTCTTAGAGCCGCCCAGTAAAGATCCTTAAATGCCTTTTTAGGAGGGAAAACATGTCATCCGGGGTCCAACCACAACTCGCTTAGGCCCATAAACTCCAATATGGATTTGAGACATTTGAACCAGTTATGTTTCCAGAACCCACTATAGATCTCCCATCCTGGATTTCCTTTGCAAAGGAAGCAAGTTCTGGAGTTGTCCATATCCTCCTACAAAGTGCAACGATCCTAAAGCGTGCTACATCCTCAATTGATTGACAACCAAGATCTATTAACAGGGGTTTCATTGGGGTAGATTGGGGCAGACCAGCCAAACAGCGTAAGAATTTGTTTTGCACTCTAACTAGATGAGACAGATCAGAGTAACCCCAAAGGTCCGCACCATACAAAATTGCCGAATTTATTTTTGCATTGTATATTTTAAGTGCAGGACCAATTCTTTTTGTTAAAGAGGTTCTCTGTTCCTTGATAAGACAACCAGTCAGATGGGCAAACTTCAAGGAAAGAACATCAATCTGGGCTTTCCATCTAGCTCTATTGTCAAGAACAACCCCCAGATAGGTCTTCGTTTCCACCTGCTCTAACCTTATGCCATTCAGGCTGACATAACCCGCCTTAGGTCTATTTTTATTCAACACCATGAATTTAGTTTTGCTTACATTGATTAGGAGATCATAAATCTTGCAAAATAACTCAAATTTATTCAGTGCTGTTTGTAAACCCTTTTGGGTTTTTGACAGGATAAGGGTGTCATCAGCAAAAATAAGGAGTGGGAACTTTGTACCTCCCAGCACCGGGGCATCCGTCGGGGTGTCCGCAAAAAACTGCACCACTCTGTTAATAAATAATAAAAAAAGAGTCGGTGCCAGAACACACCCTTGACGGACACCACGGGTCACTGGAAATCTCTGGCTAACCTGTCTCTGCCTTCACCATCTGACTTGTGCAAAATTCGCTCCATGCAGTCTTATGACCAAGTTCAAAAGATTACTTGGCATATCCATGTTGCACAAAGCCTCCCATAACTTAGCTCGGGGTACAAGATCGAATGCAGACTCTAGGTCTATAAATGCCGCAGAGATAGTTCCTCCACCCAGGGAGACCACCTTCCAATAGATGAGAATAAATCTGAGCACCTGGTCGATAGTACTGACACAGGTTCTAAAACCGGCCTGCAGGGGAGATAAGATGTTCTCAATATCCATCCAGGCTTGGATTTTAGCCAGCACCATCCTGGATATGATTTTTTGGATGGTGTCTATCAAACTAATAGGACGATAGTTCCCCGGGTTTGATCGGTCCCCCTTTTTGAATATAGGAAGAATTTCCGCCCCCTGCCAAAAATCCGGGATCGGAGCACCCTTTGCTATTGCATTTACAAAAATGGTTATGTATGGCACCCATATCCCAGGAGCATGCATAAAAATAGTTCTGCCGGGATACAGTCCATACCTGGGGCTTTGCCACCTTTGGTTAGACCCAACGCGATCTCAACATCCTTGAGCTCAAAAACAACGGGGTCATCCAGCGCCCTAGACAATGAGGCAGTTAATTCCGGGCCTCCGATATCCACGGTTTCAGGGCCCCTAAACTGCAACTGAAAATGTTCTACCCATATGTCCGCAGCAACATGGTTAGTAGGGATTTGTGGTTCTAGGCCACTACCCCATTTGACAATCTGCCAAAACTTGATCTGGTTAGTAGACAGACTAGCCTCATATAGGTCCTGCCAGTGGCGATCGTCCCAATCTCTTTTTGCCTTAAACAGTGACTTTTTATACTCTACCCTTGCCTTCCTAATGTCTAGGCTAACACAGCTTTTTAAAGCTGTAAACACGACTCTATGTGCCTGACGGCACTGTTTCGTGTACCATTTGTGGCCTGATTTAGCAATCGATATTTTTATGGGTTTAACATTTTTTGAGAAAAGGGCTTTCAAGGAACTAAAGAGTTGATCATGTAATATGCTTAATTGCACCAGGTTGTCCGCAGAGTCAACCAATCTTTGCATAACGTGCAACGTATTTAAAACTATATGGAATATCTTAACCAAAGCTGCAGGGTCTTCCACTATCCTGCTCCACCTCACCCTTCTCTTATCATTTGTTAGGAAGGCCTCTGCAGTGGCACACTCGATGTCATGGGTGTGGACTGGGTTGCTTCCAAGCTCCAGGGTGAGGACCAGAGGGTTATGGTCACTCTCCGGGCGGAGTTGAAGAAACATGTCCACCAACAATGCCCAACACTCAACCTTTGGTAAGATGTAGTCAATTCGGCTTGATCTAATGGTATTGTCGAATGTAACTCTACCAATTTTATCAGAGTGCTATCGGCCATTTACAGCTCTCAGCCCCCATTCAAGGCAAAAACCCAACCAGTGTAGAGCAGCTTCAGTCCCTTTCTTACTTGGTGGTAATTTTAGGGGAGGAACATTCCAGAGCTTATCTTCTTCCGATGTGAAAGCCTACCCACCACTCACATAAGGCTCAAAAGTGCAATTAAGATCCCCAGCCACAATAACAAACGTATCCCTCCCTATCTCACTAAGAAGAGAGTCAAGCTCCTTTAAGATAGTCGCCGGGCTCCACCCCCCAGGTTGCCCACGGGCATAAACATTAATAATAAAAATATCTCGATGGTTGGGTCTAGTAAGTTTTATCCCAACAATATCAAGGTTGTTCACAATCACCTCAGTGGGCCTATAATTAACTGTCTGCCTTACCCAAATGGTGAGGCCTCCTGACGCTCTTCCTTTTTTCATCCTAATAGCAGGTTTATGAAAATTCAGATAACCTAGGCGATATAGAGGATTTATTGCCCAAGTTTCCTCAAATAAGACAATATCATGTAAATCCACAAAATCGGCCCACTCACCAATTTCTAACCTACTGTTCAACCCTGCGATATTCCATGAAACTATTTTGAGAGAGGCGACTAGACTGGTCGACTTGGATGAAACTACGTTGCAATCTAGGGTACTATCTACCTTCATCGAGGGTTCTCTACCTAACAGCACTATATTACTGCCACCTGCTGTAACTGACTCTCCCTGTGTACCAATCTCTGGATGTAAACTACCCAGTTGGTTGGACAGATCTTTATCATCATTATCGCCAACTATATTGGAGAGTCAATCCACACCCTCCAGGTCTGTGAGGGGATCAAACCTGTTGAACACAGGGAAAGGGTGCACCACCCTATGAAACGGATTTGCACCCAAAGATACTCTGGGATGGGAAATGTAGCACCAATTTTTAGTACCTGGATAAAGATAATCAAGGCGCAGGGATTGGATGTCGCCTTCTCGACCAAACCTAGGTTCTCTCCGGATGTGGTCTACCACCCAGGGATCCCTAAATTTCACTACAATACAATCCCCCTCTAAGTCTTTAGGGTTATTACCCACCCAGTGCACACTTCTAACTCCCAAAATCTCGGTATTCGAGGAGGGGGAAAGAGTCCTGATCCTATTTAACCAAAAGATCACCTTATTTTTTAGCTCCCTATATGATTCGGATTTTCCTACCCCTAAGGCTCGAACACCCACCAGTACAATCGAATAGGGTGCTGATTCAGGGCGGAGATTTAAACTAGGAAGGTGGTCTTGACGGGCTTCCTAGTCCTGCTGTGGTTGCCTAATAGGCCTTCTACCAGCTGATAATCCACTAGGTGCAGGCTGCGGTTTGGACCCCGACTCCATCACCCTCCCACCAGACCTAGAAGAACCTACTAGTTGTTTCTTCTGGCACGGTTGTAACGGTATACTGTTCAACTTTTTGCCTGAAGCCTCACCAGATGCCCAACGATATTACCAGGACCCGGACCCCTTAAGGTAGTGTCCGGGGTTTTAGAGATGGCCATACTTTTTGTCAGGTCAGCCAACAAGAGTGAGTTACCTGTGACCTGTTTCTCAATCTGGTCTAGTTTAGAGTTGATCATCCTAGTTCTGTCTAGGAGTGGCAACATCAGGGATTTCACCAGGATTTCAATCTTGCCCAGGAATCCACCCTCATCAATAAGGCAATTAGGGGAGTGAATAGCTACAGTTGGAACCCTAGGTGGGTTAGGGGGCTGGACAACAACTGGTGGGGCCGGGGTAGTGATCTTCTTTTGTAATTTAGCTTGATGGCCCTTCAGGGGGCTACCCCCTCTTTTCTTGCTATTAGGTTTATTCTTAGCTGGTGACCTCTGGTTCAGAGTTGGGGGGGATAAAATAGATAGCCCTGGAGAATTGTATAGATCAGTGTTACCACTACTAGAGATCAGACTCGAAGGAGACAAATCTACACTAGAACAATCTAGGTCTTCACCAATATCCATCAACCTAATTTATTCACCTATAGGGTTTGTGGGTACCGGGGAGACCGCCAACCCTATACGGCCTATGGACGATCGTTTCCCCGTTATTAAATCCAGAGACAAGCGCTTTCTGCAAAAGCAATTTCCTTTTCAAGTATAGTGGAGGCTCTCTTAAAAAACTTGATCCAGGGTGCCTGTAGCCACCCCACCTGAGGAAGAGAGTGTAACATGTCTATTCTTTACAGACCGTAAAGACATAATGACTTCAACCAAGACGCTTTACAGCAAATATCATCACAATCGTACGTGATCGAGACGAAACTTAGCTGGTTATGAACGTGACAACAGTTCGTAGACGAGAGCCAATGAAAGAGGTCGACGGCCTTAGACGGCCCGCCCCAATGCCCGGGATTTCCCCGCGCGCGTTCCGCGTGCGCGTATACAGATGGTTCCTAAATAGAGGGTGGTGAGGGGGCGGAGCGGGAAGAGGACCCAGGTGCGGCCGGTGTTTGAGGCTCTGAGCAACCTGGTCCTCGCAGTCCCGCGGTAGTAGAGGTAAGAGCCCCAAGTCGGCGTTTGTCCCGGTGAGGGTAGCAGGCAACAACATGCAGGAAACATCCAGGAGAGATTGCACCAAAGTCTGAAGCCTCGAGGGGCTCCCGCAAAGCGGGGGCCGTGAGGAGCCATGTAGTGCTGGGGGGTGGAGCGGGAAGAGGCCCCAGGTGCGGCTGGTGTTTGAGGTGCTGAGCAACCTGATCCTCGCAGTCCAGCGGTAGTAGAGGAAAGAGCCCCAAGTCGGCGTTTGTCCAGGTGAGTGTAGCAGGCAACAACGTGCAGGAAACGTCCAGGAGAGATTGCACCAAAGTCTGAAGCCTCGAGCGCCTCCCGCAAAGTGGGGGCCGTGAGGCGCTATGTAGTGCTGGGGGGCAGAGCGAGAAGAGGACCCAGGTGCGGCCGGTGTTTGAGGCACTGAGCAACCTGGTCCTCGCAGTCCCGTGGTAGTAGGGGAAAAAGCCCCAAGTCGGCGTTTGTCCAGGTGAGGGTAGCAAGCAACAACGTGCAGGAAACGTCCAGAATAGATTGCACCAAAGTCTGAAGCCTCGAGCCGCACTGACCATGTCATGAATGATGTAATATGTGACGTCATCAGCAGTGCATTGCGGGGGAGTGAGTTATAGTTAGCTCAACTAACTATAACAGGGGAATTTCTATCGTTTTGTATGAGTGAAAGGTCCAACTAACTATAACGTCCCTAATACCTATGTTTTTTTCAGTGAATATATATATTTATTCACAGTCTTTTGTGTTCCTTCAGACCACCAGGGACCCAAGAGAAGTGGCGCACAAGCCCGCGGAGCGCGCCGGCTATTCTATCCACCAAAGTCCACACGTATTGTCCGCTCTCAGTAGAAACACACTCCGCACTGTTATAGTAATCTAAAAAGGTGTTTAATTCCACAATGCGTTTCAGCTTACTGCGAAGCCTTGTTCGCTTGTTCATGGGACATGTGCACAAACAAAGGGAAATTAATAAAGTGTTGGCAGTGGCATGAACACAAACGAGGGACACATGTGTATGGTAACAATGTCACAGTTGTGTCCTTTCCCCCCTGCACTAAGCGCGCTGATTTTCGCGACGCTGGAGTCTTTGCAGATTTTCGGGTAAAGACCCCATTTAATAATAATTTTAATCTCACTCCCTGACTGTTGTACTCAGCCCATCTAGCGCTACCTCCCCTTGAGGGTCCGGCCGATCTTGGGGCTGTTCGACCTGGGGCTCGGGCAGAGCTAGTGCGGCCGCCATCTTGGGCAGGGTTTCCTCCCTTGAAGCGAGAGGAAAACAGTATAAAAACAGTAGAAGGACCACAATCGCGAGAAATCTGCATTGGACGCCTGAGGCTTGAGCCGGGCGGATACTTTTACTTTTAGTCTAAGCCTGTTATTTTAAAATACTTTTTCCGTGTGTGCACTGCCCTTTGTGTCCTTTCCCCCCTGCACTAAGCGCGCTGATTTTCGCGACGCTGGCGTCTTTGCCGATTTTCGGGTAAAGACCCCATTTAATAACAATTTTAATCTCACTCCCTGACTGGTGTACTCACCCCATCTAGCGCTACCTCCCCTTGAGGGTCCGGCCGATCTTGGGGCTGTTCGATCTGGGGCTCGGGCAGAGCTAGTGCGGCCGCCATCTTGGGCAGGTTTTCCTCCCTTGAAGCGAGAGGAAAACAGTATAAAAACAAACGGCTATGACTCCGCGCAGCGGACGCGTTCAGCAGATGCGCCGTATTCGCGCCGGAGTCAAGCCAGAGTCCAGCCCGTCTGCGCCCTTCCGCGACAGACCGGGGCGTGGGGCGACTCCTCTAAGTCCTTTGACTCCACTTGATGTACCGGAACCGGTAAGGCACCTCGTACAATACACGAAACAGGAGCTTCTTGTTATACGGTCCAAAATGGCCTTTGGCTTTGATCATAACTATCCAGCCGATAGTCTCCCTATCAAATGCGACTTTTGTAACCACACTATTTCATCACCTAAAAGCGAGGGACTCCCCCTAGCGAAGCCTAACATGCTATTACTCAACTGTAGGTCGATGAAAAAACACAAATTGGAAATATACGATCTAATTACTAGTAGTAAGCCCGAAGTGCTATTTCTAACTGAGACGTGGTTGGATGAGGAGTCTGCCCCAGAAGCGTTGGAAGCTACCCCCCCTGGCTACAGTCTACTGCGTCTAGACAGACACAAACAAAGAGGGGGTGGGATCGCCCTCATTCATAAAACGGAGCTAGAATGCACTCTAATAAAAGCCAATATACTACATAGTGAAAGCGGCTTATTTACCATCAAACTTGGACCGAGAAATATCATTATCGGCCTGTTGATATATCGTCCTCCTGGAGTAGCTGGACAATTCGAAAGTCATCTTCTTGATTATATCACGCAACCAGCTCTCCGTTACAAAAAGTTTATAATTTTAGGTGACTTAAACCTCCATTTTGAGGATAGGGAGTGCAAAGAGGCACAGGAGGTGGCCACGGCATTGGCGTCACTGGGACTGAATCTTCAATCTACTGCCCCATCACACCAACATGGTCATCTCTTGGACCCCATCTTTGCCAACTGGGAAAGCATTACTACCTTCCCTTCGGTAAAATTAATTTGGTCTGACCATTTTATAATTCCGTTTCTGGTAGATAATACACTCACAGATAACATAATTCTTAAACCCTCTTCCCATAAACGTAGAAACTGGAAGAAGTTCGATCAAGCAGCTTTCAGACTTGCTCTCCAAAAAAATCCTCCGTTGCATAGTAACTCTCTTCAAGAAGCCTACGAAAACTATGAAAACTGGCTCTCTAATGCCCTGGATGAGATAGCCCCCTGGACATCTAAGCCCCCCGCCAGGCAGTCTAAAACCGCTCCATGGTTCTCTGAAAAATTAAAACTAGCCAAAGCCAGATGTAAAACTCTAGAGCGCAACTGGAGAAAACATTACAACCTCGAGGATAAAATGTTATATAAGACTGAACTCCATAAATATCATAAATTAGTGAGATCAGAAAAAAGATGCCATCTCAAAAATAGAATTGACTCAGCGGACAATCCTACTGAAGAACTGTTTTCAATCTATAAGGAACTCACTATTCCTACTAGATTAGAAGCCCAGGACACGTATTCGAAAGAACTATGTGACTCCATTGCTGATTTTTTTGTTAATAAAATTGACAAAATCCATGCCACCTTCACAAAAGATGAGTCCAGTTCTAGCTAATCGGCTGAAGCCAATAACAGTAACACGAGGACCCCTGGTCTCACGTGTTTCATCACTCCTGAGAAACAAGAGCTTCTCAGCATTGTGAACAGTATACAATCTGGTTCCCCGAGTGATGTATGCCCACCGACTCGCTGCAGAGGAGTCATGGAGTCCACAGTTATTGACTATATCAGTCTTATTGCATCATTATCCTTTGAGGAATGTAAGGTATTAGATGCCTGGAAAACAGCCCAAGTAATCCCCCTTAAAAAAAAGGCTAACATCCACGTCTCCCAACTCCAGAATCTTCGCCCCATATCCCTCCTCCCTTTTTGTGCCAAGATTGTGGAGAAAGTAGTGAATAAGCAGCTCATGAGTTACCTAAAAGATCATTCGCTCTTACATCCCACTCAATTAGGGTTCAGAGCCGGATACTCTTCTGAGTCAGCCCTACTTTTCTCCACCGAGAGTCTTAGGCGCATAGTGGATGGGGAGAGACAGCAGCGTTGGTACTATTAGATCTAAGTGCATCCTTTGACACCGTGCTGCACTCAACGTTGCTGTCTCGGCTATCCGGTATGGGAGTAAAGGGGTCAGCCCTTGCGTGGCTGGAGTCCTTCCTGGCCAACAGAAACTTTCAGTTGCATTGCCCCCCCTTTAAGTCTTCTCTCAGAAATGCAAGCCGTGGGGTTCCTCAGGGCTCTAGTCTGAGCCCCACCTTGTTTAATATCTATATGGAACCCCTGGCTCGCATAGTAGAGACTTATGGGGTGGGCATTGTCAGCTACGCTGATGACACCCAATTGGTGTTCAAACTTACGCCCGACCACAGAGAAGACGCCACCAACTTCTCCAACTGCCTCTCCTCCGTGGCAGCTTGGATGGACAACAACTGTCTTCGCCTTAATGGCGACAAAACTGAGCTGTTGGTGGTAGGCAAATCTTCTTCCGCATGGTCCCACATGTGGTGGCCTGCGGAACTGGGCAGCCTGCCCTGCCCTGTGGCTTTGGTGCGGAACCTGGGCATAACATTGGACTCTAACTTGTCTTATAAACCTCACGAGAACAAAGTTACAGCAAGATGCTTCAGCATACTGAGAGTCCTTCGAAAGGTACTAGACCTTCTCCCCATGGACTCAAGAAAGACCATCGTCCATGCCCTAGTCACCCCCCATCTGGACTATGGGAACGCCTTGCTATTGGGGCTGAGCAAAAAGGGCACCCACCAACTCCAGTGCGCTCAGAATGCCGCAGCGCGCCTTGTGCTTAAGCTTCCTCGAAGAGCCTCAGGGAGACTGGCCTTGTCCAGACTCCATTGGCTCCCCATCAAGGAGCGAATTAAATTCAAGGCCCTATGCTTTGCCCACCGCATAGCCCACGACACCGGTCCAGGATATCTGCAAGGTTTACTCACTATACATCGTCCTACCAGGAACCTTAGATCTTCTGGTACGATGTTGTTCAACATCCCTAAGATAACTAGAGCCAAGATGGGTGGCTCCTCGTTCAGATACTTGGCTGCCAAGGGCTGGAATGAACTCCCTCTTGAGATGCGGATGTAACCCTCTGAAATGAGATTTCGAGGAAAATTCAAAACCTTCCTCTTTCCCCGCATCTGATTTCCTCATTCCCCCTTGCCTTTGTCGGTTTTTCCTGTGTTTATTCCTCTGAGCTTCTTTGCGGTTTTCAGCGCGGGAACACTCTGTTCCTGAGTAACCAGGCGCTTTATAAATGGCTTCTATTCTATTCTATTCTATTCTATTAGTGGCAGACATATAGGATTGGTCTCATTCTAATAATACATATCTTTGAGAATGTCAGAATCATGAACAGTAAATAAACATTTTGCACCAAACCAATGTATTGCAGTGACAAAATGTTAGCAATGAAGAGCAGGTAAACACAGAGAAATGCTGCGTAAACTCTTGGCTGTCTGCTCAATACCAAGTACCAAAAGCATACAAAGATATCTATCTTAATCAGTAGGTGGGGAGCTGGCTCGGACGATGGGGGCATTGGAGCTCCCATCGTGGTCCCGAAAGTAAAGCCAAGCCTTAGGGGATGGGATCTCCATGCCCATAATTGGGCTCAGGAGGGGGGAAACACGGCCCCCCCTCCCTAAAAAAAAAAGAAAAGAACAGACTGGCCAGTCCCCGCGGGATGGGGGCCCTGGGTCAATAGTGGCCCAGGGAAGGGGGACATGAAACCTGCCTCCTGTAATTAAATATAAAAAAAATAAAGAGACAAAGCCCCGGGGGATGGGGTCCCAGGGGCCAGAAATTGCATCAGGAGGGGGGTAGCAAGGACCCCTCCTTTAAAAAGAATTACAAATATAAAAAAATAAGTGTACATGCCTTTGGGATGGGGTCCCAGGGGCCAAAAATTGCATCAGGAGGGTGGTAGCAAGGACCCCTCCTTTAAAAAGAATTACAAATATAAAAAAATAAGTGTACATGCCTTGGGGATGGGGTCCCAGGGCCAAAATCAGCTTTAGGAGGGGAACCGCGCTGCCTCCTTCCCGTTGTTAAAAGAACATTAAAATTAAAATAAAAAATTGCTCTGGCCCTGGGGGATGTGGTTCCAGGGTCCCAAAAATATTAAGAGAAGGTGGGCCACACAGCCCCTCTTCTATCAAAAAAAAAAGAAAAGCTGACATATCACCGGAGGCCCTGCCCTCTCCCTGCACCACCCTGCAAATGTGCCTCATGGCACGTTCTAAGTTGGGGGCTTACGTCCCCTTGAATCCTGGGGGTCCCTGGGGGGCAACTAGTCCACCAGGTACCTCCAGTAAGCCATACACAGTAGGATTGCTGAGAGGTGGTCTGAGGCCACACCCCTTTTTACACCACTCTTCAAACGCACCTATTGGAATGCGACTGGTAGGGCGATGAGGTCCTCTTTGGCCTGAGGACCTCAGGACTAAAGTAGACTTCATCCCCCGAGCAGCAGTGCACCAGAAGGCATGTTTTCAGAATGGTATATTATGGGGCATGGCCTCCGACCACTCTCAGCAATCAATCAATCAATCAATCAATCAAGAAATTTGTAGAGTGCACTACTCAACCGTGAATGTCTCAAGGCGCTAAGGGGGGCGGTGTATGCTTCTATTGCTCAAACAGCCAGGTCTTGAGTAGCCTCCTGAAGGTTAGTAGGTCTTGGGTCTGCCGTAGGAGGATGGGGAGGGAGTTCCAGGTCTTGGCGGCGAGGTAGGAGAATGATCTGCCGTCGGAGGTGCTCTTCGGATGTGGGGGATGGTGGGGAGGGCGCAGTCGGCAGAGTGGAGATGGCGGTTCGGGGTGTAGAAGGTGAGTCGTCTGTTGAGGTATGCTGGTCCGGTGTCATGGAGCGCCTTGTGTGCGTGGGTGAGGAGCTTACTAGAGATAACAGGAGGTCTAGTAAGCCACAGGGACCATCAGGAGGCAAGGGGACTTTATTCCCTATCACAAAAAAGAGAATGATCAGTCTAAGATGTGTGGCTGCACGAATGACTGTGAGAACAGACTAAAGCAAATGATGGAGTAACAGTAGGCTGAGATATTCCCATCAGACCACCCAATATTGGCGGAGTCTCATCATATGGGATATTTGTTAGAACATCCAAAAAACCGCCCAAACCATCGGCTGATGGTGCGGAAAAGGATGTGAAATTTACACTCTAGCCAAACTGTTGCTCACAGGGTGGTGCTTGGGGTGTGTGTGCATTGCTGTGGTGAAAAAGTAAAATTAACGACTTAGACAAAAACATTTTTTTATTTAAGATTGTCTGAGTGTTAAAGTTAAAATCACGCCCGGTAGTTGAAACTTATGACTACACTGTGGCGCTGTGCATGATGGTCAACATGTTTCAGCCAAATTGGACAGATTGTCAGGCTTTCGTCAGGACCTAGATGGCGAGCTACTGCAAAAAAAGTGCGTGAATGTGCATACTAAAACATAAGTGAAAAAAATTTAGAATGCTTATATCTACCATGAACTTGGAGCCCCAATGTCCATGTGGAAGAAGTGTATTCTATCTCCATCCGCGCTTTGTGAGGAGAAAGACCTCACCTCACCCGACAACTGCTCGGGAACATGAGGCCCCGCTCTGTCCGTTGGTACCTCTCTCTGGCACCTCCACTTCCTCTCGGATGCCACTTATGTTTTAGTATGCACATTCACGCACTTTTTTTGCAGTAGCTCGCCATCTAGGTCCTGACGAAAGCCTGACAATCTGGCCAATTCGGCTGAAACATGTTGACCATCATGCACAGCGCCACAGTGTAGTCATAAGTTTCAACTACCTGGCGTGATTTTAACTTTAACACTCAGACAATCTTAAATAAAAAAAAAAAAATTGTCTAAGTCGTTAATTTTACTTTTTCACCAGAGCACTGCACACACACCCCAAGCACCACCTTGTGAGCAACAGTTTGGCTAGAGTGTATATTTCACATTCTTTTCCGCACCATCAGCCGATGGTTTGGGCGGTTCTTTGGATGTTCTAACAAATATCCCATATGATGAGACTCCGCCAATATTGGGTGGTCTGATGGGAATATCTCAGCCTACTGTTACTCCATCATTTGCTTTAGTCTGTTCTCACAGTCATTTGTGCAGCCACACATCTTAGACTGATCATTCTCTTTTTTGTGATATGTTATGTTGCTCTGGGAGATGAGATGACAGGTCTTTAAACATATCTCCCTTGACCCTTTTCATATTTCTTATTCTAGGACTTTATTCCCTAACCAAGAGCACATCAGGAGGCAAGTTTGCAGAGCGGTGGAGAAAGGGTGTGTGGCTTGTGTCCACCTCTCAGCAATCCCACTATCTGGGGTTTACTGGAGGCATTAGGTAGGCTAGTTGGCCCCTAAGGACTCCCAGCAGCAAAGGGGACCTTAATCCACATCGAAAAGCGCACCAGGGACTGCGTTTGCATATTGGTGGTCAAAGGGTGAGTGTCCTGCTATGAGTACTTACCAATGCTGCTGTGTGGGACTTACTGGAAGTAATAGGATGGGTAGTCGGCCCCCAAGGTTCTCCTTAGGGGCCAACTACCCCTCATGTTACCTCCAGTAAGTCCCACACAGTGGGATTGCTAAGAGGTCTTCTAAGGTCACGCCCCCTCTTTCTCCACCACTCTGCAAATGCACCTCCTGGCTCACTACAAGTTGGGCGATGAAGTCCACTTTACTCCTGAGGGAGCTAAGAAGCCCTCCTGGTACCTCCTGTAAGTCGTACACAGCGGAATTCCCAAGCGATGGTTTGAGGCCCAGCCTCCTTTCTCCACCACTCTGCAATCACGACTACCAGTTAAAGACGCATTTGTAATGTAATAGGTCTCGCATTTGCAAGAGTTAGAGCTATTGGCATTGTAAATGTAAAAGTGTTATACAAATGTTTTTTGGAGTGAAGTGGATGTACATTGCATGTACTGGAATTATGTGGTATGTTGTGCAGTGAAATTATGTGGCTTGAAAGTATGTGGTATTTTTTGTATAGGAAGTATGTGGAGTGGGATTGTGTGTTATGGAGAGTAATTATGTGGTATGGTAGTCTGTGTTGTGGGGTGGTAACCTCAGGTTTAGTCTTCCTCCTTTCCATAGAAGCTAAACTATGAACTCACTGAGACAAAAAAAGGAATACTTGAGGAGCACTTCTGGACCCAGTCAGAGGTATGAACTGTTTGGCTGCAACAGCTTTTGCTCAATTATACTTTTTCTGCATTAGCCACATAATCCATCATCTGCTGTCCAATCTTCAGATTTGTACAATAAAAGCCTTCTTTCTAGCTCAAATGTCTCAAACATTATGAAAAATGAAAAAAAAAGTGTTACAGCGTGGTGAAAGGTCCTTTGCAAACCTTTAATGGTCATCTGTTACTTATTGCTAAATGTTGCTGTTAGATTGGAACTAATGGTGTGCAATCCACTCTTATTTCTTTCTGCGTCTCTCTTGCCTCTTTCTGCATTTCTGGTGCTTTTTCCTGCACCATTCTTTCTTTTTCTGTACTTCTTTTGCCTCTTATTTGGTAAATCTCTTCTACTTTCTGCACCTCTCCTGCCTCTTTCTGCACCTCTGTTGACTCTTTCTGCACCTCACTTGCGTCTTTGTGCACTCCTCTTGACTATTTATGCACCTCGCTTGACTCTTTCCGCACCCCTCTTCCCTCTTCCTGCACCACTCCTGCCTCCTTCTGCACCTCTGTTCCTTCTTTCTACAATTCTTTCGTTTCTTTCTCCAACCTTCTTCCCCCTTTCTGCCTCTCTGTTGATTCTTTCTGCACCTATCTTGCTACTTTCTGCACCCTTGGTGCTTCTCTCAGACCCCTTGTCCTACATCCCTTTTGCCTCTTTCTGCACCCCTGCACCTCTGTTCCTTACTTCTTTTATTTCTTTCTGCATCTCTGACTTATTTATGTACCCCTTTAGCTCTTTCTATACCACTCTTCCTTATTTTTTTATATCCCTCTTTCTGCACCTCTTTTGCTTCTTTCTACACTCTTCTTGCTTCTTTCTGCAATACTGAGGAAAATCAAATTTTGCCCTGTCATGTGTCCCTACGTGTTCCCCATCATATGTTATATGTGCATGATTAATATGCATATTTACCCCCTGACCGAATAAAGACGCATTTACAGTTGTGTCCAACGTTAGTATGCCAGTTATCCAGTCCTTCTTAAAGCAACGTGAATTAGGCTTCTAGGCCTATGTTGCCAACGTCTTTACATTATGCACGATAAATCATCGAGTTGCACCCGTTTCTAGGCCTCACAGGGCCCGGACACCAGATTCAAGCCTCAAGTCTCCTGAACCACTCCGAGGAGAGATGCAGCCCCGCCCGCATCCCTGACCCTTCACTTACTTCCTGCCAAGCAGCGCGGTGCCCGGCCGGGCCTAGCCTGCCTGTCTGCCAAGAATATGTTATGCCTACAGTTATCTGTTCAACTCCCCGGCTTCACATTCCTAGCTAACGAACCGCATAAACATCTTCATCTATAGTCTAGTCTTCCTGTCTCCATGCAAGAGAATTACTGAATTAGTATCCATAGAAGATCCATAGCACACGCAATACATGAAGAAATATATGCATGCACTAGCTTTAGTGACAAGTCGCCTTTGCCCTGATGACTTTTAGATTCAAGCAACATGTACTCCAAACACAAGATATCAGATATGCTATAGGTACAGGTCGTTCTGACATCCCAGACTTTAGTCCCCTCTTCTAGTGCTAGAAGTCAGAGCCCCCAGCTCTCCCCAGTTACACGTCATGACCCGTTTGCGCGCACCAGTAGGTTAAAGGTTCCAGCTGCCCGTGAAGCCCCCTCCATGTATCCACCCACTTATGACACTTCTGTGACGTTTACATCACATGTCTCCGTGCATGCCCTGTGCACGCCTTCTTTCTACGCCCATATGTTCTTATCTTCCGTTTGTCACTTGTTACGCCTACTGTATTCAATGCAATTGTACTGTTTTTCTATATATACTGTATGATGTTAATGAGATATTAGCTGTCCCGCCTGTCCCTCTTTTTCTGTGTCTGTCCCTTCCTGAACCTTAGCAGGTGATGGAACCCGATGGTCCATTGGCTCGAGCCACTTAATTAAAGCCCGTATGACTCAGATACCACGGATTCTGCCTCTTATTTATTGAGCTATCCTTTTCAGATAATGCATAGAAAAATAGTACCGGTAATTATTTATTTATTTACCACATAAATGGCGCCCGAATAGGGACGAGCCCCTTCCCCACGCGCCGGAGATGTAACGCAGGCCCCCTGACCCTTCTACAGCCGTGACGGACCTCTACTGCGCACCTGCAGGTATTCCTGCTCAAGTCTCCCTCAGGCCCACGGAGGAGACGGAGACTGCGGTCCGGCATCCAGACGAGGCGGTGAGGAAGGCGGATCGTCCCGACCAGAGCCCAAGCCGAGAGAGCAAGGTCCGAGGTATCCTGAGGCCCACCTGTTTCCGAAGCCCGAGGCGTAGTGCGTAGCAGTAACCAGACGTCGTAGCAGTCCAGTCCAGTCCGAGGCCTTCAGTTTTGCTTCCCGGTGAGTACCGTTGCTGGGAACGTATCTAGACGGGTTCATTAATTTGTGCCCGGTCCGACGGGTTTGGGTACACAGATCCGGTCCGACGTGTTCACCTAGGTGGATACGGTATGACTTGTCTCTTTAGGAGACCGGTATGTTCTGTACTGTTTTAGCAGTGCATCCAGTAATTCTAGTAAGTCTGTTCTCTGGTATAGCTTCTCGAGAAGTTCCAGTATTATGTTTTCGACGTATTAGGTAGTGTCTGTTCGAACTGTTTTTAATGTGATTTTGATGTCGTGGTATGAGTGATTTGTTTTGCTATTCATTACTGTGTTCATTGTGTATTGTGTTCAAGTTCAAGTAGGGTTCAAAGATGCCTCTGTTTTCTAAGTTACGTCAGATAAAAACCAGAAAAGCGTTACTCGAAGAATCAGTTCCTGTCCCTCCCAGGGACAGTCCTGGACATTTCATGTATCATAAACATGGCTTAGATGCCATACTGTATCTAGACTTATGGGTAGACTATACCAAAGATCTCGAAGAGAAATATAGATGGCCTGTTTCAGGAACATGGGATGCCGAGTGCATCATGAGAGTAGAGGAAGCATTATGGAAAAAGAAAGCCAGACAATCCCAGAAAGATGCCATAGAATTGTGGCGTAAAGAATCGCATAAAAGAACAGAAAAAGAATTCAGAAAAGCAGAACTAAGTAGGGAGTCCTCAGAAAAAGCCCAAGAAAGGGAATTACTAGAAGAAGGTGAACGAGTTAGAGCAGAACAGTCAGACAGACAAAGAAATGCCCTTATTAAAGGTATGTATCCCCTTCTCGCCGAGGGTTTGCGTAAGGCGACCCCGAAAACACCTTGTAATTTACCGCCACCATTGGTCCCGACTAAGCTACGTCATAAACCGACTGCAGCTGAAATTTTCCTTTCTTCCTATTTAGACGACACTGTCCCAGAATATGCTAAAACGAATCCCACTCCGCCTGTTCAACTTCAACACCCTGTTAATAACGTAATTACTGGGCCTCCAGCTGTTGGTCCCGGGAATCCTGTTAATGTGCCAGTACCCCAGGACCAACCCACATTACGTACGCCTACTTTACCAGTCACATTACCAGCAGCCGCACATTCCGTATTAATTGACGATTCTAGTTCAGGAGGAGCAGGGGGAGGTATTCCTATCACCCCGCCTCAAACAAAACGACTGACACTGAGAGACGCAGCATTACAGCGCACGGCAAAAGTGGCTACGTACGAAGCCCTCAAAAGGTACCTTACTGATTGTAGATATGACCCAGTGCCAGGCGAAGATCACATGATATTATATTCCGTACGTTTACGACGAGTTGCAAACTTTTTGATTACCATATCAGATATGGAAGAACATTTAGACAGAATATATCATTTCATCCGAACAGGGGAGAAACCAGAAAGTATTCACGAAGCTATGGCACAAAGGAAAGTTGAGATTCAAGGCATGATTTTGCAATTTTTAATAAATTGTTTAATAAGAGAACAGGATCATCCTGATAAAGACAAAGACGAGATGAAGGTCCTGACAAGATGGAGTGACAATATAGCAGAAGGAAAACACAAGACACAAAATTGTATAGAAACCATGTACAGAAAGATTCGTAAAGAAATTATAAGCATACACGAAAGGGAGAAAGCAATGACAGTATCCGAGAAAGAGAATGACTCTTCAGACGAAGATGTAGACACTGAGAATCCCACCAGAATAGCGTATGTAGGTAGGACGAGACCTTTTGATAAACACACACGCTCAGACTACAAGAAAGTTTTTCCTCCTCCCGTACCAGAACAGTGTTCTCTTGAACATTTATTCCAGGCTACCGATAAAGTTCTGAAACTACGAATAGGTTACATGACTCTTAGTACCAGGCATGAACAGGAACTAGCCCGATCAGCAGTTCGATGGACTAGTGATTCTACCACATTTTCAGACGAAGTAGTGGCTCGAATGTTTCTGAAGCTGCCCCCAGACGAACAGCGACTGGTGGGTATGTATATGATCCAGCATCTCATTACACTGTATGAGGATCAGCATTCTGATCCAGGTCCATTATATAATGTATTGAACGAGTTACTCCTAAACAGATGGAAAGGTCTAGGTACCGATTTGATTAGCGTCATTTTAGAACAGCGCCACAAATACAGAACGTTCCTGACTCCACATTTTGTTCCTGTCCCACCCCCATTCTACATAGACAGACAGAATCCGTTGCGAGAAGTGCATCCTGTTAAGGGAACGGGGGGTGCCCTCGAACGAGTATTTGTTTACACCCCTTTAACGAAAATAGAACTACTAGAAATGAAAAAGTTAGTGCCCTGTCACGATAAAGATCCGGCAGGGTTCCACCGTGAATTAAAAGACATGCTCCGTATGGGAGAATACACGTATCCCGATATCATCAAAATGTTAAAGGTCCTGTTGCCTGCGGGCATATATGAAAAACTCAAAGAAAAAGAATGGGAGGTGGGAGAGAAAAAGATTGACTGGACAGCGTTAGAGAACGAAGATAACACACGAGTTCCTGGTACTGGTCTCGGGGAAAAAGCCAAAGAATTGCCCGAACTGTTAATACAAGTCTTGCCAAGATTACTAGCCACGAAAAAGGAAGACTGGGATGCCATCTCAGCCTGTAAACAGAAACAAGACGAAGACACTAGTGATTTCTATTCCAGATTTGAGAAATGTTTCATTATTAATAGCGGCTTGAAAACAAGTAGTGAGTCGTATCCACATCTTTTTGTTACCAAACTAGTTGAGAATTCTTTACCACAAGTTAAAAATCGCGTACTGAAAGTCGAGAGTACCTGGCAAGCTAATACCCCGTCCCAAATGCTACAGATGTTACAGTATCACCAGAACCGAATCAGGGAAGAACAAGAACACGAAAGAAGACGTATGAAAGACACGAAAATGAAAGTACTAGTTGCACAGCCTGTTCCAGCAGATAGTCAAAAGAGGGGTACGAATCAGGCTACTCATTCTGCAGCTCCCGTTAAAGGGACATGCAATTACTGTAAACAGCCAGGTCATTATATAAACGAATGTGCAGTTCTGAAACACAACATAGCTACAGGTAAGACGAAAGAGAGACCGCGTCCTCCTAGACAGGAACAGGTTCCGCAAAATTCGCAACCACCGCAGAACGCACAACAGACAGTTACAGTACCGCAGCCTATAGCTGCCACACAACACGTTACACAGCAGATGTACCAGTACGCACAGTCAGATTATCCAGAATATCAGCAGTATTCATGAAACAGCCTAGAGAGGGAGGTTGGCTTGCCTCTCATCGAGGTTCCTGTAGATCAAGAGGGTCCCTATGTACACAGTCAAGTATTAGGGAAAGACAGAAAGTTTCTGATTGATACAGGGGCAAGTAGGACTACCATCAGTCATGACGAGGTTCCAGGGGCTCCACTCTCAGGCTCAAGAAATGTTTCCCTGGGATTTTCAGGAAAGCCTATTGTTAACGAAATATCGAAACCAGTTTCCCTAGAAGTTGGTCCATTGTCCCGAACTACAGACTTGTTACTTACGAAATCATGTCCTGAAAATTTACTAGGTATTAAAACACTGAAAGAATTAGGTGCTGTGATATGCTGTTATCCGGAAGGAGTGAGATTGTTAATACGTGATTTTAAAGGACATTATGTGTTAAGAGATTTTGATCCAAGATTACTGAATGTACCACAGCATTTATGGGCGCAAGGTCCAACTGATGTAGGTTGTATGCACATTACACCCTATCGTGTCACTCTGAAACAAGGAGTTGTGTTACCACGAATCCGACAGTACAAATTGCCACCTGAGGCTGTAGCAGCCTTATCGAAAATCATTGACGAGCTCATCGCTCAAGGAGTAGTTGTAGAAACTGACTCCAATGTATGTAATTCTCCTATCATTCCGATTCTTAAACGTACAGACCCAAATGCACCTCCAGTTTATCGATTAGTGATTGACCTTCGAGAACTTAATAAATGTATCATACCCCAGTACCCAGTGGTTCCAGATATCTCTTCCCTATTGACTGCCATTGATTCTGAAGCTACGTTCTTTACTGTTATTGATCTCAAGAACGCTTTCTTTAGTGTCCCCATTCATCCAGACAGCCAGTTCCTTTTCGGATTCTGTTTAAATGGAAGAAGCTATAAATTCACACGTGCACCTCAAGGTTTTACAGAAAGTCCTAGTATTTACAGTCAAGCACTTAAAAGACAACTAGACAGTATTCACATGCCAACTGACACTGCCCTGCTCCAGTATGTCGATGATCTATTGATCACAGCCCGTACAGAACGTGACTGTGAACGTGCATCACTGACCGTCTTGTATTTTCTGGCAGAAATGGGGCACAAGGTGTCCCCTTAGAAACTGCAATTCTGTGTCCAGCAAGTGGTATACCTTGGACACTTGCTGTCCAAGAGGGGTAGACAGTTGACACCTGACCGTATCCAGTTAATAGCACATCTTCCACAGCCCAAGACACAGAAGGAGGTACGAGCTTTTATCGGCCTCACTTCTTACTGCAGACAATGGATTCCTCAGTATGCATATCTAGCCAAGCCACTGATACAATTGACAACACAGGAGGCAGCCACATCGACTGTCCTCCCTTGGACCCAGGAACATACACTTGTTTTCAATGAGTTAAAGAAAGCTTTATGTAATGCACCTGTGTTAGCGACACCAAACTACAGTAAGCCTTTTACACTTTTTGTCACTGAACGTGATGGTACAGCATTATCTGTTCTCACGCAAGATCAAGCAGGACAACACAAGCCTTGTGCTTATTTTTCTAGCACATTAGATCCAGTAGCCCAGGCTTTGCCTGTGTGCCTCAAGTCAGTTGCAGCCACAGCTCTAGCTATCAGACAAAGTGATTCCATAGTGTTAGGACACTCCCTGACAGTACAAGTTCCACACTCCGTGGAAGTTCTTTTAAACCGAACACAGACTCAGCATTTGACAATTGCACGATTAACAGGATATGAACTGACACTGTTTCAGCCACACATAGAAATCAGACGTTGCAACATATTAAATCCTGCTACACATGACTGTGTGGAAGTTATTACCACCATGACAAAGCCAAGACAAGACTTGACGGACATTGCATTACCTGATCCCGACCTGACACTTTACGTAGATGGTTCATGTATGAGAACAAGTACAGGAGAGTTAGTAGCTGCGTATGCAGTGACTACTGAAACTGAAGTTATAGAAACACATCGTATTGACACCCTGTCTGCTCAAGCAGCAGAGCTCATCGCTCTGACCCAAGCCTGCATACGAGCTAAGAACCTGAAAGTAAACATATATACAGATTCACGTTATGCATTCGGAGTCGTACACGACTTTGGAGTCCTCTAGCAAGAAAGAGGTTTCATGACCTCTCATGGAGCCAAGATTCAGCATGGCCCCCTCATTCAAGCTCTGTTAGAGGCAATACATTTGCCGACAGCCATTGCCATTATGAAGTGCAAAGCACATACGAAAGCCACTGACACCATTTCCCAGGGTAACGATCTAGCAGATCGAACAGCCAAGCTTACAGCTCAGACTCCAGACATTCCAGCTGACACGACAAAGACAGATGTTCCAGATCAGACGACTTGTATGACAGTTAAGGACCCTACACAAGACGTCCTAGACATACAGACACATGCTACCCCAGACGAAATCAAGAAATGGTCTGAACAGCAGCGAAGCAGAAAGTGCGTACCTGCATGATCTGTTGTCAGTTCAATCCAGGTAAAGGTGTTCCGGTGGAACAAGGTGGATTCCATCCTCCTGACCACCCTTTTGAAGTCCTCCAGATGGATTATATTCAGATGGATCGATGCCGAGGTTTCAAGTATGTCCTCGTAGTTGTATGCGCTTTGTCCAGATGGACAGAAGCATATCCAGTCCCAGATTACACTGCCGCGACCACTGCCAGGCAGTTGGTTCGTGAGTTCTTCCCACGCTATGGTTTGCCCAGGGTCGTGTATTCGGACAACCGACAGCCATTCTCATCCGAACTCATGAAACAAGTATCACTTTTGTTAGGGTACCAGTGGAAGTTCCACTGTGTGCGACACCCCGAGGCAGCTGGCCTCGTCGAGAGACACAATCAAACTCTGAAAATACGAATAGCGAAGGTCTGTGCAGAGAAAGGTGTAGATTGGATGGTAGCCCTGCCGGTTGCCCTCTTCTACATGAGAATGGTCGCTCACTCCCGATCTGGTCTGTCACCTTTTGAAGTAGTGTTTGGTCGTCCCCCAAACATGTGGGGTACACCTATGCCACGTAAAATCACCGATGTTGACAGTAATATGCTGACAGATTACCTAGCTTCTTTGATGTCTGCACTACTCTCTTGTCGTTCACAGGTCACGGCTGCCTTTCCAGACAACACCCAGGTGAAACCGCACGAGGTCGTTCCAGGCAATCTTGTTCTCATCCGAAACTTCAATCGTTCAAGCCCGCTGGAGCCCCGCTGGAAGGAGCCGAAACTTGTTCTGATGACCACAAGGACCGCCGTGAAGCTGGAAGGACGAAAGGGTTGGCTTCACTCCAGCCACATCAAGCGTTTCCATGGACTGCGTCCAAAGACTTTTCTCAAGGACTGCCCCGATACTGACTCTAAACTTCCCCTGTTAGAGAAAACTCCGCAGCAGGAGTATAAACTCAAGTTAAGGTCTAGCAAGTCAGACAGCGTTTAATTGTTTAAGTCCCTCTCGGGTGAAGCGGTTAGACAGGTTCCTGACATGTATCAGATAGACCCACATAGTGAGAGAGATAGACGTGACTCCAAGATAACCAAATACTGTAAAAGTCTGCGAAGCAGATGTGTTGTTACATTATTGTTTATGTTATTTCTGAGTCTTACGATCACATGTATAAGTTATATGCTACATGTATTTTTTCCTCCTCTTGATTCGCATTTACATCTTTCCTCTAATGATACAGTAGAGCACACATTTAGTGAACTACCCCCTCACGAGTTATCCTACCGACTTGCAATGCGCAACAATACTTTTATTCGTATGTTACACTATTCACACCAGACCAGCAATGCCACTAATTGTTGGGTGTGGGGTCGACTCCCCCCTTACCAGACACCGAAGGGAGTTCTGCCACTCTTTCCCTATCCGTTTTCACACAATGGTTCGTGTGGAGCATGGTTTACATTAACATCATCTTTAGACGACAAGTCCCTTCTGAATAGAACATGTTTCCCAGACAAGGAAGATCTTTCCCATAGGACAGGGTTAGATCTAGAAAATGAAGTATATGATCTAGGTAATTTTTCCTCCAACCTCATGGTTTTGAATGTTCAGTCCGAGACTACTCCAGACTTACCTTCTATAACAGTTCTACCAGTGAAAGGCGAATTATGTGTTAGAAAGAATGGTTCAGTACATCTAGGACACAGTGATTATAATACTGTGGTCGAGTATAGTGACAGTGGGAAATCTACTTTCAAAGCCTCACGTCATTCCTATTTTGTATGTGGTCAGACCGCATATGTACGTCTGCCCCTAGATTGGGATGGAACATGTTACATTGCCTTCCTACTGCCACCAGTTTTCCTGGCCCCATCCGATTATCACCGAAATACACATCTAGTACACGTCAGACATAGAAGGGAGATCGAGTCCCCAATTGTCGACCAAACTGAAACTGCATTAGAACAATATACAGATTTCAATAAAGGTTTCTTCTTCTTCATAGGTCCTATCCAGAATAGTAAATTAATACGCAGGTTAACCAGAACCCTTGAAGCAGTAGTGAATGAGACTACTTCCGCCCTAGGTAACTTAACAGAAGAGCAATCTGCTATGAGAATTGTTGTTCTTCAGAACCGCCTTGTTCTTGACGTCATACTGGCTGATAGGGGCGGAGCTTGTAGAGTCATCGGATCTAGTTGTTGCGTTTTCATTCCTAATAACGCACCGTCTGTATATTCAGCAATAACTAGACTTCATAAAATAGCTCATCAGCTACACCAGAATCCAGGCACCTGGACTTGGTCCGGCTGGCTCTGGAGTGTAATATCTGCATGGGGATGGAAAGTACTGTCATTCCTGGGAGTGATAGTAATGATCATATTCAGTTGTTGTCTCTGTTTACAATGTGGCCCAGCAATTTGCGGCTTGTGCGCTATATCTTGTATTCCACGTCCACAATCCCATGCCCAAAAGAAAAAAGACGAGCAAATGATGCTGTATGAACAGATAGATGGTCTCATGAATATTGATGTTTCCTGAAGGGAACGTAGGGAACAAGGAGGGAATGAGGAAAATTGAATTTTGCCCTGCTATGTGTCCCTACGTGTTCCCCAACATGTAATATATATGTGCATGATTTCTATGCATTTTCCCTCCGTGGCCGATAATAAAGACGCATTTCCAGTTACGTCCAACGTTAGTATGTCAGTTATCCAGTCCTTCGTGAAAGCAACGTGAATTAGGCTTTTAGGCCTATGTTGCCAACGTATTTACATCGTGCACGTTAAATCATCGAGATGCACCCGTTTCTAAGGCCCCACAGGGTCCGGACACCAGATTCAGGCCTCAAGTCTCCTGAAATGCTCCGAGAGATACAGCCCCGCCCGCATCCCTGACCCTTCCCTTACTTCCTGCCCTGCAACGCGGTGCCCGGCTCGGCCTGGCCTGCCTGCCAAGAATATGTTATGCCTACAGTTATCTGTTCAGCTCCCCGGCTTCACATTCCTAGCTAACGAACAGCATAAACATATCCATCTACAGTCTAGTCTTCCTGTCTCCATGCAAGTAAATTACTGAATTAGTATCCATAGAAGATCCATAGCTCACGCAATACATGAAGAAATATATGCATACACTAGCCTTTAGTGACAAGTAGTCTTTGCCCTGATGACTTTTAGAATCAAGCAACATGTACTCCAAACACAAGATATCAGATACGCTATAGGTACAGGTCGTTCTGACATCCCAGACTTTAGTCCCCTCTTCTAGTGCTAGAAGTCAGAGCCCCCAGCTCTCCCCAGTTACACGTCATGACCCGTTTGCGCGCACCAGTAGGTTAAAGGTTCCAGCTGCCCGTGAAGCCCCCTCCATGTATCCACCCACTTATGACACTTCTGTGACGTTTACATCACATGTCTCCGTGCATGCCCTGTGCACGCCTTCTTTCTACGCCCATATGTTCTTATCTTCCGTTTGTCACTTGTTACGCCTACTGTATTCAATGCAATTGTACTGTTTTTCTATATATACTGTATGATGTTAATGAGATATTAGCTGTCCCGCCTGTCCCTCTTTTTCTGTGTCTGTCCCTTCCTGAACCTTAGCAGGTGATGGAACCCGATGGTCCATTGGCTCGAGCCACTTAATTGAAGCCCGTATGACTCAGATACCACGGATTCTGCCTCTTATTTATTGAGCTATCCTTTTCAGTTAATGCATAGAAAAATAGTACCGGTAATTATTTATTTATTTACCACAATACTCATGCCTCTTTCACAGCCATGTCCCTCTGTGTGCACACCTCTTGCCTCTTTCTGCACCTTTGTTCCTTCTTTCTGCATTCATTTTGTTTCTTTCTGCACCTTTTGCTTATTTCTGCACCCCGTATGTCTCTTTCTGCACACCTCTTGACTTTTTCGGAACCTCTGTTCGTTCTTTCTGCACAACTTTTCTTTCTTTCTGCAGCTTTCTTGCTTCTTTCTACACCCATTTTGCCTCTTTCTTCACCCCTGTTGCCTCTTTGTGCACATTTGCTCCTTCTTTCTGCTCTTTTTTAGTCTCTTGCTTCTGTCTGCACCCCTCGTGCTTCGTTCTACACCCATTGTGCCTCTGTCATACACCTCTTCCCTCTACTGCAGCCTCCTGCCTTCTTTTGTTTCTTTCTGCAGCTCTCTTGCTTGTTTATGAACCCCTTTTGCCTCTATCTTCACCTAGGTTGCCTCTTTGTGCTCCTCTGTTCTTTCTTTCTGTACTTCTTTTGTTTCTTTCTGCAACTCTCTTGCTTCTTTATGTACCCCTCCTGCTTTGTTCTGCACCCCTCGTGCCACTGGCACACACCTCTTCCCTCTATATGCACCCCCTGCCTCTTTTTGCACCTCTGTTCCTTATTTCTGCACCTCTTTTGTTTTTTCCTGTAACTCTCTTGCTTCTTTCTGCACCCCTCGTGCTTCTCTCTCCACCCCTCGAGACTCTTTCACATTCCTCTTCCCTCTATCTGCACCCCTCTTGCCTCTTTTTACACCTTTGCTTAGTCTTTCTGTACCTCTCCTGTATCCCTCTTGCCTCTTTCAACATCCCACATCCCCTTTCTGCATCTCTGTTGCTTTTTTATGCACTTCTCTTGCTTCTTTCTGCATATCTTTTGCTACTTTCTGCACCCCTTGGGCCCCTTTCTGCACCACTCTTCCCTCTTTCTGCACTCCTCTTGCATATTTCTGCACCTATGTTGCTTCTTTCTGCACTTCTTTTGTTTCTTTCTGTGCCCATTTTTCCTCTTTCTGAGCCCTCTTGCCTCTTTCTGCACCTCTGTTCCTTCTTTCTGCACTTCTTTTGTTTCTTTCTGCAGCTCATTTGCTTCTTTCTGTACCCCCTTGCCTCTTTCTTAACCCCTCTTTCCTCTTTCTTCACCCCTGTTGCTTCTTTCTTCACCTCTGCTCCTTGTTTCTGCACTTCCTTTGTTTCTTTCTGAACATCTCTTGCTTCTTTCTGCACCCCTCGTGCCACTTTCTACAACCTTCTTCCCACTTTGTGCACCTTCTTGCCTCTTTCAGCCACTCCATTGCTTCTTTCTGCACTAATCTTGCTTCTTTCTGTACCTCTTCTGCACAACATGTGCTTCCTTCTGCACCCTTTTCCCTCTTTCTGATTCCCACTTGCCTCTTTCTGCAACCCTCACCCCTCTTTCTCTCTGTTGCTCCTTTCTGTACTTCTCATGCTTATTTCTGCACCTCTGTCACTTCTTTCTCCAACACTGGTGCCTCTTTCTGCACCACTCTTCCTTATTTCTGTATCCCTCTTTGCCTCTTTCTGCATCTCTGTTCCTTCTTTCTGCACTTCTTTTGTTTCTTTCTGCAACTTTCTTGCTTCTTTCTGCACTACTCTTGCTTTTTACTGCAACCTTCATGCCTCTGTCACAGACCTTATCCCTCGTTCTACTCTCCTCTTGCCTCTTTCTGCGTCTCTGTTCCTTCTTTCTGCACTTCTTCTAATTCTTTTTCCCCCTCTCTTGGTTTTTTTCTGTCCCTCTCGCCTCTTTCTTCACCCACTTCCCCTTTTCTGCATTGCTGTTGCTTCTTTATGCACTTCTCTTGCTTCTTTCTCAACCTCTCTTAATTGTTTTTGTACTGTTCATGCCTCTTTCTACACCCTTCATCCCTCTTTCTGTACTCCTCTAGCCTATTGTTGGACCTCTGTTGCTTCTTTCTGCACTTCTTTTGTTTTTTTCTGTACCTCTCTTGCTTCTTTCTGCACATCTGTTCCTTCTTTCCGTACTTCTTTTGTTTCTTTCTGCACATCTCTTGCTTCTTTCTGTATCCCTTGAGCATCTTTCTGTACCCCTCTTCCCTCTTTTTGCACCCCCCTTGCCTCTTTCTGCATCTCTTTGCTTCTTTCTGCACCACTTGTGCTTCTTTCTGTACCACTTTTCCTTCTTTCTGTACCCCTCTTTGCATCTTTCTGCACCTCTGTTCCTTCTTTCTGCACTTTTTTTGTTTCTTTCTGCAACTCTCTTGCTTCTTTCTGTACCACTCTTGCTGTTTCTACACCCTTCGTGCCTCTGTCAGAGACCTCTTCCCTCTTTCTGTTCATCTTTTACTTCTTTCTACACCTCTGTTCATTCTTTCTGTACTTCTTTTGTATCTTTCTGCACCTCTTTTGTTTCTTTCTGTATCCTCTCGCCTCTTTCTCCACCCCACTTTCCCCATTCTGCATCGCTGTTACTTCTTGATGCTCTTGCTTCTTTCTCACCCTCTCTTGATTGTTTTTGTACCCCTCATGCCTCTTTCTACATACTTCATCCATCTTTCTGCATTCATATGGCATATTTCTGCACCTCTGTTGCTTCTTTCTGTACTTCTTTTGTTTTTTTCTGTCGCTCTCTTACTTCTTTCTGCACCACTTGCCTCTTTCTCCACCCTTCTTTCTTTTTTCTTCACCCCTGTTGCCTCTTTCTGCACCTCTGTTCCTTCTTTTTGTACTTCTTTTGTTTCTTTCAGCACCTGTCTTGCTTCTTTCTGCACCCCTCTTGAAACTTTTTCCACCCCTCTTCAACTTTTTGTTGCATCTCTGGTGCTTCTTTCTGCAAATCTCCTGCCTCTTTCTGCACCTCTGTTCCTTCTTTCTTCACTTATTTTGTTTCTTTCTGCACCTCTCTTGTTTCTTTCTATTTCCCTCTTGCTTCTTTCTACACCCCACTTCCCCCTTTCTGCATCTCTATTGCTTCTTAGTGCACTTCTCTTGCTTCTTTCTGTGCCTCTCCTGCTTCTTTCTGCACCCCTCATGCCCCTCTGTATCCACTTTACTTTTTATGCACTCCCCTTGCCTCTTCCTGCACATCTGATGCTTCTTTCTGTACTTCTTTTGCTTCTTTATGCACTGCACTTGCCTCTTTCTGCACCGTTGCTCCCCCTTTCTGAACTTCTTTTGTTTCTTTCTGCACCTCTCACTTCTTCCTTCAACCCTTTTGCCTTTTACTACACCCTTCGTGCCTCTTTCTGCACCACTGCTCAATCTTTCTGCTCATCTTTTGTTTCTTTCTGCAGCTCTCCTGCTACTTTCTGCACTCCCTTACCTTTCTCTCCACTCCTCTACCCAATTCTTCACCCCGTTGCCTCTTTCTGCATATCTGTTCCTTCTTTCTGTACTTCTTGTGTTTTTTCTGCACAACTCTTGCTTCTTTCTGTACCCCTCGAGCCAGTTTCTGAACCCCTCTTCCCTCTTTTTGGACCCATATTGCCTCTTTCTGCACCTCTTTTGCTTCTTTATGCACTACACTTGCTTCTTTCTGCACCTCTTTGCTTCTTTCTGCACCACTTGTACTTCTTTCTGCACCCCTGTTCCTTCTTTCTGTACCCCTCTTTGACTCATTCTGCACCTCTGTTCCTTCTTTCTGCACTTCCTTTGTTTCTTTCTGCACCTCTCTTGTTTCTTTCTATTTCCCTCTTGCTTCTTTCTACACCCCACTTCCCCCTTTCTGCATCTCTATTGCTTCTTAGTGTACTTCTCTTGCTTCTTTCTGTGCCTCTCCTGCTTCTTTCTGCACCCCTCATGCCCCTCTGTATCCACTTTACTTTTTATGCACTCCCCTTGTCTCTTCCTGCACATCTGATGCTTCTTTCTGTACTTCTTTTGGTTCTTTATGCACTGCACTTGCCTCTTTCTGCACCGTTGCTCCCTCTTTCTGAACTTCTTTTGTTTCTTTCTGCACCTCTCACTTCTTCCTTCAACCCTTTTGCCTTTTTCTACACCCTTCGTGCCTCTTTCTGCACCACTGTTCCTTCTTTCTGCTCATCTTTTGTTTCTTTTTGTTGCTCTCCTGCTACTTTCTGCACTCCCTTACCTTTCTCTCCACTCCTCTACCCAATTTTTCACCCCTGTTGCCTCTTTCTGCATATCTGTTCCTTCTTTCTGTACTTCTTGTGTTTTTTCTGCACAACTCTTGCTTCTTTCTGTACCCCTCGAGCCAGTTTCTGAACCCCTCTTCCCTCTTTTTGGACCCATATTGCCTCTTTCTGCACCTCTTTTGCTTCTTTATGCACTACACTTGCTTCTTTCTGCACCTCTTTGCTTGTTTCTGCACCACTTGTACTTCTTTCTGCACCCCTCTTTCTTCTTTCTGTACCCCTCTTTGCCTCATTCTGCACCTCTGTTCCTTCTTTCTGCACTTCCTTTGTTTCTTTCTGTACCTCTCTTGTTTCTTTCTATTTCCCTCTTGCTTCTTTCTACACCCCACTTCCCCCTTTCTGCATCTCTAGTGCTTCTTAGTGCACTTCTCTTGCTTCTTTCTGCACCACTTGTACTTCTTTCTGCACCCCTCTTCCTTCTTTCTGTACCCCTCTTTGCCTCATTCTGCACCTCTGTTCCTTCTTTCTGCACTTCCTTTGTTTCTTTCTGCACCTCTCTTGTTTCTTTCTATTTCCCTCTTGCTTCTTTCTATACCCCACTTCCCCCTTTCTGCATCTCTATTGCTTCTTAGTGCACTTCTCTTGCTTCTTTCTGTGCCTCTCCTGCTTCTTTCTGCACCCCTCATGCCCCTCTGTATCCACTTTACTTTTTATGCACTCTGTGGTAAATAAATAAATTACCGGTACTATTTTTCTATGCATTAAATGAAAAGGATAGCTCAATAAATAAGAGGCAGAGTCCGTGGTATCTGAGTCATACGGGCTTTAATTAAGTGGCTCGAGCCAATGGACATCGGGTTCCATCACCTGCTAAGGTTCAGGAAGGGACAATCTCGACCTCGATCTCAACATTTCATTAACATCATACAGTATATATAGTAAAACAGTACAGTTGCATTGAATACAGTAGGCGTAACAAGTGAAAAGAAGAAGATAAGAACATATGGGCGTGAAAAGAAGGCGTGCACAGGGCGTACACGGAGGTGTGTGATGTAGACGTCACAGAAGTGTCATAAGTGGGTGGACATATGGAGGGGGCTTCACGGGCAGCTGGAACCTTTAACCTACTGGTGCGCACAAAACGAGTCATGACGTGTAACTGGGGAGAGCTGGGGGGCGCTGACTCGTAGCACTAGTAGAGGAGACTGAAGTCTGGGATGTCAAAACGACCTGTACCTATAGCGTATCTGATATCTTGTGTTTGGAGTACATGTTTCTTGATTCTAAAAGTCATCAGGGCAAAGACTACTTGTCACTAAAGGCTAGTGTATGCATATATTTCTTCATGTATTGCGTGAGCTATGGATCTTCTATGGATACTAATTCAGTAATTTACTTGCATGGAGACAGGAAGACTAGACTGTAGATGGATATGTTTATGCTGTTCGTTAGCTAGGAATGTGAAGCCGGGGAGCTGAACAGATAACTGTAGGCATAACATATTCTTGGCAGGCAGGCCAGGCCGAGCCGGGCACCGCGTTGCAGGGCAGGAAGTAAGGGAAGGGTCAGGGATGCGGGCGGGGCTGTATCTCTCGGAGCATTTCAGGAGACTTGAGGCCTGAATCTGGTGTCCGGACCCTGTGGGGCCTTAGAAACGGGTGCATCTCGATGATTTAACGTGCACCATGTAAATACGTTGGCAACATAGGCCTAAAAGCCTAATTCACGTTGCTTTCACGAAGGACTGGATAACTGACATACTAACGTTGGACGTAACTGGAAATGCGTCTTTATTATCGGCCACGGAGGGAAAATGCATAGAAATCATGCACATATATATTACATGTTGGGGAACACGTAGGGACACATAGCAGGGCAAAATTCAATTTTCCTCATTCCCTCCTTGTTCCCTACGTTCCCTTCAGGAAACATCAATATTCATGAGACCATCTATCTGTTCATACAGCATCATTTGCTCGTCTTTTTTCTTTTGGGCATGGGATTGTGGACGTGGAATACAAGATGTAGCGCACAAGCCGCAAATCGCTGGGCCACATTGTAAACAGAGACAACAACTGAATATGATCATTACTATCACTCCCAGGAATGACAGTACTTTCCATCCCCATGCAGATATTACACTCCAGAGCCAGCCGGACCAAGTCCAGGTGCCTGGATTCTGGTGTAGCTGATGAGCTATTTTATGAAGTCTAGTTATTGCTGAATATACAGACGGTGCGTTATTAGGAATGAAAACGCAACAACTAGATCCGATGACTCTACAAGCTCCGCCCCTATCGGCCAGGATGACGTCAAGGACAAGGCGGTTCTGAAGAACAACAAATCTCATAGCAGACTGTTCTTCTGTTAAGTTACCTAGGGCGGAAGTAGTTTCATTCACTACTGCTTCAAGGGTGCTGGTTAACCTGCGTATTAATTTAATATTCTGGACAGGACCTATGAAGAAAAAGAAGCCTTTGTTGAAATCCGTATACTGTTCCAATGCAGTTTCAGTCTGATCGACAATTGGGGACTCGATCTCCCTTTTATGTCTGACGTGTACTTTCGGTGATAATCGGATGGGGCTAGGAAAACTGGTGGCAGTAGGAATGCAATGTAACATGTTCCATCCCAATCTAGGGGCAAACGTACATAAGCGGTCTGACCACATATAAAATAGGAATGACGTGAAGCTTTGAAAGTAGACTTCCCTTGGTCACTGTATTCGACCACAGTAGTACAATCACTGTGTCCTAGGTGTACCGAACCATTCTTTCTGACACATAATTCGCCTTTCACTGGTAGAACTGTTATAGAAGGCAAGTCTGAATTAGTCTCGGACTGGACATTCAAAACCATGAGGTTAGAGGAAAAATTGCCTAGATCATATACTTCATTTTCTAGATCTAACCCTGTCCTATGGGAAAGACCGTCATTGTCTGGGAAACAGGTTTCATTCATAACTGTATTCAGAAGGGATTTATCGTCTACGGATGACGTTAATGTAAACCATGCTCCACACGAACCATTGTGTGAAAACGGATAGGGAAAGAGTGGCAGAACTCCCTTCACTGTCTGGAAAGGGGGGAGTCGACCACATACCCAGCAATTAGTGGCATTGCTGGTCTGATGCGAATAGTGTAACATACGAATAAAAGTATTGTTGCGCATTGCAAGTCGATAGGACAACTCGTGAGGGGGTAGTTCACTAAATGTGTGCTCTACAGTATCATTAGAGGAAAGGTGTGAATGCGAACCAAGAGGAGGAAAAAAATACATGTAGCATATAACTTATACATGTGATCGCAAGACTCAGAATAAACATAAACAATAATGTAACAATGCATCTGCTTCGGAGATTTTTACAATATTTCATTTTCTTGACGTATCGTCTATCTCTCTCACTATGTGGGTCTATCTCATACATGTCAGAAACCTGTCTAACCGCTTCACCCGAGGGGGACTTAAACAATTAAACGCTGTCTGACTTACTAGACCTTAGTTTCATTTTATACTCCTGCTGCGGAGTTTTCTCTAACAGGGGAAGTTTAGAGTCAGTATCGGGGCAGTCCTTGAAAAAAGTCTTTGGACGCAGTCCATGGAAACGCTTGATGTGACTGGGATGGAGACAGCCTTTTCTTCCTTCTAGTTTTACGGCGGTCCTTGTGGTCATCAGAACGAGTTTTGGCTCCTTCCAGCGGGGCTCCAGAGGGCTTGAGCGATCAAAATTCCGGACCAGAACGAGATCACCTGGAACGACCTCGTGCGGTTTCACCTGGGTGTTGTCCGGAAAGGCAGCCGCGACCTGTGAACGACAAGAGAGTAGTGCAGACATCAAGGAAGCTAGGTAATCTGTCAGCATGTTACTGTCAACATCGGTGATTTTACGAGGCATAGGTGTACCCCACATGTTCGGGGGACGACCGAAAACTACTTCGTAGGGTGACAAACCAGATCTGGAGTGAGCGACCATTCGCATATAAAAGAGGGCAACCGGCAGGGCTACCATCCAATCTACACCTTTTTCTGCACAGACCTTCGCTAGTCGCATTTTCAGAGTTTGATTGTGTCGCTCGACGAGGCCAGCTGCCTCGGGGTGTCGTACACAGTGGAATTTCCACTGGTACCCTAACAGAAGTGATACTTGTTTCATGAGTTCGGACGAGAATGGCTGTCCATTATCTGAATACACGACACGGGGTAAACCGTATCGAGGGAAAAACTCACGTACCAGCTGCTTGGCAGTGGTCACGGCAGTATAATCTGGGACTGGATATGCTTCTGTCCATCTGGACAAGGCGCAGACAACTACGAGGACATACTTGAATCCTCGACATCGATCCATTTGGATATAATCCATCTGGAGGACTTCAAAAGGATGGTCAGGAGGATGAAATCCACCTTGTTCCACGGGAACACCTTTACCTGGATTGAACTGACAACAGATCATGCAGGTACACACTTTCTGCTTCGCTGCTGCTCGTAAATGCTTGTTAAACCAGAGGTTCTGGATGCTGTCTAACATGGCTTTTTCTCCTAAGTGTGCTGGACTATGTGCTGTATTAATAATGACTTGAACCATAGAGTCGGGGAGAAACCATGTGGCTTTTCCCTTCGTCAACCATCCCTGATCTGTCAGGACCCCTCCTTGTTCAGTCCATTTCTTGATTTCGTCTGGAGTAGCATGTGTCTGTATGTCTAGTACATCTTGTGTAGGGTCCTTAACTGTCATGCAAGTTGTCAGGACTGAAACGTCTGTCTTTGTCGTGTCAGCTGGAATGTCTGGAGTCTGAGCTGTAAGCTTGGCTGTTCGATCTGCCAGGTCGTTACCCTGGGAAATGGTGTCAGTGACTCTCGTGTGTGCCTTGCACTTCATAATGGCTATAGCTGTAGGTAAATGTATTGCTTCTAACAGAGCTTGAATGAGGGGGCCATGCTGAATCTTGGCTCCATGAGAGTTCATAAAACCTCTTTCTTGCCAGAGGACTCCAAAGTCGTGAACGACTCCGAATGCATAACGTGAATCTGTATATATGTTTACTTTCAGGTTAGTGGCTCGTATGCAGGCTTGGGTCAGAGCGATGAGCTCTGCTGCTTGAGCAGACAAGGTGTCAATACGATGTGTTTCTATAACTTCAGTTTCAGTAGTTACTGCATATGCTGCTACTAACTCTCCTGTACTTGTTCTCATACATGAACCGTCCACATAAAGTGTCAGGTCTGGGTCTGGTAATGCAATGTCCGTCAAGTCTTGTCTTGGCTTCGTCATGGTGTTAATAACTTCCACACAGTCATGTGTTGCAGGGTTTGGGGTAATCGAGGGTAACAGTGTAGCAGGATTTAATATGTTACAACGTCTGATCTCTATGTGTGGCTGAAACAGTGTCAGTTCATATCCCATCAATCGTGCTATAGTCAAGTGCTGAGTCTGTGTTCGGTTTAAAAGAACTTCCACGGAATGTGGAACCTGTACTGTCAGGGAGTGTCCTAACACTATGGAATCACTTTGTCTGATAGCTAAAGCTGTGGCGGCAACTGATTTGAGGCACGCAGGCAAAGCCTGGGCTACTGGATCTAATGTGCTAGAAAAATAAGCACAAGGCTTGTGTTGTCCTGCTTGATCTTGTGTGAGAACAGATAATGCCGTACCATCACGTTCAGTGACAAAAAGTGTAAAAGGTTTGCTGTAGTTTGGTGTCGCTAAAACAGGAGCTTGACATAAAGCTTTCTTTAATTCGTTGAAAACAAGTGTATGTTCCTGGGTCCAAGGGAGGACAGTCGATGTCGCCACCTCCTGTGTTGTTAACTGTATCAGTGGCTTGGCTAGATATACGTACTGAGGGATCCATTGTCTGCAGTAAGAAGTCAGGCCGATAAAAGCTCGTACCTCCTTCTGTGTCTTGGGCTGTGGAAGATGTGCAATTAACTGGATACGGTCAGGTGTCAGCTGTCTACCCCTCTTGGAAAGCAAGTGTCCAAGGTATACCACTTGCTGGACACAGAATTGCAGTTTCGAAGGGGACACCTTGTGCCCCATTTCCGCCAGAAAATACAAGACTGTCAGTGACCCACGTTCGCAGTCACGTTCTGTACGGGCAGTGATCAATAGGTCATCAACGTACTGGAGCAGGGCAGTGTCAGTTGGCATGTGAATACTGTCTAGTTGTCGTTTCAGTGCTTGACTGTAAATACTAGGACTTTCTGTGAACCCTTGAGGTGCACGTTTGAATTTATAGCTTCTTCCATTTAAACAGAATCCGAAAAGGAACTGGCTGTCTGGATGGATGGGTACACTAAAGAAGGCGTTCTTGAGATCGATAACAGTAAAGAACGCTGCTTCGGAATCAATGGCAGTCAATAGGGAAGAGATATCTGGAACCACTGGGTACTGAGGTATGATACATTTATTAAGTTCTCGAAGGTCAATCACTAGTCGATAGACTGGAGGTACATTTGGGTCAGTGCGTTTAAGAATCGGAATGATAGGAGAATTACATACATTGGAGTCAGTTTCTACAACCACTCCTTGAGCAATGAGCTTGTCAATGATTTTTGATAAGGCTGCTACAGCCTCAGGTGGCAGCTTGTATTGTCGGATTCGGGGTAGTACAACTCCTTGTTTCAGAGTGACACGATATGGTGTAATGTGCATACAACCTACATCAGTTGGACCTTGCGCCCATAAATGCTGTGGTACATTTAGTAATCTTGGATCAAAATCTCTTAACACATAATGTCCTTTAAAATCACTTAAAAACAATCTCACTCCTTCCGGAGAACAACAAATCTCTGTTCCTAGTTCTTTCAATGTTTTAATACCAAGTACGTTTTCTGGACATGATTTCGTAAGTAACAAGTCTGTAGTTCGGGACAATGGACCGACTTCTAGGGAAACTGGTTTCGATATTTCATTAACAATAGGCTTTCCTGAAAATCCCAGGGAAACATTTCTTGAGCCTGAGAGAGGAGCCCCTGGAACCTCGTCATGACTGATGGTAGTCCTACTTGCCCCTGTATCAATCAGAAATTTTCTGTCTTTCCCTAATACCTGGCTGTGTACATAGGGACCTTCTTGATCTACAGGAACCTCGATGAGAGGCAAGCCAACCTCTCTCTCTAGGCTGTTTCATGAATACTGCTGATATTCTGGGTAATCTGACTGTGCGTACTGGTACATCTGCTGTGTAACGTGTTGTGTGGCAGCTATAGGCTGCGGTACTGTTACTGTCTGTTGTGCGTTCTGCGGTGGTTGCGTATTCTGTGGAACATGTTCCTGTCTAGGAGGACGCGGTCTTTCTTTCGTCTTACCAGTGGCTATGTTGTGTTTCAGAACTGCACATTCGTTTATATAGTGACCTGGCTGTTTACAGTAATTGCATGTCCCTTTAACGGGAGCTGCAGAATGACTAGTCTGATTCGTACCCCTCTTCTGACTATCTACCGGAATAGACTGTGCAACTAGTACTTTCATTTTCGTGTCTTTCATACGTCTCCTTTCGTGTTCCTGCTCTTCTCTGATTCGGTTCTGGTGGTACTGTAACATTTGTAACATTTGGGACGGGGTATTAGCTTGCCAGGTACTCTCAACTTTCAGTACTCGATTTTTAACTTGTGGTAAAGAATTCTCTACTAATTTGGTAACAAAAAGATGTGGATACGACTCACTACTTGTTTTCAAGCCGCTATTAATAATGAAACATTTCTCAAATCTAGAATAAAAATCACTAGTGTCTTCGTCTTGTTTCTGTTTACAGGCTGAGCTAGCATCCCAGTCTTCCTTTTTCGTGGTTAATAATCTTGGCAAGACTTGTATTAACAACTCGGGCAATGCTTTGGCTTTTTCCCCGAGACCAGTACCAGGAACTCGTGTATTATCTTCGTTCTCTAATTCTGCCCAGTCAATCTTTTTCTCTCCCACCTCCCATTCTTTTTCTTTAAGTTTTTCGTATATGCCCGCAGGCAACAGGACCTTTAACATTTTAATGATATCGGGATACGTGTATTCTCCCATACGGAGCATGTCTTTTAATTCGCGATGGAACCCTGCTGGATCTTTATCGTGACAGGGCACTAACTTTTTCATTTCCAGTAGTTCTATTTTCGTTAAAGGGGTGTAAACAAATACTCGTTCGAGCGTACCTCCCGTTCCCTTAACAGGATGGACTTCTCGCAAGGGATTCTGTCTGTCTATGTAAAATGTCTTCCTTACTGGGGGTGGAACAGGAACAAAATGTGGAGTCAGGAACGTTCTGTATTTGTGGCGTTGTTCTAAAATGACATTAATCAAATCGGTACCTAGGCCTTTCCATCTGTTTAGGAGTAACTCGTCCAATACATTATATAGGGGACCTGGGTCAGAATGCTGACTTTCGTACAGTGTAATGAGGTGCTGGATCATGTACATACCCACCAGTCGCTGTTCGTCTGGGGATAGTTTCAGAAATGTTTGGGCCACTACTTCGTCTGAAAATGTGCTGGAATTACTAGTCCATTGAACTGCTGATCGAGCTAGTTCCTGTTCATGCATGGTACTAAGCTCACTGTAACCTATTCGTAGTTTCAGAACTCTATCGGTAGCTTGGAATAAATGCTCAAGAGAACACTGTTCTGGTACGGGAGGAAGAAAAGTTTTCTTACATTCTATGCATGTGGATCTGTCAAAAGGTCTCGTCCTACCTACATACGCTATTCTTTCTGGGTTCTCTGAGTCTACATCTTCGTCTGAAGTGTCATTCTCTTTCTCGGTTCCTCTTGCTGCTTTCTCCCTTTCGTGTATGCCTAGAATTTCTTTACGAATCTTTCTATACATGGTTTCTATACAATTTGGTTACTGTGTTTTCCGTCTGCTATGTTGTCACTCCATTTTATCAGGGCCTTCATCTCGTCTTTATTTTTACCAGGCTGGTCTTGTTCTCTTATTAAACAGTTTATCAAAAACTGCAAGATCATATTTTGAGTCTCGACTTTCCTGTGTGCCATAGCCTCGTGAATACTTTCTGGTCCTTCTCCTGTTCTGATGAAATGATATATCCTGTCTAAATGTTCCCTCATTTCTGGCATGATAGCCAAATACCTTGCAACTCGTCGTAGACGTACGGAATATAATATCATGTGATCTTCGCCTGGCACTGGGTCATATCTACAATCAGTAAGGTATTGTTTGAGGGCTGCGTATGTAGCCATTTTCGGCGTACGCTGTAATGCTGCGTCTCTCAGCGTCATTCGTTTTACTTGAGGCGGGGTGATAGGGATACCTCCCCCTGCTCCTCCTGAACTTGAATCGTCAACTAATACTGGGTGTGACGTTGCTGGTAATGTGACTGGTACAGTAGGTATACGTAATGTGGGTTGGTCCTGGGTTACTGGCTGATTAAAAGGATTCCCGGGACCAGTGACTGGTGGAACAGTAATTGCGTTATTAACAGGGTTGAGAGGTTGAACAGGCGGGGTAGGATTCGGATTTGCATATTCTGGGACAGTGTCGTCTAAATAGGAAGAAAGGAAAATTTCAGCTGCGGTCGGTTTATGACGTAGCTTAGTCGGGACCAATGGTGGCGGTAAATTACAGGGTACTTCCGGGGTCGCCTTAGGCAGGCCCTCGGCGAGAAGGGGATACATGCCTTTAATAAGGGCATTTCTTTGTCTGTCTAACTGTTCTGCTCTAACTCGTTCACCTTCTTCTAGTAATTCCCTTTCTTGGGCTTTTTCTGATGATTCCCTACTTAGTTCTGCTTTCCTGAATTCTTTTTCTGTTCTTTTATGCGATTCTTTACGCCACAATTCTATGGCATCTTTCTGGGATTGTCTGGCTTTCTTTTTCCATAATGCTTCCTCTACTCTCATGATGCACTCGGCATCCCAGGTTCCTGAAACAGGCCATCTATATTTCTCTTCCAGATGTTTGGTATAGTCTACCCATAAATCTAAGTACAGTATGGCATCTAAGCCATGTTTATGATACATGAAATGTCCAGGACTGTCCCTAGGTGGGACAGGAACTGATTCTTCGAGTATCCCTTTTCTGGTTCCTATCTGACGTAACTTTGAAAACAGAGGCATATTTGAACGTACGTGAACTTGAACACAATGAACACAGTAATGAAATAGCAAACAAATCATTCATACCACGACATCAAAACACATTAAAAACAGTTAGAACAGATACTACCTAGTACATTGAAAACATAATACTGGAAATCTCGAGAAACTATACTAGAAAACAGAATTACTGGATGCACTGCTAAAACAGTACAGAACATACCGGTCTCATGAAGAGACACGTCATACCGTATCCACCTAGGTGAACACGTCGGACCGGATCTGTGTACCCAAACCCGTCTGGACCGGGCACAAATTAATGAACCCGTCTAGATGCGTTCCCAGCAATGGTACTCACCGGGAAGCAAAACTGAAGGTCTTGGACTGGACTGGACTGCTACGACGTCTGGTTACTGCTACGCACTACGCATGCGCTTCGGGCTTCGGAAACAGGTGGGCCTCAGGATACCTCGGACCTTGCTCTCTCGGCTTGGGCTCTGGTCGGGACTCTCCGCCTTCCTCACCGCCTCGTCTGGATGCCGGACCGCAGTCTCCGTCTCCTCCGTGGGCCTGAGGGAGTTTAAGCAGGAAAAACTGCAGGTGCACAGTAGGGGTCCGTCACGGCTGTAGAAGGGGTCAGGGGGCCTGCGTTACATCGCTGGCGCGTGGGGAAGGGGCTCGTTCCTGTTCGGGCGCCATTATGTGGTAAATAAATAAATTACCGGTACTATTTTTCTATGCATTAAATGAAAAGGATAGCTCAATAAATAAGAGGCAGAGTCCGTGGTATCTGAGTCATACGGGCTTTAATTAAGTGGCTCGAGCCAATGGTCATCGGGTTCCATCACCTGCTAAGGTTCAGGAAGGGACAATCTCGACCTCGATCCCAACATTTCATTAACATCATACAGTATATATAGTAAAACAGTACAGTTGCAATGAATACAGTAGGCGTAACAAGTGAAAAGAAGAAGATAAGAACATATGGGCGTGAAAAGAAGGCGTGCACAGGGCGTACACGGAGGTGTGTGATGTAGACGTCACAGAAGTGTCATAAGTGGGTGGACATATGGAGGGGGCTTCACGAGCAGCTGGAACCTTTAACCTACTGGTGCGCGCAAAACGAGTCATGACCTGTAACTGGGGGGAGCTGGGGGGCGCTGACTCCTAGCACTAGTAGAGGAGACTGAAGTCTGGGATGTCAGAACGACCTGTACCTATAGCGTATCTGATATCTTGTGTTTGGAGTACATGTTGCTTGATTCTAAAAGTCATCAGGGCAAAGACTACTTGTCACTAAAGGCTAGTGTATGCATATATTTCTTCATGTATTGCGTGAGCTATGGATCTTCTATGGATACTAATTCAGTAATTTACTTGCATGGAGACAGGAAGACTAGACTGTAGATGGATATGTTTATGCTGTTCGTTAGCTAGGAATGTGAAGCCGGGGAGCTGAACAGATAACTGTAGGCATAACATATTCTTGGCAGGCAGGCCAGGCCGAGCCGGGCACCGCGTTGCAGGGCAGGAAGTAAGGGAAGGGTCAGGGATGCGGGCTGGGCTGTATCTCTCGGAGCATTTCAGGAGACTTGAGGCCTGAATCTGGTGTCCGGACCCTGTGGGGCCTTAGAAACGGGTGCATCTCGATGATTTAACGTGCACCATGTAAATACGTTGGCAACATAGGCCTAAAAGCCTAATTCACGTTGCTTTCACGAAGGACTGGATAACTGACATACTAACGTTGGACGTAACTGGAAATGCGTCTTTATTATCGGCCACGGAGGGAAAATGCATAGAAATCATGCACATATATATTACATGTTGGGGAACATGTAGGGACACATAGCAGGGCAAAATTCAATTTTCCTCAACTCCCCTTGTCTCTTCCTGCACATCTGATGCTTCTTTCTGTACTTCTTTTGCTTCTTTATGCACTGCACTTGCCTCTTTCTGCACCGTTGCTCCCTCTTTCTGAACTTCTTTTGTTTCTTTCTGCACCTCTCACTTCTTCCTTCAACCCTTTTGCCTTTTTCTACACCCTTCGTGCCTCTTTCTGCACCACTGTTCCTTCTTTCTGCTCATCTTTTGTTTCTTTCTGTAGCTCTCCTGCTACTTTCTGCACTCCCTTACCTTTCTCTCCACTCCTCTACCCAATTTTTCACCCCGTTGCCTTTTTCTGCATATCTGTTCCTTCTTTCTGTACTTCTTGTGTTTTTTCTGCACAACTCTTGCTTCTTTCTGTACCCCTCGAGCCAGTTTCTGAACCCCTCTTCCCTCTTTTTGGACCCATATTGCCTCTTTCTGCACCTCTTTTGCTTCTTTATGCACTACACTTGCTTCTTTCTGCACCTCTTTGCTTGTTTCTGTACCACTTGTACTTCTTTCTGCACCCCTCTTCCTTCTTTCTGTACCCCTCTTTGCCTCATTCTGCACCTCTGTTCCTTCTTTCTGCACTTCCTTTGTTTCTTTCTGTACCTCTCTTGTTTCTTTCTATTTCCCTCTTGCTTCTTTCTACACCCCACTTCCCCCTTTCTGCATCTCTAGTGCTTCTTAGTGCACTTCTCTTGCTTCTTTCTGTGCCTCTCCTGCTTCTTTCTGCACCCCTCATGCCCCTCTGTATCCACTTTACTTTTTATGCACTCCCCTTGCCTCTTCCTGCACATCTGATGCTTCTTTCTGTACTTCTTTTGCTTCTTTATGCACTGTACTTGCCTCTTTCTGCACCGTTGCTCCCTCTTTCTGAACTTCTTTTGTTTCTTTCTGCACCTCTCACTTCTTCCTTCAACCCTTTTTCCTTTTTCTACACCATTCGTGCCTCTTTCTGCACCACTGTTCCTTCTTTCTGCTCATCTTTTGTTTCTTACTGCAGCTCTCCTGCTACTTTCTGCACTCACTTACCTTTCTCTCCACTCATCTACCCAATTTTTCACCCTGTTGCCTCTTTCTGCATATCTGTTCCTTCTTTCTGTACTTCTTGTGTTTTTTCTGCACAACTCTTGCTTCTTTCTGTACCCCTCGAGCCAGTTTCTGAACCCCTCTTCCCTCTTTTTGGACCCATATTGCCTCTTTCTGCACCTCTTTTGCTTCTTTATGCACTACACTTGCTTCTTTCTGCACCACTTGTACTTCTTTCTGCACCCCTCTTCCTTCTTTCTGTACCCCTCTTTGCCTCATTCTGCACCTCTGTTCCTTCTTTCTGCACTTCCTTTGTTTCTTTCTGTAACTCTCTTGCTTCTTTCTGTACCATTCTTGCTTTTTTCTGCATCCTCCGTGCCTCTGTCAGAGACCTCATCCCTGTTTCTGATCACCACTTAACTCTATCTACACCTCTGTTCCTTCTTTCTGCACTGTTTTTGTTTCTTTCTGCACCTCTCTGATTCATATTGTGCCACCCTTAGAGGCCCTGTACCTTTGCAGGCTGCGTGGATCAGAACAAAGTAAAAAGTCAACATGGCACACATCCCTGTGTGCCATGTCTACAATCCACTGCCCTGGCATAGATCAGTCACCCCTCCAACTGGGTGCCCTATGCCAGTGGTGAGGGTACAGGCACATGAGCCCTGTACTCCTACAGTGCCTAAGTCCATTCTTAGACATTGTAAGAGTAGTTCTGCCATTAAGAGTATATGGTGCTGGGAGCTTGTCATTACGAAATCCACAGCACCATAATGGCTACACTGAAACTGAGAAGTTTGGTATCGAACTTCTCAGCTCATTAAATCCACACTGATGCCAGTGTGGGACTTAATGAAAAATGCACACAGAGGGCATCTCAGAGATGCCCCCTGAAAACTAACCCACCACTAGTGTCCAGGCTGACTGGCTGCTTTCAGCTTCTACCACCAATCATGTTTCTGGACCCCTAGGTCAAGAGCCTGCTGCTCTCTGGGGCATGAAACAATGCACATCCTGGGACCAGGTGCCAAGCCGCCTGCCCCAGGATGGGCAGGGTTCACAAAGGGGAATCTTCAAAGGCACGCCTCCTTTGTGAGCGTCCCCAGACCATTTTCTGCTTTCTGCAACTGGTCTCCATTGGTTCTACCCCCCACTTTGGGTGAGGGGGAACCGGCAGGAAAAACAAGTAAGGGAAAGCGGTGTACCCACTTCTGCCAACTTTACCCCTCAGGAGGGGGAGGCGTGGTGAAACACAACTTCGAGTCCATGCCATCTTGAGGATGGGGGCCCAACTAACCAGGGACAGGCTCCTGCCTCCTCACACTGGAGGGTGGCACGATAGGGGGTATACCCACCCCAGGAAGGGACCCATTGGTCCCTACCCTTTACCTACCTGTAATGCCCCTAAATCGAGTATTTAGGGGGCACCCTGAACATTGTTTCCTCAGAGCCAGCCTGACAACAAGAAGAATAGAAGAAGAAGGACCAAACAGCTGTACAACCTGCTAACAAGAAGAAGACGCCCACTGACTTGGCCCCAGCCCTACCTGCTGTCTCCCCTCAAACCTGTTCCTGCAAAATCCCGGTGTGTCCTGCAGACAGCAACCTCACAAACCCCAGAGGACCTGCCTGCCATCACTTCCAAAGACTGCTTCTCCTGTGAACACTGGATTTGTTTAACTGCAACCTCTGGAGCAGCCATAGACTGCAAATCCAGCCCACTCTACACCTGCCGAACCCAGATCAAGCTCGAGTGGAAAAACAGAACGAGGAGGTCCCTCCAGCATTCCTGACCCAAGGTTCAGGTACCCCTGACCTGCCTCAAGCCTCTAGCTGACATCTGCAGCCGAAATCCAGAAGGCCCCCCTAACCGTGACCAGGAGCTAGTAAGAAGATCCAACACCAAAAGGCACCCCTCCACCCGATGCTCCACGGCCTTGTGTGCCCAAACCGATGGTGCCTAGCCAACCCTTAACTTCCCAACTTAGTTCTCCAAGTGGTGATCGCACCAAGAAGTCCTTTGTCTCCCTGCCTGCAGTGCCTTTGCAAACTGCAGATTCTCCATTGAAAACAACAAATCACTCAACCTTAAAACAGCACCCTGTACCCGGCCACCCTAGTGCCGCTGATGGTGCAACTTTGGTGCTAATTTGGTTCCTTATTTGCCCTGACCTAAACCCTAGGAGCTTTGCTCCCACCGCCATGTGGCCTGCTTGCCAGCAGCCACCAACCGGGGGACCCCTATCCTCTATAGGATAACATTGGGCCTCAACACTGCACCCGGCCGCCCTAGTGCCGCTGAGGGTGAAACAAAAGTACATCACTGACTCTGGGGTACCCCTGAGTCTCACCCCAGAACCTCAACTCCCACAGATGAATACTTACCTGTGAACCGATAACCTGTTTTTCCTCCATAGAATAACATTGACAATTTTCTCCAAAACGTTTTTAAGTGTGGAGTTTTGAAATCTAAAGAAATTCTTTAAAAATCCTGCGAATAACCAAAACGTATTTACTTACCTGTTTCCAGGAAATGTCCCAGAGCTTAAGCGAGGTATCCAGCACTGAGTTAGAAAAGTGACGAGAAAAGTAACTTACCTGCAATTTTCTGAAAAAGCGTATTCAGTCCAATGTACTGTTTTTGTTAAGTGTTGCAACCTACTGCATTCCCTGTAAATCAAAGTACAATTTCTATTGCACTTTTAAAATGATCCATATCAAGTAACTTATTACTGACAAGTATTTAATGCTTACCTGTGCCAGGCTTGCTTGGTTCTGAAAATAAAACAGTAGATACGTTTATACAAACACAATTGGACTGGAGTTCAGTTATTGAGTATGAGAATTTATTTGCTGACTGAGTGTGTACATCAAATGCTTAACACTGTCCTCTGATACTGCCTTGCTGCTCGACCACTCTACCACAAGTAGAGAGGTGCTATCTAACTCTAACCTCTGCCTACCTCTGGGGTTACTTGGGCTCTATCCACACTATACATCAGTTTGGCGTAGTATAGAGCCAGTTTCCCACATCTAATTGTATATGTATTCGCACAAGGTTATGCATCTGAAGATGGTAGCTTACAAAGTGGGTAGCTTCTTCTATAGGTGGTTAAATGTTCTCAGTTCTACTCTTTCATTCAATTGCACAGGTAGACATGTCTTATGTATGTAGGTATTATAGAGCCCCTCAAATATAATATAGAATTCTGATGTGCCCTGTAATATGAGAAGTAAGAAATACATACACCTTGTGGTACGCATATCTACAGAGTCTGCTGTTTGAAACACAGGTATTCAAGTATTTCTATGTTTATTTTTATGTAACATGTCCCTCAGTGAGAGCAGAGACACACATGCATACCTTCACAAACTTGGTCAGACTTACAACAGTGATATGCTTAGGATTGCTGTTTCATATTAAGTAGGTAGGCCTAACATTCTGAGCAGTCGATTAATAGTGAACCTTCAAGAAAAAAGTGAGGTTTAAGAGATATTGGGAGAGTAATTAGTGATGAGGCAACATTGTATGAGTCTGTTGTAAGATATAGTCAAAGTAGGCCTCTTTCTGCACCTTTGTTGGTTCTTTCTGCACTTATCTTGTTTCTGTATGCACCTTTCTTCCTCTGTCTGGAATTCTGTTGCCTCTTTCTGCACTTCTCTTGCTCTATGTAGGCATATTTAGAAACATGCAGTAAGAGGCAAGAGTGATGCACATAGAGGGAAGATAGGTACAGGGGTGCCGAAGAAACAAGAAAAGTACAGAATGAAGCATAAAGGGTGCTGCACGAGGCAAGGGGGCAGAAAAAGGCAACAGAAGTACAGAAAGAAGCAGCAGAGGTGCCAAAAGAGGCAAGAGAGGTACAGAAACAGGTAGGAAAGGTACAGAAAGAGGGAACAGTGGTGAGGAAAGATGTAAGAGGGATGAACAAATTTGCAAAATATGTGCAAAGAAGAAAGGACAGTGCAGAGAGAACCAATAGAGGTGCACATAGAGGCAAAAGGGGTACAGAAAGAGGCAGTGGAAGTGTAGAAAGAGGGAACAAAAATGAAAAAAATAGGTAAGAGAAGATAAAAAACAGGCGGGAAAGGTGCAGGAAGAGGGAAGCGTGGCACAGAAAGCAGCAAGAGAGGTGCATAAAGAGGGAAGAGGGGTGCATAAAGAGGCAAGAGGGGTGCAGAAAAAAGCAAGTGAGGTACAGAAAGAGGATAAAGAGATACACAAAGAAGGGAGAATGGTACAGAAAAGGCAAGAGGGGTGAAGAAAGAAACAAAATATATGTAGAAAGAAACAACAGGTACAGAAAGAGGCAAGAGAAGTGCAGAAAGAGGGAAGAGGGTGCAGAAAGAGGCATGAGGGGAGCAGAAAGAAGCAAAAGGGGTACAGAGAGAAGCAAGAAACATGCAGAGATACAGAAAGAGGCAAGAATGGTGTAGAAAAGGGGAAGAGGGGTATGAAAGAGGCACGAGTGATGAAGAAAGAAGCAACAGGCATGCAGAAACATGCCAGAGAATTGCAGAAAGAAACACAAAAAGCAGCAGAAACAAAAGAACTGCTGAAAGAAGGATCGGGGGTGCAGAAAGAGGCAATAGGGGTGCAGAAAGAAACATAAGATGCACAGAAAGAAGCAACAGAGGTAAAGAAAGAGGCAAGAGAAGTGCAGACAGAGGGAAGAGGGGTGCAGAAAGAGGCACAAGGGGAGCAGAAATTAGCAAGAGAGGTGTAGAAAGACGCAAAAAAACATGCAGAAAGAAGGAACAAAGTTACAGAAAGAGGAAAGAGGGGTGCAGAAAGAGGGAAAAGGGGAGTGAAAGAGGCACGAGTAATGCAGAAAGAAACAAGTGGCATGCAGAAACAAGCAGGAAAGTTGCAAAAAGAAACACAAAAAGTGCAGAGACAAGCAGCAGAGATACAGAAAGAGGCAAGAGGGGTGCAGAAAGAGGAGAGAGAAGTGCAGAAATAAGCAAAATAGGCTGGAGAGAGGCAAGAGAGGTGCAGAAAGAGGCAATATTGGTTCAGAAAGAGGGAAGAAGGTTGCAGAAAGAGTCATCCAGGGTGCAAAAAGAAAGAAGAGAGTTGCAGAAAAAAGTAAGAGAAGTTCAGAAAGAATCAACATAGGTGGAGAAAGACAGATGAGGGGCAAAGAAAGAGGTAACTGAAGTGCAGAAAGAAGGGACAGAGATGAAGAAAGGGAAGAGGGGTGGATAAAGATGCAACAGGACACAGAAAGAAGCAAGAGAGTTACAGAAAGAAACAAAAGAAGTGCAGAAAACAAAGGAACAGTGGTATAGAAAGAGGCAAGAGGGGTGCAGAAAGAGGGTAGAGGGGTGTGAAAGAGGCAAAGGGATACAGAAAGAAGCAAGAGGGCTGCAGAAAGGAGCAAGAGAGATGGAAAAAAGAAACAAAAGAATTGCAGGAAGAGAAACAAAGGGGGCAGAAAGACGGAACAGAGGTACAGAAAGAGGATGGGGTACAGAAAGAGGGTAGAGGGTGTGAACAAGGAACAAGGGGTGCAGAAAAAGCAAGAAGGGTGCAAAAAGATGCAAATGAAGTGCAGAAAGAAGCAACAGATGTGCAGAAAGAGACAATAGGAGTGCAGAAAAAGGGAGGAGGGGTGCAGAAAGAGGCACAAAGGGTACAGAAAGAAGGGGACAAAGGGACAGAAAGAGGTAAGAGGGTTGCAGAAAGAGGGTAGGGGTGTGAAAGAGGAACAAGGGGTACATAAAAAAGCAAGAGGAGTGCAGAAAGAAGCACAAGGTTTGCAGAAAGAAGGCACAGAGGTACAGAAAGGGGGAAGTGGGGTGGAGAAAGAGACAAGAATGATACAAAAATAAGCAAGGGAGTTACAGAAAGAAACAAAAGAAGTGCAGAAAGAAGGAACAGAGGTGCAGCTAGAGGTAAGAAGGGAAGAAGCGTCAAAAAAGTGGCACAAGGTTTGCAGAAAGAAGGGACAACGATTCAGAATGAAGGAAGAGAAGTACAGAAAGAAAGGGCAGAAGTGCATAAAGAAGCAACAGAAATGCAGAAAGGTAGGAGAGGCATGGAGAAAGAGGCATGTGGGATATACAAAGAAACAAGAGAGGCACAGAAAGAAACAAAAGAAGTGCAGAAAGAAGGAACTGAGGTACAGAAAGAGGCAAGACAAGTGCAGAAATAGGCAACAGGCTTGTTAAAGGCTAATAGGCGTGCAGAAAGAGGCAAGAGAGGTGCAGGGAGAAGCAAGAAACATGCAGAAACAAGCTAAAGAGTTGCAGAAAGAAACACAAAAAGTGCAGGGACAAGCAGCAGAAACAAAAGAACTGCTGAAAGAAGGAACACAGGTGCAGAAAGAAACAAAAGATGCACAGAAAGAAGCAACAGAGGTTCAGAAAGAGGCAAGACCAGTGCAGAAAGAGGGAAGAGGGATGCAGAAAGAGGCATGAGGGGAGCAGAAAGAAGCAATAGAGGTGCAGAAAGAAGCAAAAAACATGCAGGAAGAAGGAACAAAGGTACAAAAAGAGGCAAGAGGGGTGCAGAAATAGGGAAGAGGGAAATGAAAGAGGCACAAGTGATGCAGGAAGAAGCAACAGGTATGCAATAAAAAGCAAGAGAGTTGCAGAAGAAACACAAAAGGTGCAGAGACAAGCAGCAGAGGTTCAGAAAGAGGCAAGAGAAGTACAGAAAGAGGAGAGAGAAGTGCAGAAATAAGCTAAATAAGTGTAGAAAGGGTCGAGGGGTGCAGAAAGAGCCAGGAGCAGTGTGGAAAGAACCAAGAGATGTAGAGAAAGAGGCAAGAGAGGTGCAGAAAGAGGCTGGAAAGGTAAAGAAAAAGGCAAGAGAGGTGCAGTAAGAGGTAATTTGGGTGCATAAAGAGGGAAGAAGGGTGCAGAAAGAGTCACGAGGGGTGCAGAAAGAAGCAAGAAAGGTGCAGAAAAAAGCAAAAGAAGTGCAGAAAGAATCAACAGAGGTGGAAAAAGACAGATGGGGCAAAGAAAGAGGCAACTGAAGTGCAGAAAGAAGGAACAGAGATGAAAAAAGGGGAAGAGGGGTGGAGAAAGATGCAAGAGGATACAGAAGGAAGCAAGAGAGTTAGAAAAGAAACAAAAGAAGTGCAGAACAAAGGAACAGAGGTTCAGAAAGAGGCAAGAGGGGTGCAGGCAGAGGGTAGTGGGGTATGAAAGAGGCAAAGGGATACCGAATGAAGCGAGAGGGGTACAGAAAGAAGCAAGAGGGGGACAGAAAGAAGCAAGAGAGATGCAAAAAGAAACAAAAGAATTACAGAAAGAGACATGAGGGGAGCAGAAAGAGTGAAGAGGGGTGCATAAAGAGGCACAAGGGTTACAGAAAGAAGGAACAGAGGTGCAGAAAGAGGCATGGGGTACAGAAAAATGGTGGAGGGATCTGAAATAGGAACAAGGGGTGCAGAAAAAGCAAGAAGTGTACAAAACGAAGCAAAAGAAGTGCAGAAATAAGGAACTGAGGTACAGAAAGAGGCAAAACGGGTGCAGAAATAGGGAACAGGCTTGTTAAAGGCCAATAGAGGTGCAGAAAGAGGCAAGGGAGGTAAAGGAAGAAGCAAGAAACATGCAGAAACAAGCTAGAGAGTTGCAGAAAGAAACGCAAAAAGTACAGGGACAAGCAGCAGAAACAAATGAACTGCTAAAAGAAGGAACAGAGGTGCAGAAAGAAACAAAAGATGCGCAGAAAGAAGCAACAGACGTTGAGAAAGAGGCAAGAGCAGTGCAGAAAGAGGGAAAAGGGATGCAGAAAGATGCACGAGGGGAGCAGAAAGAAGCAAGAGAGGTGCAGAAAGAAGCAAAAAACAAGCAGAAAGAAGGAACAAAGGTACAGAAAGAGGCAAGAGGGGTACAGAAAGAGGGAAGTGAAAGAGGCACAAGTGATGCAGAAAGAAGCAACATGCATGCAGAAACAAGCAAGAGAGTTGCAGAAAGAAATTCAAAAAGTGCAGGGACAAGCAGCAGAGGGGCAGAAAGAGGCAAGAGAAGTGCAGAAGGCATGTAGAAGTGCAGAAAGAAGCAAAATAGGGGTGCAGAAAGAGAGAGGAGCAGTGGATAAAGAACCAAGCGATGTAGTGAAAGAGACAAGAGAGGTGCAGAAAGAGGCAGGAGAGGTGCAGAAAGAGGCAGGAGAGGTGCAGAAAGAGGCAATATGGGTGCAGATAGAGAGAAGAAGGTTGCAGAAAAAGTCATGAGTGGTGCAGAAAGAAGCAATAGAGGTGCTGAATGACAGATGAGGGGCAAAGAAAGAGGCAACTGATGTGCAGAAAGAAGCAACAGAGATGAAAAAAGGGGAAGGGGTGGAGAAAGATGCAAGATACAGAAAGAAGCAAGAGAATTACAGAAAGAAACAAAAGAAGTGCAGAACAAAGGAACAGAGGTACAGAAAGAGGCAAGAGGGGTGCAGAAACAGGTAGAAGGGTGTGAAAGAGGCAAAGGGATACAGAAAGAAGCAAGAGGGGAGCAGAAAGAAGCAAGAGAGATGCAAAAAGAAGCACAATAATTGCAGAAAGAGACCAGAGGGATGCATAAATAGGGAGGAGGGGTGCAGTAAAAAGGCACAATGGTTGCATAAAGAAGGAAAAGAGGTGCAGAAAGAGCAAGGGGTACAGCAAGAGGGTAGAGGGGTGTGAAAGAGGAACAAGAGATACAGGCACTCTGAGATTGTGGTGTTGGTCGTGCAGGAAGAGAAGTGGCACGACGTTTTTTTTTCAATTTCAGCACTTACTGTGTTTTTAATAGGGGGTGTGTATCTCTGTAGGGGCTGGGATTATTTTTTAATAAACTCATTCTAGGACTGGTTAAGGGGGTGATAATCCTATCTCCCTTGTGCTAGAATTAATGTGCGCTCTCCTGATTGCGGGGTCCATCCGTGCGAGCGGACCCACCAACTTTGGAGTTAGCGTTTCTGTCTCCGCGCTGGTTGGGCATAAAAATAGATGACGGCGCGAGCACGTAGCGGACACACGCAGCAGGCGCGACGATGCCGCGCCAAAGACAAGCCCATCTGCGCCTATCCATGCCAAGGACGGGCTCAGCGCCAGCCATGCTGCCACTTCTCTCGGATATCCTGGATCTGCTGAAGGTGGGTGTTCCATCAGGTATACCAGTGAAGAGCGTTGCTATATCGGGGAGAGGGGCAAAGACAAGGGGGACTTTAGACTCACGGAATCAGCTTCCCCTACCTCTGACTTTATGAATAAAGATTTGCTGTGTTGTGGGCTCCTAAATGTAAGATCCTTGCCCAAACATAGTGTAGAAATCCAACTGCTATTGGAACATCATGGTCTGGATGTTCTGTTCAAGACAGAAACCTGGACTCGTCCAGAGTGTGATGTTGACCTAGGCTGGGCTTGCCCACCCGGTTATAAAATATGCCATAAGTCAAGACAGGGGGGAGGGGGTGGGATCAGGCGATCTATAAAGATTCTTGGGATTTGGTCACACATACTTGATTTGATCTTTTCTGAAGAACGTCATCTTAACATTATGGAAATTCTGCCTTTGGTCTGGTCATACCACTCTTTGATTAAATTTGCTGTGGACATTGTAATTATGACTCCCGAGAAACAGGTGCTATGAGTTACAATGTCGGTAGAGACTGGAAGGCGCTTCTGCACAAGCGGGGTTTACCCCACTGTTTTTGGTAGAAGATTGCTTTTCTGCAAATAAGCAGGTGGAAGAAAACTACACTTCCCTCTGCGCGAAGATTACTGCAGTCTTAGACGTATTCGCCCCGCTAAAAAATCATACAAGTAGAGGCAGACCATCGGCACCATGGCTCAATGATAACCAAAGAAACCTGAAACTTGATTGTAAATGTGCAGAGAGGACGTGGAGAAGGGGTTACACGGACAAGGATAAATACACTTGGAGATCTAAGATCATGTGTTATAAAAAAGAGATGAATAGTGTCATGGCAGAATATTTTTCTAACATGATTCTTAATGCCCCTAACACCTCCAAAAGTATTTTTAACATCCTGAACAGTCTTACTAGCCCTTAGTGCACAAAAAAGTGGATACCCCCTTCCCAGGAACTTCGTAATAATTTGGCCAAGTTCGTTAACGATAAAATTAAAACTATTATTGATGAGTTGGGGCGGTGTCTGCAAGTAGTTCCTGAAACCACTGATACCTTGGGTTTCAGTGATATGGGGGAGAGGGGCACTGATATTTCTATCACCCTCTCAGATAGCATGACTGGTAATTATTTTATTTTTGTGCCTTTGACCTTAGAGGACTTCTGTAAGGTAGCACGTGGCATTTCTTCGGGTTCCCCTTTAGACCTCATGCCACACACAATCTCGAAGAGTTTGAGGCAGAACTGTTTCCTACTCTTCCGTTAATTTGTAATCAGTCCCTCATCAGTGTGGTAGTGCCATCGCAGTGGAAGCAGGCTTTGGGGACTCCTTTGTTAAAAAATCCTTCTCTGGACCCGGAATATCCTAGGAATTATAGGCCGATCTCTCTTCTGCCTTTTCCGGCCAAAATTGCTGAAAGAGTGGTCAGTAGGATGCTCTCTAACCATCTGGAGCTGCATAAACTGCTGGAGGAGGCTCAGTTTGGTTTTCGGCCTGCTCATGGTACAGAGTCGATGGACGAGCTTCGGATTAGGGCAGAAAGGGGTCAGGCAGCTATCCTTATTCTGCTTCACCTGTTTGCCGAATTCAACAAGGTCAATCATAGGACTCTGTTGAGTAGGCTGGGGGAGATGGGGGTGAAGGGCTGTGCTCTCGAGTGGTTTCAATCTTTCCTCTGAGATAGAACGCAGGCGGTATACCTCCCCCATAAGATCTGCTTTGACTAACATCACACGGTGTGCCACAGGGCTCGGCAATCAGCCCGATTCTATTAAACATATACATGAAACCCGTGATTGCGGTCATTAAAGAGCACAATATTAACATCATAAATGATGCCGATGACACGCAGATTATTTTCTCCTTGGAGGGAGAGCAGTCAACCTCATTGGAGGAGTTCCATTGTTACTTGCGTGATACAGCTCTGTGGCTGAAGGGTAACTCACTGCAGTACAACGCAGGCAAAACTGAGGTGCTCTCCTGCTCGACGGATAGGGTTCCCTCTGTGCTGCCCAGTAACTTCCGGCCTAGCGATATGTCAACCACAGTGAGACCAGTTGCAGCAGACTGGACTACGGCAATGTACTCTACGCAGGAATCCCAGCCAAACACCTAAGACGACTACAACGCATCCAAAAGGCCTCTGCCCAACTGATCGTCAATGTCCCCCGCCGCAGCCACATCACCCCCCCACCTGAAAGACCGACACTGGCTCCCCGTCAACAAGAGGATCACCTTCAAGCTCTTCACCCACGGACACAAAGCACTCCACAACGCCGGACCAGGCTACCTGAACAGCAGACTCAGCTTCTACACCCCCACCCGCCAGCTCCGCTCTGCCAGCCTCGCCCTCGCCGCTGTACCCCACATCCAACGAACGACCTCCGGCGGCAGATCCTTCTCCTACCTCGCCGCCAAGACCTGGAATACCCTCCCTACCCACATACAGCAGACCCAAGACCTACTCGCCTGCAGAAGACTCCTCAAGACCTGGCTCTTCGAGCAGTGGCAGCACCCCCCTACCCTCAGCGCCTTGAGACTCTTACGGGTAAGTAGCGTGCTCAACAAGTACTGTATGATTGATTGATTTATATGGTCCGGAACCTGGGCATCATGTTTAATAATAAGTTGACTATGGAGACTATGGAGGCTCAGGTTACTAGAACGGTGGGCAGCTGCTTGCGATTATTAGATCTTTGCGGAAGTTTTTTCCTTTGTTGCCTCCCCAGGCACGGGTGTTAGTTGCACAGAGTACAGTCTTGAGCAGATTAGATTATTGCAATGCCCTTCTGTTAGAATCTCCAAAATTTCTCTTGGATAGACTTCTTAGGATTCCGTCCACGGCAGCCAAACCTGCCTTGGGCTGGCCTAGAAGTTCCTCTTCCTCTCGGTCCTGGCAGAATTGCATTGGCTCCCGTTGGGGCAGAGAATTCAGTTTTAGTCCCTCTGCCTAGTGTTTAAAGCCCTGCATGAACGGTGTCCTGTCTCTTTGCAGAGGAAATTTGAGTGGAATGTTCAAGCTAGAAGCCTTCATTCAGCTTCAGCGAGATTAGTCAAGACCTCGAGGTTCAGGAAAGTTAAAGCTGGTGGCAGAATCTTTATGATCGCCGCTGCCAGTCTTTGGAATGGGCTCCTTTGGAACTGAGACAAGTCAGTGATCTCCTTCCCTTTAGGAGGAGACTAAAAACATGGTTGTTTCCTAAAATCTAGGGGGCAGATTTACAAGCCCCTTGCGCCGCTTTTACGCCGCCTATGCATCTCTTTCGTGACGCAGCGGCGGCGCAAAGGATGCACCATGGTGCGGCGTATTTACAACGTGACGCATCTCCCAGATGCGTCACGTTGTAAAGCCCTGCGCCAGAAGAGGCTAACCATCGCAGGGGGAGGTGTTACGGCGCAGGAACGCCCCCGAAAAGTGGCTGAGTGAAATCTAAAAGATTTCACTTAGTCACTTTTGGGCCCATGCTGCATCAAAACCCTGCGCCTGCTTGAAGCAGGCCTAAGGATTGACGTAGCATTGTGCAGATAGGGCCCCCCTGATCATTGCTGGAGCTGCGTCGTGCTTGCGACGCAACTACAGCAATGGCCCACTTTTACGGCACAGATGCGTGACGCATCTGTGCCGTTTTTGCCCCATGGTGCGCCGCATTGTAAATGCGGCGCATCATGGGTGGCGGAGCTGCGGCGCACAATTTCTCGCGCATCCCTGCCGATATGCAGGGATGCGCCAGTAATTGTAAATTTACCCCCTCTTGTCTGTTTTCTGGGTGTTTCTCCCTTTTTCTTTTTTGCACGTTCCCACAATGTACTCTGAATTTGCCAGCACCAGGATGCCTGTTTGGTGACAGAGCGCTTTAGAAATGAAATAAAGAAAAAAAGAAAAAAGCAAGAAGGGTGAAAAAAGAAGCAAAAGAAGCAACAGAGGTGCAGAAAGAGACAAGAGAAGTGCAGAAAGAGGGAAGAGGGTTGCAGAAAGAGGCACACAGGTAGTAGAAAGAAATGACAAAGGTACAGAAAGGGGAAAGTGGGGTGGAGAAACAGACACGAATAATAGAAAAAGAAGCAAGAGAGTTACAGAAAGAAACAAAAGTAGTGCAGAAAGAAGGAACAGCGGTGCAGCTAGAGGTAAGAGGGCAGGTGAAAAAGGGAAGAAGCTTCAAGAAAGAGGCACAAGGTTTTCAGAAAGAAGAGACAACGGTGCAGAATGTAGGAAGAGAAGTACAGAAAGAAAGGGTAGAAGTGCATAAAGAATCAACAGAGATGCAGAAAGATGGAAGAGGCATGGAGAAAAAGGCATGTGGGATATACAAAGAAACAAGAGAGGTGCAGAAAGAAGGAACTGAGGTGTAGAAAGAGGCTAGAGGGGTGCAGAAATAGGGAAGAGGCTTGTTAAAGAGGCAATAGGGGGGCCGAAAGAAGCAAGAGGGTGCAAAGAGAAGCAAGTGAGGTCCAGAAAGAAACAAAAGATGTGCAGAAAGAAGGGACAGATGTGCAGAAAGGGGCAAGAAGCGTGCAGAAAGAGATAACAGAAGTGCAGAGAGAGGAATAAGTGGTACAGAAAGAAGCAACAAAGATGAAGAAAGCAACAAAAGAAGTGCAGAAAGAGACAAGAGGGGAGCTGAAAGCGGGAAGAGGGGTACAGAAAGAGGCACAGGGATTGCAGAAAGTAGGGACAGAGGTACAGAAAGAGGCAAGAAAAGTGAAGAAATAAGCTAAAGAGATGCAGAAAAGGGGAACTGGTGTGAAGAAAGTGGCAAATGGGGTACAGAAAGAAGCACGAGACATGCATAAAGAAGCAAGAAAAGTGTATAAAGAAGCAACAGAGATGCACAATGGGGAGTGGGGTGGATAAAGAGGCAAGAGGGATACAAAAAGAAACAAGAGAGTCACAGAAAGAAACCAAAGAAGTGCAGAAAGAAGGAACAGAGGTGCAGATTGAGGCAAGAGGGGTGCAGAAAGAGGGTAGAGGGGTGTGAAAGAGACATGAGGGATACAGAGAGAACCAAGAGGGGTAAATAAATAAGCAAGAGAGTTGCAGAAAGAAGGAACAGAGCTGCAGAAAGAGATAAGAGAGATGCAGAATGGGGAAGAGGGGTGAAAAAAGAGGCAAGAGGAATGCGGTAAGAAGCAAGAGAGGGGCAGAAAGAAACAAAATACATGCAGAAAGAAGCAACAGGAGAGTAGAAAGAGGGGGGGGAAGTGCAGAAAGAGAGGAGTGGGGTGCAGAAAGCGGAACAAGGGGTGCAGAAAGAAGCAAGAGATGTACACAAAGAATCAAAAGAAGTATATGAAAAAGCAAAAGAGATGCAGAAAGGAGTGGAGAAAGAGGCAAGAGGGATACAGAAATATGCAAGACAGTTGCCGAAAGAAACAAAAGAAGTGCAGATTGAAGGAACAGAGATGCAGAAAGAGGCAAGAGGGGTGAAGAAAGAGGGAAGAGGTTTGTGATAGAGGAATGAGGGGTACAGAAAGAAGCAAGAGGAGTGCAGAAAGAAGCAAGAGAGGTGCTTAAAGAAGCAAGAGTAGTGCAGAAAGAAGCAACAGAGGTACAGAAAGAAGGAAGAGGTGGAGAAAGAAGCAAGAGATAACCTCAAAGAGGGAAGTGGCATGCAGAAAGAGGCACACAGGTTGCAGAAAGAAGGAAGAGAATTGCAGAAAAAAAGCAACAGAGATGAAAAAGGGTAACAAGTGTGGAGAAAGTGGTAAGGGGGTTATAAAAAGAATCAAGAGAGGTGCAGAAAGAAACAAAAGAAGAGCAGAAAGAAGAAACAGATGTACAGACAGAGGCAAGAGGTGTGCATAAGGAAGAAAGAAGGGTGCAGATAGAAGCACGAATGGTTCAGAAAGAAGCAAGAGATGTGCAGAAAGAAGCAGGAGTAGTACAGAAAGAAGCAAAAGAGGTACAGACAGAGGCAAGAGGGGTACACAAATTGGGAAGAGAGAGGGGTGCAGAAAGAGGCACAAGGGGTACAGAAAGAAGCAAGAGATGTGCAAAAAGAAACAAAGGAAGTGCAGAAAAAAGGACAGGAGGTGCAGAAAGAGCCAACAGGGGTGAAGAAAAGGGGCAGGGGTGGAGAAAGAGGCAAGGGGGTACAGAAAGAAGTAAGAGAGCTGCAGAAAGAACCTAAACAAGAACAGAAAAAATTAACAGGGGTGCAGAAAGAGGCAAGAAGGATGCAGAAAGAGGCAAAAGGGGTACAGAAAGAAGCAATAGAGATAAACAAATGGCAAAAAGAAGTGCATAAAGAAGCAACAGAGATGCAGAAAGGGGGAAGTGACATGGAGAAAGTGGCAAGTAGGATATAAAAAGAAACGAGAGGCGCAGAAAGAAACAAAGATGTGCAATAGAAGGAACAGAGGTGCAGAAAGAGCCAAGAGTGGTAAGGAAAGAGGGGTGTGAAAAAAGCACGAGGGGTACAGAAAGAAGCGAGAGGGGTAAAGACATAAGCAAGAGAGGTACAGAAAGAAACAAAAGAAGTGCAGAAGGAAGCAACAGAGGAGTAGAAAGAGGCAAAGGTAGTGCAGAAAGAGGGAAGTGAGGTGCAGAAAGAGGCACAAGGGGTGCAGAAAGTAGCAAGAGAGGTGCAGAAAAAAGCAAGAGAAATACATAAAAAAGCAACAGAGATGCAGAAAGGGGGAAATGGGGTGGAGAAAGGGACAAGAGGGATACAGCAATATACATAGCAGTTGCAGAAAGAAACAAAATAATTGCAGAAAGAAGGAATAGAGGTGCATAAATAGGCAAGAGGGGTGCAACTATAATACAAATACAAGACTGTCAGTGACGCACGTTCGCAGTCACGTTCTGTACGGGCAGTGATCAATAGGTCATCAACGTACTGGAGCAGGGCAGTGTCAGTTGGCATGTGAATACTGTCTAGTTGTCGTTTCAGTGCTTGACTGTAAATACTAGGACTTTCTGTGAACCCTTGAGGTGCACGTGTGAATTTATAGCTTCTTCCATTTAAACAGAATCCGAAAAGGAACTGGCTGTCTGGATGGATGGGTACACTAAAGAAGGCGTTCTTGAGATCGATAACAGTAAAGAACGCTGCTTCGGAATCAATGGCAGTCAATAGGGAAGAGATATCTGGAACCACTGGGTACTGAGGTATGATACATTTATTAAGTTCTCGAAGGTCAATCACTAGTCGATAGACTGGAGGTACATTTGGGTCAGTGCGTTTAAGAATCGGAATGATAGGAGAATTACATACATTGGAGTCAGTTTCTACAACCACTCCTTGAGCAATGAGCTTGTCAATGATTTTTGATAAGGCTGCTACAGCCTCAGGTGGCAGCTTGTATTGTCGGATTTGGGGTAGTACAACTCCTTGTTTCAGAGTGACACGATATGGTGTAATGTGCATACAACCTACATCAGTTGGACCTTGCGCCCATAAATGCTGTGGTACATTTAGTAATCTTGGATCAAAATCTCTTAACACATAATGTCCTTTAAAATCACTTAAAAACAATCTCACTCCTTCCGGAGAACAACAAATCTCTGTTCCTAGTTCTTTCAATGTTTTAATACCAAGTAAGTTTTCTGGACATGATTTCGTAAGTAACAAGTGTGTAGTTCGGGACAATGGACCGACTTCTAGGGAAACTGGTTTCGATATTTCATTAACAATAGGCTTTCCTGAAAATCCCAGGGAAACATTTCTTGAGCCTGAGAGAGGAGCCCCTGGAACCTCGTCATGACTGATGGTAGTCCTACTTGCCCCTGTATCAATCAGAAATTTTCTGTCTTTCCCTAATACCTGGCTGTGTACATAGGGACCTTCTTGATCTACAGGAACCTCGATGAGAGGCAAGCCAACCTCTCTCTCTAGGCTGTTTCATGAATACTGCTGATATTCTGGGTAATCTGACTGTGCGTACTGGTACATCTGCTGTGTAACGTGTTGTGTGGCAGCTATAGGCTGCGGTACTGTTACTGTCTGTTGTGCGTTCTGCGGTGGTTGCGTATTCTGTGGAACATGTTCCTGTCTAGGAGGACGCGGTCTTTCTTTCGTCTTACCAGTGGCTATGTTGTGTTTCAGAACTGCACATTCGTTTATATAGTGACCTGGCTGTTTACAGTAATTGCATGTCCCTTTAACGGGAGCTGCAGAATGACTAGTCTGATTCGTACCCCTCTTCTGACTATCTACCGGAATAGACTGTGCAACTAGTACTTTCATTTTCGTGTCTTTCATACGTCTCCTTTCGTGTTCCTGCTCTTCTCTGATTCGGTTCTGGTGGTACTGTAACATTTGTAACATTTGGGACGGGGTATTAGCTTGCCAGGTACTCTCAACTTTCAGTACTCGATTTTTAACTTGTGGTAAAGAATTCTCTACTAATTTGGTAACAAAAAGATGTGGATACGACTCACTACTTGTTTTCAAGCCGCTATTAATAATGAAACATTTCTCAAATCTAGAATAAAAATCACTAGTGTCTTCGTCTTGTTTCTGTTTACAGGCTGAGCTAGCATCCCAGTCTTCCTTTTTCGTGGTTAATAATCTTGGCAAGACTTGTATTAACAACTCGGGCAATGCTTTGGCTTTTTCCCCGAGACCAGTACCAGGAACTCGTGTATTATCTTCGTTCTCTAATTCTGCCCAGTCAATCTTTTTCTCTCCCACCTCCCATTCTTTTTCTTTAAGTTTTTCGTATATGCCCGCAGGCAACAGGACCTTTAACATTTTAATGATATCGGGATACGTGTATTCTCCCATACGGAGCATGTCTTTTAATTCGCGATGGAACCCTGCTGGATCTTTATCGTGACAGGGCACTAACTTTTTCATTTCCAGTAGTTCTATTTTCGTTAAAGGGGTGTAAACAAATACTCGTTCGAGCGTACCTCCCGTTCCCTTAACAGGATGGACTTCTCGCAAGGGATTCTGTCTGTCTATGTAAAATGTCTTCCTTACTGGGGGTGGAACAGGAACAAAATGTGGAGTCAGGAACGTTCTGTATTTGTGGCGTTGTTCTAAAATGACATTAATCAAATCGGTACCTAGGCCTTTCCATCTGTTTAGGAGTAACTCGTCCAATACATTATATAGGGGACCTGGGTCAGAATGCTGACTTTCGTACAGTGTAATGAGGTGCTGGATCATGTACATACCCACCAGTCGCTGTTCGTCTGGGGATAGTTTCAGAAATGTTTGGGCCACTACTTCGTCTGAAAATGTGCTGGAATTACTAGTCCATTGAACTGCTGATCGAGCTAGTTCCTGTTCATGCATGGTACTAAGCTCACTGTAACCTATTCGTAGTTTCAGAACTCTATCGGTAGCTTGGAATAAATGCTCAAGAGAACACTGTTCTGGTACGGGAGGAAGAAAAGTTTTCTTACATTCTATGCATGTGGATCTGTCAAAAGGTCTCGTCCTACCTACATACGCTATTCTTTCTGGGTTCTCTGAGTCTACATCTTCGTCTGAAGTGTCATTCTCTTTCTCGGTTCCTCTTGCTGCTTTCTCCCTTTCGTGTATGCCTAGAATTTCTTTACGAATCTTTCTATACATGGTTTCTATACAATTTGGTTACTGTGTTTTCCGTCTGCTATGTTGTCACTCCATTTTATCAGGGCCTTCATCTCGTCTTTATTTTTACCAGGCTGGTCTTGTTCTCTTATTAAACAGTTTATCAAAAACTGCAAGATCATATTTTGAGTCTCGACTTTCCTGTGTGCCATAGCCTCGTGAATACTTTCTGGTCCTTCTCCTGTTCTGATGAAATGATATATCCTGTCTAAATGTTCCCTCATTTCTGGCATGATAGCCAAATACCTTGCAACTCGTCGTAGACGTACGGAATATAATATCATGTGATCTTCGCCTGGCACTGGGTCATATCTACAATCAGTAAGGTATTGTTTGAGGGCTGCGTATGTAGCCATTTTCGGCGTACGCTGTAATGCTGCGTCTCTCAGCGTCATTCGTTTTACTTGAGGCGGGGTGATAGGGATACCTCCCCCTGCTCCTCCTGAACTTGAATCATCAACTAATACTGGGTGTGACGTTTCTGGTAATGTGACTGGTACAGTAGGTATACGTAATGTGGGTTGGTCCTGGGTTACTGGCTGATTAAAAGGATTCCCGGGACCAGTGACTGGTGGAACAGTAATTGCGTTATTAACAGGGTTGAGAGGTTGAACAGGCGGGGTAGGATTCGGATTTGCATATTCTGGGACAGTGTCGTCTAAATAGTAAGAAAGGAAAATTTCAGCTGCGGTCGGTTTATGACGTAGCTTAGTCGGGACCAATGGTGGCGGTAAATTACAGGGTACTTCCGGGGTCGCCTTAGGCAGGCCCTCGGCGAGAAGGGGATACATGCCTTTAATAAGGGCATTTCTTTGTCTGTCTAACTGTTCTGCTCTAACTCGTTCACCTTCTTCTAGTAATTCCCTTTCTTGGGCTTTTTCTGATGATTCCCTACTTAGTTCTGCTTTCCTGAATTCGTTTTCTGTTCTTTTATGCGATTCTTTACGCCACAATTCTATGGCATCTTTCTGGGATTGTCTGGCTTTCTTTTTCCATAATGCTTCCTCTACTCTCATGATGCACTCGGCATCCCAGGTTCCTGAAACAGGCCATCTATATTTCTCTTCCAGATGTTTGGTATAGTCTACCCATAAATCTAAGTACAGTATGGCATCTAAGCCATGTTTATGATACATGAAATGTCCAGGACTGTCCCTAGGTGGGACAGGAACTGATTCTTCGAGTATCCCTTTTCTGGTTCCTATCTGACGTAACTTTGAAAACAGAGGCATATTTGAACGTACGTGAACTTGAACACAATGAACACAGTAATGAAATAGCAAACAAATCATTCATACCACGACATCAAAACACATTAAAAACAGTTCGAACAGATACTACCTAGTACATTGAAAACATAATACTGGAAATCTCGAGAAACTATACTAGAAAACAGAATTACTGGATGCACTGCTAAAACAGTACAGAACATACCGGTCTCATGAAGAGACACGTCATACCGTATCCACCTAGGTGAACACGTCGGACCGGATCTGTGTACCCAAACCCGTCTGGACCGGGCACAAATTAATGAACCCGTCTAGATGCGTTCCCAGCAATGGTACTCACCGGGAAGCAAAACTGAAGGTCTCGGACTGGACTGGACTGCTACGACGTCTGGTTACTGCTACGCACTACGCATGCGCTTCGGGCTTCGGAAACAGGTGGGCCTCAGGATACCTCGGACCTTGCTCTCTCGGCTTGGGCTCTGGTCGGGACTCTCCGCCTTCCTCACCGCCTCGTCTGGATGCCGGACCGCAGTCTCCGTCTCCTCCGTGGGCCTGAGGGAGTTTAAGCAGGAAAACCTGCAGGTGCACAGTAGGGGTCCGTCACGGCTGTAGAAGGGGTCAGGGGGCCTGCGTTACATCGCCGGCGCGTGGGGAAGGGGCTCGTTCCTGTTCGGGCGCCATTATGTGGTAAATAAATAAATTACCGGTACTATTTTTCTATACATTAAATGAAAAGGATAGCTCAATAAATAAGAGGCAGAGTCCGTGGTATCTGAGTCATACGGGCTTTAATTAAGTGGCTCGAGCCAATGGTCATCGGGTTCCATCACCTGCTAAGGTTCAGGAAGGGACAATCTCGACCTCGATCTCAACATTTCATTAACATCATACAGTATATATAGTAAAACAGTACAGTTGCATTGAATACAGTAGGCGTAACAAGTGAAAAGAAGAAGATAAGAACATATGGGCGTGAAAAGAAGGCGTGCACAGGGCGTACACGGAGGTGTGTGATGTAGACGTCACAGAAGTGTCATAAGTGGGTGGACATATGGAGGGGGCTTCACGGGCAGCTGGAACCTTTAACCTACTGGTGCGCGCAAAACGAGTCATGACCTGTAACTGGGGAGAGCTGGGGGGCGCTGACTCCTAGCACTAGTAGAGGAGACTGAAGTCTGGGATGTCAGAACGACCTGTACCTATAGCGTATCTGATATCTTGTGTTTGGAGTACATGTTGCTTGATTCTAAAAGTCATCAGGGCAAAGACTACTTGTCACTAAAGGCTAGTGTATGCATATATTTCTTCATGTATTGCGTGAGCTATGGATCTTCTATGGATACTAATTCAGTAATTTACTTGCATGGAGACAGGAAGACTAGACTGTAGATGGATATGTTTATGCTGTTCGTTAGCTAGGAATGTGAAGCCGGGGAGCTGAACAGATAACTGTAGGCATAACATATTCTTGGCAGGCAGGCCAGGCCGAGCCGGGCACCGCGTTGCAGGGCAGGAAGTAAGGGAAGGGTCAGGGATGCGGGCGGGGCTGTATCTCTCGGAGCATTTCAGGAGACTTGAGGCCTGAATCTGGTGTCCGGACCCTGTGGGGCCTTAGAAACGGGTGCATCTCGATGATTTAACGTGCACCATGTAAATACGTTGGCAACATAGGCCTAAAAGCCTAATTCACGTTGCTTTCACGAAGGACTGGATAACTGACATACTAACGTTGGACGTAACTGGAAATGCGTCTTTATTATCGGCCACGGAGGGAAAATGCATAGAAATCATGCACATATATATTACATGTTGGGGAACATGTAGGGACACATAGCAGGGCAAAATTCAATTTTCCTCAACTCCCCTTGTCTCTTCCTGCACATCTGATGCTTCTTTCTGTACTTCTTTTGCTTCTTTATGCACTGCACTTGCCTCTTTCTGCACCGTTGCTCCCTCTTTCTGAACTTCTTTTGTTTCTTTCTGCACCTCTCACTTCTTCCTTCAACCCTTTTGCCTTTTTCTACACCCTTCGTGCCTCTTTCTGCACCACTGTTCCTTCTTTCTGCTCATCTTTTGTTTCTTTCTGTAGCTCTCCTGCTACTTTCTGCACTCCCTTACCTTTCTCTCCACTCCTCTACCCAATTTTTCACCCCGTTGCCTTTTTCTGCATATCTGTTCCTTCTTTCTGTACTTCTTGTGTTTTTTCTGCACAACTCTTGCTTCTTTCTGTACCCCTCGAGCCAGTTTCTGAACCCCTCTTCCCTCTTTTTGGACCCATATTGCCTCTTTCTGCACCTCTTTTGCTTCTTTATGCACTACACTTGCTTCTTTCTGCACCTCTTTGCTTGTTTCTGTACCACTTGTACTTCTTTCTGCACCCCTCTTCCTTCTTTCTGTACCCCTCTTTGCCTCATTCTGCACCTCTGTTCCTTCTTTCTGCACTTCCTTTGTTTCTTTCTGTACCTCTCTTGTTTCTTTCTATTTCCCTCTTGCTTCTTTCTACACCCCACTTCCCCCTTTCTGCATCTCTAGTGCTTCTTAGTGCACTTCTCTTGCTTCTTTCTGTGCCTCTCCTGCTTCTTTCTGCACCCCTCATGCCCCTCTGTATCCACTTTACTTTTTATGCACTCCCCTTGCCTCTTCCTGCACATCTGATGCTTCTTTCTGTACTTCTTTTGCTTCTTTATGCACTGTACTTGCCTCTTTCTGCACCGTTGCTCCCTCTTTCTGAACTTCTTTTGTTTCTTTCTGCACCTCTCACTTCTTCCTTCAACCCTTTTTCCTTTTTCTACACCATTCGTGCCTCTTTCTGCACCACTGTTCCTTCTTTCTGCTCATCTTTTGTTTCTTACTGCAGCTCTCCTGCTACTTTCTGCACTCCCTTACCTTTCTCTCCTCTCATCTACCCAATTTTTCACCCTGTTGCCTCTTTCTGCATATCTGTTCCTTCTTTCTGTACTTCTTGTGTTTTTTCTGCACAACTCTTGCTTCTTTCTGTACCCCTCGAGCCAGTTTCTGAACCCCTCTTCCCTCTTTTTGGACCCATATTGCCTCTTTCTGCACCTCTTTTGCTTCTTTATGCACTACACTTGCTTCTTTCTGCACCACTTGTACTTCTTTCTGCACCCCTCTTCCTTCTTTCTGTACCCCTCTTTGCCTCATTCTGCACCTCTGTTCCTTCTTTCTGCACTTCTTTTGTTTCTTTCTGTAACTCTCTTGCTTCTTTCTGTACCATTCTTGCTTTTTTCTGCATCCTCCGTGCCTCTGTCAGAGACCTCATCCCTGTTTCTGATCACCACTTAACTCTATCTACACCTCTGTTCCTTCTTTCTGCACTGTTTTTGTTTCTTTCTGCACCTCTCTGATTCATATTGTGCCACCCTTAGAGGCCCTGTACCTTTGCAGGCTGCGTGGATCAGAACAAAGTAAAAAGTCAACATGGCACACATCCCTGTGTGCCATGTCTACAATCCACTGCCCTGGCATAGATCAGTCACCCCTCCAACTGGGTGCCCTATGCCAGTGGTGAGGGTACAGGCACATGAGCCCTGTACTCCTACAGTGCCTAAGTCCATTCTTAGACATTGTAAGAGTAGTTCTGCCATTAAGAGTATATGGTGCTGGGAGCTTGTCATTACGAAATCCACAGCACCATAATGGCTACACTGAAACTGAGAAGTTTGGTATCGAACTTCTCAGCTCATTAAATCCACACTGATGCCAGTGTGGGACTTAATGAAAAATGCACACAGACGGCATCTCAGAGATGCCCCCTGAAAACTAACCCACCACTAGTGTCCAGGCTGACTGGCTGCTTTCAGCTTCTACCACCAATCATGTTTCTGGACCCCTAGGTCAAGAGCCTGCTGCTCTCTGGGGCATGAAACAATGCACATCCTGGGACCAGGTGCCAAGCCGCCTGCCCCAGGATGGGCAGGGTTCACAAAGGGGAATCTTCAAAGGCACGCCTCCTTTGTGAGCGTCCCCAGACCATTTTCTGCTTTCTGCAACTGGTCTCCATTGGTTCTACCCCCCACTTTGGGTGAGGGGGAAACGGCAGGAAAAACAAGTAAGGGAAAGCGGTGTACCCACTTTTGCCAACTTTACCCCTCAGGAGGGGGAGGCGTGGTGAAACACAACTTCGAGTCCATGCCATCTTGAGGATGGGGGCCCAACTAACCAGGGACAGGCTCCTGCCTCCTCACACTGGAGGGTGGCACGATAGGGGGTATACCCACCCCAGGAAGGGACCCATTGGTCCCTACCCTTTACCTACCTGTAATGCCCCTAAATCTAGTATTTAGGGGGCACCCTGAACATTGTTTCCTCAGATCCAGCCTGACAACAAGAAGAATAGAAGAAGAAGGACCAAACAGCTGTACAACCTGCTAACAAGAAGAAGACGCCCACTGACTTGGCCCCAGCCCTACCTGCTGTCTCCCCTCAAACCTGTTCCTGCAAAATCCCGGTGTGTCCTGCAGACAGCAACCTCACAAACCCCAGAGGACCTGCCTGCCATCACTTCCAAAGACTGCTTCTCCTGTGAACACTGGATTTGTTCAACTGCAACCTCTGGCAGCAGCCATAGACTGCAAATCCAGCCCACTCTACACCTGCCGAACCCAGATCAAGCTCGAGTGGAAAAACAGAACGAGGAGGTCCCTCCAGCATTCCTGACCCAAGGTTCCGGTACCCCTGACCTGCCTCAAGCCTCTAGCTGACATCTGCAGCCGAAATCCAGAAGGCCCCCCTAACCGTGACCAGGAGCTAGTAAGAAGATCCAACACCAAAAGGCACCCCTCCACCCGACGCTCCACGGCCTTGTGTGCCCAAACCGATGGTGCCTAGCCAACCCTTAACTTCCCAACTTAGTTCTCCAAGTGGTGATCGCACCAAGAAGTCCTTTGTCTCCCTGCCTGCAGTGCCTTTGCAAACTGCAGATTCTCCATTGAAAACAACAAATCACTCAACCTTAAAACAGCACCCTGTACCCGGCCACCCTAGTGCCGCTGATGGTGCAACTTTGGTGCTAATTTGGTTCCTTATTTGCCCTGACCTAAACCCTAGGAGCTTTGCTCCCACCGCCATGTGGCCTGCTTGCCAGCAGCCACCAACCGGGGGACCCCTATCCTCTATAGGATAACATTGGGCCTCAACACTGCACCCGGCCGCCCTAGTGCCGCTGAGGGTGAAACAAAAGTACATCACTGACTCTGGGGTACCCCTGAGTCTCACCCCAGAACCTCAACTCCCACAGATGAATACTTACCTGTGAACCGATAACCTGTTTTTCCTCCATAGAATAACATTGACAATTTTCTCCAAAACGTTTTTAAGTGTGGAGTTTTGAAATCTAAAGAAATTCTTTAAAAATCCTGCGAATAACCAAAACGTATTTACTTACCTGTTTCCAGGAAATGTCCCAGAGCTGAAGCGAGGTATCCAGCACTGAGTTAGAAAAGTGACGAGAAAAGTAACTTACCTGCAATTTTCTGAAAAAGCGTATTCAGTCCAATGTACTGTTTTTGTTAAGTGTTGCAACCTACTGCATTCCCTGTAAATCAAAGTACAATTTCTATTGCACTTTTAAAATGATCCATATCAAGTAACTTATTACTGACAAGTATTTAATGCTTACCTGTGCCAGGCTTGCTTGGTTCTGAAAATAAAACAGTAGATACGTTTATACAAACACAATTGGACTGGAGTTCAGTTATTGAGTATGAGAATTTATTTGCTGACTGAGTGTGTACATCAAATGCTTAACACTGTCCTCTGATACTGCCTTGCTGCTCGACCACTCTACCACAAGTAGAGAGGTGCTATCTAACTCTAACCTCTGCCTACCTCTGGGGTTTCTTGGGCTCTATCCACACTATACATCAGTTTGGCGTAGTATAGAGCCAGTTTCCCACATCTAATTGTATATGTATTCGCACAAGGTTATGCATCTGAAGATGGTAGCTTACAAAGTGGGTAGCTTCTTCTATAGGTGGTTAAATGTTCTCAGTTCTACTCTTTCATTCAATTGCACAGGTAGACATGTCTTATGTATGTAGGTATTATAGAGCCCCTCAAATATAATATAGAATTCTGATGTGCCCTGTAATATGAGAAGTAAGAAATACATACACCTTGTGGTACGCATATCTACAGAGTCTGCTGTTTGAAACACAGGTATTCAAGTATTTCTATGTTTATTTTTATGTAACATGTCCCTCAGTGAGAGCAGAGACACACATGCATACCTTCACAAACTTGGTCAGACTTACAACAGTGATATGCTTAGGATTGCTGTTTCATATTAAGTAGGTAGGCCTAACATTCTGAGCAGTCGATTAATAGTGAACCTTCAAGAAAAAAGTGAGGTTTATGAGATATTGGGAGAGTAATTAGTGATGAGGCTACATTGTATGAGTCTGTTGTAAGATATAGTCAAAGTAGGCCTCTTTCTGCACCTTTGTTGGTTCTTTCTGCACTTATCTTGTTTCTGTATGCACCTTTCTTCCTCTGTCTGGAATTCTGTTGCCTCTTTCTGCACTTCTCTTGCTCTATGTAGGCATATTTAGAAACATGCAGTAAGAGGCAAGAGTGATGCACATAGAGGGAAGATAGGTACAGGGGTGCCGAAGAAACAAGAAAAGTACAGAATGAAGCAAAAAGGGTGCTGCACGAGGCAAGGGGGCAGAAAAAGGCAACAGAAGTACAGAAAGAAGCAGCAGAGGTGCCAAAAGAGGCAAGAGAGGTACAGAAACAGGTAGGAAAGGTACAGAAAGAGGGAACAGTGGTGAGGAAAGATGTAAGAGGGATGAACAAATTTGCAAAATATGTGCAAAGAAGAAAGGACAGTGCAGAGAGAACCAATAGAGGTGCACATAGAGGCAAAAGGGGTACAGAAAGAGGCAGTGGAAGTGTAGAAAGAGGGAACAAAAATGAAAAAAATAGGTAAGAGAAGAGAAAAAACAGGCGGGAAAGGTGCAGGAAGAGGGAAGCGTGGCACAGAAAGCAGCAAGAGAGGTGCATAAAGAGGGAAGAGGGGTGCATAAAGAGGCAAGAGGGGTGCAGAAAAAAGCAAGTGAGGTACAGAAAGAGGATAAAGAGATACACAAAGAAGGGAGAATGGTACAGAAAAGGCAAGAGGGGTGAAGAAAGAAACAAAATATATGTAGAAAGAAACAACAGGTACAGAAAGAGGCAAGAGAAGTGCAGAAAGAGGGAAGAGGGTGCAGAATGAGGCATGAGGGGAGCAGAAAGAAGCAAAAGGGGTACAGAGAGAAGCAAGAAACATGCAGAGATACAGAAAGAGGCAAGAATGGTGTAGAAAAGGGGAAGAGGGGTATGAAAGAGGCACGAGTGATGAAGAAAGAAGCAACAGGCATGCAGAAACATGCCAGAGAATTGCAGAAAGAAACACAAAAAGCAGCAGAAACAAAAGAACTGCTGAAAGAAGGATCGGGGGTGCAGAAAGAGGCAATAGGCAAAGAGGCAAGAGGCAATAGGGGTGCAGAAAGAAACATAAGATGCACAGAAAGAAGCAACAGAGGTAAAGAAAGAGGCAAGAGAAGTGCAGACAGAGGGAAGAGGGGTGCAGAAAGAGGCACAAGGGGAGCAGAAATTAGCAAGAGAGGTGTAGAAAGACGCAAAAAAACATGCAGAAAGAAGGAACAAAGTTACAGAAAGAGGAAAGAGGGGTGCAGAAAGAGGGAAAAGGGGAGTGAAAGAGGCACGAGTAATGCAGAAAGAAACAAGTGGCATGCAGAAACAAGCAGGAAAGTTGCAAAAAGAAACACAAAAAGTGCAGAGAGGCAAGAGGGGTGCAGAAATAGGGAAGAGGGAAATGAAAGAGGCACAAGTGATGCAGGAAGAAGCAACAGGTATGCAATAAAAAGCAAGAGAGTTGCAGAAGAAACACAAAAGGTGCAGAGACAAGCAGCAGAGGTTCAGAAAGAGGCAAGAGAAGTACAGAAAGAGGAGAGAGAAGTTCAGAAATAAGCTAAATAAGTGTAGAAAGGGTCGAGGGGTGCAGAAAGAGCCAGGAGCAGTGTGGAAAGAACCAAGAGATGTAGAGAAAGAGGCAAGAGAGGTGCAGAAAGAGGCTGGAAAGGTAAAGAAAAAGGCAAGAGAGGTGCAGTAAGAGGTAATTTGGGTGCATAAAGAGGGAAGAAGGGTGCAGAAAGAGTCACGAGGGGTGCAGAAAGAAGCAAGAAAGGTGCAGAAAAAAGCAAAAGAAGTGCAGAAAGAATCAACAGAGGTGGAGAAAGACAGATGGGGCAAAGAAAGAGGCAACTGAAGTGCAGAAAGAAGGAACAGAGATGAAAAAAGGGGAAGAGGGGTGGAGAAAGATGCAAGAGGATACAGAAGGAAGCAAGAGAGTTAGAAAAGAAACAAAAGAAGTGCAGAACAAAGGAACAGAGGTTCAGAAAGATGCAAGAGGGGTGCAGGCAGAGGGTAGTGGGGTATGAAAGAGGCAAAGGGATACCGAATGAAGCAAGAGGGGTACAGAAAGAAGCAAGAGGGGTACAGAAAGAAGCAAGAGAGATGCAAAAAGAAACAAAAGAATTACAGAAAGAGACATGAGGGGAGCAGAAATAGTGAAGAGGGGTGCATAAAGAGGCACAAGGGTTACAGAAAGAAGGAACAGAGGTGCAGAAAGAGGCATGGGGTACAGAAAAATGGTGGAGGGATCTGAAATAGGAACAAGGGGTGCAGAAAAAGCAAGAAGTGTACAAAACGAAGCAAAAGAAGTGCAGAAATAAGGAACTGAGGTACAGAAAGAGGCAAAACGGGTGCAGAAATAGGGAACAGGCTTGTTAAAGGCCAATAGAGGTGCAGAAAGAGGCAAGGGAGGTAAAGGAAGAAGCAAGAAACATGCAGAAACAAGCTAGAGAGTTGCAGAAAGAAACGCAAAAAGTACAGGGACAAGCAGCAGAAACAAATGAACTGCAAAAAGAAGGAACAGAGGTGCAGAAAGAAACAAAAGATGCGCAGAAAGAAGCAACAGACGTTGAGAAAGAGGCAAGAGCAGTGCAGAAAGAGGGAAAAGGGATGCAGAAAGATGCACGAGGGGAGCAGAAAGAAGCAAGCGAGGTGCAGAAAGAAGCAAAAAACAAGCAGAAAGAAGGAACAAAGGTACAGAAAGAGGCAAGAGGGGTACAGAAAGAGGGAAGTGAAAGAGGCACAAGTGATGCAGAAAGAAGCAACATGCATGCAGAAACAAGCAAGAGAGTTGCAGAAAGAAATTCAAAAAGTGCAGGGACAAGCAGCAGAGGGGCAGAAAGAGGCAAGAGAGGTGCAGAAGGCATGTAGAAGTGCAGAAAGAAGCAAAATAGGGGTGCAGAAAGAGAGAGGAGCAGTGGATAAAGAACCAAGCGATGTAGTGAAAGAGACAAGAGAGGTGCAGAAAGAGGCAGGAGAGGTGCAGAAAGAGGCAGGAGAGGTGCAGAAAGAGGCAATATGGGTGCAGATAGAGAGAAGAAGGTTGCAGAAAAAGTCATGAGTGGTGCAGAAAGAAGCAATAGAGGTGCTGAATGACAGATGAGGGGCAAAGAAAGAGGCAACTGATGTGCAGAAAGAAGCAACAGAGATGAAAAAAGGGGAAGGGGTGGAGAAAGATGCAAGATACAGAAAGAAGCAAGAGAATTACAGAAAGAAACAAAAGAAGTGCAGAACAAAAGAACAGAGGTACAGAAAGAGGCAAGAGGGGTGCAGAAACAGGTAGAAGGGTGTGAAAGAGGCAAAGGGATACAGAAAGAAGCAAGAGGGGAGCAGAAAGAAGCAAGAGAGATGCAAAAAGAAGCACAATAATTGCAGAAAGAGACCAGAGGGATACATAAATAGGGAGGAGGGGTGCAGTAAAAAGGCACAATGGTTGCATAAAGAAGGAAAAGGGGTGCAGAAAGAGCAAGGGGTACAGCAAGAGGGTAGAGGGGTGTGAAAGAGGAACAAGAGATACAGGCACTCTGAGATTGTGGTGTTGGTCGTGCAGGAAGAGAAGTGGCACGACGTTTTTATTTCAATTTCAGCACTTACTGTGTTTTTAATAGGGGGTGTGTATCTCTGTAGGGGCTGGGATTATTTTTTAATAAACTCATTCTAGGACTGGTTAAGGGGGTGATAATCCTATCTCCCTTGTGCTAGAATTAATGTGCGCTCTCCTGATTGCGGGGTCCATCCGTGCGAGCGGACCCACCAACTTTGGAGTTAGCGTTTCTGTCTCCGCGCTGGTTGGGCATAAAAATAGATGACGGCGCGAGCACGTAGCGGACACACGCAGCAGGCGCGACGATGCCGCGCCAAAGACAAGCCCATCTGCGCCTATCCATGCCAAGGACGGGCTCAGCGCCAGCCATGCTGCCACTTCTCTCGGATATCCTGGATCTGCTGAAGGTGGGTGTTCCATCAGGTATACCAGTGAAGAGCGTTGCTATATCGGGGAGAGGGGCAAAGACAAGGGGGACTTTAGACTCACGGAATCAGCTTCCCCTACCTCTGACTTTATGAATAAAGATTTGCTGTGTTGTGGGCTCCTAAATGTAAGATCCTTGCCCAAACATAGTGTAGAAATCCAACTGCTATTGGAACATCATGGTCTGGATGTTCTGTTCAAGACAGAAACCTGGACTCGTCCAGAGTGTGATGTTGACCTAGGCTGGGCTTGCCCACCCGGTTATAAAATATGCCATAAGTCAAGACAGGGGGGAGGGGGTGGGATCAGGCGATCTATAAAGATTCTTGGGATTTGGTCACACATACTTGATTTGATCTTTTCTGAAGAACGTCATCTTAACATTATGGAAATTCTGCCTTTGGTCTGGTCATACCACTCTTTGATTAAATTTGCTGTGGACATTGTAATTATAACTCCCGAGAAACAGGTGCTATGAGTTACAATGTCGGTAGAGACTGGAAGGCGCTTCTGCACAAGCGGGGTTTACCCCACTGTTTTTGGTAGAAGATTGCTTTTCTGCAAATAAGCAGGTGGAAGAAAACTACACTTCCCTCTGCGCGAAGATTACTGCAGTCTTAGACGTATTCGCCCCGCTAAAAAATCATACAAGTAGAGGCAGACCATCGGCACCATGGCTCAATGATAACCAAAGAAACCTGAAACTTGATTGTAAATGTGCAGAGAGGACGTGGAGAAGGGGTTACACGGACAAGGATAAATACACTTGGAGATCTAAGATCATGTGTTATAAAAAAGAGATGAATAGTGTCATGGCAGAATATTTTTCTAACATGATTCTTAATGCCCCTAACACCTCCAAAAGTATTTTTAACATCCTGAACAGTCTTACTAGCCCTTAGTGCACAAAAAAGTGGATACCCCCTTCCCAGGAACTTCATAATAATTTGGCCAAGTTCGTTAACGATAAAATTAAAACTATTATTGATGAGTTGGGGCGGTGTCTGCAAGTAGTTCCTGAAACCACTGATACCTTGGGTTTCAGTGATATGGGGGAGAGGGGCACTGATATTTCTATCACCCTCTCAGATAGCATGACTGGTAATTATTTTATTTTTGTGCCTTTGACCTTAGAGGACTTCTGTAAGGTAGCACGTGGCATTTCTTCGGGTTCCCCTTTAGACCTCATGCCACACACAATCTCGAAGAGTTTGAGGCAGAACTGTTTCCTACTCTTCCGTTAATTTGTAATCAGTCCCTCATCAGTGTGGTAATGCCATCGCAGTGGAAGCAGGCTTTGGGGACTCCTTTGTTAAAAAATCCTTCTCTGGACCCGGAATATCCTAGGAATTATAGGCCGATCTCTCTTCTGCCTTTTCCGGCCAAAATTGCTGAAAGAGTGGTCAGTAGGATGCTCTCTAACCATCTGGAGCTGCATAAACTGCTGGAGGAGGCTCAGTTTGGTTTTCGGCCTGCTCATGGTACAGAGTCGATGGACGAGCTTCGGATTAGGGCAGAAAGGGGTCAGGCAGCTATCCTTATTCTGCTTCACCTGTTTGCCGAATTCAACAAGGTCAATCATAGGACTCTGTTGAGTAGGCTGGGGGAGATGGGGGTGAAGGGCTGTGCTCTCGAGTGGTTTCAATCTTTCCTCTGAGATAGAACGCAGGCGGTATACCTCCCCCATAAGATCTGCTTTGACTAACATCACACGGTGTGCCACAGGGCTCGGCAATCAGCCCGATTCTATTAAACATATACATGAAACCCGTGATTGCGGTCATTAAAGAGCACAATATTAACATCATAAATGATGCCGATGACACGCAGATTATTTTCTCCTTGGAGGGAGAGCAGTCAACCTCATTGGAGGAGTTCCATTGTTACTTGCGTGATACAGCTCTGTGGCTGAAGGGTAACTCACTGCAGTACAACGCAGGCAAAACTGAGGTGCTCTACTGCTCGACGGATAGGGTTCCCTCTGTGCTGCCCAGTAACTTCCGGCCTAGCGATATGTCAACCACAGTGAGACCAGTTGCAGCAGACTGGACTACGGCAATGTACTCTACGCAGGAATCCCAGCCAAACACCTAAGACGACTACAACGCATCCAAAAGGCCTCTGCCCAACTGATCGTCAATGTCCCCCGCCGCAGCCACATCACCCCCCCCACCTGAAAGACCGACACTGGCTCCCCGTCAACAAGAGGATCACCTTCAAGCTCTTCACCCACGGACACAAAGCACTACACAACGCCGGACCAGGCTACCTGAACAGCAGACTCAGCTTCTACACCCCCACCCGCCAGCTCCGCTCTGCCAGCCTCGCCCTCGCCGCTGTACCCCACATCCAACGAACGACCTCCGGCGGCAGATCCTTCTCCTACCTCGCCGCCAAGACCTGGAATACCCTCCCTACCCACATACAGCAGACCCAAGACCTACTCGCCTGCAGAAGACTCCTCAAGACCTGGCTCTTCGAGCAGTGGCAGCACCCCCCTACCCTCAGCGCCTTGAGACTCTTACGGGTAAGTAGCGTGCTCAACAAGTACTATGATTGATTGATTTATATGGTCCGGAACCTGGGCATCATGTTTAATAATAAGTTGACTATGGAGGCTCAGGTTACTAGAACGGTGGGCAGCTGCTTGCGATTATTAGATCTTTGCGGAAGTTTTTTCCTTTGTTGCCTCCCCAGGCACGGGTGTTAGTTGCACAGAGTACAGTCTTGAGCAGATTAGATTATTGCAATGCCCTTCTGTTAGAATCTCCAAAATTTCTCTTGGATAGACTTCTTAGGATTCCGTCCACGGCAGCCAAACCTGCCTTGGGCTGGCCTAGAAGTTCCTCTTCCTCTCGGTCCTGGCAGAATTGCATTGGCTCCCGCTGGGGCAGAGAATTCAGTTTTAGTCCCTCTGCCTAGTGTTTAAAGCCCTGCATGAACAGTGTCCTGTCTCTTTGCAGAGGAAATTTGAGTGGAATGTTCAAGCTAGAAGCCTTCATTCAGCTTCAGCGAGATTAGTCAAGACCTCGAGGTTCAGGAAAGTTAAAGCTGGTGGCAGAATCTTTATGGTCGCCGCTGCCAGTCTTTGGAATGGGCTCCTTTGGAACTGAGACAAGTCAGTGATCTCCTTCCCTTTAGGAGGAGACTAAAAACATGGTTGTTTCCTAAAATCTAGGGGGCAGATTTACAAGCCCCTTGTGCCGCTTTTACGCCGCCTATGCATCTCTTTCGTGACGCAGCGGCGGCGCAAAGGATGCACCATGGTGCGGCGTATTTACAACGTGACGCATCTCCCAGATGCGTCACGTTGTAAAGCCCTGCGCCAGAAGAGGCTAACCATCGCAGGGGGAGGTGTTACGGCGCAGGAACGCCCCCGAAAAGTGGCTGAGTGAAATCTAAAAGATTTCACTCAGTCACTTTTGGGCCCATGCTGCATCAAAACCCTGCGCCTGCTTGAAGCAGGCCTAAGGATTGACGTAGCATTGTGCAGATAGGGCCCCCCTGATCATTGCTGGAGCTGCGTCGTGCTTGCGACGCAACTCCAGCAATGGCCCACTTTTACGGCACAGATGCGTGACGCATCTGTGCCGTTTTTGCCCCATGGTGCGCCGCATTGTAAATGCGGCGCATCATGGGTGGCGGAGCTGCGGCGCACAATTTCTCGCGCATCCCTGCCGATATGCAGGGATGCGCCAGTAATTGTAAATTTACCCCCTCTTGTCTGTTTTCTGGGTGTTTCTCCCTTTTTCTTTTTTGCACGTTCCCACAATGTACTCTGAATTTGCCAGCACCAGGAGGCCTGTTTGGTGACAGAGCGCTTTAGAAATGAAATAAAGAAAAAAAGAAAAAAGCAAGAAGGGTGAAAAAAGAAGCAAAAGAAGCAACAGAGGTGCAGAAAGAGACAAGAGAAGTGCAGAAAGAGGGAAGAGGGTTGCAGAAAGAGGCACACAGGTTGTAGAAAGAAATGACAAAGGTACAGAAAGGGGAAAGTGGGGTGGAGAAACAGACATGAATAATAGAAAAAGAAGCAAGAGAGTTACAGAAAGAAACAAAAGTAGTGCAGAAAGAAGGAACAGCGGTGCAGCTAGAGGTAAGAGGGCAGGTGAAAAAGGGAAGAAGCGTCAAGAAAGAGGCACAAGGTTTTCAGAAAGAAGAGACAACGGTGCAGAATGTAGGAAGAGAAGTACAGAAAGAAAGGGTAGAAGTGCATAAAGAATCAACAGAGATGCAGAAAGATGGAAGAGGCATGGAGAAAAAGGCATGTGGGATATACAAAGAAACAAGAGAGGTGCAGAAAGAAGGAACTGAGGTGTAGAAAGAGGCTAGAGGGGTGCAGAAATAGGGAAGAGGCTTGTTAAAGAGGCAATAGGGGGGCCGAAAGAAGCAAGAGGGTGCAAAGAGAAGCAAGTGAGGTCCAGAAAGAAACAAAAGATGTGCAGAAAGAAGGGACAGATGTGCAGAAAGGGGCAAGAAGCGTGCAGAAAGAGATAACAGAAGTGCAGAGAGAGGAATAAGTGGTACAGAAAGAAGCAACATAGATGAAGAAAGCAACAAAAGAAGTGCAGAAAGAGACAAGAGGGGAGCTGAAAGCGGGAAGAGGGGTACAGAAAGAGGCACAGGGATTGCAGAAAGTAGGGACAGAGGTACAGAAAGAGGCAAGAAAAGTGAAGAAATAAGCTAAAGAGATGCAGAAAAGGGGAACTGGTGTGAAGAAAGTGGCAAATGGGGTACAGAAAGAAGCACAAGACATGCATAAAGAAGCAAGAAAAGTGTATAAAGAAGCAACATAGATGCACGATGGGGAGTGGGGTGGATAAAGAGGCAAGAGGGATACAAAAAGAAACAAGAGAGTCACAGAAAGAAACCAAAGAAGTGCAGAAAGAAGGAACAGAGGTGCAGATTGAGGCAAGAGGGGTGCAGAAAGAGGGTAGAGGGGTGTGAAAGAGACATGAGGGATACAGAGAGAACCAAGAGGGGTAAATAAATAAGCAAGAGAGTTGCAGAAAGAAGGAACAGAGCTGCAGAAAGAGATAAGAGAGATGCAGAATGGGGAAGAGGGGTGAAAAAAGAGGCAAGAGGAATGCGGTAAGAAGCAAGAGAGGGGCAGAAAGAAACAAAATACATGCAGAAAGAAGCAACAGGAGAGTAGAAAGAGGGGGGGAAGTGCAGAAAGAGAGGAGTGGGGTGCAGAAAGCGGAACAAGGGGTGCAGAAAGAAGCAAGAGATGTACACAAAGAATCAAAAGAAGTATATGAAAAAGCAAAAGAGATGCAGAAAGGAGTGGAGAAAGAGGCAAGAGGGATACAGAAATATGCAAGACAGTTGCCGAAAGAAACAAAAGAAGTGCAGATTGAAGGAACAGAGATGCAGAAAGAGGCAAGAGGGGTGAAGAAAGAGGGAAGAGGTTTGTGATAGAGGAATGAGGGGTACAGAAAGAAGCAAGAGGAGTGCAGAAAGAAGCAAGAGAGGTGCTTAAAGAAGCAAGAGTAGTGCAGAAAGAAGCAACAGAGGTACAGAAAGAAGGAAGAGGTGGAGAAAGAAGCAAGAGATAACCTCAAAGAGGGAAGTGGCATGCAGAAAGAGGCACACAGGTTGCAGAAAGAAGGAAGAGAATTGCAGAAAAAAAGCAACAGAGATGAAAAAGGGTAACAAGTGTGGAGAAAGTGGTAAGGGGGTATAAAAAGAATCAAGAGAGGTGCAGAAAGAAACAAAAGAAGAGCAGAAAGAAGAAACAGATGTACAGACAGAGGCAAGAGGTGTGCAGAAGGAAGAAAGAAGGGTGCAGATAGAAGCACGAATGGTTCAGAAAGAAGCAAGAGATGTGCAGAAAGAAGCAGGAGTAGTACAGAAAGAAGCAAAAGAGGTACAGACAGAGGCAAGAGGGGTACACAAATTGGGAAGAGAGAGGGGTGCAGAAAGAGGCACAAGGGGTACAGAAAGAAGCAAGAGATGTGCAAAAAGAAACAAAGGAAGTGCAGAAAAAAGGACAGGAGGTGCAGAAAGAGCCAACAGGGGTGAAGAAAAGGGGCAGGGGTGGAGAAAGAGGCAAGGGGGTACAGAAAGAAGTAAGAGAGCTGCAGAAAGAACCTAAACAAGAACAGAAAAAATTAACAGGGGTGCAGAAAGAGGCAAGAAGGATGCAGAAAGAGGCAAAAGGGGTACAGAAAGAAGCAATAGAGATAAACAAATGGCAAAAAGAAGTGCATAAAGAAGCAAGAAAGGGGGAAGTGACATGGAGAAAGTGGCAAGTAGGATATAAAAAGAAACGAGAGGCGCAGAAAGAAACAAAGATGTGCAATAGAAGGAACAGAGGTGCAGAAAGAGCCAAGAGTGGTAAGGAAAGAGGGGTGTGAAAAAAGCACGAGGGGTACAGAAAGAAGCGAGAGGGGTAAAGACATAAGCAAGAGAGGTACAGAAAGAAACAAAAGAAGTGCAGAAGGAAGCAACAGAGGAGTAGAAAGAGGCAAAGGTAGTGCAGAAAGAGGGAAGTGAGGTGCAGAAAGAGGCACAAGGGGTGCAGAAAGTAGCAAGAGAGGTGCAGAAAAAAGCAAGAGAAATGCATAAAAAAGCAACAGAGATGCAGAAAGGGGGAAATGGGGTGGATAAAGGGACAAGAGGGATACAGCAATATACATAGCAGTTGCAGAAAGAAACAAAATAATTGCAGAAAGAAGGAATAGAGGTGCATAAATAGGCAAGAGGGGTGCAACAGAGGGGAGAGGTGTATGACATGGCATAACTGGTGACTAAAGAAGCAAGAGGGGTGCAGAAAGAAGCAAGAGCGGTGCAGAAAGAAAGATGAGTAGTGCAGAAAGAAGCAACAGAGGTGTAGAAAGAGACAAGAGGGTAGCAGAAAGAGGCACAAGAGGTGCAGAAAGAAGAAAGAGAGGTCAGAAAGAGGGAACAAGGGTGAAGAAAGAGGGAAGAGGGGTGGAGAAAGGTGCAAGTGGGTGCACAAAGAAGCAAATGTGCTACAGAAAGTAACAAAAGATGTGCAGAAAGAAGGAACATACATGCAGAAAGAGGCAAGTATGGTACAGACATAGGCAAAAAGGGCACAGAAAGAATAAAAAGGAGCAGAACAAACAACATACGTGCAGAAAGAAGAAACCGTGGTGCAGAAAGAGGCAAGAGGGGTGCACAAAGACTCAAAAGAAGTACAGAAGGAAGCAAGAGAAGTGCACTAAGATGCAAGAGGAGTGCAGAAAGAGGGAAGAGAGATGACAAATGAGGGAAGAGGGGTGAAGAAAGGAGCACCAGTGGTGCAGAAAGAAGCAAGAGAGGTACAGAAAGAAGTAAGAGTAAGGCAGAAAGAAGCAACAGAGGTATAGAATAGGGGTGCAAAAAGAGGGAAGGGGGTGCAGAAAGAGGCACGAGGGGTACAGAATGAAACAAAAGAAGTACAGAAAGAAGGAACAAAGAGGTAAGGGTAGTGCACAAAGGGTGAAGAGGGTGCAGAAAGATGCACAAGGGGTGTAGAGAAAACACTGAAAGGTGCCGAAAGAAGAAACAGAGATGCAGAAAGGGGAAATGGGGTGGAGAAAAAGGCATGAGGGATTCAGAATGAAACAAGTGGTACAGAAAGAAAAAAAGTAAATGCAGAAAGAAGGAACAGGGGTGTAAAAAGTGGCAACGGGGGTGAGGAGGGTGAATGAGGGACGAGGGATCCAAAAAGAACAAGAGGGGTGCAGAAAGAAGCAAGAGAGATGCAGAAAGAAGCAAGAGTAGTGCCAAAATAAGCAACAGTGGTGCAGAAAGAGGCAAGAGGTGTGCAGAAAGAGGCACGAGTGGTGCAGAAAGAAGAAAGAGTGCTACAGAAAGAAACAAAGGAAGTGCAGAAAGAAGGAAGAGACGTGCAGAAAGAAGCAAGTGGGGTATAGACAGAGAAAAAGGGGTGCGGAACGAAAGAAGAAGTGCAGAAAGAACAATAGAAGTGCAGTAGAAGGAACAGAGGTGCAGAAAGAGGCAAGAGGGGTGCACAAAGAATCAAAAGAAGTATAGAAAGAAGCAACAAAGGTACACAAAGAGGCAAAAGGAGTGCAATCAATCAATCAATCAATACATTTGTTAAACGCACAACTCACCTGTGAGGGTCTCAAGGTGCTGGAGGGTGCTGCTACTGCTTGAATTGCCAGGTCTTGAGTAGCCTCCAGAAGGTTAGTAGGTCCTTGGTCTGCCGTAGGAAAATGGGGAGGTCGTTCCAGGTCTTGGCGGCGAGGTGGGAGAACGATCTGCCACTGGTGGTCGCTTTTCGGATGCAAGGTGGCAAGGGCAAGGTTGGCGGAGCGGAGCTGGCGGTTTGGGGTGTAGAAGGTGAGTTGTCTGTTGAGGTATGCTGGTCAAGTATTGTGGAGTGCCTTGTGAGCATGGGTGAGGAGCTTGAAGGTGATTCGCTTGTCGACAGAAAGCCAGTGCAGGTCTCTCAGGTGGGGTGTGATATGGCTGTTGTGAGAGATGTTGAGGATCAGGCATGCAGAGACGTTCTGTATGTGTTGAAGTCATTTCAGGAGTTTGGCCGAGGCTCCTGCATGGAGGGCGTTTCCGTAGTCCAGTCTCCGGCTGATGAGGGCTGGGTGACAGTTCTTCTCGTTCCGGTGGAGGTCCACCTATAGATCTTGCAGAGCATACGGAGGGTGTTGAGGCAGGAGGATGAGACGGTGTTGACATGCTTGGTCATGGAGAGAGTTGAGTTGAGGATGAACCCCAGATTACGTGCATGGTCGGTGGGTGTCTGTGCTGATCCCAGTGTGGTCAGCCACCAGGAGTCGTCCCAACCCGAGGGGGTGGACCCGGGGGTGAGGACCGCCGTCTTGTCCGTGTTCAGCTTCAGACAGCTGTTATTCATCCACTTTGCAACGGCTTTCATTTCTTTGTGAAGGTTGGTTTTGGTGGTGAGGGGGTCCTTGGTGACGGAGAGGATCAGCTCGGTGTCGTCGGCATTAGAGATGATGTTGAGGTTGTGCAGTTTGGGCGATGGGGGTGAGTGACGCCATGTAGACATTGAACAGAGTCGGGCTGAGGGATGCTCCTTGGGGAACATGGCAGATGATCTCGGAGGGTACGGACCAGAAAGGGGGAGACAGATGCTCTGGGTTCTACCAGCAAGGAAGAAGGTGGTCCATACCGAGCCTTGTCTCAGATCCCTGCATTGTAGAGGTGTGTGCATAGAGTGCGGTGACAGACAGTGTTGAAGGCGTCTGATAGGTTATACAAATGCAGCCTACTACAGGCAGAACAATATGCTTTATTTTCATTAAACGCTCGACTTTACTCAAAAGTGAAATTCTTTGAACATGTATCAAAGCAGACTACAAGTCCCAGCAATCAAGGTATGATGAAGCACTTAGCATACGCCTACCAAGGGATTTGCATAATTAAATGATCCAAAAACCCGTGATGCTTGCACAAGAGTTTTTTGATGGCAGCCCCTGAGGATGGGGGAAATTCCCTGAAACGCGTCGGGCATAGAGGTCAATTGCAAAGTGGGGAAGTGTGCTCCATGAGAAGCCCGGAGGGCAGAGGACTGTTGTGTGCCTCCCAAAAGCTTCAGGCACTTTTGGTGAATAATATTTCGACACGGCCGCCTAGCCGTGGGGAGAGCACCATCAACTGCTGGAATCAGGACCCTTCACAGCAGCATGAGGCTGGCGCTTCCAAACTGTTTGGAGGCTGAGCACAGGACTCCTTTGTGAAAGGTACAGCGCACCAAACTACAAATGCAGCCTACTACAAGCAGAACAATATGCTTTATTTTCAATAAACTCTCTACTTTACTCAAAAGTGAAATTCTTTTAACATGCATCAAAACGGACTACAAGTCCCAGCAATCAAGGTATGATGAAGCACTTAGCATACGCCTACCAAGGGATTTGCACAATTAAATGATCCAAAAACCAGTGATGCTTGCACGAGAGTTTTTTGATGGCAGCCCCTGAGGATGGGGGAAATTCCCTGAAACGCGTCGGGCATAGAGGTCAATTGCAAAGTGGGGAAGTGTGCTGCGTGAGAAGCCCGGAGGGCGGAGGACTGTCGCGTGCCTCCCAAAAGCTTCAGGCACTTTGGTGAATAATATATAAATATATATAGATATATATATATATATATATGGACACAAGGATCAGTTCACAATGACGGCACATTTATTATCTGCATAAATGAGATATCATATATTTGAGTAGTATTTCTAGTGCTCACATAGCAAGTGGGGGTGCGTGCAGTGAAGGTGTTTAGGTGACATTTTAAAATTACATCACATTGAACAACAATAATTAATTATCAAAACTCCACAAATAAATGAAAGTGACAATGCAGTTTTTTTAAAGAGTTTGACGGTGTTTCGATCTCAAGTTATTGAGCTCATCATCAGGACGTGAGCGTGTGAGCAGTTAGAATTGGAAGTGATGTCGGCGGTCCCGAAAATTAATTGGGGCAAGGCGCGTTGGGAATTGGTGGTACTGAGGTTGGCTAAGTTAAATTGCCCGCACGTGGGTGTGTGATAGGCAATCCTCGGGTGTACAATTCCGAGGTATGCATAATTTTGGAGGGCCCGCATGGGGTGGTGACCGGAGAGGGATGCCGGTGTTACTTTGGGTCTGTATCTTAACGTCGAAGCGTGCGGCAACCTAATTTTGGGAGAAGTCCAAGAGCATCAGTGGGGGGACCGGAACATTCCGGTGTCATTGGTGGAATCAATGCTGTGCTACATCCGCTTAGGGAGAGGGACAGTTTAAGCAGTGATGTCATTTGTGGCGGCGATGAGGGACATTTCGGTACTGTGGTTGCTGCAGAACCCAGACTGGAATGGGTCCAGGATGTTGTGGTCCTCGAGGTAGCGGGTCAGTTGTCCATTGACGGTCTTCTCGATGACCTTCACCGCGAATGGGAGCAGGGAGTTGCGCCGGAAGTTCTTGAGGTCTTTCGGGTCTGCCTTGGATTTCTTGAGTAAGGCGTTGATCTCAGTGTGCTTCCAGCTCTCCGGGAAGGTCGTAGTCTTGAAGGAGATCTGATGGCCTTGTAGAGGTGGGGTGCGATGGTGGCGCTAGCTTTGTTTAATATGTGGTGCGGGCATGGGTCTGCCAAAAAGCCGAGTGGATGGTGTTCATGATTTTGATGGTGTCGTCGTCGTTTATGTTGGTCCAGGAGAGCAGGGGAGCGATAGTTGTGGTGGTCGTGAAGTCTGAGGCGTTGGTGGCTGCCGGGGTGGCCTGGTTGTTGAAGCTGTTGTGGATGCCTACGATCTTGCAATGGAAGAAGGTGGCAAGGGAGTCGCACAGGTCTTGCGAAGGTGGGAAGTCATTGGTGTTTGAGCTGGGGTTGGAGAGTTCCTTCACAATGTTGAAGAGCTCTTCTCTGTTGTGCGTGTTGTTGTCGAGGCGGTCTTTGAAGAAGGCCCTTGTGGTGGACCTGATGTGGTAATGGTGTCTGCGGATGGCGTTCTTGTGGGCTGCGTAGTTGTCCGATGTTTGTTTGCGGTGCCATTTCTTCTCTAGTTTCGGCAGGTTTGCTTGGAGGCCTGGAGGTCCGCGTTGAACCAGCTGACCTTCTTGTTAGTGCATCTGTTGGAGGGTATCTTGATTGGGGCGAGAGTGTTGGCGCAGTCGTCGATCCATCTCCTGAGGTTGCGGGCGGCGGTGTCGGGGTTGGTGGGGTCAGCAGGTGGGCATCGTGCGAGGGTGGTGTTTAGCTGGTCTTCGGGGACTTTGCTCAAGCTACTGTGGGGGATCTGTTGGGTGCGGTGGTGCGTTGTGGGTTTCTGGAAGGTGAAGTGGATGCAGTGATTGTCGGTAAAGTGGAGTTAGGCGGTGTGGTTGAAGGTGACGTGGGCACCTGCGGAGAAGACGAGGTCAAGCGTGTGACCAGCAGAGTAGGTGGGCATTGTGATGAGTTGTCTGAGTCCGAGGTTGGTGAGGTTGTCAATCAGGGTGGTGGAGTTGGTTTTGTTGTTGCTCTCTCGAGGTAGAAGTTCAGGTCTCCGAGGAGGATGTAGTCTGGGGAGACAAGGGCGTGTGTGCTGATGAAGTCGGTGATGGAGTCGCTGAACTGAGGCCGGAGTCCGGAGTCTCTGTAGGCGAGAGTTCCTCTGAGGGTGGTGTTGGGGTCAGTGTAGATCTGGAACTTCTGGTGTTTGGTGGTGTTTAGGGTGTCGTCCGTGCTGGTTGAGACCCTGATGGTGTTCTTGCTTTCTGCACTGATAGTGCTTGTGTATAGACAGCGTGTGTGCATAGTATGTGAGGTCCAAATCCATTTTTACAAATTAAACGTATTGCAGCACATCATACAATACTTCTTTAGTGTGTCTTTGGTCACGCGTGCTCGCTCTTTCCTTCTCATGAAACGTTTATCTGTGAAAACGCCCTCTCAACATTGGCACTTGAGACGGACAATGCTGAAACAGCCAGTACACAATTTGCTAACTCTGGCCACTGACATAGATTTCTATGCTAATACTGGTTCACCTGAAGATTGTGATTCTCTGGGACAGGTTCTTCAACATATGAGCTGAATTGGGTGCATATTCCCTCAATTATTGAAGCAGTCAAAAATTAAGCAGTACTTTTCAAAGTCTGGAGAAAATTCGGAAGGGATCTAGAACTTGTGCAGAGTACCTCCGTGCGTATTCATTAACTTCAAATGCCATGGTTGGTTAAGAGACATTTCTCTGGATTATTGCAAGCTATTTCCCATACACTGTAAAATCAATTTCTGAATTGCTCCCCAACATTTCTTTCCTTACCAATTTGCAAGATTTCTAACATAGAGCATGTTCCAGTGCCAAAGTCACTAAAAGTGTCGCCCAGCCTACTCTCAAGGTGATGTTTCACATCAACACCAATTACACTGAACACTTGGTAGACAAGAGTGCTTTCAGACTTTAGTTGTTTTTAATGTCCACTACACCAGTCATGTTTTCCTGTAAAAACCTAAGAATGCAGTAGACTGTACTTTTTTCACGCCACTGTCAAAATGTTACAGAATAGCCTCACATTTCTTGGCTTTGGCATCATCACTAAGCAAAAAGTTGGTAAACGGTCACCACATGAATGATATGGCATTCACAACATCTAGGACTGAGAATTATTTGCTAATGACACAGTTAAGGTAACTCTTTCTTTGATGCCACACAAAGCACAAAAAAATAAATATTTTCATTTTAGCTCTCGGGCATAATGAAACAGTGCACCAGAATGGACTACAAAGTCATTAGCATTTTTCATTACCTCTGAACATTGTAAAGATGCTTTAAGCATACCATCTTGCAAGTGGCAAGGATGTCTTACAGGGAAGCACTTCAGCTTAGGTATCGATATTGACAGGCCATCATACAACTTTTTTCAAATACATAGCTAAATTACTGGAAATACAAACAATATCATTCCAATCTTTGTTGAACTCAGTAAACACGTTTTGCAGCAGCATTCCAAGTGACACTGCATTCCATGCTTTCCAAATGTGTAGTGTCATGTGTTCACCACTATTTCAAATGCTTGGTGACAACACTCGTTTCACATACATCTGTCATTGAATGTTTAAGACCGGGAGTGTTTGGAAATTCATCTACTATCAATAACAACTCTCTAGAAAAGGGGGCTGATGAAGCAAAGTGTTTGATATCTATTCTCTCTCTCTGGGTAAATGTGATGGTACATATTAGGAAAGATTCTTATTAAACCATCCATTTTACCTATCACTGAAATCAAATGGAACCAAAGTATCAATAACGATTTTGATATTTCCTAATTCTCTATAGTTTATAAAATATTTAAATAAGACCTAAAACATGCTTCTAAATCCTGCATCTTTAGACCAAAGATCACAAAACTGAAACAAAAGGAAGAAGAAACAATATTTTAGTGACATCCCAAAACAACAAACTCAAGCAATGTTAGCCCAGGCTTTCTTGCTGCTGCCATGTACAGCAAAGTTACATTGTAGTGGTCCCTTCTGAAAGGAATAAAAAAGGCTTGTTCACTAATCTTTTCCTTTCTTTGAATGGCATTTAGGTTGTGGTTGTGAATGTAATTTTTCAATGTTTATATGTTTATACTGGTGATGGCTATTTTCCTTTCGGTGGGGTTTTATCTGTTATTATAGCTTTAAACCTCAAACCAGATAGCCTAGGCACACCCTATACAAATATTTAAACTGTATTAAACTGAGTCTATAGCTCGGGGAGAGGCAAATGGACTCGTTGCAGCAGTTGAACCACTACTACTCACTGATAGGGAATTCAAGTTCTGCAGCCCATGCGGATCAAGTAGTAGGGCCACACAAATCTGAGTTCTCTCCAACATTGTCATATATAGTCGAGTGATGAGTATATAACCAGAAGGGATGGTGAGCAGCTTCTCTAAAGCATGGAATGTTGGTGGCGCTACAGGAAAAGTGTTATGTGTAGTGCGGGCAGCTGCATGAAGCTGAAGATAGATAAGCACTTCAAGAAGGATATTTTGTGGTGAGAGGTTATAGATCTTCAATCATGCAGAGTTGGAGCTGTCACAAGTGTCCATGAGCCCCAGAATCAGCCTGTGTGGGAAATGATGGGTGCCTAATTAGCTGCACTATCTGGTCACACATGTTTTGTAGCTTTGCACACTGTCTCTGCCTAATCCATGCCCATATAGTACAGGCTACACTGTCAATCTGAGTTTTTGGTCACTTTTGGGGGGTAGATATCATTCAGTGCTTAAAGGGCAAGATATAATTCGATCATGCTCAGAAGCCGGATATAGCTGGAATAAGGTTGCCACCAGTAGTGAGCAAACCGCGTCTGTGCACAGTAACAGTACAGATGCATGTCTGGGGTACACAAGGCACCTTGCTTGAAAGGGAGAATTAGGACTTCTCATGCAACCCTGTATTGCCTGCCTTTCCACATCAAGGTAATTAGGTTGGAACAGAAGTGTTGATGGAATGTAGCCATGAACGGGAGTGGAAGGTTAATGAATAAGTCCACAAATATAGGGAGCACCACCAGTTTGGGAATTGCAACCCTCCCCAGCAGGGACAGCAGAAAACTGTGTCCTCGTCCATTCATAGACCTCCAGCTACGCCACGAGCCTGCCATAAATGGTGAGCCAAAGTTCCTGCAGATTCAAACTCCTGGGTACCAAACTTGTGCCTCAGCCCCTTGTAGAGGGTATTCTGTAACAAAGGGTTGCATGGTTGGAGTTAGCAGGAACATCACAGACTGGGACTAATTGAGGGTTATTCTGGCTCATCCACCAAAGTAGGTAATTTCCCAAATGATGGGAGCAATGGTAATTTGAGGGTTGCAGATGCACAATGTGACACTGTCCACATATATGGATATTGAATGCAAGCCAGTGGTGAAAATGGTGCTGCGCCAACCTGGCAGCCACGGGCCCCATCATGATAGCAAACAGTATAGGTAACAGAGGACACCCCTTTCTGGTTCCCGAAGACACCACAAAGGAACAAAAGACCACCATGTTCATTCGAAAAGCTTTATTCGATTTTTTAAAGAAAATCATAAAAGCATACATTTACATTATAAGTGCCATAAACATTGAAGTGATTGTACACATTTTAAGATTCACAAAGATAAAAAAAGTAAATGTTGTACTGGTCTAATTATCTGCTGAAATAAGTTAAAAACATAATGTTTCAGTTAAGAACAATATAAAATAGAATTGATCATCAAGGTTATTTCATTGAGGTCCGAAATCTTATGACAAGTTTTAGAAAGCTAGGTACTGCATGAATTATAGAATCACTTTCTAGCTGTTGCAATCTAATAAATGCTAATTTACAAGTGTGAATGCCCCACTGTTTTAAGATAAGTTTCAGGAAGGCCCTCCGTGGGGTCTGATAAAATTTACAAAAGAACACACAGTGGATGTTTTACTGAAGAGATATATCGTCACATGGACATGTAACATTTTTCATTGACCAGTTATTAACGTGTGGAAAAGTAATCAGACGAAAACAGGTGCCAAACCTGAAACGGGAAAGTAAAATTCGGGCATAACAGCTTGGATTAGACATAAAGTACCATTGGAGCCCTTCACAGGTGGTGATTTGTTGATATCTAATAACTGTCGACCTGGTTTTTACCAGGTCCCACCTCTTGTTACTTAGGTGGTCCAAGACCATCTTTTTTATAGATTTTCTGGAAACCATTTCCATGCTCAATGGGCTGGTATAAAATTCCAAGTGCCCGATCTCAGTCATCATGTTCTTCACTTAGGTTAACCATTTAATGTTATTTACCCCATCCAGTTTAAGACAGTCGTTGATTAAGTCTCTATTTACTAAGGTCTCAGGGGTAACCCAAACTTTGTGCCATAATAGTATGGGCACAGTTTTTATAAGGTCAGAGATATAAGGCAGACCCAATTCAATATGTGCAACATAGGTAGATGTTGATTTTGGTCCGGCCAGTAGGTGACGAATAAATTGGTTCTCGCAATGTTGGATCGATCGTGCGTTTTCCGTCCCCTAGAGACCTGAGCCATATACAGCTGTGGTAACGCATTTTGCATTGTAAATGTGGATCAGCTCTCTCACTGGTCTGCCCCCTATTTTAGCCTCAAAGTTATTCAGGGCACCTATGGTCCTAGAAAAGGCTAGCTGTCTGGCAGTCACTGCAGGCTGCCAGCTGCCTTTCCTGTCAAAGTTTATGGCCAGGTAAGAGAATCTATCTGTAGATTCGATTCTCCTGCCATCGCGAAAGATGGGACAAGGTGTCATCTTAGACCCCGGGCCACATTTTGAGATGTTGACTTTTAGTCCTCTATCTGTCATGTAATTAGCAAATTTCAAAACAGCCTTCTGCAGGCCAACCCGAGTACGGGACATGATAGCGGCGTCATCAGCGTATAATAATATTGGCACTGATGATCCCATTATCGTTGGATGATCGTGCTGGGACTCCCTAAGATGCTGAGCGATGAAATTAATGTAAAGGGTGAAGAGAAGGGGTGCTAGAATGCACCCCTGCCTCATACCCCTCTTAATAGGGAACTTATCTGAGCACTCACCCAGTCTACCATAACGTACCCTAGCGCCTGCTTCCCTGTAAAGTTCTTTAATAAACTGGAGAATTTGGCTGTCCAGACCCATGTCTCTTAATATTGCCCAAAGTGGCTCATGGTTAACACAATCAAAAGCGGAACTCAGGTCAACAAAGGTGATAAAAAGGTTTCCCTTCTTGGCCTGAGTATATTTTGATATTACTAAAGCAAGGTTTAGTCCCTGCTCTATTGTTCCTTTCCCGTTTCTAAATCCGTATTGTAAATTTGATATGATTTCGTTCTCCTCTGCCCGTGATTGGATCCTGTTTAAAACTATCCGACCAGCTACCTTCATTAGCGCATCAAGCAATGAAATTGGCCGGTAGCAGGTGGGATCATTTCTATTACCTTTTTTAAAAATTGGGACCACTAAAGCTTCCATCCAAGATGGTAAGAACCCCTGTTGGTTTACTTTATTTAAGACATTTGTCAGCAAAGGAGCCCATAGGTCAGTTTTGTTTTTATACACATCTATTCGGACTCCATCGGGCCCTGGGCTTTGCCTGAGGGGCTTTCGCTGATGGCCTTTAAGACCTCTTCACAATTAAAAATAATGTCTAACGGGAATACACTAGATGGGACAGTATCGGAATATGTATCCAACATCTCCGTCCCAAAGTTTGCATGGTCTGGGGATTCACTTTATCATAGAGGTGCGTGAAATGGTTCACCCATGATTCCCATTGACGGCTTGGTCTATGATATCTCCCTCTCTATTCAGTAAATACGGAGTGTTTAAGGCTTTCCAAAATGCGGTATTATCCCTTCTTTTGGAAGCACAACACAAGGTAGACCAGGCCTCTTTCTTCAATTGTTTTTTTCTAATCTTAACGGCTGCTTGGTAATGGTTTCTGGCTAGCCGGATCTCCAGTGGGGATCTAGAGGATGCATGCAATGCCCTTTTCAAGGTTGTATGTGCTTTAGTGCAGCTTGTATCAAACCAGCCATGCAATTTATTAGAGTTTGATCGGTATTCCTTGGTTAATAGGTTCTTCATCTCCTTTTGTATTTTTATGAATGAGCTCACTCTTTTTGATGGCTCCTCTTTATAAGATAGACAAATGAAAAGGTCTTCACGACAGCCCGATTCCAAATTTTTTAAGAAGCTCACCGGCTCCACCTTATCCCATTTAATCGTATAACCGTTTCTGGTTGCCAATTTGATTTCCGGTTTATATAAAGATTTCTCATTCAGAGTCTGTTTATGCCCTCTGATTTTTAAATTAAAAGAAATTGGATAGTGGTCACTAAAAACAAGCGGAAGGGTTTCCCACGAGGATACCAAACCCGCATGAAAGGTTGATAGAAATGTAAAATCAATCGTTGAATTACTTTCCCTGCCGTTAAAAGTCAGCTGAAACAGGATAATTGGGGTGCATAATTCATTTATAAAAGACAAGTTAAAATAAAATATCATGTTATTAAAGATATTGTCGAGTTTAGAATGAATGAAGTGGGTTGGAGTGTCCTCTCTGTGTTCGGCTAGGCCGCACATGCCAGTCGAACCATACGGACAAATAGTACAGTTAAAATCGCCCAGCCAGATTAGAACCATCTTGCCTCATTGCTGATCCTGTAGAGTAGATAAACTGCTCTTTAATTTGTCAATTACATTTTCCATATTGTTTTTTGGCACATTATTGTAAAAATTTACTACGGTCATGTTCTTAAGATGGCTCCATCTAATAGTCAAAACCTAATATACCTCTGTGGATTTAACCTGCAAGTGGGCCGTAGGTTGCACATATATCTTAGTTTAAAAGGTATTAGAAGTTATTCCTTTTGTGGAATTATGCAGAAGTTAAAAAAAAAAATTCTATGAAATGTAAACAGTTTTGAATGTGATAACGTATTGTGCGCTAAGAAAAGTGCAAAAAAACACAAGTCCTCAAACAACAGCTGATCTTGTTGTTCTCAAGAACCATGATAACATTTTTACCTGAACAGACTTGAAATGATATGATGTGCCATAGTTTCTGAAAGTTAAGGTATCAAACATAATGCAAGATATCAGAAGTACATATGATTAAACCACAATACATTTTTTCCTGAGGCCTAGCAAGAACACTTGAGGTTGGATGGGTCAAGTCTGGTTGAGAATCTCCTTTGCCAACCTCACAGTCAAGTTAGGAAAAAAGAACATATTTCTGGCCAGCTTGGATAGTTCCCTCACATTCTAAACTCAAGTTGATACTCGAAGGTGTCCTAGGGTGTTAGAGATCCAAGGAATCAAACGTACTGTTGTATCCTCATCTACGTTCACCAGATGGTCTCCAGGACCAGCATAGTGATTGGATCTAGAACATTAGGCACTGAATAGCTCAGTGGACAGATCTAACAGTTCCAGAGATCTGCCAGTAATCTGAAGAGCAAAGCTTTGAAAATTGACAAGTATTGTGAGCCTTTTGTTCTTCTGCTATGAGCATCAGTGGTGTATTATAATTAACACCTATTGTCAGGCACTATGTAATTAGCAGTGTGCACTATAATCTTGTAGACAATACTGTTATCACTCATTTACAAAGTCTCTCTGAGGACACTACATATAGTGTCCCCCTCATCATCCCACCAAAGTCAAGAAGTAAGGTAAACATTTGATGGCCAGCCGTCCTTGTTGTGTTTTAAGCGATGTGTATAGTTAATGGAAAGAATTCACAAAGGTAAACTCAGAAGTTTGGTCTAAACCGGAATTCGCAAAGGGCATTAAGAGTACCACCTTGATGGCCGCAAGTGTGTGGAGATCCACCCCGAGTGCGGACATAAAGAATATATTGGTTAATTGTGATTGTTACATTCATTTTGTATCCTTTGTGCAGATCTTTTGAAAGCTTTGTAATGTTAAAAACTTTGCAACATTTTCTCTTTAACACTTCAACATAAAAAAGGTGGTATTTGCATAAATGTATGTGATCAAGATCCTTATTTATCATTCGAAACAACATTATCAGAGAAATAGAATCCTGCGATCTCCTTCATTTCGTAGAAAACATTAGATCTACCTTCTTTCATCACAAGATCACCGACATCCACGACATCTTCAACGCCACGACCGCCCCGACAACCACCGCCCCCACCACCACCACACGCACCAACCATTTACTCTCCTGGACAAGCGTCAATGACAAGGACACCAGCGAGATCATGAAGACCATCTACTCTGGCTCACCGCTAGACCCATGCCCCCACCACATGTACAACAAAGCCAGCGCATCAATCGCACCCCATCTCAGCAAGGCCATCAACGTCTCCTTCGACACAGCAACCTTCCCGGAAAACTGGAAACACGCCGAGATCAACGCCTTACTCAAGATACCAAAGGCGGACCCCAAGGATCTCAAGAACTTCCATCCCATCTCCCAGCTCCCATTTACAGATAAGGTCACTGTGAAAATCGTCAACAGCTGACCCACTACCTCGAAGACAACAACATCCTGGACCCATCCTAGTCCGGTTTCCACAGCAATCACAGCACCGAAACCGCCCTAATCGCCGCCACAGATGACATTAGGACCCTCCTAGACCTATCAGCCGCCTTCGACACAGTCTAATCCCGCACCCTACGTTCACGCCTCTACTATGCCGGAATCCAAGGGAAGGCCCTGGACTGGACTACATACTTCCTCTCCGGCAGAACTCAGAGCATCTGCCTCCCATCCTACCACTACCAAGATCATCTGCGATATACCCCAGGGCTCGTCCCTCAGCCCAATGCTGTTCAATATCTACATGACACCCCTTGCCCATGTCGCCCATCAACACGACCTCAACATCGTCTCCTATAGCCAACGACACCCAGCTGATCATCTCCCTCACCAAAGACCCTCACACAGCCAAAACCAACCTCCACGAAGGAATGAGGGCCATCGCCGACTGGATGAGAAACAGCCGACTGAAGCTGAACTCAGACAAAATGGAGGTCTTCATCCTTGGGTCCACCCCCTCGGCCTGGGACGACTCCTGGTGGCCGACCACACTGGGAACTGCTCCGACTCCCTCACACCACGTGCGTAAACTAGGGGTCATCCTCGACTCCACCCTCAGCATGACTAAGCAGGTCAACGCCATCTCCTCCTCCTGCTTCAACACCCTCCGAATGCTACGTAGGATCTTCAAGTGGATCCCCACTGAAACAAGAAAAACAGTCACCCAGGCCCTCGTCACCAGCAGACTGTACTACGGTAACGCCCTCTATGCTGGAGCATCGGCCAAGCTCCTATGACGGCTACAACGCCTCCAGAACGCCTCAGCACGTCTGATCCTCGAAATCCCCCACCGCAGCCACATCACTACCCACCTGAGAGACCTACACTGGCTCCCCATCAACCAGAGGATAACCTTCAAACTTCTCATCCACGCACACAAAGCCCTCCATGATGCCGGGCCAGCGTCCCTCAACAGACGACTCAGCTTCTACACCCAGACCCGCCAGCTCTGCTCTGCCGACCTTGCCGCGGTCCCCTGCATCCGAAGAATGACAGCCGGAGGCAGATCCTTCTCCCACCTCGCCGCCAAGACCTGGAACACCCTCCCCACCAACCTCCGGCAGACCCAAGACCTACTGGCCTTCAGAAGACTACTGAAGACCTGGCTCTTCGATCAGTAGCAGCTCCCTCCCCCTCCCCCCAGTGCCTTGAGACCCTCATGGGTATGTAGCGCGCTTTACAAGTGTCTTCATTGATTGATGGATCTATCTCCCTGTCCAATGGGTTCATTGTGAGTTTCGTTGTTATCTATTGCTACCTCTGTGCATAATGGCTCTGTTGCCATGCACTTGTGTCACTCATGACTAGTTAATGGTTTGGTTAGTTTGATTGAATTGGTAAGAGAAACTGGGAGGTAGGTAAAGTTTTATTCCACCAACTAGTTCATAGTTTCTATCCCAAGTTCTAAGCTGTTCAACGTTTTGCTAAATTTCAACTATGAGCCCATTTTTGCTGAAAAATATTCCACAAAATGTAGTTATGCAATTTGTATTTCGCAACAAATAATGACTACAGTCCAGTTCCCGGGAATGAGCGAACTCCGATATCTACATGCAATGTATGAACATATTGTCCAGCCATGTAGATACTGTCCAATGGGGGAATGTCTGAATCCTTGCAGAAGATAAACTAAATGAACTTTCGGTAACGTAATAAGTGAACTGAGATTGAAAGTAAAGAGGAGTAGACGTATGGAAAGCTCAGTGCATGAATGCATGAAACAAAGATCACCAGCTGTGACAGTGGGATGTTCTGCAGAGCGAGCACTCAGAAAGGGAAATAGAGGAGCATAAAGAAAGACCAAAAATAAGAAGTAATGTGAATGATTAAAATTAGGGAAAAAAGATATGAAGAGGGACCTATGTACCTTTCCTAGTTGCCTTCTAGCACAACCGTACAGCGAGAAACTGTAAGGATACATTACATTGTCAAGGGAAGGAATTGTATATGCAGGAAGTAGATGAAAGAATTGTGTTGTTCTGTGCAGAAACAGTAAGGTTATGAATAAAGGAAACACCCAAAAGGAATAGCATTGGGATTGAATGGTAATGAAGTACAGGGCAGGACCTAAATCTGAAGGCCACCAACCATTGAGCCTGGAGGTGCGGTTGCTCTTAGCCACTGACCTTAACAATGTCCCTTTTATCTTTGCTGAGTTTGAAAGTTTTGGTTCATCTATGAGATCAGTAACCACTTCATTGCTGGAAGAGGAGAGAGAAGGTCAACTTTTACCAAGATAAGGACATCATCAGCATAGTACATGAGGATAAAGCAAAATGAATGACAGTATTGCTGGCTATCAATAATACAAATATTGATCTATACAAATGTCAAAGAAAAGACTCCAAAACTATTGTCATGTAAGTAAATATATATAGAAAATAAGCACCCCTGGTTGTTCATGTTCAACTGTGTCCTGCATCCCATCAAGGTGAAAGGGCTATAGCCAGAACTCTCACATGGCATGATTATATATGCACAATTTATTTTTAGCTCTTTCTCTCAATTCAAATTTTTGCTCATAGCTAACGCGGTAATATCCTTAATCATTCTACAAAAGCTTCCCACGCTGCCATTACTGTCAGTATGGATCACAGATGTGGTCATTTTTACAAACTGTTGGAATATGTCTGCTAGACATTGTCCTCTTTTTTCACTCATTACAGTTCTGGGAAAACGCTGTCTTTGTAAAATCTCATCCTGCTGTAGCATCAACTTCCCAAACAACCTTTACGTATGGCCACTTACAAAACGATCTACCAATCTAATGGCAATTTCACATCTCCTTCCTCTACTTGAACCAGTCCTAACATGCCAGTTGCTATCCATTTCAATGGCATATTTAATAACTTAATAGAATGTAAAGGCAGTCTGAAAATTAGCTCTGAGATGCCAGAATGAATACATTTGAAACAGTCACATATGATTCATTTCACTTCCTTGTCAACCCCCATGCCAATAATATGATTGTTTGGACTAACGCGTACCTTTATCTAAGATTAGGCTCATGGCACAGATTAACAGCATTGTTCCATAAATAAAAGAAGGTACAAGATTTTCTCTCTGCATCAAATAACCAGTCTCAACAGTAAGCTCATTCCTCAAATCAAATGCAAAACATGGTTCAAAAAAGGGAATTCGGCAATATCTATGCACACCACAGTCGTTGTGATTAGAAACAACTGAATGCAGACCTCTGCGGAATAACTGGATTCTTCCCAAAGAATCATGACTGGAACATCATTTTGGTGTGTTCCCGCCATTTTTTGTTTTGTTGAAAGAACTCCTGCAGGTCTCAGAAGATACCAACTTATCCAGTAGGACATGACACTAACATCAGCGCTTGCTGCCTGCCATCCTCTGCACTCATATTATGTCTCCCCACTTGTGAGATTCATTCCTTCTTATGTGCTTTTGTAAGTCAAATTGCACAGAAGAGTATATTAGGAGTTTTTAGAAATCTTACCAGATCCGTAAAACAGCTCCTTCCCTGTTTTCAGAAAGAGATGTATTTTGTTTGCACAAGGCAGCAATATTTAAATTCTGTTGATCATCCCTGGAGGAGACATCCACACACAAATCACTCTCTTGGGCAACCCTGAGAGCCATGACAGTGAGAAGTGCAGTAACTGGTGAGATCCTCAGGGTGTTCATCAAAGCTGGAGGGAGTTATTGGAGATATGACAGATTCTCTTAGCAGCTATTTATTTTTACATCTTAGCCCCTCCTTGACACAAATTGTGCACTCGTTGGTAATCACGTTTTTTAACAAAGACAGGAAACAGGAGACAGTACCATCATTTGGGGGCAAAACAGTTCTTCTAGTGATGGGGAAAACACCATCAATCTGGTCTTCAGCTTGGTGGCCACCTGAAAAAGGTCCCACCCCCAATCCTTCTGAGCAGGTGAAAAACCTGGGAGTACGATTGGATGCTAATCTCTACTTTGAACATCATATTAGAGGGGTTGCAGGCAAATGCTAGGGCATTCTGAAAAGTCTTCGCAAAACTTTGGACTTACTCCCCGTTACTGGGAGGAAAACGTTAATACACACCCTTATCACCTCCCATTTGGACTATGGGAACTCACTGTATATCGGTTTGAATAAGAAAGGACTGCATCAGCTCCAATGTGTTCAGAATGCGGCTGCAAGGTTGGCATTGAATCTCCCCCAGAAATCATCTGGGAGCCGTGCTTTAGCCACCTTGCATTGGCTTCCCATCCGGGAACGTATTTTGTTTAAAACTATGTGTATGGCTCAGCGCATTGCGCAGGGAAAGGGACCTATATACTTACAAAATATGCTGACCATGTATCGCCCTAGGCGGCTACTGATATCCCTAGGAAGTATGCAATTCCAGGTTCCACGTATTTACAAAGCACAGATGGGCGGCCGCTCATTTAGATATTTAGCCAGTAAGCAATGGAACACACTTCCTATTGAACCGTCTGAGGTGATGTTCAGTCAGAAATTAAAGAATCATCGATTTCCCAAGTAGTATGTCCGGTTGGCCCCTACTTCTGCCTCCAGCCTGACAGTTGTTGAAGCTCTTTTATGGTCGGTATCTGCAGCGCGGGGATACACTGATTTAAGCTTGTTTCCCGTCCAGGGAAGGCATGGCTTGGCAGTTAGGGCTGGACTGTTCCCATGAGGCATAGGGTCAGACTGATTTGCATATAGCCATGTCTGAACTGGGGTGGCAGAGTGGGCTAAAGAACGGTGATTGATTAAACCCAGATCTTTTGACTGGGTGTGAGTGTTTGATTGGTTCAAATGCTCCGTCCATTACCACCCCCTTTTGTACTGCTTTTGGCCTCCATAAGTGTGGCAGGGTATGCTCAGACGTGAGTCCCTTGCTCACTTTGCCACTGGATTCAAGCAAGCCGGGCTGAAGACGGCTGCAATGCCAGAAACCGGTCCTCGGAGGCCTGTTTCCGGTCCAGGGAAGGCATGGCTTGGCAGTTCGGGCTGGACTGTTCCCATGAGGCACAAGGTCAGACTGATTTGCATATAGCCATGTCTGAACTGGGGTGGCAGAGTGGGCTAAAGAACGGTGATGGATTAAACCAAGATCTTTTGACTGGGTGTGAGTGTTTGATTGGTTCAGAAGCTTCGTCCATTACCACCCCCTTTTGCACCCCCTTTTGTACCACTTTTGACTGCCATAAGTGTGGCAGGGTATGCTCAGAAGTGAGTCCCTTGCTCACTTTGCCACTGGATTCAAGCAAGACGGGCTGAAGGCGGCTGCAATGCCAGAAACCGGTCATCGGAAGCTTGTTTCCGGTCCAGGGAAGGCATGGCTTGGCAGTTCGGGCTGGACTGTTCCCATGAGGCACAGGGTCAGACTGATTTGCATATAGCCTTGTCTGAACTGGGGTGGCAAAGTGGGCTAAAGAACGGTGATGGATTAAACCCAGATCTTTTGACTGGGTGTGAGTGTTTGATTGGTTCAGATGCTCCGTCCATTACCACCCCCTTTTGTACCGCTTTTGGCCGCCATAAGAGTGGCAGGGTATGCTCAGACGTGAGTCCCTTGCTCACTTTGCCACTGGATTCAAGCAAGCCGGGCTGAAGAGGGCTGCAATGCCAGAAACTGGTCCTCGGAAGCTTGTTTCCGGTCCAGGGAAGGCATGGCTTGGCAGTTTCGGCTGGACTGTTCCCATGAGGCACAGGGTCTGACTGATTTGCATATAGCCATGTCTGAACGGGGGTGGCAGAGTGGGCTAAAGAACGGTGATGGATTAAACCCTGATCTTTTGACTGGGTGTGAGTGTTTGATTGGTTCAAATGCTCCGTCCATTACCACCCCCTTTTGTACTGCTTTTGGCCGCCATAAGTGTGGCAGGGTATGCTCAGACGTGAGTCGCTTGCTCACTTTGCCACTGGATTCAAGCAAGCCGGGCTGAAGACGGCTGCAATGCCAGAAACCGGTCCTCGTTGGATTGTTTCCGGTCCAGGGAAGGCATGGCTTGGCAGTTCGGGCTGGACTGTTCCCATGAGGCACAAGGTCAGACTGATTTGCATATAGCCATGTCTGAACTGGGGTGGCAGAGTGGGCTAAAGAATGGTGATGGATTAAACCAAGATCTTTTGACTGGGTGTGAGTGTTTGATTGGTTCAGATGCTTCGTCCATTACCACCCCCTTTTGCACCCCCTTTTGTACCACTTTTGACTGCCATAAGTGTGGCAGGGTATGCTCAGACGTGAGTCCCTTGCTCACTTTGCCACCGGATTCAAGCAAGCCGGGCTGAAGGCGGCTGCAATGCCAGAAACCGGTCTTCGGAAGCTTGTTTCCGGTTCAGGGAAGGCATGGCTTGGCAGTTTGGGCTGGACTGTTCCCATGAGGCACAGGGTCAGACTGATTTGTATATAGCCACGTCTGAACTGGGGTGGCAGAGTGGGCTAAAGAACGGTGATTGATTAAACCCAGATCTTTTGACTGGGTGTGAGTGTTTGATTGGTTCAAATGCTCCGTCCATTACCACCCCCTTTTGTACTGCTTTTGGCCTCCATAAGTGTGGCAGGGTATGCTCAGACGTGAGTCCCTTGCTCACTTTGCCACTGGATTCAAGCAAGCCGGGCTGAAGACGGCTGCAATGCCAGAAACCGGTCCTCGGAGGCTTGTTTCCGGTCCAGGGAAGGCATGGCTTGGCAGTTCGGGCTGGACTGTTCCCATGAGGCACAAGGTCAGACTGATTTGCATATAGCCATGTCTGAACTGGGGTGGCAGAGTGGGCTAAAGAACGGTGATGGATTAAACCAAGATCTTTTGACTGGGTGTGAGTGTTTGATTGGTTCAGATGCTTCGTCCATTACCACCCCCTTTTACACCCCCTTTTGTACCACTTTTGACTGCCATAAGTGTGGCAGGGTATGCTCAGACGTGAGTCCCTTGCTCACTTTGCCACTGGATTCAAGCAAGCCGGGCTGAAGGCGGCTGCAATGCCAGAAACCGGTCCTCGGAAGCTTGTTTCCGGTCCAGGGAAGGCATGGCTTGGCAGTTCGGGCTGGACTGTTCCCATGAGGCACAGGGTCAGACTGATTTGCATATAGCCTTGTCTGAACTGGGGTGGCAGAGTGGGCTAAAGAACGGTGATGGATTAAACCTAGATCTTTTGACTGGGTGTGAGTGTTTGATTGGTTCAGATGCTCCGTCCATTACCACCCCCTTTTGTACCACATATGTTAACATGGCAAGAAGCTAATAACTAATAACTCTTGATAGGAGAAGGCTATAACCACCATTCAAAGACTTCCCAGACTGGTAATAATATACTCAGCAATATGAAATTGTTAAACTTCTCCTAAAATGTACATACAAGAAGTTACAAGACTTTCTTGTTTGTAAGTCCAGATTCAGTCTTCTAGAGGTTCGTCCTGATTGTTCAGAGTTAAGTGGATTAGCATGGCTTCTTTGAAGAGGCGATAAAGAGCCCACGGGGTTGACCATCTCTGCTGGGAGGGTAGTGTTCTGTTACACAAGAATGACAGACCAGGGAAGGAGTCATAAACAATGGACTTCACGGAAAGGGGAGGACCCCAATGTCATTTATCAATCAATCAATCAATCAATAATACCATTTGAATAGCGCACTACTCACCCGGGAGGGTCTCAAGGCGCTCGGGGGAGGGGGTATGCTACTGCTCGAACAGCCAGGTCTTGAGTTGTTTTCTGAAGGCGAGATGGTCCTGGCTCAGCCGAAGGTGGATGGGGAGGGAGTTCCATGTCTTGGCAGCCAGGTAAGAGAAGGATCTTCCTCCGGCGGTTGCTCTTCGGATGAGTGGTACGGCTGCGAGGGCGAGGCTAGTGGACCGTAGCTGGCGGGTGGGTGTGTAGAAGCTCAGGTGGTCATTGAGGTACTTGGGGCCCAGGTCGTGTAGAGATTTGTGTGCGTGGGTGAGGAGCCGGAACGTCATCCTCTTGTCGACGGGGAGCCAGTACAGGTTCCTCAGGTGGCTGGAGATGTGGCTGCGTCGGGGGACATCCAGGATGAGTCGGGCGGAGGCGTTCTGGATGCGCTGGAGTCTTTTCTGTAGCTTGGCTGTGGTTCCGGCGTAGAGGGCGTTTCCGTAGTCCAGTCTGCCTGGTGACAAGTGCCTGGGTGACAGTCTTCCTGGTCTCGGTCGGGATCCAGCAGAAGATCTTGCGAAGCATACGCAGGGTGTTGAAGCACGATGAGGAGACGGCGTTGACTTGTCTGGTCATCGAGAGGGAGGAGTCCAGGATGAAGCCCAGGTTGCGTGCGTGGTCGGTTGGCTTCGGTGCGGTGCCCAGGGCTGGGGGCCACCAGGAGTCGTCCCATGCGGAGGGCAAGGATCCCAGGATGAGGACTTCCGTCTTGTCCGTGTTCAGTTTCAGGCGGCTGTCTTTCATCCACTCGGCGGCGTCTTTCATCCCTTCGTGTAGGCAGGTTCTGGCGGTGTCGGGGTCTCTGGTGAGGGAGAGGATCAGCTGGGTGTCGTGATGATGTTGAGGTTGTGCTGGCGTGCGATGGCTGCAAGAGGTCTCATGTAGACGTTGAAGAGGGTGGGGCTGAGTGAAGATCCTTGCGGGACGCCGCAGATGACTTCGGTGGCCTTGGAGCGAAACGGGGGGAGGCGGACTCTCTGTGTTCTTCCAGCGAGGAACGAGATGATCTACTCCAGTGCCTTCTCTTGGAAACCGATGTTGCTGAGGCGCTGGACTAGGGTGCGGTGGCAGACAGTGTCGAACGCAGCGGAGAGGTCCAGGAGCATGAGGGCCACTGTTTCCCCTTTGTCGAGCAGGGTCCGGATGTCATCGGTGGCTGCGATGAGGGCGGTCTCGGTGCTGTGGTTGGCTCTGAATCCGGACTGCGAGGGGTCGAGGGATCCGTTCATCTCGACGAAGGCGGTCAGCTGTCTGTTGACGATCTTCTCGATGACTTTAGCAGGAAAAGGGAGGAGCGAGATGGGGCGGAAGTTCTCGAGGTCGGTGGGGTCCGCTGTGGGTTTCTTCAGGAGGGCGCAGAGCTCGGCGTGCTTCCAGCTCTCCGGGAAGGTGGCGGTGTTGAATGAGGTGTTGATGATGTTCCGGAGTTGGGGTGCGATGGTGGAGTCGGCCTTGTTGAAGACGCGGTGTGGGCAGGGGTCGGTCGGTGATCCGGAGTGTATGGTGTTCATCGTGCGGGCTGTGTCTTCGGTGGTCACCGTGGTCCAGGTGCGGAGGGTGGCGGTGGGGGGCGTTGGTTCGACGGTTGGGTGCGTGGATGGTGCGCCGAAGCTGTTGTGGATGTCGGCGATCTTGCGGTGGAAGAACCAGGCGAGGGAGTCGCAGAGGTCGTGTGACGGAGTGATGTCGTTGGTGCCGGTGCTGGGGTTGGAGAACTCCTTGACGATGGCGAAGAGCTCTTTGCTGTCGTGGGCGTTGTTGTCCAGTCGTTCCTTCAGGGATTTCTTCTTGGTGGTGCGGATGAGTTGGTGGTGCGGGTAGCGTGTTTGAGGGCGGTCATGTTGTCGGTGGTCCGGTCGAGGAGTCAGGCTTTCTCGAGGGTGCGGCAGGCCTTCTTGGAGTCCTTGAGTTCGTCGGTGAACCAGGAGGCCTTCTTGCTTCTGGGTCTGCTGGGCGCGTTCCTCAGTGGCGCGAGGTCGTCGGCGCAGGCGGTCAGCAAGTTGCGGGCTGCTTCGTTGGGGTCCGTTGTGTTGGCAGGTGGGCTCTGGTTGAGGGAGGTGGTGAGCTGGTCCGTGGTGATCTTGCTCCAATTCCTGTGAGGTACCTGTTTCGGGTGGTGGTGGGTCGTGGATCTTTTGAACCTGAAGTGGACCCAGCTGTGGTCGGTCCAGTGGAGTCCGGTGGCGTGGCTGAAGGTGATGTCCTTGCTGGAAGAGAAGACGGGATCAAGCGTGTGGCCAGCGTAGTGGGTGGAGGTGTTGACCAGTTGCTTGAGTCCGAGGTTGGCGAGGTTTTCCAGCAGGGCGGTGGTGTTGCGGTCCTTGTTGTTCTCCAGGTGGAAGTTGAGGTCCCACAGTAGGATGTAGTCAGCGGAGGGGAGGGCGTGTGAGCCGATGAAGTCTGCGATGTCTTCGCTGAATTGTGTGCGTGGTCCTGGGGGTCTGTAGACGAGGGTGCCTCTGAGGGTCGTCTTTGGGTAGGTCTGAATCTGGAAGTGGAGGTGCTCGGCGGCGGCGAAGGTGTCGTTGGAGTCGGTCGTGATGCGGATGGTGTTCTTGTGGACGATGGCGATGCCTCCTCCGGTCTGGTTGATGCGGTCCCTCCTGATGATCTTGTACCCGTCCGGGATGGCGATGGCGATGTCAGGTGCAGAGGTGGCGTTCATCCAGGTCTCCGTGAGGAAGGCGACGTCCGGTGATGTAGCGTCGAGGAGGTTCCAGAGTTCCACGGCGTGTCTGTGGACGGAGCGGGTGTTGATCAGGATGCACTTGAGGTGGTTGCTGCTGGTGTTTGTCTTGGCGGGTGCGGGGCAGGTTCGGAGGCAGGTGAACTTGCAGGTACAGCAGGTGAAGGGTCCGTAGGTGCGTCTCGGGGTGGCTCGGCAGCAGGCGTGGGTCCGGCCGGCATTGAGTGCGTTGAGTGTGGCGGCGTCGTAGGTCAGTCGGGTCGTCTTCCATCGGTGGGGAGGGCCAGGGGTCCTGGCGCTGGGCGCGGTCCAGGCGCAGACGGGCGCAGACGGGCTTACCTTTGGCGCACCTTCGGCGCTCAATCGGTGCTCCCGCTGCACGCGTCCGCTGCGCGGTCGCTCAGGGGGCGTCATAAGTAATGCGCCGGGAGGACTGGTCACCTGGGTGGCGGGAGCGGGGCGGCCAGTGGGCAGGGGGGGCGGAGTCGGCAGGAGGACAGTGGCGGGAAGGAGGGCCGAGGGCGGCTCAGCGGCGGCTGGGTCGTCCGTCGGCTGGAGGAGAGCTAACAGGTAGGGGGAGAGCAGCAGAAGGGGGGGAATAGGGTACAGAAGGCAAGGGGGCAAGGGGAAGGTGAATACAGGAAGGGGGAAATAGGCGGAAAAACGGAGGCAGCAAGAGGGGGGGAAAAACACAGAGACAACGCAGTCAGCAGGCAGCAGGCAGCGCACTGGTGGTCAGCGGGCAGGAGCAGCGGTGGGTGGGGGCGACCTCGCCTGGAGCAGGCTTTATAACTCTATTGTTTTGAACCCAGCCAGTGCTAGGATTAAGGAAGGAATGAGCAGATACAAGTGGGAGTGACTATGGGAATTAGATATCGTAGGGGTGTATTTAGCCAGATCTTCTCTCCCTGCTGGAAAATCACCCATTATGAATTTGGAAGGATTGGTGCACTCAGGGACAAAATAGTACCACACTCTGCAGGAAGTTGTCAGACCATGAGGCAGTACCCTACACCCCATTGGACTGGAGTGACCTCCTGCTTGACCCAGAGAACTTGGAATACATTTCCAAGAGGAGCAGAACCTCTCAGATCTGCTGCTTTAAACCTAAGAAAGCAAGACGGGCCATGCTGGGAAGATTGATGTGCATTTTCTAAAGCCTGCACCCTGAAGTTTGCACCTTCTGCACGTTATCAATTATCCTTCAAGTAATTCAAATGCACAGTGCCGGCCCTTTATTGAGCCTTCTTGGTAACTACTGCCCGTGAATGGCAGTGGGTAATGGGCACACTTGCGTGCTTTCTTGCGTCCTTTCTACCGCACATTGTGTGTACTTTGTACACTTGCTTAACTCCTTAGATGTGATACCCATTTCTCAGGCTCCCACTGCGGAATCCGACTCGCAGTCTGTAATGGACTGGAAAACCAAACACCCATTTCCTTTACAAGGCAGTGGGTCGTTTGCGTGTTTGCTGCCTTTCTTAATTTTCACCTTATTCTGCATCCACTAGCTGAAACACAACTGTCTGCTGACTATCTTGGCTGCCTTTGCCAAGTATTATTCTAATTCAAAGTAGAGGCCATGAAATGGGCCCTGTGTTGTAGTTTTTCAGCCCTAACGCCCAGCATGGGAACTTAGTGCACTTGCATTGCTTGCCTAAGTGTGGTAACCGTTTCTCAGGCTCCCACTGCGTAATCTGACGCACTGTCTGTGTAATGAGCTGGGTATCTAAAGACCCACTTCCCTTACAAGGCAGTGGGTACTTTGCGCATCTGTAGCCTTTCGTATTTTTCACCTTTTTTATCTTCTACTCAATCAACACATCATCAACACATATACACACCTACTTGCTGCCATTTTTGGCTGGGATTATCAATTATTCTTCAATTTCATATTCTGATTCAAAATCAAGGCCCTTTATCGAGCCTTTTTGATGTAACTACTTTCCCGGCAGAAGGCAGTGGAAAAATGTGTGCACTTGCATCCTTTCTTATTTTTTACCTTATTCATCTTACACACAATCAACACATCATCCACACGTACACACACTACTTGCTGCCTTTCTTGGCTATGGTTGTCAACTATTCTTCTATTTCATATTCGTATTCAAAGTGCAAGCCCTTTATCGAGCCTTTTTGTTGTAACAACTACACCCGCCGCAGGCAGTAAGAAATATGCACACTTGCTGCCTTTCTGGGCTGGGGTTTTCAATTATTCTTGAATTTCATATTCTGATTCAAAGTCAATGCCCTTTATCGAGCCTTCTTGTTGTAGCTACTACCCCGGCCGAAGGCAGTGGGAAATTTGCACACTTGCTGCCTTTCTTGGCTGGGGTTATCATTCATTCTTCAAGTAATTCAAATTCAAAGTGCAGGCCCTTTATTGAGCCTTCTTCAAAACTACTACCCGTGAATGGCAGTGGGATATTTGCACACTTGCGTCCTTTCTTGCGTCCTTTCTACCGCACAGTGTGTGTACTTAATGCTCTTGCATTGCTTGGTTAGATCTGCTAGCCGTTTCTCAGGCTTCCAATGCAGAATCCGACGCACAGTCGGTGTAATGAGCTGGGTATCCAAAGATCCACTTCCCTTAGAAGACAGTGGGTACTTTGCGCGTCTGTAGCCTTTCTTATTTTTGACCTTTTTTATCTTCCACTCAATCAACACATCATCCACACATACACACACCTACTTGCTGCCTTTTTTGGCTGGGATTATCAATTATTCTTCAATTTCATGTTCTGATTCAAAGTCAAGAACCTTTATCGAGCCTTTTTGTTGTAGCTACTACCCCGGCCGAAGGCAGTGGCAAATTTGGGCACTTGTTGCCATTCTTGGCTGGGGTTATCAATTATTGTTCAATTCCGTATTCCGATTCAAAGTCAAGGCCCTTTATCGAGCCTTTTTGTCGTAACTACATCCCCGGCTGAAGGCAGTGGGTCATTTGCACACTTACAGCCTTTCTTATTTTTTACCTTATTCATCTTACACACAATCAACACATCATCCACACGTACACACACCTACTTGCTGCCTTTCTTGGCTATGGTTATCAACTATTCTTCTATTTCATATTCGTATTCAAAGTGCAAGCCCTTTATCGAGCCTTTTTGTTGTAACAACTACACCCGCCGCAGGCAGTAAGAAATTTGCACACTTGCTGCCTTTCTTGGCTGGGGTTATCAATTATTCTTGAATTTCATATTCTGATTCATAATCAATACTCTTTATCAAGCCTTTTTGTTGTAGCTACTACCCCGGCCGAAGGCAGTGGGAAATTTGCACACTTGCTGCCTTTCTTGGCTGGAGTTATCATTCATTCTTCAAGTAATTCAAATTCAAAGTGCAGGCCCTGTATTGAGCCTTCTTCAAAACTACTACCCGTGAATGGCAGAGGGTAATTTGCACACTTGCGTCCTTTCTTGCGTGCTTTCTACCGCACAGTGTGTGTACATAGTGCTCTTGCATTGCTTGGTTAGATCTGCTAGCCGTTTCTCAGGCTTCCAATGCAGAATCCGATGCACAGTCGGTGTAATGAGCTGGGTATCCAAAGATCCACTTCCCTTAGAAGACAGTGGCTACTTTGCGCGTCTGTAGCCTTTCTTATTTTTCACCTTTTTTATCTTCCACTCAATCAACACATCATCCACACATACACACACCTACTTGCTGCCTTTTTTGGCTGGGATTATCAATTATTCTTCAATTTCATATTCTGATTCAAAGTCAAGAACCTTTATCGAGTCTTTTTGTTGTAGCTACTACCCTGGCTGAAGGCAGTGGGAAATTGGGGCACTTGTTGCCATTCTTGGCTGGGGTTATCAATTATTGTTCAATTCCGTATTCTGATTCAAAGTCAAGGACCTTTATCGAGCCTTTTTGTTGTAACTACTTCCCGGCTGAAGGCAGTGGGTAATTTGCACACTTACAGCCTTTCTTATTTTTTACCTTATTCATCTTACACTCAATCAACACATCATCCACACCTACACACACCTACTTGTTGCCTTTCTTGGCTATGGTCATCAACTATTCTTCTATTTCATATTCGTATTCAAAGTGCAGGCCCTTTATCGAGCCTTTTTGTTGTAGCTACTACACCGGCCGAAGGCAATGAGAAAATTGCACACTTGCTGCCTTTTTTTGGCTGGGGTTATCAATTATTCTTCAAGTAATTCAAATTCAAAGTGCAGGCCCTTTATTGAGCCTTCTTGGTAACTACTACCCATGAATGGCAGTGGGTAATTTGCACACTTGCGTCCTTTCTTGTGTCCTTTCTACCGCACAGTGTGTGTATTTAGTGCACTTGCATTGCTAGCTTAGATCTGCTAGCTGTTTCTCAGGCTCCCACTGCAGAATCCGACGAACAGTCTGTATAATGAGCTGGGTATCCAAAGATCCACTTCCCTTACAAGACAGTGGGTCGTTTACGCGTCTGCTGCCTTTCTTATTTTTCACCTTTTTTTATCTTCCACTCAATCAACACATCATCCACACATACACACTCCTACTTGCTGCCTGTTTTGGCTGGGATTATCAATTATTCTTTAATTTCATATTCTGATTCAAAATTAAGGCCCTTTAACAAGACTTTTTGTTGTAGCTACTACCCTGGCCGAAGGCTGTGGGAAATTTGCGCACTTGCTGCCTTTCTTGGCTGGGGTTATCAATTATTGTTCAATTCTATATTCTGAATCAAAGTCAAGGCCCTTCATCGAGCCTTTTTGTTGTAGCTACTTCCCCGCCTGAAGGCAGTGGGTAATTTGAACACTTACAGCCTTTCAAATTTGTTACCTTATTCATCTTACACTCAATCAACACATCATCCACACGTACACACACCTACTTGCTTCCTTTTTTTGGCTATTGTTATCAACTATTCTTCTATTTCATATTCCTATTCAAAGTGCAAGCCCTTTATCGAGCCTTTTTGTTGTAACAACTACCCCGGCCAAAGGCAGTAAGAAATTTGCACACTTGCTGCCTTTCTTGGCTGGGGTTATCAATTTTTCTTGTATTTCCTATTCTGATTCAAAGTCAAGCCCCTTTATCGAGCCTTTTTGTTGTAGATACTACCCCGGCCGAAGGCAGTGGGAAATTTGCACACTTGCTGCCTTTCTTGGCTGGGGTTATCAATTATTCTTTAAGTAATTCAAATTCAAAGTGCAGGCCCTTTATTGAGCCTTCTAGGTAACTACTACCCATGAATGGCAGTGGGTAATTTACACACTTGTGTCCTTTCTTGCCTCCTTTCTACCGCACATTGTGTGTACTTTGTGCACTTGCTTAACTCTTTAGATGTGATACCCGTTTCTCAGGCTCGTACTGTGGAATCCAACTCGCAGTCTGTAATGGACTGGAAAACCAAACACCCATTTCCTTTACAAGACAGTGGGTCGTTTGCGTGTCTGCTGCCTTTATTAATTTTCACCTTATTCTGCATCCACTAGCTTAAACACAACTACCTGCTGACTGTCTTGGCTGCCTTTGCCAAGTATTATTCTAATTCAAAGTAGAGGCCCTGAAATGAGCCCGGTGTTGTAGTTTTTCAGCCCTAACGCCCAGCATGGGAACTTGGTGCACTTGCATTGCTTGCTTAGATGTGATAGCCGTTTCTAAGGCTCCCACTGCCTAATCCGATGCACTGTCTGTGTAATGAGCTGGGTATCTAAAGACCCACTTCCCTTACAAGGCAGTGGGTACTTTGCGCATCTGTAGCCTTTCGTATTTTTCACCTTTTTTATCTTCTACTCAATCAACACATCATCAACACATATACACACCTACTTGCTGCCGTTTTTGGCTGGGATTATCAATTATTCTTCAATTTCATATTCTGATTCAAAATCAAGGCCCTTTATCGAGCATTTTTGTTGTAACTACTTTCCCGGCTGAAGGCAGTGGGAAATTTGTGCACTTGCAGCCTTTCTTATTTTTTACCTTAGTCATCTTACACACAATCAACACATCATCCACACGTACACACACTACTTGCTGCCTTTCTTGGCTATGGTTATCAACTATTCTTCTATTTCATATTCGTAGTCAAAGTGCAAGCCCTTTATCGAGCCTTTTTGTTGTAACAACTACACCCGCCGCAGGCAGTAAGAAATATGCACACTTGCTGCCTTTCTTGGCTGGGGTTATCAATTATTCTTCAAGTAATTCAAATTCAAAGTGCAGGCCCTTTATTGAGCCTTCTTGGTAACTACTACCCATGAATGGCAGTGGGTAATTTGCACACTTGCGTCCTTTCTTGTGTCCTTCCTACCGCACAGTGTGTGTACTTAGTGCACTTGCATTGCTTGCGTAGATCTGCTAGCCGTTTCGCAGGCTCCCACTGCCTAATCCGACGCACTGTCTGTGTAATGAGCTGGGTATCTAAAGACCCACTTCCCTTACAAGGCAGTGGGTACTTTGCGCATCTGTAGCCTTTCGTATTTTTCACCTTTTTTATCTTCTACTCAATCAACACATCATCAACACATATACACACCTACTTGCTGCCGTTTTTGGCTGGGATTATCAATTATTCTTTAATTTCATATTCTGATACAAAATCAAGGCCCTTTAACCAGCCTTTTTGTTGTAGCTACTACCCAGGCCTAAGGCAGTGGGTAATTTGAACACATACAGCCTTTCAAATTTTTTACCTTATTCATCTTACACTCAATCAACACATCATCCACACGTACACAAACCTACTTGCTTCCTTTTTTTGGCTATGGTTATCAACTATTCTTCTATTTCATATTCCTATTCAAAGTGCAAGCCCTTTATCGAGCCTTTTTGTTGTAACAACTACCCCGGCCGAAGGCAGTAAGAAATTTGCACACTTGCTGGCTTTCTTGGCTGGGGTTATCAATTATTCTTCAATTTCCTATTCTGATTCAAAGTCAAGGCCCTTTATCGAGCCTTTTTGTTGTAGCTACTTCCCCGACCGAAGGCAGTGGGAAATTTGCACACTTGCTGCCTTTCTTGGATGGGGTTATCAATTATTCTTCAAGTAATTCAAATTCAAAGTGCAGGCCCTTTATTGAGCCTTCTAGGTAACTACTACCCATGAATGGCAGTGGGTAATTTACACACTTGCGTCCTTTCTTGAGTCCTTTCTACCGCACATTGTGTGTACTTTGTGCACTTGCTTAACTCCTTAGATGTGATACCCGTTTCTCAGGCTCCCACTGCGGAATCCGACTCGCAGTCTGTAATGGACTGGAAAACCAAACACCCATTTCCTTTACAAGACAGTGGGTCGTTTGCGTGTCTGCTGCCTTTCTTAATTTTCACCTTATTCTGCATCCACTAGCTTAAACACAACTACCTGGTGACTATCTTGGCTGCCTTTGCCAAGTATTATTCTAATTCAAAGTAGAGGCCCTGCAATGGGCCCAGTGTTGTAATTTTTCAGCCCTAACACCCAGAGTGGGAACTTAGTGCACTTGCATTGCTTGCTTAGATGTGGTAGCCATTTCTCAGGCTCCCACTGCGTAATCCGACACACAGTCTGCGTAATGAGCTGGGTATCCAAAGACCCACTTCCCTTCCAAGGCAGTGGGTACTTTGCGCGTCTGCAGCCTTTCCTATTTTTCACCTTTTTTATCTTCTACTCAATCAACACATCATCAACACATATACACACCTACTTGCTGCCTTTTTTGGCTGGGGTTATCAATTATTGTTCAATTCCGTATTCTGATTCAAAGTCAAGGCCCTTTATCAAGCCTTTTTGTTGTAAGTACTTCCCCGTCTGAAGGAAGTGGGTAATTTGCACACTTACAGCCTTTCTTATTTTTTACCTTATTCATCTTACACTCTATCAACACATCATCTACACCTACACACACCTACTTGTTGCCTTGGATCACTGACATAATATCGACGACACAAATATCGAGATACACAAATATCGAGTCAAAAATATCGATTGACAAAATATCGACTCCCTATCTTCAAACAGGTAAGTACCAAAATATCGACTCCAAAATATCGACTTACAAAAATATAGACTGTCAAAATATCGATTTTTTAAAATGTCTTAAAAGTAAGTTAAAACTAATATAGTAATAAATATATTTAATATAAACTTAGAAATAATTATTAAAAAAATATAATTTTAATAAATAATTTATATAATTAAAAAAATTATATCACCAAAAATTACACACACACACATATATATATATATATATATATATATATATATATATATATATATAAATATATATATATATATATATATATATATATATATATATATATATATATATATATATATATATATATATATTTAAACATATTATTAAATAAACATATATAACATTTTAGAAAATGTTTAAAATTTATTGTTACAACTATAGTGAGTTCAACATTAGCAAAAGTGTTGGATAGCGTAGAGGTAAAATTTACTACTCCCACTCCAGTGGGTGCAACAGTAGGGAAAGCGCTGGATAGCGTAGAGGTTAAAATTACTATTCCCACTCCAGGGATGTATGACGTTACAACGCATACTTTTACAACGCCTACCATTACAACAAAACTTTTACAACGCAAAAACTTTTACAACGCATACATTTACAACGCAAGATTTTACAACGCATATACCTTTACAACGCATACCATTACAACATAAGTATTGGTAAGTATATAATAATTTTTTGAATATAAATTAATAAAAAATATTATAATATAATTTAATATAATTTAATTTTATTAAATAAATGTAATTTAAATGTAATTTTACGTTATTTTTACAAAGTACCCCTGTACCCCAAAAACCCAAAACTGACCCTGAACCCTAAAAATACCCCTTTACCCATAAACTGAAAACTGACCCTGAACCCTAAAAATACCCCTTTACCCGAAAACTGAAAACTGACCCTGAACCCTAAAAATACCCCTTTACCCAAAAACTGAAAACTGACCCTGAACCCTAAAAATACCCCTTTACCTACAAACTGAAAACTGACCCTGAACCCTAAAAATACCCCTTTACCCCAAAAACTGAAAACTGGCCCTGAACCCTAAAAATACCCCTTTACCCAAAAACTGAAAACTGACCCTGAACCCTAAAAATACCCCTTTACCTACAAACTGAAAACTGACCCTGAACCCTAAAAATACCCCTTTACCCCAAAAACTGAAAACTGACCCTGAACCCTAAAAATACCCCTTTACCCAAAAACTGAAAACTGACCCTGAACCCTAAAAATACCCCTTTACCTACAAACTGAAAACTGACCCTGAACCCTAAAAATACCCCTTTACCCCAAAAACTGAAAACTGACCCTGAACCCTAAAAATACCCCTTTACCCAAAAACTGAAAACTGACCCTGAACCCTAAAAATACCCCTTTACCCAAAAACTGAAAACTGACCCTGAACCCTAAAAATACCCCTTTACCCAAAAACTGAAAACTGACCCTGAACCCTAAAAATACCCCTTTACCTACAAACTGAAAACTGACCCTGAACCCTAAAAATACCCCTTTACCCCAAAAACTGAAAACTGACCCTGAACCCTAAAAATACCCCTTTACCCAAAAACTGAAAACTGACCCTGAACCCTAAAAATACCCCTTTACCCAAAAACTGACAACTGACCCTGAACCCTAAAATTAAAATATTTATCAATTAATCAATTATAATTAATTACCAATAATATTTTAATTAATTACCAATTAATAATTAATTAACAATTAATTTTTAAAAATATCAATAAATAAATTAACATATTTAATTAATTATAATTAAATTACTTCCCACCCTATTCCCCTATAAACCCACAACCCGCTACAGAAAATAAATTACTAAAATTAAAATATTTATCAATTAATCAATTATAATTAATTACCAATTATATTTTAATTAATTACCAATTAATAATTAATTAACAATTAATTCTAAATTATTATCAATAAATAAATTAACATATTTAATTAATTATAATTAAATTACTTCCCACCCTATTCCCCTATAAACCCACAACCCGCTACAGAAAATAAATTACTAAAATTAAAATATTTATCAATTAATCAATTATAATTAATTACCAATTATATTTTATTTAATTACCAATTAATAATTAATTAACAATTAATTCTAAATATATATCAATAAATAAATTAACATATTTAATTAATTAGAATTAAATTACTTCCCACCCTATTCCCCTATAAACCCACAACCCGCTACAGACTTATATTACACAAAAAATAAAAATTATTATTAACTTACCTTAAATTCGATATTTTTGTTGTCTATATTATGTCTAGTCGATATTATGTCCATTCTATATTTTTGATTCGATATTATGTCCATTCTATTCGATATTAATTTTCTCTAGTCGATATTTTTGTTGTCTATATTATGTCTAGTCGATATTATGTCCATTCTATATTTTTTACTCGATATTCTGTCCAGTCGAAATAATTGACTCGATATTATGACTGTACACCGTTGCCTTTCTTGGCTATGGTTATCAACTATTCTTCTATTTCATATTCGTATTCAAAGTGCAGGCCCTTTATCGAGCCTTTTTGTTGTAACAACTACCCCGGCCGAAGGCAGACAGAAATGTTCACACTTGCTGCCTTTCTTGGATGGAGTTATCAATTATTCTTGAATTTCATATTCTGATTCAAAGTCAAGGCCCTTTATCGAGCCTTTTTGTTGCAGCTACTTCCCCGGCCGAAGGCAATGGGAAATTTGCACACTTGCTGCCTTTCCTGGCTGGGGTTATCAATTATTCTTCAAGTAATTCAAATTCAAAGTGCAGGCCCTTTATTGAGCCTTCTTGGTAACTACTACCCATGAATGGCAGTGGGTAATTTGCACACTTGCGTCCTTTCTTGTGTCCTTTCTACCGCACTGTGTGTGTACTTAGTGCACTTGCATTGCTTGCTTAGATCTGCTAGCCGTTTCTCAGGCTGCCACTGCGGAATCCAATGCACAGTCTGTATAATGAGCTGGGTATCCAAATATCCACTTCCCTTACAAGACAGTGGGTCGTTTACGCGTCTGCTGCCTTTCTTATTTTTCACCTTTTTTTATCTTCCACTCAATCAACACATCATCCACACATACACACTCCTACTTGCTGCCTGTTTTGGCTGGGATTATCAATTATTCTTTAATTTCATATTCTGATTCAAAATTAAGGCCCTTTAACAAGACTTTTTGTTGTAGCTACTACCCTGGCCGAAGGCTGTGGGAAATTTGCGCACTTGCTGCCTTTCTTGGCTGGGGTTATCAATTATTGTTCAATTCTATATTCTGAATCAAAGTCAAGGCCCTTCATCGAGCCTTTTTGTTGTAGCTACTTCCCCGCCTGAAGGCAGTGGGTAATTTGAACACTTACAGCCTTTCAAATTTGTTACCTTATTCATCTTACACTCAATCAACACATCATCCACACGTACACACACCTACTTGCTTCCTTTTTTTGGCTATTGTTATCAACTATTCTTCTATTTCATATTCCTATTCAAAGTGCAAGCCCTTTATCGAGCCTTTTTGTTGTAACAACTACCCCGGCCAAAGGCAGTAAGAAATTTGCACACTTGCTGCCTTTCTTGGCTGGGGTTATCAATTTTTCTTGTATTTCCTATTCTGATTCAAAGTCAAGCCCCTTTATCGAGCGTTTTTGTTGTAGCTACTACCCCGGCCGGAGGCAGTGGGAAATTTGCACACTTGCTGCCTTTCTTGGCTGGGGTTATCAATTATTCTTCAAGTAATTCAAATTCAAAGTGCAGGCCCTTTTATTGAGCCTACTAGGTAACTACTACCCATGAATGGCAGTGGGTAATTTACACACTTGCGTCCTTTCTTGCGTCCTTTCTACCGCACATTGTGTGTACTTTGTGCACTTGCTTAACTCCTTAGATGTGATACCCGTTTCTCAGGCTCCCACTGCGGAATCCGACACGCAGTCTGTAATGGACTGGAAAACCAAACACCCATTTCCTTTACAAGACAGTGGGTCGTTTGCGTGTCTGCTGCCTTTCTTAATTTTCACCTTATTCTGCATCCACTAGCTTAAACACAACTACCTGGTGACTATCTTGGCTGCCTTTGCCAAGTATTATTCTAATTCAAAGTAGAGGCCCTGCAATTGTCGTAATTTGGCAGTACCTGAGTTAGCGTTTAGCTCAGCTATACGAGCTCTTACTGTTAACTTGACCAAATGTTCGGTGGCCATTTTGTATTTGGTGGCTTCCATTTTGTATGAACCTGCGGCCTCGTGGTCAGTATGCCCTTTCGTCCTTCCTCCATGCCAATGAACCTTTACCCTGCCCAGCAACAGGCTATTTTTAGCAATGGTCAGTCTCGCGCATGCGTACACCTGATCTCTGGACTAACGAGTGGTCACTCCTTAGGAATGTTCCCCAAACTGACCAGTGGTATTAAGCCCCTCCCACATGCTGGCTGTGTTCCAAAAATGTCCTCCGAGGAATGTGCTGCTTTGGAAATGGTACCAATTATCGATTAAATGAATCCCAGCCGGCTCCCCCGGAAGGAACTCCTAATCGCGAAATGTACATTAAATTTGGCCTCCCACCCATAATGTATAGCACATTATGGCATAAATACACTAAAACTGATCGTGAATTGCAATGGCCACTACATGGGTCATTCGACTTGCGAAAAGTCCAGATTGTGGAACAGTGTTTGTTCCAGTGCAGGTCTAGACAGGATATGTTTGATTGTGTGCGTATGTGGGAAAAAGCGGTGCGTGAACCAATGAAGCGTGCAGAAGCCTTGGCGGACAAAGAGCAGGGAAAGGCTGCTCGGGATAAAGCTTTACATCTGCAGGAGAAGGAATTGCAGGAACAGAAAGAGAAAGAGAGTCGAGAACGTAATTTACAAGTTAATGGTCAGTTTCCTATTCGATGTCCTCTTTATCCTGTCCTTATTAATGAGTTAGATGATTTCTCATTGTTAGATCGTTGCCCGCCTCCGTATGTTCAGCCTATGGCTCCGGATGAGGACTCAGACGAGGATAATCAGGATAAACAGCATACCAGGTTACATACCGAGCGTATGACGGAATTGCGTTCGATTGCTCGTAAACTTAACAATGATACTATAACTATTTCAGGGGTTAATGATCTTATGAGTAAGTGGTCTGATAAGGAACGATTGTATTTTTTAGATCATTTTTCAGATGAAGTTGTCGACCGGTTTAGGAAACAATCTCCTGAGTTGGAACCTAAAGATATATCAGTTGGTCGTGAGAATTTCCGTAAAGGTGTTTTTGCTCTTTCAGATGCGGAAGAATTTTTCCAGCGTTTGATTCAGCTACGGGATGAGGCGACACGATTGCGAGCGGCGAAAAAGGCATCGGATCCATCAGCGTCTGGATCGACGGAAAATTCTCGAGTGTGCCCTATCTATGGATCAGATCAGAGTGTTGCGATTAATGTTATGCCTATGCGGGAAGCGGCACCTTTGTATGTCCCTCCTAAAGGGGATGGTACGGATGATGACAAGACGTCTAAAGATTCAAAGGGCTATTTTGTGTATAATTGGGTTTATACGCCATGGAATAGAGCAGATATTATGGCACTTAAGAATGCTTTGCCTGACCCACGTAAAACTCCAGCAGCTTTCTATGAAGGTGCGGAGGGCGCTATTTCTTCGTGTATTATGACGTTAGTTGATATTGATCTTTTCTTTGGATTGATATTGCCTCCTGATATGTGGAGGGTGATTCGTAAATTTGATGATCGAGCGATTTTAGGTGCAGAGTGGAGGGACATAGTGAGAGCTGATTTAGATAGGGAATCTGCTTGTAAGCCGTGTCAATTGATTTTGGATCTACCAATGGCTATTTTGAATAAATTAAAAACGCTTGCCCCTCCTAAGAAAATCGATTGGGCAGTATTGGCGTCTTGTAAACAGAAGTTGGATGAATGGGTTTCTGATTTCTTTTCCCGTTTTGAGGAAGCATTCCATGATTACAGTGGTCAATCATTAACAGAGGACACGGGCAGGCACTTATTCGTAGACAAGTATGTGGCTAATCTCCTACCGGAGATTGCAAAACGATTAAAGACTAGCGAAAGTTCATGGACCACTGCAACGCCGCTTCTTTATTAACTATGGCTCAGTATTATGAACGGCAAGAATTGGAGGCTAAAGAAAGTAGTGATAAGAAAGTGAAGGACCTAAAGACGAAGGTGATGTTGGCTCAGGTTCATGCTACGCAATCGAGAGGGAATGATAGGGGTAGACGAGGATCGTATGTTATGTCTCCCCCTCGTTTCGACATTTCAGCGGATCGGTGTGCATACTGTAAGCAGTTTGGACATTGGGTTGCAGATTGTCCGGTACTTCGTGAACATCATAGTCAGAGGGGTCGAGAAAGTGGAAGGTCACGGAATAGTTATTCAGGACCGAGAGGTGGAGCGAATGATCGTGGTAGGTTTGAAGAGAGGGGTCGTGGTCAGGTTGAACATAATACTTTTGATCGACGGAATCAATATCAGATAGCTGAAGGAGAGAATGCTGAGTCTCAGGACAATAGATATGCATAGGATTGCGTAGGATGGGGTGTGGAATCGGTTGAAGTACCAGTCGATCAAAGGGGTCCATATATATCAGCACATGTTTTGGGTTCTACTGATCAGTTTTTGGTTGACACAGGAGCTACTCGTAGCGCTCTGTCCAAAAACTTGGTTCCAAGGGCTCCCCTGTCTGGCGAAACAATTACTGCAATAGGGTTCGATGGAACACCTTCTCTAAGCCCATTGTCTTAACCCCTTACATTTCATGTCGATAAGTTCATTGCCCCATGTCCGTTTCTATTATCTCTAAATACACCAGATAATATTATGGGACATGATATGCTGAAGCATTTTCGTGCAACAATACGCTGTGCCCCTGGAGGGGTGCGGGTTATTTTGAATGAGAACTACCCAGAAATTGAGAGATCATGCCTTATGCAAGAGGCCGATGCATTAGCTTCCCTTCCAAGCACGTTATGGGCTACTTCCGATACTGATGTAGGTCAAATGATTATTCCTTCTGTGCGCATTACTGAAAAGGAGGGAGTGACTTTACCTCGTGTCCCTCAGTAAAAAATCTCCAGAGAAGGCGAAATAGCTTTGATACATATTGTGAATGATTTGATAACGGCAGGGGTGGTGGAGGAAGTTCCCTACAATATATGCAACAGTCCAATTCTTCCGATCCTAAAGAAAGATACAGATACTAAGATCTATCATTTTATTATTGATTTGAGGGAAATTAATAAGATAGTTGTACCCCAGTATCCAGTAGTGTCCGACATTACCACATTACTTACTTTGGTTCCACCCACATCTACTACATTTACGGTGATCGATTTGAAAAATGCTTTCTTTTCGATCCCCATTCATCCTGATAGCCGATATCTGTTCGGCTTTACATTAAATATTAAATCTTGTAGATTTTGTCGAGTTCCTCAAGGTTACACAGAAAGTCCTAACATTTACAGCCAGGCTTTGAAAAGACATCTTGATTCTTTTGAATTGCAGTCTGGGGTGGCACTTATCCAATATGTCGATGACATTTTGCTTGCGGCAGATACGCAGGAGCAATGCGAGGAAAGTACACTCTCCCTGCTTTCTTTCCTTGCTGAACACAATCACAAGGTTTCACGAAAGAAGCTACAATATTGTAGACCAAAGGTGACCTACCTCGGTCATCTTTTGTCTAAGGAGGGACGTGTATTGACATCAGATCGAATTCAAGCAATTTTAGATACACCAGTCCCTTGCACTCAGAAGGATGTTCGCGCTTTCCTAGGTTTGACGTCCTTTTGTAGGCAATGGATACTAGGATTTTCGTACATTGTAAAACCTTTGTTAGCATTGCTGTCCAAAACAGCACCAATTCCCCTTGAATGGATGGATGAATGTCAGAATGCTTTTGAACAATTGAGACAAGCTCTTTGTTCTGCGCCAGTGTTAAGTACACCAGATTATACAAAGCTCTTTACACTGTATGTACATGAGAAGGATGGGTGCGCATTGTCAGTCTTAGTGCAGTTACACGGAGACAAACAGAGGCCTTGTGCGTATTTTTCAGCAGTACTCGATCCTGTGGCTCGAGGACTGCCTGGATGCTTTCGAGCAGTTGCAGCAACAGCAGTAGCTATACGTCAGAGTGAGGGAATAGTCTTGTCGCACAAATTGTTGGTGTTAGTTCCCCATGCGGTAGATGCGCTATTGAATCAAACGAAAACGCAGCATCTAACCAGTGCCCGTTTAACGGGATATGAGTTAACACTGTTGGCGCCACACATTACATTGAAGAGGTGCGCCACTCTGAACCCTGCTACTTTATTGCCATATCCTGTTACTGAGACCCAGGAGGAAGAACAACATGACTGTGTTTTTCTGACTGACGAACAAACAAAGGGTCGTGTTGATTTACAGGACACGCCACTTTCAAATGTAGACGGGGAACTGTGGGTTGATGGATCGTGTGTGAGATTGCCAGATGGTACGGCTTCCGCAGCCTATGCGATCACGACACTTAAAACAGTGGTAGAAACAGCACGAATACCGCAAAAATCGGCCCAAGCAGCTGAATTGATAGCCTTAACTAAAGCATGTGAGTTAAGTGCTGGTTTAAGTGTGAATATCTATACAGATGGCTGTTACGCTTTTGGAGTAGTGCACGATTTCGGCCTACTCTGGAAGGAACGAGGGTTTATGACCTCACACGGAACACATATCATGCATGGAGAGTTGGTATGTGACCTCCTGAATGCACTATTATGTCCAAAGAAGGTTGCAATAATTAAATGTAGTGCACATAAGAAAGTGACAGACAAAATAGGGCAAGGAAACGCTTTTGCAGACCGCATAGCGAGAGAGACTGCCATGTTGAAAAATGACTCCCCTATGTATGTGGTGAGATCACAAGCGGAGCGATGGCATGATGCTAGAGAAGAAATCTTAGATATACAGAAGTCAGCATCTGAAGCAGAACTCGCAAACTGGGCAACAGAGGGAGTACTGGATGATGAGGGTTGTTGGAGAAGCAAAGACATGGAGAAATGGAAATAGCCTGCTGCTTACTAGCAAGCAATGGTTCAAATGATACATGGGCTGGCACATGTTGGAGCTCTTGCAATTACTAAATTGCTTACACGAGTTTGGGAGCATCCTGAGATTGCCAGCACGGCTAGGAGAGTAGTGCAGACCTGTCTGATATGCCTACAGTACAATCCTGCTAAAGGGACCTATACTCCTAAAGGAGGGTTCGTTCCACCTACTGCACCATTCGAAGTACTGCAAATGGACTACATCCAGTTTGAGCGCTGTAATAACCTCAAATATGTCCTAGTGGTGGTGTGTGCCTTCAGTAAATGGATTGAGGCCTACCCCACGAAGGATAATACAGCATGACAACAGCTAAGGTGTTACTGAAAGAGTACTTCCCGCGTTATGGTGTTTGTACATTTTTGTGGAATGATAATCGTCCTCATTTCATTGGGAAAGTAGTGGAGCATGTCCTGAAAGGATTGGGAATAAAACAAAAATGTCATGCTGTATTCCATCCGCAGTCAGCAGGTCTGGTAGAGAGGTACAATGCGACTCTGAAGCTGAAGTTAGCGAAGATCGTGGCATCCACGTCTTTGAAATGGCCGGACGCTTTGCCTTTGGCATTGCTGTCAATTAGATCAGTGCCACATTCCCGATCTGGCCTCACACCCTATGAATTTGTGTTCGGAAGGCCCATGAATATTTGGGGAGTTCCAAAGCCTCGTTTGATACATGATGTGCCTTGTATAATGATGAACGATTATTTGGCACGATTAACAAATGATTTACTTTCTATTCATCAACAGGTTCGAGAAGCGCTCCCCGACAATTCCATTGGAGAGGCTCACAATCTTCGTCCTGGCGACTATGTGATGATCCGAGTGTTTGAGAGATCCAGCAGTTTGGAGCTGAGGTGGCGTGGCCCTGAACAGGTGCTGCTGGCAACACGAACGGCTGTGCGTGTCACGAATAAGAAGCGGTGGATACATTCAACGCACTGCCGACGTGTCTCTCCGGATCTGGTGAGCCCTACTGTGCTGTCTGACTACCGAGACATCTTGGATGCGGAGAGGAGCCCAGCTGTTACGCCTCATGAGCGGAGGGAGCCTTCCCGGACCACACTACTTCTGGTGGAGTGAAGTACAATTTGCGGCCAAGGAAATAATTTCTTTTTGTATTTTTCGTGACTGGTTAGTAACCGTTCTGAGGTTTGTGAAAACGGAAGCCGGGAATATCAAGGGGGGGTGGATCAGTTCTGTCCAGTGTAGTGACACCCGTCTTGAATTTCGGAGAAGAAATCAGCGGCAGCCTCGGTTCTCAGCACTATATTTTTATTTTTTAGTTTGGTCTTTGAGACTTTTTTCTTTGTACTATGGCACCTATGACATTGAGAAATAGAAGAATTTTGGGTGCAGTTCTTTTTGCCATGACAATAGTGGTAATTGAAGTAATAGCTTGGACTATAGAAAAACTGTTCCCTGCACGGGAATATTTACTGCCTACCACTCCAATTCCATCCGAACATTTCCATTTTACTTTGCCCTATCACGAAGCGAGACATAGACAGACTTATTTGAATAACAGTTTCATTCAAATTCTACACCATACACACAATATGACAAATACCTTCAATTGTTGGGTATGTGGGATGTTGCCTGGACATCAGAAGAAAGGAGGAACTCCGCTTATCCCTCTTCCCTTTTCTCACAATGGTTCGTGTAATGCTTGGTACACTCTTCTTTTTACCTTACGATGGCCAACAAAAGGTGGACTACTTTTCCGATTGAACAAGGTCTGTTACAACGATCGAGATGGCTATCCACAAGCAGAAGGAACTAAATTCGAATGGGAAGAATATCGGCCGGACAATGTATCTACACCTCGTATCTTCACCAACCAGAGACTTACAAATATGTCTATCTTACATGTGATTACGGTGATTGATACAAAAGCAGATCTTTGTATTAGAAATAAAGGAACAATTCCGGTAGGGAGGAGTGAATGCAATATTACTCTCGCCTTAGATACACCCAATGGTATTTCATTTGTGGCCTCACGAAACACTTACTTTATTTGCGGTAATAAAGGTTATCATCGTCTTTCACTTGGATGGTTAGGCACATGTTATATATCCTTTGTATTGCCCCCTGTATTTATTGCCCCGCCTATGTATCATAATGATTTTGTATTGTATCATGATTTTTTATTGAATAGAGTTAAGAGAACATTGGACATTGATGATGTTGATCAAACAGATACCTCACTACAACAATATGTGGATTTTAATTTAGGCTTGTTCTCTTTTGAGGGTGCTGCTTTAAACAGCAGGAAAATAAGACGGCTAACACGTGTTGTGGAATCAGTTGCTAATGAAACTGCCTCTGCTCTAGGGAATATAACTGAAGAACTTCAGATTACGAGAATTGTTACGCTTCAGAACCGGATGGTTCTGGACGTAGTGTTAGCTGATCGTGTGGGTGCATGCCGCATCATCGGAAGTAGTTGTTGTGTTTACGTCCCTGATAATTCGCCATCTGTGTATGATGCCATTTCTAAATTGCACAAAATTGCTGCTGAAATTCACACTGACAATGGTACATGGACTTTTTCTGGTTGGTTTTGGACACTGCTCAGTACATGGGGTTGGAAACTGTTAATGGTTCTATGCGTGATTATTGGGATATTCTTCTTCTGTTGTTTATGTTTTCAATGTGGCCCTACTTTATGCTCTGTATGTATTACAGCCTGTAATGGACTGGAGTTAAACAAAGAAAAAACCAAAGTAGTACGTTTAGTGGACCCAAAAAAACGTAGTTGCACATGGTCATTTAACGGACGAAGGTGAACGAACAAGGTTCATACAAATACCTTGGAGTAACAATATCCCAGGGGGCAAAACTAACAGACCACAAAACTGCAATACGAGCAAAAGCCCAAAGTCTAATCTTTGCTTACCGGTTGCTAAAAACAAAAATGAATTGCCCGAACTATAGTCACCTCTTGAAGGTCATGTCGGCTCAAATTTTACCATCATTATCTTACGGTCTCGTCACCTGGTGCGGTAAGGAAGGTGACCTGCTAAACGAGCTGCAAACCAAAATCTATAAAGCAGTTTTTAACCTTCCAAAGAGTGCTTCAGCCCCGCAAGTAAGGCTGGAATTCGGTCTGCAAAACTAGAAATATAGGAGCATGAGCGGCTTCATAAAACTGTGTCACAAATTAAGATCTGCAGATCCGGATTCAATGTATTGGTTAAACTGGGAAGTCATAAAAAATAAAGGAGTGACTGGATCCCTTTGCCCTTGGGGAAAATACCTGAAAACCTGCGTGAGAGAGCTGGGACTGGAAGGAATTTGGGAATCTGTGACGGATAAAGCATCCATAAGTAGATTAGCCAATAAGGCAGCAAGGATGAAATCTTTTCAAGATGACAAAGCGTTACTTCTCAAGCGGCGACATGGTTGGACCATAATCAACTCCTTCAAAGCTGGACGACCGCACGCATATTTAACCTCTCATTTTAATGTGCACATAAAAAGAGCTTTTCCAGCCTATAGGATGGGTATGCACATTTCGAAAGACTTAGTACCATCCTGGAAAGATAAACACCAGACTGAGAGTTGTAGACTTTGTGGCTATAAAACGGATTCATTAGCCCACTTTTTGTGCGTCTGTCCGGCTCTCCTGATACAACGTCGAAGATTACTAAAACAGATCTGCAACGAGTTAAAAATCCGCACCTGCAGGCAAGCGGTAACTTGTTGGCTAGGAGGGAGTTCAATTATTTTTGCATGCTGGGGAATAAAATTCCTGGCAGAAGTGAATAAATGCCTGAGTCTTGTGCAACAAGGACATGATGAAATAGCCTTGATCCCTATAACTGGTAAACTTTGCATAAACATGTAATAATCATTTTGACCTCTTAACGCCGGCGGGTGTTTCCCTGAAAGAAACCCATTTTAAAACTGTGTTATTTCATTTTAGCAAATGAAGAGTCCAATCTTTTTTAGTAGCATTTATTTTTTTTGTATAATATTGACTGTGGAAATTGTAATGATTTTAATTAATTATGCAATAAACCTCTTTGACTTTGACTTTGACTACAGCCTGTATCCCATCCAAACTAGCTATTGCTAAAAATGTACAGATGAGTAATGCTGAAGTAATGAAAATTATGATTATTGATATTGACGATGAACATCCGGATTACTTCCATTATGAGGTAGCTTCAGCTAAACGCTAAAAGGGCCGTCTGTTGTAATTTGGCAGTACCTGAGTTAGCGTTTAGCTCAGTTACACGAGCTCTTACTGTTAACTTGACCAAATGTTCGGGGGCCATTTTGTATTTGGTGGCTTCCATTTTGTATGAACATGCGGCCTCGTGGTCAGTATGCCCTTTCGTCCTTCCTCCATGCCAATGAACCTTTACCCTGCCCAGCAACAGGCTATTTTTAGCAATGGTCAGTCTCACTCATATGTACACCTGATCTCTGGACTAACGAGTGGTCACTCCTTAGGAATGTTCCCCAAACTGAACAGTGGTATTAAGCCCCTCCCACATGCTGGCTGTGTTCCAAAAATGTCCTTATATGTACCTAAAACTGTTCACATGTATACCGCCTACCTTTTTATTGCGTTAAACTGTATAAAAGAGGTCGCGCACCGATGATCGGTGTGATACTTCTTGCATTGCCGAAGGGTGCTGTAGGAATGTACCACCACCCCATGGGGTCCTAATAAACTTGTCTTTTGCATTTCCAGTTTCCGTGCCAATTTCCGTTATATGGTGTTCGAGAGATTTTGCAGAGTATGTAGGCCTGACAGAACCCGATACCTCACAATGGGCCCAGTGTTGTAATTTTTCAGCCCTAACACCCAGAGTGGGAACTTAGTGCACTTGCATTGCTTGCTTAGATGTGGTAGCCATTTCTCAGGCTCCCACTGCGCAATCCGACACACAGTAAGAGTAATGAGCTGAGTATCCAAAGACCCACATCCCTTCCAAGGCAGTGGGTACTTTGCGCGTCTGCAGCCTTTCCTATGTTTCATCTTTTTTATCTTCTACTCAATCAACACATCATCAACACATATACACACCGACTTGCTGCCTTTTTTGGCTGGGATTATCATTTATACTTCAATTTCATATTCTGATTCAAAATCAAGGCCCTTTATTGAGCCTTTTTTTTTTGTAGCTACTACCCCGGCAGAAGGCAGTGGGAAATTTGGGCACTTGTTGCCATTCTTGGCTGGGGTTATCAATTATTGTTCAATTCCGTATTCTGATTCAAAGTCAAGGCCCTTTATCAAGCCTTTTTGTTGTAACTATTTCCCCGGCTGAAGGAAGTGGGTAATTTGCACACTTACGGCCTTTCTAACTTTTTACATTATTCATCTTACACTCAATCAACACATCATCCACACCTACACACACCTACTTTTTGCCTTTCTTGGCTATGGTTATCAACTATTCTTCTATTTCATATTTGTATTCAAAGTGCAGGCCCTTTATCGAGCCTTTTTGTTGTAACAACTACCCCGGCCGAAGGCAGAAAGAAATGTTCACACTTGCTGCCTTTCTTGGATCGAGTTATCAATTATTCTTGAATTTCATATTCTGATTCAAAGTCAAGGCCCTTTATCAAGCCTTTTTGTTGTAGCTACTTCCCCGGCCGAAGGCTATTGGAAATTTGCACACTTTCTGCCTTTCTTGGCTGGGGTTATCAATTATTCTTCAAGTAATTCTAATTCAAAGTGCCGGCCCTTTATTGAGCCTTCTTGGTAACTACTACCCATGAATGGCAGTGGGTAATTTGCACACTTGCGTCCTTTCTTGTGTCCGTTCTACCGCACAGTGTGTTTACTTAGTGCACTTGCATTGCTTGCTTAGATCTGCTAGCCGTTTCTCAGGCTCCCACTGCGGAATCCGACGCACAGTCTGTATAATGAGCTGGGTATCCAAAGATCCACTTCCCTTACAAGACAGTGGGTCATTTACGCGTCTGCTGCCTTTCTTATTTTTCACTTTTTTTATCTTCCACTCAATCAACACATCATCCACACATACACACACCTACTTGCTGTCTTTTTGGCTGGGATTATCAATTATTCTTTAATTTCATGTTCTGATTCAAAATCATGGCCCTTTAACAAGCCTTTTTGTTGTAGCTACTACCTGGCCGAAGGCTGGGGGAAATTGGCGCACTTGCTGCCTTTCTTGGCTGGGGTTATCAATTATTGTTCAATTCCATATTCTGATTCAAAGTCAAGGCCCTTCATCGAGCCTTTTTGTTGTAACTACTTCCCCGGCTGAAGGCAGTGGGTAATTTGAACACTTACAGCCTTTCAAATGTTTTACCTTATTCATCTTACACTCAATCAACACATCATCCACACGTACACACACCTACTTGCTTCTTTTTTGGCTATGGTTATCAACTATTCTTCTATTTCATATTCCTATTCAAAGTGCAAGCCCTTTATCGAGCCTTTTTGTTGTAACAACTACCCCGGCCGAAGGCAGTAAGAAATTTGCACACTTGCTGCCTTTTTTGGCTGGGGTTATCCATTATTCTTGAATTTCCTATTCTGATTCAAAGTCAAGGCCCTTTATCGAGCCTTTTGTTGTAGCTACTTCCCCAGCCGAAGGCTATGGGAAATTTGCACACTTGCTGCCTTTCTTGGCTGGGGTTATCAATTATTCTTCAAGTAATTCAAATTCAAAGTGCAGGCCCTTTATTGAGCCTTCTAGGTAACTACTACCCATGAATGGCAGTGGGTAATTTACACACTTGCGTCCTTTCTTGCGTCCTTTCTACCGCACATTGTGTGTACTTTGTGCACTTGCTTAACTCCTTAGATGTGATACCCGTTTCTCAGGCTCCCACTGCAGAATCCGACTCGCAGTCTGTAACGGACTGGAAAACCAAACACCCATTTCCTTTACAAGACAGTGGGTCGTTTGCGTGTCTACTGCCTTTCTTAATTTTCACCTTATTCTGCATCCACTAGCTTAAACACAACTACCTGCTGACTATCTTGGCTGCCTTTGCCAAGTATTATTGTAATTCAAAGTAAAGGCCCTGCAATGGGCCCAGTGTAGTAATTTTTCAGCCCTAACATCCAGAGTGGGAACTTAGTGCACTTGCATTGCTTGCTTAGATGTGGTAGCCATTTCTCAGGCTCCCACTGTGTAATCCGACACACAGTCTGTGTAATGAGCTGGGTATCCAAAGACCTACTTCCCTTCCAAGGCAGTGGGTACTTTGCGCGTCTGCAGCCTTTCTTATTTTTCACCTTTATCTTCTACTCAATCAATACATCATCAACACATATACACACCTACTTGCTGCCTTTTTTGGCTGGGATTATAATTTATTCTTCAATTTCATATTCTGATTCAAAATCAAGGCACTTTATTGAGCCTTTTTTTTGTAGCTACTACCCCGGCCGAAGGCAGTGGGAAATTTGGGCACTTGTTGCCATTCTTGGCTGGGGTTATCAATTATTGTTCAATTCCGTATTCTGATTCAAAGTCAAGGCCCTTTATCAAGCCTTTTTGTTGTAACTACTTCCCCGGCTGAAGGAAGTGGGTAATTTGCACACTTACAGCCTTTCTTATTTTTTACCTTATTCATCTTACACTCAATCAACACATCATCCACACCTACACACACCTACTTGTTGCCTTTCTTGGCTATGGTTATCAACTATTCTTCTATTTCATATTCCTATTCAAAGTGCAAGCCCTTTATCGAGCCTTTTTGTTGTAACAACTACCCCGGCCGAAGGCAGTAAGAAATTTGCAAACTTGCTGCCTTTCTTGGCTGGGGTTATCAATTATTCTTGAATTTCCTATTCTGATTCAAAGTCAAGGCCCTTTATCGAGCCTTTTTGTTGTAGCTACTACCCCGGCCGAAGCAGTGGGAATTTTGCACACTTGCTGCCTTTCTTGGCTGAGGTTATCAATTATTCTTCAAGTAATTCAAATTCAAAGTGCAGGCCCTTTATTGAGCATTCTAGGTAACTACTACCCGTGAATGGCAGTGGGTAATTTGCACACTTGCGTCCTTTCTTGCGTCCTTTCTACCGCACATTGTGTGTACTTTGTGCACTTGCTTAACTCCTTAGATGTGATACCCGTTTCTCAGGCTCCCACTGTGGAATCCGAATCGCAGTCTGTAATGGACTGGAAAACCAAACACCCATTTCCTTTACAAGACAGTGGGTCGTTTGCGTGTCTACTGCCTTTCTTAATTTTCACCTTATTCTGCATCCACTAGCTTAAACACAACTACCTGCTGACTATCTTGGCTGCCTTTGCCAAGTATTATTGTAATTTAAAGTAAAGGCCCTGCAATGGGCCCAGTGTTGTAATTTTTCAGCCCTAACATCCAGAGTGGGAACTTAGTGCACTTGCATTGCTTGCTTAGATGTGGTAGCCATTTCTCAGGCTCCCACTGCGTAATCCGACACACAGTCTGTGTAATGAGCTGGGTATCCAAAGACCTACTTCCCTTCCAAGGCAGTGGGTACTTTGCGCGTCTGCAGCCTTTCTTATTTTTCACCTTTATCTTCTACTCAATCAACACATCATTAACACATATACACACCTACTTGCTGCCTTTTTTATTGCTGGGATTATAATTTATTCTTCAATTTCATATTCTGATTCAAAATCAAGGCACTTTATTGAGCCTTTTTTTTTTAGCTACTACCCCGTCCGAAGGCAGTGGGAAATTTGGGCACTTGTTGCCATTCTTGGCTGGGGTTAACAATTATTGTTCAATTCCGTATTCTGATTCAAAGTCAAGGCCCTTTATCAAGCCTTTTTGTTGTAACTACTTCCCCGGCTGAAGGAAGTGGGTAATTTGCACACTTACAGCCTTTCTTATGTTTTACCTTATTCATCTTACACTCAATCAACACATCATCCACACCTACACACACCTACGTGTTGCCTTTCTTGGCTATGGTTATCAACTATTCTTCTATTTCATATTCGTATTCAAAGTGCAGGCCCTTTATCGAGCCTTTTTGTTGTAACAACTACCCCGGCCAAAGGCAGAAAGAACTTTTCACACTTGCTGCCTTGCTTGGCTGGGGTTATCAATTATTCTTGAATTTCATATTCTGATTCAAAGTCAAGACCCTTTATCAAGCATTTCTGTTGTAGCTACTACCCCGGCCGAAGGCAGTGGGAAATTTGGGCACTTGCGGCCATTCTAGGCGGCGGTTATCAATTATCTTTTAATTCCATATTCTGATTCAAAGTCAAGGCCCTTTATTGAGTCTTTTTGTTGTAGCTACTACCCCGACCGAAGGCAGTGGGAAATTTGCACACTTGCTGCCTTTCTTGGCTGGGGTTATCATTTATTCTTCAAGTAATTCAAATTCAAAGTGCAGGCCCTTTATTGAGCCTTCTTGGTAACTACTACCCGTGAATGGCAGTGGGTAATTTGCACACTTCCGACCTTTCTTGTGTCCTTTCTACCGCACAGTGTGTGTATTTAGTGTACTTGCATTGCTTGCTTAGATCTGCTAGCCGTTTCTCAGGCTCCCACTGCGGAATCCGATGCACAGTCTGTATAATGAGCTGGGTATCCAAAGATCCACTTCCCTTACAAGACAGTGGGTCGTTTACGCATCTGCTGCCTTTCTTATTTTTCACCTTTTTTATCTTCCACTCAATCAACACATCATCCACACATACACACACCTACTTGCTGCCTTTTTTGCCAGGGATCATCAATTATTCTTTAATTTCATATTCTGATTCAAAATCAAGGCCCTTTATCGAGGCTTTTTGTTGTAGCTACTACCCTGGCCGAAGGCTGGGGGAAATTTGCGCACATGCTGACTTTCTTGGCTGGGGTTATCAATTATTGTTCAATTCCATATTCTGATTCAAAGTCAAGGCCCTTCATCGAGCCTTTTTGTTGTAACTACTTCCCCGGCTGAAGGCAGTGGGTAATTTGAACACTTACAGCCTTTCAAATTTTTTACATTATTCATCTTACACACAATCAACACATCATCCACACGTACACACACCTACTTGCTGCCTTTTTTTGGCTATGGTTATCAACTATTCTTCTATTTCATATTCCTATTCAAAGTGCAAGCCCATTATCGAGCCTTTTTGTTGTAACAACTACCCCGGCAGAAGGCAGTAAGAAATTTGCAAACTTGCTGCCTTTCTTGGCTGGGGTTATCAATTATTCTTGAATTTCCTATTCTGATTCAAAGTCAAGGCCGTTTATCGAGCCTTTTTGTTGTAGCTACTACCCCGGCCGAAGCAGTGGGATTTTTGCACACTTGCTGCCTTTCTTGGCTGAGGTTATCAATTATTCTTCAAGTAATTCAAATTCAAAGTGCAGGCCCTTTATTGAGCATTCTAGGTAACTACTACCCGTGAATGGCAGTGGGTAATTTGCACACTTGCGTCCTTTCTTGCGTCCTTTCTACCGCACATTGTGTGTACTTTGTGCACTTGCTTAACTCCTTAGATATGATACCCGTTTCTCAGGCTCCCACTGCGGAATCCGACTCGCAGTCTGTAGTGGACTGGAAAACCAAACACCCATTTCCTTTACAAGGCAGTGGGTCGTTTGCGTGTCTGCTGCCTTTCTTAATTTTCACCTTATTCTGCATCCACTAGCTTAAACACAACTACCTGCTGACTATCTTGGCTGCCTTTGACAAGTATTTTTCTAATTCAAAGTAGAGGCCCTGCAATGGGCCTGGTGTTGTAATTTTTCAGCCCTAACACCCAGAGTGGGAACTTAGTGAACTTGCATTGCTTGCTTACATGTGGTAGCCATTACTCAGGCTCCCACTGCGTAATCCGACACACAGTCTGGAAATGAGCTGGGTATCCAAAGACCCACTTCCCTTCCAAGGCAGTGGGTACTTTGCGTGTCTGAAGCCTTTCTTATTTTTCACCTTTTTTATCTTCTACTCAATCAACACATCATCAACAAATATACACACCTACTTGCTGCCTTTTTTGGCTGTGATTATCAATTATTCTTCAATTTCATATTCTGATTCAAAATCAAGGGCCTTTATTGAGCCTTTTTGTTGTAGCTACTACCCCGGCCGAAGGCAGTGGGAAATTTGCGCACTTGCTGCCTTTCTTGGCTGGGGTTATCAATTATTGTTAAATTCCATATTCTGATTCAAAGTCAAGGCCCTTTATCAAGCCTTTTTGTTGTAACTACTTCCCCGGCTGAAGGCAGTGGGTAATTTGCACACTTGCAGCCTTTCCTATTTTTTACCTTATTCATCTTACACTCAATCAACACGTAATCCACACGTGCACACACCTACTTGCTGCTTTCTTGGCTATGGTTATCAACTATTCTTCTATTTCATATTCGTATTCAAAGTGCAAGCCCCTTATTGAGCCATTTTGTTGTAACAACTACCCCGGCCGAAGGCAGTAAGACATTTTCACACTTGCTGCCTTGCTTGGCTGGGGTTATCAATTATTCTTGAATTTCATATTCTGATTCAAAGTCAAGACCCTTTATCAAGCATTTCTGTTGTAGCTACTACCCCGGCCGAAGGCAGTGGGAAATTTGGGCACTTGCTGCCATTCTTGGCGGGGGTTATCAATTATTGTTTAATTCCATATTCTGATTCAAAGTCAAGGCCCTTTATTGAGTCTTTTTGTTGTAGCTACTACCCTGACCGAAGGCAGTGGGAAATTTGCACACTTGCTGCCTTTCTTGGCTGGGGTTATCATTTATTCTTCAAGTAATTCAAATTCAAAGTGCAGGCCCTTTATTGAGCCTTCTTGGTAACTACTACCCGTGAATGGCAGTGGGTAATTTGCACACTTCCGACCTTTCTTGTGTCCTTTCTACCGCACAGTGTGTGTATTTGTGATGTATTTCTATAGGTACTGTATCAATCCCCCTATTCCTTACCCTGGTTTGGTTAATAATTAACTAGCAGCCATCCAACGGTGCAAAAACGGTTATCTGATTAAGCCACACCACGGCACAGAAGCGCGTTATCTGATTAGGTCATAACGCATGCCATCTAATTAGGCAAGCACTATTCCTCCAGCCCCTGATAAGGAATACGGAGTTCTCAAAACAAATCAAACCTACAGAGACCTGGGAAATTCCCGTAGCCATTGTTTTGATTTCACCGAGAACTTCAGTAAAAGAATGTGCGAACAAACCCGTTCGTATGACATCCTTATTGACGTATATATGTCCATCCTTACGTCAATCTCGGCACCTTTCAGGTATAAATATTACCGACATTGCCTTAAGCAAACACACGCGGTGGTGACGAGATTGGAGCAGCGAGACTTGCCGAGGAGCCCAGCAGAGAGCGAAGCCCACAGGCGCTGCCCCGCCTTCCTGACGCGCTGAGAACGAGACGCTGCCTTTCTCCTGCCGAGAAATCCAGCTCCGGCGCTTCCACGCAGCCCTCGCAGGCAGCTGGAATATCAAGACCTGGGATAAGAGATACCAGCCCTTCAACATTCTAGATCTCAGGTACAGAAATGAATAACCCCTTGCAGAGAATTCTTGAGTCAGTCCCTTGGCAAAACAAACTTAACTTAAACTGCTACTTATCTACTCCCGCCCACGTATTAGGCTTAGGTCAGGTACACTGGGGTAGGCGTGGTTAGAAGCACCAGTTGAGTACGATTAGTCAAATGTATATATGTATGTATCTATTTTATCCATTTTAAAGTATCATATGGCTCAGAAACCATATCAATGCTTTTTCAGTATTATTTTATAATTCTGTCTTTACTGTATGCACTTTACTTAACTATAAGTATTGCAATAATAGCGATTCATTTCTCTTGTACGAGAAAAGAGACTGATCAATAAATACCATCTTTTATTGAACACGCCCGTCTCTTCCTTTTCTCTACAATCTGGTGAAACTAAGAATGCACGTACTGACTGAGTAAAATAAGTTGTCTTTTGTTTTCGCACGACTCTAGAGATACACTCTTGATTAGGGGAGAGCAAAGTTGTCATGTTCTATGGTTGTCAGAAACTAAATCCCTTCTTGTCTATCCAGGGAGGTTAAAATCCTCCTTGCCTATTCGAGAAAGTTTCTAGTGAACTCTGAGCTAGCTGGCAAACACAAAACTTTAAGTCTAATATCGTCAGTAGAAGACCTAGTTAACCTCCGTCCTAGGTCTATACTATTGAAGATATTATTCCAATGCGCAGAGCCTATTGGGATAATAGGAACTACACTACATGGCGCCCAACGTTTGGATAGGCGATAAAACTAATGCAAGACATTAGAGTAACTCAGTCGTGCTTTTTCACACAGAGCCCCTTTTTTCCCATAATACTCCAAAGACGTCTGGAGTGGGTGAAAGGTCATATCCGCCAAACTTCGCAGGAGGAGACTCCTATGTAAGGATCTTGGTTTATTCAACGTTGAAGGATACACTGTTCCAAAATATTGTGCATCTAATCTTTGTTTCCGTGGAAACCTGATCTGCAAACAAACAAAATAACCTTTCTAACAGTAACATGTCGGACAGTGAAGTAGAAAGGGAAACAGCTAGAATAGCAGCTGAACTCATAGCAGCTGATAATACTCTGCTGGAAAATGACCCGGATATAATACTCATCCCGGTCAACATAAGGAAATCTATGACTTTAAAACTTATAGAAAATGGACTGACATCGAGAGGTGGTACAGTCATATTCGTAATAGAGGCACACGAATATCGGCAGACAGAGTTATTCTATTCATGGATAAACTTTCCAGCAGCAAACGCTGTAACAAAGGACTTCCACTATTACAAAATAGAGGAACCTCCTAATGAGTACACTCCTTTCGAGGAGGTGGAAATACCACTCAAATTCCAAGAGCACCTGCTCTTGTTTAATGGCGCCCTAAAACATAATAATCACATCACCAGGCTCGGTCCACTAGGTAGACCAGGAGCGACGTGGCCGGTCCTAGCCGGATACACACCACATCCAGATATTGAAGAAATGCATGCAGCAGACCTTTTAGCACAGCTAAAACAATTAATAAAAATACATAGACAATTAGTCCAATATGTAATGCGGACTTCAACAGTCCAACCAGCAATTAAAATTCCACAGCTGACCCCTCATCAGGGGAACACAAATAAAATTACACCACAGAACATACAGTCCTGTCTAGGTAAAGTGCCCGCAAAACGGGAACAAATTCCTTTCCGGCTAGCACAAAAAATCACTCAAATAGAGGCGGTGTTTCCAGATACCACCTCTGTTGAGAAACACAGGATTCTGACTATCTGTCTTCCAATGGGAATCGCACCACACGTGGAGGACTGTGACACTTGGGGAACAGTCTTTGATTCCATTTACACGAAAACACATGGTGTACCATCCATGTCAGTAATACCAGATGTGCTAAAACAAATTCAAGATGAATACGGTCCAGAACCCGCTTTAACTCTCGGTATGAAATTACTGAAAGACTTCAAGCAGGTCTCGGCAATATTACTAGCCAACATAAAGGGAGAAGCAGCAAATGTGGCGATCCGCCAGAGGTTAAAAGAGACAAATATAGCAGACCAACCATCTGAAATTGCCAGAATCATAGAAAAATCCTATGAAGATCTAGGAAGAGATAGTTTGGGTGGAATACCAGTGAAACCCCAACTAGTTGAAAGTCCTGAAAAGGTATTTATTAAAAATAATTTAAACACTCAAAAAAAGAGCTGGGATGGAAATAAACAATCCAATCCTAAAGAAAAAAGATTCCAGTCCAGAGGAAGGTCTCCTCGGCGGAGAGAAAGATCTCCTGATCAAGGACGCAAGTCTCCCCAAAGGGAGCCCTCTGTGAAAAAATACAACCTTAGAAATAGGGATAATATAAAAAAACCTGATAGATATCAAGATATTGACACACGTCCCTCTCAATCTTTTCAGACTTCCTCGCAGAAATCGGAAAGAAGAGGACGATCAGAACACAGGGAAGAGCACGTCAAGTCCAAAGACTAAAAAATTACAATTTCCAAAAAAGAAGGTAGCCAGTATTAAAGTAATCAACAATGCCGAGAATACTGAGGACACAGCTGAAAAACGGAGAATGGGCTCAGACAATGCTAGACAGCGCAGCAGAAGTGAGCATAGCTCGCAAAGTCCTTATGAATCATCTGGAGACAGTGGACACGAATGAATACATTCAAGTGGAAACTGCAGATACCAGAGTTAGCAAACCTCATAAAATATATGAAATAACATTGCGTATAGAGGGGGATAAGACTAGAAAAATAAGGGGTCTATTATGGGATAATCTCTCCGAGGGCTATGACATCCTTCTAGCTGAACAAGACTGGCCACCCGAGTTTGTCAGGGAGTGCCCACATGGCGAAGAAATAATTATGCCTGCCTTCTCAAATCATATTCCAATTCATAAAAAATATACACTTGCAAGAAAGTGGGCAGTAGCTCAAGCTCCTGCTTTATATAAAAATCATGTGGGATGGGATGAGGACTCTCCTCCTCACAAAATCCAGTTAAAATCACAACCTACTGCACAGAGGCAGTACCAGATTAAGCAAGAGGCTAAAAAACAGGTAAAAGAGATCCTAGATCAACTTGAATACCAGGGGGTGATTGAAACTTGCACCTCACAAATGAACAACCCTTTGTTTCCTGTCTCCAAGCCAGACAATTCATATTGTCTTGTTTTGGACTACAGACACCTTAACTCATGTTGCAAAACCTTTGCAGTACAAAACTCGCATAGTGCTGCACTAATGAATAACATAGTGCGCAAAAAATACAAAACAACATTAGACATCTCTAATGGATTCTTTTGTCAGAATATAGCACCAGAAAGCAGATATTTGACGGCGTTCTCAATAAATGGCGCGCAAAAAAATTTCTGTTGTTTGCCCCAGGGGTTCAAGAACAGCCCAGGATTATTCTCAGCGAGAGTAACAGAATTACTACAAACATATGATGACGAGGCATTATCTTATGTCGACGACATCTATCTAACAGACGATGACTTGGATACTCACTTGAAGAGAGTGAACACCATAATACTTGGGTTCGCAGCAGAGGGTTACAAATTCAACTTTAAAAAATCAAGAATTGCCCATCTAACAGTCCTGTTTATAGGATATGAACTATCAAGTGAAGGCAAAAGCCTGGCTGACAATTTCCTAGAGAAATGTGCTGTAATCCAAGCACCTAGAACACTAAAAAACCTACAATCAATTCTAGGCTTCCTAAATTTCGGAAGAACCTACATTATAAATTACGCAGAAAGGGTCAAACCCCTTTATGATCTAATAAAACCAGATTTTAAAAGAATCAATTGGACTCAAAAACACACAGAAATTTTGAGATCTTTACAAACAGACATGTTAATTAAAACAAAATTACAAACACGTGATAACACACGCAACCTTGTGATTCGAGTCATCCCAGGAAGATGCGGATTCACATACCTGACCTCTAATGAGGGAGAAAAGGTACCAATTGCATACAAATCACACTTGTACACAGAAGCTGAAAAACGTTCAGCATTAAAGAAAACATTGTTCATGCGGTTCAAACGGCTGTAGCAAGAGAAAAAGACCAAGCTGACGGTAGACGTATTACAGTCAGAACAGCAGAATCAGCCTTTGAGGCATCAACAACCCCATGTAATTTACCAACTACAGCATTGAATCCAGAATGGATACAATGGGTAAATTCAATTGCTACGGACAAAATAAAATACTATTTTGATCCAGAACTGAAAGAATTAAAATATCTAGAATATGAGAGACAATACCCTCTGCCAATTGACATTCTGCCCTTACAACAGTACGCCTGTGTAATTTATACAGACGGCCATGCTCAACCACCTGGGTGGGGAGAACAAGCATACAACCCCACATGTGAAATTACAAAAGAAGTATGGCGTGGAGGAAAACTGAGACCTCTATTAATAAAAACACACTCAGTAGAAACTAATTCAGAACAACAGACTGAAATAATAGCATTGAAAATGGCGCTGGATAATGCCGATCGCGAATTCCCGACACTTATAGCGTCCGATTCGCATTACTGCGTCAAATCATACAATAACGATTTGCAGAAATGGATTCAGAATGGTTACAAAGATGACACAGGTGCCACAATAAAGCAGAAAGCGCTTTGGGAACAAGTAAGTCTTTTAAAGAAAGAACTACAAAAAACTCACGTTGCAGGGAATTCATTGGCTGAGACAGGCACAGCGGTGGCAACTAAATCGGCTTCCGTAGCTAAAAAAAGCGTACAGTAAAATACATTGACGGTGAAACAGTGCTGGCGGTGAAAACGTCATCAAAGGGCGACTGCTCAGCGCTACCGATCAATTACCCACTCAACTATACATACATAATCGATGCAAACTCCGTTCCTTTTGCTCGAATCCCTGGAGTGGGGGATAGAGTAACTCCAAACATGGACAGGAGAAGCTTGTTAATAGCGGACGCACACATGGGTGAGGGTCTTAGTCACCTCAAGCTTAAAGATTCTCTGGAAGAATTACAATCAGTGTACTGGTGGCCAGGCATGAGCCTGCATCACCACATTTTTGTAAAAAACTGCCCAGACTGCAACAGAGATCGCAGCGGCGAGAGAAACGGTGTATTAACATGGCGTTTCACTCCAGAAGGGCTAGACAATAGTCAATAAAACGAAAAAAAAAAAAAAGCGTCATATTAACATAAAAAGACTAATTTTCACTTATAATGTAGACCCCAGCGCTCGGCTGACGTCTGAACTGTTATAAAAAGATTTGCGAGTCTATAATGGCATATACGCTAGGAGCATGCTACGTTTGAAACAATATTTGCCCCTTCAACCCTCAAGCTTATGGGGAGGTATGGCCAAATGAGCATTGCATAGCGGGACTCTTCTCACTTCCTTCCTGAGGGATACGGGATGGTGTAAAGAAAAAACCAAGGCATAGAGCAATCTATAACAGCAAAGGTATTAGGTTCGGGAGCTGGGTGGGTCAAACATCTAATAAGTGTCCAACGTAGTCTAAATAACCTGCCAAGAGATTCTCTGAGGGGATTCAGTCCGTACGAACTATTGTTCGGGACTAGAATGATGATCCAAGATCTTGACAGTCAGACTTCAGTGGTTAAAGACAAAAGCTTTGATATCAAAGATCGTTTGGCTATTTTGCAGGACTTAAATGAAACAAGAAAAGACCTGAGCAACATAAAGTTGAAACAACAGCCAACGACCACTGAAGAGAAACCACCTGTCCCAGCAAGACCTGTCTGGATTCCAAAAGTCGGGGATCTAGTCAGAGAGAAGATCGCGGTAAAGAAGGAATTTGGGCCTTCTTACAGGAAAGCAGTTCCTGTCTTGTCTATAAACGGGACAAGATCAGTAGTACTACCGCCCCTTGCTGGTAAAAAGGAGAACATAGTTGTATCCATCGACTTTGTAAAACCACAATCATGTGGCCGATAACAAACAGTAGGCCAAGTGGACTCCCAAGAAGTAGTAGAACACCGATGTTTGCTACAAATCCAGAGGTTCAAACTAAGAGGCTAATCACATTTGAAATGCCCACAGAACATCAACAAGGAATATGCAACAAAGCAATGGAACTTGAACCTCTTAAAACCCAAATAAAAACATTTAGTAGAGACACACCAACCTACAATGAAGTAACATATGAGTATGCTGATAAAACAAAGGAAACTTCTAGAACAAAAAGTAATCCAGAAGCAATTGGAACAATTGACAGAACAGCATCCGGCTACTTCATCAACTTTGATGACTCATCTGAAGATCTGAGTGAATCTAAGAAACAGCCATCAATAAAAACTTTTAAAGATAAAGCTAAGGAACTTTTTCAACAGCTGAAAGAAACCTATCTGATTTCTCCATGGATTGAATTTTGGGTGGCCTTAGGTGCATTTTTCCTCATACTTTGGCTCATCATGGTACTATGCTTGGGACATTTCATTGAAGGAAAATATGCTAAAATGGACACAGTAAGCCAGAAAATCAACTTGGTCCTTAAACCACACACATCTTCACACGTCGAGAAAAGAGAACTTTCTTCAGTGAACTTCACAGCCAATCCTATACCAGGCGGTGTAGCATGGGACAAAACTGATTATGAAATCTATGGTCCGGTTGAAATCCTGAAGTATCTACACCAATTCAAGATCTCATTGAGTGACTTTGTAAAACCAAGCACATTTGCTGATGATTGGGACTTTGAAAGTATTAATGATATGATGTCTGATCTTGTGATGTCTGCTAAATTTACAGAACATGATTATTTGCAGGGTTCGTCTAATTATGATCAAATGTTCTGCTACAACCACTATGGTAACCATTATCTACACAAATCTGCACAACCTAGAAATGTTTTAAATTATAACCAATGGGAACATTGTGCTACTCCTCCAAAAGGTAGCTCGAAAACAGTTTATGATAAATATTCATACTTTTCAGGGTTTAACACAAGTAATGCAGAAACATTTTATTTCAAATTGTCAAATAAGACAGGTATGAAGACCATGCTTACAAACACAAAATTGATATATTCAGATTCATTTTTTGAGCAAATGAATACATTTGGTTTTGATTTCTGGAACAATAATATTGAAGCAAAAACTGTTTAGGGTACAAGAGATTGGCAAGTACAAGGTATAGAATCATTGTTTAGAGCCTGCATGATCCCAGAACAAATTATATTTTTGAATGACACTATTCAACAAACTACCTGTCTTGGCTTAGCCAAAATCAAAGATTTAAACAAACCATCTATTCCAAAGCCAACAGTGAACGATAATAGCTCTATAGATGTTGAGATAGACATAAAACATATACTAAACCAAAACAGAACACATCCTGAATGGAAACAATGGTTGATCTGGCCCACAGATACAAATAACTGTCAAGATGGATTCCTGAACAAAATACAGGGGTTCACATTGACCAGGCCAGACCCTAGATATTCCCAAAGACAACATCCAGGGATAGTAACCACCTACAGCATGGGCAAGCTCTGCCTTCAATGGCTACAAACGTCCACACTGGCAGAAATTAAGCAACACCTAACTTTACTTACCGAAGGTGCTGACTTGCGTGATTTCATTATGGGACCACGCAAACAGCGTCAAAAACGTTTCATAGCGGCCTCTATATATGCAGCTTATAACGAAGCCTGGAAAGAAACTCAAATTGAGACAGCAGAGAAAATACGGGAAATTGACCATATTAATTTGGAAAAATCACTTTCTGTGGTGGACAATGGGTTAATGACTCTGTCCTCCAGAATATATTCTCTAGACAGCATTGTGTCTTCAGCAATCGATATAATATTGCAAGACTTACTGTTGTTACAACACGGTCAGTCCCAATTGCGTTCTATTGTACAGCTTGGCTGGACGTTACAAAATCTGCGTTCAGGCTATGTGCCTTGGCGTTTAATCAACACAACGTCATTATTTTATATCTTTAACCTTACTGATAAACAAATCAGTATGGCACAGAAGGGTGCTGACTATACAATTCTGAGCATTGAAAAACTTGAGAGATTACCATTGACAATGTCAGAACGACCTGTCATTGAATGGATAATACATGGAATAATAAATATTCCGATAACTACTTTCCAGTTGCAATACTGCCAAAAATATATACAGGCAGGCCAGTATGAAAGGTTGGGTAAAGGGTACATTAAGTCAACATGGAACTTGCCCTATACACACGAATGTGTCAGTAATAAAGGCCAGAAAGTGTTTCTTAGTGGCAATAATTGTGCAAGATCACTAAGCGGTACACTTCTGTGTCAGGGTATTAGCTTGCATGGAGCCTGTGAAGGGACTTCAAATAACCTTTCATGCTACCAGCTAGGCACACCTGCAACACAAATAGAACCATTCTTTAGGAGACTCTCGAACGGGAGTTACATTCTAATAGTAGATCGCAGATGTTGTAGTTTGCTGCCCGGAAAACCTTATCTCATAACCGTGACTAGGAAGGTCATGTGCTGTGGACGGGTATTGTTCCCGAACGATTCCCCAGACAGGGAGGCAAGGTTATGGCCCGATTTGAAAATTGCTTCTATTCGAATTGATACTTTAAGCAGAATGAAGACAGTGCTCCTACAGACGCCGACCAGGCTAACGTCATCAAAAGAAACGTATGATCTCCAAGTTGCAAGGACAACGGCAGAGATTCATGTATTGTTATCAACAAATTCCCCCATACATTTCGCAGAAATACTGAACGAAATCTTAAATATTTCTGATACCAGTGGTGTCTCAAGTGTATTTAAGACAGTGTTTTCAGGAATTTTGACACCATTCAAAGCCATCCTGGGTATTTTTCCAGACTTTGTCCATTCCATCTTTGGCGGACTTCCTCTCCTTTTGGGACTGGTGGCAGGCATCCTATTTTTGATCCTGTTACTTCGCTATGGCAAACCATGTCACAGACAAAACACCTGCGACAAGGGAAGAAACGATCCTAGCCATTGGCTACCGGGACCGCATAACTAGAGTCCTTGGACTAGCACGGCTACGGGACTTGAACATGACTTGGTTTCTTTCATTTAGACCAATGTGGCAACGTTGTGTTATGCCTGTATTAAGGTGCTTGCTATGCGGCGAAGAATGTGTGTTGGACACCTGTTTGACACTACAATCGGATGTGCCATTGGACGCAGAAACCTTGTTGAGTCCGGTAACGGCTCATGCATTGTGCTGCCCCCAGCGGCTACCTATCCTGATGACGGCATTCGTGGAGACTTCACCACTACGATTGAGGGGCAGTGAAGTACGAGATGAAAGCAGCATCGATCAGGTACGACCTTCAGTCAGCTATGCTGATCAAAACATCAATGAACGCAATCATACTCATGAATGCATGGTAACAACTTTTTCAGACTTAGTGGAACTTTCGCAAGAAGCTGTTGACAGTTTTTTCGACAGTCTAAATGATATGATGTTTTCACCAGAGCAGAAGGAATGACTTTGAGCAAACTAGCACACGGAGTTCCCTGCAAACTTGAATTTGGCCTTCAACTTTAAAAGTAGAGCAATGAAATGGAACAATATTTTTTTTCTCCTCTCACCTCCCTCAATTCCAAAATATTTACAATTTTTTGGGACACATATCTTCTGCTTAAAGTAGACATTATTCTTAGAGAACTGACTTTCTATTTTTAGTAGTCAAGAGACAGTAGCTACCCTCTAGAATTTTCATACAAAACTTTATGATTGTGATGAAATGGTCTCGCACTTTTCTTCTGTATAAAAGAGCCATTTCATGTGTAGTTTTCACAATTTATTCATGCTGAGTTTGAAATATGCATTATATGTTTAGCATTATTATACTGCTTGTGCATACAGTACATGTGATTGTGTTTCGTATATTTCATAATTCCAATTTTCAGAATGCATATGAATGTATTTTGGGGTGGTACGGTATACACAAACGCTACTAGTTTCACTATGCCTAGATTTGTAAATATGGACATAGTCTACGTGGAGTGGGTGTGATGTATTTCTATAGGTACTGTATCGATCCCCCTATTCCTGACCCTGGTTTGGTTAATAATTAACTAGCAGCCATCCAACGGTGCAAAAACGGTTATCTGATTAAGCCACACCACGGCAAAGAAGCGCGTTATCTGATTAGGTCATAACGCATGCCATCTAATTAGGCAAGCACTATTCCTCCAGCCCCTGATAAGGAATACGGAGTTCTCAAAACAAATCAAACCTACAGCGACCTGGGAAATTCCCGTAGCCATTGTTTTGATTTCACCGAGAACTTCAGTAAAAGAATGTGCGAACAAACCCGTTCGTATGACATCCTTATTGACGTATATATGTCCATCCTTACGTCAATCTCGGCACCTTTCAGGTATAAATATTACCGACATTGCCTTAAGCAAACACACGCGGTGGTGACGAGATTGGAGCAGCGAGACTTGCCGAGGAGCCCAGCAGAGAGCGAAGCCCACAGGCGCTGCCCCGCCTTCCTGACGCGCTGAGAACGAGACGCTGCCTTTCTCCTGCCGAGAAATCCAGCTCCGGCGCTTCCACGCAGCCCTCGCAGGCAGCTGGAATATCAAGACCTGGGATAAGAGATACCAGCCCTCCAACATTCTAGATCTCAGGTACAGAACTGAATAACCCCTTGCAGAGAATTCTTGAGTCAGTCCCTTGGCAAAACAAACTTAACTTAAACTGCTACTTATCTACTCCCGCCCACGTATTAGGCTTAGGTCAGGTACACTGGGGTAGGCATGGTTAGAAGCACCAGTTGAGTACGATTAGTCAAATGTATATATGTATGTACTTATTTTATCCATTTTAAAGTATCATATGGCTTAGAAACCATATCAATGCTTTTTCAGAATTATTTTATAATTCTGTTATGACTGTATGCACTTTACTTAACTATAAGTATTGCAATAATAACGATTCATTTCTCTTGTACGAGAAAAGAGACTGATCAATAAATACCATCTTTTATTGAACACGCCCGTCTCTTCCTTTTCTCTACAATCTGGTGAAACTAAGAATGCACGTACTGACTGAGTAAAATAAGTTGTCTTTTGTTTTCACACAACTCTAGAGATACACTCTTGATTAGGGGAGAGCAAAGTTGTCATGTTCTATGGTTGTCAGAAACTAAATCCCTTCTTGTCTATCCAGGGAGGTTAAAATCCTCCTTGCCTATTCGAGAAAGTTTCTAGTGAACTCTGAGCAAGCTGGCAAACACAAAACTTTAAGTCTAATATCGTCAGTAGAAGACCTAGTTAACCTCCGTCCTAGGTCTATACTATTGAAGATATTATTCCAATGCGCAGAGCCTATTGGGATAATAGGAACTACACTACATATTTAGTGTACTTGCATTGCTTGCTTAGATCTGCTAGCCGTTTCTCAGGCTCCCACTGCGGAATCCGACGCACAGTCTGTATAATGAGCGGGGAATCCAAAGATCCACTTCCCTTACAAGACAGTGGGTCGTTTACGCATCTGCTGCCTTTCTTATTTTTCACCTTTTTTATCTTCCACTCAATCAACACATCATCCACAAATACACACACCTACTTGCTGCCTTTTTTGGCTGACATTATCAATTATTCTTCAATTTCATATTCGGATTCAAAGTCAAGCTCCTTTATCTTGCCTTTTTGTTGTAACTACTTCCCCGGCTGAAGGCAGTGGATAATTTGCACACATGCAGCCTTTCCTATTTTTTACCTTATTCATCTTACACTCAATCTACACATCATCCACACGTACACACACCTACTTGCTGCCTTTTTTGGCTACGTTTATCAACTATTCTTCTATTTCATATTCCTATTCAAAGTGCAAGCCCTTTATCAAGCCTTTTTGTTGTAACAACTACCCCGGCCGAAGGCAGTAAGAAATGTTTACACTTGCTGCCTTTCTTGGCTGGGGTTATCAATTATTCTTGAATTTCATATTCTGATTCAAAGTCAATTCCCTTTATCAAGCCTTTTTGTTGTAGCTACTACCCCGGCCGAAGGCAGTGGGAAATTTGCACACTTGCTGCCTTTCTTGGCTGGGGTTATCAATTATTCTTCAAGTAATTCAAATTCAAAGTGCAGGCCCTTTATTGAGCCTTCTTGGTAACTACTACCCGTGAATGGCAGTGGGTAATTTTCACACTTGCGTCCTTTCTTGCGTCCTTTCTACCGCACATTGTGTGTACGTTGTGCACTTGCTTAACTCCTTAGATGTGATACCCGTTTCTCAGGCTTCCACTGCGGAATCCGACTCGCAGTCTGTAATGGACTGGAAAACCAAACACCCATTTCTTTTACACCTTATTCTGCATAGACTAGCTGAAACACAACGACCTGCTGACTATCTTGGCTGCCTTTGCCAAGTATTATTCTAATTCAAAATAGAGGCCCTGAAATGGGCCCAGTGTCGTATTTTTTCAGCCCTTACACCCAGAGTGGGAACTTACAGCCTGATTCATCAAGCCACAATCGGCTCGCAAAGGGCCAGATTCTGAGAATCTGCATAACTCCCCCTTTTGGCCCATAGGAATGAATGGGGAGTTATTCCTTATTTGCGATTAGCAATTTGCTAATCGCAAATAAGGAATGTGTAGGAATCGCATTGCTTCATGCAATTTCTACATGAATCCCATTTTGCAAGTCCTTAATAGCGATTCGTTATGAATCGCTTTTAGGGGCTCGCAAAACGGGAGAATGATGAATCAGGCTGTTAGTGCACTTGCATTGCTTGCTCAGATGTGGTGCCGTTTCTCAGGCTCCCACTGCGGAATTCGACGCACAGTCTGTGTAATGAGCTGGGTATCCAAAGACCCACTTCCCTTCCAAGGCAGTGGGTACTTTGCGGGTCTGCAGCCTTTCTTATTTTTCACCTTTTTTATCTTCTACTCAATCAACACATCATCAACACATATGCACACCTACTTGCTGACTTTTTTGTCTGAGATTATCAATTTTTCTTCAATTTCATATTCTGATTCAAAATCAAGGCCCTTTATTGATTTTTTTTGTTGTAGCTACTAGTGGGAAAATTACCCCTAGTGGGAAAATTACCCCGGCCGAAGGCAGTGGGAAATTTGCGCACTTGCTGCCTTTCTTGGCTGGGGTTATCAATTATTGTTCAATTCCATATTCTGATTCAAAGTCAAGGCCCTTAATCAAGCCTTTTTGTTGTAACTACTTCCCCGGCTGAAGGCAGTGGGTAATTTTCACACTTTCAGCCTTTCTTATTTTTTACGTTATTCATCTTACACTCAATCATCAGATCATCCACACGTGAATAAACCTACTTGCGGCCTTTCTTGGCTATGGTTATCAACTATTCTTCTATTTCATATTCCTATTCAAAGTGCAAGCCCTTTATCGAGCCTTTTTGTTGTAACAACTGGCACCCAGATTCCTACTGGACTGGAACAAAGAACGAAGAAGGTCTGCCCTGGCAATGACTGCACTTGCTGATCGTGGTGGCTGGTAAAGGAGAAGGGACTCTGTGTCAGCTTTTCCCTGCTCAATTTGAAGTTATCGCCGGAGTTCAGCAGAAACAAGAGACTCCAAGGGTCAGGTGGCTCAGTACATGGCCAAAAAAGTTGAAGAACCTGGCTGGGGCAAGTGAGTAGCTTGCATTATTCACACCATCATTAAATGCCACCATGCAGCACCAGAGACCAAAATCCAATGATTATTCAGGTTGACTAAAATGACATATTTACTGTACCTTGTCAAATCTATATCTCCAGAACCCTCTGATAGATCTTTTTTGTTGCACTGGTTACACATGCATAAAAATACAGTCTGTTCCAATAAATTAGTATTGTTTTCTTTAGTTTTTATGCTCTTTTAAAGCTTTAACAAGTATTTCTTTTTGCAGGCCGTGCTCCCCAGAGTCAGAGCTACCCTTGATGGAGCTCGAGAGTTTGACAAACAAAATCTACTGGTCCTAAGACGGTTGGTAAGCATATTACAAAGTGAGGCCCCACAACCACACCATAAAATACACCTCATTTCTGCACAATAAATTTTATGTAGATATGTCAGGCGGGTGCCTAAAAATAAAGAAGGTCCCAAGTGATATTTCCCATTCGTCATTGAAGAAAAAATGGCTAAACAGAATTTTACTAAAGCAGGTGCCTTTCCTGGGCTTAGTGTACGTCCGTTTTATTTTTTAATGGAAATTACAATTTAAAAAGTGTTCCAGTGTGGGAATAAGGAGGTTATATTTTTTAGATTTCTAACTGGATCTTCTTTGAATTCCCAAGATCACAGAAGATTTGCAGAACGTATTAGAAAAATAGACCTGGCCAGTTTGGTCAACCACATGTACACGGCTGAAGGCTGTGACAGCCGAAGTTGGCCTCCCACAGAGGTTTGTGTGCAGAGAAATGGCAAGATGGGTGACCTTGTGACTAGCACCCAATGAGCAATGAGAGTGTTCATGCACAGTAGGGGATGGCTGCCCAATAAGAGTCTGAGGCAGGGCTTAGCCGAAGCCACATCCTCTGGCCAACCCCCACTGCTCATTGCTAAAGGTAATGTGGTGCGGTTGTTGGCTGTCCGCACAGCTAAAGATTGTGTGCAGCAGGTGTTAGCAGCATGCTGAGAGTTGGGCCCAGGCCCAGTCATAGGCTGTATGCAATGGATGATGGCTGCCCAAAGATTGCTGGGCACAGGGCCTGACCGCCTATAGTCAAACCTTACTGCCCATGGCTTAAGGCAATACTCTGTGGGTGTTGGCTCTTACTAAGGTTGGGCACAGGGCTTGGTCTTCTCAAACCTTGTGCTAGTCACAAAAATACACAGCAGGCAATACAGTCCATCTAGTCATACATATTCTTGGGTTATGCTACAGTACACCCATGATTGTGACTCTGACCTCCTCTCTCAAAATGTTTCCTCTCAATCAAAAGATAGATAGTCTAGGGTCTTACATGGAAAGCTCTGTTGCTGACACAAGCCATGGATTTTGCAAAGTCCCTGAGTATGCTACAACCAAGGGTTTGTTACAACCTACTAATGCCCTTTCATGAGCCATAAATATCTTCACAAAGGCATTTTTTAAATCATTTCTAAATCAGAATTTGGAGAGGGCATGCTAGATGCTCACCTTTAATGAGACTGGGAAAGTGGGAATGTGTACCCAATGTTTGTGACTAATATTATGATTGTAAACTATTGATCAGTAACTAACACTGAGTTTGACAGATAATTAATGATCATGGAGGACGTTTTTCCTTTGAAAGAGGTGTCCCTTTGGGAATCATGTCGGGCAACTTTGAGGGTAGCATGCAGTGAAGGCACCTGTCCCTTTAAGTCATTTTGTGATGCCCTTGCAAATTGATGATTTCTAATGCAACCTATTGTAGTACATAGATCACATGGCAAATAAAATCATGATTCACAAACCAGTCAGTGGCAAGTTTTCAGATCCTTAGAATGTGAATTGGTCTAGGAAAAAAGCCCATAGTTCTTTAAGTACACTTCTTGTAGGAATAATAACGGAGCAAAACTGCCTTCAATCGATTCCAATGTCCATGATATATAATTGTGTTAATTATCAACATGTCTGCATTTTCTATTTACCATAAAGTCTATATGGAGGTCTATTCAGTAATGTTTTGCAACATCATACACAGAGTAAAGGTTCAAATACTTTTAGCATAGACAGTTCCATGAACTGTATTAAGATATGGACAGATCAACATAGACACATGCACATTTCTGCCCATAACTGATAAGCATTTTAATCCCACATTTGCTAACTTTTTAACATATGTTTGGAGCTACATCCATAAATTAAAACTCAATATTACTTCTACAGTATTAATTTATGAACATGTGCATTTCCTTTCAAGTACATGTTGTCAGGAAGACATTCTCTTCCTTACTTTTTTCAGGGCCTCCTTGACTTCCTTGTTTCTCAGGCTGTAGATCAGTGGGTTCAGCATTGGAATAATAATTGTGTAAAACACTGAGGCTACACGATCCTGTTCCATGGAATACTTTGAGCTGGGTCTAACATACATAAATACAAGTGTTCCAAAAAATAAGGTGACACAGATGAAGTGGGAGGAACATGTAGAAAAAGCCCTCCATCTGCCTTTTGAGGAATTAATTTTTAGAATGGCATAAGCAATGCAGAGATAAGAAATTATAATGAAGACTAGAGAACCTACTATGAGACCGCCAGCAACAAAGACCAACATTACCACATTAAATGAGGTGTCAGAGCAAGAGAGCTTTAGCAGAGGTGGAATATCACAAAAGTAGTGGGTGACCCTATTTGAGCTGCAGAAGGACAAGCTAGCAGTACAAAGTGTGTGAATCAGGGAGTTAATGGATGCTACCAGGTAAACTCCAACTACAAGGTACATACAAGTTGCCTTTGTCATAATTGCTGCATAAAGTAATGGATTGCATATAGCCACATACCGATCATATGCCATTAGGGCCAACAGGAAAACCTCAGAACTCCCCATGGTGACAAAGAAAAACATCTGTGCTATGCATCCCGAATGTGAAATTGTTTTCTTCATTGCAAGAAAATTCACCAGCATATTGGGGGTCACAACAGAGGAGTAACAGAGGTCTACAAATGACAGGTTACAGAGAAGGATGTACATGGGAATGTGAAGATGAGGTGACACACTGATCAGGGTCATGATACTGATATTTCCTACTAAGGTGATTATATAGACTATTAAGAAGAACCAGAAAAGTGAGTCTTGCAGTTCTGGGTCCTCTGAGAGACCCAGGAGAATGAATTCTGTAACCGAGGTAACCGAGGTCTTGTTTTCTTCATTCATTTATTCATTTATTGGTTAAGTGCATTACATTGGAAGAGCAATAGAAATTGAAATGGCAGCAGAGTCGTTGTCAGTGGTGGTTCACAGGACGCATTTCAGGTACTGAAATAGAAGGAGAAATATAAGCCAATGAATGTTGCACTTTCATTACTGGCCCTATATATCACAAGGTAAAGAAACACAGTATGTAGCCATGTTAATTGGAGCTCATAAAGTCTGGCTGAGTATATTCATGAAATCAGCAGTCCCATGAAGATTGCTTAAATGTTCATTATTATTCATAAGTAACAAGTATAATGAACTAATATGGATGTTAAGTCTGTATTCCTGCTGACTGCAGATTTTCAATTTCCAACATGTTCAATGTTAATTGTTCAACTGTGCAACTGGTGATTAAGTGCCAGGATACACTCCTGGTGATATTTCGCTCTACAATCTTCATAAAATAACATCAAACTAACTTATATTCAAGTTTATGGTTTGAGGGCCTGATAAAACACAGTTGTCCTCTATGGGCACAACATTTGTCCATAACAGTACAGTGTTATTACTAAGACTGGGTGAAGTTCGTGGAGATTGACTATCCAGAACCCTGCAAAGTGCAAAAAAATCTCAGCCATGCTGCACGGAGCTCCGCAAGTGACAGAGTGCATTAGATAAATGCCGTTTGCTGTGATTTTCAGTGCCGGGTGTTTGTCTGCACTGCACAATCATAGCAAATGGCACTATGCACATCGCAATGGAGCGCTGCTTCCTTTCTGCCACTTGTGTAGATTTTTTACTTGAGCGCCAGCTTTCTCAATGAAAACAGACGGTTACTCAATGCGAGTGGTCGCAGGCATACAGGGCCACTCACAATAAGAAATCTGACCACCTGCGTTGAAAAAATCTTGCCTCGAGGTTGATTTTCTATGTTTGCGTTTGCCATCTTGATTTTGATGATCGCGAACGAGGGAAAAACTCACAGGGGGTGGATTTTCCGCGCTTGCACACTCAAACTTGATTTTGATGAGCCGGAGCGAGTAAAAAAACTCCACTCCTCTGTACTCCGCGAGCTCCACTTAACCCAGATTGTAGGAGACTCTGCAAACTCTGCGAGCGGATGGAGTTGACCTCCCAGACTAAGCTATTACAGATTAGAACAATAACATTATTTTATTGATATAATGCTTTATGGCTTAGAACACTTTATAAATATTCATCTTATCTTACCTTACATATGCAATCTTAAACAGAAGTGTGTTTAGATTAAAAATGATGCTTTCAATTTGCGTAAATTATTCTTTGATGATTCATTTTTAAGTCTTGCTTCAGCAAAAAGAGCTATGAAGCAGTTTAGATAGAGAATGGGCTCTATCTCAGCTCTCTTCATCTATTAACTTTCATGTAGTGTCAATGGTCTGTGGGCTATCAATGCCATGGCATTATGAGGATCTTTAGAGCAAGTTGTCCTTCGGTAAAACTATAGATGCAAGAAGATGTGAAGTTTGAAGCTGTGCCCAGGGTGTGTTTTTTAATTATCTACCATACCTAACTTAAAATACCTGGCTATCATACCTACCATATCCAAATTATGTATATGCAATTCTTATCTGCTATACTAAACATAAATAGAACTAGATTATTAATAAGTTAGGTAGAGTGGATACGTATCCACCATAACTAACCTATAATGCCGAATCTACTTACCATACTGAACATAACATACTTAACCTACCAAAGCTACATACCATACAACTGCTACTCACCTACAGTAACTACCTATAATAATTACATTCATGCAAGCGAACTACCATATTTGCCTAGGCCTCACTATGAGTAGAGCAGTGTCAGAACCGCTGGACTTGCAGTGAACCCGCCATGAACAGGGTGGTGGAGAGGCATCTAAGGGGGACCTGACAGGGCCCCTGCCATTTCTAGGCCTGGCGTTGCCTGCAAGGGTGCACAACATGGTTCATACCACACTGTGCAGGAACGTGCTGCAGACGCTCTCATAGCAGTGGTGTGCTGTTAAGGCTCTCCTTTGAGCATTAAACTGCCACCACCATGAGACCACCAAAGCACCATCTACCTGCCCTAGAATACACTCACAATTTTACGGGAAGGCGCATAACAGCCTTGCCTGTCCTCCTGTCAGTGTGGCGATAGCAAGCTGACATAAGGACTACCAAACACATAATAAGGCCCTTAGTGTTATGGCAATGCTTAACCTACGTTCCTTATCACACTTTCTGCCTAATACCCACCAAAGTCCATACCACCAGTTTTGTTTATAAATAACTATTGTTTATCTTATTTTCTGTTCCCCCCTTGTTTCTTTTTAAGTAAACAGAAAATCAATAGGATGGAGCTAGTTGGAGTAAGGCTGCTATTTATTCTTGCTACAGGGGTGAGGCAAGGGTTTGCTAGGGGAATCATTTGAAAAAAATGGAATTCGGCATGGGTGATATTTATTTTAATTTCGACAGGCAGAAGATTAAGGACGTTTTCTTTATTTGCTATATGTGAAACTTGATCACAATTTTCCTAAGAAAATTTCTTTCCGTTTATTCAGATTTTTATTAGGTTAAATAAAAATAACACAATCAAGTATAAAAATATAGGTAGAGCATTGAGAACATAACTTATTAAATACATGTCATAATAACGTATTATATGGTACCAAATCATAATATTACATAATGTAAGCTGAGACAGGAAGAAATACCAAACAGTAAACAATAGAAAAGATAGAAGAAAGAAAAATTCAATAATAGATTTGGAAAAATAAGTAGTAAAGGTAAGCATAGTAAATCTGACCTAATCTTAGATTGAATAATTTGAGCAGAAAGTGTATTTATTCTATGGTTGTCACAGATGTTATTAGTAATTAGTAATTTCACTAAGAAATCTATAAAGTGGAAGAATGTTTAGTTTCATCAGTAATCTGTCTAAAGGCTATAGTAAGAAATATATATATCAGTTTAACAATGTGAAGCCTTTTTAGGCTCGAAAGGAGCAGTAGAACAATTGTAATAAAAGTTAAAGTTAATGAACTTAAATATAAGTAAACATTTAGTAATGTTCTAATTATTGATAAACATTAGTACAGTTAAATGTGTATTAAGGTTCCATGTACCTCTGTACAAGACCAACATAAATTGGAAGCATTATAGTCAAAATTCACAATCTGAGTAGGAATGATCAATAATGTATTACAAATTGTTTAAAAAGTAGTGATTCTGTAATGGCTGTAGAGCTGGAAGTAGGGAATGATTTCTTCTAAATGGCTGTTTAAGTACATTGGTGAAAGCTTTACTGTATAGTGCTTTCCCATTTATGTTCCACAACTGTATTAGATAGTTTAAAGTTGTTTCATGTAAAAATTTACAGATAAACTTCAGCTTTTGCAACAGTATAGCTACAAATGAAATCATGAAAATTATCTTGTGGTAGAATAGTTACATTTTGATAATTGAGCAAGGTAATGGACATATGCGTATAGAATGATTTATACAGTCTGTTGTAACCCATAGCACATTCATCTGGTAAAATGTATTTGGTTTTAAGCTTCGAAAAAGGTAACAGACAGACACCATCCCAAATCTGATTACTCCAGGTTACACCTTTATATTTCCAATGTTGCCAAGAAAAATATGTGTTCTTAACCCCTTCGGTGCTCATGACGAGCTCAGCTCGTCATGGCATATACCTCTCAGGTGCTCATGACGAGCTGAGCTCGTCATGACCACACCCATTTTGGTTGCTGTCCAGAACAGCAGGGGAATCGCTCTAGCAGCGATGTGGTTAATTGTTATATAATTGTTCTGCCATAGGAATGAGGAAATAAAGCATTGAGATTTAGTACAATCCTAAAAGAATGAGTTAGAAACAACGTTGTCCTTACATTTTATTGACAAGTACAAACAACTAGTCACACATCCCACGCACAAAGCAGAATATACTCTGAATCCAGCAACAGAATTAGATACAGCCACACCTTGTAGCTCACCTGGTCTGACCACTCTATCGTAGACGTTTATATAACCAGACCTCCCCCGCAGTGGACACAGTGTCCTCTTCAACAGCTAGTTCAAGGTCCCTCAGCAACAATGACCAATGCCCTCGGCACCACTCAGCCCAAAGACACCACTGACTTGGATCAGGCAGTACAAAACTTCAATGACTGGATCCCCAATGCCGCCAACCGAGTCACTCCCATCAAACCAGCCAAAATGCACAGGCCCTCCCAACAAGCCAACTAGTCCACCATGGAACTCTGCATTTTAAAATACCAGTGCAAACAACTAGAAAGAAGGTCGCGCACAAGCAGAACCACACCAACAAAGCCACCTTAAAATCAGCACTCAACAACTACCAGCAACAGATAAAAGCTGAAAAAAGGAAGCCCTAACCCGCTTTTGACACCAGTTATAACCAAGTCAAGGAAGAGAGTTTGCCTGCCTATCAACACCCAAAAATGCTACCCTTGCATCACAGGTACTCAGCTTCACCCTTGGAGATAGACCAAGCCAAAACATAATTTATGTCTATCAACCTACACAAATTATTTAACTGATCCATTAAACTGGGTGACAACAGTCTGAAAAGGGTATTTGACTTCAACTAACAGGGAATTAGTTTAACATCAAATATGACCTGAAGCTCCCAAGTTAAAAATAAAAACATAGCTTGAATTTATTCCCACAAGCCTCAGAGACTAGTTCACTCTACAAAAACATGGTCCTTTGAAATCACTTCTTGTATGTAATATACACAAAGTGTGAAAGTTTTCCCAGAGGAGGGTGCTGAGAGACAGCATGAAATTGACAGGGCTAATTTAGAAAGGGATCCGACAGTAGTAGATAATAGTATGGCCACCTTGTCCACTAGGATTTACTCTCTATTTAACAAAGTGACATGTCTTCTTTAGAACATGATATTTAACTAAACCACTGCCAATACTGTTGTCTTATTATATCCCAATTCGTATCACCATATTGAAAATCCAACAACATGTGTGCCAGACTACTAACTCTGTCTGAATCAATCTTTTCTTTTAATTAATATTACTATTTTTTTATCAAAACCAAAACATTTGTGCAGTTTTTACACCTTTACATCATGATTGCACCGAAAAAAAGTCACAATAAAAACATTCAATTTTACAAAATTCTAGTTTACACATTAAATCTCTCATTCAACCTTTTCGAGCACTCAATCAAACATCCTATACATTCACAGCACACAAAAGAAAATGTACAATTCAATTCTCTTCAATCTTTAAACTATTAAACAATGCCGATGACCCAACATTTAAACACTTTGTATTGTTGTGTCTAATTAAAGCTTTTTGTTCAGCATTCTTATGGCAATACAAAATTGGTCTACGCGTTTCAAACTCTTAATCGCTGTAGAGTTCTCTTCAGGACCCAATAGCTATGAAGAAAAAACAAGCCACTGTTTTAACCTCTAGCATTTGGTCTAGATGCTAGATTCCTGACAGTTGTCCTGGCATTTCTGCCGTATATGAACAAGAGACCACATTTTTTATGGACCCCGCGTTGAAGACTACAGATCCCGTGATTCCCTTTACCAGGAAGACAACATAAATAATCCATGCGGTATGCGCGTCTTTAGAGACTGCAGCCATTGAGCACGCCGACTTATGCTACCGGATTCTATGTTAAGCTCTCAGAGGTAATTCACTCTTTTCCACTGCCCGTCGCTAGATCTTATTTAGTGAATTCCACTCCAGAGTGGTGAATATTAACCATACTGCCTCTCGCCACAGGCTTGCCCTTGAGTGCGCAGTTCAAAAGACTCTTTATAACACACGTCGTGCTTTTGATTAGCGTGTTGGTTTTTGAATGTTGATTTACTCTCCAGGTTCCATATGTGAAGTCATGTAACTCTGGATAAGACAGCTGTCTAAGAGATAGATGTAAGTAGTGCTTGCTTGTATTTTGTAAAAGCAAATAGAAGAATATGAGAAAAAATGTTGTTCTATTGGTGATATCGGTTGTCTACTTATTATTTTTTGGCCCAGTGTCCCGCGTCGGATGATCATAAGGCTTTGAGTTGAAAAAGGTAAGAGCTATGTGAGGAGGTAGACTGTTCCCATGAGGCACAGTGTCAGACTGATTTGCATATGGCCATGTCTGAACGAGGGTGGCAGAGTGGGCTAAAGAACGGTGATGGATTAAACCCAGATCTGTTGACTGGGTGTGAGTGTTTGATTGGTTCAGATGCTCCGTCCATCACCACCCCCTTTTGTACTGCTTTGTTCAACATAAGTTCGCAGGGTATGCTCAGACGTGAGTCCCTTGCTCACTTTGCCAGTGGATTCATGCAACCCTGGCTGAAGACAGCTGAAATGCCAGAAACCGGTTCTAGCAAGCATGTTTCCGGTCCAGGGAAGGCATGACTTGGCAGTTCGGGCTGGACTGTTCCCATGAGGCACAGGGTCAGACTGATTTGCATACGGCCATGTCTGAACTGGGGTGGCAGAGTGGGCTAAAGAACGGTGATGGATTAAACCCAGATCTGTTGACAGGGTGTGAATGTTTAATTGGTTCAGATGCTCTGTCCATCACCACCCCCTTTTGTACCGCTTTGTTGGCCTTAAGTTGGCAGGGTATGCTCAGACGTGAGTCCCTTGCTCACTTTGCCAGTGGATTCAAGCAAGCCTGGCTGAAGACGGCTAAAATGCCAGAAACCGGTCCTAGGAAGCTTGTTTCCGGTCCAGGGAAGGCATGGCTTGGCAGTTCGGGCTGGACTGTTCCCATGAGGCACAGGGTCAGACTGATTTGCATATGTCCATGTCTTAACTGGGGTGGCAGAGTGGGCTAAAGAACGGTGATGGATTAAACCCAGATCTGTTGACTGGGTGTGAGTGTTTGATTGGTTCAGATGCTCCGTCCATCACCACCCCCTTTTGTACTGCTTTGTTCACCATAAGTTGGCAGGGTATGCTCAGACGTGAATCCCTTGCTCACTTTGCCACTGGATTCAAGCAAGCCTGGCTGAAGATGGCTGAAATGCCAGATACCGGTCCTAGGAAGCTTGTTTCCGGTAAGGGAAGGCATGGCTTGGCAGTTCGGGCTGGACTGTTCCCATGAGGCACAGGGTCAGACTGATTTGCATATGGCCATGTCTGAAATTGGGTGGCAGAGTGGGCTAAAGAACGGTGATGGATTAAACCCTGATCTGTTGACTGGGTGTGAGTCTTTGATTGGTTCAGATGCTCCGTCCATCACCACCCCCTTTTGTACCTCTTTGTTCGCCATAAGTTGGCAGGGTATGCTCAGACGTGAGTCCCTTGCTCAATTTGCCACTGGATTCAAGCAAGCCTGGCTGAAGATGGCTGAAATGCCAGAAAGTGGTCCTAGGAAGCTTGTTTCCGGTCCAGGGAAGGCATGGCTTGGCAGTTCGGGCTGGGCTGTTCCCATGAGGCACAGAATCAGACTGATTTGCATATGGCCATGTCTGAACTGGGGTAGCAGAGTGGCCTAAAGAACGGTGATGGATTAAACCCAGATCTGTTGACTGGGTGTGAGTGTTTGATTGGTTCAGATGCTCCGCCCATCGCCACCCGATTTGTACCTCTTTGTTCGCCATAAGTTGGCAGGGTATGCTCAGAAGTTAATGCCTTGCTCACTTTGCCAGTGGATTCAAGCAAGCCTTGCTGAAGACAGCTGAAATGCCAGAAACCGGTCCTAGGAAGCTTGCTTCCGGTCCAGGGAAGGCATGGATTGGCAGTTGGGGCTGGACTGTTCCCATGAGGCACAGGGTCAGACTGAGTTGCATATGGCCATGTCTGAACTGGGGTGGCAGAGTGGGCTAAAGAACGGTGATGGATTAAATCCAGATCTGTTGACTGGGTGTAAGTGTTTGATTGGTTCAGATGCTCCGTCCATCACCACCCCCTTTTGTACCACTTTGTTCGCCATAAGTTGGCAGGGTATGCTCAGACGTGAGTCCCTTGCTCACTTTGCCACTGGATTCAAGCAAGCCTGGCTGAAGATGGCTGAAATGACAGAAACCAGTCCTAGGAAGCTTGTTTCCGGTCCCGAGAAGGCATGGCTTGGCAGTTCGGGCTGGGCTGTTCCCATGAGGCACAGTGTCATACTGATTTGCATATGGCCATATCTGAACTGGGGTGGCAGAGTGGCCTAAAGAACGGTGATGGATTAAACCCATATCTGTTGACTGGGTGTGAGTGTTTGATTGGTTCGGATGCTCCGTCCATCACCACCCCCTTTTGTACCGCTTTGTTCGCTATAAGTTGGCAGGGTCTGCTCAGAAGTGATTCACTTGCTCACTTTGCCAGTGGATTCAAGCAAGCCTGGCTGAAGACAGCTGAAATGCCAGAAACCGGTCCTAGGAAGCTTGTTTCCGGTCCATGGAATGCATGGCTTGGCAGTTCGGGCTGGACTGTTCCCATGAGGCACAGGGTCAGACTGATTTGCATATGGCCATGTCTGAACTGGGGTGGCAGAGTGGGCTAAAGAACGGTGATGAATTAAACTCAGATCTGTTGACTGGGTGTGAGTGTTTGATTGGTTCAGATGCTCTGTCCATCACCACACCATTTTGTACCGCTTTGTTCGCCATAAGTTGGCAGGGTATGCTCAGAGGTGAGTCCCTAGCTCACTTTGCCACTGGATACAAGCAAGCCTGGCTGAAGATGGCTAAAATGCCAGAAACCGGTCCTAGGAAGCTTGTTTCCGGTCCAGGGAAGGCTTGGCAGTTCGGGCTGGACTGTTCCCATGAGGCACATAGTCAGACTGATTTGCATATGGCCATGTCTGAACTGGGGTGGCAGAGTGGGCTAAAGAACGGTGATGGATTAAACCCAGATCTGTTGACTGGGTATGAGTGTCTGATTGGTTCAGATGCTCCGTCCTTCATCACACCCTTTTGTACCGATTCGTTCTTTACAACATGGGCAGTCCCAGCTTTGATCTATCATGTTATTAATCTGGAACTCCAGATATTTCGTGCTGGTCACGTTCCTTGGCGACACCTTACTGCCACTAGCCTGGTTTTTCCATACCATTTGATAAAACTGCAAACCATCATGACAAGAAAAGATGCAAATTACAATAACTTACATATATAGAAGTTGAAGAAATTAATGTTTCTTGTTGCTCAATGACCTCCTGCAAATTGGATAATCCACATGTTTATTTCACTGCCAATGTTGATGTTTCATTTCAAATACTGTTTACAACATCATCAAGCAGGCAGATATGAACCACTAGAGAAGGTGATGTGCATAAGTCATGGATCTTATATCACTGTAGGAATGGCAAGACTGAAGTTTTCCTTAACTGATGACCGGGACTGATGAAAGTACTTTAGGGCATTCCTTAATGTTTAGGGAGGTTTCAATTTGTGGCGTATGAAATGTGTTGGTGGCAAATTTGTGCTGCTATCTGAAAGGTTCCCCAGCTGCTGTGATACCTCTGGCTTTCAGATAACTCTTGAATGGGAGTTATGTGATGTTGAATGATCAGGCTTGCTATGACATCAATCCGGGCATCGCCTATCTGGCGATGGTTTCTGCAATCGCGGTCGTGACCTGTTGTACACAAGTACTGTTTCCACCTGCCCCCAGAGTTAGGGAGGCAACGCTTTGGCCTTCGATTAAGCTTTCAAATGTTAAATTTGATGCTTTAAGCAGACTGAACGCTGTATTGTTACAAAAGGATGTGGCCTTAACATCTGCAAAGGAGGCATTTGATCTTCAAATTGGAATGCCCTCTTCTGAGTTGCTGTCACTACTACGTGCTAATTTCCCATTACATTTCAGAGAAGTTGTGCACCGCATTTTTAACATGTCTAGTACTGTGGGAGTAGCACACGTTTTCAAGTGAATTCGCTTCTTTGGGTTTGGAGCTAGTCCATCATTCCTTCAGTCCGTGACTGGAAGCCTTTTTGGAGGTCTTCCTCTGGTCCCGATTGGAGGGACTGTGATTTTATTTTTTCTGCTCCGCAATGTATGTCCCAACAAGAGGCCAAATGGAACGTGCACTTCCACATGTGCTCCTGTGTCGCAAATGCATGATATCCTGCTTTGGTGCACCCTTGCTTCAGGAACTGATTCAACTTTGATTCTTGTTCTTTCGGCCTCTGTGGCTACACTGCATGCAGCCTGTTTTCCCCTTTCAAGTGTTCACAGACATATGTTTAGGATCGCAGCTGGTTCAGTCTTAGAAAATCAACCTACTGGTGAGCCAGTTAATGCCTCTCCTGAACTGTTGTCTTTTTTGTTTGCCATTGCCCCTGAATACATTTTTCAAACCCTCATGGGATACTTCTTCTCCTAGGGATCTATGTTTTGGCTTGGCATCTGCATGTTCTGCACTGACAGTTCCTCCCTTGGTGACTGCTGAGGGGGTGCCTCTGGGAATATACCCCCAGATGCATCAAGCATACATTTTGCGATTCCTTATTTGCGAAAAATAAGGAATCGCTAATAAGGAATCTCAAAATGCAATGCATCAAGAAATTGCTAAAAATTTGATTTCTTAAAATTCCTTAATTATGACTCGCAAATTGCGAGTCGCAATTAAGGAATACCTCCCCATTCATTCCTATGGGCCAAGAGGCCCATAGGAATAAATGGGAAGACAATCTCAATTTGCGAATCACAAATAGCGATTCGCAAATTGAGACTGCGATTTCAAGGGTGCAGGGGTGTCCAAAGGACACCCTGTTGCACCCCTGAAATTGGTCTGTGCACATATGTTGCGCACGTGTGCGCAACATGAAACTTTGAAAAATGCACTTTAGTGCATTTTTTAAAGTTTTTGCAAATTACCATGAAGTTGTACTTCATGGTAATTTGCGTGCCCTATTAGTGAAATCGCTATTTTTTAAACTTTAATGCATTGCATTTAAGGAATCTCAATTTGAGATTCCTTAAATGCAATTAATCGCAATTTAGCGAATTCGCAATTTGCGATTTTTGCATTTGGGATGATGCACCCAAATGCAAAACTACCGGTCACAAAGGGGCAGATTCTGAGAATCTGCCCCTTTGCGAGCAGATTTTTGTTTGATGCATCTGGGCCTAAGTCTGCAGTTACTGGGAACAGCTATGTTTCATCCACTTCTCGGAACACATCAACAGTCTGGCAGTTTTGAGTTGAGGGACGTATTTAATGGATCCGTGTTTTTAGATGCAAAATTGCTTTCAAATTTATTTTTAATACATTTGTTAATCTTTTAACATTTGAAAAAGGCTTTTACTATGCCGTTTGTTTAAAAAGTAGCAGTGATGCTTTTTTCAATTTTAGTTTTTTTTATATGTATTGACCCTTACATTTTAGCATTTTTTTGCATTGCTTAGGAATAACTTTTATTGTCTCATGTGCAAGGAGTGGGTGTCATGTGGTCAGGATATACCCAGTTAGAAACACCCCCATTTTACATGCTCACATTGTTAAGTTGCCTCCTCCCCTTAACACATTGATATTTAACATATATGTGCATGCTTCTCTGTGCAGAATATCTTTCTCTGCAACTACATTGCTTACATTCACACTTTGCAGGCACTCTATCATGACACCTTGAACATTGAGTACAAGGGATAAGGTTCACTGCACAAATGACATGGTTATTGTTGTCCAGTTGCTAGGAAGCTATCACACTAAAATCAACAATTGTGGCCTGACTCGGGTTTCGATATGGCAGCATGAGCACTGTTTATTATATATACAGTTTCCTCTAACTCTTGTATTTTTGATGCGATGCTGTATTTAGTTTTTGCTGGCTTAGATGCTTTGGGCTGTTTTCCACTGCTGATCAGTGTGAAAGTGTAAGTGCTCCCTGTATTAATTATGATTATGATCGCTTCTCCATGACTGGCATATTTGATTTATAGATAACTCTCTAGTAAAGTGCTCTGAGTGTGCAAGGGCCTGTAAAGCAAATGTAATTAGTGGGCCTGAAGTACTGATTGTGACACCACATTACGTAGCCCTGCAAATGTAACTCAGACCTGCCACTGCAGTGTCTGCGTGCAGTTTTGAAAGGCCATGTATACCTGGCAAGTGCACCCACTTGCTAGGCCCTAACCTTTCCTTTCCTAACATGTAGGACACCTCTCAGGTAGGCTCAAGGTGCTCCCATAGGCAGGGAACAGTGTATGTGGAGGGTATGACATGTAGTGATGTGTGTGACATGTACTAATAGTGAAATGCAATGTATTTAGTTTTTCACTATTTGAAGGCTATCTGACCCATAGGATAACATGGGAAGTACTTTGTCACATCTTAAAAGAATAGGCTCCCATTAGGACGAGTTGGAGAAATGGAGTTTAGGCTCTCTGAACTCAGAATTTAAATAACACATATTTTGGTAAGGATGGTTTTTAAATTGTGTGTTTGAAAATGCCCCTTTTAGAAATTAGGATTTTTATGGTTTACCATTCTTTGTGCCTCTGCCTGTTTGAGTGTTGACTGTCTGGTTTTGGAGGGAAAGGGGCTGGGGATGTGCATTCACTGTAGACAGTAACTGGGGGGTTGAGGTGTGCCCTTGCTTTGCAGGGCAACTCAGAGCTGAACTGGACAGACCCCTTGGCTGCATTTAGAGTGGTGGGAGGAGTTTCCCTTGTACCTGAATGGACCCTGTCTCCTTTGCACAATGCAGTCTCCACCCCCTGTGGTCCTGCTGCACCAGGGAGGATGGAACTTGTTTGGACTTGACTCAGAGACTTCTGCCACACAGAAAATAAAGAGAAAATGGCGTATAAGTATTGGACCTTAAACCCCAGAGAACTAGATCGCCTGTGGACTCAAGAGGGACCTTTGCCAAGAAGAGCTAGAGACCTGTGAGGAGGAGTGCTGCCACTTTGCTGTGTAGGTTGGCCTGCAGTTGCTGCTTCTGCCTAGGAAAAGGCAAAGACTAGAACTTTTTGGTGAACCTGCTTGAAGAAGAATCACCAAGGACTTGTGTGTGCTAGCCTCCTGTTCTGAAGTCTCAAGGGCACAAATACTTTACCACCCGCTCCCCTGAAGTGCAGTGCTGGAAGTTCCGATCTGCAATAAAGTGCCTACCCAGTTTTGGGCCTCTGGAGGTTATGCCTGCTTTTGGGAGCTGGAACAAACCTAAAAGAAGCAAGAAAATCATCTCTGACATGGTCAGTGATGCAACATGCGATCTGCACCCGTGAAGTGCATGCAGTACCGCCCGGCCTGCACTGCAGTCCTGATGCCCTCCGACGCCCGCCAATGCCTGTTATCTGCCTTCCTGACACCAGAACTGGCATTGACATTGTCACCACCAGCACCTGCATCTGTTAATGTGGAGCCTCTGTACTTTGAATTTATTGCTGTCACTACTCCGTAATAGCTACAGCTGGAGATATTTGTTTTCTACAAGTGCTATTTTAGAAATACCGGTCTTAAGTCATATTTGAATTGTTGTATATTGGATTTTTGTTGTTTTGATCTTGTTTGGTTTAGATAAAGATACTTTATTTTTCTGAAGTGGTGTGGTGTCCATTCGTGGTGTGTTTACTATGTTACTGTGAGTGTTGGTAAAAATACTTTACACATTACCTTGGGATAAGCCTGTCTGCTTTTGCCAAGCTACCAAGAGGTGAGCAGGGATTATCTAAAGTGTTTTCCCCTTACTCTGGCTAGAAGCAAGGGTCCCTATTTAGACAAAGGTGCCTATCTCTGCCAATTAGAGACTACCAGTTATGAGGCTTGTTTAGAGGAGAGGGGCATTTGACTGACACTGCAAGGTTGCTACACTGTCTACCTCTACAAAGAGGGAGCAGCAACAGGTAATGGTGAGTTAGATCACCCGGCAGGGATTTTTGATGGATCACACACCCTAGGCAACACTCTTTTAGAGAGCGCTAGTTAGAAGTACATTATACGCAGCACATATATACACTGTTCTAGCACAAGAGAGGAATTGTTCATCTTTTTTACTATTCTTGTAATGCTAATTTTGTTTCCTTGTATTAATCATTGCAGCACATATGTTTTACTGAAGAATCCCAATTTCCTTTGTATTTCCTTAGATATACATGAAAGTCTAGGCCAAAAAGATTCTAGATCCGTTGCCATGAGTTTTTGGGAGAGTCAGGAGGTTGTACAAGCCATTTGTTACCTTGCCTGGTTATGGAGTTCACTGTGAGCTAGCAGGACTTCAGCCACCATAACCTGAGCGTGTGCATGGAAACAATCTGTAGTAGTGAAGGCAGGGCCTTACTTATGCACATGTTGTTGTAAGTTAGGCTGCTTAAATTGCTTCACATGAGAATGGCTTGTTTTCAATGTTCCTAGACTTACATTTCAACCTTAGTCTGCACAGTGAGTGCTGGAGCCTCCAAGGTTATCATAGCAATGTTAGGTGTTGATCGGACTGATCGGCTCATGCCCTAGACACAACATGCACGCAGCTGCAGCTAGCTGAAATCCTGGCGCCTTTATTATTACACTGCATACATGATTTGACATACTCTAAAGAATACCTGTTTCCAGAGAGACAGAGAGCTTTTGCAGATCCTGATGTCATTCCCCATTCAAGCCGAAGAGACCTTCTATATCTTATAAAACTTACAGCCACATGCATCAAGCTAAAACCGGTCGCAAACGGGCAGATTCTCAGAACCTGCCCCTTTGCGACCGGTATTTTTGCATTTGGGATGCATCATCCCAAATGCAAAAATCGCAATTTAAGGAATCTCTAAATGGAGATTCCTTAAATTGTGATTGCATTTAAGGAATCCCAAATTGAGATTCCTTAAATGCAATGCATCAAAGTAAAAAAAAAAATAGCGATTTCGCTAATAGAAGTAGCAAATTACCATGAAGTTGAACTTCATGGTAATTTGCAAAATCTTTGAAAAATACACTTTTGTGCATTTTTCAAAGTTTTATGTTGCGCACACACATGCCCTTAGGGCATGTGTGTGTGCAACATATGTGCACAGATCAATTTCAGGGGTGCAACATGGTGTAATTTTGACACCCTTGTACCTTTGAAATTGCATGATTATTTGCGAGTACCTACTGGTACTCGCAAATTGCTCATGCAATCTCCAATTCATTCCTATGGGCCTGGAGGCCCATAGGACTGAATGGGACAGCGATTCCTTAAAAATCGCTATTTAGGAATCGCAATTCCTTCTGTTGATGCATGTATCTGATAGTTCCTAGCTAGGGAGGGTGGCATACAAGGTGCTATAGAACCTGTTACCACCATCATTATAATATGATTTCTCCTTTTCTGTTTTATGGAATTGTAACAATGCTGATCGTATTATTTTTAGTCATATGCCTGCTTATGCGTGCAAAAATACTGCATCTTAGAGCACGTTGTTAAAATAAATATTTTAAACTTTATCGTGTCTCTTTTTTACCCATGTTGTGGACTGGTATGAGAATATAACGAAAGAGTGTTCTTGATTCCCACCATTCCTGAGAGTAACCTAAGTCGCATGTTCTGGGTTGTCTAATCATTGGTACCTTTGCTATAGGACGAAGAGCTAATGTGACACTGATGCCAGTCGGTTAGGGTTTCTAGGTACTGAGGTGAGTTTTTGGTCCACCACAATTCACGGATGTCCTTGGTCTCTGTGCACGGTTCTGTGTATGAGCAGAATCCCTGCAACATGGCGCACCTAACATAGTGGTCTTATTTTGAGACGCTTGAGTAGGGCTTACATCAGTCCACAACCCACTCACTATTGTTTCCAGTTGAGGGTAGTGACGTATTAACCTACCTATAGTTACATAGGTTTGTTCAAGCAAGATAATTTAAAAAGGTTCTGATTTTGAATTACTACCCATTAGTGCTACATATCTTTTGAATTGTCTTTTTCTCTACTGTGTCCTTATGGCTGAAGTTGAGATACCACAACATAGGAGGGTGGCCGTCCGCAATCACTTGCAGACGTATGGCGTCACTGTGGTTAGCATGGCAGTAGTTTTTGTGGTGTGTGCTGAAGCGGCATACTTGTTTGAGATTTTCTACTCATGGGTTACCTTTCCTGCGGTCAATGCGGATTCTGGTCTGTTTCAAGTTTATACTCCCACAGCCATGCCTCTAAACTACACCCCATATAGGACACTGGATATTCCTATTTCAGCCTGGCAGGATTGAGTTTGGTTTAATGGCGCCCTTCCCCAATCGGTGATGGTGATTCGGTTGGGCCCTTTGCCTATTCCCGGGGCCACGTGGCCGGTTCCGGCCGCTTATATGTCGCATCCGCGTCACATGTAAGTCACTATAGAAGAGTTGTGTGTGCTCTACACCTCTTTGATCGTAGTGCACCGGGCTCTAGTGCAATACGTTTCCTGCCACGTCCAGGCAGGGTCGCCTGGTGCTGCGGGGCATCCAGCTGGACCGGCCAGGATAAAAATTAATCCTGTCATGGTTAATTTGGTCATGGACAAGCGGCCCCAAGATAAGGATGATTCACCTTTTTGGCTTGCCTAGAAATTTGACCAGCTGGAAGCAGTATTTCCTAATATGACTCCTGTTGAGAAAAACAGGATTCTAACAATAAATTTGAAGAAAGACTTAATGCCAGGTGTTCCTGGTTGTGAGACCTGGGGTAAGATATTTGCAACAGTCTATACTAAGTGCTTTAGCACTCCGTCCATAGCTGTCCTACCCTCCATCATTAAGCGTGTCAAAGATTAACACGGAGTGGAGGCGCCTGTTGAATTGGGAATGAGACTCATTGGAGTGTTTGAGGTTGTTTCCAATCTCGTCCTTGCTAATGTTAAGGGAGATGCGGTGAACTTCCAGGTGTCTAATGCTTTGTGCCATGTCCCCGATGCTGATAAGCCCCGGCAGTTACCGAAAAGCATGCTGCTGCTTATAAAACCATTGGCCGCAATAGTTTGGGTGTTAAGCCTTTTGCTAAGACAGAAGCACAGAAGCAAACTAAGGTGGCGACTTCTGATAAAGATGAACGCACCACTTTTCCAAAGCAAAATTGGAATAAGAATAAAAAACAGGGGAAAAAGCAACAGAAACAGGGGTCGCGTTCTTCTTCGCCAATACCTGTGTCTACTGAGCGCACATATGATTTGCGCGACTGCCCTAATATTAACTCACCTGATTGTTTTCAGGTTCCTGATCAACTTTCTCCTAGCTCTTTGCAGGAAACATCGATTTCACCAACCGGTGGAGGAGACAGGGGCAGAGGTCGGGGTGCCCAACAAAGCCGTGAGCAGCCCCTCAAGACTGAGGGTAAAGGCAAGCAAGATGACTCTCCACGTTAAAGACCCCAGTTTCAGAAGAAGGAAGTTGCTGTTTTAACAGCGAGGTATGCCACGGATAGTGAGAACGCAGCTTCGGAATCTGACATGGGCGCTGACGCTCCTAGACAGCACGGCAGAAATTACAGTATTGCGGGAAGGCATTGCGTCCATTTCTGAAGGTGACAGCAACTGACACGTTTGCTACTGTTGAGACAACTGACACTAGAGTGGCTGCCCCTGAAAGACTTTCTGGAATAGTCCTTGTAATTGAAGGTGACATACAACGTACTATAAAAGGGGTATTTGGGGAAAATCTGACTACTACCTATGACATTTTATTAGCAGAGCCTGATTGGCATCCACACTTCGTTCTGGCTGCTCCGTAAGGGGAGGAGTTAATCCTCCCTGCTTTCGCTCACACAGTGCCAAAGGAGCAGGCCCTGAATTTTGCAGAAGAGTGGGCTAAGGTGCTTGCACCGGCATTGTACCGTACTCAATGTGGATGGGACAAAATTTCCCCCATGCATGAGATACCTGTTACGGGTTAAGTCTGATTAACTGTAGGCATCATGGGTACAATGTTGCCTTGCTATTCTCTTGCTAAAGTTTTCTTGACATCCTAACGTTTATTGTGCAGGATAGATTAATGGTGCCTTTCAGAATGTCTCAAAACAACTTGTGATACATTTGGGTTCCTTGTAGGTAGCAGTGTTTGTTTGTATCTTGTTGTTTTTCAATCTGGTTTTAGAAAAGGATGCAGCACTGAATCTGCTATGCTCAGTATTACTGATGATATTCATCGCTCTCTTGACAAAGGCAAATCCTCCCTCCTTATCCTCCTTGACCTCTCTGCTGCCTTCGATACTGTCCACCGTCCCACCCTTCTTAATACTCTCAAAGATCGCTTTGGGTTGGAGTGCACTGTTCACCAATGGTTCTCCTCATAGCTTCAAAACAGATCCCAACAAATTAAACTCAGCCACTGCCTCTCCAAACCCCAACCTGTCTCACTTGGTGTTCCTCAAGGTTCTATCCTTTCCCCAACCCTATTCAATTTATTCATGGAACCACTCACCCTCATTCTCAAACAAGCAAATATCAGTTACCACCTCTATGCTGACGACACGCAACTATACTACAAGATCAAGTCCCACCATGACATCCTTCACCTCAATGATACCTTGAACAAAGTCCAAGCTTGGTTCCATCTTAATCATCTCAACCTGAATCCTGAAAAAAATGAAATCAACCTTTTCACTCCCAAAAACAGTGCTTTGCCTATACAACTCTGGGCCAATGATATCAAAGCACTCAATTGCTCCCTCTCCACCTCTAACTCTGTCAAATCTCTGGGCATCAGCATTGATCAGAATCCTACTCTCATCCCCCACATTAAAAATGCTGCTAAAGGTGCTCTCTTCACCCTTCTCCACCTTAGAAATATCAAACCTTTTATTCCAGCTGATGACTTCAAAATCGTTGTCCAATCTCGTGTACTCTCCAAAATTGACTATGGCAACATCACCCTTGTAGGCACCCCTAAAGTCCACTTTGCCCCGATAAAATCTGTTCTCAACCTGGCTGCCAGGCTTATGTCTGGCTGTAAGCAATTTGATCACATCTCTCCTGTCCTCAAAAACCTCAATTGGCTCCCAATCGAAGTTAGATCAACCTTCAAGATGGCATGTATCACTCACAAAGCCCTTCACCAAAACACCCCCTCCTACCTCTCTGACAAACTACAAAAAGCTGGTTGCTCCAGGTCCATGAGAAGCACTAACGCCCTTGTCCTTATCCCCCCAAGACTCAAATGTAAGACCCAATCACGTGCATTCTTCGGTAAGCCCCTAGGATTTCGAACTCTCTCCCCAAAGATCTTCGCTGCAACCCCTCCTACCCTCTCTTCAAAAAAAGACTCAAGGTGCTTCTTCTCAACAAATACTGGGGTACCTAACGTTGCTGAAATGACACTGTCCTTATTTGGTTCTCTCCTCAACCCACCCCCTCATTATTCCTTTTCCTATTGTTGCTCCCCCTCTCCTTCTTCCCATCTCTCTCCTATTTTTCACCTTCTGCATCTCCCTATTTATCTCTTAGTTACACTCTTTCCTCCTTTTTCTCGACTAATCTGAAATGCCCTATCCCATGTGAGTCTAATGCACAATGTAATTTTTTGTCTTCATGTGGTTACCTATCTGTAAAGCGCTCTGATACTCTTGGGTCCAGTAGCGCTATATAAAACCTTTTTAAAAATAAATAAATAAATAAATATGTGTGGATTGCTGTCATTAACGTTATGAATACACACGTGGTCCCCGTGCTCAAACTGTAGACATTAGAACATGTGCAAAGCGCTCGGCTCGTTTAGTTCCTCACATGCTGTCATCTACTAAAAACCCACCCCGCTGCCAAACGGTGCTTCGCTTCGTCGCGTTCACCCTGGGAATCCTGGATCAGTTCTCAAGACCCTGTCTACATGAGAGAAGAAGCCGCCTTCGTGTCCGCTCCCCTTCTTCTGCTTCCCTGCTGCACCCTCTGCATTCCTCGGTACTTCCGGAGGCCCTCCGACTACTTCCTGGAACTCTGCCTCTGCCGACTGCTTTCCTTTACACCTGCTGAAAGAGAAGAACAAGCACAAGGTTTCTTCAACGCTGAAATCGGTAATACTTTCTAAAGCTGAAACAATACTGGGAGAATACCAGTAAGCGTTTCTTGACAGTTTTGAGAATTCTTGCCCATTTGGGCATACATAGATGACAATAACATTGGAATTTACATCGCGCCTGGAAATTAAAGACTCAGAGACCTTTGTTGAAAGACTTGCGATATAAGGAGCGATAATTTAGTGCTTTCAAAGACATTTTTAGAGATATTAAGAGAACTTTATCTAGTACTCATATTATTTCAAGTCTAGCTAATATTTCACTTAAAACGCTGCTAAAAGTGCAACGCTTCCTGATTTAAGGGAGATATATGGTGCAATACAAGTGCATATATTGCTCTATGTTGTTTTCTTTGTTATTATAATTTCAGAAACCCTTCAGAAAAGTTGTCTCTGAGAAATAAGGTATGCTTTAAAATTCACTAATCACGAATTGACCCAGTCCTAAAGGCAAATAATTAATGTAGAGCTGTGAACAGCTATAGATTGTCAAATGATCGTTCTAATCATACCTCTAATTATAGAGATTATTACACTGTTCCAGTCTATTGCCATAAATAAAAGGTAGCCCGTCTCTGATAAACATGTAACCAGACAACACAGTACAAACATCCACTAGAAGGACAACATTTGAAAAAAGTGTGAATAGCTAGATGACACCTCACGGGCGCACCACCAATGGGACCCCTGGTTGGTACTCACCAGGATGGCCCTGTTCTCATCATCGGTGTCAAATAGCTTAACGTAAACGTGTCCGAAAACCCAAAGGAAAGAGGAAGACAGTGAATGGTGCAGTGTACGCAAAACTTATATGTGACAAGGACTAACAACGTTCAACATATAACACACAAAATACTGTGCACCAAGATACAACAACCTTTTTACTCATATTTTCTTGTTGCCTACAGTAAACATGTATAATTAAAAGGAGAGGTACGAATACTACCTATCGATTCGTACTCAGCTCACAGCCGACATGTTTCATTGCCTTAGGTATTTTATCAGGCAATTTCTTCAGGGCAAGCGAAATTTAGGGTGCCACTGCCAGCGGTACTGTGCTTTGAATGCTGGGAGGCACCTTTAGCTTTCATACCGTTACCAATATGGCTATATAAAATCCTGGACCCACTTCCCAACGGTAAGTATGGTCATTCCTCTCTTCTATTTTCATCAGTGGAGGTGCTGAGAAGACGCCGAACGAAGTCCCTCCACTGTATGCATGAGCTCTTTCCAAACTAGGTAGGCATACACCAGAACCTTTTGGATATTTACTAAGTTGTTTGCATAATACAATATAGTTATGTTGTCGTCCTCCACACAGATCAAAGAAAAAAAGAGCTCAGAGGCACTTCCTGTTGAGAAACTGTTGTATTTAGCCTGTCTTCTTTCTACCTCTGGGGATTTCATGGTCACTCACATGATGTCACCACTGGAACCTTGGGTGACATCATGGAGTGTTTGAGGCTTGACCTGGTGACAACTGGTGGTTGGAACCAGGCAGGCTGAGTGGCAAGCTAGTCACTCCTGGTGGGTCTTCTCTGTAACTTAACTTACCATCTTGAAGACTTGAATAAAGTAACCTACATGATACCAGGCTCCAGCTTCCATTTACAACATTTTTGGCGACGAGGGTGGGACCTACATGATACCATGATACCAGGCTCCAGCTTCTATTTACAACAGAAACACTACACGACTACCTCAAGAAGACGCAGTAGTCCAGTGTTTGTCTTGTTTCTCACTCCACTTCCCCTTCCCCCAGGGATCATTCAGACCGACAAGAATTTTTACAATTTTGTTGGTTTGATTGGTTCAGGGAGGATTTTGGAACATGCGGCGCCAAGAAGAAAACAATCGGAGACTCGGGAGGTCCTGGTGAGTGACATTGTGACAATACCATTGTGGTCTATGCACAGCCTCAACCCCAGTATCCCATGCAACGTGAAGCAAAAGCTCCTGTGGCTGAAATCCTTGAACAATTGGAATATCAAGGTGTGATTGAAACATGTGTGTCGCCAATGAATAATCCTCTTTTTACTGTGACCAAGCCCGATGGCTCCTACCGCTTGGTATTGGATTACCGGCACTTGTACTTTTATTGTCGGACCTGTGCAGTACAGAATACTCACAGTTCAGCCCTTGTGGACAGTCTTGTGCGTAAACATTTTCAAACCACGCTTGACATATCCAATGGCTTTTTTAGCCAGAACCTGTCCACTATTAGTAGTCAATGGACACCTTTCACCTGTGGCGGTAAACAAAAACAATTCCGAAGATTAGCTATGGGCTAAAAGAACACTCCAGGCATCTTTGCCACCCGCATAGTCTCGCTTTTGGAGAGACTCGACCCTGGTGCGTGTTTGTATGTTGCTGACATTTATCTAACAGACGACGAATTATGGGCGCATCCGTGTCGTGTTGACCGCATCATTTGCATGTTTGCGGACTTCGGTTACAAATTTTACTTTGCAAAATCAAACATTGCAGAGTACATAATATTCTTCCTGGGTTATGAACTCAACAATGAAGGTCGAGGTTTAGCACCTCACTTCCTGGAAAAATGTGCACAGCTGCACGCTCCGACAACTCTGAAAAAACTACAACCTTTACTGTTTTTTTGTACTTCGGGCATACTTACATTCCCGATTATGCCCAGCGTATCAAGCCTCTTTACGCCTTGGTACAACCTACTTTCAACAAATCTTGCTGGCTGCCTGAACATTCTGCAATTTTGCATTCTTTGCAGTCTGATCTTCTTGAATCTAAACACTTACTGACTCTTGATAACCACACCAACCTGGTGATAAGAATTGTGCCGGGGGTTGTTGGTTTCACGTACCTGACTTTTAATGAGGGTGACACGGTCCATATCGCTTACAAGTCACACTTGTACACTTTGGGTGAAATGCGGTTTTCCACTGTGGAAACAGTTTTGACTGCAGTGCAGATGGCGATTCTGAAAGAACGGGAACTGTCGCAGGAGAAACACATGTTGGTTGTTACACCACATCCTGCCTTGGAGGCAGTGACGTAAGCCAGTGTAATAAATTCAAAAGATTTGCACCCATGGTGGATACAATGGACCACATCCTTGACATCTCCGGATGTCACGTTCATCTTTGATTACTCTTTGCAAACTCAGGAGTTCTTGCAGTATGAATTTGTTCATCCGGCTCCTCTGACTATGCGCCCGCTGGAGGATTTCCATTTTATCATTTACACAGACGGATCGGTGCAGCTGGCTAGGATTCAAAACATGCTTTTTCGGCGGCCTGCGCAATAGTGGTTGGTACTATGGTGAATGGGAGTTCAAGTACGATATCGTGCATACACAGACATTAGAGGACTGTACCGCCCAATTGGCAGAGCTACGTGCTCTGGTGCTTGCACTGGAGTACGCTGACCCTTGTGTGGCTACACTTATTGTGAGTGACTCTTACTACTGTGTTCAGTCTTACAAGGACAATCCATTCTTTTGGACTTAGAATGACTATCGTGATTCCAAAGGTAGCACGATTAAGCACAAAATGCTATGGGTTCGAGTGGCCGAGCTTAAAGAACGGCTGTCACTCGTGTTTGCAATTCATACGCTTGGTCACCAACGCATGGGGGTACACCCTGTTGGTAACTGTCTTGCTAATGAAGCAGCGAAGACCGCAATTGCGACATATTTAATAGCAGCAGTTACACGTTCCAAAAGTAAGATTGATGATGACGTCTTGGCAGTTATTGCCGCAACAGGGAAGGGAGGTAATTACCCTAAAGGGTTCCCTTCTAAATACTTTTATCTTTTAAGTCCTGATAAAGTTCCCTTTGTGAGAATTAACAACGCTGGTGACATGTTGATTCCCAACGCGGACCGCAGGCAGGCTTTGATAACAGCAGCTCACGAGGCCATGGCCTCGGCTCACGCCGGCGAGTCAGCTACTGTATCTCTCTTACAACAGCGTTACTGGTGGTGTGGATTGTGGAGAAGCGTGGCTCAGTGGTTAGAGGCGGCAGACCCGGAAGCTGAGATCGGCCGTGGACCAGGGTTCGATTCCCCGCCTCGACGGGTCTCGGGCTCAAAAATTCCACGGACTCGACAATTCTCGCTCCGGTGCCTACTCAACTCACGGGGTCACACTCTGCGACTCTGGGCAATAGCTTGCTTAATCTCCACTACGGCCCCTCGCGGCGGGATGCCTGGCTTTCACCTTGTGGATACCCTGCCGGGGTATCTCACAGGGGAATACCAGGACGGGTTCCCTAAGCAAGCGCCTTGATACCTTCGGGTGATACGTGCGCTATATAAGTCGCAATACATTTACATTTACATTTACAAACAAACGGGTGATTATGTCCTTCATTGTGACATATGCCAGCAGATTAAACCTTCAACTGCTGCGCACCCACCCCAGACACAATTGTACATATCTTCTAAATCACTTGGGTGTGTTTATTTAGAACACTGAGGTCCTTTCTTCTCAGATACTGCGTATAAGTACATCTTAGTTGCTGTTGATTCATGCACACTCTTTGTTTGGGTGTGGCCACAACGGAGTACTGATGCCTGCACTGTCATCAGGGATTTGTGTGTCTTTGTGGGAATTTTTGCATGTGGCACCTTTCATTCGGACCATGATCCAGCGTTCGCCTCTAAGGCGTACAAGGATGCCATGCGTTCATTAGGGGTCCAAGTCAAATTTTCATCTCCAAACAGGCCTGAGGGCAATAGTGTTGTGGAATGAATAAACCATGACTTGAAGCAATCCTTGACAGCTAAGGTTTTAGGTACAGGCCGGAACTGACTAGCCCATCTCTATAGCGTACAGTCTGCACTTAATAATCTCCCTAGAAGGTCTTCGGCTGGGCGGATCACGTACAAAATGCTCTTTGTCATCAAAATGTTTGTTCGGGACCTTGAGGGTCTAGACATGGCAGCGTCTGCCGCATCCTTTGATGTAGATGAACATTGTACTGTGTTACAGGATCTAAGAAAGAGACAGTCTTGAAAAGGAACATTTGCCAATCTGATACTGCTCTTCAGATTCTGGTAGTGGGCTGGCTACCCCGAGTTGGTGATCTGGTCCGAGAGAAGGTGGAGAACAAGGAGTTTGGCCACCAGTTCCTGTGCTAGGCGTGCAGGGTACAAGAACAGTAATTTTACCTCCACTTCCTTGTCGCAAGGAAAGCAGGTACATCTCTATTGACAATGTCAAATTACAGCGAGTGGCCGATTCTTCTTAGTATGACTCCAGCGGTCTCTTGTCCAGCGCTGCTGAGAAATTCTGTTTTGGCTCCGGCTAGTTCCACCATACCTGACATTGCCATTGAGATGCCTATAGTAATTGATCCTTTATTGAATACACCGGCTGTTGATCCCCTTAATGAGACAAAGTATACCTACCCTACCGACTTCTCGATGCCTGATTTGCAAGCATCTGCCGTTAACCAGTCATGCTTTTCATTTGACACTGACTCTGTTACATCAAAATCCCCATTGAAAATTTCAACTTTCACTGTTTGGTTTAAGAAAGATTTTTTGATATCCCCATGGACTTACTTTTGGCTGGTGCTTTTTTCTATTTTTTTATTCATGTCGATTGGATTTGTGGTGTATTTTTTCCGTTTTGTAAATGGACACTATGTTAAAGAGAGAAATTCAATAAGATTAATTGATGGAACTTTGGCACCCAACTCCTCATCTCACATCATGAAGAGGGACAAGACTTTTGTTAACATCACAGCTTGGCCCATTTTAGATGGGATTGTTTGGGATGCTGTTTTATTTCAAATCCACTGACCACAGAGGTTAATAATGTTCCCAATGTACTACGTGTTTCAATGGGGGATGTGGTTGAAAAACATGTATGCTGTGATGACTGGGATGTGCAGGCCATAGAGGCTCTGTTTCTGATTTGGAATATTATGCTGCTTTTGATGCTGAAGATTTGTATTTAGACTCAGCCAACTATGCTGATTTATTTTGCTACCAACATTATGGCAATCATTTTATGCACAAAGTAAACACATTTAGAAATGTGGTCAATTGTACACAATGGGAACATTGTCCAGCTCCTTTTGAGGGCAGTTCAAAAACTCTTTTGAAAAAGTATACATATTTTACTGATTTTAATCAATTTAATCCTGACACATTTTATTTTAAGATGACTGGCAAGTCCTCTTCCAAAGTTAGACTTACCCACATTAAATTACTATATTCTAAGTCCTTTCATGACCAATTAGCAGGTGGAGCAATGAACTGTGGAAAGATACTATTTATCTTAAATTTGTTTGGGGTTCTAAAGGCTGGCAGGTACAAGGCACTGAGGCTTTGCATCGTGCAGGTCTCATCTCGAACCATATGTTGTTTTTAAATTCGACAATTTCACAGACAACCTGCTTTGGATTGGCTATGTCTACAAAATTTAGAGGATTTACAAGATTTAAGAGAGTACCCGGCATGGTACAATCACACAAATTTGTCCCTTAGTGAATTACAGTCTCTGTTGCTGAATTCGTCTTTTAATATTTCCAGTTTTGATTCCCAAGGTTGCTTGTTATGGCAGAAAAGCTCTGATTAATGCCAACACCGTTTTCTGGGTCTGACCCCTGGCTATACACATGTGTGGGTAGATCCCTGTTTTCAAAGGGATCATTCGGTTACTACCTATTCAGTAGGCAAGTTATGTCAGAACTGGCTCAAATATTCCACCTTAGTGTCATTTAAAGTCCATCTGTCCAAATTACCTGAGGATGTTGATCCTAATGACTTTGTGAAAGGCCTTGTGGGAGACAGGTCAAAAAGATGGATGTATGCTGTTTACAATGAAGTTTGGAAACTATCTCAAATTGAAGCGGCCTCTAGGTTACGTGAAATAGATCAGGCGAATTTAGAAAAAGTGCTTGCAGTTGTTGATAACAGCATTAACACCCTTTCTTCACGAATTTATACATTGGACAATATTTTTTCATCTGTTGTTGATATAGTACAGGACGAAGTGTCTGTTTTGTACCATGGTCAAAATCAATTACGTTCCATTATGCAATTTGCTTGGACATTGCAAACGTTAAAGGCTGGTAATATGCTTTGGGACTACATAAATACTGCTTCTTTATTTTTACCGTTTCATTTGACTGTGAAACAACAATTCATGTCTATGAAAGATGCTGCATATTCACTTTTGCATATTGAAAAGTTAGAACCATTGTCTTTTTCTGTTGCCAAATGTAATTCAGCTGTATGGGTCATTCATGGGTTAAGAACATTGCCTTTTCCCCTTTTTAAATTTGATTCATGTATGAAGTATTATGCCATAGGCAGATATCAACCTTTGGGCAGCGCTTTCTCCATGAAGTATGGTCTCTGCCATTTACCTATAGGTGCCTGAGGGAGGGTAAAGAAGTTTATCTGAAAGGTGAATATTGCACTTCCACACCTGATCACTCATTAGTTTGCAGGAACATCCAATTGCACGGCTCTTGTAATTCTGATGCCCTGAATTTAGCATGCATTTTAAAAGGAAATCAGTTCCTGGCCATAACTCCGACTTTCACATTGCTAGCCAACGGTAGTTATTTGCTTTTAAATAATGAAGACTGCTGTGATATGCTGGCAGTGATACCGTACATTGTGACTGTTTCCCAACGTATAGTCTGTTGCAGAAATGTGCGGTTCCCTCTTCCACCTGGGAAGGTTATCATAGCAATGTTAGGTGTTGTTCAGGCTGATCGGCTCATGCGCTAGACACAACATGCACGCAACTGCAGCTAGCTGAAATCCTGGCACCTTTAATATTGCACTGCATACATGATTTGACACACTCTGACGAAAACCTGTTTCCAGAGAGACAGAGAGCTTTTGCAGATCCTGATGTGATTCACTTCTCCTGATCTTGGAGGCATAGGGTTCCCCATTCAAGCCTAAGAGACCTTCTATAATTTATAAAACATAGCTCCTAGCTAGGGATAGTGGCATACAAGGTGCTATAGAACCTGTTCCCACCATCATTATAATATGATTTCTCCTTTTGTGTTTTATGGAATTGTAACAATGCTGATCGTATTATTTTTAATCATATGCCTGCTTATGCTCGCAAAAATACTGCATTTGAGAGCAAGTCCTTAAAATAAATATTTTAAACTTTATCGTGTCTCTTTTTAGGTCTCGCCTACGCAGCGCGCATGTGCTGCACAGGAGGAGACCTAATGCCATCGGTCCCCTTTTTAACCCACAACAGTGCACGCATTCCATTGCATTCAATTGCAACGCGTGCATGTGTGGCTATTTCCTTGCGGGCTCGAGCGCTGACACCATAGGTTTATAATTAAATTGCAAACATATGGTGTCAGCGCTCGTTCCCGTAAGGGAAGCAGGCGCAGGCCCCCTCCTCTCTCCCTCCCCCCTGCTGCCAGCGCAAGGCACAGCGCGCTTGTTTTTTATGTCAGTCCCCCGGGGCACAAGCAGGCATCCACTTCTGTCTTTTTGCTGCGATCAGCGGTAATGACAGAAGTGGATGCCTGCTTGTGCCCCAGGGTAACCACAGCACAGCCAAGAATCTGTCTAATAGCAAGGAAACCCAGCCGCTGGGATGAGCTGCCACACAGGTCATTGACTGGCAGAGTTTGGCATGTTTCTGTCGGGTTCTTTTGTGTTTGGCTGTATTTACAAGTGCAGTCGTTGCAGTGCTCCACCCGCTGCCTGTCGGGTAGCCGCCATCGCCTGACTTTTGAATGCATACTTTCATGGCCCTAAGAATGTACCCTCGTGGTCTTGCACAAGAGTACAATGCACAATTATCGTTCATAATAAGTGGGTTGCTAAAAATTACAGCAGCCTGATTGTGCTAGGTGAGTGCAAATGTGTTCGTGGAAATCGAAAAAAATTACGTAATGAATTTACATGCTGAGCGCGGCTCATACGATACTAAACCCCAATGAAGCTTCCGCAATGAGAAGAACTTAGGGTGGCTTAGGTTGTGTTGGCTTGTTCTATTTCGGAACCTGGCACTTCCAATCCCCTGAAATGCACGATGCCACGCCCTCTGCAGCTCATGCTAAGAGCCAATCATGCACCTACAGGAAGGCTCTTTGCAACAGTCTAGGGGAAATGAAGCAGATGGCCCAGTTGGGAAGTGGAACGAAAATTTATGCAAGAATCGTTGAGCAAGGAGGGCTAGGCCCAAAGCCGGAGATTGGGCGGGTATGCAAAAAGGAGAAAGGCCCAGAGAGCATGTGGGGAGGGGGCATGTCGGGGCACGGAGTGACTGAATGGCAACGATTGAAGGAAATGGGGGCTTGTGCGTTCGGTTGCTCATGCTGCCGGGTAAAAATGGCTGAAATCGACATGGCTGTGTGTGGGAGGCTGAAGGATACGAGAGTGAAACCCTAGTAAGCCCTTGTGGGTAGGACCCTGATTATTGTTTAATGTTTCAGGTGCCAAAATGCACTGCAGCAATTAAGGCGCTGACTCTAATCCTTACATTTGTGTCATCAAAGCATGTTCACATTGTAGATTAATTATTTTCCTAATGAAATGTTTACAATTAAAGTTAAATTTGTAGTGCTTTTCATGTTTTTTTTTTGTTATTGATTTTATTACTTTTCGAAGCAGTGTATGCTTGTATATATATATTATATATATATATATATATACATATTACCTACTGGCGGTCGCCAGTAGGTATATATAGTTAGGATTTTTTCCCTATGGGATTTTTGAAAATTCTATGTCTAATAACTTTGGCGTTTGTGGACGGAATTGGCTGAAATTTTCAGGAAAATGGCACATTTTGTTTCTGAGCAGCCCTTGAAAATTTGGGGGGGGGGGTTCGTCAAGGGGGGGCCGAGAAAAAAAGGGGGGTCCCAAAACGTGTTTTTAACATTGAGTTTTCCATAGGGCGGTTGGCCTCACTTTTAGCCCGAAGGGCTGAATGGATTTGCACGAAACTTGGCAAAATTGTAGGGACTGGTAGCCCGATGTGCCTTTTGTAGGTCTCAATATATGTGCTTCAGTGGATTTTGAGAAATTAACGTTCAAAAAAAGATATATATCTGTAACAGCGGACCGGGCAGCGCTCCAGTTCGCGTACTTTTCGCGCAACGGAGCTTTGTGAAGCGAAGCTGATTGGTTCTCCGGCGTCTGTAAACATTCCAAACAGTCCGTAGCGGCCGCCATCTTGTCTCTCGGTAGGATCGAGAGATAAGAGGAGGCCAAAGCGAAGGGGCAAATGACCATAAGGGGGCATAGTAGATTCTCGCTGACCCCCTAGGTTTGATGTGGAGGTTTTAAAAGGGCCCCGCGGGGCAAAAAAAAAAAAAAATAATAATAATCGAACGGCTGAATGGATTTGCACGAAACTTGGCAAAATTGTAGGGACTGGTAGCCCGATGTGCCTTTGCTAGGTCTCAATATATGTGCTCCAGTGGATTTTGAGAAATTAACGTTCAAAAAAAGATATATATCTGTAACAGCGCTCCGCTTCGCGTACTTTTCGTGTTACGGAGCTTTTCGAAGCTGATTGGTTCTTCGGCGTCTGTAAACATTCCAAACAGTCCGTAGCGGCCGCCATCTTGTCTCTCGGTAGGATCGAGAGACAAGAGGAGGCCAAAGCGAAGGGGCAAATGACCATAAGGGGGCATAGTAGATCCTCCCTGACCCCCTAGGTTTGATGTGGAGGCTTTAAAAGGGTCTCGCAGGGCAAAAAAAATAAATATTGTTTTTTTAGTTTTTTTGCGTGGAGTGCGCCCGGTTCGCGAACCGGGAAGCGTTCTGGGGAGCGTACTTTCTTGAAAATTAGTGAAAAAAGTTAGAGTAAAATAATAATTGTGAGTGATCAGATGTAGGGTAGCTCTGAGAAGAGCTTTTGGGTTTATGGTACATTTAGGTACTTATAAGTAGGTACCAATGCACAGTCTTAAATTCAGAGTGAAAATTCTGTTGCCCTCATCTGAGAAGTGAACTCCATCTCCTCTGTAGATATCTTGCATGTAGTAACGCAAGTTATTGTTGTACAGGGAGCCCATTCCATGGTCTCTCATGTAAGCTGAAACAGATTTGTTTACATGCTTCCTCGATTTCTCAATTTGTGGACAAAATTGGTTTGACCACCTCCATTTCTGTCTTTGGCATATATTTGAATATACCAAGGCAGACTGAGGAAAAAGTGCCATCAATTGCTCAAAGGTGTCCTTTAAAAGCATTTCCAGACCTACCCCAGTCAAAGTGCCCAAATCATTACCTCCACAGTGCACAATTAACAGGTCAGGTTTTGGCAAATGCATAAAGGTTTTCACCAATGGTATCAATTGGTGACATTTTAATCCTCTGTGGCCAAACCACTTCATTTCCTCATCTTGTAAATTGAGGTTAGGTAAATTCCTGTTTTCAGCGTACCTCTGAGCCCAATAGATGTAACTATGTCCAACAATCCAGACAGAAAACATGGCGAGAGAAGGTTCTCCTGCAGTCAGATGAAGTGTGGCAATGAAATGGCAGTTGAAAAAATGAGAGTGTAAAATGAAAAAAACTGAGGAGTTTCTGTGTTAATGAAGCAGTAAGAGTGATTGGTGGATTTTGATTGCTGAAAACAGAAAGTTAGGGTGCATGGATGAGTTCGTTGAAAGATGTATTTTGAGTGGCGAAGAAAAAATCATTAAATGAAAGATTGCATTGGATATGCAGGTGCACTGAGAGTTCAGAGTTCAATTGCAACATTGTTGTGTGAACTTGGAAACACCAGAGGTCTTGCAAGAGGTGGTTGCTATGCAGAAAAAACAGAGAGGGGGCAGAGTTTTGATTTGAAAAAAAGTGAGGGAAGAGTTTTGATTGGGTGACATGAGAGATATGTGTGAAGAATTACAGCATTTCTGTGCTTTTGATAGCTGCAGACTCTGGAGTGCATACCTTTTGCTCTGCTGAAGACAAATTGGTGTGCTTCTGAGACTGTTTTGAAACTCAAAGTATTTGCTAAGGTGAGAAAAGATTTCTTTAATTTAGATAGAAAATAGTGTGTTTTAAGGAGAAAATTATGAAGAAAGTTGTGTTTTTCAAATGTTGCTTTGTCTCAAGTGTTTTACAAATAGATTTTGTTTCTTTGAGAAATTGTAATTGGAGAAAATGTGAAGTATTAGTACTGACAGGGTTTTTATGTGCATAGGAGCTGTGGAGTGTTTTCAAATTATGACTTGTAAATCGTTTTTGAGAAAAAGCAATGGTTTTAATATTGATGACAAGGACATAATGGTGTCTGCTTCTTTATAAGGTAATTGAGAGTCTTTGATGTTATTTTTCCCATTTCAATGTAAGAAGTTTGTCTGTGGAGCAAATTGCTTGTAAATATGCTCCCACCTGTGCATGGCAAATTTAGATTTTGAATGTTTGCGTTACATAGGCATGTTAAAGGTGACTGAAACATGCTGCAAAGGCAATCAAAAAACGCTTTTATGTGTCTTAAGGACATTTTAAGTCATTTCCCCATGTGCAGTGTTTTCAAATTATGAGTTGAAAATCGTTTTTGAGGTAAAGGAATGTTTTCAAAATTTATGTGCGCCATATGCCCCCAAATTTCTTTTTCAGGGGTGCAGCAGGGTGTTCTTGAGACACCCCTGCACCCTCGGAAAAATTCGTAATTTGCGATGAGGTAATTGCTAATCGCAAATTGCACCTTCATTCCTATGGGCCTCCTGCTGCATGGAAATGAATGGGTAATTTGTAATTAGCAAATAGCTCATCGCAAACTAGGAATGGTAAAGAATCGCTATTTATTCCTTAAAGTTCGCTATTTAGGAAATGCAAAAAACTTTGATGATACATATGGCGGTTCATCTCTAACAAGATAAGAAGCATAGGGATAGATTTATGATGACTGGCGCATCACCAGGGATGTGTTAGTCATTCTGTGCCGCTGTTCCGTCACCTATGGTGTGCTGCATTTACAATGCGGCGCATCATGGGGCAAAAACAGCACAGATGCGTGACGTATCTGTGCCGTAAAGGTGGCGCATTGCTGGAGTTGTATCGCAAGTGTGATGAAGCTCCAGCAAGGCTCAGGGGTGCCCCTGTCGCAGGGTTTCTGTTCTCACACAGAACTGTGGACAGATGATTGGAACCTCGGCGAATTAGGGTGCCCCAAAACTCACCTTAGTAATCAAAAACCCCTTAGCAAGCTAGGTACAGTGTCACATTGGATATAACAAACTCTCAATGTTTAGACAATCCAGAATATGAACTTATAGTACCTCAGGATACGTGGAACTCATGAAGAGTCGGTCGTTATATATTTCTTAGAAATCAGAACATGGAGTTAAGAAGAACACATGTGTATTTGAAATGTTTATTTACTAATGCCGTCTTCTCAGGCGCAGTATCTTAGATAATACAAGTACACATATTATCAGTAGCAAAATTACCAGCATAGTTACTAGTACATAAAAAGCGAATGGTGACAGTATGTTAACATGCTGTAAATTAATAAGAGTTAGCAACACTTATAAGCAGCCGCGGGCCGTGGAGGGAGTTACGGTGGGGCAGGGAGGCGGGGAGGGGGAGGGGCAGGGTGGAGAGGGCTCCACCCTGCCCCTCCCCCTCCCCGCCTCCCTGCCCCACCGTAACTCCCTCCACGGCCCGCGGCTGCTTATATCTGACCCTCCCTAATACACATATTATATTATTTGCTAAGAAGGTCTCTTTGTGTTGGTTTAGGGCGTGCCCATACTTTAGTGTCTTAGATTTGAAGGAATCACATCAGCATACACCAGCTCTCTCTTCATGTGAACCGCATCAAGTGTTGTGTAGGTGTGTTCGGCAAAGCAATATAAAACCCGCCTCATGCCCAGAATTGGCAGAAGCTGCACTTAGGTTATGAGTATGAAGTCGTGGAGATCAGACCTCATAACAATTCTGTATCGTGTTGTTCTTGAAACTTCAGCAGTCGCTGTACAGATATAGTTTAACAAGCAAAGCAGATAGTAGAGCAATAACATATTATTCTCATGTAAACCACGATGAACTACTAGGTTGAAAGCTAAAGCAACAACTAAGTGTCGTGTGCAGAAGTTGCAAAAAAGGAAAAATGGCGTTTAAACCGGTAATGAGCTCATGCTAACTTAACACGGTGTAAAGATATCCAGGATCTAGATGACACCTCCCCATGATCCGGAAACGAACTGAATAAGGTAATAGAAGTGGCATCTCATGAGAGCAGATTGCAACTTTATATGTGGACGGTCCGCAAGGTAAAACATTAAAAACTAGGAAAATTTAATGCTAAAGAAAAATAAAACAGCCAATTACTTTATCGAGGCTTAAGCCAATAGGCAAGCTAAATAATAAAAACTTGACAAATAAGTCAATGAATTGTCAATGAAATGCTAGTACTCAGCATATCAAACATGAAAAAGGTCTATGACATAACTGTGTATGCAAAATAAGCTGCAACAGCCTCCAATAGGAAGTCACCGTCTTCATCCGAAAAGAGTTCAGCCATCCAATTTAAAAGCGGAAAAGAACATACGTGCTCTCCCAGCACCGGATCCTCTATCACCATCAGAGGACAGCTCGGTGGGTTTTCAAGAAAGCTCTGTTCCAAGAAAGACTGTGTTGCCGCCAGTAAATTCCAGGGACCAATTAGTCCATGCATCAATGCCACAGCCATAATCCTTTCGCCAGGACAAAGCAACTCGTGAGTAATGATAGGAGTCATCAGCTGATTAAAGTCGACGTCAGGAGAAACCGATCCGCAGAGACACAAATCAATGGCCCAATCGAAATCACAGGTCAGGCAGTGAAATACAGGCTGGACACAGGTGAAGTAGGAGAATCGAAAAGATAATCCATATGCCGTGCTTAATATCGCCAACGGCATTGTGCCATAATATTCAAGCATGCGATTGCGGAACAGCGTCAGCAGCTGCAGGGCGGGAGCTTGCACAGGAGGGACATCCATATTTAAAAATGTAAAAAAGCACAAGAGCGTCCGCTGGTAATGCAAGTAAAAATGGGAATCCACCAAGCACAGTGGAAAAAATAGAATGAAAGAAAGCAGGGATGACTCCAAAGATTTTCTCAAATGAAGTCACGAGACCACTGGTAACAACTTTAAAAAAGTGCGCCAGGCCCTTTGTGGAGGACGCGTTAAAGATAGTCCGAACCATCTTGCTGAAATGGAAAGGCAAATCTGTATTTAAAAGGGTCTGCACCTCTGTACGGGTGTTCGCTATGTGAAGCACGAAAGTTCACGGGCCGAACTCAAGGCCACCTCTCTCTGAGACAAAAGAGCTCTTATTCTTGCCATGCCGTTGAAATCTGCTCCCAAGGTTGGTATTTGTGGCCAGATTGAAAACTCCCTATGTTCATGTGTGGGAGGAAATAGAACATTTCTGCAGCAAATAACCCGTTCACTTACTGTTACGATAAAAGGAATACTTTTAATTAACCCAGAACAATCTTCATTATTGAGCATCAAATAACTACCATTTTCCAACAACTTGAACGTGGGGATGATAGCAGGAACTGGCGTGCCTTGCAACACGCAAGCCATATTTGGTCGGTGTTTGTTGCATGAACCGTGTAACTGTATGTGCCTACACATTAGTGAATGATCTGGCGTCTCAGTGCATTCCTCTCCATTCAGATAAACTTCTTGATCATCTTTGAAACATCTGTATGTGTATGGAAGCGACCAGACCTCATGAAGAAAACCACTACCTAAAGGTGCATAACGACCTATTGGTATATATTTCATACAATTTGAAAACTTATATAAAGCAAAAGGCAGCGTTATTAAACCGTGGATAAGGCACGTTGCCAAAGCAGCCAACCTTTTGGATTTATACTGGAAATGTTAAAGGAAGAATTATGGAGTAGGGCCTGTAAATCTTTAATGGACAACCGAGTAAAATTACTCCAACCATCATATTCCTCTAACTCCGGGATAGTAGGGGTGTTTAATTTTTTAGAAGTAGCCAATCCAAAGCATTTGGTCTGGGAAATTGTTTCATTCACAAACAACATATGATTTGGGATGAGATATGCACGGTGCAAAGCCTCAGTGCCTTGTACCTGCCAGGTTCGTGAACCCCAAACTGATGTAGGTCCTGGATATCTTTACACTGTGTTAAGTTAGCATGGACTCATTACTGGTTTAAATGCCATTTTTCCTTTTTTGCAACTTCTGCACACGACACTTAGTTGTTGCTTTAGCTTTCAGCCTACCTGCGTCAAGATCTATGCCTGCTTCAAGCAGGCGCAGGGTTTTGATGCAGCTTTGTCCTATCTGATTGTAAATGCGGCAGACCGTGGGTGGCAGAGCAGCGGTGCACGTTAACTGGTGCATCTCTGGGGATGTGCTAGTTAATATAAATCTGCCCCTTTCCATACATACTGAGCATGTCATGAATGATGTAATATGTGACATCATCAGCAGTGGATTACGGGTAATAGTATCTCTAGTTTACTCCCCTATAGCTGTCTTTCTTTTAACATAACTGTCTGTTTCCTTCCCTTATACTTACTGTTTTTTTGGTTCGCTTCCGGTTCGCGTACCGGCGAGCGAACTGGGAAGCGAACTAAGAGAAATAGAGGTTGGCACAGTTCCAAATATTGTACCAATTTTTTAATACCGGGGAGGTAGTTCTGAAAAGAACTTTTTTTTTATTGTTTTTGTTGTTTTATATTTTGTTTATTATTTTTCTGAACATTTTTTTACTTTTTTTGAATTTTTCTGAACAGTTTTATATTTTTTTGGGTTTTTTTTCGGAGGGGGCAACGAAAACGATTCATTTTAAGGGCTCAACAGGAGCAACAAAAAAAAAAAAGAATTTATTGTTTGGGGCGTTTCGGACAAACATGAGCATGATTGTCAATAGCTCTGTTGATCAGAGTGATGCTTCTTTCTCCGTAGCAAATGAATCCACTGCAATGTACGCAGACTTGTTTTACTTCACGAAATCTCGTTTGTATATTTGGCACCATCTCCCTGCCCTCTGGTCCCGTTACTTCCGGTACAACAGATCTTCTGGCCATAATAGGGAGATTATCTAGGTCGTTACGAAACTGTGCAGCACTGTAGTTGTTAGGATGCCACCTAGTCATATGGCGATGCATTGTGTAGTTTCCGAAACTGTATTTTTTCTCGGTCCCTCTGGACAGTCTATCTTGACATATAAGGCAAGTTACGTATCTTGCATTTACTTTTTTCTGACCTTTGGGAATTTTAAAAAATTGCCAAATGAAGTTTTCTTTCCGGTGAGACGTCCTGGGCTCCTCAGGCAAAAAGTGCCTCTCTTCGTGCTCGTCGTCCTGTTCCTCTTCTTCCTCTTCTTGCTGAATTATAACTTCAGCAGGTGGTCCACTCTTCCTTGGATGTGGTGGAGGTGGTGGGGAAGCACCAGCTGAAGCTACTAAAGAAGCCATTGCTCACTGGTAACAAAGGGTCTTTCTCTCACAATGATGAAAGTCAGAGTGAGGAAAGAAGGAGGGATTTTCATCATTTGGGAAAAACAATAGTTCTCAACCAATGAAAAGTGTTCATTTTAGATTATATGACCTAGTCTTACATCATTAGGAAACCAAAAGTGAAATGAACCAATGAAAAGTGTTATTACCAAGTCACATGACCTGCTGTGTTTACGTTACGTGCTTTGCAGGGCCTCCGGTTTTCTTCCAGAAACCTGCGCTTTGCGCCTCGCTTCGCGTACCAGTTCGCTAACGTAGCACGTCATATGACGTATCACGCGACAACGCGAAACGTCATGTGGACGGGAGGCGTCACGATGTTGTTTTCTAACGCGGCAGTTGCGGTAAAGAAACGTTTACCGGCTCGCGGTCTATTTCGCGGCATCAAGGTCAGCTAACGGGAAGTTTCCCGATTCGCGAAGCGGGAACGAAGAAAAAAAAATATTAAAAAAAAAATTATTAATAAACATATAAAATATATTTTTGGATTTAAAGAAGAATACATTTTACAGCTACAGATATTAGCTGTTAAAAAACCAATGAAATTCACTGAAAAAACCATAGGTTATAGACCATATATAGTTAGGAATTAGCATTTACAAAACCTTGAAAATTCACTGAAAAAACCATAGGTTATAGACCATATATAGTTCGGAATTAGCATTTAAAAAACCTTATTTTACTCACACAAAACCATTGAAATTCCATATATAGTTAGTTGCACTAACTATATATCGCGCACCCGCAATCCACTGCTGATGATGTCACATATTACATCATTCATGACATGGTCAGTGACATCACTGATGACATCACTGATGACATCTCAAATGACATCACTGATGACATCACTGATGACATCTCATTTGACATCAATGACCACATCACTGATGATATCATTCATGTGACAATACAATGCATCTCCTCACATTTTAATATAACCTCTGTTACACCCAGTGTTAAATATAGAGTATAATTTTTGAAACCATTGACACACCAATACTAGTTACTACATACGCACTCACTGATTCCTACGTCTACACACACATTCACTCATTCACCCATACAATCATTCATACATACAATCACTCATCTTTACAACACTATCATATGCACTCATACACCTATACAGACACTCACACTCTGCCACTCATCCATGGAGTTACTCACACACCTAGTCAGTCCTGTAAAGAATCAATCACACTTCCATTTTCTAATCTATACAGTTAAACATAGAGCACCTTATGTTTTCAACCATATACTAACACATACTTACTCTCTTATACAATCATTGATACAAGTACACATTGATCTGCACAGAGTCACACACCTCCCAGCCAGCCACACACACACTCAGTCTGCCATGCAAATACTTGGGCAATCAATCAATAACCCATATAGTTACTCATATAGCTACTGATCAACACATGCAGCAGTTTACAGAACAACAGACATAATGATGCACAAATTAAGACAGTTTAGTCACTAACCCATGCACTCAGTGAGACACATTTAATCACTCAATCATAGATTCAGTCATGCACCTACTAAATCCTTCGTCCAGACACTTATACATCTACTCATTCTTCAATATGTAAAACATATTTAAACTTTACAGAAACACACAGTCAATGGATGATGTCATCAGTGATGTCATCAGTGATGTCATTTGAGATGTCATCAGTGATGTCATCAGTGATGTCACTGACCATGTCATGAATGATGTAATATGTGACATCATCAGCAGTGGATTGCGGGTGCGCGATATATAGTTAGTGCAACTAACTATATATGGAATTTCAATGGTTTTGTGTGAGTAAAATAAGGTTTTTTAAATGCTAATTCCGAACTATATATGGTCTATAACCTATGTTTTTTTCAGTGAATTTTCAAGGTTTTGTAAATGCTAATTCCTAACTATATATGGTCTATAACCTATGGTTTTTTCAGTGAATATATATATGTATATATATATATATATATACATATATATATATGTGTGTGTGTGTGTGTGTGTGTGATTTTAATATTAATCCCTGCGTGTATTCATCTACAGGAATCTGCGGCTATTCTGTCCTTAGATGAAATAATTTGGTACAATTTCCTCATAACAGATATGGTGATCAAATAAACAAACTATTATATAAATACAGCTTAGATTTGTTGCAGCAAAGTGAAGATAGAGGAAAAGTCCCTTTGTCAACCTTTCAAAAGGCATAGGAGTAGCTCATTTATAGATCACATTATGCTCTCCGCGAATGTCGCTAATCTCTTTAGCTCACTGTCTGTAGAAGTTACAAATCTCAGTGATCATCTCTCACTATGCTTACCCTGATCGTACTGGATAATTGTGAGAAATACCTCAGATGGCTGACCACATTGATATTGGTAAATAAAATGGATTCAGCCTAAAATTTCAAGGGATCAATGAATCAGCCCTCCAGGAAAACGTGGTAAAAAGTAATAATGAGGATTTCCTAGTCTGCACTGACCCAGAGGCCACCCCAGATAATACTGTGCATTCTTTAAGAAAGATTACAATAGCCATCAGAGAAAATCTAAAAAAGACCAATAAGGAGAAAAAGTAAGAGAATTGGGTCTGGTTTGATTATTACTGTACACGAGCAAACTAAGTTTAAAGAGGCCCTTCAGGGTACACTGAGAGATAAAAAGGAAGTAAAGTTACTTATTTTGGGCCCGATTCACAGAACTAACTTATGACAAAATCCTAAACTTACTACTTTTGGTATTCACAGAAGTTAGGATTTTGTCTTAAGACAGACTTAAGACAGACTTAAGTTAGGATTCTGTCTTAAGTCCGTCTTAAGTCTGTCTTAAGTCTGTCTTAAGACAAAATCCTAACTTCTGTGAATACCAAAAGTAGTAAGTTTAGGAATTTGTCTTAAGTTAGTTCTGTGAATCGGGCCCTTTGACTATAAGCGGACAATAAGCAAGAGAAGAAAAGCATTGCAAGAACAAGCATTGGCAAGCTTAATGAGAGAGTACTTTATTATTCTGGATTATAATTAATTCCCCATTTTTTTAAAACAGCACAGACCTGAGAATTGAGGCTTTAGTTTCCACATGGACTGGATACGTCATTTTGAAGGTAGATTTAGCCCTTTGCATGATCAATCTAATATTACTGAGGTTATTAATTGTGCACTAGTACCACTTCCCCTTCAGGCAATTAGCCGAACTGAGGTGGAAACTGCTACTGAAAAGTCATCCACCAAGAATGCTCCTAGCCCCATTTTGGTCCCTGTAGATACCTTTAAATCTTGTCGAGCAGTGTGGGCATTAATCTTGATGCAGATGTCTAATGCTGCGGCGAGAGGGCCTATTCCATCCATTTAGACCAAATCTATAATAGTCCCCATTTTTAAACAAGCATTTGCAATGCAATAGGTCTCGGATTTGCGAGAGTTTGAGCTATTGGCATTGTAAATGATAATGCCATTTATTTATGTGTTGGTTTTCAAAACAGATAAAAAAGGCATTTTCATGAACAATGCCAATAGCTTAAACGTTCCCAAATGCGAGACCTAGTGCATTGCAAATGCTTGTTTTCCCATGTTGTGGACTGGTATGAGAATATAACGAAAGAGTGTTCTTGATTCCCTCAACTCCTGCGAGAAACCTTAGTCACATGTTCTGGGTTGTCTAATCATTGGTACCTTTGCTATAGGACGAAGAGCTACCGTGACAATGATGCTAGTCGGTTAGAGGTTGTAGGTACTGAGGTGAGTTTTTTAGTACACCACAAGTTACTGATGTCCTGGGTCTCTGTGCACAGTTCTCTGTATGAGCAGTATCCCTGCAACAGCTGACTATGTTGTTAACCACCCTAAAAAAATGTAAGATCTTGGCTGACTTTGCCTAATACCCTTTTTGCTTTGAGATACAGGCACACCATCTTTCATGTACAAGGTTAAATTAAGACATGCCTTATGTTTGCAGATCGTAAAGGCTTTGGAGATTATTACAGTGTTTTTAAGGAAATAGTAGATCTAGATAAGGACAAGAAAATAAAGGGGTTATTTAATATTAGGGAAACCTTGTCACAAATAGGTCTTGATGAACTCTGGAAAAGTCCAGCGCATCAGAAACCCCTATCTAGGGATTTTATCAAGGATGCATTTTGGGTTGTTAATTGGGGCGGGAAGTGTGAAATAAGAAAGAAGATTCACCTCTAATTTCACTGATGCTAAAAACTATAGTAGGTTCAATCATTCCCTTGATTCTATTATGGTACCAACTGCCAGACAGCCTTACATAAAGTTTTGCCATGATACTCTCCCTGTGAGTTGTTTTTGTTCAAAATGAAAAGAAAAGCTAGTTCCGATTTGTGTAACGTATGCCCAGTTTATTTACAGACAGATAAAACCTTATAACATCTTTTATTTTTTTGCTCGGTATATGAGCGTCCAAGGAAGCAAAGGATTTGCTGGCAGCTTAGAATCAAAGTGTGCTGTGTAGCACGTATATTGTTGCGCGCTGAAACAAAAGATGTGATTGTCTTTGGTGTGGCTACATTTTTGAACTGGAGATAGACCATAAGAGCCTCATTTTACTGAGCTAGCCTGTCCTTTATCCTGTTTGCTACTGGTGGATTACTTAGATATTTCATAGATGAACCCTCGCTGTAATGGAATGAGATTTCTCTCCAATATTAGGTAAACCGAAGCTGTAATATTTTGCACTTTGGTCTAGATCGACGGACTTTATACCTATGTACGTTAGATGCCTCAAACCACTTTTATGACTTATTTATCTTATTTTGTTCTACTTACTATAATATTTCCCTTAGGACGAAGGAGGATTTCCGTTAATCCTATATGCCCTTCACACCGACTTTTAAGATATATGTGTGAACAGTGATGGCAGCCAATGTTTTCATGTACGATTGTTTCTTTTCTGTTTTACATTTGGTAGGTAGGTATTTCTTTTGTCTTCTTACTTTAATGATTATGCATTTCTTTAAATGAACTTGCTATTTTGCATATTAACCAAAAACTACTGCCAACTCATCTCTGAAATTTTTGTACGTCATTGGTAGCTTTGCCAATCCTCGAAGTGAAAATCCATAGTTCATTGTGTATTGTTTGGTCTCAATGCTTTATCTGATTTTGTCATTTCATTTCATTGTAACCTTTTTTGTGCAATTTTATTGCTATTTTAATAAAATACAGTCATACCCCCATACCAACTTCAGTTTATTTTACATTAACTTTATAAGCACAGATTTTCAATCTCCTCTAAAAGGGCCTGTGAATGAGGAGGATGCGTTAGATCTACAGGGCACGATTCACTAAGGCAATCTGAGCCAAAAGTCTAAGTTTACAACTTTTGGTATTCACAGAGGTTATGTACAGGTCATATCTTCACATCTTCAGTCGGGCCGGAATTTACCACTCGGCTGTTCCCTCTGCATCTGGGCAGTAGTCGTTGGCTCAGGCCGTACTCTCTGGCTCAGCCCGGATGAAATTTTATCAATGGGCTGGAATGCAATTTTTACAAAAAGGAACATAAGGAATGTGTGATAAAGGGTAGAGGAGGTCATGAAAATCAATTTGGGCAGGGAAAAGGGTATGGCTGGGCACTACACCATATCCCAGAAAAGTTTGCTTCGTTGCCTCATGTACATGCAGTCCACAATTTGGTTTCACTCCCCTTACTGTTGCCTGTAGTGTTGACAAAACAATAGAGGGATTGACAAAGCCAAAAGGCAGCCAACCAAATCCATACCTATTGGATTTGCTAATGCTTGATTACTATTTGATCAAGCATGTCTTCCTTGCTACATTGCTAACAGTATTGTCCAGTAATGTTTGTACAGAATGGGGTTGTCAATACTGATGAGGGTGAAGCACTTGTGTGACCCCATATTTATTGAGGCACAATTTTCTTCAAACAATATGCTCTACTTTAATGTAGGGATGTCAGACAGCCTCCACCTTTTTTACCCTCTACATGATCCGATTTTATATATGCATTGTACATATGCAGATGTGTAGATCGTATTATGATATTTATTGCCATGCATTGTATTCTCTACTAACTCTATTGTAAGCAACCATGCACATATCTGTTTCACTGTTACTAAGGCCCACATGCATCAAGCATTTTTGTAGTCGCAAACGGTGCGATTCCTTAAAATCGGCCGTTTGCGAATGCAAAAGTGCTTTTTGGGATGCATGAAGCAATTTTAGAATTCGTAACATTGTTGCGAGTTCTAAAATTGCGGGTGCTTTTAAGAAGTCGCATATGTGCGATTTCTTAAAAGCAATGCATCATTACTTTTACAAGTGGAAATTCGCAGTTAGGGTGCCAAATTTACCGAGTGGTTGAACCACTCGGTAAATTTGGAAAAAGTGTTTAAAATGGTGAAAATGTTTTTTTTTCAACATTCATGTTTCACACACACATGTCCTTAGGACATGTGTGTGTGAAACATGATGCGAAAAATACATTTCAGGGGTGCATGGGGGGTCCTTTGGACCCCCCCCTGCACCCATGAAATTTTCTAAGTGCCACTCGCAATTTGCTGATGCCTTCCCATTGACTCCTATGGGCCTTTTGGCCCATAGGAATCAATGGGAATTGCGAAAATGTACTTAAGAATTCGGTATTCATTTGGGATTCGGTAAAAATTGCGATTTTTACCGAATCCCAAATGAATACCGAAAATAATGATGCATAGCATTTTGCACTTCTTAATTTGCGATTCCTTATTTTTCGCAAATTAGGAAGTGCAAAATGTAACAATGATGCATGTGGGCCAAATTGTTTTTTAATAATTGTTTTTGACGGGGTCCTTCAGTCTCCTACCTCTATTAGCCAGCTCTCCCATCACCCATTGTAGTGTAGCTCCTATTTTCCCAATAGGCTCTGCGCATTGGAATAGTACCTACAGCAGTAAAGGCCTAGACCAGACGTTAACTAGGTCTACTACTGTCGATACTAGACTTAATTTTTGGGTTTGCCAGCTAAGCTCAGAGTTCGCTAGAAACTTTCTCGAATGTTCAAGGAAGGATTAACTCCCCTGATTAGACAAGAAGGGATTTAGTTTCTGACAACCATAGAACATGACAACTTTGCTCTCCCCTAATCAAGAGTCAATCTCAAGAGTCGTGTGAGCACAAGGCAATTATTTTACTCAGTCAGTACGTGCATTCTTAGTCTCATCAGAATGTAGAGAAAAGGAAGAGACGGGCGTGTTCAATAAAAGATGTTATTTATTGATCAGTCTCTTTTCTCGTACAAGAGAAATGGATCGATATTATTGCAATACTTATAGTTAAGTAAAGTGCATACATTAAAAGCAATAGTATAAAATAATACTGTAAAAACATTGATATGGTTTCTGAGCCATATGATGTTTAAAATGATTAAAATATATTTACATACACATATACATTTGACTAAACGTACTCAACTGGTGTTTCTAAATACGCCTACCCCGTGTACCTGACCTAAGTCTAATGCGTGGGCGGGAATAGAAAGTTACAGTTTAAGTTAAGTTTGTTTTTGCCAAGTGAATAACTAAAGAATTCTCTAGGAGGGGTTATTCAGTTCTGTACCTGGAATTTAGGATGAATGAGGAATGGTATCTCTTTCTTTGCTCTCGATATTCCAGGCTGCCTGCGAGGGCTGCCCGGAAGCGCCGGTGCTGGGTCTCTCGGCTTGAGATAGCAGCGCGTCTCTCAGCGCGTCAGGAAGGCGGGGCTGTTGCCTGCGGGGTCTGCTTCTGCTCTCTGCTTCGGCAAGTATGGCTGCTCCGTCTTGTCACCACGCGTGTGTTTGCATAGGGCAAGGTCGGCAATATTTATACCTTAAAGGTGCCGGGATTGACGTAAGGATGGACATAGGTACGTCAATAAAGATGTCATACGACTTGCTCGTTAGCACATTCTTTACTAAAGTTCTCTGTGAAATCAAAACAATGGCCGCACGGATTATCCAGGTTGTCATAGGTTTGATTTGTTATGAGAACGTCGTATGCCTTATCAGGGGCTGGAGGAATGTCGCTTGTCTAATTAGATCTCAAGCGTTATGACCTAATCAGATAACACGTTCCTGTGCCGTAGTGTGACTGCGTCAGATAACGGTATCTGCATCATGGGGGATTTCTTGCCTCATGGGCTGACTGTTAGTTAACTAGCTAGGTAGGTTAACCAGAATATGGTCAGGAATAGGGGGATCGATTCAGAACCTATAGAAATACACGACACCCACTCCACGCTAACTATGGTCATATCTACTAATCTATGCATAGTATAACATAGTACAACATACTATAGAGTATAGTGTATACCTTACCACCCCAAAATACATAAATGCATTTTGAAATTTTCAAATATACTGAAAAATTGCAGTCATATATATAGTATGCACTTAAGCTATGAATTAAATGCAAAAGTAAACATGCATTGTTATGCATTATTGCTTTTTGGTATATGAGAAATACACATGAAATGGCTCTTAATATGGCTATACAGAAAAAAAGTCGAAACCATTTCATCACATAAAATATATTGTGAACATACCAGCGGGCAGCTAAAGTCTATATAAAGTCTATAAAGTATCTAAAAAAAATAGAAATCTTAGTTCTCTAGGAATAGTTTCTTACTTTAAGCAGAAGATCAGTGTCCCGGGGAAAAATATATAGAAAAATATTTTAAGGGCTTGCTGAAAAAAGTTGCTGTCCGTGAACTGGATTGTAATTGTTCATGTGACTTTATTTTTTAAGTTGAAGGCCGGATTCAGGGAACGCCGTGTGCGAGTTTACTCAAAAGTCTCTATTTCTGTTCCGGAGAGAACATCATATCATTCAGACTTTCGAAAAAACTGTCAACAGCTTCATGGGAAAGTTCCACTAAGTCGGAAATAGGTGTAACCATGCATTCATGCGCATGATTGTCTGCATTGACATTCTGATTTGCATTGCTGACAGAAGGTCGTACCTGTTCGATGCTCCTTTCATCTTGAACTTCACTACTCTTCAATCGCAGTGGTGAAGATTCCAGGAATGCCGTCATCAGAATTGGCAGCCTTTGAGGGCAGCACAGTGCGTGAACCTTGGTAGGAACCAACAGTGTATCTGCATCCACCGGCGCATCCGATTGTAGCGTCAGACAGGTGTCTAACACGCATTCTTCTCCGCATAGCAGACACCTTAGTACAGGTAAAACACACCTTTGCCACATTGGTCGAAATGATAGAAACCAAGTCATGTTTAGGTCTCTAAGCCGGGAAAGTCCCAGGATTTTTGATATCCGGTCCCGGTATCCAATGGCTAGGATCGTTTCTTCCATTGTCGTGAGAGTTTGTTCTGTGACATGGGTTGCCATAACGAAAAATAAGGACTAGGAATAGGATTCCTGCAATTAGTCCCAGGATCAAGGGAAGTCCGCCAAAAATCGAATGGACGAAATCTGGAAAAATACCCAGTATGGCTTTGAATGGTGTTAATGCCATCGAAAATACTGTCTTAAATACCTTTGAGACCCCAGTGGTATCAGAAATATTTAAGATTTCGCTCAGGATTTCCGCGAAATGTACGGGGGAATTAGTTGATAATAATGTATGTATCTCTGCAGTCGTCCTTGCGACTTGTAGATCATACGTTTCTTTAGATGACGTGAGCCTTGTAGGCGTCTGAAGAAGCACTGTTTTCATTCTGCTTAAAGTGTCTATTCGAATAGAAGTAATTTTCAAACTGGGCCATGCCCTCGCCTCCCTGTCTGGAAAGGAGCTGGGGAACAAAGAACGTCCACAGCACTTGACCTTCGCCGTCGTAGTGACGAGATAAGGAGTCCCGGGCATAAGACTACAGCATCTGCGGTCTACAATAAGAATGTAACTCCCATTATAGAGTCTTTGAAAGAATGGTTCTATTTCAGTTGCAGGTGCGCCTTGCTGGTGACATGAAAGGTTGTATGAATTCCCTTCACAGGCTCCGTGCAAACTAATACCGTTACACAGAAGCGTGCCGCTTAGTGACATAGCACAATTGTTGCCACTAAGAAACACTTTCTGTCCTTTGTTACTGACACATGCATGTGAATAGGGCAGGTTCCAAGTTGTTTTAAGGTACCCCTTTCCCAATTTTTCGTACATGCCAGCCTGTATATATTTTTGGCAGTATTGAAACCTGAAGGTTGAGATTGGAATATTTATGATTCCGTGGATTATCCATTCACTGACAGGTCGTTCTGACATTGTCAACGGTAATCTTTCTAGTTTTTCAATGCTCAAGATTGTATAATCAGCACCCTTCTGCGCCATACCGATTTGTCTATCAGTAAGGTTAAAGATTTGGAATAGTGACGTTGTGTTGATTAAACGCCAAGGCACACAGCCTGAACGCAGATTTTGTAACGTCCAGCCAAGCTGTACAATAGAGCGCAATTGTGACTGACCATGTTGTAATAACAGTAAGTCTTGCGATAATATATCGATTGCTGAAGACACAATGCTGTCCAATGAAAATATTCTGGAGGACAGAGTCATTAACCCATTGTCCACTACAGAAAGTGATTTTTCCAAATTGATACGGTCAATTTCCCGTATTCTTTCTGCTGTCTCAATTTGAGTAACCTTCCAGGCCTCATTGTATGCTGCATATACAGAGGCTGCTATGAAACGCTTTTGACGCTGTTTGCGTGGTCCCATTATGAAATCACGCAAGTCAGCACCATCAGTAAGTAAAGTTAGGTGTTGCTTAATTTCAGGCAGTGTGGAAGTTTGTAGCCATTGAAGGCATAATTTGCCCACACTGTAGGTTGTTATTATCCCTGGATGATGTCTTTGGGGATATCTAGGGTCTGGCCTGGTCATTTCGAAACCCTGTGTTTTATTCAGGAATCTATCTTGACAGTTATTTGTATCTGTGGGCCAGATCAACCATTGTTTCCAATCAGGATTTGTTCTGTTTTGGTTAAGTATATGGTTTATGTCTATTCCTTCATCTGTATCAGAGTTATTGCTAAACATTGTTGGCTTTGGAATAGACGGGTTATTTAAATCTTTGATTTTGGCTAAGCCAAGACAGGTGGTTTGTTGAACAGTGTCATTTAAAAATATCATTTGTTCTGGGATCATGCAGGCTCTAAACAAAGCTTCTAAACCCTGTACTTGCCATTCTTTTGTGCCCCAAACACTTTTCAAATCAACATTTTTGTCCCAATAATCGAATCCAAAAGTATTCATTTTTTCAAAGAATGAATCAGAATAAATCAATTTTGTGTTGGTTATCATGGTTTTGGTCCCTGTCTTGTTTGACAATTTGTAATAAAATGTTTCAGCATTACTAGTGTTAAAACCTTGAAAGTATGAATATTTGTCATAAACGGTTCTAGAGCTCCCTTTTGGAGGTGTAGCACAATGTTCCCATTGATTAAAATTTAAAACATTTCTAGGTTGTGCAGATTTATGCAAGAAATGGTTACCATAGTGGTTATAGCAATACATACTATCATAATTTGTAGAACCTTGCAAATAATCATGTTTTGTAAATTTAGCAGACATTACTAAGTCAGACATCATATTGTTTATACTTTCAAAGTCCCAATCATCAGCAAATGAGTTTGGTTTCGCAAAGTCACTCAAAGAGATCTTAATTTGGTGTGGATATTTCAGGATCTCGACCGGACCATAAATTTCATAGTCAGTGTTGTCCCAGGCTACCCCACCAGGTATTGGAATTGCTGTGAAGTTGGCTGAAGAAAGTTCTGAAGAAAGTTCTCGTTTCTCGACGTGTGAAGATGTGTGTGGTTTGAGGACCAAGTTGATGTTCTGACTTGCTGTGTCCATTTTAGCATATTTTCCCTCAATGAAGCGTCCCAAAGTAAATACCATGATGAGCCAAAGTATGAGGATAAATGCACCAAAACCCACCCAAAATTCAATCCATGGAGAAATCAGATATGTTTCTTTTAGTTGTTTCAAAAGTTCCTTCGCTTTGTCTTTAAAGGATTTTGATGATGGCTGTGTCTTTTGTTCGCTGAAGCCTTCAGAGGAATCATCGAAGTTGATGAAGTAACCGGATGCAGTTCTGTCAATTGTTCCAATTGGTTCAGGATTTTTGTTTTTTGCATTTTCACTTGGTACTTCAGTATAGATTGGTGTGTCTCTGCTAAATGTCTTTATTTGGGTTTTCAGAGGTCTAAGTTCTATTGCATTGTTGCATAGTCCTTGTTGTTCTTCTGTAGGCGTTTCGAAAGTGATGAGCCTCTTTGTTAGGACCTCTGTACTGGTAGCAAACCTTGGTGTTCTGCTACTTATTGGGAGTCCACTTGGCCTACTGTTTGTTATTGGCCACATGTTGTGGTTTTACCAGGTCGATTGATACAACTCGGTTCTCCTTTTTTCCAGCAAGTGGCGGTAGTACAACTGATCTTGTCCCGTTGACAGACAAGACAGGAACTGCTTTTCTGTAAGAAGGCCCAAATTCCTTCTTTACCGCGATCTTCTCCCTGACTAGATCCCCGACTTTTGGAATCCAGACAGGTCTTGCTGGGACAGGTGGTGATTCTTCAGTGGTTGTTGGCTGTTGTTTCAACTGTATGTTGCTCAGGTCTTTTCTTGTTTTGTTTAAGTCCTGCAAAATAGCCAAACGGTCTTTGACATCAAAGCTTTTTTCTATTACCACTGAAGTCTGACTATCAAGGTCAGAGATCAACATCCTAGTTCCGAATAATAATTCGTACGGACTGAATCCCTTCAGAGAATTTCTTGGCAAGTTATTTAGACTACGTTGGACACTTATTAGATGTTTGACCCACCCAGCTCCCGAACCTAATATCCTTTCTATTATAGATTGCTTTCTGTCTTGGTTTTTTCTTTACACCATCCCATACCCTCAGGAAGGAAGTGAGAAGATTCCCGCTGGGCTGTGCTCATTTGGCCATTCTTTCCCCCCCAGGCTGGATTGCCTGAGAAAAAGAAAAAAATGGTCGAACGTAGCATGCTCTTAGCGTATATGCCATTTAGACTCGCAAATCTTGTATAACAGTCCGGACGTCAGCCGAGTGCTGTGGATCTACATTATAAGTGGGAACTAGCCTGTATATGTTAATCGCAAGCCATTCTTTTTAGTGGTGATGTTATCTGCCGTGATTCGACGAGGTATTAAACTGCTTCTCTCCCCTCTGCGATCTCTGTTGCAGTTTGGGCAGTTTTTTACAAACATGGTGTAGTGCAGGCTCATGCCTGGCCACCAGTACCGTGATTGTAATTCTTCCAGAGAATCTTTTAATTTAAGGTGTCTGTGACCCTCGCCCATGTGTGCGTCTGCGATTAACAAGTGTCTCCTGTCCATGTTTGGAATCACTCTATCCCCCACTCCAGGGATTCGAGCAAAAGGGACGGAGTTTGCATCGATTATGTATGTATAATTGAGTGGATAGTTGATCGGTAACGCTGAGCAGTCGCCTTTTGATGACGTTTTCACCGCCAGCAATGTTTCACCGTCAATGTATTTTAATGTACGCTTTTTTCGGTCTACGGGAGCCGATTTAGTGGCTGCCGCTGCGGCTGTTTCAGCCAATGAATTCCCCACAACGTGAACGCCATCACGTTGATGACTCAGTGAGTGAGTCACGTGAGTCTTTGGTAGTTCTTTCTTTAAAAGAGCTACTTGTTCCCAGAGAAGTCTCTGCTTTATTGGTGCATCTGTGTCATCTTTGTAACCGTTCTGAATCCATGTCTGCAAATCCTTGTTATATGCTTTGACGCAGAAATATGAATCTGACACTATAAGTGTCGGGAATTCGCGATCCGCATTATCTAGCGCCATTTTCAAAGCTATTATTTCAGTTTGCATTTCTGAATTTGTTTCTACTGAGTGTGATTTTGTTACTCTCGCTGAGAATACCCCCGGGCTATTCTTGTACCCCTGGGCTAACCGACAGAATTGTTTTTGAGTGCCATTTACTGAGAAAGCTGTTAAATATCTGCTCTCTGGTGCTATGTTTTGACAAAAGAATCCGTTGGAGATGTCCAAGGTTGTTTTGTATTTTTTGCGCACTATGTTATTCATTAGTGCAGCACTGTGTGAGTTTTGCACTGCAAAAGTTTTGCAACATGTGTTAAGGTGTCGGTAATCCAAAACTAGACGATATGAATTGTCTGGTTTGGAGACCGGAAACAAAGGGTTGTTCATTTGTGAGGTGCAAGTTTCAATCACCCCGTGGTATTCTAGCTGATCTAGTATTTCATTTACTTGTTTTTTAGCTTCTTGCTTAATTGGGTACTGCCTTTGTGCAATTGGTTGTGATTTTAACTGGATTTTGTGAGGAGGAGAATCCTCATCCCATCCTACATGATTTTTATATAAAGCAGGTGCTAAGGCCACTGCCCACTTTCTAGCAAGTGTGTATTTTTTATGAATCGGGATTTGATTCGAGAAGGCAGGCATAATTACTTCTTCGCCATGAGGGCACTCCCTGACAAACTCTGGTGGCCAGTCTTTTTCAGCTAGAAGTATGTCATAACCCTTTGAGAGGTTATCCCAAAATAGTCCCCTTATTTTCCTAGTCTTATCTCCCTCTATACGTAATGTTATCTCGTATATTTTGTGGGGCTTGCTAACTCTGGTATCTGCAGTTTCCACTTGAAGGTATTCATTCGTGTCCACTGTCTCCAGATGATCCATAAGGACTTTGCGAGCTATGCTCACCTCTGCTGCGCTGTCTAGCATTGTCTGAGCCCATTCTCCGTTTTTCAGTTGTGTCCTCAGTATTCTCGGCATTGTTAACTACCTTGATACTGGCTACCTTCTTTTTTGGAAATTGTGATTTCTTTTTCAGTTGAGCAGGTTCCTTGTCTTTGGACTTGGCGTGCTCTTCTGATCGTCCTCTTCTTTCCGATTTCTGCGAGGAATTCTGAAAAGATTGAAAGGGACGTGTATCAATGTCTTGATATCTATCAGGTTTTTTAATATTATCCCTATTTCTAAGGTTATATCTATTCCCAGAGGGTTCACTCTGAGGTGACCTTTGTCTCGGGTTTGGAGATTTCTCTCTTCGCCTAGGAGACCTTCCTCTGGACTGGAATTTCTTTTCTTTTGGATTGGATTGTTTGTTCCCATCCCAGTTCTTTTTTGGTGAATTATTATTATTATTAAAAAACATTTTTTCTGGACTTGTAGTCAGTTGCGGTTTTACTGGTATTCCACCTAGACTATCTCTGCCTAGTTCTTCATAGGATTTTTCTATGATTCTGGCAATTTCAGCTGGTTGGTCTGCTATATCTGTCTCTTTTAACCTCTGGCGGATCGCCACGTTTGCTGCTTCACCCTTTATGTTGGCTAGTAATATAGCCGAGACCTGCTTGAAGTCTTTTAGTAATTTCATACCAAGAGTTAAAGCAGGTTCTGGACCGTATTCATCTTGAATTTGTTTTAGCACATCTGGTATTACCGAAATGGATGGAACACCGTGCGTTTTTGTGTAGATGGAAGCAAAGACTGTACCCCAAGTGTCACAGTCCTCAATGTGTGGTGCGATTCCCATTGGGAGACATATAGTCAGAATCCTGTGTTTTTCCAGCGGGGTGGTGTCAGGAAACACCGCCTCTATTTGGGTAATTTTCTGTGCCAACCAGAATGGTATCTGTTCCCGTTTAGCTGGAACTTTACCTAGGCAGGATTGGATGTTCTGTGGTGTAATTTTATTTGTGTTCCCCTGGTGAGGGGTCAGCTGTGGAAGTTTAATCGCTGGCTGAATTGTTGAAGTCCGCATTACATACTGAACTAATTGTCTGTGAATTTTTAGTAGTTGTTTTAGCTGTATTAACAGCTCTGCTGCAGGCATTCTTTCGATGTCTGGATATGGTGTGTATCCGGCTAAGACCGGCCACGTTGCTCCTGGTCTTCCTAAAGGACCGAGCCTTGTAATGTGATTATTATGTTTTAGGGCGCCATCAAATAAGAGCAAATGCTCTTGGAATTTGAGTGGTACTTCCACCTCCTCGAAAGGAGTGTACTCATTAGGAGGTTCCTCTACTTTGTAATAGTGGAAGTACTTTGTTATAGTATTAGCTGCTGGAAAATGTATCCATGTATAGTATACCTCTGTCTGCCGATATTCGTGTGCCTCGATTACGAATATGACTGTGCCACCTCTAGGTGTCAGTCCATTTTCTATAAGTTTTAAGGTTATAGATCTCCTTTTGGCGACCGGAATGAGTATTATATCCGCGTCTGCTGCTTGCATGGTAGCATCAGCATCTGCTATTTCAGTAGCTAATCTAGTAACCTCTCGTTCTTCATCGCTGTCCATTTTGCTGACAGGATGGTATTATGTTTATTTGCAGATCAGGTTTCTTTATGGAAACAGAGATTAGATGCACAATATTCTGGAACTGTTTTATCCTTCAACGTTGACTAGACCAAGAACCATACATAGGAGTTCCCTCCTGCGAGGTTTTGGAGGATATAATAACCTTTCACCCACTCCAGACGTCTTTGGAGTATTTGGGAAAAGGGGTCTGAGTGAGAAAGCACGACTGAGTTACTCTAAATGTCTTACGTTAGTTTTATCGCCCTTTCCAAACGCGTTGGGCGCCATGTAGTGTAGCTCCTATTTTCCCAATAGGCTCTGCGCATTGGAATAGTACCTACAGCAGTAAAGGCCTAGACCAGACGTTAACTAGGTCTACTACTGTCGATACTAGACTTAATTTTTGGGTTTGCCAGCTAAGCTCAGAGTTCGCTAGAAACTTTCTCGAATGTTCAAGGAAGGATTAACTCCCCTGATTAGACAAGAAGGGATTTAGTTTCTGACAACCATAGAACATGACAACTTTGCTCTCCCCTAATCAAGAGTCAATCTCAAGAGTCGTGTGAGCACAAGGCAATTATTTTACTCAGTCAGTACGTGCATTCTTAGTCTCATCAGAATGTAGAGAAAAGGAAGAGACGGGCGTGTTCAATAAAAGATGTTATTTATTGATCAGTCTCTTTTCTCGTACAAGAGAAATGGATCGATATTATTGCAATACTTATAGTTAAGTAAAGTGCATACATTAAAAGCAATAGTATAAAATAATACTGTAAAAACATTGATATGGTTTCTGAGCCATATGATGTTTAAAATGATTAAAATATATTTACATACACATATACATTTGACTAAACGTACTCAACTGGTGTTTCTAAATACGCCTACCCCGTGTACCTGACCTAAGTCTAATGCGTGGGCGGGAATAGAAAATTACAGTTTAAGTTAAGTTTGTTTTTGCCAAGTGAATAACTAAAGAATTCTCTAGGAGGGGTTATTCAGTTCTGTACCTGGAATTTAGGATGAATGAGGAATGGTATCTCTTTCTCTGCTCTCGATATTCCAGGCTGCCTGCGAGGGCTGCCCGGAAGCGCCGGTGCTGGGTCTCTCGGCTTGAGATAGCAGCGCGTCTCTCAGCGCGTCAGGAAGGCGGGGCTGTTGCCTGCGGGGTCTGCTTCTGCTCTCTGCTTCGGCAAGTATGGCTGCTCCGTCTTGTCACCACGCGTGTGTTTGCATAGGGCAAGGTCGGCAATATTTATACCTTAAAGGTGCCGGGATTGACGTAAGGATGGACATAGGTACGTCAATAAAGATGTCATACGACTTGCTCGTTAGCACATTCTTTACTAAAGTTCTCTGTGAAATCAAAACAATGGCCGCACGGATTATCCAGGTTGTCATAGGTTTGATTTGTTATGAGAACGTCGTATGCCTTATCAGGGGCTGGAGGAATGTCGCTTGTCTAATTAGATCTCAAGCGTTATGACCTAATCAGATAACACGTTCCTGTGCCGTAGTGTGACTGCGTCAGATAACGGTATCTGCATCATGGGGGATTTCTTGCCTCATGGGCTGACTGTTAGTTAACTAGCTAGGTAGGTTAACCAGAATATGGTCAGGAATAGGGGGATCGATTCAGAACCTATAGAAATACACGACACCATCAATTATCATAGTTCCCTCATTCCATTAATTCACTTATTGTATCATTACTACTCTTGGTAGTGCACTTAATCGAGAAAACTGTGCCCACAAATATATCACTGGCTCACACAGAGGGAAATATTACATTAGAAGGAACATTGTCCATGACCCCAAACTTCCTCATGGACCCTGCTTGGGGACAGAGACTCCAGCAGGGGGAGGCAGCGTATCCAGCAGGACTATCCAGATGCTCCCTTTGTACTAGATAGTCAAACCCAGTGGGAATTTAAAATCACAAAATCTCAAAAACACCAGCCTCTGTGGTCTGTTAGGGGTTGGTCATTTCTGAGTCATTTCTGATTCACTGCATCTGCTGAGTAACATTAAAGTGATTCAACTCACCTCAAGTAAAGACAGTTGATGAGATAGCAGCTACCCAGTACAGCACATATCTAGTTTGAGATGGGGGCAGCTACTGTTGGGAAGCAGGCAAAATCCATATCCAGAATTGTCCATCTATCGCACAACAGAGAAGGTAAGATGTGATAAACGTGTAGGAGAAGAATGGAAGAAACCGGGTGAAGAAGAACAAAAAGATGAGTGAAATATTGCATAACACTGAGATACACAGTAAGAACACTGACATGGACATTGACACTGGACGTCTAGTGATTGTGGTAGAAATAGCAGTATAAAACAAAATGACATTCAATTCACAACTTGGCTACAGGCCTTCAAAACTTCACTTGTGCTTACCTGCTGATAGATGTAAAAAGAAAGTGCATGCCCTGTCATCCTAGTGGCTCGTGTTACTCACCTTCTTTCAATATATATGCACAGGAGAGAGATGATAGTGAGCAGGTTCAGGAAAGATGAATCCGAGAAAGAAAAGGCTCAAAAGCTAAAACAAATAATAAAGGAGAATGTGGACAAACTTCTCGAATCCCCCTACTAAGAGGGAAATATGAGGAAATTATACCATTAACCACTTCTGATGCCCTGGGCGCATGATATAACAGGGAGATAAGAGCTATAATTTTAGAACCAAACCCATGCCATTTTAAAGAATGAAATAAGAAGTCCCGATTTACTTTATCAATTGCCTTCTCAGCATCAATTGTTATGGCTGCGAGAGAAGATTTAGAAGAAGGAGCTTTACTGAGAACATTCAGAAGCAATCTCACATTATCTGATATAAACCTACCCTTGATAAACCCTGATTGTTGTTCACCTATAAGGTGGGGGAGAAAAGATTATAACTGAAGGGCTAAGAGCTTAGCAAAGATTTTATAATACACGTTCAATAAAGAGATAAGTCTATCATTTTTACATTCTCGGGGGTCTTTACCATCCTTATGAATAAGACATATTATTGCTTCTTGGAAAGTGCCAGAAGTAGAAGAAGATGCAGTAAAATGATTAAATAAACGAGAAAGAAGGATGTTAGAGAAGCGCAGATAGAATTCTACTGTGTAACCGTCTGGACCAGGTGCTTTCCCTACTTAAAGTGCTCATCATTTTACTCTGCCTTGTCAAGTTCCATATTGGACTATATCTTTTTAAGCCTCACACTGTTCCCATACATACCCGGTTACAGAATGGGGAACACGGGCGATAGTGACCATCGCCCCCAGGAAATTCAACTAACGGCCACTGCACACAGACCATTTAGGCCAGACACAAGCTTGGGGCCTACTTACACCTCAAACCTAAAAAGGGTCATATGCAAAACAAATAATGCAAATTTGCAGGCCAAACCTGCAATTCAACTGTTTAACTTACAAGCTCCCAGCACAGATGATCACATCACCCATTGGGGACACTTCACTGCCGCACTACTAGGGAAACTTGCAGATAATCTCCCCACAAAGACAATACTCGGCAATCATGCAGAAGAAACAACATACAGAAAGCTCAGAGAGTACAACTAAAGTCACTCAAAAAAATCAATAAACTTGAGATTGCGCATGTTGAGAAGATCTCCAGGGAACATTAGCGCACAAGCATCCCTGAAGGACCAAACGGCAAGGCTAAAAAGACTGAATTGGGCCATTAGGAGAGACTGCGAGAATGAATCCTGGGGAAAACTCCTACATGATACAAACAGTAACAACAGGGCCCGCTTCTGGAAACCTGTGAATGGGATCATGCGCCCACAACATAATGGCTTAGGGTCTCATATTCTGGAAGCTAACTTGATAAAATATCTTACTGGCCACTTCAACAACCAAATAGAAATTGCAGAGGCCCAAGTGACTAACGGCAGGTTCCCAGAGGGTCAAGCAGAAGTGAGCATATCTAAGAAAATGGAGCAGGATTACCCAGCCATCAGAAACAAACCATCAGGCGCAGCAAGTCACCCACTGTCATTCTTAATTAAACAGAAGATCGCTAAAGGGAGGAAAGAAGGAGCCTCGGGACCAAATGGCATTCCACCTGCCTTGTTCAAAGCGAAAAGTGAAGATTGGGCAGATGTCCTGCAACCTCTCTTTCTGGAAATCAGGCTGCTGAACTGAATACCAGAACCTTAGAAGGGCTAGACAATAGTCCCAATTCATAAAAAAGGAGACAAGGCCGAGCCCAACAACTACCATTTAGTAGCCTTGATAGACAATGAAGCAAAATACTTTGCGGGCACCATACTAGAGGAGCTCACAATCTGGGGTGAGATGCATCGGATAATACCACCAAATCAGACTGGTTTTTCGCAAAATGACCAGTACATCTACAAACATCCTTGCAATCTCTCTAATAATCGATGCAGCAAAAGCCTCTAAACAACCTCTGCACCTGTGTTATATTGACTTTAGTGCGGCCTTTGACAATGTAGAGAGAAGCCGACTGTGGGGGAAACTGGCGCGATGGGGCATACCACAGCCTACACTAAATATGCTGCAGCTTTTACATACTGACACCTGGGTGCAGGTGAAACTAGGCAGCGGCACTCACCTCTCCTCTATAGTCCCCACAACAAAAGGCCTGAAACTGGGTTGTGTGCTTGCACCAACCCTCTTCAACCTATTCATGACTGACCTTCCAAAAGTGCTTGACGCCTGCAACTCCCACTCACCAAGGTTAGGAGGGAAAACTCTAACCAATCTCATGTATGCAGATGATGTAGTTCTGCTCAGTCACACGCACGTCGGCTTCCAGCATCTACTGACGGAAATGCATAACTACGCAACGGAAAACAACTTAAAAATAAACATGAGCAAGACTCGGACAATGTCCATAAATAATAAAAAGAACTCGCAGAGGAACTGGTTTCTTGGTGGCATTCAAATCAACCCAGCCAGCGAGTGCAAGTAACTGGGAGTCACATTCGACAAGGAAGGGTCGTTTGTGCATCAGAAAGAGGAAATAAGAAGGAGAGGTCTGCTAACCGCCCTGACGTTAAAAAACCTTTCAAACCAATTGATGGGTCCCACTCTGAACCCGCACCTGAAGGTAGTCCAGGCTAAACTTCTCCCCTCGATTACGTATGGCAGCGAGGCAATGCGGGAAAGCGACACTAAGGAGCTGGATAACACGCAAGTAAAAGCCTACAGAATTATGTTTAATCTCCCATCCTACACATCACCAGCTCAAATAAGGTTGGAGTTCGACCTTCAACAACAAGTCTTTGCCAGGTATGGCACTTACATCATATGCTGGTACAAGATAAGAAGTGCCACAACAAATACACTGAACCATTTTCTGAGGCTTGACATTCAGTACAGGGAGTCCTGTCAGGCAAGAAGCTATCTTCAGTCAGCCTTGGAATATACCAAACTTTCGGGACTTTGGGACGCGCAACTCGGCTATCTCAACTTTAAAAAAATTGTCTGGAAAAATACAAAACAAATCTCCTTAGTGGAGGACAAGGCGAGCTTCTCAAACAGATCTCATGCCTGGATGACCCTTAACTCTTACAAATCACTTTTCCTGCAACCATACTTCAATCAAGGTTATCCGAGGGTCATAAAAATGAATTTCTTACGGTTATGTTGTATTCTACCTATTGCATATTCCTATGCATGCCTTTACCTACTTCATGCCTTCTAGTGGAATGTCTCTGCACTGTGATGCACCATGGAATGTTGGGTGCTGATTGAAGATAAGCCACAGTTATGATGGGGCTGAGCTGCCTGCTGGCTGCTCCTGGTGGGGTTTGTTCTGGGCTTATTCCAGGATACTTAACATCTTACAATAAATCTACATGAAATACCTCAACCAGTCTGGAGTCAATTACTACATTTTGATGGCGTCACTACTGTGCCTCATTAAATATCTACATAAATCAAGGTAACCTGCTTTTGCCTCTAGTGTGAAGTGCAATTTGTCTCCGTCAATAAGGCTTCTTCGTGACTCCTTTGTGCATGATTTTGCCTTTCTGTGGGACTGTATGTTTTATTACTTCTGCCTTCCAGCGCTGCACCAATTTGTGCTCATTAGTTAGCTTACATGCTCAGCAAAGCATATTTTAAATGTGGTCTTGTCAATGGTTGTTGTTTCTACTATGAGGCCAGTAATAAATACAGTTGTGCTTTCTTTTGAAATTCAAATGACTCGCGCACTCTACCTTGTGCTCTGGGCCACGCGGATCTGCCTCAATGCCTTTCATGACGTTTCCCTGCTGAGGAAAGCCCCCTCTGATCTCCGTCATTTAAGCTGCTTCTGGACGTTTTCATTAGGAGCGTGCTAGGAGCCACTCGGCATACGTATTCCCTGCGTGCCACCATCTTGGAATGCATTCTACAGTTTGTTCTGTATTTTTCTAACCTCGATCCTGTGCTCTGACAGCTATGTTCTTCTATGAGCACTACAGTTTTTTTTTTTATCACTCTAACATGAAAAAAGAATCTCGCATTGAAAGAATTATTTTTCCTCCTGGATGTCACCGGGCGATATACAAGGTACATTTCTTTGTCTTTATAGTCATAGACGCTATGCAGCATTTAATTCTACGCTCTCCAGCTTGAAGACTGACAAAACGATGGTTTAAAGGTTTGCCGGAGCATTAGACAATTTACACCGTGTGTTGTTACTTCGTTTTTCAGTGTTATGATTCATTCACTAGTCTACGCTGCCATCTAGTGTCAAGCTGTAAATTGTTTTGAATTCAAGTGTAATCTGTAGTTGCAAGCTTCGTGTTCAATGCCTCACTGTTCTGTAGATTTTTGGCAACCTTCATATCCTCCTAGGTTGTATTTAAGTTTTTTTTGGGACATTGTGGTGCACATGCACACATACATTTTTATTTCCTTACGTTAGTGATGAGTTTTGGATTTAGTCCCGTATTTCCTATGCACAATGTTTCCCAATTTTCCTTTGCTTCTCTATTCAGAGTTCAAGTACTCAATTACTCAATTGTTCAATGTAAATGCTTGCGTGCAGTATTCCTTGTTAGGGAATGCGTATCTCAATTCATTTTTCAATTACTCAATTGTCAATGTACATGTATGCTTGTGGTATTCTTTCGTAGGAAATCTGCACTTCAAATTACTTATCAATTTGCATACATTCCAGTTGTTTTCCCTTGTTGGGATTACATTGTGTTGTACTGGCTCCTGTACTCACGTTATCAAATGGTCACTATCAAAAGTTCAATTTCTCAATCTTTCTAGGTTTTTCAATGTGTGACCTTCTTGAGGTTGTAAAATGTTTTTACCGCCTCATCAATTTCAATGTTTAACCTTTTAGGTTTTCGATATGGGGTTTATCCCTCTAAATTTTTCAATGGTATTACCACTAAATATGGCAGTGGTAATCTTCATAATTTTGTGAGGTTACACTCCTCAAGTTTTCAACATGTAACCTTTCACGAGGTCGTGTTTATATGAGTGTTTCACTCTTAATTACTCACTACATTTCTTGCTGAATTGTATTGCCCGTTATTCAAAGTGTCTACATTATATTTTTAATTACTATGTCTTCAGGGTAATATGAAAGATCTTTTGTTATACTTTCCTCTGCTTCTCTGTTCACTATGCTTATTTATTCAATACCTATCTCCTTTCATACTTTTCCTCCTAAGGGGTGTATCTGGAGTAGTTCTTGGGTGAATCTTTCTATTCTCTTTTTCGTTGTGTATGGAGAAGGGAAGAAGAGTACCTATTTATGTGTTTGTACCTTTTGGTATTACTCTTCTAGTCTTATTGCTTTACTTTATGTATTCTTGAGTACCTATTTATGTGATTGTACCTATTTATAGAAAGGGAATATGTCTGATCTTTATTCTTTCTTTCCTTTTCTGTATTTTCTACACCTCATACTGTGCGGTGCCTTCTGTCACATCTGTCTGGCCAGTGGATGTGTCAGCGGGTATTGATCGGTACGCTTTCTCCTTCTTTTAGTTTCTATGCTCCTGTTAGAAACGGGACCCCCGGCCGGCCCAGGCTCACGCCAAAGTCAGTCAGGAATCACCATTTCTAAGTCAGGGCAAGGGAGTTACACACCAAGACAACCCCTGCTCACCCTCTAGGTAACGTGACGCGAGCAGCAAGGCTAATCTCAGAGGCGATGTGTAAAGCGTTTGCGCGCGCACCCCAGCGACAACACCCTAGGCCCACCACAAAGGAAACTCCACACAAGGTTATATCAAAAATAGCCTTTGTATTATAATAATAAAAACACATTAGATAACACACACACTTTACAATGTGCCAACAGGCACGGGCAAGATTTACAAGGGATTATGTACAGGACAGGGCCACCTGGACCACTGTCAGGGGTATGCACTTTTTAGAAATAATACTTGTAGGTATAACACTTAGCACATAAACATATAATGACTGTAACACAGAAATAGTAAATGTAGCATACAACCAGTAACTACTGGTAAAGGGTAAATACCTCCTACGCCACCCTAAACACTGTAGGGAAATCACGCAGGGAACTAGGACCTTATCATCAGGACCTATGGAAGGAAAACCATCACCTAAGCAAGTCACATTTAGCAAAGGGAAGGAAACCTAAAACAATCACCTAAGCAAGTCACATTTAGCAAAGGCAATAAAACATCAACATTCCTCTAAGCAGGTCACTTTTAGCAAAGGGGAATAAACCATAAACAATTACCTAAGCAGGTCACTTTTAGCAAAGGTAATATCAAACAATCCTCTAAGCAGGTCACTTTTAGCAAAGGGGAATAAAAACATAAAGAATCACCTAAGCAGGTCACTTTTAGCAAAGGTAATAACATAAACAATCCTCTAAGCAGGTCACTTTTAGCAAAGGGGATAAAACATAGACAATTGCACATGAAACATTAAAACACGTTCAGAGGTGCAGGTAGAACATTTGCGCCGAAATCACATAAGCAGTAAATCATAAATTGCGCAGGGTGCATGTAGCACCATACTAGAAATGTCCCCCAGGCCAACTGGCCTCAAAAGGGCTGGAATGCCCTGAGTCTCAATGTCAGGGAAGCTGCGCAGGCAGCACAGCACACAAAGCCTAAACGTAGCAACTGTCCACTAAGTGCTGGACAGTTGTGAATCACAGCTAGGCAAACGTTGGAGCCTCGTGGGCTCAAGAACACAGGTGAGGGAACACAGCGTGGGAGCCACGGGGCTCTGATCGACTAACTGGCTGTGTCCCCCTAGAGCCTCTCTGGCTCGCAAAACAAATATGGGCTGGGATTAAGAGCTTCAGCGCTCTAAACAAATGTGGGCGCTCAAGAGCCTCTCTGGGCTCTGAACAAAGAACTGTCCCCTCGAGCCTTCTCTGGGCTCGCAAAACACAAGTTGCCCCCCAGGAGCCTCGGGGCTCCTAATTAAAAATACGGGCTGGCTGGGAGCCTCTCGGACTCATTAAAAACGGAACTGGCCCCTCGAGTCTCTCGGGACTCGCACACCATCACCTGCGAGCCTCTCGGGGCTCGGACACAATGGCAGGCACGTTGGAGTCCCTCACGGGGGACTCGAAAGGAAGTGGTGCCCCCGGAGCCTCTTGGCTCCCACAAAGAAATGCGGCAGACGTTGGAGGGGCCCTCTGCCAACTGGGGCCGCTCGAAGGATCAGGAGAACCCGCCGGGTGTCTCGCTGGCGGGGCGGCTCCTCTTCTCGCAGCGCGGGGCTCCTCTCTCCACTCGGGGAGCCTCGGGGACACGGCCGGCTGCTTTACTTCTTCTCCGCCTGGCCCCGTCACGCAGCAATCCGCCTGACTTCCTCTGGGGCCGCCAATGGCAGCGCGGCCCTGGGGGTCAGGAGGCGGGACTTCCGGGTCACGCTAGGCAGCTGCCCGGCAACAGTCTTCAATGCTCCCCGGCTGCGGCGGTGATCACGGGGCAATGCCGGGTGGGCTCCGGCTTTAAATTAATAAAAATAAAATGGGGCAATGCCGGGTGGGCACCGGCCTCTAATGAACATATAAAGCGAGGTGGGCACTCGCTCGCCAAAAATCGGCAAATCTGATCTAATGCCGGGTGGGCACCGGCGATGTAAAAAAACGCTCCCAGCGCCGAAGGTCAAGAAAAAGCGCCCTCCAGCGCTAGAAGGCAAAGCAAAGCGCTATTGAGCGCTGGGGCACAAGTAAAGCGCTCCTAGCACTATAAATCCAATAAAAGCGCTAGGCAAATAATCCTCAGTGCTCCCCAGCACTGGAGGACAGGACAAGGCTCCAGCAGGGTCTGGAGGCAGGCAGGGGGGCAAGGCTGGGCCAGAGCCAGCACACTGGGTCTCCAGGCAGGGAGACAAGCCAAGTGGCGGTCCTCCTGGCCCCAGCAGCAGCAACAGCCCCCTCTGCCAAGGATCCAAAAGCAGAACAATTTCTGTGGGGACACAGCCCCATTTTTATACAGAGAAATCCTTTGTTTCCAGGGTGCAGGGTGGGGGGAAACCAGTTGCAGCTGGCTTGGGAGTACCCTTGATGGCCCAACCACCCCTTTCATTCACTGGGGAGGCTTGGGTCGTTAGACAAACCACAGGGGGGCGGAGCCAGCATTGTGTGGGGAAAAACCCAGCCCATCCAGGACCCAGGTGCACTCCTCCCACACATCACTCATGCTGATCTCACACTCACCACCGGGCAGACCCATCCAGACTTCCTGGAGCCTGGCATGCCAGCCAGCTCCAGCCAATCACGCTCCAGCACCCTCACTGCACCAGGGCTCGACAAATCCGAAAAATGGTACTAGTCCTGCAGGTCTAGTACCATGGAAAATCCCCTCGACCTGACTCCAACCCACTTGACCTCCGTCTGTGAAAACGGAGCAAAAGTGACAAGATAACAAGATTTAAAGGCATGTTTATTGCTCATTTCCTTTGTGAGCAATAAAAATGCCTTTAAATCGTGTTATCTTGTCACTTTTGCTCTGTTTTTTAATGACGGAAGACAAAAGTTAGTTTGATTTCCTACTCGCCAGAAAGGGCGAGTAGGACCTAAAAATAGCTCGTCCTCATCCATTCTCCCTCGCAAATGCGAGCGGGCGAGTGGATTTGTCGAGCCCTGTGCACACATACATCAATGTCCAGAAGTAGCACTTCCCCTCTAGACACAAGCAAGCCGCACATACCATTGCGCAGCATTCATTCTTACGAGTTCATACATACCAAACTCGAGCCTGCACTTCCCACACATCAGGAACTACCAGGGACACACACATTCCCCATGCATTCCTATGGGAGGGCAGGCCAGCCATACTACACGCACGCACTTTACTCTGGGACACAGGGAAAAAGTGCGCAGAGACCCAAAAATCACTACCACAGGGTCACAAATAAAAGCAAAAAGATTAGGGGTGAACCTGCCCTAAGGCCCAAGTCCAACAGCTCCTTTGTTCATTGTTTTGTTTTGGAAGAAAAGGAGGTATGTTGTATTCTACCTATTGCATATTCCTATGCATGCCTTTACCTACTTCATGCCTTCTAGTGGAATGTCTCTGCACTGTGATGCACCATGGAATGTTGAGTGCTGATTGAAGATAAGCCACAGTTATGATGGGGCTGAGCTGCCTGCTGGCTGCTCCTGGTGGGGTTTGTTCTGGGCTTATTCCAGGATACTTAACATCTTACAATAAATCTACATGAAATACCTCAACCAGTCTGGAGTCAATTACTACAGGTACAGACTGGGGATCCTTCCATGCGCCCAACACCTACCACCATGGATGAGGATAAAAGGACAACAATATCTGCAGGCTGTGTAACATGGAGAACGGTGACATTCTACACTTAATCTGCTTATGCAAAGATCTGCACCACGCGTGGCAACAGCTTCTAAAAAATCCTCTTAAACAGATGGGTATCCACACCAGGAGGCAAGCAGTGCTGGCCTGCTTAAATACAGCAAACATCCAATTAAACTGCAGATTGGTAAAATATCTGATAATGACTGAACAAAAAAATGCCCAAAATACCCAAAAATGCTTCACAACGCCCTGTCAACGCAAGATGTCCAGCAGCCGGGAAGATGTCTTGAAGCAGCAACAGCCAGAGCATGTAATGCATCCCGTTTTCCTTTAAGAAAAACGGGCTGCATTTAAAAAAAATTGGATTATTTAAAAGCAGTCCTAGACATGGAGGTCTGCTGAGCCCAGCAGGCCACCATACCTGGAAGGGCCAGCCATTCCTAATGGGGTTGCCTCATTAATATGAATGAGGCATGCAGTTTGCAACCCCATTAGGAAAAGCTAATAGTGTCTCAGACACTGTTGTACATTGTGATTAGCAACTCACAAATTGCGACTCGCAATTTGAAGCAATTGCCAGTCGCAAATCGCAATCGACATCTGGCTCTTTGTCTTTTGTAGCATTTCGTATACATTGATTTACGCACTTTTTTTTATGTCTGTCTGTGTGTGTTGTAAAGTGTGTTGATACTCTATGCTGGGATGATTTTCCCATTACAAGAATTTTAAAACTTTATCTGCGTGATTACTTATATATGATGATGCATCTGGCATTTCAACAGTCTAAGCCCATCTCTTAAATGGGGGGCAGTGTTGAACGAACTTAAAAAACCTTCCTCCGTGCCACAGAGTACTTGTGCCGTGAATAAAAGCTGTGTGTACCTTTGTTTTTTTCCATTGCATTGGTGTCTAGGTGTTAGGCTCCAGATGTCTCCCAGCCAGAATGATACCGGAACACAATGAGGGCAGGTAATGATTAAATGAGACCTTAGTTTTGGGCACAGCCTAAGGAGAAAATATGAAAAATACCTTGTAGCCTGCAGGTTACGAAAGATTCCTTGTAGGCTGCAGGTTACGAAAGATACTGTGCAGCCTGCAGGTTAGGAAATATACCGTGCAATCTTCAGGTAAACGAAAGATACCTTGCAGCCTGCAGGTTAGGAAAGATACCTTTCAGCCTGCTGGTTATGAAAGATACCTTGCAACCTGCAGGTTAGAAAAGATACCTTGCAGCCTGCACGTTAGTAAAGATACCTTGCACTCTGCAGGTAGAAGAAAGATACCTTGCAGTCTGCAGGTTACGAAAGATACCTAGCTACTTGCTGGTTACGAAAGATACCTTGCAGCCTGCTGGATACGAAAGATACCTTGCCGCATGCAAGTTACAAAAGGTACCTTGCAGCCCGCAGGTTAGGAAAGATACCACGCAGCCTGCAAGTTACAAAAAAAACACACAGCCTGTAGGTTGCTGATTCCAACAGAAAGCAGACAAAATGTGGGCACTGCCAAAATGTGTCCCAGTCTCAGAAAATTGCAGTGGGATAAATTTAACATAATTCCCTGGCTGGGCCTGAACAGGAATGCGATGGGACCTCCATCATTTCCTGAACGGGTAAAGAGTTAAAAGAGAACAAAGGGGACAAGAGAGAGGCACAGAACTAGAGGTAAAGGAGATGAAGCAACACAGAAAATAATGATAACTTTTTCACCAAAGGTTTTTTTCGGCACCATCTCTATAGTTTCCCTGATTGGAGAAGAGAGCAGAGACAAACATGTCATCTGCGTATATCAATGAAATTTGTATAAAAGAAATACATAGCAATCTACAATGAGACAGACAACATATAGAGTCAATACCTGTTTTGAGATATGTAAAGGTGAAAACTGCAAAATGTTACAATCTGTTGTTTTGTCTTGGCATCCAGTTTTTGATGATCCTGTTTTTCCATTGTGTTAAGTACGAATTTTCCTACAGAAAAATAAATGCATGGAATACATCCAATGTTTTGTGTAGGGCACACGTTTTCCCTTCAGGCACATAAATAATCAATGAAATTCTTGTCAGAGTTACTCACAATAGTCACTAAATTAACCTGTGTTAAAAACATTATGTTGTTCAGACAATAAATCTGATGTTGAGCCAAAACAAGCACCTTAATTGAAACTCATTAGTCCCTTTTGTGGGCTTTGACTTTTAACATGCTCTAAACATAGGTGATACTGCTGGTAATACCTTCCGATCCAAAGCTATTGACATCATCTGAGGCGTACCCCAGGACTCATGCCTCAGCCCGACCCTGTTTAACGTCTACATGGCCCTCCTCGCATAAGTGGCTGGCCAGCACGACCTGAACATCATCTCCTATGCCGACGACACCCAGCTCATCCTCTCCCTCACCAAGGACCCGCACACCACCAAAACCCACCTCCACGTGGGAATGAAGGCCGTTGCCGAATGGATGAGAAGCAGCCGCCTGAAATTGAACTCGGACAAGACGGAAGTCCTCATCCTCTGCCCCTCCCCCTCTGCCTGGGACGACTCCTGGTGGCCGACCTCACTGGGAACAGCACCACCTCCCACGGACCACGAACGCAACCTAGGAATCATCCTCAACTCCTCCCTCTCCATGTCGAAGCAGGTCAATGCCATCTCCTCCGCCTGCTACAACACCCTCCGCATGCTTCGCTGGATCTTCAAGTCGATCCCAAACGAAACCAGAAGAACGGTGACCCAATCCTCGTCCGCAGCAGACTGGACTACGGCAACGCAATCTACGCAGGAATCCCTGCCAAACTCCTACAACAGCTGCAACGCATCCAGAACATTTCTGCCCGTCTGATCCTCAACATCCCACGACGCAGACACATCACCCTACACCCGAGAGACTTGCACTGGCTGCCTGTCAACAAAAGGATCACCTTCAAACTCCTCAACCACGCACACAAAGCACTCCACAACACTAGACCAGCCTACCTAAACACCAGACTCAACTTCTACACCCCCGCCCGCCGGCTCCGCTCCGCCAATCTCTCCCTCGCTGCCGTCCCGCGCATCCAACGAACAACCTCCAGTGGCTGATCCTTCTCCTTCCTCGCCACCTAGACCTGGAACACCCTCCCTACCCATCTGCGGCAGACCCAAGACCTGCTCACCTTCAGAAGAGTCCTCAAGACTTAGCTCTTCCAGCAGTAACAGCACCCCCACCCCCACAGCGCCTTTAAACACTCATGGGTAAGTAGTGTGCTTTACAAGTTCACTGATTGATTGATTGATTGATACTTCCCAAAAAATACCTGCAGACAGTAACATCGCATTGCTAAACGTAAGCTGTGAAGCACACATTACATCTACAAAAAAGCCTACTAGTTGCTGGTTCACAGGTATACCTGATCAAAGGAGGTCCATTGTTTCACACAATATGGAGTAATGTTAATAGCCATCTTTGTATCCTAAGAATTATATAAAGAATAACAAATGCCCTTCTTCATAACTCCAAAGTGCTCGCTGAGCTAGATCAAACTCTTAAAGTGTGCAGCGCCCAAGACCAGATCCCCAAGGATATAACTGGTAAGGCTGCGACATGCAATTAAAAAGTGGTGAACATGTAATTAAACAATTATCTGATCAAATAACAATATTTGTATGGAAGGAAGTAGACAAATGTCCAAGTGATACCGTTTTATATGGATTAATATTAATTTCAATGCATCTCTCACTCACCCCCAGCCAGAACACAAGAGGAAGAGGCACAAAAAGAGAAAAACAAGGCAACAAACATTTTCCATCTATGCACCCAAGACCACATTTATCAACATTTCAAGCAACGCAGCAATCCACCTTGCTGAACTGCACTGCATAAAGATGAGAGGATAGGAATGCACTGAGTTTAACATTATATGGCAAATTTCTGCCCTCTGCCTGTGCTGGTACACAACCTGCTGCCATAAATGCAGGAACTATTACACCATGGTGCAGCGGTAACAGTGTTGTAGGCAGGGTAGTTTTGTGCAGGAAGGGGCACCTTTCTGAATGAAAAAAAGTCCTCAGAGCTATTTTCCTCTTTCTGAGTGTGCGGCCGCACAACCAGAAAGAGGAAACAATGAGGAGAAATGATAATATTTCTCCTTGTTTTGTCTCTGGTGAGGAGGCATACACTTCTGCGATCTACCAGAGTTGGTAAATACGGGAATGTGTCAGAATACATGCCCAGATGCATGGGAACACCTGCACTCCAACCATGGCACAGCTCACTGCCAAACAGAAAGTTAAGTCAGCAATTTGTGCTGCCTTGCATTACTCTAGATTTGTCAAGCCACGCTATATAAATCTCATTTTGCTCTTGTGTTCATCTTGTGTCTCCTTCAGTGGCACAAGGGCAATGCAAAACCTTGATAAATATGGGACCCAGTATCTAATCTAACTTTCCTGTAAAAAATACTCTATTTAAAGGCAATCACAGATATGGTGGTATGCTGACCTTAGCTATGCATCTTCCCTTTGATAGACACCAATCAGAAAGCGTTGCAGTTTTCAACCCACTTCAGTAATATTCATGAGGTAAATCAGATAGCAACCTACTCTAAATAAGAATTTTATTAACATATTAATACATAAGTCAAGTAATTAAATTCACTACTGGTTGCAAAAATACTTGTTTCAAATTTCAATCAGTTTATGCGACTGGTAATGAGTACATTAGACCTATAGTTCTTTACATGCCTTCAGGATATGGTGAGTGTTTCATGAGGATGGTTTGAAGTACTTAGGAATAAAGATAAGGGAATTTCATTGGTTAATATTTGTTGGTTTTTCAGCTGGGGTTGAATGCCACATATAGGGATGCTCTGCCCAGAGACTTTCCAGCCAATGCATTTTACTCTGCGCTTTAAGGCTGCATCAGCAGAAAGAACATTTAGAAACAGGATTTCCTATTTATAAAGAAAAGAATACTGCTCCATTCACCAAGGGATTCTACTCCCATGACTGGGGGGCATTATTACAATTTTATTGTCCCTGACTACCAGATTTTACCTGGCAGTGAGAAACAGTAACAAATGGCTACATGTCTGCCCATCTAAACTGGTCGGTTGGACATATAGCCGTTTTAGTGACGGCCCTTACTCCCCAGAGTGTCCATAGAAGATTGGCCTTGGTGAAGACAGAGAAGTCTGTGCCGTGACCACTATGGTCCACCACAAATTAAATTAGGTAGGCAAACCACTATTTTAGTGGTGAGGGAACTCCATAACCAATACAATGGAGTTCCCTTCCCATCCACATATAAATCAGGCCCTCAGTTTTCTCTTGGAGCTCAAAATCCTCATGAAAGGTAAGCTTGATGATCAATCCAATGAACTTGATTTGAAATTGGCACCTTTACCACAAGGTCCAGCTGATACTGATCATACTGATGGTCTTGGAAGTCCGATTATTTTGTGAGTCCAAAGTTTTCAGAGTTTCTTGAGAAGCACATTCTCATCATTTCTTTGACTTCCAGGACTGCAGTGGCAGAACGTAGGGGGCAAATTCACTGCAGCAGAGGCCACCAGCTGGGTCAAGTCTAGTTCCAGTTGCTACTGGTCAGCTGGGCACTGCAAAAAAAAGGCCTTTTGCACATTGTTTTGTTTCAATATAGCTACACAGGCAGTCGTTCAACTGACCCTTAGAGTTCACTTCTTATACCTGGGTACAGGTAGGAACAGAACCAGACCTTCAGGTTTACCCAAATGTCTCAACAGCAGGTTCAGTCCACTTCCATAGGCATAGATATTTTCCTGATGAGCTGTGGGTGAGGTGAAAAGTTTGTAGCATTCAATAACCAGTGGGTGGGGGTGACCCCTGGACTCTTCCTAACCAATGAGGAAAAAGCCTCTAAGGGTAAACGTTCACACGTTTGTAGCACATCCTGTTTACCTTACTACAAACTATCCAGCAGTGCACTATTCAGAGGCAGATCCAACATGGCAAGTTATTTCTGCTCCTGAACCTGTGTGAGAGCAAGGAATCTGTTTAAGGAAATTACCAGCCCCTCCTTCTAAGCTAGAACAAACTGGTTTCAACCTTGAAAAGGCTGGCATGGAAAGCCAGTCTGAAACCAATATTATAATCCCAATGGCGGAAATGCCGTCCATAGAGGATTATGTCGTGGTTCCGACCGGCAGGAGGGCTCATTGAGACTGTCAGAACCATGTCGGAATGACCGGACAGTTGACACTCTGACTGCTGAATTACGATTTTGGTGGTCAGAGGGTAAAATGCAGAACACTTAGAAAGAAGAAACTGAAGGAAAAATAAAGATATGCCTTTATCAGGTAGGCATAGCATTTTGATGCTTTCCCAAGTTTCCCATGTCCACCCATAGAACGTCTCCTCAGTCCAAAGTAAGGCAAGGCAGCAACTTGCGCTGCCTTGCATTTTACTCTAGCTTTACCAAGCAACAGTGCCGCCCATGGTGGCCTTGCATTTCTTGGAAAACCTGACTTAAAGATAGATTTTATTGCTCTTACAACACCATGTGTGAAAAATGGACAACATAATCCAATGATAAATCTGGCCTTGATTCCTGGCAGAGACATTTAATGAGCAAGAGAACTTAACTATTTATTGGCTTGAAAATGTATCCTGCATCACTTGGTAAATCTGGAGTAATGCAAGACACTGCCTTGCATAAGTCTGCCCCAGGAAGGCAATGTATGGCTGGAGAGTGGGTGTTTCCATGCACCCACTCATATAATGTGGCACATTTCCAGATTTACCAAGACAAGTAAACCTGGAAATGAATTTGAATTCTATCCCTGCTCACAAGGAAGCAGTTATGACTCATATATTTATTCCTCCTCATTTTGTTGCTCTTAAGTTTAATGCAGCCCAGTTAGATAGTGGAAATCCCCACAAAGGTATGTTTTTGTTCAGGCTGGTATGCCTCCCTGAACAAAAATAATACTGGGTGTAAGGCAGGTGCGCAGGCACCATGGCGCAAGGGTACCTGCATTGGCGCTTGGCAGCCACAAGGGCCTCAGCACAGAAAGTGGTTGGCAAAGATAAGCACCTTGCCTAAGCAGGAACCACCACTCTAGTCGGGGTATGCTACATACACACTAAAAGATAACCTGTGCTCACCCTCTGGTAGCTTGGCACAGAGCAGTCAGGCATATCTACTATATGTAAAGCATTTGTGCAACACACACAGTAACACAATGTAAACACCACAAAAGTACTCCACACAGGGTTAGAAACATAGATTATATTTTTATGAGTAAAATAAGATGACAAATCAAAAATCCAAGAAGCAGAACAGGAGTTATGAATTATTTCTGGGGCAATCAAAATTTGTGAGCAAATAGCACTTAGGAGTTAATTAAGGATTCGCTGGACCAGGAAAAATCCAAAATTTAGGTCAACCACTATTGAGTACAGGCCAGCTGCTGGACGAATAATGGTCCCGCTGAAAAAGTACTTTGGATGGAGGAAGCATTAATGTTGAATACTCAATATGTCTGCTGCGATCTGCTCAGACGATGAAGGCTTCATCAACAAACCCCTTTACGATGCAGGTTCTGCATCAGGGACCAGTTCTGGGATGGCACCACTTGGCAGGGCAGGACTTACAGATGGCAGAGTTCAGGTGCTGTTGCAGAGAGCCTAGGTATGTTCTCCACCAAGGCTATTATGCAGCATGAGTGGAGAACATACAAAGTGTGGATGACTGTTCTGACTGGCCTGAGCTGGCAGGCCAAACATTCATGCACATTTTACAGGGTGACCACCACTCCTCCCCCTGGTCTGAGAGCAGAGCAGGCCAGCCTCCCCCCGCAAAGCTGCCACAGCAGGAACAAATGCAATGATAAGAACAACAAGTTATTTTCATTGCTGAAAGCAGTGGGGTGAAGCTCCTCAACCTTAGCGGAGGAGCAGCCACTGTTTGTGGATGCTGGGCATATGAGATATATTGATTAGCACTTTTAAACTATGTAATTATCTGGATATTTTTCTTTTTAAGATCTACCTTTTAATCCATTTATTATAGTGTACATATCCTTTTTTAATCTATGTTTCAAATACTATTGTAGTGCACATTATTTTTGATCGGTATTATATACTTGTCACTAATTCACTAAGGTCTATTTATAGAATATAATAAAAAATATTTAAAACCTTTACCAGTCAGGGTGGATGAACTCAGGACACATAAGGACCTCTGGGTTCAGATATCTGTCTCATAGGCACATGGAAGTGTGGTCCCGACTTGGCTGCATGAATACCCTGAAATGCGTGTGTTGGCTGGCATTCTTATAGTACGTGGAGTGTCGTGTGGGAGACACTCCCTGAGGTGAGTCAACTTAGATAAAAGAAGCAAAATAATAACAGATGCTCTCAAGGGTGGATTTCCACTGAGTGTTGCATTGTCAGCTGATTCAAAAGCTCAGTTGTTTTTCCTAAGGTATGTTTTTAATTGTAGAGCATGGGGCACTGGGACATGAGCCTCAGTCCCACAGCCTTCAACTCTTTGATTGGGATTCCCTAAACTTCCAGTGCCTGGGAACACATTTCTGACATCCAAAAATCTGGGTTGGGCCGGAACGTACCAGGATACTGTACCTGCATCACCCAGGACACGAGTTGTGTGAGTGATAGGCATGTGCATGGTACTCAGGACGGGTGCATCCATCTCATTATTCTCGAATCTCAGCCCAAGCACAGCTCACATTGTAACCCCAGCAATCAATCTTAGGAAGTTCAGATCTCTGCCCAGATACTCTACTCACCGTAGTACCTCACCACTGGGTCAGGTGCAGCCATACCGCAGCTCCCAACTTGCCAGGGTTCTAAGTATGCCCCTCTCTTTCTGGACTGTGAATATTAACCTTGCAAATAGTCTTCCTACCCAGCTAAGACACATAAGGTGTGATGCATATGTCCATAAAGGGTATCTGTTGGAAAATAGCTCTTTCTGAAGGGTTACCCTGAACGTTTTGCCCTCCTCTATCCTTTTTGTTGGGTTTCGGACTATGAGCACTTTACCACTGCGGAACAGTGATAAAGTGTATGTGCACCACTAAACATGATAACATTGGTGTATACTTGATTGGCATATTTGTTGCACAGATACTTCCCCCGAAAAGTGGTATACCATATCCCCAGGGCCAATACTTCAAATGCTACTAGTGGGCTGCTGCACTGATTGTGCCACCCACAGAAGTAGCCTTCCAAACTTTTCTTAGGCATGCCACTTCAGTGCTTGTGTGTGCAGTTTTCTGTAACTTTGAAATGGCATTACAAACTACTTGCCAAGCCTTAAACTCACGCTTTACTGCATATACATCAGTCCTAAGGTAGGTCCTAAGTAACCATAAGAGCAGGGTACCATGTAAGTAAAAGGTACAGCATGTACTTATAGTTTGGCATGTCCTGGTAGCGACAAACAGCCGGTTTAATTTTTCACTAATGTGAGGCCTTCCCCTCTCATAGGCTAGCTTTGAGAATTCCTTAATAAACTTTAAAGCTGTAATTCCTAATCAGAGAGGAGTAGCTTTTTCATGTTTCATATCTTTGGAATGGTAATGATAAATCCTCCTTGCTCGTGATGTTGGATTTCACATTACTGTTTTAGAAATGCCACTTTTAGAAGTTGGACATTTCTCCATACTTACTGCTCTTTGTGCTTGGAAGTCTGTCTCTAATACATGTCTGGGGTGGGTGGCAGCTAAACTTTGTGCATTCCCTCTAAACTGCCACAAACACAGGAAGGTGAGGCTCATCTGCATTCTGAGCATTCATCTGTATTCATTTGCAATCTGAGCAGTCTTCCTATGTAGAGAGGAATGTGAGGGACTGGCACTTACACTTCAATAGGTAGTGTCCTGTCCACACACTAAGCACTTATGTACTCCCACAGAGAGCCTGGCAGACAGGACTGGGTTGAAAGGGATATGTGTGCACTTTAGAAAGCTGCTTTTAAACACCCCCCTACATCAAAGGCATCAAATCATACATTTCTGGATGTTGAGATGAATCTCTGTCAGAAGGACTCCTGCGCTGGTGAAGGACTCAACCGGACTGCTTTTCTAGGAAGACTACTTTTCTGCTTGTTTCCCTGCTGCCTGCTAGTCCCTGACTCTGCTGAAGGAAAGCTGGGCTCTGTCTTTCCTCCAAGTGATCTCCAAGGGCTTGCTTGCATGCCTGCATGCATGCCTTATGTTTTCTGAGGTCTCATGGATACAAAAGACGTCCTGCAATTCTGCTGTTGCTGCTGGACTCTGGCTTCTGTGAATCCTACTCTTGCCTGAGGTGTCCTATCCAGGTTCTGGGCCTCAGAAGTGGATTCTGCAGCTGTTTTCTACAAAACCAATGCATCAGCACCACTGAACAGGTCAGAACTAATGCCTCTACTTTTTCATCAATATGTTCGCCATTACCTTTTTTCATCTTCAACTTTTGATTTAAACTGCCACCATTATATCATTACATTGAATATTCATATACGCACATGAAATGTACAGAACTGTTTGAATGCCCTAATGTGTAGGATGCTTTGCATAGTTGTATCACACTTCCAACATTTGTTATAGTGCATTGCATGTCTTTTCAACATTTTCTAAGATGATCTCCGTAATGCACGTATATTCATTGGGAGAATATGGCCCCCACCTCGAGCTCATTAGTCCGTCGTCGCTGCCGATGATTTTGAAAGTGTATCTTTACCGTTACATTATTACATTGAGCATTCATTCAAGTTTATGAAATGTACAGAACAAGTTTAATGCCCAACAAGTTTAGGTTTATTTGCCTTGTTGTAACACGCTCACAATGTTTGATACAGTGTATTGCGTGTCTTTTTAACATTGGGAGGGAGGAGGGCAAGCCAGAACGAGACCAATTTTGTGTGTGTAAAAGGCCACTTTATTGAAACAGGTGCATATCACAATTTGTAAACCTTGGCAACAGCCTTCCAAAACTAAAAGCTCACTATACATAAATGACCGGACCCCTTGTTCCCTCCCCCACCCCTACGATCCCCATATCAGATCCCGCACCCCGCAAAATACAACATAACATTCCATAACAATAATATTCCAGAATCCGATACAATATAGCATTTACCAAACCTAACCCCCATGACCCAAATCCCTACCTGCCTTTGTTCAACTGTAACTAACCAACCTCTAATCTAAACTTAGCCTACCTGATTACCCTTTTCCTGCTCCTGCTCACAAACTAACAACATTTAACAAAAAACTACAGTCAATCCTGGCCAACTTTCAACAACCCCGCCACCCAGGGGAATGCGGGACGATAGGCGGAAACGGCGCCTCCCCATTTTCCTGCCCCCTCTGCCTCAGTTCCTGCCTCCCCTTCCACCCAGTTCTGAAAACCCCCTTTAACCTCTGTGCACCCCCAACAATTTGGCCAGGACTTCCCTGACTTCTAACAAGTACAAGTCCATGCCCAGCCTGGATAAATGGACCCCGTCACCTCTGGAAAATTCCAATGTATCATATTTGATGTCCTTGTGGCGAATCCTAGAAAACCCCATCTGGCGGGAAAACAGCAACAACTCTGTATTCAACTTCCTACTGGCTTTGTCCACTGCCCCTGGATTCACTGCTCCCCACCAGACCCTATGTGGCACAAAATCCGTCCAAATGACAGCACACCCAGACCACTGACGTCTAATGGAGTCCAAATTGCGTGTCATGCACCTCATCACTGCCAATCCTGTCTCCCCCACCATATCATTGTCGCCGAGATGGATGACCAATACATCGGGGCACCTACCAGCCACCGAAATCCCATTCAAAACCCCTAGCAATTCCTGCCAAAGCATACCCCCTTTCCACCTCCAACAAACGGTAAATATTTCTTTGTTAAAACCAAGGTTCTCCCTGAAATAGCTGGTGCGGGCCTGGATCTGAACCCACTTCACAAATAAATGACCCACAATCCATATGGACATTTCCCTGGTGAGGGGACCCATCACCGAACCTGGAACGAGAAACATGAATGAACACAGGGAAAAACATATGACCGCGCTACCACGACCTCGATGGGCTGAGCACATAACGCTGGTAACAGTTAGAGGACCACCTCCCCAAGTTCATGATGTCCCCTCACCCCCAACCACGATTGCTCACTTCAGAAGCTGCCCCAATCTACAAGGAATGCGTTCCATATCCCTTCCCGTCAATCCCCAGCCTGGCCACCCCCTTCCTCAAGACAGCCAAGAGCTGTGAACATTTCACCACCTGTCCATCTGCATGCCTGAAAACTAACCCCCATCCTAGACAAAGCCCCCAACCGCCTACCCCACCTGCAAGGGCAAGTCAGCGATGGCACGGCAGCCTGCAGGGAAATCCATCTTCCCCCGTCCCGCGGATCTGTCATAGATTTCTTAAGCCCCATAAGCTGACCCTCGCACCATTTGGAGCCCAACAGTTCCGATACCCGAAAATCCCCAAAGAACATCCAAGTAGAGAAAAGGCAAACTTCACATGATGATGCGGAGGTATCTGTCCTGTTAGTGCCCTGCCCAGTCGCCTACAAACCATCCGCCCTACTCTCACTACTCAACAAGCAAAGTTAAAGTGCCCAATAGCACCTGAATCTCTGTCACCATGACCATATGTTTTGACAACATCTCCACCCGCAGCCACAGCATTTGCTGCTTTTTGTCCACCGGAAGGCGTGCCTCCATTGCCTCCGAGTCCAACTCAATGCCCAAAAAGGACAGGGGTGTACCGGGCCCCATAGTTTTCTCAGGTGCCAACGGCACACCCCGTTTCCCCATGATCTCATTGAACCTGTCTAGTGCCTCTTGGCAGTCCATTGAGTCTCGGGTGCCCACAAAGAGGAAGTCATCCAGGTAGTGCGTTACTCCTTGGTGACCTGTCCATTCCGTAAACAACCATTGCAGGACTGTGCTAAAACATTCAAAAAGTGCGCAAGACATAGAACAGCCCATCGGTAATGCCTTGTCAACGTACCAGTGACCATTAAATTGGATCCCAAAAAGGTCCCAATCCCCTGGATGGACTGGAAGCAGCCGGAAAGCTGACTTAATCTCGTACTTTGCCATCATCGCCGTTGTGCCCGCGGTCACTACCAGTGACATAGCTACATCAACTGATGAATATGACACTGTGGCCTCCTGCTCATCAATTAAATCATTTACCGAGCCACCTTCGAGCCATGACAGTTGCTGAATGAGGCGAAACTGTCCCGGCTCTTTCTTCGACACCACTCCAATGGGTGACACAATCACATTTTTTAGAGGCCCATCCTCAAAGGGTCCTGCCATGCGGCCCTCACGCACTTCATTGTCCAATTTGTCCTGTGCTATTTCTGGGTGTTCCCTTGCCGACCCCAAATTGTCATCCCACTGTCTTGTCCTTGGTCCGTCATAGCCAAGTCGAAACCCCTCCAGAAACCTCAAACATTCTGCAGCCACCGCATCAGTATATCCTTGCAGGGCTGCCACCAGGTTGTAGACTCTATCTGGCGTATGAGCCCTTTGGCCAAGGCCCCTTGGCCCCTTGCCCACCCACGAGCGGTTGCTGTTGCAGCTATCCTGGCTGAAGACAGCTGATAGCCAGAAACCGGTCCTAGGATGCTTGATTCTGGTCCAGGGAAGACATGGCTTGGCAGTTCGGGCTGGACTGTTCCCATGAGGCACAGGGTCAAGACTGATTTGCATATGGCCATGTCTGAACTGGGGTGGCTTGGTGACCAAAATAACGATGGATTAAACCCAGATCTGTGACAGGGGGTGAATGTTTTGCCATTGGGTAACAATCCGTCCATCATCTTGTGTGTTTTGCTGTTCACCCTATGTGGGAAGGGTATGCCCAGACGTGGGTCCCGTGCTCACTAAGTCACTGGAGTCAAGCTATCCTGGCTGAAGACGGCTAATTGCCAGAAACAAGACCTAGGAGGCTTGATTCTGGTCCAGGGAAGACATGGCTTGGCAGGTCGGGCTGGACTGTTCCCATGAGGCACAGGGTCAAGACTGATTTGCATATGGCCATGTCTGAACTGTGGTGGCTTGGTGAGCAAAGTAATGATGGATTAAATCCAGATCTGTGACTGGGGTGAATGTTTTGCCATTGTGCAACATTCCGTCCATCATCTTGAGTGTTTTGCTGTTCACCTTATATGGGAAGGGTATGCCCAGACGTGGGTCCCGTGCTCACTAAGCCACTGGAGTCAAGCTATCCTGGCTGAAGACTGCTGATAGCCAGAAACCAGTCCTAGGATGCTTAATCCTGGTCCAGGGAAGACATGGTTTGGCAGTTCGGGCTGGGATGTTCCCATGAGGCACAGGGTCAAGACTGATTTGCATATGGCCATGTCTGAACTGGGGTGGCTTGGTGAGCAAAATAACGATGGATTAAACCCAGATCTGTGACTGGGGGGTGAATGTTTTGCCACTGTGCAACATTCCGTCCATCATCTTGTGTGTTTTGCTATCAACGAGTCATCAGCAGGGGAAGCTGCAATCTAAATCTGAAGCAGGGCTCGACAATGGCTTGTTGCTGAAGAGCCATCGACAAAGGCAGAATAGTCTGAGCAGGAGAAGTCTGTGCCTGGAAAGGCTACAAGGTTGAGAGGTTGCTGCTCAGCCTCAGTCCAGATGAAGCCCTCTACGTTTGGATTCATAAACTTTTCTGGAAGTCAACTGCCTTCATAGGAGCAAACCATCAAGCTGAGGCCAATTGGCAATTCAATGTCAGCAATGAGATTTTGACAGGAATTCTGGTCTCTGTTGGTTCTCTAGGCAGACATTTGGCAAAAAGTTTTTAAGTTCCAGCATTTGCAGTGTGGACAGTAGAAGTTCACTGTGAAACCAGCCAACCATCTAGGACCTTGGGGGCATTACTTGGAGATTAGGACTAGTTTCATCAAAGGCCAGCAGCTGGGTTCAGGTAAGTTCTAGTTGGTACTGGTCAGCTTGCCTGTGTCCCTGTAGCTCAAACAGCTGGTCAGCCAACTGACCCTATGAGTCACTACTTCTGGGCTCTGGGTTCAAGGTACGCAGGTCCAGTCTTCCATCAGGTTTCAGACAGCAGGGAACTCCTTCTTCCTATCTTCATGGAACCACAAGTGTTATGAGTGGGTCCACTTGTAAGCTCAGTGTCAGCGCATGGGTATGCAGCAAACCTTTGACTGCCCTTACTCCAGTTCTTGTTAGTTCCTCTGTCCCCACTGTGTTTGGTGCCAGCCTGACTAGAGAGACAAATGGGATGCATGTCTAGGTGTGAGCTTCATCTTCCAGTGACAAAGTAGGCATCCTTTGAAGATTAGCAAGAGGCTTGGCATAGCCCCCCAGGCCACAAAGTCAAGTGAGTAGTCCCTCTCCCCAGTCCCAGGGCTCTTCGTCCACTGTACTGAAGCAATAAACATCTGAACTCAGGGGAGTCACCATGAGGCATGTGACAGCTGGTAGTTTGCAGGAAATGTCAACTTTCTAAAAGAGTAATTTCCAAAATGACCTATAAGAGTAGGTTTCGGCCTGGCAAAATGGCAGTTTGAAACTGCACACCCAGGCTACATTGGCAGGCCTAGAGATTTGTTTTACAGTGCTACTTTAGAGAGTCACACAATGTGTGCTGCAGCTCTCAAGCAGCCTTTAATTTACTCACCGTGGATACAGGTTGTACCATATACTAGGGATTTATAAGTAAATTAAAAGTCCAGTCACACATATAACACTTTTAAAATGTTTGATTGGGAGGGCACAGGCACTTTACCACTGGTTAGCAGAGTAACGTACACAGAGTCCTATCGCCACCAGAAAATAGGTTCAGCAACAGAAGGCAATAATGTGGGGCGTCTCTCCAGACAGGGCAAATTTCCAACCTGTCCCCCAGCCAAAATCTATGTTAGACTCATCAAGGCAGGTTTCTGACACTGGCTAACTTGGTCATGATTTTAATAGCCAATAAAATAGGCATTTCATCATATGCAGGCATCCATTTGATTGTTTCCAAATCACTCTTCGTAGAGGTGGCGTCAAATTACCAGGTACTTAATTTGTAAAACAAATAAGGGCCAAGGCTTTCATCAGAAGGCCACAGCAGATTGCAACAGGACCCGTTGGGGTGGCCGTTCATTCTCATACAATGCTGCGAGAATGTGGAATTCCCTCCCTCTTACCCTCAGAAAGAACAACAATCTGCTGGCATTTAGAAAGCTTTTAAAAACTCATTTGTTTGGAACAACCTGTTAGCGCTCTGTCCTGTCGCTTCTCTGATTCTAGCCAACAGCGCTGTGAGGCCTCAGGGTAGATTATGCACTATATAAATATAATTTTCATTTCATTTCATTTCACCACATATTTCGCCTGACAACGCTGCCAATGAGAGGAACAACACAACTACTATCACACTCCTTCAAGTGTGACAATTCTGACTATTTCAGACCCCCATACCATAATTGGAGAAGTGTGGCTCAATGGTTAGAGCGGCAGACCCTGATGCAGCGGTCTAGCCTGGGACCAGGGTTCAATTCCCCGCCTCGGCGGGTCTTGGGCTCAAAATTCCACAGACCTGATAATTCTCGCTTTGGTGCCTATTCCAATCATGGAGTCCCACTCTGCAACTCTGGGCAATAGCTTGCTTAATCTCCACAACGGCCCCCACAATGCTAAGGATGCCTGGCCTCCACCTTGGGGGTGCCCAGGAGTGGACACCTCACAGGAAAAGCCAGGATGGGTTCCACAGCAGTATTCGTACAAGTGCATTGAGACCCTTGCCGGTGAGTAGTGTGCTATACAAGTATCAATTTACATACTAAAAAAATGGCTTGGACGGCAGGTATCAGTCATTTTTAATGTCTATTGAATTAATAAATAACTGTCATCTCTAACTTAGCCATGTTGACAATTAAGTGCCAGTGTTGAGAACTGGAAACCACTAGCTCAAATTTAGCACTGAAACCACAATTCTTGAAGATCTCTCAGTGTGCAACACAAAACACAGCAGGGTATACGCCTGGAAGGTCCTCGGGTGGAGTGTAATGTAGAGCGGGTGGTGTTCAAGAATCCCTACCCTAAAAAGGGCCCCCTGAGTTCATTAGTGCTTTGTGTCCATCTATTAATAACTCAGCTGCTGTCTCTAGCACTCTGGTATCAGCTGGACCAAACATGAATAAGAAGCAGGCCTGGGTGTGTGGATGGGATAGGCCTCTTTGGAGGGGGGCGGGGTCCTCATAGAGCTATTATCCTCCATGCATAAAGTACAAGGGAGTAAGAAAGGAGAGAAATAATTCATCAGGACCCTGCATGAGGTCTACTCTTAAAATTCCACCTATGTTAGCCTTTGTACTTGAATACATACAGATATTAAACCTGGTAACCAGTAAAAGTGAAAGAAGGGAATATCCTATGGAAACTGTTAAAAGTTACCCAATCATTCCGGGCCCAAGCACTACGCCTTGAGTTTTCTCTAGTGAGCACATACACTAGAGCTATCTCTAACATAATGAGATGGGCCTTTAACCTTTTATAGGCCGACCTTGGATCTTTAAGGCATATTTTAAAATTTGAAACATTTAGAGTTCAGTCGTCTCAGAATTACAGGAATATTGATATAGCGCTTGCTGCATCTCAATGCACAGTAGCACTTTTGCAGGCCTGGGCAGCAGCGCATTTGAAGCTCTTTTTAAAAAACTTGACACCATGAATAAGCTTTGAACTAGACATAAAACATTGCACCAAATTAAAAGATTGCATACAGTACGTGAAAAGCACAGCATTTAAGTCCCCTGAGCATTATCTCCATTTTCGGTCATCCTTCTTTTGCGACTAGGAATCCTCCCATTAAAAGTTAATACCTCCAGATGGAATAACTTAGAAAACAGTTCAGGTATCTGTGACTTTTGTAATGGTGGAGTACACGAACTCCCACATGTATTGTCAGTCTGCCCAAATTCGATTCCAGTATAGGCTCTGCAATGGTTTATAAAGCCCATTTATTTTAGATACAATACCACTTCTACTCAAGATGTAATCATTTTATGCAAGCCACCTATTAATGAATTTGTCTGTCTGTCAAAATTTGTTCAGAGTAAAGAGTTTTTTAAAGCTGTTTTAAAGAGTACAATTACCATCGTTTTAGTAGAGGTCTGAATCAAATAAAATAAAAACCTTGAAACCTTGAACCTTGAATGGATGGCGATTAAAGGGCGGAGGGTGTGAGACATTGGGTTTTGATTAAAGAGGTAAAAACCCTTTCAAGAAACAATCACAATCCTTCTCAGGTTTAATCACAAAAGTCACTAAATGACCCTGTGCTTAACCTTCTGGTAACTTGCACAAAGAAATATGGATTAACTTATAGGCACTGTTATGAATTAATACAGCACTCAAGCAGTTGAAAAGTGAAAACACAACACAAGAGATATCCAACACCAATTTTCTAAAATAGATTCTTGAATTTAATAAATAAAATTAAACCAAAATGAAAATAATCCAATCCGAAGAACAGGAGATCTGAAATATTAAAAGTTTCGGTAAAAATAGTGCCAATAAGTCACACAGTGAGGCGGACTGCGATGCAGTGTTGGCTGGATACAGGGGCCACTGAAAAAATTACTTTCTGAAAGTCCATCTCGCAGGGTTCAAACTTCTGGATTTCCCAGGAGGAGCTCAGCCAACACCAGCCAAATATCCAGGGCCCAGGAGGCACCTTTTGGTTGGGAATCAGGAACTCACTCCAGCATAGGCCAGCAGGGCTCAGGCAGGTATAGTTGCAGTTCCAAATGCAGGTTCAGACAGGTCCATTTGCAGATCCAGCCATGGACAGTTGCAGCAGGCCAGCTGGGCAGCTGCACAGAGGCCTCTGGAATTTGCTGAGTCCCTGTAGCTTAGAACAGGTCAGCTAACTGACCTTTGGAGTCACTCAGATTAGTTTAGGATAAAGGGAACGGGCCCAGTCTTCCTTTTAAAAAAAAGACAGGTCTCAAGCAGTGGGACAATCCTCTGAAGGACATGGCAAGCCTCAAGGATCAGGACAGTCTACTGGGAAACAATGCAGGCCTCAAAAGCAGGACAGTCATCTGGGGAACAAGGCAGGCCAACCTCTGTAATGTCCACAGGTACAGAAGTGTACTGATGAGTGGCTCAAAAGGTCCAGTATTTATACCTGGCCCCAGTCTTTGAAGAGTGTGAAACATCTTGTCCACCCCAACATCTGGATCCGAAAAGTTCCTTCCTTCCCCTTTCTTCCTCTGCATTGGCTCCAAGAGGTCTAGTGTGACAAACGGTTAGTGTCAAGTTCCTATATGAGTGTGCTGAAAGGCAGTCCTTTGAAATGTAAGTGGGGCTGGGAACAGCTCCTTCCGTTCCATCATGGCAGGATGACCCTCTCCCAGCTACACCCAGGTCTTGTAGTTCACTGTCTTGGTCCAATATGCATTCCTGATGAGGGAGCAATTAACAGGCAGAGGCAGTTAGAATCTCTTTACTTTACTTTACTTTACTTTATTTTAGTCATAAACCATAAAAGCAGTATCCATGATAATACAATACGAATACATTTTTTCTTCAGTCCTGTCTAAAAACAAATACAAAGAAGAAGCATAAAAACAACATAGCAGAAATAGAACACGGGTCTCACCTATAAAATCATACAACGTTTCTCTAACGATACCGATAGGTAGCCTCTGCTGATGCTTTGGGTTTTAGTGAAGGGTTGGAAGATCCTAATACTTTACACCACATTGGCAAGATACTCTCTAAGAATTTAGCAATTGAAAAAACGATGACTCCGGACGTATGAGCTCTACCAATTCCCAATGCTACCCTGTAGTGGCAGCCACAAGAGAATGGCATAAGGGGATTATCTAATGTATCTAGTGTTTTCTGTCCTTAGAGTATTTTAAACAAAAGAAAAATAGATGTTCTGTCATTTCCTCAGTTTCTCTGTATGCAGGGGATGAATTGGTACCTCCATGATTGGCTTTTCATTTACAAATAACAGATGCTAAAGATCAGGTGCCCAACCTAAATCTGATATATAGTGATTTTATTAATAGGGGATCAATTTTGTCCATGTATTTCTCGAAGTGAGAATATGGCTAAAATTCTAAAAAAGATTTGGTCTGCTTTTCCAGGCCAGGCGTGGCCGGCTAATTAATTCTGACTCCACCTGGTCCCAGTACATTACCTTCAGGGTTTTTATTTCATAGGAAGAAATTGATTGTGGATCAATCCAAAACCTTTCTAGGCCTAGTGAGAAACATCTATGTATACAAAAGGCTGTGGGAAAGAATTCCCAGTGCCTGAAGGGTAGAGAGGATCTTAGATTGGAGTATAACCTCCCATGTCAAAGTATTACACCACAAAAAATACTCCAATAAGCCAGCATGTGGTCAGAGAAAAGAGTACCTAACTACAAAAAGGGAAGTATCTTGTGTGGGGATAAATGTCTAGTTTCACCGTAAGGTGAGAAAGGAAGCAATTCCTTTTTGTTTAGTTACCCTCACTCACCCTAGGGGTGTCATGCTTCATCATTGCGTCAACAAGTCGGGGTGGGTTCAACCACAGTGTTGGGAACTCTTGTGATAAATGAAGACCAGGGTGGTTAAAGATAAAAAACCTCAAAAAGTCCCAGGCTTCCCTTTATTCTTGGGTCTGTCAGGGTTGTTACTTAAAAGTCGGGTCAATGGGAGTATTATGGTCCTATGACCCTATTGCCTCTTCTAGTGAGAAACATGCCTGTTTCAGAAGGACCAACCACAAGGAGCTTTCTCCCAGCTTGGGACCTATCTAGTATGTCTTTAAGGCCCTCTCTATAGTTTACCAATTTGGAGTTCAACCAGACCTGGAACCAACATAATATTGATTTTAGTTGGATTAGGTGGACAATAGGCCGAATGCCTTGGTAAAGTTTAAAGACTAGAGGTGTGATATGGGGAATTTTTAGTAGCGTTCTCAAGGAGTTGTTCTCAGCCACTTCCAGTTCCTCTAGGTTAAAGCAACCCCACATTTCCAAACCATAGATTACAGCAGCTACAGCTTCGGCCTTCCAGGCTTCAAGAATTGGAGATACTGGTTGGATGGAAGTCTTGTTGGCAAATTATAAAAATGCTGCTGCCCTATGTTTTCAGATGAGGGCACTTTTTGTGACTTGAATTACCCCCGGGTTAGTACTGGACAGACGGATACCAAGGTAGTCAAATTCATATACTCTCTCCATCCGTTTCCCCTCAAGCAATATTGTTTCTTTAAAATCTGTGTGAGGGTGTATGGCTATGAATTACATTTTGCTTTCATTTATCACTATGCCATGATCTGAGCAAAAGAGACTAAACTTGCTAAAGAAGATCTCCAGGCACTTAGGAGTTTTTGATATTAGCAGCATGTTGACTGCAAATAACAAAGCTGGGATCTTAGTCACCCCAAGAGCTGTGGAGTTGTGTCACAGGCCAACAAGCAGTTGATGCATACATTGATGTTGGTAACTCCTAGCAGGCTTCAGAAGGTTCAAGGAAGGGAAATGTCAACTTTCTAAAAGTGGCATTTTCAAAACTGGGGTCTAAAATCTGACTTTATCATTGAAGAGGATATTCAATTACAATTCACTTGAGTTTAAACATGACATTTGCACCCGTTCCTATTAAAAAGTTAGCACTTACCAAATGTAATATGGTAACACAATGTTATCCTGTGGAAGAGGTAGGCATCACAAAAATGAAAAACGAATGTGAGAACTTTTCACTACAAAGCGTTTAAAACTTAAAAGTACATGTTCAAGCTTTTGTTTAGGGCCTACCTTAGGGGTGGCATAGCTATTAAAATCTGAGCTTTAAGCCTTTAACTTGTTCTGACGGGTCGAATTGTCCTTTTATACGTACAGACAGGTTGCAGTTGCAGGTCTGTGGGCGGCACGATAAGTACAGCTCTACTAGTAGCAGTTCAAGTACAGGCCCTGGTTAGTACATGAAGTACACTTTGCTAGGGGCTTATAAGTAAATAAAACAAGTCAATTGGGTGTAAGCCACTTTTACCATGCTTAAAGGAGGAAGCACAAACCCTTATGGCTTACAGAAAAAAAATGTCAGCAACCAGTAGGGGAGAAGGCAAAACGTTTAGGGGAAGAACATACCCATGCTGTTATGTCTAACAGGGAGTGACTAGACATGTGTAGAAAGTGGTTACATTGGAAGAAGGTTAAGAAAAGGTTTCCGCACTAACAAATGCTGGTCTTCTTTTGTCAGTTTATGGCTCAGTTAGGCAATTTTTGGGAAGCTGTGGTTTATTTTTTTGTGAATGACCTAATATGCTAAACTGACAGAAATGTATGATAGGCTAGTGCAAAAGACCTACCATTCACCACTGTGAAAAAGCACAGATAAGTGCAAAGGTCTTACCTTTGGGACATGTGAAAACATTAGCACAGAACACTTCTAAAGGCTTACTGCAGAAATCTGTGAACGATTTGAGCAGGCTGTCGTTGCAGAACACAGATAAGTGTGAAATTTGTTATAGAAGCCTATATAAGGCTCAAAACATAGGTCTATAAAATACTTAACAATGAGAGCCCTAAAATACTGACCATTGTCGGTAAAATACTTACCTCACCCATTTGTCAAAGGGATGGAACAAAGCATGTTGAAAGGCTTACCACAGAGCACTATGAAAGACGCACACCAGACTTTCCCAATATGCCTATGAAAGATGTTCTCTCAGCACTGTGAAAGACTCCCAACAGAGCAGTGATAAAATATATTGCAGAGCACAACAAAAGGATTGCCACTAAGCACTGTGAAAGACGTAGCCCAGAGCAATGTAATAGACATCACAGAGGCATTTGAAAGACCATGCAGACAACTGTGAAAGACTTACTTCCGAGTGTTTCAAAATATTGCAGAATACTGAAAAATACCTACGTTTGAGTACTGCAAAATGTTTACCCCTAAGAAACTTGTACATACATACTACATAGCACTGCTGAAGACTTACTCAAGCCAGCTACAAAGGCCTTACTACAGAATGCACTATGAAAGACTTACCCTATTGCACAGTGCGAGGCTTACTCTAGAGCACTTTCAAAAGACTTATCAGAGAATACTGAGAAAGAATAGTACAAAATGCTTACTCTGGAGTACAGCAAAATATTTACCAATGAAGTATGTGGAAGACTTACCTTAGAGCATAGCAAAAGTAAAAGCCTGATATAAAGTTTGGTTTACAGGATTCTCTGTCATGAGGTACCCTTCCCACCAAACCTTTGTTCTGCCTGCCTCGTCGAGTGATTGACAGGTAGCAAGTATTCCACTGATTGAGTCCATGTTGCCCTATGGCCCAATGGAGCAGGGGACATCAGGGGCAACGCATTACATTGTCTGCCACATTTCACAGATGGGTTAAAGTCTTTTATTTCCTGTACATCAAAGCCAGGAAAAAATCTGTAGTGGCCCCTCACCCTGAAAGAAAACTACCACAGTTTGAAGAAAAAAAAGCATTTGAAAAGCTTGATAGCTGGCTGTCATGGCTGATGGTCAAGCTTTTCCTACATTGACAAGAACCTTCATGACGGTTGTTCTTGCTAATGTAGAGGGATGTACATGGGGCCTTGGGGCATCTCTAAATTTGGCTGCCGGGATGTCCCTCAGGGCGTCAAAAATAAAGCAATCTGTTGTCCTGACTGTCATTTCTCAGTTGGCCAAACTCAAAATCAGGCCCTAAGTCTTTTACAGTTCTCATGAGTTACCGCGAAGGAAATGTAAAACACTTGCCCCAGAGCAATCCGACAAACGTCTCCAAGAGCACTGGGAAAGACTTACTCCGATCCCAGCTTGGTAAGAAGCACAGGAGCCTGTAAAAAGCGGTATGATCATCCTGGGCCCAAAGATGCATAGATAAATGACCTAGCTGGACCACCACAAAGTATCAAGGTATGAAGAGCAACTTGAATGATATCTAACCAATGGTATATGTATGATTGGTATATAAGACACAGCAAGCCAGGTATTGGACACACTGATAGCCCTGCTGTCGTTTTTCAGCTAGTCTCTAATACCTGATGTCTCTGCAAAAGCCTACTGTGTTCCATGCCTGCCAGGTTTAAAAGCCCTAAGGCTCAGGTTGTACTGAAAGGGTCACAGAAACATGCCCACCAGCCCAGGGTAAAGGAAATGAAAGGAAGAATGCACAGTGCCTAAGTGGTACAGCAATCCATTTGTTTTCACAACAGGAAAATACCTGTGAAAAGTCAGAAGGATTGGGGGTGAATGAGTCTTACCAAGCAAAAGCTCCACGCATGGAATTTTTAGAGGCACCAACATTTCAGTTAGGTCAGAAACAATTGAAAAGTCACTGGATTTCCAACAGTGGTTCAAGGACCTACAACAGTAGAACAAATGCATACAGATGCCAATAATATAATTTAATATACCTTGATATTTTGGTGGAATTTAATCATCTCTATCATTGTTCTTAGAAGACTCCATTTTCTTTCATCGAAGGTTTCAGAGAAGTGACCACACTTCTAACTTGTGATCTATCCTGACTCCACCAAGTTGGCTAGACAAAATTATAACTATGTTAAATGCTATCCAATTGTGAATAGCAATTGCATAGAATTCGTAAATTCACACTTGACATACATGAGCTTTCATCATCTCCTGCTAGGTTTGTGCTGTGTACATTCCAACACATGCATACTTGGTAAGGGCTCATGAGTAGCTTGATACAATTCCATCATCCAATGTTATATAACTAATGACTTTACAATCCCCCTTTACTTCAAAGAAGTGCAAAGGCAGTTCCCACATTTATTAAAACTTGAGGCTGACTCTGTCGATGTATTCATTACTGTGCAATCTCTTTCTTCCCTGCTTCCACCAAGTTTTTTTGAGGTCATGTATCCAAACCTATGTTTAGTTTTCTTGATTCTTCTGACACAATTTATTATGCTCTAGTCAGCCAGGACACTGCATGAAGTTAGACTTCAGTGCACTTCTGCATGATCTCAGGATGGACAAAGACAACAGAGGTGCCAACACCATGATTCCTCATGATCTGTGTATGTCGTTTAACACCAATTATAACTTTATCAATCAATCAATGATAACTTTATTGCGGTCATAGACCATAAAAGCACAAGTAAAATATGTACATACACAAGATAAAATATATAAATAATTAAGAATACATGGTTAAAAAATTATTAAACAGTAAGTTATCAAAAGAAGGGTAGCAAACATCACAATTAATCACGATTTATCACAATTCATTAAAGTGAGCCTTCTGCGCCACATAGCATGTAAAAACCGTGAAACCGCAAACACAATAAGCGGGGAGGTGTCATATCTTAAAATTCTAGCAGCTTGTACACATTGCCTTAGGCCAAAACTTCTGCATAACGGTGCCAACCAGCATCTCCGTATTATACTATAAGCTGGGCAGAAGAATAAAACGTGAACTGTATCCTCTTTAATATTGTTACAGACTGGGCAAGTTCTCTCCTCTCGTCCATCCCATTTACAAGTAAATGCCCCAATAGGTAGGCAACCGTGTCTTAATTGTATATAGAGTTTTCTTGCAAGGGGAGGCTGTATTAAATCCAAAAACTCCTCCCTCTTGGACACGAGTTTTACCTGCAAAAATTCTGTGGACAATCTGCCCAAAGTTGTCAAGCTATACAGCAGACTTAGGTTATAATGTCTCAAGGAGGCCAAGAGCTCTATTCTCTTCACTTCCGGGCAGCTCTCCTCCGGGGTCTCCCATAATTGGGGCATACCAATTTGATGTACAAGGGTTTTAAAATGGGCTAGCCAGGGAATATTCTTGTTCTTCAACTGCCCCCAAACTGCAGTGAATTCAGCTCTGTAATCCTCAAGCTCAGGTACTGTCCAAAGCCTTCTCCAATACAGGAGAGGTCGAGCAGCTAGCAGTTCTGAGATGGACTCTAAACCTAGGTCTAGTCTCAGGGGTCTGAGCGGGGTGCTCTGGGGGAGGCCTACCAAATTTCTCATAAAGGCCTGCTCCACCTTAAGAAGGCTTGGTGTACTCTTGTGGCCCCAGAGTTCTGCACCGTACGTCACAGCTGGTCTAGCTTGTGTCCCATAAATCTCAAGGGCTGGGGCAAGTGGCTTAAACAGGGTTGTTCTCTGGAACTTGCCAATGCCCCCTACGATCTGCGACAATCTCAGAGCAGATTTGGATACCTGTGGGCCCCAACTGAAGTCTTCAGTCAGGGTTACGCCGGGTATACAAAGGTTCTCACCCTTTCCAGCGGGACACCATTTAATACAGGGTTAGGGCGTGTGCGCTTTGGGGGGTGAAAGATCATAAATTTCGTCTTTGCTAAATTAATTTCCAATCCCCTCGAAGCGCAGAATGATACAAAGCCATCCAAAACCCTCTGGATACCTGATGATGTTCGAGACAACAACAAGGTGTCGTCTGCGAACATCAGAAAAGGCACCCGACCAGTGGCCAACCATGGAGCATCACTGTCCCTGACATTGTCCAATTCACCCACCAGGCCATTTATATAAAGACTAAAGAGCGTGGGAGCCAGGGCGCAGCCCTGGCGTACGCCTCTCGTCACGGGGAAGCGAGCTGAAAGTTCCCCGTTCTTCCCGCATCTCACCTGGGCGTAATTCCCTGCATGGAAACGCTTCAGGACGTCTAATAGATAGGGCGGGAGGTCTAGTTCTTTCAGGACCCTCCATAAACTCTTCCTGGGGACAAGTTCGAAAGCGGCCCACAGGTCTACAAAGACAAGGTAGAGGCTGCCACCCTCTACACTTGCTGTCTTCCAAAAAAGGACCTGCAGCCTAAAAATTTGGTCCAGGGTCGAGATTCCAGCTCTAAAGCCGGCCTGAAGGGTAGTCAATACTTTATACTCCTCCATCCACCCCAGCAGTCTATCCAGGAGGACTCGGCCCATTAGCTTCTGCGAAGTATCCAAGAGACTAATCGGTCGATAATTTGATGGCACTAAAGGGCAGCCCTTCTTAAAAATTGGGACAATCTCGGCCCCTGCCCATGTGTCTGGTAACTTAGCTCCCCAAAGGACCGCATTAAATAAAACTGCCAAGTACGGCACCCAGATTTTTGGCTGGGAGCGAAAGAGATCTCCAGGTAATCTATCAAGGCCTGGGGCTTTGTTAGGTAGCTGCCTGGTGATCGCCAGTTCCACCTCTTTAACTGAGATACTCTCTATGTCTCCAGGGTCCACCCTCGCCCTGGCATCCCACTGACCTATCGGATAGCCCAAGTCCGAGGCCCCCCGCAGTCGATACTCGTGCGGGAGGTCTGGGGCTCGGGGCATCTGGAGGGCATCATCTGGCACCAGTATCTCTGCCCCGTTTAAATGTTCACTGGTGTCAGTCTCAGGGCTAGTGTAAAGCGCAGCAAAGTGCGCCTCCCAAACTAACGGAGCAATGTTTGGTAGGAGAGCCTCCCCTCCCTCTTTCACACCAGAATTAACTATTGCCCAGAATAGTTTGGCATCTTTTGCCAGCAGGGCACCTCTCAGTTCTTCCCACCTGGCTTCTTCCCACTCCTCTTACCCCTAGTGAGCTCCTTTTTATACAGCAGTCTGGTTGCCCTAATATTCACTCTGTCATTAGATTTGATTGCCGCAAGTAGCTCCTTTTTTAGTTTTTTACATGCATCATCAAACCAGGGGTGAGACTTCGGGACACGCCTTTTAGTTCGACTTACAGGGTAGAACACGTCCCCCAATGCCGTGCCTAGCTGCCTGTGTGTCTCCACTACCTGATGCCTGCAGGATGAGTCACCCATCTGGGTTATAAGTGGGATTGCAAGTTGGTAAATTTTTGCTAGCCGGGATGGTGAATCTTCTAGGTGGGGCCATTTAACCCTCCTTCTATTATTAGCCAACATGAGGGGAGGCATCATCGCAGCGGGTTTGAGTTCAGGGTTAGTTAGACCGAAGGACCCCAGCTTAAGAGTTAAAACCAGGGCGTTGTGGTCGCTATCATATCTTTGTACGACCCTAAATTCCTTTAGCTTGTCCCAATTCTTAGCATCCACCATGAGGTAGTCAATGATGGATGTTTGACCTACTCGGTTGAACGTGGCTATGGCTGGGCAGTCAGGATCCAGTCTCCCATTGCACGCCCGCAGGGATGTTTCAAGGGAGAAGGATTTTATTTGAAGAGCTAAAGGAGTCCATGCCCTGACTGGGGTAGTATTGGGCTCTGGAATATGCCAAAGTGCGTCAACTTCGTCTTGCTCACCCAGCTCCAGGCTACCCAGTGGCTCGAATTGACAATTAAAGTCTCCCCCAAGAATTATTGACATAGAGGGGTCTAGCCCCTGAATAAAGAAATTCAGGGCTTTAATTGTTTCAGATTCTTGCCCATTCCTGGATAGCCTCGAGTAAATATTTATTATTGCTACTTTGGGTTTGCTTGCAGGTTTTAATGAGACGCACTGTATATCCAAAGAGTTTGTTTGTATTTGGGTCGCCTGGATACCCAGGTGGGTACCTATCCAAATTGATAACCCACCCGATTTACGGCCTCTTCCTGTAGACACTGCCAAGATGTCAAATGTTGCGAAAGTCGAGCTGATGCTCTCTTCCAGTGCCCAGGTCTCTTGCATAAGGCATATATCATGGGTTGCCATAAAGGCGGCCCACTCTGGAGTTAGTTGCTTATTTTTTAACCCGGCTATATTCCATGAGATCAACTTTAGGCATCCTTCTTGTGGATTTTCAGGGCCCTCTCCTTCCCCATTCCCGCTACCGCTAGTCCCCATCCTCTCTGAAGAATCACTCATTAAGTCCTCCCTATCAGTAGGTAATGAAGCATTTTCCTCTATTACCCCAGCCCTTCTAGGAATTTCATTAGTAACTTGTGAAGGAGGATTTACCCTTAAACTAATTCAATCCACCTCTACTAGAACACTAAACCTATTCCAATGTGGTTGCAATGGGAATAGGGGACCGTATGGAGACATACCCTCCCTCAATACCCCTCCATATGATGTTCTCTGTGGTGGAGGATTGCATCCCCTGTTATAGTGTACCCCTCTGTGACGGGAAGGCTCCAGACTAGGGGTGGGGTAAAAATATGAGAGGTGCAGTGAGCATATTTGTGTATTTGTTCTAGTGAATGGGGCATTGCAGATATACTCTACGGCTGAGACATCCCTGAAGTTCAAGATTACGACATCCCCTGCTATAGTTTTTGGGCCCCTCCCAATCCATGCTACTCTTCTGGCCGACATGATTACGCCTGAAACACTCAGTGGCAAGGGCCTATTAATTGCAAGCCATTGGATGCATTTGTTTTTTAACTCTATCTCCCTTTCTCTTTTCCCTTCACTTAGGGGTGGTACTCCTGCGAGTATGACCACATATGGTTGGGCTTCAGGGGGTAAGTGAATCGATGGTAACTGATTTGAAATAACTCTTGGTGTTGCATTTCTATCTAGTGTTTCACTAGTTTTACTCCCCGTATCGCCCTTTTTTGTCTTTGCTGTGGCTTTATCTCTATCATTTTTCAGATTTGCCCCTATTTGATGGGTATGACTCTGAGAATTAGAGCTGGTCATAGCCTGTGGTGTAGCGTGCGTCACCTTTTGAGCAGTTGATATGGCTCCTGCATTGGAGGTCTGTGCTAAAGGGTTTTTATTTTCGGATGCACTAGCACTATGGTTGTTTTGAATTAGAGCATCACTAGCAGGGGGTATCGGATTTCTCGCCTGTTTGGCAGTCGCTGTTGTTCCTGCCCCCTTGGAATTTATAGTAGAAATAAGTTTGTCAAGTTTTGACACTAGGGGTTTGAGTTGGATAGCTATGGCCCGTTCCAGAGATGCTTGTAAATCAGCAACCATATTGGTGACCCAACACGGCACTCCCAGTGTTGGACATGATGGATTAGAAGTCGGGGTCACCAAATCATGGTTTGCTGGTTTGTTATTGCTAGTATTTTTAGAACTAATATCTTTTTTCTTACTGGGGCATGTTTTTCTAAAGAGGGGAAGGTTAGAATAATTGGGGGATCCTGAACAGCGATAGGAGTCTCCACAGGCAATTGGCTACAGGGTAAATCTACATATGACGATGACAAATGGGAACTAGCTTCTAATACATCAGTCATAATAATTGAAAGGTCCCCTTCTTGATTTGGAATACATAGTGTTGGTGTAATGGATAGCCTCCTCTCCGTATTCGCGATGGCATTTGCTACAACACCAATAGTTTGTTGCAGCATCTTATCAATAGCAGCCAGAGTGGGTAGGGGCTGCGATTCTGCTGCATGCTGTCTGGTATGTGGGCGTGTGGCTGGTATCTTTGCTTTCCCCCCCCCGATTATTCATTTTACAGATAAAGGTATTTGATATGGAGATGAATAATGGGGTGCACCAGAGTCCTGTGTGCAGGCAGTGAAATGTTCCCCCTCGCGTTGGGCCAGTAGTTTATTTTAACAGTAGCAATAGTTTGACCAAGGGATGTGTATCCAGAAGACCACAGTACCTTTCTGGATGATGCCTTGCCAGTTTCACTTCTTCGAGGGCTGAAAAGGGGGTGGCCCGTCTCATCCCCAGCCGTTCCCGGATGGCCACAGACGGTCCGCCCTCTGCCCGGGCCCAGCCCGGCGTCGCCCGCGCGCGTCCCGCGATGAGGGAGGGGCTGCTGCTGTTTGAGCGCCTCCGGGCGCGCGAGATGCGTGGCGGTGGGCGGGGCAGTCGCAGTGCTGCCTGGGAGCTGTGGTCTCCCCCTCGGCGGCCACGGGATGTTGGATGCGGCGGGAGGGTTACCAACAGCGTCAGGGGCCCAGGGACGACAGATGCTGCCTAGCGGGTAGGTTTTGTGTCCCGCTCGATTCTCCTTCCCAAGTCCCGGTCGGTGCCGCCACTGTTTGAGCGCCTCCGGGAGCGCGAGATGCGTGGCGTGGGCGGGGCAGTCGCAGTGCTGCCTGAGAGCTGTGGTCTCCCCCTCGGTGGCCGCGTGATGTTGGATGCGGCGGGAGGGTTACCAACAGCATCAGGGGCCCAGGGACGACAGATGATGCCTAGCGGGTAGGTTTTGTGTCCCGCTCGATTCTCCTTCCCAAGTCCCGGTCGGTGCCGCCACTGTTTGAGCGCCTCCGGGCGTGCGAGATGCGTGGCGGTGGGCGGGGCAGTCGCAGTGCTGCCTGGGAGCTGTGGTCTCCCCCTCTGCGGCTGCGGGATGTTGGATGCGGCGGGAGGATTACCAACAGCGTCAGGGGCCCAGGGACGACAGATGCTGCCTAGTGGGTAGGTTTTGTGTTCCGCTCGATTCTCCTTCATCCTTCCATCCATCCTTTATCCTGTAGGACCAGCCTCAGCCTGCTATGGTTTGAAACCTGATCTTTTTCTGGGTTAAATCACATCTTCCTAACATAATCGGAAGGGCCCATCTTCCTCTTTTCCTTCTTGAATTTAGGGACAACACATTTTCTGTCCTTTCTCCCCATGAATTGAAGGATGTATGTCGTTACAACGCATGCTTTTTCCACAAATGCCTTTACAACGCAGGTTTTATAATGCAAGTCGTTACAACGACTTGTGTTTGGGGGCGCTGGATAGAGAATATTTTAATTTATTATTCCAACTCCAGTCCCCGTGGATAGTAGGGAAGGTTTTGGATAGTAAATTAAACTAATCCCTGTCCTACAGCGCCCTCCAGCGCAAGTCGTTGTAACGACGTGCGCTGTAATTTCTGCGTTGTAAAGGTACTGCATGGAAAAAGTTTTGTTGTAAAGGATGTTTCCCGAATTGAACATCTATATTTAATAATAAACATCAATAGTAAGTTGTTCAAGAAGAGAAGGTGAGGTTCTGATGTATAGAGGGAGGTAATGTCATGTTTTAGGAGTGAAGTAAGAGTGCTCGTCCTCCTGGGATAGCTCTCTGTCTGCCCTGGATGTTGGCAAGAATCAGTCCTGTCGAGTGTGAGAACAATTACCACAAGATCAAAGATACAAAGACAACATGTATATTATTTGCTGAGACACCCTGTTATTGTCTAAAAGTCCCCAGGTCTTATCCATATTGCTTACAAGGTTTTCCCTATACGGAAGGGACTACGGGTTAGAAATCAATAAGAACAAATACCAAGCATATGGTGTTTATAATTTGCAAGGGCAAAATAAGAAGAACCATATTATTAGATGGGCATGTCTCTGAGTTTGATTATCTGGGTGTTTGTTTGGAAGTCTTACACGGGTGGCCAGCTCAGTTGAGAAAGAGCACCCTGTGGTTTTCTTCAATTAAATGTGACTTCGAGCTTGACATGCATTTAGATATGGTTACCCAACTCTTTACCTGAGCACTTTTTATCAAGTTTAGTTTGGAAGAAAGGGTCAGATATATCAAACATGTGTCCTATGGGATGTGAGGTTCTTGGGATCTATTGAACACGTCTTATTCTTCTGCAGGGCATATAGAAAGCAACATACACGCTGGAACATATAACAGCACAGTGGGGCCGATTCACAGAACTAACTTAAGACAAAATCCTAAACTTCCTACTTTTAGTATTCACAGAAGTTAGGATTTTGGCTTAAGTTTGTCTTAAGACAAACTTAAGACAGACTTAAGACAAAATCTTAACTTAAGTCTGTCTTAAGTCTGTCTTAAGACAAACTTAAGACAAAATCCTAACTTCTGTGAATACCAAAGGTAGTAAGTTTAGGATTTTGTCTTACGTTACTTTTGTGAATCAGGCCCTGAGAGTATGCAGAATGAATATGAGTGGTACGGTTGTCATTTCAATTGGTAAATTCTTAAAAGCTATATGGTATCTGAGGCCCAAGAAAATTCTTGTCTAAAAAAGGACCTTAGGGATATTTTAAATTCTTCACATCTCTGTCAAGAGGGTTGTAACTTTTGTTTAGCATTTTGTAATCTACAGTGCTTTTATATGTACAAGTATGTATTTGGTTTTAGTCTCTTTTATTCATATATAATTGTATATTGTTGCCTTTTAAGGTTTTTTATGAACTGAAATAAAGAAAATGTATGAACATGAACAGTCCTCTGGAATCCAGGTGTCCTGACAGTTAGGGGAAGGAGATGTAACAGTTCAGGTAGGTGAAGCCTAAGCTGTGGATTGCGTAGAATGTGTAGATGAAGAATTCGAATTGGGCACATTTATGTATTGGAAGCCAGTGTAGTTTCCTGAGGTGTGATATGAGTTATGTGAGGGAGATTCAGGATGAGTCTCGCTGTCAAGTTCTGGATGGTCTGTAGTCTTCTAGCGAGCTGTTTGGTGATCCCAGCATAGAGGTTGTTCCCATAGTCCAACTTGCTGGTGACTAGGGTGTGAATGACAGTTTTTCTTGTGTTGCTTGGGCGCCATTTGAATATCTTCCTAATCATCTTCAGGGTGTGGAAGCAGGCTGATGTTCCTCATTTATTTGTGTAGTCATGTCCAGTTTGCTGTTGATTATTATTCTGATGTTCCTGGCATGGTTTCTGGGTGTGGGTGTGGGTCCGAGCATCTGATTTCAAGAGGCCAACAGTTGGGAGTCCCATTGTGAGGTGTTGTTGCTGACGAACACTTCTTCTGTCTAGTCTGTGTTGAGCTTGAGACATTTGGCTTTCAATAAATTAGCAACTTTGGTCATGTAGGCTGCAAACTTGTTTCTTGAGTTGGAGATCTTGTCCTAGCGGGAGAGTATGAGTTATGTGTCATCTGTGCAGGAGAAGATGTCGATATTGTGTGCATGGATGACATTGGCCTGAGGGATCATGTATGCATAAAAAAAGGGTGGGCTGAGCGCTGAACACTGAGGGACTGTGCTGATGAGTTTGCAGACTTCAGAGGAAAAAGGTGCCGGGGTGTGCTTATATTCAGCCTATTAGGAAAGAGCAGATCCAGCGGTGAGGGGGTTCTTGACTGGGAAACTCATGCAGATTACTGTAGAGGATGGGGTGTTGCACTGTGTAAAATGCTGCAGAGAGATCCTGGAGAATGAGGGCAGCAATGTCTCCTCTGTCAGGGATCATTCATATATTGTACTGTGGCACAATGGATGCTGTTTCTGTACTGTGGTTGGGCCTGCATACAGACTGCATGGCATCCAGTAGCTGGCAGCTGTTGAGGTGGTCAGTGAGGCATTGGGTGATTAGACCGAGTATGGTAAGAAGGAGATGGGCTTCTAGTTAGAAAGTGTGGCCGGGTCGGCAGATGGTTACTTGACATAACAGTGGGATGTTTCCAGGTGTCCGGGAATATGATTGAGTCAATGGAGGCACTGAGAATAGAGTTCGGCATCAATCCTGGTGAAGGAAAGGGTCAGTTGGAGCCCCAAGTAGATGGTCAAAATGGTAGCAGCGATTTCAACAGTGGTGACAGCAGGCATTCAGGGTTCATTCATAGGCCAAGATAGGTAGTTGAGTTGAAACAGTAATGGGACTCCAGTTGAGGGCGTAAAGTTGCTTTATTTGGAAGTGATTGTAAAAATAATTATTGCAATTATAAAACAAATTAAACTCAAACAAAATACAATACAATTACTAATACAAGATATCTCGATGATATATTTAGACATTTTACAAACCATCCAAAGACTCTACCTTTTTTCTAAAAAAAATAAACATTTTTTATATTTAAAATATACATTTCTTAACATATTACTGATGGAGCAAGGTTTCATACGTAAAACTTGCTTGGACACTATCCTATCGAAATAACATGTAATAAGTTCTTCATCTAGAGGAAGCTTACCTATATATTTTACTAACAAGTAACTGGAGTGTCTTAATTTGGCTGCCGGAAAGGGAGAAACTCTTCTGTGCATGCGTCTACTGCATCTACGTTGTATGACGTCCTTTGCTTTTGGTGGGAATTCTTTGCAGCTGCGCAGTAGATTCTAAAATGGCCGCTTTAAACCTCACATGCTAATGCATATGGCTCTGCTTAAACTAAACCTTGTGTGTTTTGCTTAACTGCGAATGCAATAGATAGAATGCGAATGCAGTAGGAATAAGAGGTATACAGTGCATTAATTTATTTCCGTACTCTAACATGTTCTTCCTTTACTTTATTATTAGTTCATATTTGGGCCTGGAGGGTGACTGAAAGCGCCATTTTGTCATTGGGGACGCATGCGCATTGAACACTCTGAACTTCATGAAAATGACATTGAACCACAGCCAAAGGACTGTCTAACAAGTGATGCGCTTGAGAACTGCACCATTTGACCTGAAGAAGGAAAGAAGAAGTGTCAATTTTGAATACATTGTTGTTGATTCAATGAAATACGGGTGGTAATATTAAAGCATGGGAAACCAAGTAAGGGGAGGGAACATAGAACAATGAACCTAAGAAAAGTGACATTACATTAGTATGGTGTGATGACTTCACCCCGCCCCACTGACCAATCAAATAAAGGGAATACACGAATATTGAAACATTGGGGGGTTGGTACATACCCTGGAAATTGGTATAACTAAGGTAGGCACAGTCAGTTAGATTTTCTGACTTATCACAGACCTGTCACTGACCCAACGCTTGCTGAAGGAGATTGTGGATGTCACAGAGCACAGAGGGCTGGTTGAGCACTCTGAAAGAAGAATCAGGAGATTTGCTGATGAAGAAGAATCGATCCATCTAGAAGGGGAAGAGAGTAGCACCAGAGAGGGGTGTAATGCTGGTGTTGCACTTAGAAGAGGTTACCTGTCCAGTCCTGCACCTGTCCTGACCTGTTGGCTCCTGATTAGTCGGGAGCCCCTTACTTTCCCAGCCCTTGGCCAGGGGTTGGTCATCACACCATTCTAGTTAAATATAATTCTGTTTGGTATGTCTTTGTGCAGTTTCCCTTTTCCACCTTTCCCAGGTACCAATGTCATGGGATATTAATACGTATCTTTAATTGTCTTTTACTTAAATTTACAATTTCTCTTTTGAAGTTTGGTGTTTTAGCATGTATTGGTATTTGACTTACATAGATAAAGATTTTAAAACTCTCCTGAGTCTGTGGTCATTTAGAGAAAAGAATAAATCTTATTAATGCCTGTAATGCTAACTACCTGATCTATCCACCAGAGGAAATTAAGCACTAAGGTACAATATTTTGGTAAGATGGTGTACAGATAAATATATATTTCAATGGAGACTAAGTCCGGAATTTGAGCGTAAGGTTGCCAGCTTATTTATATGAATGTTATATGGGCCCAGGTGAGTATGGTATTTTAGAAAATAACCCAAGCTGGTAATCCCGCGCCATCATTACCAAACCCTCACAAAAATATCAAAATAAAATTTTCTAAAATAATGTAAAATAAATAGTATTTTAATATTAACTTATAAACATTGAATCTAATAAAATATTTACAAAATGTGGCCAACATGTTGGAAAGGGATTTTCATAGACTAGAAGTGTTCCAAATGGCTGAAAGGTTATCATATAGCTGGCACGTGAGACCACCCTTTAGATGGGGTTAGGCTCTGATGCATTCCCAGGTTTATGATTTCTCGTAAATATGGGAATGGTTCAGATTCCAAGGGTATTGTGTGGGAACATTCACAGCAACACCCATTTCACGCATTGTTCTGCATGAAAGAGGCACATATTTACAAGGGCATGAAAAGTAACGTAAAGTCCAAAAGGTTACATTCTGGTGCAAAGTGCTCATAAATTAGACCCACAAAATGAAAAATAAAACTATACAAGAACAAATGTTAAAATAAATAAATGATTTAAAGTTAAAAATCTAACAATTACATTGTAGTTATTATCAAATATTAATGTTACTTTCTTTTCTAAAAATAAGGCATTATTTATTTATTTTAAAATATTTTAGTACCCTCAAACTTTTTCATGTTGTAAAATGAATGTAGCAGGAACAATATATAGAAAATATTTAAATTATGTTTAATTAATTCTGCACATAATAATACATTTAAAATCGAGGCCATTCCTAGATAGGAAACAAAACAATGTCCATTTTTGAAAATGAAAAGCTTTAGCATATCCTAAGCATCTTAATTTTTTTTTTAATGGCAACTGCGACATATGCCCTCCTGGTTAGTTTACTAAGCCTTTCCCGGAGGCATGTCAAATTGAAGTTTCCCCAGCCTTTTTGAAAATATTTATAACATTGCGTATAATATGTAGATGAGTGTATGTTAAACCCCCTGATGCAGAGGAAAAGGCATTCACATCATCCGTATTACCATGGAAATGAAGAGGACGTACACATTTGAGAGCACCTGCAAGATTTAAAAATGAATAAAGGTAGAGTTTCCTGGTGCCCAGTGATAATTCATTTTTTGGATCAGTACAACAAGCGGCACGCAAAACACACTGACATCACACTGAACTGAAAGTAAAAGTAGTCAAAGCCATTAGGTGCCAGCTGCTTTCATTTAGATTGGTTCTAGGGTCATAACTCAGCCCCTTGAATACCAAAGTGTGAGAGGTACAGTTGGAAAGTTAATATCTAGTGGATCCTTGCTTGTGGTTTGCTGCAAGACAGTGATCTCCAAGCATTGACCCACCTACAGAACAGCAGGGTGTTGGTGGATGTTGCCATCCAGGCAGGGGCACTTGTTTTCCCCAGAAAAAATAATTTCAGAAAGCCCAATAACACACTGGATATTTGTTAATAATCTGATAAATCATGTGGGAGCCCTCCAAATTGGCATCAGGCTGTAACCCCACCCCCTTAATGGCCCAACAGTTTTTCTGCTCCTGCCAGGGACAGATTGGGGATTAACCTCCAATATGCCATGCCAGATGGGCGAGAAAGAGCACTGGTCAATAAGGATAATTAAAGGAATGTTGTGGGGTGAGTCGAACTCCCTAAATTGTTGAGCAGTCTTTCTGAAAGCTTAGTAGACCTAGGAAATATTTTTGTAATTAAACCCTATGGGGTAGGGTTGGGTGTCCCACCCTGGCATCAGGTTTGTGCCTCCACTCCCTAATTGGCACAACAGCCTTCCTGGCCCCTGGGTAGTGCATATTGAGGATTTTAATGGGCGAGATAGGCCTTTCAACTGTGAAACATTGCTTTAGCCATTTTTTTACTGCCAGGGCATGTAAAACATAAGTACACATGGGCTACTTTCTAAGGACAATACACCCTTTAGGGTCCATCTTAAGGGTGACGTACAAGTAGGGGTGGGCAAAACTCAAGGAGTTTCAACCTGCTGAATTCCGCTGAGTTCATTGAAAACTCAGCAGAATTCTGTGGGTTTCAGTGAATGGATGTAATTAGGCATGTTGTGCACTGATTTTTGGAGCTGAGAACTCACTACAACTGAAAAATCTGTATGAACGGCATCACACATTGGCCTATGGGGCACTGGTTCGAGAGTTGATTTTGATTGGCAGGGTACGCTCAGATGTGAGTCCCTTGCTCACGTTGCCACTGGATTCAAGCAAGCCTGGCTGAAGACGGCTGTAATGCCAGAAACCAGTCCTAGGAAGCTTGTTTACAGTCCAGGGAAGGCATGGCTTGGCAGTTCGGGCTGGACTGTTCCCATTCGGCACAGGGTCAGACTGATTTGCATATGGCCATGTCTGAACTGGAATAGCAGAGTGGGCTAAAGAACAGTGATGGATTAAACCCAGATCTGTTGACTGGGTGTGAGTGTTTGATTGGTTCAGATGCTCCGTCCATCACCACCCCCTTTTGTACCGCTGTGTGAAGCACCAGCATTAGGAATGCCTGATTACTCGAAGGAGTTTGCACTATTTTGTGACACAATAGACAATTGGGCTCTCTCAGTTCTAACCCAGACCCATGGGTTAATGCAACATCCTGTGGCATATTTTTCTGCCACATTGGACCCAGTGGCATCAGCATTGCGAGTTGCCTAAAATTGGTAGCTGCAACTTGCATGAGTCTTGAGCAAAGTGAATTCATTGTCATGGGACACCCTGTAACAGTATATGCCCCATATGCAGTCGTAATTCTGTTAAGCATAACACGTACTCAGTACTTAACTTCTAGTTGGATGACTAAATATGAAATAATTATTCTTGGTTCAGAGAACATGACAATAGTCAGTTGTACTGTTCTAAATCCAGCAACCCTGTTACCAAATTCACATTTTGAAGAAGTAAGGGAGGAAGCCGAACATGATTGTTTCAACCTCACTGAATTCAGTACTAAACCACGGGCAGACATACAAGAAGAACCTTTAAAAGATTCTGAACATGAACTATTTGAAGATGGCTCATGTATGCGCCATGAGGAAGGAGGATTAAGTGCTGCTTATGCTGTGTGCACATTATCTGATATAGTCGAAGCATCCTATTTACCAGGAGTCAAGTCTGCTCAAATATCCGAATTGATTGCTTTAATAAAAGCGTGCAAAATTGGAAGAAATTGGAAAGTAACCATTTACACTGATAGTCAGTATTGTTACGGGGTTGTGCATGACTTTGGCCAATTATGGATGCAAAGGGAGTTCATGACTTCTTCAGGAACCCCTATTAAAATTGGACAGTTTGTAAAAAATGTACTTGAAGCAATTCAATTGTCAAAAGAATTAGCCGTGGTCAAGTGTGCTGCTCACCAATCTGGAAACGACAAAGTGACAGCTGGTAATCATTATGCTGACCAAGTGGCTCAACATTGTGCCGGATACAGAATGGCAGTAAACAAGAAAATCGATGCATGTGGAATCAGCTGCCAACTTATGCTGTTGAGAGGAGTAAATACATGAGAGGAAGTGAGAGATTTACAAAACGATGCAGAACCCAAAGAAAAGGAAGATTGGGAGAAAATAGGGTGTCAGATAAGACCTGTAGATGGTGTGATAGTTTACTTAGATGGCAGACCAGTATTACCTGATTGTATGTTTGCACCAATGGCCAGGATGTACCATGGGTACTCACACATAGGCAGAGATGCTATGATAAGATTGTTCAGACAGGATTGGTTTAATGAGAAGTTCAGGAACATAGCAGAGAGTCTTTGCCAGAGAGGCTTGATTTGTCACTGTATGAACCCTGGTAGGAAAACTGTGGTTTGCCCTGGGAAAATTGGGAAAGCAGAAGGCCCATTTATCAGATTACAACTTGATTTCATTTAGTTACCTGCTTGTCGGGGATTAAAATAGGTTCTTGTCATCGTCTGTTTATTTTCCAAGTGGGTAGAAGCATATTCAACCAGAAGGAATGACAGCTGAAATGTAGCCAAACTCTTTTTAGGAGAGCTCATTCCTCGGTTCGGTGTTCTAGTAACGATTGAATCAGACCGAGGGTCTCAATTTAATAATGAAATAATTTGACTAATTTGTGAAGCATTCAAAATTGAACAAAAGCTGCACTGTGCATATCGCCCAGAGGCTTCTGGAGTGGTAGAATAATTGAATGGCACAATCAAAGCAAGATTGGGAAATGCGTGAATCTGCAAAATTGGAATGGCCTGATGCTTTACCTCTTTTCTTGATGGGACTCAGATGCATTCCAGACAAGGAAACAAGCTTGAGTCCCCAAGAAATACTCATGGGAAGGGCAATGAGGCAGGCATGGGTGCCAGGACACAAGCTGTCAACTATACCTGATGATTTAGTGTTGGAGTACTGCAAATACTCGGCTGACCAAGTGTGTTCTATCTACCACCAGGTTGGGGAAAATGCTGTGGCCAGACAATCAACTCCAGCACATGATTTGAACCCTGGCGATTGGGTAGTGATAATATATCACACCCGGGAATCTTGCCTAGCAGCAAGTTGGGGAGAGCCACGCCAGGTGATACTGGGTACCACCAAAGCTGTAAAGTGCAAGTGAATTCCAAACTGGATCCATGCCAGCCATACCAAAAGGGTAACAGAACCTGACGAAGTTGAGGCTGAAGGTTGCGCAGCTGAAGAGTCTCAAGAAGTTGTTCCTGAAGTAGTTGACGAAGAACAACCGAGCACTAGTCAGGATGAATGGATACCAGTGGTTGACATACCTGAAATAAGAAAAAGAACAAGAAGCCAAATGTATCTAGATAGTCAGAGTGTTAGTGAGGATGAGACAGGAATAGAAGAACATACTCAGATTACAGAAATGCAAGCTAATGGTAATCTTGAGGAGGACCAGATAAGGAAAGAGCAAAGTACTCAGATCAACGAAACACTCACCAGAACACCTCTGTCTGAGGAGGAACAGATAGGTACTAGAGAAAACGCACAGGCAGAAGAAAATCAAGAATTTGCAATACCTGAGCAGGACCAGACAGGATAAGCTAAACGGATTCAGGAAGAAGAACAAATTCTAGGCCCAGCAAAACAATATCCTGAACCAGCTCAGACTAGTGTAGAGGAACCCATCCAGACAGAAATGCCAATGATAATAAGCCCTGGACAAGGTCAGATAGAGAGGATAGTTGAGGACGACGAAAATCACATTGTGCCACAACTCAAAGAAAATAAAAGAACATCTGAAGAATCCGAAAGCACAGTGCCTTCTAAAAGACCTAGAGGCGATAAATGGCCTGGTTTTATTAAAAGACTGAAATATCGCCTAGACATAGTCAATAAATGAAGAACCTGAACAAGTTGATGAAGTAACAAGTCAAACTGAAACATCGACAAGTAATCAAAGAAGAAGAAGTCCACGCTTGAAAAGACTGAACAATAAATTCAAAGGTCCTGAATGTGCTCATCTTGTTCTCGAAGAATTCGGAATCTGGAAATCAGTGATGAAAGTGATGAAGAATTGATTGCTGATCAGTCTATTGAAGAAGTGAGACCAACTTGAGATAAATTCACAGTTATATTCTGTGTAAAGTTTACAAAGAGGGGCAAAGTCTCCTTAGTAAAAAAATGGCTGATACTAGAGTTACTGTATAAAGACATGCTGTAGAATATGCATATGTAGTGTATTGATAGTGCTTATAGTATGTCTAGGACTGACAACAGCAATACCTTTTAAACAGAATGACACTAGTATACATGGAAAGGTAGCACACCACAAACAAGATAGAGTAGACTTAGAAGCACCAGATGTGATAGAATTACATCATTTTAGAAATAGAAATGAAACAGATCTGAATGTTTTTTCTAATTGTTATTGTTATTGTTATATTGGATTTGTATCGCGCCAATCACCTGCAGGTCTCTAGGCGTGCGGAAATCGGTGGAATTCATACAATAACTACATATAACATAAAAAGATACTGCAGCAACCAGCTTACACTACACCCAAAACCCAAAACCCTCCCAAATAACAATGTCTTTAAAAATTTCCTGAATCGCAGAAGATTCACCTCACTGCGTAGCCCTTCAGGTAGCTCATTCCACAGTTTGGGGACTAACACAGAGAAGGCTCTCCCTCCCTTGGTTACCAATTTATACCGAGGGCAGATCAGCAACTGAGAGCCAGAAGATCTGAGTGTTCTTTTTGGGTTATACACTTTCAGACGGTCTCTAATGTAGTCAGGTGCATGGCCATAAATTGCCTTATGGGCCGTACAGAGGCTTTTAAACTCTGCCCTCTCTTTTATAGGGAGCCAATGTAGGCTCTGTAACAAGGGAGAGGCCTTGGTCCTTTTGGGGAGTCTAAAAATCAGTCGCGCCGCGTCATTCATCACGACCTGCAACCTATTAGTTAGAGATTTAGGGAGGCCCAAGTAAAGGGAATTCCCATAATCTAAACTGGATATAATGGTCGCCGCTACAACTGTACGCAGCATGGACTGAGAGAGAGTAGAGGCTAGTTTACGTAACTGCCTGATGATATTCGTGCAGCTTCCGACAACAGAGGAGATTTGGCTGCACATTGATAAATCACTGTCCAGCATAATCCCCAAACTCTTTACGTTTGCACTCGGTTTTGGAGTTAAGCCTAACTCTTGTGGCCAGTAGAGATCGCTCCAAGGAGAGGTGGTAGATGGGATTACCAGTATCTCGGTTTTATCTGGATTGATCTTTAACAATTCTAATCTATTAGTACATTATGTAGAGACAAAGCAAGTTAGAGATTGCTATGTCTGTATGAAATTACAGACATCAGTTGCTGAAGGGGTTACTTACCATCATTTACCACTGTTGTGTGGCGTTTTAAGCTCCGAGTGACTTTTCCTGATTCATGCCCTTATATAGGTACAATTCACATTGCCCTGATATAGGCATAGAAATCAAGCCCTTTGTTAGGCATAGCCCATGCTACCCAAATACAGGCATGGCTACTTCTACCCATACCAAACGTCACAACGATTTCTTGGAAAATCGGTTCAAGCAGTCAGGGACTTCCCCTTGCTTGAATATTGATTTCTCCAAGAACTCAGTTAGTTTTACAATGAACAACTATTCCCAAGGGGTTCATTATGACATTCTTATGAACGACTTTATGTCAAGCTATGGCATTCCTAAACACCTTCAAGGTATAAATATACCTTCACTTGCTTTAGCAAACTACGGTGGTTTGGAGCAGTTTGAAGACCTACTTGCCCGACGCAACTCGCTACAGCAAGTGCCAAAGGAAGCCGACTCTCCAGCTGACACACTGATAGAGAGGCTGCCCTTCTCCTGCCGAGAATCCAGCTCCAGTGTTTTCAAGCTCCCCTAGCGGGGGCAAGTCCCGAGACAGAGGTACCAGACCTCCTTCAGTCTAACTAATGTAAGGAGCTGATTAGAACCTAGAGAAATCTTTGGTAAATTCTTGGCAAATAAAGCTAAAACCTATGCTAAACAATACTTACTTCTTCCTGCGTACTAGACTTAGGTTAGGTACGTTGGGGTAGGCATATTTTAGAAGCTGAAGTAATCAAATAGGAAAGGACACTGGTATCTACTATAACCATTGGTTATTATTGACAACCCTCATAAACGCTTAGAATGTTACGTTGCGGTGTATCTTTTTGTCCGCCCCTTCTGTTGCGTTATGGCATAGTCATCGGGTTGTCAAAAGGACGTGCTGTATGCCTGCCTCACCCGAGGCATCCTCCGGTAAGAGTAGAAGTGTCCAGGGATTTTAGGACAGCAGCTGAACAAATGTAACTGGAGTCAGTGTCTCACCAAACCAAAATTTATTATAAAGAGGTAGGCAATGATAGTTAAAACTTGTGGGTATATTTTATAATCGAGTTACCAGATTATAATATCTTTCTCAAAAGTAGTCGACATGTTTCAGCTCACCTGGGCCCAGCCGGGTCTGTGGAGCTTTCGTCAGGACAAAACAGGGGGATATGGTAATTACACAACTTGTGTAGTATTCAGGAAGTTTATGGAACTCTCGTATTGAAATTCCTGCATTGTGGGAACAAAAATGAGAATCGAGAAACATTCTGCCCATTGGAACAGTAAAATTGCATATCGCACGTATACAAACAATAATAGTAAGTAATCTATCTTGACAAGCAATCAATGGATTCAGCGAATACTTGTGAAGGGTGCTGCACAATGTAAACACAGGAGCTTAAAAAACTAGGTGAGGAGAAAATGCAGTCAAAAGTCCAACCGTTAGGTGAACATCAAACTAAATAGCGGGAGGGGTTCTGTATATGTATAACGATGTCACAAGATGTTATTAAGAGTACATCATTCTTGTTGTGCAATGCGTTATCTCAGTGAATGCTGTTCATAAAAGGTGCATAAAGTATAGATTTAGTTAATTAATGCGCTCGCGATTCACCTCTTAATCTAGCGAGAACAATACCAACTACAGTAAAAAACTAACAAACGAATGGAATCTAGCGCTGAGGGGAACAGAATACGTGCTCAGTTGAATACCTTCGTATTAGGTGGATTCCTCTTCCTCAGGGTGCGAAGAGTCGCGTAAGGATAGTGGTTCTGTCTAAAACGACAAACACAGTTGTGGTTCTAGCTTTAAATACCTGTTGTTATCAGAGTTTCAAAAAAGGCACTAAGACTTCCACACGCCATTCTTACCCACGTGTAGGCGTCGCTGGCTGCTTGTGCTGACTCTGCCCCTGGTAACAGAGGACGTACTTCCTGCCTCAATATGAAATCATAAGTAGACATCGAAAAGGGGTTCCAGATGTTATAGAAAAATACCTTCAAGATGGAAGTTTTCAAGGGTAAATGCAGATTTTATCGTATTGTTTGGTGTAATAACCAATTCAGCAACATGATGTGCACAACTGCATTTAGTAGAACTGGTGCCAAGGGATATTTTCGTTCATCCCTGATATGTGGGTTTTAAGACGATTAACCTATCTTTGTTCTCTTTCGAACAATCTTTGTTCCGCATTATTGTCTTTATCCTGGAGCGTTTCTAAAACAGTCCATCTCAGGTCATCACAGGTGTGTCCAGCTTCAATGAAATGTGCGCAGAGTTTAGTAGTGTTTTTCTTCAGTCTCACATTACTCCTTTGTTCTCCTATCCGTATTTTAACCTTTCTACAGGTCATTCCTACGTATTGTTTTTGGCAGGGGCATGTCACCAAGTATATTACATGCGTGGAGTTACAGTTCGTATGTTGTCTTTGGGACCAGGTGAAATCATCAGTAAGTTGTAGTGTTTTCGTAGTTTTTGTAAATTTGCAGACTCCACACGTGCCTCTTGGATAATGACCCGTAACTGGGGTCATAGTTACATCTCTGATGGTAGTTGTGGTGGTTTTTTTTCTCGGACGTGTATGTACAAGTGTATCTCGAAGATTCTTAGTCCTTCTGTTGGCAAATCTAGGTTTCGGCCAATTCAAGGAGCCAGATGTGATGATCTGCCAATGTCTTCTTATTAGTTTTTGGAATTCATAGGTGGCAGGGCAGAAAGTGGTGACACAGGTAACTAGATCTTTAATCGGTTCCTTAGGGTGGCTTTGGAGGAGACAATCACGAGGTTAGTTAAGCGCTCTCTTTTTGCACTTTGCAATGACTCGTGGAGTGTAATCCCTTGCTTGCAATTTTTTGCAAAGGAGTGTGGCTTGGTTTTTGTAGTCGCTACTCTTACTGCAGTTTCGTTTGTGTCGTAGGAACTGGTTGTAAGGAAGATTGTCTCTTAGCGGTTGAGGGTGGTAGCTAAGATACGACAAGAGACTATTCTTGGCTGTAGGTTTTGTGTACGTTTTTGTTTCTAATTTGCCGTTCTCACAAAAAATTGTCAAATCCAAAAAATCAATGTATTGGTTACTTGCAGTAGAGGTAAATTTCAGCCATTGGTCTTGGCTGTTAAGCCATTCAATGAACGTTGTTAGGTCCTTATTGATGTCCCAAATCAGCAGAACGTCGTCGATATAGCGTTTCCAGTATAATATACTGGAAACGAATGGGTTGTCATTGTGTAGGACGAATTTCTGTTCAAATTGGCTGACATACAGTCCAGCCACCGATGGGGCAAAGGCACTGCCCATGGAAGTTCCATGGCACTGCAGGAAGAGTTGGCCGTTGAATTCGAAGTAGTTCTCCTTTAGAGCCAATCGACAGCACTCCAGAATGAAATGTCGAAGAGTCTGGTGGTGCCATTCTTCCTGGAAGAGTAAGTCTTCCAACATTTGCATTGTGTCGTCTTGTGGCAGGCTCGTATACAACGATTCGACGTCCAGTCCAACTAGGACCATCGTGTTTGGATCGAAGGCTTTATCGGCTATTTGCAACAGAAGGTCCCGAGTGTCCTTAAGATATGTTGGGGTTTTTTGGACTAGCGGTTTTAGATATTCATCCGCAAACTTGGAAAGAGGTTCCAAGAGGGACCCTATCCCCGAAACTATCGGGCGTCCTGGTGGTGGGAACCTGTTTTTATGGGTTTTTGGCAGCGAGTAGAAAAAGGGGACTTTGGGTACTCTTGGTGTCATGAAGTCAGCTTCTTTCTTGGAAATCCATCCATGTACTTCAGCTTCGTGTACCATTATTGCGATGGTATTGGTAAGTCTTTCAGTGGGGTCTGAGTCTAATCGCTTGTAAAACTTATCATCCGATAGTAATAACTGGCATTGTCGATTATACCCATCTTTTGTCAGGATAACGACCCCACCCCCCTTGTCGGCTGGCTTTATGACTATATCGTCATTGTCTCTCAGTTCTGCAAGTGCTTTTTGTTCTTTGGTATTTAGATTTTGAAATGGTCTCTTGCTGTTATCTAAATTGTCGATACCTTTCAAAATCGCATGTTCGAAGGTTAGTATCTCTACTGGTACTGTATTATTAGGTGGTAAGAATTTAGATTTCCTTCTCAGGGTTGTATCTCCATCTTTGACTTGGGTTGTTCCTTCAAACAAAGCTTTGAGTTTTAAGGTTCTGCAGAATTCAGACAGTTCACATTTAAGTTTAAAGGGGTCCAGTGGAGGAGTAGGAACGAAGCCAAGGCCTCTATTGAGGACATTCGATTGTTCATTCGTTAGGATAACATCACTTAGGTTCACTATCAGTGAGTTTTCTTGTTCGGATCCATCTGGGCCGCCGACATGCTGAGGGTCTGTACGTTCGGAAGATGATCCTGCCATGTCAAGTTTTTCTTTCTGCCTCTTGTTTGGTTTTGGCCTCTTCCTAAAAAAGGCTGTTGTGGTTGATGTGAGGTGTTAGGGGTTGACATCAATTGGTTGCTCATTTGAGGCTGTTGCTCTATACCTGGATTGTAGGGGTTCATCCAACCTCTAAATGGTGGCATAAATGGTTGGAAAAAAGGCATGGGGTTCCCTTGGAAGAAAGGTGGTCTTTGCCATCTGTTTGCTCTATTGTTTCTGTTACCTCGTCCCGGGCCCCGAAATCTGGAGTTGTTATATCCCCTTCTCGCCATTGAATGTTCTGCGTTTCCATCAGAGCCATCGGAGGACCATCCTGTTGAATCAGCATCAGAAGCATTATCTGTTACTGTGTAGTCCTCTTTTGAATAGGGGTGCATCTTCTCTTGGCTGAACTTTTTTAGATCTTTTGCCAATTTTTGGAGTTTATTTTGCATCAGAAATTCCTGAGTCTCATCCATCTCCTTCACAATTTCATCTAGTCTTTTCTTGTAGATCTGGGGATTGATGTTTCTTTTCAATTCGTTTTCGCATGTTTGTATCTCAACAAGTAAGGCTTCTGATAGTCTTTTGGCTGTTTTGACTATGAGTACTAAATAATCTAGAGTACATTTCCAAGATATGGATGACCAGTCTCTGCGGAATGCTAGATCATGCAAAAAAATCCTTGCTGCATTAGACACCCATAGGCCTCTAGGTGCCGATTTCGATCTTAAGTACTCGGTCATAATGATCCCATGTATTTCAGTTCGAATCTGTTCTCTTTTCTTTGTCGTTAAGGTATCCCATTCATCTGTCTGAGCAATGGCTTCTGTTAAATCTGTGTTCTGTAATAAAGGTTGTGCCGCTAGAATTTCGTCGATGTCACTGCCGGTGAAACTATTTTAGAAGCACCAGTTGAGTATTTTAGTAAATGTATGTATGTATTTTTATATGGCTTAGAAACCATACAATGCTCTTACAGTATTATTTTATAATACTATTCTCGCTGTATGCATTATACTTTGCAGTCTGCATAACAATTGTAGCATCTCACTTCTCTTACATGACCTTTTTATTGATAACACCCGTCTCTCTATTTCTCTGCAACTCTGTAGTTACGTAGCATGCACGATTGACTGAGTGAAATACTTATATATTGTTTCCACAATTATTTCTTATTCTAGGGAAACAAAGTTGTCATGTTTATGCGGTTGTCACAAACTAATCCCTTCATGTGTATTCGAGAAAGTTTCTAGGGACCTCTGAGTTAGCTGGCACACACACAATTAAGTTTAGTATATTCGATAAAGACCTAGTAGACCTCAGCCTACGTCAAATCTATAGGATATATTATTCTAATGCACAGAGCCTATTGGGAATATAGGAACTACACTACATGGCGCCCAACATTTGGTAAGGCACTAATTTAACGCTAGATACTAGAGTAACTCAGTCGTGCTTTTCTCAGAGACCCCTTTTTCCCCGTAAAATACTCCAATAGAAATCTGGAGTGGGTAAAAGGATAAAATATCCGCCATAGCTGAGTAGGACAATCCTATGTATTAGCTTTGTTGTTTGTTCAACGTTGAAGGATACAGTGTTCCAAAATATTGTGCACCTTATCTTTGTTTCCTTGAAACTTGCTCTTCAACTTTCATTAAACAATGTCGATTAACGGTGACAACACCGCAGACGGTGGAGCTGCAGCCGATCCAGTTGTTACAGTTTTTAATATAACAGGTTATCAAGAGACCAAAATCCAGTAACAAAAGTGTTTCACTTCTATAAAGTAGAGGAACCACCAGAGGAATATATTCCTTTCGAGGATATTGAAATTCCACTAACATACTAAGAGCATGCGCTCTGGTTTAAAGGTGCCCTAAAACATATACATGACATTACCAGGCTCGTTCCACTAGGTAGAACAGGAGCAACATGGCCGGTATTAGCCAGCTATACACCCCATCCTGCCATTAAAGAAATGTCGGATGAGGAATTATTAGTTCAACTAAAACAACTAATCAAAATACACAGCCATTTGGTCCAAAATGTCATGCGGACTCTTACAACCCAACCGGCAATTAGGATTCCGCAACACAACCCTTAGTAGGGGAACACAAAATTACACCACAGACTATACAATCAGTCTTTGGTAAATTACCCGCGAAACGGGAATAAATTCCATTCTGGATAGCTCAAAAAATTACACAAATCGAGGCAGTATTTCCTGATACTATCCCTCATGATAAACACAGAATTCTAACAATCTGTTTACCAATGGGGATCGCACCACACCTGGAGGACTGCGACACTTGGGGTACAGTCTTTGCTGCAACCTACACTACAACACATGGTGTTCCGTCTATGGCGGTAATACCAGATGTCCTGAAAAAGATTCAAAATGAATACGGGGCAGAGCCTGCTTTAAATCTAGGTATGAAACTACTGAAGGATTTCAAACAGGTCTCAACTATAATATTAGCTAATATTAAATGAGAAGCAGCATCTGTGGCGATCCTCCAAAAGTTAAGGGAATTTGATGTAACTGAGCAACCACAAGAACTGGCCAGAATAATTGAAAAATCCTATGAAGAATTAGGCAGAGACAGCTTGGGTGGTAAACCAGTTAAACCCCACTGTGATAAAGTCCTGAAAAGGCCTTTAATAAAAACACTCCTACTACTCCTAAAAAGAAGTTGCAGAAAACAAAACAAACTTCTAAAGAGAATTGTTTTCAATCCAGAGGTAGGTCTCCTCAAAAGGAGCCCTCTGAAAGGAGGTATAACCTCAGGAATAGGGATAATTTGAGAAAACCTGATAGATATCAAGATACTGATACAAGTTCCTCTCGTACCTTTCAGACTTCTGAAAGAAGAGGACGGTCAGAAAACAAGGAAGAACGCGTGAAGTCCAAAGATGATCAACACGTTCCAAAAAATAAGAAACCTCAATTCACCAAAAAGAAGGTAGCAGGTCTAAAAATCAGACATGCCGAGGATCTTGAGGACTCAACTCAAGGATAGGGAATGGGCTCAAACGATGGTGGACAGCACAGCAGAAGTTACCATAGCTCGCAAGAACTTGAAGGATCATCTGGAGACAGTGGACTTGAATGAGTACATCCAAGTTGAAACTGCAGATACAAGGGTTAGTGTCCCACATAATTTATTTGAAGTAATACTCCAGATGGATGGGGACATAACAAGAAAAATAAGAGCACTCTTTTGGGAGAAGCTCTCTCAGGGTTATGACATTCTTCTAGCTGAACAAGACTGGCCACCTGAATTTGTCAGAGAGTGCCCACATGGCGAAGACAGCATTATGCCAGCCTTCTCCAACCACATTCCAATTCATTTAAAATATACTTATGCCATTAAATGGGCAGTAGCCCAGGCTCCTGAACTATATCAAAATCATGTAGGATGGGATGAGGATTCTACTCACCATAAAATCCAGTTAAAAAATCAACCAACTGCACAAAGGCAATATCCAGTTAAGCAAGAAGCTAAAAAACAGGTCAGGGAGATATTAAATCAACTTGAATACCAAGGGGTGATTGAAACATGCACCTCGTCCATGAACAATCCTTTGTTTTCTGTCTCCAACCCAGACAATACATATCATCTAGTATTGGATTACAGACATCTAAACTCTTGTTGCAAAACATTTGCAGTACAAAATGCACACAGAGCAGCACTAATGAATAATATTGTGCGTAAAAAATATAAAAGAACATTAGATATTTCTAACGGTTTCTTCTGTCAAAACATTGCACAAGAAAGTAGGTATTTGACCGCTTTTTCAATTATGGGGGCACAGGGTCAATTCTGTCGTCTCCCCCAGGGATTCAAGAATAGTCCAGGGTTATTTTCTGCCAGAGTAACAAAGTTACTACAAATCATTGATAATGAAGCATTATCATATGTCGATGACATCTATCTAACAGACGATGATTTGGATAGCCACTTGAACAGGGTGAACACCATAATATTGGGCTTCGCCTCTGAAGGGTACAAATTCAATTTTAAGAAATCACGAATTATCCATTTAAACATCCTTTTTCTAGGATATGAATTATCAACTGAAGGCAAAAGCCTTGCAGCCAACTTTTTAGAAAAGTGTGCGCTGCTCCAATCTCCAAAAACGCTGAAAAACTTACAGTCGATTCTAAGTTTCCTGAATTTCAGAAGAACATACATTCTAAACTACGCAGAAAGGGTTAAACCTTTCTACGAACTAATCAAACCTGAATTTAAAACAGTTAATTGGACTCAAAAACACACAGAAAGTTTGCGTTCATTGCAAACAGACATGTTAGCAACAAAACAGTTACAAACACGCGACTTACAGGACAATGCGGATTCACATGCTTAACCTTTAATAAAGGAGAAAAAGTACCAATAGCTTACAAATCACACTTGTACAAAACAAGCAGAAATGAAATTCAGAAAAAATTCTGACAGCTGTTCAAACTGCAGTAGCAAAAGAGAGAGCCCTTGCACAGGGTAAGCGCATAATGGTCATAACTCCTGTACCTGCCTTAGAGGCAGTGACAAGAGCGAGCATTCCAAATGCTAAAGCTTTACATCCGAGATGGATACAATGGGTTAATTCTCTTGCTGCAACAGACGTTGAATATGTTTTTGACCCATATTTGAAAACACAAGCATTTCTACAATATGAACAAGAATGTCCTCTGTCTACTGAAATTCTGCCTCTAGAACAGTATGAATGTATAATTTATACTGACGGATCAGCACAGCCCGCTACTGGGGGTAAACAAGCTTATAGTGCTGCGTGCGCAATCGTTAAAGGTCGCTGGCGAGATGGCAAATTCCGACCTATGGTCACTAAATCTCAATCTCTAGGAGATTGTACAACTCAGAGAGTTGTACTTCAAGCATTCAAGATGGCTCTTGAAAATACTGATCGCTAATTCCCCACACTCATAGTGTGCGATTCGTATTATTGTGTCCAATCTTACAATGAATACTTGCAAAACTGGATTCAAAACGGTTACAAAGATGCAAAGGGTGGCACAATCAAGCATAAGTTACTTTGGGAACAAGTAGTTCAATTGCGACAGGAACTACAAAAGGCTCAGGTGATACATACACAGAGTCATCAATGTGATGGCGTTCACGTTGCAGGGAATTCATTGGCTGATTCAAAAACGAAAATAGACGGCAAAATAATACTGGCTGTCAATGCATCGAGCAAAGACAGTGGTAAACATTACCAAAAGGCTTTCCACTCAAATACTCCCTGGAGTGGGGGATAGAGTAATTCCAAACATGGAACATAGATTAGGACTAATCTTATCAGCACATGAAGGGCTCACCTCTGCACACGCAAGTGTTTCCGCTGCAGTGTTGTTATTGAAACAGAGATACTGGTGGGCGCGCATGAGGAAACAGACCAGAAACTATGTTTTGGAATGTGAAATCTGCCAAAAGATGAAAGTCTCTACAATGAAACGTCCTCCGTAGACGACCCTGTTAATTTCAGATAAACCATTAGCTTGCGTTTACCTGGACCACTGCGGTCCCTTACAGAGGGATGGTAACTATAAATATATCATGGTCGCAGTGGATTCATGTTCGAGATTCATTTGGATGTGGCCTCAGCGCTCGGCTGAAGCTCGAACTGTTATAAAAGATTTGCGAGTCTTTATCGGCACATACGCAATCGGCACGCTACATTCTGACCAGTGTCCTGCGTTTAGCTCTCGAGCTTATACGGAGACCATGGCCAATCTGGGCATTGCATTGTGGTACTCTAGTCCATTCCATCCTGAGGGAAATTCGGTAGTGGAGAGAAAAAACCGGGACATAAAGCAATCTATAACAGCTAGGGTATTAGGCTCGGGTGACGGGTGGGTCAAACATCTAATAAGTGTCCAATGTAGTCTTAACAATCTGCCAAGAAGTTCTCTAGGGGGGATCACTCCATATGAAATCCCTTTTGGAACTAGAATGATTGTGCCGGTCCTCGATTGTCAAACTTCAGTGATAGAAAAAAAAAACTTTGACATCAAAGATTGTTTTGCTGTTTTGCAGGACTTAAATGAAATTAGATCAAGACAAAGTACCGTAGTATTGAAGCCAACAACCACTGAAGAAAAAACATCTATCCCAGCAAGGCCTGTCTGGATTCCAAAGATTGGGGATCTAGTCAGAGAAAAGATCGCGCACAAGAAGGAATTTGGGCCTTCTTACAGACAACCAGTACCTGTCCTAGCCATCCACGGATCAAGAACAGTATTACTGCCGCCCCTTGCTGGTAAAAAGGAGAACAGGTTTGTGTCCATCGACCTGGTCAAACCACATCATGTGGCCGATTATAAGTAGTAGGTCAAGTGGACTCCAAAGATGTAGCAGACGCCCTAATTTGGCTACTATCCAAGATGTTCAAACTGAGAGACTCATCACCTTTGAAGAATCTGCAGTGCGAAAAGAAGGACTATGCAACAAAGCCATGGAACTCGTATCTCTTGAGACCCAAATAACAGTTTGTAAAGAAACGCCTGTCTACAATGAAATAGCATCGGACTATACAAAGGTAACAAGTGATCAAGTGGTTCCAGCGATTTCAACATATCCTGATGCAATCCCTACAATTGACAGAACTGCCTCTGGCTATTTCATCAACTATGTTATGTTTTCCAAGGATCCCAGCGAACCTGAAACAACGCCACCAAAAAGAAATTTTAAAGAACAAGCAACAGAACGTTTTCACCACCTGGGAAATATCTATCTGGTTTCACCATGGATTGAACTTTGGATTGTGTTGGGTGTACTTATTCTTCTACTTTGGTTGACACTTGTATTTACTTTGGGAATGCTGATAAATGGAAGATATGTTAAAAAGGACACAGCAAGTAAGAACATCAACTTACTCCTCAAGCCACACAAATAATCTCATTGTGAACACAAAGAGACTTGTCATCAGTGAGCATCACAGCCGTTCCTATAGCTTGAGACAGAACTGATTATGGTCCTGCGGAGCTGTTGAAGATTCCACACCAATTCAAGATTTCCTTGAGTGACTTTGTTTCATCTAGTACCTTTCCTGATGATTGGGACTTTGAGACTGTTAATAATATGATGTCAGACTTAGAAATGTCTACAAAATTTACAAATCATGAATACTTAGAAGGTTCATCAGATTATGAACAAATGTATTGTTAAAATCATTATGGTCATCATTTCTTGCATAAATCTGCAAATCCTAGAAATGTATTACCTTATAACCAATGGGAACATTGTCCAAAGGGTAGCTCAAAAACATTTTATAGCAAATTTCCATACTTTTCAGGTTTTAATGTTTGAAACCCAGAATCATTTTACTTTAAAAATGTTAATAGGACAGGAATGAAAAGTATGTTGACAAATACCAAGAAAATTTATTCTGCAGCCTTTTATGCTCAGCTGCCTACATTAGGTTTTGACTTTTGGAAAGACAACATTGAATCAAAAACTGGGACACAAAAGATTGGCAAGTGCAGGGGATAGAAGCTTTATTTATAGCCTGCATCATCCCAGAGAAAATAATGTTTTTGAATGACACTGTCCAACTGACATCTTGTCTTGGGTTTGCCAAGATCAAAGAGTTAAACAATCCGTCCATACCTACACCTACACCTGATATCAGTAACACTTCAAAGGGGGTGGTCGACGTACATACTATTTTGCTTCACAACAGAACAAATACAGATTGGAACAAATGGTTAATCTGGCCCACAGACACAAACACCTGTCAAGATAGATTCCTGAAAAACACACAATTGTTCAAATTCACTGGGCCAGATTCAAGATATGTTCAGAGACAGCATCCAGGGATAGTAACATCATACAGTGTAGGTAAACTGTGCCTTACTTAAAGATGGCACTGACCTGAGGGACTTCTTACAAGGACCTACTAACCCGCGTCATAAACGTTTTATATATGCCGGTATCTATGCCATGTATAATGAAGCATAGAAGATTACGCAAGCAGAGGCTGCAGAACGAATATGAGAAATTGATTGTATTAATTTAGAGAAATCTCTCTCTGTAGTTGTCAATGGGTTAACGACTCTGTCATCCAGGATATATTCTTTGGACAGCATAGTATCCTCTTCATAGACATAATGGAACAGGACTTGGTCATGCGGCAACATGGTCAGTGGCAATTACGTTCTGTAAGGCTATAGGCTGGACGTTACAAAACCTTTGTTCAGGCTATGTGCCTTGACATCTTATCATTACCACGTCACTGTTTTCAGAATTCAATCTCACTGATAAACAGATGAAACTGGCACAGAGGGGAGCAGACTATATAGTGCTGAGCATTGAAAAACGGGAAAGATTGCCATTAACTGTTTCTGAAAAACCGGACTGGATAATACACAGTACAATCACTCTGTCTGTTACAATTTTCCATTTTCAGTATTGCTTAAAACATATACCAGCAGGCCTATATGAAAGATTGGGTAAAGAATACATCAAGACATCCTGGGAATTACCTTACACACAGATGTTGGAGTGTGGGAAAGAAGTGTTTCTTAGTGGTAAGAATTGTGAAAGCGCACTAAGCGGTTCTCTCCATTGTCAGGGTATTAATTTACATGGGGCCTGTGATGGTTCCTCTAACAACTTATCCTGCCACCTGCAAGGTTCACCAGCTACGTGAATTGATCCAATGTTTGGACAAATTTCTAATGGAAGTTACCTCATGTTGAATGATCATAGCTGCTCTGCCATGTTTCCAGGTTTGCCAGACAGGGGGTTTACCTATGCCTCTTATAAGCACTATTGTATGCACATAAATCAACAATATAGAGAAAACCACATGAATTAGTAAACTCTGACAATAATGTCATTTGCATTTAAGCTTTTATGCATTCAAAATATTTAGAAAAAACAAGGAAAGATACATCGTCAACTGAACTTTGAGCAAACATGAATTATTGCTTTATTTGCACTCATTTGTTTGAGGTTTATTTTTTGTACACAATGCTTTGTCTTCTTTTCCCTTTTAACAACAAATTGCCCTATACATTTCTGAGAAATGTTAAGTCGTATATTAAACATGCCAGATACGGGCGGTATTGTACATGTATTTAAGACAGCTTTTTCGGGACTGTCAGCAACTTTTCAAGCAGTCCTAGGAATATTTTCAAACTTCGTGCACTCTGTGTTTGGTGGACTGCCTCTTGTTTTTGGACTCGCTGCAGGGATACTATTTTTGCGCCTACTGCTTCGATATGGCAAGCCAATCTACAGCAGACACCCAGATCACCGTGGAGAACACTCTACTGGGGATGAAATGTCATGAGCGCATAGTCCAAATTTTGGGATTAACATGTTTAAGAGAATTGAATAACACATGGTATATGTCATTGAGACCAATCTGGCAAGATTGCATCTTACCTGTTCTACGATACCCGCTATATGGAGAAGAATGTGTGTTAGACATCTGTCTCACACTCCCATCAGTCCTGCCAACTTTGTTTGGACCAGTAACGGCTCATGCAATATGTTATCCCCAGCGGTTACCAATTCTGATGACTACCTTCATTGAGACCTGACAGACACAAAATACTGACGGTGAGGTACGAGAGGAAAGCGGCACACAGGTACCTTTCAATTGGAACATTGCTAATGCGACCAACACTGACAGCGATGCTTCATATCTGTGTGCGATTAATCTTCTTAATGAGGTAATCCAACTTTCAACTACAATGGTAGACAAATTCTTTTCAGACTTAAAAGATTTGATGTTTTCTACGAATAATAACACTGACTTTTGATTTGACACGCAGTGTTCTGAGAAACTTTGAATTCGACCTTCATTTTTCAAAACAAGTTTCTAACTTTGGAACTCTATTTTTCCTATGATCAAACTTTTGTTTTTCCAAATTTGTATTTTTCATTTTTTGGCACAAAGTAATCTGCTTAAAGTAGAACTATTCATAGAGAACTAGAATTCTTTGAAAAACTTCCAAGAGACAATATTTGACCGTGTCCACATTCAAACAGTTTATATAATCTGCTATGAAATGGTCTCGACTTTTTCTTCTGTATTTAAAAGCCATTTCATCAATGTATTTTCGTGATTCATTCGGATAGCATTTTCAAATGTCATCCATATGCTTTGAATGAAACATTGCTTTAAATGCGTACAGCACAAATGCTCTTTTCGTGTACAACCAGTACCAATGCATTTTTATGTATTTTGGGTTGGTTTTAACAAATCATGTTTAGATATGTTTTGATGTGTTTAGAACTTAGTAATGTCATACATAAGAAAGTGGAGTGGGTGTTATGTGGCGTTTTAAGCTCCAAGTAAATTTTCCCGATTCATGCCCTTATATAGGTACAATTCACATTGCCCTAATATAGGCATAGAAATCAAGCCCTTATTTAGGCATAGCCCATGCTACCCAAATACAGGCATGGCTACTTCTACCCATACCAAACGTCAGAACTATTTCTTGGAAAATCGGCTTAAGCAGTCAGGGACTTCCCCTTGCATGAATATTGATTTATCCAAGAACTCAGTTAGTTTTACAATGAGCAACTATTCCGAAGGAGTTCATTATGACATTTTTATGCCCGACTTTACGTCAAACTATGGCATTCCTAAACACCTTCAAGGTATAAATATACCTTCACTTGCTTTAGCAAACTACGGTGGTTTGGAGCAGTTTGAAGACCTACTTGCCCGACGCAGCTCGCTGAAGCACGTGGCGAAGCAAGCCGACTCTCCAGCTGACGCACTGATCAAGAGACTGCCCTTCTCCTGCTGAGAATCCAGCTCCAGGGTTTCTAAGCTCCCCTTGCGGGGTGTTGGGAAATCGAGTCCCGAGACAGAGATACCAGACCTTCTTCATTCTAACTAAGGTATGGAGCTGATTAGAACCTAGAGAAACCTTCGGTAGATTCTTGGCAAATAAAGCTAAAACCTATGCTACACAATACTTACTTCTTCCCGTGTACTAGATTAGGTTAGGTACATTGGGAAGGCTTATTTTAGAATCACCAGTTGAGTATTTTAGTCAATGTATTTATGTTTGTATTTTGTTATGGCTTAGAAACCATACAATGCTCTTACAGTATTATGTTATAATATTATTCTCGCTGTATGCATTATACTTTGCAGTCTGCATAACAATTGTAGCAGTTTACTTCTCTTGCATGAGAAAGAAGACTGTTCAATAAACCTTTTTATTGAAAACGCCTGTCTCTCTATTTCTCTGCAATTCTATAGAAATGTAGCATGCACGATTGACTGAGTGAAATACTTATCTATTGTTTCCACGACTCCGAGAGATATATTTATTATTTCTGGGAAACAAAGTTGTCATGTTTATGAGGTTGTCAGAAACTAATCCCTTCTTGTGTATTCGAGAAAGTTTCTAGTGACCTCTGAGTTAGAGGCACACACACAATTAAGTTTAGTATATTAGATATGACCTAGTAGACCTCAGTCCTACGTCAAATCTATAGAATATATTATTCTAATGCGCAGTGCCTTTTGGGAATATAGGAAATACACTACACCCATGACCTACGGTTTTTCATGTAGTATATTAACTAGTCTGTTTTATAGAACTGGAAAGTTACAGTATTATTATTGTAATCTAGACGTCATTTTTTCTGAAATTCCTATGTGCAGAAAATGTAATCCTGTCCTTAGCAGTAGAGACTCACAGTTCATGGGTGAATATTTTCTAACAATGAAAACAATAGATATAGTTGAAGCACACAAAGACAATTTAACCTGTGGATTACATAAAGAAGAAAAAATATTTTTGAATTTAGTAGAGAAAAAGAGACAGGATTTCCACATAAAAGACACTGAACCGAAACACCAAATACCCAAATGGGCTGAAACGGTAGAATTTATGGCAACTGGCAATAAGCATGCTGCTATGTCTCTGGATTTTGAAAAGAAGGTGAAAATCTGTCTCTATAGGTTGAAGACTGAGTATAACAATGTATTCATCGGTTCCAGTGAATGTGAACACAATTTCCTGATAATTGGGGGTTGTGGACTAAAAGGGGGAACTGACACAGTATTTTCTGGAGTCTATTATATTTGTGGGTGCAAAGCTTATTTTAAGCTACCTGATCATTGGTATGGGAGTTGCTATTTCGTAATAGTATTCCCAAAGTTATACCTTGTAAAAAGAATCACTGGAAGCAATAAAAACGATAATGAACTAAAAAGACATAAAAGAGCTAGTTTTTCAGAAATTATAGGTGACATATTTAGTGCATTGATACCTTCAGTGGGAGTAGCTCTGAACACTCAAATAATTTGTTTCTACAGTGGAGGATCGCTTATCGACCGACACTGCTGGAGGATTCTCATTGATCCATACTGAATTAGTGGCAATCAGATCAATGGTTTTACAAAATCGACTTGCTCTTGATATATTATTGGCAAAAGAGGGTGGAGTCTGCAGAATGTTGAAGGCGCAACATTGTTGCTCTTTCATACTTGATAAAAGTGTTGAAATTGGAAGGCATGTAAGAAATATTACTAATTTAGAAGAATAACTGAAACCACTGGAGGTTGGTAGTGCATGGAAGAGACTAACTGATGGTCTCTCCTCAGTAGGTAGTAGGCATTCTAATGTTGGTAGAAGCATTGTAGGTAAAGTACTGATGCCAATAATGCGGATATCACTATTAATTTTGGTAATAATGATGTGGTGCAAATGCTACAGAAACAGAAAAGGTAATGCAGTTAATGAGACAAAAAAGAAACAAAATTTGATGAAATTCAAATGGAGGAGTTGAAAGGGGATATATATATATAAGAATGAAAGGTTTCCAAAAGAGAAAAGAAAAAGAAACTCCTAATGAAATAGAAGAAATAGAATTGGGAGAGTGCTAAAGTTGGCATCTGGTTTCGTAATTAGTTATGATATAAAATATCATCAAAGAGGGGATTGATGGAGCAAAGTTTCATACGTACAGAAACTTTCTTGTACTCAGGCTCTCAAAATAACATATAATGGATTAATCAACATGTTTTGTTTACTAATATTTGCATTACCCGACATATCTATTATCTAGGGGAAGCTTTCCTATGTGCTTTTAATAACAGTAATGCGAGTGTCCCAAAATGGCAGCCAAAAACCCGGGAACCTTTCTGCGCATTCGTCTGCCAGATCTACGTGGTGTGACGCATCTCTGCTTTGGTGGGAATTTCTTACATTTGCGCACTAGTGCCAAAATGGGCGCTTCATGTCTTACACACTAAAGCACCTGCTATTGCTTCAACTAAACTTTGTTCGTTCTGCTTAACTATAAATGCTATATTATAAATAAAGTAATGGGGTTAGAGTAGAGATAAGTGCTATTCAGTGCATTCATTTATTTTGTATTATTATGTGTTTTCTCTTTGACTTTATTAATGGCTCGTATTTGGGCCTAAAGGTGACAAGAACAGCCATATTGAAAACCGCTCTGTGCATGAGTCGAGAACTTTGAGAGACCTCAAGCAGTGGCATTGAACTGAGGCCAGTGACTGTCTTTCTGGCAACACGCATGGGAACCACAAATTCATAACTTGGGAAAGGAAAAGAACTTGAAACTTTGTATATTAAAAATTGAAATAATATTGATGGGCAGAATAAAGACATGGAAAATAAATTATGGGTGGGAAAATTGATCAACTATATTAAATTGAAATGATCTCATGTTAGTATGGTGTGATGACCTCTCCTCGTCTTTCTGACCAATCACTGAAGGGGAGCACATAGATTTGCAACATTTAGGGGTGGTACATTGCCCTGGAAATGGTATAACTAAGGTAGGTTTAGTTAGAGAAAATTGTCCGACTTGTTCGATTATCTGACCTGTCACTGACCCAACACATGTTATAGGAGACCGAGAGCAGAGGTGCTTGCGGAGCACTCTGTCAGAATAATAGGGGTGTTGCTGAGGGAGAATTATCGATTACCCAATCGGGGTATCAGAATTTGGCGTAGAGAGGGGTGTGACGCTGGCGTTCACTAGTGGCGGTTACCTGTCCTGACCTGCACCTGTCCTGTCCTGTTGGCACGTGATTTGTTGGGAGCCCTATCTTTGCCCCAGCCCATGGGCAGGGTTGATCCTCACACCATTCTAGGTAAATATAATTTGTGTGGTATGTCCGTGTGCTATTTCCCTATTTCACCCTTCCCAGGTACCAATGTCTAAAGGTGTTGCTGTGATTTCCTGTAAACTTTATGTCCTATTAATCATATTCTTACTTGTAAAATTTTCGGTCACTGAATTGCGGCCGCTGACTCAACAAAACTTGCATAGATAAAGTGTTTAAAACTTCTCCTGAGTCTGTGGTTATTTCAGGAAAGGTAAATTATTAAATGCTACCTATTATGCTAACTCCCTTTTCGATCCCTAGGACTTATAAAATAGGTGACAAGGATTGGTAAGTCATCGTGTACAGGTATAAGTCCTAAAAGGAATTAAGGAACTGATAGGCTGTAAGTAGAAGCAGGATTACTAGTTCGAAGTGTGAATGTTTATGGCCCAGATGAATATGATTTATTGAGGTGGTAATCCCCTGCGCCATCACCTGCACCGCAACGGACACTGCCTCACTACGCACCGCAGCCCTTGTCTCACCGATGCTGCTGGATGGCCGTCACTGAGCCGCAGCCAGCACCGCGCCTTGAGGGCACTGCACACTGCACTGCTACGTCTCTCTTTGCAACCGCGATGGCTGCCATAACCAGCCCGCACCAACGTGATCAGCCTAAATGAAAAAGTACTATTCACAAATCTGCTGCCACCATGAACAACGCGGTCATTCGGAGCTGTTAGATTGTGTTGTTTTCAGCTCCGCAGTAACACCAGATGGAGTTACCGAATGTTTTTATTGATAAAGTGCATGCCAGACAGATCGACAGCAATTACATACACTATCCGCAAGTTGCATTTAACACCATATCTGGGACAAAGGCTGGGAAAGCATATACATTAAACAGTTACTTCTCTGTCTCTGTTTCTCCACATTTCCAATTACGCCACAGGTGATACGCATATCTCTCCCCTATAGGTACTTCACTTCAACCATTTCCTGTCCCACTTCTTCAGGCACCCCCTAGCTACCATACCTCTATCGAATTCTTTCAGTCACACTGCCACTGCAGGCGATGCCACTCCGCCTACCCCCTTGCTATCTCCCTCTTGACTTGCGTGCATCCCAGCGTCGCCAATTGTTTTTCCGTTACAGTCAGGTCTGTATCGTCCTATACATTAAGCAAACCCAGGCAGGGCGTCAGGCTTAGCGTCTTCCCCAATGCGGACTGCATATGAGTTGTGGCCCTGTCCCATAGATTCAGCACGAGCGAGCATTCCCAAATCATGTGATAAAAGGTAGCCGGCTGCCAGCAGCCCTTCAAACATAGGTCATCCTGTCGAGACCCGATTTTTGCTAGTGTTATTTCCGTCAAATAGGAGCGGAGTAGGATACGAAGCTGTATTAATCTGAATCTGAGTGTAATAGCTGCCTCTCTAGGCGACATAAGCGCCTGTCGCCAATCCTCCTCGTCAATCGGCCCAAGGTCTCTCTCTCAGTGTTCCTTAATCTTTCCAAAGGTATCAGGCAAATTATTACGTTTTTTATAGGTCAAGGAGATCGCCTTGTACTGCAGCTGCCCATCCAACAAGCGATCCTCGAGGGGCGATGATTCTGGTATGTCCTCGCAACTAGGGAAAGCCGCCCACAAGCCATGTCTAAATGCAGATTCCTAAAAACCTCTCCTGGGGCCAATTGGTAGGTATTTTGCAGATCCTCAAATTTGAGAATAGCTCCTTTTTAACCAGGTCATTGACAGTCGAGTTACCAATGACATCCCACCTATCGAACCCCGGGTGATAGCACAGCATGACGAGTTTCTGTGAATACCACAATGGCGTTGCCTTCGTGAGCACTCCTGCCCATCTAAGACGTAGGTTAGCTAGCCACCAGATCTGCACCGTATGTATAGTGGGGCCAATATTCTGTTGCTTCTTTGGTGCGGGAATGCAGGGCCCCCAGATAGCCTGAGCGATCCACCTGATACCTATCTAAGGCACATGCCGGGTCATCCGGCGGGGAGTTTCTCCAGCTATTTACAGCCACCAATTGAGAGGACCAATCATACAACCTTATGTGAGGCAACGCTATACCCCATCATACTATCCTTTCATCAGTTTTCGAAGCGCAATCCTCGGGCCCTGCCATCCCAAAGCAGTGTTCGTATCTCCCCTTCCACCACTATAAAATACGTATCCGAGATTCGGTGCGGGTAGTTCTGGAGAATGTACAGAAATCGCGGGAGTGCCAACATTTTAAAAAGAGCAGCATTTTATAAAGAGCAGCGAGGCCCACCAACGGTCAAATTGCGGCTATAGAAGAGGGCCAGATCTGACGTAATAAAGACTCCCAGGTACTTAAATCCGTCCGCTGCAACCACGAGAGTGCAGTCTCTAGGGCGATGGGGGGTCTGCCCATGGCGCACATATAGCACGGACTTACTTCAGTAATTTGCATACCCCGAGTACTTCCGAAGTTCGTGAAGATATTAAAACTGTGTGGATTGACTTATATGGAGAGGCAAGATATAACAATATGTTTTCGGCAAAGAGAGATATTCAATCTTCACACTCCAGCGACCATCTAAAACCCTGCACCATCACGTCACGACGGATCCAGGCCGCCAGGGGCTCCAGCATAAGGGAAAACAGCATCGGGGACAGCAGGCACCCCTGTCTGGTGCCTCTCCGTAGCGTGAACTTTCGGGACGTGTAGTAGTTAACTCTCACCTGCCCCTGGATGTCGGTATACAGTAGCCTCACCCACCGTGTAAATTTAGGTCCCGACCCAGCTCTCACAAGAACTTCAAATAGATACAGCCAATGAAGGCTGACTGATCCGGGTGCACTAAGAAAGAAATCACCGTTCCCAGCCGTGTGGCAAGGACTTTTGCCAAAATCTTTGCCTCTACATTAATTAGTGAAATCGGCCTGTGTGAGCTACAGTCATCCACTGGCTTTCCCATCTTATGAATAACAACTACTGGCTAGACGTTGGTCTGACAGCAGAACTTCCTTTTCCCAGCTTTCCTGATACATTGCCCGCAATTGTGGAACCACCTGAGAGGCCACAGCCTTAAGGAATTCCACCGGGTACCGTTCGGCCCCATCGCCTTCCCGGACTTAATTTGGCCAATAGCCTTTTGGATTTCCTCATTCGATAGGTCTACATCTAATATATCTCTGTCCATCTCTGAGAGGGTCGGTAATCGCTATCAGCTAGTAGCTGGCGCATGTCCTCCGCTGTATACGTCGTGGAGGGAGAATACACCTTCTCGAAGTGATCTGCAAACACCTCTGCTATATCGCCGGGGCGATGCAGGACCTCTCCACTAGGCGATGTTAGTCAGGGAACCCACCGGCTACCATGTTCCCTCCTCTCCAGCCAGGCTAGTGTCTTTCCCGCCCTATCTCCAAGCTCATACAGCCTGTGTTGGGTAGCTGCCTGTTTGGCCAACATATGTTCACGCGCTTTGAGCTTGTACTCATCTTGCTTTGGTCTCAGACTATGTAGTGAATCCTCTGAGGGATCAAGCGTGTGAGCAGCCTCGAGCTCCCGGAGGTTCTCCTCTAAATGCACCGGGATCTCGCGCCTTTTAGCTATATATTTTAATTTCAATGACAAGGCATACCCCTTCAGGACCACTTAATACGCCTTCCTACAGAATTTGTGCCGAGCCCACCGACCCCAGATTTTCTGTCAGAAAATACCCAGTCTGCACACAGAGATCCTCCTTGATATCCGTAATTTTTAACAGCCTTGCGTTGATGACAATAGTACAACGCTGCTGCCGTTCCCCGTGAGTGAACTCAACCTCATCTGGGGAATGATTCGATATACCCCGGGGGAACGTCCGATGACACCTAAAACTACCTACTGAGGCTGTATATGTTAAAAAGTAATCTATTCGGGAGAGACTACAGTGCACACTGGAAAAGTATGTAAATTTGGAGTCCACTGTTTGGAGCTCCCGCCCCACATCCGAGAGGCCCAGTGCTGCGGTAAATTCCATCATGAGCTCGTTCGGTCTGGCCCCCTGGCTCTGTGGGAATCTATCAATCGTGTCATCCATAGTCATATTGTAATCCCCACCCAGTATCAATGTACCATCAGGAAGTTTGGTCAATACCCTACCCAGATCATTTAAGGCATCTCTACCGAGTGCTAGTAGCAGGTAAACAGAAACTACATTTAGGGCCCTTCCTTCCCACTGGGCCTCAGCTACCGCAAACCACCACCCCCTCCCCCCCCAGATCCACCCACATGTTATGTACAATCAGTGGTGTACCTTTTCTAACCAGGATATACGTGCCCCTAAACCTGGTGGTATAGTCAGTATGCACCAGGATCCGGTATCCCCATCTATTGAGGGCCTTACTTTTGCTAACTACTAAGTTGGTTTCTTGCAATAGAACAAGATCAGGGGACTGTCTCTTCTGATACTGCTGGACAACACCTCTCTTTATTTTATCACCTAAGCCATTAACGTTCCAGGAAAGGACAGAGAGCACTGATTCCTTTTCAACCCCCATCCCTCATATATGATATTCATAGCCCAATAGGTCATCAATACAGCAATCACTTCTTGATGCAACTCGCAAATAAGAGCAGCAGTGGCACACCTGAGTCTGTCACACTCACAAAGAACAGAAAAAGCAAAACATAGCAATACAATACAGTTACACTGGAACTCATCTCCAAAGCCCATACTTAACGGTCTATCCAACCCGCAGCATAGGAGTTCACCACAACTTTGAAAGCAGCAAGAAACTGCAAAACACCCCCCCACCCTTGACCCCATCCCCTCCCCCCTCCCTGCCTCCCTGCCTGTGGATTTAGAACTACCCACCCCCAAACATAGCAGAGTGCCTCTCACCCCCCTGTAATGCTAAAGACGCACAGGTGAACCGACCCCCCCTCCCGCAGATACACATCACAGTTATCTTATTTTGTAACCATCCTCTATTAACCGCAACCAAGATGTGTCATATCACGTCAATGAACCCATCAAGTAATACCATGTCATGAAATCACCAAGTGTAGAAACAGTCTCGTAACAGTGAGTCTTTCTACCCCCTGCCCGTGTCCCCCTACTTGCGTTTACATCTAATTCCAAGCTTTCCAGTCCCACCTCCAGGGCTATCAGTCTTGCTCCTCTAGCCGGCTATCCTCCTTAGCGGAACATTCCTCGTCACCTCCATCCAGTCTCCTCTCTGCTGGCCAGATCTGCTAGGGCGATCTCTCCTTTGGCGTCCCACCGTGCTCCAGCCCTCCATCCAATCCCAGACTGCCTCCGGTGAGTCAAAAAACCACGACTTGCCATCCGACTCCACCCACAGCCGTGCCGGGAAGAACATCGCAAATTTCATCTCCCGATCTCTCAGCTCCTTCTTCACCTCTTGGAAGCTTCTGCGCTGTACCTGAACCTTGGCTGTGAAATCCGGAAAGAACGCCACCTCAGAGTTATCTATCTTCAAGGGAGGGTTGAACCGTGCAGTCTGCAGTATTATATCCCTATTTCGGTAGTTAAACACCCTGGCAATAAGGGGCCTAGGGGGTGCACCCGGCTTTGGTCTACCATCCAGTACCCTGTGAGCTCTTTCAATAGAGAAGTAGCTGGACAAAGTTTTGGGCTTTAGGTGTTTCGTAATTAGATCCTCCACATACAGGTCTGCAGCTGGCCCCTCCGTTCTTTCCAAAACTCCTAAAATTCCAATGTTATTTTGGCGGGCTCGACCTTCATAGTCGTCTAGCTGTTGCAACAGTCTTGCCTGCTTCTGTTGCATGTCCTGCATTTGCCTCTGAAGTTCCGATGTGTCCGTCTGCAGGGCGCTCGTCACTATCTTGAGTTCCTTAACTTTCTCATCCATTTTCTTGAAGTCGGCTCTGAGTAGCGAGACCTCAACAGTGACCGAGTCCATTTAAGTATGCACCCCACCTATTGCCGCCATGACATCATGAAGAGTTGGCTCCGGTCCCGTTGTAGGAGCTGCTGCCCCCCATCTTTCTCTGAACGCGGTGATTCACCTTTTTCACCTGTTTTTGGCCATGCGAACTTCGTCAATTGTTTCTGGGCGTTAGTCTTGGGACCCTTCCCTCCTGGCCCAGAATCTCTGGGCGAAAGCAGAGGGCAGCCTCGTGGAAACAATCGTAGCCAGCTGAAGGAAGCGGTTAAGTCAGAATGCAGCACTCTGAATCACTCCTTCCCGGGGCCTATCTCCCCAATCATGCACTTCACTCATGTTGGTGAACTCTAGGAGTGTGGGCTCAGCTGCCCCCGCGTTCAGTGCAGGACAACTCCATCCCTCAGTCACAGCCCACGAGCAGACACCCTCAGTAGCACTCCACAGTGCCCACGTCACTGCTCCTCAAGGCACACCGGGGAGGGCCGACACACACTGCGCCAGTCCAGGCTCAACGCCAGGGGCCCGTCTAAAAAGTCCCCTAGTCCAGAGAACCACACAAAGGACACAGGTCTGCGCACATGATCTCCACTGCCACTGACCACCAGGATTTTCTCATATATGACAGGACCTGCACGGCCTTCACCCCAGGTTACTGCCCGTGGGGCCCTCGTGCAGATCAACCTGTTCAAAAGGATCTCAACCAAGCTGGACACAATCGCCCACCCTGTCCTCTGGGTCAGCCTTTGTCACGCTCTTTCCTCACTCCTCTGCCGCTGAAGTACTGAACCCAGTCTGGCAATCAAGCAGCATTACCTATCCATGTGATCGAAGACTCGATATTCAATGGAGACCACCAGTTGTTGGTCTCCTTCGACATCGAGAGTTCATAAACTAATATCCCGCAGGATGAGGCGCTGCTGGTGACGGAATTGGTTTTAGATCAAAGTAGCAGGACACATCAGGTCCCGACTAATTTCATTTTGGACTTAGATAGAATTTGCATAAAAACAGCTTCTTTTCTTTCAGAGGCGAGCTGTTCTTGCAATTAAAAAGAGTGGCGATGGGGTGTTGTTTTGCCCCAGAGATAGCAAACCTTGTCATGGACCAATTTGAAAGGAGGTATGTCTTCGATGAAGTGACCCCATTCTACACCATTTGTCGAGGTGGGTGCGCTTCATCGACGACATAATTTTAATATGAAATGGCAATATAGAAAATCTTGACCTGTTCCATATGTGGCCTTAATCATGTACTCCTGATTTAAAGTTTACTCAAATCTTCAGTAGAGACAGAAATAACTTCTTGGACTCATGGATTTTTAATAACAATGGCAAACTAGAGGTCAGTCTCTACACAAAACCCACCGATCGGAATACTCTCCTGGAATTCGCAAGTGGACACCCAAGGAGTTTAAAAGAAAATTTGCCCTATGGGCAATTTTTACGGATCCACCGTAATTGCTCAAAGAAGAACGATTATTTTGATAACGCGAAAAGCCTGTTAAAGAAATTGTGTATGAGAGGGTATCCAAGGAAATAAGTTAAAGCTGCCCTTAAAAGGGCTTGGTATTCGCCTTGTGAAACCCTACTCACTCCCAAAGTGAAAACTGAAGCTACACATACGTCCTGTGTGTTGACTTTTAATCCTAAAGCGAATAAAGTAATTAAAAAAAAACGGAGATTGATTGAACACCTCAATATCCCAAACCAATTTTTGCCTTCAAGAAAGGTAAAAACTTAAAACAACATCTTGTCCAAGCAAGAAGAGATCCATTGACTAAGAAAGATACCAGAAGCATGTTAGGTCTGCCAGCTTTGGATGGACACTACCGTTGTACTAACTGTGCCGCTTGCCCTAACACCACACACTCTAAATCGATTGTAATTAATGATAAGACCCACACCATGCAGTCTTTCTTGATATGCAACACCAAAAATGTGGTGTATATGGTGATGTGCCCGTGTGGTCTTCCCTACATAGGCCAGACCACCCAAGCGGTGAAAATGCGCATTTGTCAACATACGTCTCGCATAAGATGTAGGACCCAGGGAGCGCCGTTGGTACATCACTTCAATGACTCTGGACATAGCAAAGATGACTTAACCTGGACAGTGTTAGTAGTAATTAAAGCAAGTAACAAGGGAGAATTGGAGATGAAGTTGAACCGTATAGAAGCTAGGCTAATCAAAAGATACCATACTACTACCGAGGGGCTGAATGATAGAGTCAAATTATGGGCACTGATTTAGATACCCTTCGCCTCCTTGTACTGAGTAGCAGGTTAGAGAGAACTGGATTTAGCAACCTCTTTTCTTGGAGGTACATATGTTTGAGTATGAACGGTACATGACTTAACTCTGTGTTTGAATAAGAGTGTAAGCCCAGATGCGAACATGCAGTGCCAAGAAGAGTGTTATTTGTTATTTTTTGTTAGGTTCTATATATGTGGATAGGCCCTTGACTGTGTCAGTTCAGTGAAGATAGAGATTTCCTACTTCTCATAAGCTCTCAGATGGTTTTCTCCCTCCTTGGGGTTATATTTTACTTTAGCCGGGAAGTTTGGAGTATCTGAGGCTTTTTGATTGTGAGGCTGATAAGTGGCGTGCACATGTCGAGGTGGACTTTGCGATTAGTCTCCTCTTTGTTTGACTCCCTTTTGTACTGGTTTTGACCCATGCGATACTCCTGCTGTACATGATGTGAGTTTTACTTCCGTCCGTTCGCACGTTGATGTTGGTACCATGTTTCGATGGACCTTTTGTGGAAGCCTTGAGTTTTCTCGGCCGCTGATCTCGAACCTCCACTTTTAAACCCCCCACTATGTCTGACTTGAGTTGGATTTCTTCTCGATCTTTATTGGTCTCCATCTCCCGCTAAGGAGTGTTCTGGTGAGGTGGTTATGTTTTATGTTTTTTGATGCTGCGTGGATTATACCGCAGCTTGTAGCTTCTTCCCGATTTCGTCTCCCCTTATATAAGACGTTACTTCCACACCCCTTCCCCTTCGTGTGCGCATCTTTGGTGGCACTATTACTTATTAGTATAATTTTTATTCTTTTTAAAATTTTTGTTTACTTACCGGTAGGGGTTGGGGCTGTTACAGTATATCATCTCGAGGACAGTGTACCGTTTTTATTACTTGGGTGACATATTGGTGCAGCTTCCAGGACGTGGTTACTGGGGTCCGTCCTCCTTGTTGTTTGATCAACACGCGTGACGTCAGTGCAGCTTCCAGGCCGTGGTCTCTGGAGTGCGTTTTCCATGTTGTTTGATCTACGCGCATGACATCAGTGCATCTGTCCCTCGTAATACGTCCACTAGTGAGCCACTTTTGGGTGTATTGTTTGGAAGTGATTCGATTGTTTGGCTGAGGAACTGTGTGGAGTGACGGGGACCTCCAAGAGAGGTACTTTACGTGAGGGGTTGCCTTCTAATATATGGAGGAATATTTTGTGCGGATGTGTAGTCAGCGTGTGACTACGGTACGAATGTATATTTATTCTATGGCTCTCTGTGGTCTTTTGCCAGGAGACAGAGAGCCGCGACTTTTTGAAAATCAAGGAGTGATTCGTTGGTGATTCAGTATGCATTGATAGACTGCGCCTTTTCAGGTATTTTGTGTACCTTTTAGCTTGGATATTACTGTTTAACACTGGCCTGCTGGTGAATGGTATGACATTTGATGGCTGATTAGGCTTGTGTATTTGTTTGTCATTCCAGATTTGTAGTGAGCCAACGAACTGGGTGGCTGTGGGGACCTTACCTGTAGTCCAGGGATTGGAGAGTGTTTTTCTTTCACTCTTATCTAAGGTACTTGTGTGCCTCTTTTTGGTGATGTCCACCGTGGCTGTGGTTATGGTTTGATACACACAGGTCTTTGTGGTGTGTTTTGTTCCACTTTAAGGCACTTGTACGGTATTCACTCTATGGTCTACACTTAGTTTTCAATTTCCTTTTTTGTTTTTTATTTTCTTCTGTTAGAATCACTTGACGTTTCTGGCACTGCATGGTCACATAGGGGATAGTGCACCATTGGTAGAATTGATTGTTGTTTTCAATGGTTGTTTTTATTATTGTTTTAGAGACATTATACCCTTGTCCTGATGAAGCCTATAGAAATGACTGGCTGAAATGCGACCACGACTGCGTCAACACATTGACGAGGAGTCCCTTAAGTGTTGAGTTGGTCTAAAAAGAATAAAGCGCCTATAAAATATTCTTTTCACCTCTGGCGCAATTAAGATTTCCTCTGAGTGTACCACTTGGAGTTAGGAGTGTACTTGATAGTTCTATTCTTACTAGGGGTATATTTTTCTGTATATATTATTCGGTTGATGTATGTATTGGAGATGGTGTACATGTTGTATATAATGTATTATGTATTGTAATATAGATATGAATGTGTTTCAAATGTGATTAAGAGTGTTCTGTTTTTGTTTAACATATACGTGTATATATACATTTTTGTTTATTTGTGCCCTACCCCATCCTTTGACACGTATATGAGTTTTTTGACCTATGGATATACCGGATATGTAAATAATATTGAGAACATCAGGGTAATTAGTTGTACCTTGAATGAAAATAAATGTTGAATTGATCCCTCTGTACTTCTTTGTTTTTGATATACATCTTTGATGTTTTTGCTCATGTATAGGAGGGTGATTTGGGCATAACCCCTTATTGAGTTTTACTTGGAAAGGGGCAACAGCCAGCGCTTCTCCAGCACACCTCCAGCTATTATATTCCTTACTTATTGAGATTGCAGAGTAAGCTTGCTGCAGGGGTGTATGTTGTACAGTACAAGTACACTTTACTGTTAAGAAGACTTACAAATTTAGAACTAAGTTTTTGTCAACCAGGTAGAAGACAGTCACCTTTGACTTCGCATTAGCAATAGCATTAGCGGCCGGAGTTGACGAGTAACCAATGGCCTCCTCTAAATTTGACTTCAACTCAGCTGTGAAAGTTTTATCGAGAAGCCAAGTCAGGTCAGAGATGAACTTGATGGATCGGATGAACGAAAAGGGAAAGAAGGGTGTAAGGAAGGAGGAAGGAAGAGTGAGTTAAAATAATGACTGGCAAAGAATTATATGTGTTTTTCAATGCAGGCAGAGGTGGCTGAAAAGAATCTGATGCATGGCCGGCTGAAGCAAGGATGGGTGGAAGGATAAAGAAAAGAGGACTGCCTGGGTGGGTGAAACAGAAACAGTATGTGTGCGCAATATATCCTTTGGGTCAAATTCAAATGCAAGTCAAGCACGGATGCATGGGCGGTAGTTTACAAAATAAAATAAAAAGGGTGTCTGTTGGTGAGAAAAAGTAAGGTTTGCCCAGTTGAGACATTTAGAAGAATGATTGACATTTACTTTTAATGGATTAATGCCTGGATGGTATCTTCCTCAAAGATAGCATAGGTGTATGTAGAGTAGACAGAGTAGACGGTCACTGGATGAAGAGTGTTAGTTTAAAGAGCATGTAACACCGCACGTCCGTGCCAGAGTAGCAAAGCCGAGGAAAGTAGAAGTTGTACTTTTTCAGAATACTTCCTTGACTAACAGTAGTTTGCAAGCACAGCACATATTGTGTATCTAAATTGTATAGTTCACATTATCAAGTCAAGTCACAAGTGCCTTCCTCCGGCGATTATGTGGAACACTCACTACCTATGTTCATTTTTCAACTCTGTCATTCATGTGTGGCCTATCGGTGTTCACTCAATCAATAAAAACAAAGCACCTAAAGTCATCGCTTCTATAAGCAAATATCATGTGAAGGGATATATGATCATATTATCTTCTTCATTTTCCTTTTGTAGTAGTCAAGGGCAGGGCAGGGTGAAAGTTAAATTAATTGAGCACTAGCCCCTGTTGTAACAGAGTATGGCCAGTGGCACCCATAATAGAAAAGTAAGAACTTCCCCACCTGCATGCACTGGTAACAGTAACGCGAGTCTGCGTCATCATGGCTTGCGTCTGTTTTTCTTGGGTGCAAGCTGACTGTGCTGGCATTATGCCGGCTTCCACAAGTTTACGTACTAATTTTGCTAAACAAGAGAGAAGAAGAAGACTGGTGTACTGTCTGAGTCTAATGTAGTGAGTCCATACTGCTAGTAGAATTCATGAAACTCCCACTAATGTTAGAGCAGAGGCCGAAGAAGTGGGAGGTTAGATAGATACATGCCACAAATGTATGTACTGTGCTTGCAAGTTGCTAGTGCTACTGGGACACATCTTTCTGTTGAATTATTTTGTGTTTATCTTAAAGAGTATTGGTTACAGTGCTTTATTCTTTCTTTATATATATACTCCTTCTAATCCATCGAGGAAGGAGTTTGCTATTCGGACCAGGCGCCGGAAGCTAGAGGCAATTTTTGCTGAATATCGGCGGCTGGTGGCTCAGGAGGAGGAGGAGTCAACAACAACAGCTGCATCCTCCTCCACTGCCCCTGGGTCATCCAGCCTGCGCACTCCTCCAGCGGTACGGTGCCGTGGTCCGGCAGCCACCCACCACCGCCGAGCAGCACAACCAACAGCTGCCCCCCAAGGTACCTGCAAGGTGGTTGTGTACTGCCTAACCCTGCGGGTGGCCTACCTTGAGCAGGAGGTGGAGAGGCAGAAAGTCCTGCTCAAGGCCCTCCGGAAAGAGCTGTGGGACCACCTGGCCACAAGACACCGCCGGCCAAAGTAGAGACTGTCCCTTGCCCCTTTTTTAAAGACTTTTGGAGGGGTGGGAATTGGTCATTGGGGTTTTTGAACTTTTGGGGACATTTATTTCATGGACATTGGTTGGGGTTAGGGAGGGGGTGGGTTGGGTCTTGTGGGATAGTTTATTTTTGTTAGGATATAAATAATTATTTACTTTCCACTTAAACATAGCATACGCGTTTTTACTGTTTTGAGGGGAAGGCAGGGGGGTTAACTGTATGTTTGTGTTCCTGAAACTTAACTGGCTGATTGATTCAATTTGTCTAAGTAATTGCCCAAATTTGTACAAAAGTGCCACTGACAGAGTTAGTGAATTCAATTGTTCTACTACTTTACTAGTACTACCGTCAGTCTCTCCTCTCCTCCTACTCCGTTATTCTTCCTCTCCCAAAATGCTTATCTTACCTGTGATTCGTGTTTGAGAATAGGGCTAGGTACAGGGCTGGCTGCATGGCAAATGGTGATTAAGGTTGGCTATGGAATCCTGGACGGATGAAATGGCATTGTTGTGGTGGTAGTAGTAGTGGTACACACTGGCAGTTGCAGCATATGAGAAAAAAGGAAATGAGACATTGAGTGAACTGAGAGGAGCATTAGAACAGTGCGATAGTACAGTACACAAGAACAGTGTCATAAATTGTAGCCTAAGCAATGCTAAAGTATTCAATCAAAAGTTAACGACTAGTTGCATGGATTATGGCTACTACAAGAACTAGTACTGAAGGACACAGCAGCGTAAGCTTTAGTCACGTGTAGGAGGATGTTGTTGATGATGAATTCACTCGATGGCGGACATAAAATTCTGAATTGATTTGCAAATACTCATGGGTGTGTCTCAAGCAGAATAAGAATATATCCTCGGATACCTTGACCTGCCTTGAAATTGATTTTTAACCTTATCCTCCACAGCAAGCGTGTGGAATTATTGGTGTCATTTAGTCACACCTCAATAAAAACTACACAGCCCGGGGGAAGAGGGTTAGGGTTTGAAAAATTGATGGGAATGGGGGTTTTGGGGAAAGTTTTGGGAGAGAGAAGAAAAAAAACAGTAGGCATGGACAAACAACAAATGAAGAAAAACAAATGTTTGGATACGAAGATATCCATAACTCTTTTAAGGGACATAAAGGAAGTGCATGCATGCAGTTGTTTGCTAAATGGATGGTTGGGTTACTGAAAAGTAGTACTTACTACAACTTACTAACTAGTACTAAACAATTAGACAGTACAGGGCTGCAGTAATTATGCAATTTCACTTGCCTATCTGCCCTCAGAGAGAATAAACACTTAGTAGTACATTACATTAGTTTTAAAAATAGCAAAGAAACTTATCAAATAGCTGTAGGGATGAATTTGAAGCAGAGAGCAAACGCACAGAGTCACACTCATAGAAGTTCACAACAACAACATTATTTAAAAGATAAGGACAAGTGAAGTGGATACTGTAACTGTTTGTTGTAGTTGTCCTGGTCAAATTGGGAAGTTGCATGCATCCAGCCATTCCTCTTATTCGCGGTACTCCCCCATTCCATCGGGCGCTCTGTCGATTAATCTTGGTGACCACACAGTCCACTGCCTGCCTGGCGGATGCGGAATTGTGGATTGCTATGGTAAGCCTTGGTTACTGTTTTTCCCATCGCACAGGGTAAGTGCCGGCCTGTAATTGTCGATGGAAAAACAGAAAGGGAATTTTAAAACACTCCGGAGGAAAAATATAAGGTACGGTGTGTAGTGCAAAAATAACACTTTCAGAGGCGACAGTATTACACACATGCATCATTTCTAAAGTGCTTACTCTGAGTCTCTGTTTCCAGGATAATAATTAGCACACAGCAGGCCAGGGCCATGCAGACGGTAAAGGCAGGCACCACTGAGTGAACCAACCTCCATGTAGCATACCTCTTTGACACAGACAGACAAAGCAGATCTAATTTTATTCAGCGAGCCACATAGCCGCAATTTTACATAAACCGCTGTTCGGACTCTGGCATAACACTACACTGGCTCGACCACTCCATACCACGACTAGACAGACATGTAGTTCTGCTGTGGTTGTTGTTGACTTGTTTACCTGCTTGCCACTCAAAAGAATGGCCATAGTTCTTCCGTAAATTGACGATGATGATCCATCCATCCGAGTGACTAACTGTGAAGATATTATGTAACTTTGGTCATCATGACTCATCATCATCATTGTGTTGGCAAACTCAATGTTGTTCATGCAGTCACAGTCTACACACAGTGAGACCAAGGACATTTTCTATATTAAAAAATGCAATGTAGTGGCCACTGCAGTAGAAGTACAATTTGTATTAAACAAGGTAAACAGAGTAGACTTGAGTTACATTTAGTGTGTAAAAGATTAAATAATAACAGAACACATAGGATTCATATCATGCACAACAAACAAACAGCAATTGCTTTCGTCAAGTTCATGCATTTGTAAAGCGCACTACTCACCCAGAGGGTCTCAAGGCGCTTGGGGGGGGGGGGTTTACTTTTTATCGAATAGCCATGTTTTCAGTTCTTTTCTGAAGGAGATGTGATTCTGAGTAAGGCGGAGGTGTGTGGGGAGTGAGTTCCAGGTCTTGGCTGCCAGTAAGGAGAAGGATCTGCCACCCATGGTGGTTTTTCGGATGTGCGGGACTGCGGCGAGGGCTTGATTGGATGATCTTAGTTGGCGGGTGGGATAGTAGAAGGACAGTCGGGTGTTGAGGCATTCGGGTCCAAGATTATAAAGGGCCTTGTGTGCGTGGGTAAGAAGGCGGAAAGTAATTCTTTTGTTGACGGGGAGCCAGTGGAGGTTTTTTAAGTGACCGGTGATGTGCTCTTGGCGCGGGATGTCTAATATGAGTCTCGCTGAAGCGTTTTGGATGCGCTGGAGCTTTTTCTGCAATTTTGTTGTAATTCCTGCGTAGAGTGAGTTGCCATAGTCCAGTCGACTCGTGACCAGAGCATGGGTGACAGTCTTTCTTGTTTCGAGGGGGATCCAGCGGAAGATCTTTTTGAGAATGTGGAGGACGTTGAAGCAGGAGGACGATACGGCGTTGACTTGTCTGGACATTGAGAGGGAGGAGTCTAGAATGAAGCCAAGGTTACGTGCATGGTCTGTGGGTGTGGGCGCAGATCCCAAAGCGGAAGGCCACCAGGAGTCGTCCCAAGCTGAGGGGGAGGATCCTAGGATGAGCACCTCCGTCTTGTCTGAGTTGAGTTTTAAGCGGCTCTGTTTCATCCATTCGGCTACTTCTTTCATGCCTTCGTGAAGGTTGTTTTTGGCGGTGTTGGGGTCTTTGGTGAGGGAAAGGATTAGCTGGGTGTCGTCGGCGTAGGAGATGATGTTGAGGTTGTGTTGACGTGCGATGGAGGCGAGGGGACTCATGTAGACGTTGAAGAGGGTGGGACTGAGTGAGGAGCCTTGAGGTACGCCGCAGATGACTTCGGTGGGCTCTGAGTAGAATGGGGGGAGTCGGACTCTCTGTGTTCTCCCGGCTAGGAATGAGATGATCCAGTCCAAGGCTTTTCCTTGTATGCCGATGTTGTTGAGGCGTTGTATGAGGGTGTTGTGACAGACAGTGTCGAAGGCGGCGGAGAGGTCGAGTAGAATGAGGGCCACTGTTTCACCGTTGTCCAGGAGTGCTCGGATGTCGTCGCTCGCTGCAATGAGGGCGGTTTCCGTGCTGTGTTTAGCTCGAAAGCCGTTCTGTGAGGGATCTAGGGAGTTGTTGGATTCAAGGAAGGCTGCTAGTTGGCTATTGACGGCTTTCTCGATGACTTTGGCCGGGAAAGGGAGGAGGGAAATGGGTCGGTAGTTTTTCAGATCTGAGGGGTCTGCTGTTGGTTTTTTCAGAAGGGCGCTAAGTTCGGCGTGTTTCCATATTTCTGGAAAGGTGGCGGAGTTGAAGGAGCAGTTGATGACATCGCGGAGTTGGGGAGCGATGATGGAGTCAGCTTTTTTTTTCATCAGAGCCAGACAGCGTTGTCCACTGCATGCCATCTCATCATTCATTACCTGTTCCAATTTTTGTCAGCATCTTATTCTTAAGTGAAGGGCCACAGGGCAGCTGCTCATGTCAATTTCGGAAGTAACAGTCAGCATAGTCAGCCATACCAGTCCCACTTCTTTTGAGGGGACGCGTCTACGAAGCGACAGTTTATTGATTCTGCGTAATCCGGCCATTTGCCTTGAGGGAAATGAATAGGGGGAGTCTGGAGGAGGAGGATAGAGGAGCATGACTGAGTTTGGAACTTGTGAACTTCAGGAATGCAGACAGCGGCACCTTCAATATGGAAATAAGACGAAAACAGTACTGCTGATGGGTTTGTTGTGATTAAAGTTTTGTTGTGCTAAAAGTTGCAAGCAAAACAAAGAAAGACACACAGAAATAAAAGTGAATAAGGACGGGAAAAAAAAGTAAGTATTTCAAGCCTAGGTGTCAGGGAAGTAGAGCTCGTCCTCAAACTCTGTGAATTGAACCGGGAGTAGTTCAGCTAACAGAGAAGAACTTCCGGCACCTAAGTCGGTGTCCTCTTCTTCCTGAGTGGATTCACGTATTTTGTAATCTGGTGGTATGAAGTGCTGATTCATCTTGATCAATGTTAACCTCTCCACATTTTTGGCCAAGAGGCGGGTCCTTTTTGAAGTTACAATGGCACGGTGTATCACGGTGTGTCTCTTGCCAACTGAGGACTTTGTTTCCCTGAGGACTTCGTGGGACCCTTGCCTGTTGTGTAGTGGATAAGTGTGGGCTGCGAAGGGGGAGAGCAATTTAGACTCTGACAGCCGCCGAGGGACTGCAAGGTCCAGCAGGCTCTGAGTCACGCAGCTGCTGCCTCTTCCCTCGGCGTCCCCGCTCCCCCCCGCCCGGACACTAGAAATACTTTTCGCGGCCCCCGCTCCGCGGGAGCCGCTCACGGTGTATCACGGTGTGTCTCTTGCCAACTGAGGACTTTGTTTCCCTGAGGACTTCGTGGGACCCTTGCCTGTTGTGTAGCAGATAAGTGTGGGCTGCGAAGGGGGAGAGAAATTTAGACTCTGACAGCCGCCGAGGGACTGCGAGGTCCAGCAGGCTCTGAGTCACGCAGCTGCTGCCTCTTCCCTCGGCGTACCTGCCCCCCCGCCTGTAGTGCTAAAATCGCGCTCTCAGTCCCGCGCCGCGGGACGCGCCGCGGGACACAGCCCGGGGCTAAGCCCGGGCAAAGGGCGGGCCCTCTGAGGCCCTCGTAGGCCAGTGTAGGCTGGGCTGGGATTACTCTCTTTCGCCTGCTTTGTACTGGATCTGTGGTCATTGACACAGGCGATGGACATGACATCGCCGGCTGTGGAGGGAATCACTGGGAAGGTGGTGGGAGCCAGAAATGGGACTTTGGACAACTATTTCTCCAGGGCATTGGGTGATGGGGATAAGGAAACCTCCCTGGCTGAGCGTAGGGCTGAGCGTAGTCGCTCGTTCGATAACATGAAAAATAGGCCCCTTACCGACACCACTCATCATCTTGTTGCCCAGGAGGGAGGTTCATCAAACATTAGTGAGGACTTATTATCTCAGGATGGCGTCCCTCTTTTATTGCGGGATTGTATTCCCAACGCCTGTTTGGCTCCCGGCCAGGACTCAAGTGCCCCCCCCCTCCCCAGTCTCAGTTGTACGGCTGTTGATCTAACCACCCAGACCCCTACTGCAGTAAAGCTAAGGAAAACGAAGCCGAAGCAAGTAGTAGTGGTAGAGATGCATGGCCCACCTCCAAATAAGAGAAGAAGGAAGTTGAGGGGAGGGCTGGGTAAAACCAAAATCCCCCACTCCGATTTCGGGAAAGCTTCAAAGCCCCCTCCCTTCCCTGATAGGGCAATAGTGGAGGTGCCAGAAGTTCCATCTGTCAGGGGTGCCAACATCACAGACATGACAATGTTCCGGGGGATACACAACCGATTGCATTACCCCCCGTTACTTCGTTAGGGAACCTGGAATTTTTACTTAGGTCATTGCTCCTGCCCATCAGTGAGAGCATAAAGAAAGTGGAGGTTAGACTCACCAACTTGGAGACTGCCATAAGTAGTATGAAAACCTCGGCTATTATCCTAGGTAGACTCTCTGAGTCTAATTCTCCCTCTAATCCTCTTCCTAACTCTCAAACCCTTGCAACTAACCTAGGACCTCCCTTAGTGATTACTACTGCCCACCCTACGCAACCTCTTATGGTCAACCCTGCCCGATACAAAATAGTAAACCTATTATTCCACCTTTGCAACCAGTAGGTCCAGTTCACCCTACGACCGCTTCCAATGGGGCTAGATCCAATGACTATATAGCTCCCCCACCCCCTGAAAAGCCTGCCCTTAGACCACGTAGACCCGACCTGCCCCCTGAGGCCAAGCGCTTCATGGTAGTTATGGCTGGGGTTCCCGCCCTTGAGGTGGGCGAAGGTGAGAACTTTCACTCACTTAAAAGTAAAGTCATTAAATGGCTGAATTGGAATAGACCTCTCCCGGCCCATCTTAATAATGAAATTATCATGGTGAGAAGGGTACCTTGGCTGGGTAAAACCAGAAAATCTATAACTGGGGATTGTATTACGGTGAGCTTTCGAGACCCTAGGACAGTTCTACACATATGTGCCGGGTTTAATAGATCTCTCGATTCCACCATTCAGACATTGCCAGTGTCTTTCTTCTTCCCCCCTACCCATATGCACCATGACCAAGTCCTAGGTAATTGGACGAGGGTTGAGCGGAGGGGTACATTTTGTGGGTATGAAGCAAGACCGGTTTTTCTGCCCCCGGAGACCCCCTTCTGTGATTATAACCGATTCAACTGTCTTAACGGGCTGGATGGTGTTGATTGACTGCCTCCAGCCCTAGTTCCCCCCCCCCATTAGTGGTAATGGTCTAGTTGTAACATCGGGTATCAGCTCTTCTTCCATTCCCCCACCTGTAATGCCTCCTACCGCTGTCCCGGTGTACTTACCTTCCCAGGGAATAGAAACCATCGATAATAATGTAGTTGCAGATATGGGCCAATGTCTAGTAGCCGTAACCCCTTCCATCTCTACACTGGTGCACATACACTCTCATGGAGCTCATTCACCCGTCCCTGCCCATTTTCCTGCTACGATGGTTCCCCCAGTTGCCAACAAGCCCCCAATCTCCAATGTACCCGAGACCATTGAACCATCCCCCTGTTTCCCTGGTTTTAAATTTGCCAGCTGGAATATTGCAGGTTGGAGTCGGCAAATGTCGTCCTTGGGCTGGAGCGAAATCCTTTCTGATTTTGATGTTTTATGTCTACAAGAGACCTGGGTAACCACTGATATCAATCTCGATGGATTTGTGTCATATAACAACCCGGCACAAAGGTCCAATATGGGCAGGGCCAAAGGGGGGCTAGTAATTGTACTTTCAGTGAATCTTCCTGTTTGTATGAAATGACACCAGTCTGTGGGTCACCATTCACAAATGTTAATTCTGGAACATGTAAGGGGCCATGTAACTATGTTGATTAACCACTACAACAATTTGTTTGATGCTTCTAATACTACTCTGGTGGATGAGTTGGGTTTAGTCGTGAGTAACATTCGTAAGGGCATTCATAAATCTTTTGATATCATCTGGGGAGGGGATTTTAATATTCGTACCTGTCCCCATTCATTTACCAGAATCTGCGGATATGATGGGGATAACGGGGAAAACAGGGCACATTTTATTCACTCACCCTATGGTGATTCTCTTAATTCTTTTATGTTAAATATGGACCTTATGATTCACCCTCTGGCTGCAGATGCTGATGGTAACTCTGTCCCAACCTTTGTCGGTTCGAGTTCGGCCTCTGTTATCGATCATTTATTGGTTTCTACACATTTTTGTCCCTTTTTGTGCGGTTCCCATTGTTGCCGACCTTGGAAGTAGTGATCATAATGCTATTACTTTGTCGATCTCTGTTTGGGGGCTACCAGTTAACACTCAACGCTTGATAATTGAAGATGTAACCCCCTGTAGGCAGAATGGTATCCATATTAAGTGGTGTATGGGTAACTCCGAGAAGCTGCAGCTTAAAATCATAGAAGCAGGGTTTGCTGCAATATATAAATGTTTGGACCCAGAGGCATCCCCTGAGTGCATTATAGTTGATTTTGTGGAGTTAGGCACAATTATAAAAAGATGTCTTACCACTACCAAAGGCCAAATTAAGAAGGAAAATGTTGGTTGGTTTGATAGTATGTGCACTAAATCTCTCCGGGAACTCAAGCAGGCACTCACTATACAACCTAGAGACAGAGAGGCTATTATATCCCTTAGAATGACATACAAAACTCATCTTATACGCAGGAAACAGGAGCTAAGGGAACAAGCTTGGGATGCTCTTAACAAAGCAGCTATATTGCACGATAGTAGGCTCTTCTGGACCACGGTTAATAGTCCCTTTCTTGTAAAAGAAGACTTCACTATATTGTCAGCCCAGGTTAGTGAAGCGAACTGGGTTGCACACTTTTCAGGACTTTTTAACCCGACTAGGGAGGATTGCGCCAGTTCCCCCCCCCCATGTTCGAAACGAAGTTATCCCTGGACATTACTCTACAAGAAGTGGAAACTGCTATTAGTCAGAGTAAAGGAGGTAAGGCACCGGGACCTGATGGGGTCCCGGTAGACCTGTATAAATCCAACCCGACACTTTGGAGTCCACTCCTAACACAGGTGTTTAATGCCTCAGTCATGGAGAGTACACCACCTACCTGGAGTGATTCCATAATCCTACCCATCTACAAGAAGGGAGATAGAGGAGAGGCCAAGAACTACCGCCCTATCTCCCTTCTGGATTCCTCCCTTAAAATTATGAGTAGGGTTCTCCTGATGCGTTTAGAGGAATGGGCGGAGGAAAATAAAATTCTGGCCGAGTCCCAATACGGTTTCCGTAAAGGCTTTGGGACAACAGAGCAGTGTATCAATCTTGATCTCCTCATCGGAAAGTACATGAAAGCGAAACAGGGCTCTCTATTTCTCTGTTTCGCTGATCTCTCGAGTGCCTTTGATTTAGTGGACCATACTTTGTTATGGCCCACTTTATTGGACATGGGAGCCCCCCCAGCAATTATATACTTCCTGGCCAGACTCTACAATAACTTATCGGCTCAGATCCGTTATGGCCAGGCAGGTGAATGCACTGGGAAAATTAGGGTTAACACAGGCATAAGACAAGGCTGTGTGCTGGCCCCTCTGCTTTTTTCCCTTTTTATAAATTCTATGGAGTCCGAATTGAAGAGGGTACAGGCTGACTCCCCGCAGGTTGGTGGTTATCCTGTGCCAGTCCTGCTATATGCCGACGATACGGTTTTACTCTCGCGTACTCCAAACGGGTTCCAAAATTTAATGAACTATTTTTATGACTTCATTAAGGGGAGAAAACTGAAAATTAACAACTCCAAGACTTACATTATGGCCTGTGGCAAACGGATGAAACTTTCCAAGCCGTTTCATTTTAATAATCACAAAATTGAGGTGGTTGACAGATATTTTAATAATCGAATAAAGCCTATTGACTGACTGACAATGGCACCAGCAGCACTGAAAACACATTCAGAGGACATGCTTGCGAGTGGGCAAGCCAAATAATTTGTAGCCAGCTTGATGATCAGTGGCCATTGAGGCCTTTTCACATAGCAATACACCAATGGGTTCTGATCAAAGAAGACCTCTGTTGGGTCATCCAGATAGGCCTGCACCATCCACTCAAGGCCCTTCAGGGGTGCTCCACTTTGCGTACCATCTGTTGCCTTTGCATCAACACTGGTACGAGTAAACCCTTGATGAGTTATCCAATCCGCTTCCGACAATATTATGGCTGGGCCTGGTGCAGGAGATAATACGGTTGCTGGTGTCGGTAATGGCTCTCAGGGAAAGTGACTGCCTTCGGCCACAGAAGTGGACCTTGACTCCGGATGGCCTCCTGCTTCAGTAGTACTTGTGGCGGCTCCTTCAATTTCCTGCCGCTCTTTTTCGAACCGAGTGGCTGACTGAGCTAGCCAATGTTTGTACTTGGAAACATCTGCTTCAGAAAAAGGGATTCATGTATTGCTGGCCAGTGCCTTTTTGTACAGTGGATCCAGAAGAGTTGCACAAATGTAATGTTGTTCTGAATGTATTGCTTTAAGCCTTGCATTGTCAACTAGGCGGCTTAATAAGCTCTCTGCTAACTGATATGCGTCTTGTTTTTCAACATCACCTCGGATCGTTGAAGACTCCGCCTTCAGTTGGTGCTCTAGCTTGCGCAACAATGGGATAGCTTTGCCCAAAGTACAGTCCTCCCTGCTGACTTCGCGCGTGAAGACCTCAAAAAGACGAAACATGTCTGTCAGGCTTTTAACTAGGTCCCATTCCTCCACCTCTAGCCTCATGTCTTTCATAGAAGCACCCCGTGCGTGAAAGACTATAGGCCCGATTCACAGAACTAACTTAAGACAAAATCCTAAACTTACTGCTTTTGGTATTCACAGAAGTTAGGATTTTGTCTTAAGTTTGTCTTAAGACAGACTTAAGACAGACTTAAGTTAGGATTTTGTCCCCGGTAGCTTGTCTCCTTTCTGGTGAAGAATTGGCTTGGTAGTTTGGTCTGCCCTGTTCCCATGATGCACTGGGCCAGGGACAGACTAATTTGCATATAGCCAGGTTCTGAGCTGGGATGGGACAGTGAGCTAAATAACGGTGATGGATCAAGCCCTGATCTTTGGACTGGGTAAGAGTGGTCTGCTTAATTCAGACACTCTGTTCATCACCATCCCCTTTTCTGAATCGTTAAGTTTGTCTTAAGACAGACTTAAGACAGACTTAAGTTAGGATTTTGTCTTAAATCTGTCTTAAGTCTGTCTTAAGACAAACTTAAGACAAAATACTAACTTCTGTGAATACCAAAAGTAGTAAGTTTAGGATTTTGTCTTAAGTTAGTTCTGTGAATCGGGCCCATAATCATTGATTACCAAAAAATGTTCAAACAGACGCTCAAGCATGTAGAAGGTTGAGTTCCAACGTGTTGCCACCTCCTGGATGAGTCCTCTGACTAGCATTCTACGGTCACGTTGAATGATCCTCAGCTGCTTCCGGGCCTTAAAAGAATGGCTGAAATGTGTGCAGATTCTTCGGCAGGTGGCCAGTAACTTGCTGACTGTGTTTTCTTTTTTCAAGATGTGATGATAATCCAGACTACTTCAACCTAGTTAGGCTCATTGATGTACTTGTTCGCATTGGTGTCTCTACCACACTCTTACTGAGCCACCTAGATGTTGCTGGGGTAGAGGGTGTGGGCGCTACCACTCCAGTGCTGCTGCCAAGGCTACTGTGTGTACCAGAAAAAATGTCTCTTGCTTCTTCACCTCCCCCCTGCACGATCAGCTCCTCGTCATCAGATGCAATATCAATGGCTACATTTGGATTTGTGCTTTTAGCTTTCCGGATGTTACTTAGGTGCGCCTCCCACTGGATGCTGTGCTGTTTTTGAAGATGACCTCTACGGCCTCAAGTACCATAGTTGGTACCAAGCTTACCCCGACTAACTACTTGTTTACAAATTGAACTGCTGCAGCCGTGGAGCTAAGGCGTGGCCGCAGTGCAGCGGCCCACGGTCTCCTTCGGGGAGGTGCAGGTAGCAGCGGCGTGAGCGGTGAAGATCGCGGTAAGGTGACGGGAATACAAGGGATCTGCACTTTCTTTCCTGTGGTGGCCGCTTCATCGGTTCCTTCTGCTTCCGCGGTGTTTCCGGAGCCCCCAGTGTTTACAGTGTCTTTGGTGGGAGAGCTTGTCACTGCTGGTATGGAGGGTGGGCAGAGGGAGAAGGCTCGAAGTGAAGGCTTTGGTGGGACTGGTCGGTCTGAGTGTATACGACCTGAGAGCCCTCACTCTTGTAAGAAAAAGAAAGCTGTTAAAAATAAATTTAGAAGAGGTAGGGGCAGAGGCAGGGGGTCAAAGGATAGTTACTGCTCCCAGGTTTCATTGCCTGAGTGTGGTAGTGGGAGAGAAACTCAGAAGGGGGCCTCTGTAGGGTCAGGAGATATAGTGGAATTACCAGTGGGAGTCGCAGTTGTGAGCAGCAATTTAAGACAGGAGAAGGGGAGCGCTGCTGAATTAAAAGGGCTCCCAAGAGCTGCTGCTAAGAAGGGGCGAGGAGACATAGAATCCTCCCGCATTACCCCATCCTTGCGCTCATTCTTTAAAGTTTTGCCCCCGGTTTTGACCGTTCAGCAACCCCAGCAACCCGAGCAAGGTTGCCATTCTGTTTGAGCAAATCTCTGTGAGCAAATGGCCTCCCATATGGCAGTTTCACCTCTGGCCAGCACAGTTTATCCCACAGACAAGGCAGTTAGCAAGGTCCAGGTGGCCCAGACGGCAGAGGAAGTCAAGATAGCCGTAGAAACGGAGGCAGCTGAGTTAGTCAGCCCCAAGCATGTTCAAGACACTTAAGATATTCAGGCTTTAAGTAGTTTAGTGTCTCCTGATGTAGCTGAGACGCAGACATCTGAGCGGATCCCCACGCCATTAGAAAGGGGAGAGTCTGGTGGTGCGGACGTAGCCTGTTCCTCGATAGAGTCTCTGCTAAATTCTCTGAAGGCTGATATAAGGCAGGGCTTTATGGTCTCTGCTGAAAATCAAACGGAGATTAGGGCTGCATGTGACGTTTTGGAACAGAAAGTAGATCGATTGAATGAAAGGACAGAAACCCTCGTAGGCTCTGTGGAGGAACTTAAAGGTAATCTGGGATCTGTCCAAGTAAAAATTCAAAATTTGCAAAGAGAGGGGGATGCGATTCGTGAGAGGGTTGAGTCCTTGGAGAACTAATCAAGAAAAAATAATCTCCGACTTTTGAAGATTCCTGAGGGGAAAGTAGGGAGCGACATTAAGTCTTTTGTTGTGAGCCTATTTAAAGGCACACTAAATCTGGAGGAGACGTCGGATATTCGGGTGAGAGATATCCAAAGAATTCATAGGGACCCCTTTAGTTTGAAACCTGGCAGAGTTAAGCCCAGAAAAATTTTGGTCAACTTTCTCACTTACTCACTCAAAGAAAAAAATCTTAAATCTGGCCCTAAAAACAAGACGCTAAAAGGTCCGGACTTTCCTTTTGAGATACGCTCAGACCTGTCAAAGACCACTCTGGATCGGCAGTGGGAGCTAGGTAAGAGGATGGAAAGATTTCGAGCCTTAGGTGCAACAGTGTAGATGAGGTTTCCTGCCTTTTTGCGAGTTATGCTCAATAACAAAATGCACAGCCTTAGATCTCCTTTTGAGGCTGACGAAAAGTTGGAGTCGTTAAGGGATCTTACCCGGGGGGGGCAGGACATTCTTAAATGGCATGAGCTGACTCTACTTGTCAGGTCCGGGATGTACAGTAGAAGTCACAGTATACCCCCAGTTGTTTAACCTATATGACCAGAAAAAGTTTTAATTGGGAAGGAAAATTGGAAAATAAAGAAAAACAACATAAAAATAATATAAGGAAATCTAAAAACTATTTGTAAGGTGTTGGAGGCCTGGTAAAAGGGCTCTGTTGGGACACAGAGGGGGGGGGGGGTTCTTCTTTTTGAAACTGAATGGAATTACCCGAGCACTTCATATTTTGCAGCTCGGCAGCAGAGGGGGGAGCGAAGGAGGGTGGAAGGGCTAGAGGGCGCAAAAACTGGCAATACATCTGTCCAGTGTAGGTAGGGTGGGGTTTTCCAGGGGGGAGGGTGTTGCACAGGGTGGTAGGGGTAAAAATGATAAACATCCTCATGTGGCTGAACCCAAGAATTACTTTAATGCAAGCAGTTTAGTCCACCAACCGAAATCTTTTGTTCCATGCTCTAAAAAAGTCAGAGAAAGATATGACAATAGGGTCTTAGGGAATCTTGATAAGGTAGTGGGAGGTTGTGATGGTTTGATGAAATGTCGCAGATAAACTTTTTATCCTGGAATGTCAATGGCCTGCGCACCAGGGGCATGAGAGCAAATATTTTTCAATATTTGAGAGACTCCCCAGCACAGGTCATAGTCATGCAGGAGTCACACCTCCTCAAGGCTGATACAGTAGAGATTTTAAAAAATGAAAAATGGATAGACATTTTTTTGGGTACAGACCAATCGGCAAATATCAGGGGGGTGCTATTTATCTTCAAGAAGCAGGCCAAAGCTCAAATTGTGGAGTACAGTGAGGATAGGAGCGGTAGGTGGCTCATTTTAAGGGTTATGCTGGATGGCCTTCCATATACCCTGGTTGGTTATTACGGCCCAAACCAGGATGACCCCTCCTATTTGAACATCAAAGGTGACCACTTAGTAGCATTTCACGACCCTGTTATTTGGGTGGGTGACTTTAATATTGTATTAGATCCAGAATTAGACAAGTCTGCTAAGTCCAGGGCCTGTGTTCTTTCTAAATCTAGACAAGATCTTCTAACAATAATTTCACAACTAGGTCTTGCAGATATATGGAGGGAAAGGGCAGGGGTTAAGTTGGGGGTTTCCTTTCGAAACCTTAAATATAAACATGTGTCTAGGATAGACTATGCTCTTTTCAGCTATAGCCTTAAAGATCTATTGACAGATATTTCTTACCTTCCCTCACATCTCTCCGATCATTCGGCCATCTAATTTATATTAAAAGTAGGTCACCAACAGACCCACACTTCTTGGTCGTTTGACCATACCATCCTTTTAGAAAATGAGGAGGTCATTTTTCTCCGATCAGAGACCCGGTATTTCTTGGAGGCCAATATAGATACTGCGGATGCTCCCACTATGTGGGACGCATTAAAAGCTTCTGGAGGGGGTGTATTACAAACCGGTCCTCATACAGAAGAAATAAATATAGGGAAAGTATTGAGAATTTGGAAGGGGAAATGAAACTAGGGTGCCCATATTAGATCAGGTGCGGACTATGAAAGACTTGGTGTGTTAAAATCCCAAATAGAAAATCTACTACAGGCTAGGGTCACTAGAAGGTGGGAGGCGAGCAGAAACTCTCACTTTGAGTTTGGCGAGGCGGCTGGAAAAATCCTTGCATGGAAAGCTAAAACCGACCAAGCACGAAACTACATTAGGGAGATAAGGGTGGAGGGGGAAGTAGTACCCCGGCTCACAGAAGTGGAAATAGGGGGCGCGTTCCGGGACTTCTTTCAGGACACCTACAAAGAAGATACCCGTGAGGACAAGGCAGGGAGGGGGGCCTGGTTGGACTTCATTTCCACCCCAAAGCTCTCATCAGGGCAAAGTGGGACTTTGGAAAGAGAGATTTCTGCTGAAGAGATTAGCAAGGTGTTGAAGCAAGTGAAGCGGGGGAAGGCGGCAGGCCCCGACGGGTTACCAGGGGAATTTTACAGGGCCCTCAATGTGGAGATTGCCCCGGTCTTGGCTACCATTTTCAACGGCATTCTCTTGGAGGGAAGGGACCCTCCAAAGTCCTGGAATGACTCCACGGTGGTTCTAATACCCAAACCAGGGAAAGATCTGAAAGAATGTGGGTCATATCGCCCGATCTCGCTCCTCAACAGCAATTATAAAATCTTCGCTACTATTATGGCGGCTAGGTTGGGGATGGTGATAAGCTCAATTATTCACGAAGATCAAAAGGGCTTTATTAAAGGTAGACATCTAGCAGACCTCACGCAAGATCTAGTTGGGGTAATTGACATCGCTACCACCTTTTCTCTCCCCCTGGCTGCCTTTACGTTGGACGTGACCAAGGCCTTTGATAGGGTCAATTGGGCTCACTTGGCTGCGGTCATGAGGAAATTCAACTTGCCTGAGAATTTCTGCCGTATGATATTGCTTATATTTAAGGCTCCGACGACTAGGCTTTATGTAAACAACTCCCTGACAGAGCCCTTTTGAATTTCAAGAGGCACAAGGCAGGGTTGCCCGCTCTGCCCCATCCTTTTTAATCTCTATATCGAGCCCTTTGCTCAGATTCTTAGAGAGGAGGCTGATATACCATCATTTAGCTTTGGAGGGTAGGATAAGCGGGTAGCCCTATATGCGGACGATATCCTCATAATGACATCCAATTTAGATCTGGCTCTTCCCTCAGTGATCAAGAGGGCAGAGGAGTTTGGCAAAATCTCCGGATATGAGATAAACTCAGATAAAACGGAAATCATGGCCTGGAACACTACTAGCACGCAGGTGGAGGTTGTGTCCTCCATGCGTTATCTTGGCATTAGTATTATACAAGATGTTAGTAAAATCCCCGCTTATAATCTGGAGCGAGTACATAAGGAATGTCAGAAGCAGCTAAAGGCATGAAATCATCTCCCGTTATCCATCTTTGGGAGGACAAATTTACTTAAAATGTCTATCCTGCCTAAATATACTTTTTTGTTCAACTCTATCCCAATGGCCTTTGATAACAAGCAAATAGCTAAATGTCAGCAAGAAATAAATTCCTTTATCTGGAGGAATGGAGCTACAAGATTGGCTTGAAAAAGGTTGAGGAGAAGGACATGCAATACTATGCCTGGGCGTTTCAACTACCTTATTCTAGAATGCTTCTAAAACACCAGTGGATAGCTCTAGGGGAAGGATGTTTCGTGCTATGTTAGAAGGGGCCGATCTTCCATCTGACGGCATCCTTTTCAAGATTGGGGACCAGAAATTGTTTTAAAAAGTAAAATTAAAAATTCTTCAATCACTGGCCAGAAGTTGGTCCACAATTAGGAAACGAATAGGGCTGAGCTATTTTTCCACCGGAGCACCTTTGTGGGACTTGCTAGGTACTCCATCGTGTCTTAAAGACAGACTGGCGTGCCCAATAAAGGATGCTGGAATTTTGAATTGGGGAGACCTGGTGGCAGGCAGCTCAATGGTATCTTGGGAGGTGCTGCGGGAGAGAGTTGGGCCGGGCCTCTCTAGTTTCAAATATATACAACTGACTAGCTGGGCTCAGGCAATGATTAGGAAGGGGGTCCCCCTGGGCAAATATAGTAACCTGGAAAATCTATTGGTGACAAGGCCGGGGGGGCAAGGAGGTCTCATGTTGGTACTGGGCAATCCTGGAAGAAATAGATAGTGATTTTAAACTCCCTGAGGAGCTATGGGGAAGTGAGGTGGGCGACCAGTGTCAGCAGCTGTGGCTGAATTCATTTAGTTCTTTATACAAGATCGTGAAACCAGCTTGGTTGAGGCGAAACCACCTGTACACGTTACATCGAGCATATGTGTCTCCCCAAAAGCTAGCCAATTTCCAGCCAGGGAAAAAATTTAATAAAAGTGACCTTTCCAAAGCTTCGGATGTGCATATGTTGAAAGACTGCCCTGCCATTAGTCGTTTTTGGGAGGAGGTGACGGATGCCCTGTGCTCTATTCTTAACACCACACTGAGCATTACTCTCCCCTTGATCATCTTTGGGATGGACAAAAACATCTCTGGGCATGCCAGATCCTTTCTTTTTTATGCAATTCTCATGGCTAGGAGACAGATTTGCAGGTTTTGGGTGGATGTGGCTCCTCCAACATATGCGGGATGGCTGACGTCCCTATATGAAGTTTCTAATGTGGGCTTGGCCAGATCTTGCAGCAGGAAAAAGGTTGCTTTTAGGGAGCTCTAGATTTTTTTTTTTCCCGGGTCCTATGATTATGCCTTTTTTCCTGCTCCATTGACCTATAGTAAGGGTCTTCTCTGAAATATCTGGTCCAACAGGTTGTAATACGCCTAGATGGAGTATTGAAGGACGCTCTGTTGTGTGTTGCTCTCCTTCTTCCGCCAAAAAGTCTCTTGTGCTTGTACCCGAGCCCTACTTTTAGATCTGGGGGCAGGACAATGTAGCACACAGTTCTGGTCGGTGGTTTTTCTCACACTGGGATATCGGCAAATGACAAAAGAATAAAAAAAAAATAATAATAATAATCAAACAAATAACTTGGTTTTCCACCTTTTTGCTAATACTAAAGAAGTCCCAAACTGGGGAGTTGAGATTTCTCATGGCGTGCCTCCATCTCAGACCGAATTGGTGGGTGCCAATCAAGATCTAGATCATCAGAAGGCAGGGGGCTTGAAGAAGAAGTTGTACTAGCCCTCCTTTTCCTTGCTGGGGATCTGAAAGACAATGGATCATCAGGAGTGGCTTGCTCGGCTGATACCTCCGCATGAATCTCGATTTCCTGATGTTCCACTACTTCTGGAGGAACAAGTATTGTGGGCAGTTGTGGTTCTCCTTATCCTCTCCTTGTGCCTCTCCTTGTGCCTCTCCTTGTGCCTCTCCTTGCCTCTCCTTGCGTCTCTCCTTGCGCCTCTCCTTGCGCCTCTCCTTGCGCCTCTCCTTGCGCCTCTCCTTGTTGCACCTGTGGTTGTCGTTGCGACTGTGGTTGAACACTCGTCAGATGAGTTACACCCTGCCTTGATTGGATGATACTTTGCGATGAGTCAACGCCAACATCACTGGCCGATGGTGAAAGAGCAATTAAAGTGGCTGCCTCTGCGGCACTCATGGGCTTGGGCCTAACTTTGCGTGGTGGCACTGAGACTAATGAAGCGGAGGTGCTGCTCCCAGCTTGGCCCTCGGCGGACACCGCAGCTGCAGGCGTAGGTTTTTTTTCCCCAAAAAAGTGGCGGTCGGCACACCAGTCTCCTTGGTAAGTGGCGTCACTTGCTTCTTCAGCTCCTTCTTACTGGCAGTGGCACTCTCAACTTTCTTGGTAGAGGAGCTATGGCTACCTTTCTTTGGGCCCATCTTCATCAGATGTCAGAACAGCAGGACACAGTTGCACGAGTTGCAGAGTTGTCTGTGGCTACATGTGACGTTGTGCACACACCACAGCAGGACTTCTTCCTGGCACTACAACAAGTGATGATGATGAGGATGATTCCTGGGTCTCAGTCTTTGTGCACCTAAAAGCAAAGAAGCCAGAGGAACATTATTTAAATAAATGTTGCATATGTCGTGCTTCAATTAATACTATTGCATCTAGGTATTTATTAATATTAATACAACACACCCAAAAAATAGAAAGACCCAAAATAAAAATTGCAATTCTAATCGAAAATGGATGTTTAAATTAATAGAAGAGAGACCACACAGAGAGAGTTGTTTCATGCACCCATTCAGAACCCTAGGCCTACTGGCCCGCAAGCTTGCCGGCCTATGGCAAAAACTGCCTGGCATCAATATGCCCCCCCCCCCACCCACATGGCTATGCCAATAACAACAACAAGAAGGCTAGGCCAAAAGGAACACCAAAACTCGAAATAGACAAACAAATCACCTCAATCCAGTGCCATCCATGCCCTAAATGATGTTTCTTTAAATTCAAGAGACCCCACAGAAAGACTTGGTCCATGCACCACTGAGTACCCATGGGCATAATGGATGAAAGCAAGGCAGACTGGGGGCAGGCCTATGGCACAAAGCACACTGCCTGGCTTCAAAATGGCCCCCAGAACCCCACCCACATGGCCAGGCCCTTGACCAGGCCTCAAAATGGCCCCCATCCACATGGCCAGGCCCTGGACCAGGCCTCAAAATGGCCCCCACCCACATGCCAGGCCCTGGACCAGGCCCCAACAACACCCCAAAAATCAAAATACACACAAACATCACCTCAATCCAATGCCATCCATGCCCTAAATGATGTTTATTTAAATTCAAGAGACCCCACAGAAAGGCTTGGTCCATGCACCACTGAGTACCCCTGGGCATAATGGATGAAAGCAAGGCAGACTGGGTGCAGGCCTATGGCACATAGCATACTGCCTGGCTTCAAAATGGTCCCTAGACTCCCACCCACATGGCCAGACTCTGGACCAGACCTCAAAATGGCCCCCACCCACATGGCCAGGCCCTGGACCAGGCCTCAAAATGGCCCCCACGCACATGGCCAGGCCCTGGACCAGGCCCCAACAACACCCACAAAATCGAAATACACACAAAAATCACCTCAATCCAATGCCATCCATGCCCCAAATGATGTTTCTTTAAATTCAAGAGACCCCACAGAAAGACTTGGTCCATGCACCACTGAGTACCCCTGGGCATAATGGATGAAAGCAAGGCAGACTGGGTGCAGGCCTATGGCTCAAAGCACACTGCCTGGCTTCAAAATGGCCCCTAGACCCCCACCCACATGGCCAGGTCCTGGACCAGGCCTAAAAATGGCTCCCACCCACATGGCCAGGCCCTGGACCACGCCCCAACAACACCGAAAAAAAACGAAATACACAGAAAAAGCACCTCAATCCAATGCCATCCATGCCCTAAATGATGTTTATGTTTACATGCAAGAGACCCCACAGAAAGCCTTGGTCCATGCACCACTGACTACCCCTGGGCCTACTGGCTAGTGTGGCTTTAACACGCACCCCAAAATTAAAAAAAACGTCCACATATAACAGTGAGCTATTCAATTCCATGCCATCCATGACGTAAATTATATTTAAGTTCCACAAAACTCACAGAAACAGTTGTATCATGCACCCATGACTAACTCTGTAAGAAAGGAAGGGGTCCTAGACACAAAATATATGGTTCAAAATTATTACATCTATATTCAATGAATTCAAAAGAGCAAAGCTATTGAATGCAAAAGAGTTTAATTCAAATTTTGCATTTACATCCTATTCAATAGTCAAAACTCATAATACATTTGGTTATATAAATAACAAATTTCTATACATGTACGTGCCCACATTCACAACGGGGAGGGGGAAGTGAGGAGGGTGAGTGTCAAGGGTAAGGTAAGGATAATCTGATTCATTCAGTGATAAGTCTTATTTTCAATTTAAAGACTGTGTATCCGTGGTCCTTTTAACCAAAGGCCACACCATGAGGCTCCTAAAGAGTCCAAATTATAATTGATGAGCAAAGGCCTAACTCCGCTGGAGCCGTTAATGTCTTGCTTGGGGTCGGAGTTGGTCGTTGAATATGTAGTCTACGTTTCGACCCGGATTAACAGTAGGAGTATGTTCCTTACAGAGGGGGTCTTCATCAGGACAAAGAAGTTGTGGGTGGGCAACCTCCTTTCGCGTGGGGCGAGAGGGGCTGAGTCAACAGAAGGTGAATTTTCACTGATCACGAGTGACGAGAGGGCTGGATCAACGGAACATGAATTCCCCAGATCAATATGATATTTTCTAACTCTGATCTCTGAAGGTTTTCAGGACGTCTTTTCAGTGCGGATAGACGTTCTTAAAGGGTTGTTGGATTGGTCACCCCTAGGATCCGGGATCTGTAATATGCCTCTGATCTCAGAAAGTCTTCCGGACGTCTTTACAGTGCGAAAAAACGTTCTAAAGGATTGATCACCCCTAGGATCCGTTTGGTTAATGGACAGAGTGGTTCAGACCTCGTGTTATCTTGGACCGATTGGATTAGAAAACGCCTTTGATGTGCGGAAGGTTCTGGGAGCCTGTATCTATCGAAAAGTCTGAGTTTTTTGTACAAAATTGAGCCCCCACAAGTGACGATTCATCTGGGGGTCGACTGGACCCTACTTGATTATCACAGCCTCCTTAAACGTTTAGAAAACTGCCGGAATCTATCCGATGTACTCGAGATACTGAACGCTCCGCCGACGACCTGCGGAGCATTCAGTATCTCGAGTACATCGGATAGATTCCGGCAGTTTTCTAAACGTTTAAGGAGGCTGTGATAATCAAGTAGGATCCAGTCGACCCCCAGAAGAATCGTCACTTGTGGGGGCTCAATTTTGTACAAAAAACTCAGACTTTTCGATAGATACAGGCTCCCAGAACCTTCCGCACATCAAAGGCGTTTTCTAATCCAATCGGTCCAAGATAACACGAGGTCTGAACCACTCTGTCCATTAACCAAACGGATCCTAGGGGTGATCAATCCTTTAGAACGTTTTTTCGCACTGTAAAGACGTCCAGAAGACTTTCTGAGATCAGAGGCATATTACAGATCCCGGATCCTAGGGGTGACCAATCCAAAAACCCTTAAAGAACGTCTATCCGCACTGAAAAGACGTCCTGAAAACCTTCAGAGATCAGAGTTAGAAAATATCATATTGATCTGGGGAATTCATGTTCCGTTGATCCAGCCCTCTCGTCACTCGTGATCAGTGAAAATTCACCTTCTGTTGACTCAGCCCCTCTCGCCCCACGCGAAAGGAGGTTGCCCACCCACAACTTCTTTGTCCTGACGAAGACCCACTCTGTAAGGAACATACTCCTACTGTTAATCCGGAGCGAAACGTAGACTACATATTCAACGACCAACTCCGACCCCAAGCAAGACATTAACGGCTCCAGCGGAGTTAGGCCTTTGCTCATCAATTAGAATTTGGACTCTTTAGGAGCCTCATGGTGTGGCCTTTGGTTAAAAGGACCACGGATACACAGTCTTTAAATTGAAAATAAGACTTGTCACTGAATGAATCAGATTATCCTTACCTTACCCTTGACACTCACCCTCCTCACTTCCCCCACCACGTTGTGAATGTGGGCACGTACATGTATAGAAATTTGTTATTTATATAACCAAATGTATTATGAGTTTTGACTATTGAATAGGATGTAAATGCAAAATTTGAATTAAACTCTTTTGCATTCAATAGCTTTGCTCTTTTGAATTCATTGAATATAGATGTAATAATTTTGAACCATATATTTTGTGTCTAGGACCCCTTCCTTTCTTACTGATAACTACCCAGGTCCTTTTGACTTTAGTGGGTCTAACCCTGTTTTCCTTAACATGACTAACTCTGGGCTCACTGGATCCTGTGGCTACCCAAAATATAAAAGTTGTGAAAAAGTTTATAAATTGTAGTTGCAGCAATTGCAATGCCCCAAACAAACAACACAAACTTACTTGTAAAATCTCAAATCCAAAAGTGATCCAAACAAAAAGTCCTCAAATACAAATATCCAGCAGCAGCCACAAAGAGTAATCCTTCCAGCTCCAGATCAAAATGAAAAGTGACCAGGACATGAACAAAGCACTGGGAGGAGCTTGCTGGACAGGAACAGGAAGTTGGAGACTCTGGGGCACTCCCTTCCTCCCACCCCACCAAAAATGGACTCCTTGCACAAAGAAAGTACAGCCAAATGTCAATCTGATGAGTTATTCTGATCCAAATCATCATTTCCAGAAGGTTTATGCTGCCTGCGATAGATTTCTTGTGCAGAATTGAAATTTTTGCGAGTTCGCGAAAGCGAGCTGTTCAAATCTCCTGCCGGATGTCAGCTGTGCGTCGCATCTATGTATTCGAGAATGTTTACTCTTGCGATATGTGATCGCGGGCCCTTATGACGTATTCGCAAACTCAAAGTCTCGCAGTGCAAGATGGCGGGACTCCATGACATACTCGCGGTCGAAAAGGCTTGATCGATCATGCAGCCAGGTCCAAAATGGCGCAGCGCACGCCTACCGGGAGGAAAACAACTCGGCGAACTCAGATTCACGGTAAGTCAACGCGGCGCGCGCGAGATTCTAATTTTGAAGCGTGAACAAGCTAAAAAAATTCACCAACTCGCGAATTGCGTATTGTTTGGCAATTTCGGTTGATTCGCGGGTCACAAAATTGCCAAAATTTCGCAAATTCCGTGGAACGAATTTTCAGCCATGCTTAATCCTAGGGTGAATGTGCTTTTGGGAGAGGGGGGTCCCTCCAGGCCAGGCAGCAGTGGTTTGTCCCCAGAGGAACTGGAGGACAGAAGGGAAGCTAGGAGGCATCTGATAGAGCTTGAGATGCTCAGGATGGAATAGGGGAAGATGCTTTTAGACCATGAGTGTGGGCTCAAGGAACCGGAATTAAAGAGTAAATCTAGCACAGATAGTGGCAGCAATTCCACAGTGCAATCAAACAAGATTGTTCACATTCCAAAGAATGTAGGCAAGGAATGTAAAAAGGGTAATAACATACAAAGGTGGTTTCTATTCACATGAATAAATAATAAATAATAAATATGAATAAATAATGAATAAAGCTATTCACATGAATGGGGTACCTGAAATGCTTTGAGGGGCAGTATTGTGGCCTCATTTCTCAAAAGAGGGGAGGGGCACTTTGTTAGCTTTGGGTAAGGGGTACAGCCTCACCTATGCTGGCATGAAGGTGGCCCTTCTCACTAGGTATGGTCTCACACCTGATAAATACCGGGATCAGTTTAGGTCTAGTAAGGAAACTGAATCCCAGACATGGTTGGAATGTATGGATTCTTTCTGCAAGGCACTGGATGGTTGCGTGAAGGGCAGCAATGTGACAGATGTTCAGGGGCTATAGAATTTGATTGTCTGGGAGAACTTGTCTAGTAGAAATGTTGAACAGCTGCGCCAGCACTTAACTGATAGTAAGCTGACTGACACCAGGAACCTTGCTATGGAGGAGGACTGCTGGGTGAGTACCAGTTCCACAAGAAGGTGGATGAGGAGACTCAGCCAAAGGTGTGCAAGGTCCCCAGCAGAAAAGTGGGAGGGACAAGGGTTAAGCACAGAAGTTCTCTAAAGGGCCCCACAGTAACACCCAGGGTAAAGGTTCCCAACCTCCAGGAGATAAGAAACAAGGGGTCGATTCAAGAAAACCTGCTGAGACTGGCCAACACAAGTGTTGTTCATGTGATCAGGGGGGTCACTTGAAGGGGGACCCCAAGTGTCCCAAGAGGGTACAGCCACCCACCGGTGGGCAGACCAACGTGTTGGCTAGTGTAGCGCTTACGGAGGATGGGTACCCACAGGAAGGTGGGGATCCCGTAGAAATAACCCTGTCTCACTAGGTGACAGTGACATGGTCCCAGGTAACCAGGTGCCTGCTAACACTAAAAAATACAGTGCCTGGGTGACCATCAATGGGAGAAGGGTAGAGGACCTCGGAGATACAGGAGCCAGTGTGACCTTAGTCCAGTGTCACTTGGCATTTGAGGAGCAAGAGGTCCCGGGGCATTCCACCAAGTGACCCAATGGCAGCAAAAATGTGCTCTCACCAGGGAAGAATTCTGCAGGAAGCAGAAGGAATACCCTTCTCTGAAGGGTTTGCGGCAGCAGGCCGCAAACTAGGCAGCTGGTGCTCAGTCCGTATCACACTGGATTTACTGGGAGGATGGTCTCCTCTACAGCGAGCTTAAGGTCGCTTAGCCGAGATTAGCACTTGTGTTGGTGGTGCAACAGCTCTTCAGGACCTTCCTACTGGGTCTGGCTCAGGACGTGCCTTTGGCTGGACATTTTGGGCAGGACAAGACCTCTGACAGGATTGTCACCCACTTCTTTTGGCCCCAAATGCGAAGGTAGTCAGATGCTCATTGTAGGTCTTGCCAGACTTGCCAGGCAAGTGGTAAGAGTGGGAAGAAGTATAAGGCTCCTATTTAACCTTTTCTAGTTGTAGGAACCCCTCTTGAAAGTGTTTGGATGTATATTGTTGGGCCACTGGACCCCAAGATCGCCATGGGCAACAGGTACATCCTGGTCTTGGTGGACCATGCCAGCTGGTATGCGAAGGCTATCCCCCTCAAGACAACGACTACACCAGTGGTGGGCCAGGTATTAATGGGGATAATTTCCCGTGTGGGTTTCCCAGAGAGGAGGTATGTGACTGTGGGACCAATTTCATATCCAGTATATGATATCCCTGTCGGAGGAGTGCGGTGTGACCTACAAGTTCACCACTCCTTACCACCCAGAAGGTAATGGTTTGGTGGAGATATTCAACCAAACATTGTAGGAAATGATCAGGGGTCTAATGGAACCCATGAGGCGTAAGTGGGACATCCTCTTACCATGCCTTCTTTTTGCATACAGGGAGGTACCACAGAAGTCCTCAGGTTTCAGTCCCTTTGAGGTTCTGTATAGGCACCGTGTGAGAGGACCCCTCAGTTTGGTCAAGGAAGGCTGGGAGACAACTCCCAGGAAAACACCCCAGGATGTATTTAGCTACATTCTGCCCTTCAGGAACCAAACTTCCCGGTTCAGGAAACTCACTCAGGTGAACCTGGAAGTAAACCAGGAGTAGATGAAACGCTGGTACAACCAGGATGCCACTCTGGTAGAGTTTTAACATGTCCAGAAAGTGTGGGTCATGCCCCAGTTGATCCTTATTCCTTGCAGGACAAGTGGACTGGGCCTTGTGAGGTGGTAGAGCGCCAACGTAATGTCACCTACCTGGTGAATTTGCAGACTCCCAGGAACCCTCTGAGGGTCCTACATGTGAACTGCCTCAAACCTCACTTTGAGAGGTCCGAAGTGAGCATGCTCTTGGTGACAGATGATTGGGTGGAAGAGGAGAGTGAACCCCTCCCTGACCTCCTGTCTGTCAAGGAACACGATGGGTCAGTGGATGGTGTGATCCTCTCCCCTACACTGACCACAGAGCAGCAGAGTGACTATCACCAATTGTTGGGGAAATTTGCTACACTGTTCTTCCTGATCCCAGGTGTTACTCACTGGTGTACCCATGACATGGACAATGGTGACAGCCCTCCTGTGTAACAAAAGATTTACAGGTTGACTGACCAGGTCCGAACCAGCATCAAAGAGGAGGTCTCCAAGATGTTGGTGTTAGGGGTGATCAAGCCCTCCAACAGTTCTTGGGCCAGCCCAGTGGTCTTGGTCCCAAAGGCTGATGCACCCTGTGCCACTCCTGAACTGCGGTTCAGCGTAGACTACTGTGGTCTCAATGCCATCACCAGGAATGAAAAAGAAACACAATTGCTGGATGGAATGCAGAACAAATCAAAACATTCACCCCAGTCAAGAGATCTGGGTTAAATCCAACATTCTTTTGCTCACCATGCCACCCCAGTTTAGACCTGGTACCCCATCCTCAAAGCAAATGACTTCATTGATCAGTTGGGAGCTGCCAAGTTTAACAGCACATTTAATTTGATGTCTGGGTACTGGCAGATTTCCTTAACTGTGGGGGCCAAAACAAGGTCAGCATTTTCAACCCCAAAGAGGGGGAGTACCAGTTTCGAGTGATGCCCTTTGGGCTGAAGAATGCCCCTGCCACCTTTCGGAGGTTGGTCAACTAGGTGTTGGCTGAGCTGGAGGATTTCAGTGCTGTGCTGCCTACCTGAGTGACATTGCAGTGCTCAGTTCCAGCTGGGAAGGACACTTGCAGCACCTTTGGGAAGTTGTGGTAAATAAATGAATAATACCCTATTTTTGAATGTATAAATGAATAACAGATAGCTCAATAAATAAGAGTCAAGATTCGAGGTAGTAGGAGTTTCTTGCAGGTTTAATACAGCATAAGGACAGGAACAGGACAACCTGCACAGGAATAGAATGAAAGGGTTGGACTAGCGTGGCCCGGCAGCTGCCGGGGCTGGATCTAGGATGAGTGCGTGCTGATCTTTAATAACAATACATGAGCATATATACATAACGCAAATACATAGCATTACATTGCAGTAGGCGTAACAGTGGGTGGAGCAATAGGTGTGACGCGTAGCAGTCGCGAAAGATAAGGGTGAAAGTGGGTGTAACAGGGCGTATACATAGACATGTGATGCAAACGTAACAGAATATGTCATGAATAGGGCGGAAACATTGGAGGGGGCTACCTAAGGAGCCGGGACCTCTAACCTGGTGGTGCGCGCAAAGTGGCAATGACGTGTTACTAGGAGAAGCTGGGGGCTATGAACTCTGTGCTAGGAGCAGAGACTAAAGTCTGGAGAGTCAGAGTGACATGTACCTAAACAGTATCTAGTATCTGATGTTTAGAGAACATGTTGATATAAACTAGAAGTCAGGAGGGGAAAGGCTAACAGACACTAAGACTGGACCATGCATTATTCTACATGTAGTGCGTGATGAAGAATATTAAATGACCATTAAATGCAGTATTTCTCTTACATGGAGACGTGAAGGCTAGACAATGACGGAAACTATTGATGCGGTTCAGTAGCTTAGGAATGCAGAGAAGGAGGACTGAACTGATAACCGGAATCATAACATACTCTTGGCAGACTCAGAGGCAGAGCCAGGCTGAACCGGGCACTGCAAGGCAGGAAGTAAGTGAAGGGTCGAGGATACAGGTGGGGGCTGGATGGCTCCTCAGCGAGGGTTCAGGAGACAGGAGCTGAATCTGATGTCCGGGCCCTTTTGAGGCCTAGAAATGGGGACTTTATAATGAAATAACGTGCACACTGGGAAACGTGGCAACGTAGCTTTACATAGGCCTGATATTCGTAGTATTCACGAGGACTGGAAACTGGCATACTAGAGGTGGACACAACTATAATTGCGTCTTTAATCAAACATAGGGAATACATATGCATATTAATCATGCACACATAACATATGATGGAGGAGGCGTAGGGACACAGAACATGGCAGAATTTACTTTTCCACATTCCCTCCTTGTCACTACGTTTCCATCAGGAAACATCAATATTCATGATACCATCTATCATTTCATACAGTATCATTTGCTCGTCTCGAATTATCCTGGAACGGGATTTAGAACGGGGCTTGGGACTAGGAATACAAGAGGTAGCACAAATGCCGCAAATCGCAGGGCCACATTGCATACAGAGGCAGCAGCTGAATATGATCGCTACTGCAATACCTAGAAAGGACAATATTTTCCATCCCCATGCGGAAATTATATTCCAGAACCAACCGGACCATGTCCAGGTGCCTGGATCCTGGTGTAACAGATGGGCAATTTTATGAAGTCTGGTTATAGCTGAATAAACAGACGGTGCGTTATTTGGAATGAAAATGCAGCAACTAGATCCAATGACTCTACAGGCCCCGCCCCTATCGGCCAGTATGACGTCAAGGACGAGACGATTTTGCAAAACGACAAATCTCATAGCAGATTGCTCTTCGGTTAAGTTACCTAGAGCAGAGGCAGTCTCATTTACTACAGCTTCAAGGGTTCTTGTTAAACTACGGATCAGTTTACTATTATGGATAGGTCCTATAAAGAAGAAGAAACCTCTATTGAAATCTGTATACTGTTCTAGAGCAGTTTCAGTATAATCGACAATTGGGGACTCCCTTCTATGTCTAATGTGTACTAGATGTGTGTTTCTGTGATAATCAGATGGGGCTAGAAAAACAGGTGGCAGTAGGAAGGCAATGTAACAGGTTCCCTCCCAGTCGAGGGGCAGACGGACATATGCAGTTTGACCACAAATAAAATAGGAATGACGTGAAGCTTTGAAAATAGATTTCCCACTGTCACTATACTTGACAATAGTAGTACAATCACTATGTCCTACATGTACAGAACCATAATTTCGGACACATAATTCACCTTTGACTGGTAATACTGAAATAGCAGGCAAGTCTGGAGTGGTATCAGACTGAACATTCAGGACCATGAAATTCGACGAATAGTTACCTAAATTATACACTTCATTTTCTAGATCTAAACCTGTTCTGTGGGGGAGACCTTGCTTGTCTGGGAAACATGTACTGTTAAGAAAAGACATATCTGTTGAGGATGACGTTAACGTGGACCATGCTCCACACGAACCATTATGTGAAAAAGGATAAGGAAAGAGTGGCAGAACTCCCTTCGACGTCTGGAAAGGGGGGAGTCGACCACACACCCAACAATTAGTGGCATTGCTGGTCTGGTGTGAGTAATGTAACATGCGGATAAAGGAATTATTTCGCATAGCAAGGCGGTAAGAGAGTTCATGAGGAGGTAGGTCACTAAACATGTGCTCTACAGTAGCATTAGAAGACGTATTTACATGAGGAACTGGGAGATACAGGTAGAATGCATAACTGGTGCAGGAAATCATAATGCTGAGAAATAATATGAAACTTAGAAAAACGATACATCGGATTGAGTTTTGACTGACTCTCTCACTATGGGGGTCTATTTTATACATGTCAGAAACAGTCTAACCGTTTCACCTAGGGGAGGACTTAGACAATCAAACTGACTGACTTATTTTACTAGACCGGAGTTTCGACTTATACTCCTGTTGCGGAGTTTTCTCTAACAGGGGGGGTGTAGTAACATTGTCTTTTGCGGGACAGTCCTTGAGAACAATACTTTGGCAATCCTTCAAATCCTGGGAAATGTTCTTTAAGACGGGTTTCAGTCCATAAAACTTTTTTATATGAGAAAGGTGCACCCAGCCTTTGCGACCTTCCAACTTCACGGCTGTACGGGTGGTGAGGAGGACTTGTCGGGGCTCCTTCCAGCGAGGCTCCAGCGGACTTGATCTGTCAAAATTCCTCACCATCACCATGGATCCTGGAACGATTTCATGCGGTGCCACCTCGGTATTGTCTGGAAATGCGGCGGCAACCTGTGAACGACATGAGTTGAGGGCAGACATCAAGGAAGCTAAGTAATCTGTCAGCATATTACTTGAAACATCGGTAATACTTCGGGGTCTAGGAGTACCCCACATATTTGGGGGGCGGCCGAAAACGACCTCGTACGGGGACAGACCTGATCTGGAATGTGCGACCATGCGCATATAAAACAAAGCAACTGGCAGAGCTACTAGCCAGTCCACACCTTTTTCTTTGCATACTTTGGCGATGCGGATTTTCAGAGTCTGATTATGTCTCTCTACGAGACCGGCTGCTTCAGGATGGCGTACACAATGGAACTTCCACTGGTACCCTAACAACAGGGAAACGTGCTTCATCAACTCAGATGAGAATGGCTGGCCGTTATCAGAATATACGACTCTAGGGAGTCCATAACGAGGGAAGAACTCACGAACCAACTGCTTGGCAGTGGTCGCGGCTGTGTAATCTGGGACTGGATATGCTTCTGTCCACCTGGACAAAGCGCATACAACTACAAGGACATACTTGAAACCTCGACATCGCTCCATCTGAATATAATCCATCTGGAGGACTTCAAAAGGGTGGTCAGGAGGCTGGAATCCACCTTGTTCCACCGGGACACTTTTACCTGGATTAAACTGACAACATATCATACAGGTACGGACTTTCTGCTTGGCTGCAGCTCGTAAATGCTTGTTGAACCAAATGTTCTGGATACTGTCTAACATTGCTTTTTCTCCTAAATGTGCTGGACTATGTGCGGTATTAATAATGACTTGAACCATAGAGTCGGGGAGAAACCATGTGGCTCTACCCTTCGTTAACCATCCTTGATCTGTCTGGACCCCTCCTTGTTCGGACCATTTCTTAATTTCTTCAGGAGTAGCATGTAACTGTATGTCTATGATGTCTTGTGTAGGGTCCTTAACTGTCATACATGTAGTCGGATCTGGAGTATGTGTCTGTGTCGGATTAACTTGAATGTCTGGAGTCTGTGCTGTAAGCTTGGCTGTGCGATCTGCTAGATCATTACCTTGGGAAATAATGTCAGTAACTTTCGTATGTGCTTTGCATTTCATGATAGCAATGGATGTCGGTAAATGTATGGCATCTAACAGAGCTTGAATAAGGAGACCATGTTGAATCTTGGTTCCATGAGAAGTCATGAAACCCCTCTCCTGCCAGAGTACTCCGAAGTCGTGGACGACTCCAAATGCGTAGCGTGAATCTGTGTAAACATTAACTTTCTGGTTCTCGGCGTATATGCAGGCTTGTGTCAGAGCAACTAGCTCTGCTGCTTGAGCGGACAGAGTGTCAATGCGGTATGTCTCTATAACTTCAGTGTCAGTAGTCACTGCATACGCGGCGACTAGTTCTCCTGTACTAGTTCTCATGCATGAACCATCCACATAAAGTGTCAGGTCGGGATCTGGTAATGGAATATCTGTCAGATCTTGTCTTGGCTTTGTCGTAATGTTAACTACTTCCACGCAATCATGTGTGGTAAGATTCGAATTAACTGATGGTAACAGTGTAGCAGGATTAAGGACGTTGCAGCGTCTGATTTCTATGTGTGGCTGAAACAGTGTAAATTCATAACCTGTTAAACGTGCAATTGTCAAGTGCTGAGTTTGTGTTCGGTTTAAAAGAACTTCCACGGAGTGTGGAACTTGTACTGTCAAGGAATGTCCTAAGACTATGGAATCACTTTGTCTGATAGCTAGTGCTGTGGCTGCAACTGACTTGAGGCACGCAGGCAGAGCCTGGGCTACAGGATCTAATGTGCTCGAAAAATAAGCACATGGCTTGTATTGTCCTGCTTGATCTTGTGTGAGAACAGATAATGCTGTACCTTCGCGTTCAGTAACGAAAAGTGTAAAAGGCTTACTGTAGTTCGGTGTAGCTAGAACTGGAGCTTGACATAGAGCTTTCTTTAACTCATTGAAACTAAGTGTATGTTCAGATGTCCAAGGGAGAACAGTGGCTGCCTCCTGTGTCGTTAACTGTATCAGTGGTTTGGCTAGAAATGCATACTGAGGAATCCATTGTCTGCAATAAGAAGTAAGGCCAATAAAAGCACGTACCTCCTTCTGGGTCTTGGGCTGAGGAAGACTCGCTATTAACTGGATACGGTCAGGTGTCAACTGCCTACCCCTCTTGGACAGTAAGTGTCCTAAGTATACCACTTGCTGGACACAGAATTGAAGCTTAGAAGGGGACACCTTGTGCCCCATCTCGGCTAGGAAATACAAGACTGTAAGGGATGCTTGCTCGCAAGCACGTTCAGAACGGGCTGTGATCAGTAGATCATCGACATACTGGAGCAGGGCAGTGTCAGTTGGCATGTGAATGTTGTCTAGTTGTCTCTTAAGTGCTTGACTGTAAATACTAGGACTTTCTGTGAAACCTTGAGGAGCTCGTGTGAACATATAGCTTCTTCCGTTTAAACAGAATCCGAAAAGAAACTGGCTGTCTGGATGAATGGGAACACTAAAAAATGCATTCTTAAGGTCGATTACAGTAAAGAACGTGGCTTCGGAGTCAATGGCTGTTAATAGGGAAGAGATATCTGGGACAACTGGGTACTGAGGAATAATACATTTATTAAGTTCTCGTAGGTCAATCACTAATCGATATACCGGGGGTGCATTTGGATCAGTACGTTTCATGACTGGAATGATCGGAGAATTGCATACATTGGAGTCAGTTTCTACAACTACTCCTTGAGCCATGGGCTCGTCAATGATTTTGGATAAGGCTGTTACAGCCTCAGGTGGCAATCTATACTGTCTGATTCGTGGTAAAACCACACCTGGCTTGAGAGTCACACGATGGGGTGTGATTTGCATATAACCTACATCAGTTGGACCTTGTGCCCATAGATGCTGCGGGACATTAGACAATCTCGGATCAAAATCTCGTAATACATAGTGACCCTTAAAGTCACGTAGGAACAATCGTATTCCCTCTGGGGAACAGCATATAACTGCACCTAATTCTTTCAATGTCTTAATGCCTAGTAGATTTTCTGGACATGACTTAGTAAGTAACAGATCAGTAGTGCGGGACAATGGACCTACTTCTAGAGTAACTGGCTTTGAAATCTCATTTACGATAGGTTTTCCTGAAAATCCAAGGGAAACATTTCTTGAGCCTGAGAGCGGAGCCCCTGGAACTTCGGCGTGACTAATTGTGGTCCTACTTGCCCCTGTATCAATCAAAAACTTTCTGTCTTTCCCTAATACTTGACTATGAACATAGGGACCTTCTTGATCTACAGGTATCTCGATGAGAGGCAAGCCTACCTCCCTCTCTAGGCTGTTTCATGAATACTGCTGGTACTCTGGATACTCAGACTGTGCATACTGGTACATCTGCTGTGTGACATGCTGTGTTGCAGCAATAGGCTGCGGTGCTGTAACTGTCTGTTGTGCATTCTGTGGCTGAGGAGTCTGTGAAACTTGTTCTTGTCTAGGTGGACGTGGTCTTTCTTTAGTCTTACCGGTAGCTATGTTGTGTTTCAGAACTGCACACTCGTTTATAAAATGACCTGGCTGTTTACAATAATTGCAGTTCCCTTTAACGGGAGCTGTAGGATGACTGACTTGACTCGGACCCCTCTTCTGACTGTCTTGAGGAACAGATTGCGCAACTAGTACTTTCATTTTCGTGTCTTTCATACGTTTTCTTTCGTGTTCTTGCTCTTCTCTGATTCTGTTCTGGTGGTATTGGAGCATTTGCAACATCTGGGACGGGGTATTAGCTTGCCAGGTACTTTCGACTTTCAGAACTCGATTTTTAATTGGTGGACTTGAATTCTCGACTAATTTAGTAACAAAAAGGTGAGGGTATGACTCACTACTCGTCTTGAGACCACTGTTAATGCTAAAACATTTCTCAAATCTAGAATAAAAATCACTAATATCTTCATCTTGTTTCTGTTTACAGGCTGAGATTGCATCCCAGTCTTCCTTTTTAGTTGTTAATAATCTGGGTAAAACTTGAATCAATAATTCAGGTAATTCTTTACATTTATCTCCGAGACCGGTACCTGGTACTCGTATCTTATCTTCAGCTTCTAGGACTGCCCAATCGATCTTTTTCTCTCCCACCTCCCAGTCTTTTTCCTTGAGCTTTTCATACACCCCTGCGGGCAGCAGAACTTTTAACATTTTAATTATATCTGGATACGTGTATTCTCCCATACGGAGCATGTCTTTTAATTCTCTATGGAACCCTGCTGGATCTTTGTCATGACAGGGAATTAATTTCTTCATCTCTAGAAGTTCCATCTTTGTGATCGGAGTGTATACAAACACTCGCTGCATTTCGCCACCCGTTCCTCTAACTGGGTGGACTTCTCGTAACGGATTCTGTCTGTCTATGTAAAATGGTTTACTTTCTGGGGGTGAGACATGAACAAAATGCGGGTTCAGAAATGTTCTATATTTGTGGCGCTGTTCTAGAATGACACTAATTAAATCGGTACCTAGACCTCTCCATCTACACTGGAGTAACTCGTTCAGGATATCATGTAACGGACCTGGATCAGAATGTTGACCCTCATACAGAGTGATGAGGTGCTGAATCATATACATACCCACCAGTCGCTGCTCGGCTGGGGGCAATTTCAGAAACATCTGTGCCACTATTTCGTCTGGAAAAGTGGTAGAATCAGTAATCCATCGGACTGCTGATCGGGCTAGTTCTTGTTCATACATAGTACTTAACTCACTATAACCGATTCGTGATTTCAGAATGTGATCGGTAGCTTGAAATACTTGTTCTAGAGAACCTTGATCTGGTACTGGATGATGGAAAGTAAACTTGGGTTCTAGACGTAAATGGCGATCTGGAAATCTAGGTTTTCCTACATACGCTATTCTGGCGGAATTCTCGTCTTCTATCTCTTCAGTATCAGAGTTACTTTCTTTCTCGTTTACTTGTGCTGCTTTACGTTGTTCGTGTATCTTTATTATTTCTTTACGGATTTTCTTGTACATACTCTCCATAGCACCGATAGTCTTATGCTTACCCTCGGCTATACTATTACTCCACTTCATCAGGGCTTTCATTTCGGCCTGATTTTTGGACGGGTAATCTTGTTCTCTTATTAGACAATTAATCAGAAACTTTAATATCATGAGCTGGGTCTCAGCTTTCCTGTGGGACATGACATCACTAATACTTTCTGGATCTTCCCCTGTACGGATGAAACGATATATTCTGTCTAGATCTTCCTTCATATCTGGTAGGGTGACTAGATACTCGGCCACATTTCTTACGCGTAATGAATATAAAACCATATCATCTTCGCCTGGGACTGGGTCATAACAGCATTCGGCGAGGGATTTTCTTATTTCTGCAACAGACAGTCTGGGCGTACGTTGTGACGCTTGCATATGTAATGCGGCTGCATCTAAACGCTTATGTGGCGGCGGGGTTCGAGGAGGACCTCCTCCTGCGGCCCCTAGACTAGAATCATCAACTGATGCTTTTCGTCCTGGCAGGGTGGGAAATTGGAATGCGGGCTGGACTTGTATGGCGGGCTGGACCGGGGGGACCGTAGCAGGTGCTGCAAAGGGTGCCTCGGTTTTTGGAGGAACGGGGAGTGCCTGATTTACAGGGACTGGTGGAACGGGAACAGGATTTGCATATTCCGGGACTGTGTCGTCCAAATAGGACGAGATGAAAATATCAGCTGCGGTCGGTTTGTGACATAACTTGATCGGAACTAGTGATGGCGGAAAGTTGCTGGATGCCTCCGGGGTCGCTTTTGGCAGGCCCTCGGCAAGAAGAGGGTACATACCCTTAATGAGGGCATTCCTCTGTCTGTCTGATTGTTCAGTTCTAACTCGTTCACCTATCTCGATTAATTCTTTTTCTTGTGCTCGTTCTGAAGATTCTCTACTTACTTCTGACTTTCTGATTTCTTTTTCGGTTCTTTTATGAGCTTCTTTACGCCATAGCTCGATGGCATCTTTCTGTGATTGTCTGGCTTTCTTTTTCCATAATGCCTCTTCTACTCTCATGATGCACTCGGCATCCCACGTACCTGATACGGGCCATCTATACTTTTCTTCTAGCTCCTTGGTATACTCTACCCATAAATCTAGATATAATATGGCGCTTATGCCATGCTTCTGATACATAAAGTGACCTGGACTGTCCCTAGGCGGGACAGGAACTGCTTCCTCTAACAAACCCTTTCTAGTTTTTAACTGACGTAATTTTGAAAACAGCGGCATGACTGAACTATAATCTGGACACAATACAATACACAATAAACACGAAAATCACTTCTCACTCATACCACAACATCAAGATACATGAAGAACATTATGAATAACAGTTCGAACAGAATACCACCTGGAATACTGGCTACAGGAAAACAGAATGCATGAATTTTTCTCGAGAACTGAACTGACTAGAACAGAAACTAGATGCACTGCTGAAACAGTACGAAACTTACCGGTCTCATAAAGAGACACGTCAGGACCCGTATCCACCGAAGTGGACACTTCGTTTGTGTGTCTGGGTACCACCAACCCACGGACCAGAGTCAATTAGATTGACCCTGTCTAGATACTACCCCAGTAATGGTACTCACCGGGCAGCAAGAACGGAAGGCCTCAGACTGGACTGGACTGCTTCGACGACGACGGACTTCGGACTTCAGTTACGGGTGGACCTCCGGATACCTCGGACCTTGGACTCTTGGCTTGGGCTCTGGTCGGGACTCGCCGCGTTCCTCCACCGCCTCGTCTGGATGCTGGACCGCCTCCTCCGTTTCCTCCGTGGGCCTGAGGGATACTTGAAGCAGAAATATCTGCATGTGCACGGTATGGTTCCGTCACGGCTGCAGAGGGTCAGGGGGCCGGCGTGGCTTCACCGGCGCGTGGGGAAAGGGCAAGTCCCTATTCGGGCGCCATTATGTGGTAAATAAATAAATAATACCCTATTTTTGAATGTATAAATGAATAACAGATAGCTCAATAAATAAGAGTCAAGATTCGAGGTAGTAGGAGTTTCTTGCAGGTTTAATACAGCATAAGGACAGGAACAGGACAACCTGCACAGGAATAGAATGACAGGGTTGGACTAGCGTGGCCCGGCAGCTGCCGGGGCTGGATCTAGGATGAGTGCGTGCTGATCTTTAATAACAATACATGAGCATATATACATAACGCAAATACATAGCATTACATTGCAGTAGGCGTAACAGTGGGTGGAGCAATAGGTGTGACGCGTAGCAGTCGCGAAAGATAAGGGTGAAAGTGGGTGTAACAGGGCGTATACATAGACATGTGATGCAAACGTAACAGAATATGTCATGAATAGGGCGGAAACATTGGAGGGGGCTACCTAAGGAGCCGGGACCTCTAACCTGGTGGTGCGCGCAAACTGGCAATGACGTGTTACTAGGAGAAGCTGGGGGCTATGAACTCTGTGCTAGGAGCAGAGACTAAAGTCTGGAGAGTCAGAGTGACATGTACCTAAACAGTATCTAGTATCTGATGTTTAGAGAACATGTTGATATAAACTAGAAGTCAGGAGGGGAAAGGCTAACAGACACTAAGACTGGACCATGCATTATTCTACATGTAGTGCGTGATGAAGAATATTAAATGACCATTAAATGCAGTATTTCTCTTACATGGAGACGTGAAGGCTAGACAATGACGGAAACTATTGATGCGGTTCAGTAGCTTAGGAATGCAGAGAAGGAGGACTGAACTGATAACCGGAATCATAACATACTCTTGGCAGACTCAGAGGCAGAGCCAGGCTGAACCGGGCACTGCAAGGCAGGAAGTAAGTGAAGGGTCGAGGATACAGGTGGGGGCTGGATGGCTCCTCAGCGAGGGTTCAGGAGACAGGAGCTGAATCTGATGTCCGGGCCCTTTTGAGGCCTAGAAATGGGGACTTTATAATGAAATAACGTGCACACTGGGAAACGTGGCAACGTAGCTTTACATAGGCCTGATATTCGTAGTATTCACGAGGACTGGAAACTGGCATACTAGAGGTGGACACAACTATAATTGCGTCTTTAATCAAACATAGGGAATACATATGCATATTAATCATGCACACATAACATATGATGGAGGAGGCGTAGGGACACAGAACATGGCAGAATTTACTTTTCCACAAAGTGTTGAAGGCTCTGCAGTGGGCAGGCCTCACAGTCAATGCCATCAAGTGCCAGATCAGGCAGAGGTCTGTGGTGTACTTAGGGCACCAGGTGGGAAGCAGTCAGGAGGTGCCCCTACAGCCTAAGAATAACACCATTCTGGCTTGGGAGCCCCCCAAGGCCAGACAGAGGTGGGAGTCTTTTTAGGTCTCATCAGCTACTATAGGAGATGTGCCTCATGGGAACATCCACCCCAAACTGCAAAGCCGGGTCTTCCCTGGACCAGAATCAAGCATCCAAGGACTGGTTTGGGGGTAACGCCCCTCATCAGCCAGACTAGGTTCAATACAGTGGCAAAGTGAGCTAGGGACCTACATTGTGGCATATCCTGTCAACTTAGAGTGAATAAGGCAAACACAAGGAGATGCTGGATGGACACTGACACCTTTCAGACACTCATCCCCAGTCACTATTAGGTCTGGTTTGAATCCATCATTGTTCTCTAGCTCACTTTGTGACTCCAGTTCAGACCCAGCCATATGCAAATAGGTTCTGACTCTGTTCCTCATGGGTAGAGTCCAGCCCGAACCGCCAAGGCAGGTCTTCCCTGGACTGGAAACAAGCATCCTTGGACCTGTTTCAGGGTAAAAACCCTCATCAGCCAGGCTATCTTGAATCCAATGGCAAAGTGAGCAGGAGTCCATGTCTGGACATACCCTGCCAACATAGGGCAAACACAAGGAGATGATGGACGGAGTGTAGTCACTATTAGATTTGGGTGGAATATATAGATATTAACTGAAAAAAACAAAGGTTACCGGAACGTTATAGTTAGGAAATGGAATTTAAAAAAACCTTAGATATTCACTAAAGTTTGGCTTAGATTTCACTAGTATAAAACTAGTGAAATTCAGCAGCTATAGTATCCTGAGATAAGTGTAAATTACAACTGCAGTGCACTACTTATGACCTCACATATTACATCACTCATGACGTGGTCAGTGACATCACTGATGAAATCACTGACAAACTCACTGGTACCTTCACACAGACGATAGCAATGGGGCTGTTTCAAAATTGGTACACTCCCAAAATGAGCGCAATAAAGTGTGAGGTTTCTACAATTGAACTTTATCAGCCTCTCTGCAGCAGTAGCCATAGAAAGACTGAAGACCAGGGCTGACTTAGAAACATCTTAATCCTTCAAGTCGGAACCTGAGGTAGGACCAGAGACCTCAACCATCAACTACAAGGTGATGTTCTGAAAGGAATAAATATATGACCCCTGCTAACAAAATCTTCTAAATATTTCTAAAGTCTGTTCTGTCACCAACCTCCTTGCTTCATTGTCTACTTTTCAATTGCTTGAGAAAGCTCATTTCATCCTCCATCTTGTGCCATGTCAAACAAGGGCATCTAAAATTAGTACCACTGGTCTCAGTACTTAAAATCAAACACAAACAGTAATTCTACCTTGTTCTACATGCACACTACATATGCACTAGACACACATACAGAATGCCAGTGCAAAGTTCTGTGTATTTACATAAAACCTGAACTTTATGCAAAAGGCCTAGTTATAAGAGCAGTCTGGAAACATGGTATGCTGCCACCACAATTTTACGTTCTGCACTCAAGGCAGTACGTAAAATTATGAGACTATGCTCGGTGCACAAATCCAGGGACCATTCTAGGTCAGAGGAGTAGTCCTGCATCTTGCATAGTCATGAAGAGGCTTAGGCTTCTCTGCACACAGTAGATGACCTCAATGGCTGGGCCAAAATACAAGTCAGAATACATGATTCACCTGCAGTTGGGTGTTCAGGCTCCTGTGTTTTTCACGAGAGTAATGTTAACCTTCATTGTCATTTCCACTCACAATTCACTGTTTTAATCAATGCTGTGAGATGATGTGTCATTATGCGAACATTACTAACCTTCTTCTGGCTTCTAATTCTGGGTTCTGGCTTGAAGTGGAAACATGTTTTTTTTGGAACTCTACTTGTTTTGCCTTTCTTTGTAATGTAAACATTGTCTAAGTAATGTGAAAGAACTGTACACTAGACTCTTCCTAACATATCAGTTTAAATCCATCCCTTTCAAATACTGCCTTCTGTAGTTGGTCCCACAAACAGTTCTTGTACAATACTTTTAGTTTTTAGTGCTGCTATTATAAAACAAATCTTTATGAATCTTAGTGCTTCTCCCGGTAGCTAGGTGTGTTTATTTTTGAAATAACACGAACACGCATTGGAAATACTAACAGAGCTAGCTTTGGCCACCAGACTTTTGGCCTTGTCAGTACATGTTTGTTATGATTTTAGTATAACTTTATTGGTGTGGCAGCTATTGGGTCCTCACTAATATAAAGAAATAAAACTAAATAGACTAAAATTGTCTAAAAAATACATGGTGTCATAGACATCCCTGGCACTCACATGAATTATTCTATGAGTGGCTGTGTTCTAGATGAAAGAGCAGAATGCTGTCACTTGCGGTGAAGTTATTCTATCGTTGAAAGGGGTCCAGCCATTGCCCATGCTGTGCGCAATATTGGGCAAAAGAAATATATGAGCCATACAACAATTGACCAATGGCTAAAGAGTGCTGGTGCTATAAGAAAGAATAATATATGAATATATAGAGAATGTTGGGCGGAGCTAGCAGCCGCGGAAGATGGCCGCATAGTCCCTGAGCTCCGTCGGCACCGTTTTTCTATCCTCAAATATCCTGCATCAACCTGCACTTTGTAACTTCCCCTACACCCCTGCTCATTGCGGGTTGTGCGGTGACCTGGCGGACCCGTCCTGGTGAAGCTCCACACTGCTCCGACGACGTTGGCTGGCCGGCTCTCTGAGGCGTTGTGAGGGCCAGAGATCCACGGACTCGGGTAACAACGAGGCCGCGATACGTGACGCGACGTGCGGCAGCGCACGGGCAGACGCCCCGGGGGGGCGGTCGGACCTCCTGCTAAGGTCGGCGCCAGGACGGGAGAGACACATTGGGGTCTATGGCTGCCTGTGACTGCACCACGGATCTGCTCCTCGAGACAACGGACGGTGAGACTGTGTGGAGAGAGTGGGGAGCGCGCGAGAATTCCATTGGCCTTAGGGGTCCGGGGACACGCAGATCGGCGCGGACAAGGTGTGCACACCGCTGGACAGAGGGTGTGCGGTGCTGTTGAACTTGCGTCCCCCCCCCTTCCTACCTCTGCTGTGGGACGTTGGCTTAGCGCCCGGCTCGGGGACTGTCGGTCTCCTGAGGCCGGCACACAGAGACACCCGGGACTGCGCGGCTCCCCCTGCCCTCCAGCTTCTCACTCAACTTGGGTGTGCGTTCCAGGACACTTCACACGTGGCCCGGGCCTTGCCGAGTAGCTGCTGACAATCGCGGTTCCAGGCGGGGACAGGCCTGCAGCTCCCCCGGCTAGGCTGAGACCCTTACCTGGTGGCGGACATTCTTTTGCGTGTGCCAGGCGTGCCGCATTGGAGGTCGGAAGGCTGCTCCAGCAGGGGGTTGTTTACAGGCTGGTCTTCCTCCACGCAGAGGCGCGGGCATTACAGGACGCAGGGCGGCATGGGGAAGGGAGACAGGACACAGAGCAAGCTCCCTTTTTCACAGCGACGAGTGCAGGTGCTGAGTCCCCAGATCCACCAGGAGGAGGTGCAGACAGCAGGGGAGCAGCCGGAGGAAAACTCGGACATAAAGTCCATGCTTAGATCCATGGAACTAAACATCCAAACAAATATCACGGCGCTGGGGACAAAGATGGACGCCATGTCCTACAGAATGGACCGCATGGCGGAACGGCTTGACAAGCACACGGAGAGACACGACATGGCGGAACGGCGCATAACGGAGGTGGAGGAGGCTCAGACGGACTTGGACACAGCGAGACGCCGGGCAGAGACGCTGATCAAGACTCTGCAGGACAAAACAGAGGATTTAGAAGCAAGGTCACGTCGCTGTAACCTCCGCATACTTGGTCTGCCGGAGACCACTCAGACCGGTAGAATGGAGCTATTTGTGGAAACCCTGCTCACCAAGCTACTGGGAGAAGGAGTGTTCTCTGCAATGTTCGTGGTCGAACGCGCACATCGGTCGTTGGGCCCGAGGCCTAATCCGGGTCTCCCTCCACGGCCGATAATCGCGAAGTTGCTGAATTACAGGGACAGGGACACGGCGCTTCGGCTGGCGCGGGCCAAAGGCGATCTGCACTTCGAGGGATCAGTGATCTCCATTTTCCCGGATTTCACGGCTCGGGTACAGGAGGCGCGCAAACACTTTGCGCCGCACAAGAAACGTCTCAGAGACATGGGGCTCGATTACGCGATGCTGTACCCGGCCAAGCTTCGTGTCAACAGAAAGGGCCACTCTCATATCTTCACGGACCCTGCGGAGCTGCAAAAAGCCATGAAGAAGTGGGCCCGAGACAGGCCGGAAGAGCAGGCAGAAAGCCAAGAGGAAGCAGATCAGCAACGTATGGACGACCAGGAGTGACTCTGCGAAGTGTGCCATGTGGTACGGTGATCGCCCACTCTTCCTACGGTGGTCGTGGGTGACTCGAGAGACCTAGATCTGGAACCGTCCTGCACAGACGTGATGTTACAGATAAGAGGGGTTGGGGCTATGGCACTGTTATTTTCCATTTGTTGCATTGGCCCACACCCACAGTGCCTGCTACGTTCCGCTGAACTGTTGATGTTGGGTGGGCTGTGATGGCTGCATTTGGAGTGGGGAGGGGGAGATTTTCTGGCATTGCTGGGGGAAAATGAAGATACTGTTGCTCAGGTTGATGTGACGACGCATTACTGGTGGTGCGCGACGGGGGGTGGGGGCACTGGGCACCAGAGTTGTGAATTGTTGGTTGGGACTGAGTTGGCTGGCTACCTTCGCCCACGCGCTGTTGGCTAATGGGGCAATTGACCTGGTGGTCGGGGAGGGGCGGGTGGGATGGGGACCTGCGTGGCCGAGTTGGGGTGGGTCAGCTGTGGGAGGGGGGCGGAATGTTGGGGTTTGTTTTTGAATCCGGGCTGTTTTTCTGGATAAGTGAAATTGTGCTTGGCCGAGCTTTGCTGAAACTTTCCACTGTTTATGCTGCTGTTGCTCCCTCTCAGATTCGCTTCATTGAGTATGCTACTGGGGTTTACATGTGTCTATCGCCCGATTGTACCACAATCTATCATGGTGGATAGGAATGATACTGGGGAGCCCACATCTTTGAGGGGGCCGGAACCTGCTCGCTTGAGAGTCCTAACTTGGAATGTGAGGGGCTTAAATGACTTCAGAAAGCTACGCAAAGTCCTCAGCTATTTGCGCAGACATCACATAGATCTCGCCCTCTTACAGGAAACACACTTGCCCCTGACCAGTAAAATGCTCACTTACAAGGGTCTGGCAAATTGTAGTGTAGCTTCGGGCTTCACAACACACTCACGGGGGACTCTCACTTGGGCGAACCCTGGCTCCAAACTCGAGTTAACGCCCTTGGAATCAGACACTGAGGGTAGGTATGTACTCTGCAGGTGCAAGGGCAGGGGTCTGGACTGCATGGTGGTGAATGTATATGGCCCTAACTTTGACTCCCCGGAGTTCTACTCAACACTGGCTCAGAAATGCAGGTTGTATGAATGTTCTGGAATGCTCTGGGGTGGGGATTTCAATCTGGTGCTTGACCCGCTGCTGGACAGATCAACGGGACCTCACAGGAGCCTGTCGGCAGCCGCCACGGTGCTACAGACTGCAATGGTGCGCCTGGATTTACTGGATGTTTGGCGCAGTAGACACCATGCCAGAGGGGGATACACGCACTATTCCGCCTATCATGACATTCACACGAGAATAGATTATTGGCTTGCGACACCACTTTTAGCTAATAGGGTGAGGGATTGTCAGATTCTTCCGCGCACGCTGTCAGATCATTCTCCTCTTCTCCTGATCATTGAACTTCCGTCGCCTAGACTCCCCCCCTTCACGTGGCGCTTCCCCCCATATTCCTTACTAGATGAGGTGTTCAGGGGTGAGCTCGCGGATGAGATCCAAACCTTCTTTGACGTTAATGTGGGCTCTGTGGATAACTTCCAGACGTTATGGGAGACATTTAAGGTGTATGTGCGCGGTGTGGCGATGGCCAAACATTCCAGCGTCCTTAAATCCATCAGGCAGAGGCTAGAGCACCTAGAATCCCGGCTGGCCGACCTTGAACAGCAACAGCTCGCTGACCCTACTGGGGAAGCACTGGATCAGATTAAACTGCTGGTGTCGGAATATAATGAGGAAGCCGACAGGGAAGTTAAACACATGGGTAAATACGCTACTGCCCGCACTTATGGCGAGGGCGAGAGACCTAGCTCCCTGCTGGCCAACCTGGTCCGCACCGAAAGACGTCAGCTTGTAGTTGGCGAATTAGTGTCGGGCACGGGAGAGTTACTTACTGACGAGGAGCGAATACTTGACGAGTTCAGACAATACTACGCCTCTCTTTATGAGTCTAAATCTACCGGTATGGAGGGGGCGATAGACGACTACTTAGGTTTCATCAAAATGCCACAACTGTTGAACGCTCAGAGAGAATTTCTAATGATGCCTATTCAGAGGGAAGAAATAGTGGAGGCTCTGGACGGCATGAGATCTGGCAGTGCCCCGGGGGCTGACGGGTTGACGGTTGGCTTCTACAAGGCCTTCAAAGACCAACTGATACCCTACCTCTCGACACTGTTCGACGACATATGCCTGGAAGGTAGCATGGCCCCATCCATGCGGGAGGCACTTATTATTACTCTTCTAAAACCAGGGAAACCTTCGAATGAACGGGGTTCGTATCGGCCACTCTCTTTGATCAATGTCGATGCTAAACTGTATGCCAAGGTCTTGGCGACGCGCCTCGCTCTCTTGGCCCCGGAACTGGTTGCTCCGGAACAGGCCGGCTTCATCCCCACTAGGAACCTCACATATAACATACGTACGGTGCTGGGAACGATGCAGCACGTGAAGCCAGAGTGTAAGGCGTTGGCAGTGTTCTTGGACATGGAAAAGGCGTTCGACTCCGTCGAATGGCCGTTCATGTCGAGAGTGTTGCGGAAACTGGGCTTGGGTGAACCCTTCCTCCAAATGATAGGAGCATTGTACTATGAACCAGAAGCCAGGGTCCGACTAGGTAACAGGGTGTCAGATGCGTTTGCAATCCGTAGGGGCACCAGACAAGGCTGCCCTCTCTCTCCATTGCTATATGCACTTGTCGCGGAACCCCTGGCATGTGCTCTGCGAGAATACCATAGTCACGAGGGAATCAGCTTCCCAACCTACAAGATCTGCATATCCACGTACGCAGACGACACCCTTTTATATGTCAGAGACCCGGAGCGCAACTTATCCCCTGTCCTGCGTGAAGTAGTGCAGTTTGGAGCGTTATCTGGACTGAGGGTAAACTGGAATAAATCTGTTGCGTTTCCACTGACCCCGGTGACAAGCAAGTTCGGGATGGATTATCCACTGCAGTGGTCGGATGACCCGGTCCGCTACCTGGGTATACAATTGCACCCTGACCCTGATATCCTGGTGAGGGAAAATTATGGGGTGGCATTTTCTAAACTGACTGATGATGTGGACAGATGGTGCAGATTACCGTTATCTCTGTCGGGACGCATTGCCCTGATGAAAATGATTGTCCTCCCACGGTTCCTGTTTCTGTTCAATAACATCCCGGTGACGTTGCCGAAGGTCTTCTTCAAGACTCTGACACAGGCACTCACGCGGCTGGCGTGGGGTGGCAAGCAACCGAGAGTACAGTGGCAAGTCCTAACGCTTCCCTATGAACTAGGGGGTTTAGGGGCTCCTGATCTGGAAAGATACTATAGGGTAGCCCAAGCAACGCATTTGCATACCTGGACGCACGGGGATCGTAATATCCCGCATGTGCTACTGGAGACCCTCTTCACTGCCCCTCTCCCTCCACCTGCTACGGTGTTTGAGCAGGCTTCGCGTCGGGTGGGTAGGTTGGACTCCATTGCCGCGACAAACCATGCGTGGCACTCGCTGGCCCGGGGGCATGGACACGGAATACTGTATTCCCCTCTGGTCCCTATAGAATGGGCGGTTTGGCTCTCACCGCTACGAGAGAAGGGGGTCACGTGCGCTCTTCGACAATTGGGGGTACTCAAAATGGGAGACCTGTTCCGGGACGGGACGGCAGCCACCTGGACGCAATTGGTCCAATCCCGCCCACCGGCCACGCTACTGCAGCGTTTCCTCTTTCACAGGGTACGAGCGGCGTTGCGGACCTTGCTGGGTTTGACCATGCGGGAGCCTCCTGAAACTCCGGAACTAACGTACGTCCTCAAAACCAAGTCCTCAAGCCATCTTATCTCCCGGATGTATAGGGCAGGCCAGATAGGCGGGAAACAGCCTGCCTCCAAAGCCCGTTCGGCATGGCAACGAGATCTGCAGGCGGATATCAGCGATTCAATGTGGGAGTACTGCTGCCGCAACACTAAAAGAGTGTCCCTTAACGCTCGACATAGGCTCATACATTTTAAATTTTTGCAAAGAGTGTATTATACTCCTGAACGCTTACATAGGTATGGCCTCAGACAATCAGCGGAGTGCGAGCGCTGCCACGCTCAGGTGGCGGACTTTATGCATCTGGCGTGGTCCTGCCCGGGCATCAACAAATTCTGGGCTGACATTTTTGGGGAACTAGGTCGAATTTTGGAGACTGAGTTACCAGTTGACCCAGCGTTGGCGTTACTGGGTTATTCCAGACTCCTCCCTCCGGCGGTGCGTCGCCTGGCGGATATGGGACTGATTATGGCCCGGCGTGCGGTGGCGCGGTGCTGGATGCGGGGTCCTCTCCCGACTAAAGGTGGTTGGTCCAGAGACATGTTGTATGGGTGCACCCAGTCGCAGCTCTATAGTGAGCTTCTTCCGCCAATCAGTAGACCAAAACATTTCTGGGACCTGTATCTGACGTATGCTACAAACACGGAAGGGACGGATTCAGTTCAGGAGGAGACTGAAGAGAGGCAGAACGGGGGAGGGAGCACTGAGGTTTGAGGTACACAGTGGTCGGGACAAGTGACTCAGGTGGGCCTGAATGCGTTGATGGGCGAGTCTGCAAGGGCATTGGAGGTCTAGTGGATGCGGGTCACCTTGAGGACAATTGTCTGTGAGCATCTAGTGGGGAGGGCCGATCGAGCATGAGGGGGTCACAATGGAGCGGGGCGGATGGAGAGTGGGTAGCGGACTGGGTGGACAGGTAGAGGTAGAGTTACGGTTAGTGGAGCGAGGCAAAGGCGAGCATAGGGGAAGTTGTGGGGGGGTAGGGGCGGAGTTGGGTGGTAGTTGTAGGAGAGGTTCTAGAACTGGGTTAGTGGGCTGGACAGGCATACCACACACATACAGCTGGCCACATAGTGCCATTGAGTATGCTTCAACAGAGGGAGGTGAGGTCGCTCCAGGGCGACCATGATACCTTTGGGAAATTAGATGGGCGGTGGGGATGAGGACCTGAGGCTACTGGTCCCTGGGAGGCGGCTATTCTGCTTGATTTACTGGTACTACTGTGATGGTATTGGTGTTCCTTTACATTGCTGCCGGCCTCAGGGTTGTAGGCGTAGAGCTGTGTGTATGCACTGACACCGAATAAAAGTTTATAACCCAAAAAAAAAAAAAAATGAATATATAGAGAATGTTAGTAAAATCGAAAGGTTTTCTGGCCTCTTCTGTCAGAAGACAGCCAGCGCACAGTGGTCACAGCCTTGATTATGTCAAGACTAGACTATTGTAATAGTCTATATTTAAACATGCAGGAGCGCGGTATGCAAAAACTACAGATGTTGCAAAATGCAGCAGCCAGATTGCTCACTGGAACCTCAAAATTTTCATCGATTTTGAGTGCAATCAAAAAAATTAATTGGCTGGCCATTAAAAAAACGGGTCCTTTTCAAAACACTCTGTTTAGTTTTCCAAGCTCTTCAAGGCGCAGGCCCAGCCCATCTGTTATGTTATTTGAATTTTTTAAGCGCACAGCTGCCCCAACCAAGGGGCGTCCCGGCGCTATATCTAGAACAAGCAACACAACCAATAACACAGAAAAAGTAGGGAGAGATTAATAGGAGTGGTATGTGCCTAAAAGATCTTTACGCTCGTCAAGAGCGAAATTAGCAGTAGTACCACCTACGTACAAAGTTAGATGGGGAGGCAGAAGTTTTGCAGCCGGTGCAGCTAAGGCTTGGAACGAGCTCCCTTTCTATCTGATACATTTGAATGATCTATTGGCCTTTAGGAAGGCGTTGAAAACCTGGTTGTTTTGAACATCACTCTGGCAGCAACCTACGAAAGGCGGGAGGACTGCAGCAAGCGCCATGACACCTCAGGGTAACAGTGCGCTGTACAAGTTTTCGTAACATAACATAACATAACATAACAAGGTCTTGGCTAATGTCAGACCTAAAAAACATAACCATGCCAAAGCACTTAGCATAGAATCACATATATCCTTTAACAGGTAAGTGGACAGTGATGCAAAACTGTGAGGATACAGAATGGCCATTGTGGTATATTTACAGTAGGGGTCTCTGAAGAGTGTTTATGAGCACCCTACAAGTAGTTCAGGAAGACGCCGAACATTGTATGCCGGATGGCGGACGCTGGACGCCGAGAGTAGTGGGACAAAAGAAGCCCCGGGTTGTCCCCCACTCTCCAGTGTCCAAGCCCAAACTCAAAACCAACCCCAACCCAAGCGCTAGTCCAGATTATTGAATTTGGGCTGCGGGCTCTTCCCGAATGAAGTGCTAGTGCAGTTGCTGACAGTCAGCAACTGCTGAGCGAGCGCTACTGGTGGCCATCAGAGGCGGCCAGTTAGTACCGGGTGCAGCCTACGGCCTGCCTGGCTGGCCCCACTTGCCTCCATGGTCACCTCCCGTGAACGAAATGAATGAGAAGAAGGAGCTTTAGGGACCCACCAGCCTCTGCTCCTCCTGTGTGGTTCGGAGTTCTGGCGCCATCCTAGCCCAGCCATCGGGCTACCGGCTAATTCAGTCTAACTCACAAGGCTCCCAGGGTGCGGAAGAGAGTCACCCATAAAATCGCAGTAGTGCCTTCACTGACCCCAGCAGAAAGCGGGTGTGAGTACAGACACCTATGACTGAGGTAAATGCAACCGCAGTAAATAAGCGCTCTCCAGCAGTAGCTGCAGTGCCTGAGCTGGTTCATGCCCCTCCCAGTGGTGGTGGCCGGAGCAGGTTTGGGTGCATTTAGCCAGTGGGCTTTGTGTGGTCTGGATGCTGGGGGGATGTGTCATAATTGGCCCCCTCTACCCTGATTTGACCTGCTCAGCAACTTCTATGTGGCACTGTCCCTGCACCTACTTGACCCCTCAAAACTCCTCAAAACCTGCTCTTCAAGCAACCCACCCTATGAAAAAAATATCACTCAACTCAATCCTGCTGAACCACCTGAGGGGGCAAGACCCAAAAAACAACAGTCCCCTCCCACCATGCAGGCAGCCACACGGCAACCTGACGGTTTCAATTCAAGGATCAGACTTCCGATATCCCCACAGTTCTCTACACTAACTACAACTTACAACTAATAAATCATAAGTGTAAAGTTACTCAGAGTGAACAAAGAGGTGAACACCTTTCAGTAGTCCACGAGCAGACAAATAAGTATTGCAAACATTTCGAAAAGGTCTCCAGTGATAAAAAAGATAATCAAAGCCAAAAGGGAAAAACTCTCTGGCAATACGTTCATGGAACACTGAAACAGATCCTTTCATACAGCATCCCTCTCATGGTGGTACGCAGGCAAATAATAACTGTGTGACCAAATGCAAATAAAGAAACAAAAGGAAAATAAAACCTCATAACATTAACAACTCAACAAAAAAATTTATGTGTTGAAACCCATAATACTAATAATATTAGTGCAGAAAATAATGCGGACAAGAAACTCCACGCGGGTACCATCATCCTCACAAAACAGCAAAGCGACAAAAATCAAAGATGCTATACCCACAAGAGGGTAGGCATGGACAATGGACGCCTCACATGGAGAGATAACAAGAAGCATTATCACCAGTAGTGACCTTGAAGTCAGTCGAAAGCAGTGTAAACAAGAAAATCAAAAATACTAGTGGAAACACCAGAGATTTCCTGCAACCTACAGCAAGAAAAGGACAAAAGGAAATTGCACCCCAATGGGACAAAGCCAACATTTTTTTTTTTTAAATATATTTTTATTGCAGAGTTATAAACAGCAGGAAAAGTAAACAGCCAGTGCACTTGTGGGCCCCCCCGTCCAATAACAGTTCACGGTTGTACACAGCCATTCAGCCCGCATCCCGGAGGCCGGGCGGCACATCAGTTCGCTCTGGAGGAGCACAGCATAGTGTACGTCCCATTGGGACCCTGGCGGAAGGTCGATTTACGTATCTGCGTTTACCCCCCCACCCACAACAACATTCCCGTCAGCCATCCCCGTGGTATCAACGTAGTTGCCCCCATCGGGCCTGCCCAAGGTTATACGGGCCTTCGTACCAGGCCGTCCCACCCAATCAGGCCGCCCGCCACTCAGGACCCCCTATCCCAGTAGTTCCAGGCCCCCACCAGCAACCCTTCAATGGCTTCCAGCCCCCCCCAAACCCCTCTACAGCTAATCCCCCCAACACCCCCCCCCCCCTGGCAACTGCAAAGGTGTGTGCATCGCTCTACCGAATTGGATGGTTCCACCACATTGCTTAATGACATACTGCTGTGTTCGCCCCGCGGTGTCCAGCGGCTTAGCCCTCGCCGTCCACATCCACAACCAAAGCATCACGCAGAGCCTGTACCACTAACTCCCACGCACGGGCCGCATCCAGAGCCTTCTCATTCCCCAACTTCACTGCTTGCTTCATCCGGAGCACGCTCTCGCAGTCAGACCATCGCAGCAACTCATTCTTCCATCTACGCAGTGAGGGACCCCCCCTAGCCTTCCAGTGCCACGATATTTCCCTTTGAGCCAATATCAGACCCAGATCTATGAATTTACTGGTCACCTTGGTGTGCTTAGTATGCGGGAACCAGAGCAAGAGACACGTCGCCATGTCGAAGTCTACCTCCCTGTCAGTCACTTCATTCAGGAGTTCCCCTACCTCAGCCCAATAAGTTCCCAGTTGCGGACACCCCCAAAACAAGTGGTCCATGTCCGCCCCGAGGGACGAACACCGGGGGCAGCAGGCATCCGGCACCCGAAAGTGCCGCTGTAGTTTCTCTGGAGTTAGATAGGCCCTATGGAGCACATAAAAATGAACCTGCTGAAAGCGCGCGTTCCTGGTGCCCTTCCACGTGCGTCGCAGGATATGGCCCCATGCCGTATCCGGTATGGGCCGGCCAACGCTCCCCTCCCATTTAGCTTTGAGCCCATGGAGTGGTTCCAGCCCGTCGTGCAGCATCCTATTATGGAGGCACGTCACAGCTTTGAACGTACCAGCCGCCATCACCACATATTGGCACGCCATAGTCGTCGCAGGTTCCAGAAGCCCCCCTTTCCAGTGCTTTTGCATGGCAGACACTACAGCCGCGTGTAGCAGGAAGCCCCCTTCAGGCAGTCCGAACTGGTCCCGGAGCACGTCGAACGGTGCCAATGCCCCATCTATATACAAGTCACCCACCACCTGTAACCCCGCGGCCTCCCATTCCATCAACGGGGACCAATCCCCTCCGTGCGGCAAAGCTGTCAACATCCCAATCGGGATCTCCGGGGCATAAGGCCGCGAGGCCCTCGCCCTCCGGAGGCTCCTCTGCCAGCACAGCCGAAGCGTCCGCTCCTCCATGGTGAGGGCCCGTAATTCGAGCCGTTGCTGCATAATAATGTACGACAGCACATGGCGCTGAATCCCCCGACCCCGGTCCTCCTCCGGTCCCCGGAACACCCTGGCCACGTTCTGCGTAAGGACCTGCAACTGCGCCGCTAAATAATACAGCTCAAGGTCGGGCACGGCCATGCCCCCCTCCAGCTTGGGGCGAAGTAGCGTGCTCAAGGCTATCCTGCGTCGGCCATGCCCCCATAGAAAGCTAATAATCATTGACCGCAGTTCCCTAAACACCCCCTGGGGAACCCAGACAGGTAGCGTTCGGAAATAATAAAGGAAGCGGGGGAGCGCCACCATTTTCAACAATGCTATCCTGCCCAGAACTGTCAGCGGGAGGGTCGACCAGAAAGACAAGCTGCCCCGCAGTGACCGAACACAACGGCTAATGTTACCCTCCAACAGGTCAGCAGCCGAGTGGTAAATGCGAACACCCAAGTAGGTGATGCAAGAGGGTTCCCACGCCACACCTAGGTCGCTACTAGGGGCTGGTGATCCCGCTCTCAGCGGAAACACGCAGGTCTTTGCCCAATTGACCTTAAGGCCTGACAATCGGCCGAACTCGGACAGCAGATCCATCGCTCCAACCAGTGCCCCCGAAGTGTCAGCTAGGTACAGGAGCAGGTCATCCGCATAGAGCGATATGTGATGCCACCGCCCGTCACTCACTATCCCCGCATATCGATCGCCTGACCTCGCATGGACCGCTAAGGGTTCCATCGCCAGGGCAAACAACAGAGGGGAGAGAGAGCATCCCTGCCGTGTTCCCCTGCCTACCGGATACGCGGCAGACACCAAGCCGCCCAATCGAACCCTCGCCGTCGCCGAATTATACAAGACTCTCGTCCACCTCCGAAAGCCATCGCCCATGCCAAACCGCTCCAGCACTCCATCCAAGAAAGGCCACTCCAAACTATCGAAGGCCTTCTCAATATCCACGGACAGAACCGCCGGCGATCCCTCCCCATCCAAGATGGCGTCCATTATTCCCACCAGGCGGCGGATATTCATCGCCGTGCTCCTTGTGGGTATAAACCCGGCCTGATCCCTGTGCACCAGGCCCGTCATGTGCGGGGCCAGTCTAGTAGCTAGGATGCGACTCAGGATCTTATAGTCCACCGTTAGCATGGACAGCGGGCGATAAGACCTCACGTCCGTGGCATCCCGGCCAGGCTTGAGGAGTGGCACTATCAAGGCCTCCCGCATGGAGGCAGGCAATGCCCCCTTCTCGAAGGCCTCCGCATACACCACCAGCAGCCTGGGTGCCAGAACGTCCACATAGTGCTGGTAGAACTCGATTGGGAGTCCGTCCACCCCGGGCGTCTTGTTACGGGCCATATGTTTGATAGCCACTCGAATTTCCGTTAGCGTGATCGGGCTACCCAGGTCCTTCGCGTCGTCGTCGCCCAAGGCCGGAAGCGGCCTCTCCCCCAGGTATTCCACGATGTCCTGAACCCCCACTCCCAGCTGACTCCGGTACAATTCCTCATAGTAACCCCTAAAGCGGTCCAATACAGCTGCCTGGGAGTACACCATCCCTCCCTGCGCGTCAATAATGCTGAGGACCGGGCAACCCCTAAGTTCCGGGTTAGCTAATCTGGCTAAGAGGGTGCCCACCTTGTCCCTTTCTGCGTGTGCCCTGATAATGTACTGCCTATAATCATAGCAGCGCAAACGTTCCGTCTCCGCGGCTACCGCTTCCTTCGCTTCCAAGAACTGGGCCCGTGTACCTGGCCTAGTTGGCCTGCGGCGCTCCAGGTCCCTCAAAGTGTCTTCCGCTTTCATTAAGTCATTCAGCACAGTCATTCGAGCATTCGAGAACCTGCCCAAGCACACCCCTCTCACCACCACTTTCAGTGCATCCCATTCAACAGACCTGCTCGTCGCCGTTCCATCATTCACACCGAAATAACCATCAATGCCCTGCCGGACCGCATCGGCGAACACAGAATCCTCTAGCGTCTCCGGCCGAAGCCACCATGTTGGTATTACGGAGCGCTCCCTCTGCCATTGAATATGCACCAACAGGGGGTTATGATCGGATATCGTCCTAGCAAGGTACTCAGCATGGGTAATCAATGGGGCAAGGGAGCTCCCGCAAAGCACCGAATCAATCCTGACATGTAAATCATGTAGAGCGGAATAAAAGGAGTAATCCCTGGTTCCCCTGTGCCTCTCCCTCCAGACATCTAGCAACCCCCATCGGTCTTGCCAGTCCTTCCTGTGCGCGGCCAGTCTGCGCACAGGAGAGTCTACTAAGGGGGGATGGGACCTATCCAGAGCCACATCCGTAATCGAATTGAAGTCCCCCCCTAGCACTATCGGACCCGCCAGGAAAGAGGCCAAGGACCCCGAGAGGTTATCAAAGTATCGGCCTTGGTCCGTGTTCGGTGCATAAACACAACATAAAACCACATCCCGTCCGTATAATCTCCCCTCCACCGCTACAAACCTGCCATCCGGATCCATTACCTGATTCAGCACCTGAAAGGGTATCCCCGCCCTCACCCAGATCAAGACCCCCCTGGCATACGCTGAATAAGTGGTGCCAAAAACCTGGCCCCGCCATCTTTTCTGCAAGGCAGCGCACTCTTTTTTGGTGAGGTGAGTCTCCTGGAGCATAGCTATCTGAACCCCCCTGCGTACCAGGTATGCATGTACTTTGTGACGTTTCACCATAGTCCGCAGCCCCCGGACATTCCACGTTAGGCATTTCAAATTAGGTAATGTCCCCATACCAAGTCCGTACAGCCCGAATTAAACTCCAACGGTCCATGACCCCCCCAATGCAGTTGCCCCCCCCCAAACAACCCCAAAACTGAAACATACCCCAAACCCCACTCCCCAGGACAGAGCACACGAACCCAATGGCCGCCCCCATCCAAACCTTGATCCAACTACTCGCACACCTATCCTGTGGTCTCCACCACAGTCGACCTTAAGGGCCTAGGGGGGGTGAGTCGCCGCCGACCCCAGCTAGCGGAGCCCGCGTCCCGCCCTTCATCCCCTCTAATACACTCAGCTCCCCCACCCGGCAACCCGCCCTCCAGCAACAGGATATCACCCTACCATGAAGTCCCGATCTAGGCCAAAGTCTATCTTAGCCGCAGAAAATTTCATCCGAGGTCTGTGGGGTCACTGTCGGCCCCTTCTGGCTCTCTGCCTCCGAAAGATCCTCCCCTGTTCTGCTGCCTTCTCCTCCCGAGTCCGTTTCGGCCCTTTCACTGTTCTGTTGTGACCCTGTAATGGCCGCCGTCGCCGCGAGTGCATCCCTCTTCTCCGCCGCCATTTGAGCCTCCCGCTTCTCCCGCTGGCGCCTGTTACGGGACCTGATTCGTTGTGACTGCCGCACCCGGGACTGCTTGGGTTGGTCTCGCCTACTTTGGTGCGTTCTGTCCGTCCCTGCCCTGTACGACTCAAGCCAGTGCCAGGCTTCATCCGGAGTCTGGAAAAAGTGTGTGGTGCCATCCATGATAATCCGCAGCTTGGCCGGGTAAAGCAAGGAGTACTGAATGCCTTCCTCCCTGAGCTCCTTCTTCACAGCAAGGAACGATGCCCTGGCCTTCTGGACCGCCTGCGTATAGTCCGGAAAGATCGTTACTTTGCTGTTCTCCACCCCATAAGGGCCCGACATCCTGGCCCGCTGGATGAGGAGGTCTCGGTCTTTGTAATGGAGGAGCCGCACCACCATTGGTCGGGGGGGGCGGCCAATTCCCAGCGGGCGAGCGGGCACCCGGTGAGCTCGCTCCAGAGTGAAAAATGGAGTAAGCCCCTCCGGCGCCACCACAGTGCGGAACCAGTTCTCCATGTAGGCCACCGCATCTTCCCCCTCAATCCGTTCCGGCAGGCCTACGACCCGCACGTTGTTCCGCCTATTGCGGCCTTCGGCATCCTCCGCCCTCCGCTCTAGAGTGTCCAGTCGGGCCAAAATGTCTGTAATCCTGCGTTCCGCGGTCACCACCGAGGGCTTCAGGTCAAGCAACAGTTGGTCATGTTCCTTGACCCGATCCGCCAGCTTTGCGTGGTCCGCGCGTAGCAGCCCCAGGCCCGTGGCCACTTGGGCAATGTCGTTGTGCAACGCCTCCTTGGTAGAGGTGATCGCCTCAAGGATGGCATCCAAGCGCCGGTTCAGCCGCTGTTCCTGGTCAAGCTCCGGAGAGGGACTCTCACTCAGCCGAGTCGATGTCGCCGAGTCCCCCTCGTGGCTCCCGGGCATCGGCCCTCCGAACGCCGCCATGTCAGGGTGCTGCGTCACAAGTCCGGCCACCCGTACTGCGGGCGCTCCCGTGGGTCCGTGCCGATAACCGGGCACCGGGCAATGCAATGCCACCGCCAATGGTCTCAGAAGCAATGGCCAGGCGGATGAGCCCCGTTCCGTCACCCCCACTGGACCCGTGGGGGGAGAATGAGTCGTGGGACGGCGGCCGGCGAGAACCCCCGATCTCCTGGGTGAATCGGGCAGCGTCCCCCGGCCTCAGGACGTCGCGCCGCCAATCCCAGTGCTGCGAGCAGCCGGGTGCAGGGTCCCTCTCTGCTTGGCGACAGCCGGACTCAGGGCCGAAGTTCGGGACCGTCCGGCCACCTCGCCGCCATTTTCTTCACACCCCGGGCTACACCTCGGCCGCCTCTTCCTCGATCTCCCCGGGGCCAGCAGTCCCCCAGCGATTCACCGATTACGGCCAGCAGTCCCCTCACCCTTCAGAGGGCAGGAACGTCGTCTCCGGGTCGCCTAGGGTCCCGAAAAACAGGAGAATTAGCGGGATTCCGCGCGGAGCAGCGAGCTCACGCCGCCATCCCGATCGGCGTCCAAGCCACGCCCCCGGGACAAAGCCAACATTAATCAAATACAATGTGAAGAAGCCCAAAAAAGAGCATGTCTAATAATTCCATTGGCTCCAGAAATAATGATAGTAGAGAAAGATGCAACCATATGAAAGGTTGATGAAGGTACATATTCAATTAAAAATTCCCACAAAGGAAGCTCAGCATGAAGAAGAAGAAAGGTACCCAAGCAAGGCGAAAATAGGAGGGAACAATGGACAGGTCTCGCCACACTTGAATTGCCTGGCAGCCACAGAACTATGGCCTCCCCTAACATACCAGCAATACATTAAACTATCACCAACCTGGACCCCCATGCTCAGCTTAAGGAGCCTCACACACACAACACCTAAGCCAACTTGCCCACAGACCCGCTAAAAGGAAATACATTTAAAAATTGACAATCTAGAGGAGCATACTCGAGACCACCAGACACATTCTTAATCCCTGCAAGTTACACCCATCAAGCCCAGTTAAAATGACCCACCTAACAGTAATAACAGCAGTAGAAACACCAATGAATTAAATCAGCCTCAACAAGTCAAAAGTAGAGCTACACCTTAAACCACAGGAATGTGGATGTAGTCCCATCCTGCGGAAATTGGTAAAGCTGCCTGAAAAAATGAGCACACTGGTTGATGATCTTAAGAGAGAGGGCACAAGATGGCCATGCAATACAATATTTCATCCACAGCAACACCAAGACTCAAATTTAAAAGTAAACCAGACCTCACAACTAAATTCAAACAAAGAAAGCCTTGCACATCCCGGGATAATGGAAGACCATGGACCAACACAAAAATCCACATCAGAAAGGGCGGTTGGAAAGATGAAAATGGACTAGACAGAAAAGAGAAAGACTAAACAAAAAGTAAGAAATAACGCACAAGAATCAAAAACAGAATTAAACACTTAGGAAAGAATCTTCCATTACATTTCAAGTAGAGAAGCATCAGCCAGCCCAAAAAAACTCTCATGGAAGCCCAGCATCTCTCCAGGTAAAAATAAGATTTCGAATAAGGGTAATCTCAACAAGGGAAGGCCTTTATTGCACTGGCACCTGAGTGAAATTAAGGGTAGTATTTTGGATGCCGAACCCTCCCCAAATCCAATTAACAGTGAATTGGGGATAGTAGAGCCTGGCAGATTTGATAACCACACAAAAAAAGCACCAGACCCTAAACGGTCCAATTGAATCCTTGCTGTAAAGCAGGACAGGAAAGATCAAGATCGACAGGTATTTATGAGGAAAACCTCCAAGTAATAACAGCTGAAGCAGAAGGGCCTAAGGGAAAGTAAACCTCAGAACCTAACTTGGGGAATTTCTCTCAATCCAGGGATGGTGAGGAAAATTCATCCAAATTGGACAAGATTCTGTAATATTAAAAGGAGGCTCCCCTCCCCAACATCACTGTCTATCACAGACTGAACAGGGCAATCTGAACGAAAATAACACTCATCAAGGAATATCCAAAACACCCATTTTAATAGGAGAAAACAAAAAATCAAAAACAGTCACAACCCAAGTAAAATAAAGAAGTCCGAAGGGCATAAACAATCACAACGTGGTAGCAAATGCTTCAAGAATGATCAATGACAGATCAGAATCCTTGTTCCAGAGAACAAGGAGTGACAAACCCCAACATGAATCTCAGCTGCACAACTCCAGAGAAGAACTGATGACTTGTAGGAGCACTCCCCTAAATTACATATAGCATATAGATGCCTCACTTGCAAGTCCATTACAAAGACATGTCATGATGGACCAACTTGAGATCCCAGAAGAACTAAGGGGCATATTATCGAGAACGGCGTAAACAATTATCGCCGGTTTAGCGGCAGGAAACTGCTGCAAAAGCGGCGATAATGGGCTTGATAATATGCCCTTGAGAATTCCAATAGAAGTCCATGTTCTGGTGTGCAGTTTTCTGCCGCTAAACCGGCGATAATTTTAACGCCGTCCTTGATAATATGCCCCTGAAAATTATACTACATCCTGAGTATATCTCTCATGGGAAGTGGGATATCCTCAATAGAGGAAACATCTTGAAGCGCTGCTCAAACTTGCCGGGTCTAGAGGAAATAAAAAACACTGACATTGACAGTGTGGCCTGCCTCGCTCCAGAGCCTGACGACAAAAATGATACTACAGAAGTAACTTTCACTAACGTGGCTTTGGCAAATGCCTTAAGGAAAAACTAAAATCATCTGGAAGACTGGGGGATCGAGATCAGAAACCCAGCAACTGCAAAATACCCGGTAATCTTGAAAAATGAACCTGACGCTAGGCCAAAGTCAGAACAAGAAAGAGGAAAACAAGGAAGATAGAACTGCAAGATGTAAGAAATGGGATTTCTGGTTGGATAGGGCATGCGCCTAAGCAAGGCAAAGACCACCACTCTACTCAGTGTAAGGGAGTTACACACTGAAGATAACCCCTGCTCACCAACTTGGTAGCTTGGCAGAGCAGTCAGGCTTATCTCAGAAGCAATGTGTAAAGCGTTTGCACAACACACTCACACAGCTGTAACACACTAGGCACACCACAAAAGAGACTCCACACAAGGTTCTATAAAAATAGCCTTTGTATTATCCATAAATCACATTAGAACATGATCACATATACACACTGTGCCATCAGGCACTTGTCATGATTTTTACTGGGATTACATAAATCTACATTTGGGGATAACCAATAACTATTTGTAGCATTGTACTTTAGCATAACACATTATGCATAACCCAAATAATGACACTAAGCATTATTTTACAGACACAGAATTAGCAGCAGTGCACCACAGTAAACACGTGCCGCAATGCACAATAGCCAACAGATATCCTGTAGCACATCAGGGCATAGCACATTAGATAGGCACGTAATCCATAGTTCCCTGTAGTGGAAACCAGAAAAAGCCAACCATATCCCTACTGGGAATAACCAGCATGTCTCCTCTTTCTCCCCTAGAGAGGACTGGGTGCCTCTGTCGAGGTCTTGCTCTGCACTGACCCCCAAAGGAAAGACCTGGTGGCCAGCGCACCAATTCCAGGCCAGGAGTGCAACACACCTTGGCTTCTTTAATGGAGAATACCCCTTATGCTGGAGATGAGAATGCAGCCGCCCACGACCATGCGGTGCAGCTGTGATAATGCAAAGAGTGCCAAAAAGGCTTCCACACAGGCCCTACTCACAGGGAAATCTGTAGACTTCTGTGATCTCTTCACTGTGACCTGCTATCACAGGTGACCCGCCTCTCCCTCTACCAGGTGGGGGAAGACAGGAAGTCACGGAATGGAGCCCACAAGTCTCCGGTTCTCATGATTTCGCAATCTTGGTTCGAAGAGCCTGCGAGGTGCTGGCTCTACCTTGCCGCCAGGCCCAGCCCACAACCAGGCTTCCCCTGCTTGGCTTCTGGCCTCTGGAGGACCGTCCTCATACGGAGAGAAGTCTCAGTCAGCTTGGCTCCTTTCCTCCTTCGTGGGATCCCCGCCCGGAACCAGGCTTTTGACTCTGCCTGACTTCCAGCCACACATGGGGTTCCTCCGTCATGGTGAGACGGCGCCTGTCATGACCAAGGTGGGAGCCCACTCATCAGGCGCTGGTTAATGAATTAAAGGTGCCAACACATCCTCCTGGTGAGCAGACGCATCACAGAAGGGCACAGTACAGCGGAAGCACTCCACACACTGCACTGAGGCATCATCCCACACGAGGGGCCCCAGCACACAGGGCAAATGAATCCTACAGCACTATAAGCCCAGGGCTACAGGACAATGAGTAGAAAATGCAGAGCTCAGCCTGTCTCCCTCTTCAAAGCACACCCAGGGAACAGGCATCACTCTTCCCCAGGAATCCACAAGGGCAGAGCTGGGCACAGGCAGGCCAGAACGTAGGAACTCCCAGCAGAGGGCAGCCCCTCCAACCCCCTCAGGCAACAGCTGGGTCCCACTGTGGTTCCTCCTGGAAGACTGCAGTCCATGCTGTGTGCTCTCCCAAGTTCCAGAAGTTCAGCAGACATGGGGTCACAGCCCCAATATTCACAGTACAAAGTGCCTTTGTTCGTTCTACCCGCACAGGGCTCAGAGGCCAGTCCAAACCAGTTCTGGTGGACACTTTAAAATACCTTTTCAAGTGCACAACCACCTCCATTGTTAGTGCAGGTCCTGGCCCCAAACACCCCACACGGGGCAGATCCATCATTGTGGGAGGCAGGCCAGCTCTATTCAGAGGCAGGTGCTACCCCTCCCACCACTCTAAATACAGACCAGGCCTATTCAGCCTAATGCTGAGTCACCCAGACTCTCTGGAGCCACTGCAACTCCCATCCCCTGTCACTCCAAGCCCAAATAGTCAGTACACAGCAGACAGGCACAAAGACACATATCACACAGAAATGCCTAATTCTAAAATTGGCCTTCCTAAAATAGTGACAATAATTCATTGAGCACTACCACGCAGCATTTATCATCACTATTCCAAACATACCAAACTTGATCACACTACCCCTCTCATGTAAGGGATTATCAGTGAAGCACATATCAGGGAATCCCAAAAGCATCCCTATGAAAGGGCAGCCTCAAAGGATTGAGAAACCAAATTGGCTGTTTGTCACTACCAGGGCGTGCCACACAGTTAAGGCACATGTCCTACCTTTTACCTACACCGCACCCTGCCCATGAGGCTAGCTAGGGCCTACCTTGGGGATGTTGTAAAAGGGGAGTCACAGACGTGGCAACCACTTTCTTTGCCACGTCACAGCAGCAGTAAACTGTGTGTGCAGGCCCTGCAGTGCCAGAGGTCTGAGACAGGTTTGAAAGGCTACTTTGGTGGGTGGCTCAAGCAGCACTGCAAGTCCACCAGTAGCATTTAATTTACTGACCCTCGGTATATGAGATACCACTGTACAAGGGACTGACAGGTAAATTAAATATGCCAAACAGGTGTAGACCAATCTTACCAAGTTTACCTTAGAGAGCACATACACTTTAGCACTGATCAGCAGTGATAAAGTGCCAGAGTCCAAAAACTACCAACAACAGGTCAGAAAAAATACAGAAGGAAGGCAAAACGTTCTGGAATCACCCTGCAAAAAGGGCCAAGTCCAACACAAGAGTATATCAAAATCTGTAATCCGCTCCATCCTGCACAGCTCTAGTGACAAACTGAGATCAAGACCATGGAAAGAAGGTTCAATTCAAATTAATATGGACAGATAAGAGACCCTACGCAAGTGCCCAGCCAAGAGGAACAACATCCAAGATTGGTCTTGGTTACTGCGGGCTATAAATACACGTTCCTAATAGCTCGGGGCACACTATTGTTAAGAAGGATCCCACTTCTCATTTAAAAATCTGCTCTTGGAATATTCAGGGTCTAACCGATGCTGAAGATAAAAGGGATGCACTACAACTCCTGATGAGGTATGATAATATTGCATTGCAATAAACGTGGGCCCAGTAGTCATCACCATAGCAGGATTACACCGCCTATGAATCAAATGCAATAGCTTCACAAATAGGAGGCCACTCCTTGGGTGGGGTGTCAATCTACATCAAAAACAATGTAGCAGCTCATGGGTCACTGTTGTGTAAGGGAAATGGAGACTTTAAATTTCTCAAGGCAGGATCCTAAAATCTGACACGCTGGGCCCAGAACACTGTACTGTGATTTTAGGTTGCATCTACCTTCATCCAACCAGGATTAAATAAGAAGCAACATTAAACAGAATGTTACCATCAATAAGAGACCTCTACTCTCAGCGCCCAAATGAAATATGGATAATAACGGGAGATTTAAATGCCAATCTAATGGAATCAGATGTAAACACTTCTTTAGTAGCACTGGATGACCAGATCTGGTCCATCCCGGACATGAGAGTCAGTACCAATGAAAAGATAAACATGGACTCAAATTGGGAGCCTATTTTAGCCAACTGGGCCTCCGACTCGTAAATGGAAAATCAGCCATGGATTTGCCAGCAGCTTATACTCACTCTTCAAATTACCAAGAGGCGACAGTGGACTACACCTTGGTCTTGATGGCACACTTCCACCAAATTCAAGATTGTGTAGTAATTCCATCAGTGGCAAGCGATCACACAATTATCGCATGGGTACTGCTGTCTCCAGAATGTCAAAGGCCTGAAATCAAACTGATCAGTAAGAAGGACAACTTGGAACCAATTAAAAAAGTAAGGTGGTCGACAAATCATCAAGAAAAAATGAATTTAGAAGCGGAACTCTTCTTGAACAAAGTCACCCAGGAAAGGGGCAAATTACCGAAGACAAAACCTTGGAACAGCTACTGGAAGAACTAAGAGAAAAATTAACAACTGGAATGAAGCCAGGAATTAACATACCACCTCCTAAAGACGATCCCCTTAAAAAACAAAAACAAATAATATCGACAATAAAACACAAGATGAATGACATCATGCCCAGAACAGCCAATGACAGTATGGAACATAGATGCTTTCCTTTGTAACTAAACTGTATACCAATCGCTACCTCATGTCAAAATGAACTCATACAGTTATCTCACATCCTGAAACTATATAACCGCTACCTCATATGTATGACGAAAAGGACAAATGACATAACTTCATGCTTTAAAGTTAATTTGTATTATAATCGACTAACTTGAGTGGAATGTAGTTACATAAGCACTCACTATAACCATATAATTATCTACCCATCTATATGTTGTTTAATGGTTACCATCTTGTTAATATTTATCCTACTTCTATGTAAAGCGCTCTGATACCCACGGGTCTTGTTCGCGCTATACAAAACTTTCAATAAATAAATAGATCTCTACCAAGGTCTCAGCAACTCTCTGGGACTACAGGAAAACAAGATTTCTCCACAGCAGAATGATGGAAGAGAAACGTTGGGAGGGAGCTCATGAAATCATAAGTCCTGAGACCAGAAACAATTTTGAACCTGGATGAACTATTGCTTCAGATCATACCAGCAGTCAACGATAATCAACATTGCGCCCACAGACTGGGAAACCCACTTACAAGCACCCTATGTGGGTGATAAAGTCGAAAACCCTAACACAAGTGAAATTATCAATGAATCTTTGAATGTGGAGCCACAAAATCGATCTCAGGACCCAATTAAAATAACCCCTGATCATATCATCAAAATTATCCAATTTGGAGGGGCGCCTGCCCCAAACTGCATCCCGCCTGTGGTGTATAAAGGATAGGCATGGCAATGGGCTATAATTATGGTGCCTGTATTCCGGGAGTACAGATCGGGAGTAAGCATTCCCGAATCATGGAGGGGCTCACTCCGGATCCCAATACACAAACAAGGTTGGCGATCCAACTACCGAATGATCATGTTCTTAGTTGTAGAAGGGAAGTGCCATGCCAGTATATTATTACAAGAACTGACTACCTGGGTAGAAGAGCGTGAGCTGATTCCCTCCATGAAAACAGGCTTGCAAAACGGTTGTCACTTTAAAGATTACTTAGTCTGTTTGTCCCACCTGATTGAGACCACGTTAGCAAAAAAAGGAAGGGCCTTGTATATTGTGTAAATCAATTTTCAAACCACCTTTGACAGTGTGGCACGTCCGAGACTGCGGACAAAATTTTAAAAACTGGGGAATCGACCAAACACTACTAAATGCACTGATTGTCTTGTACTCACAAACATGGGTCAAGATAAGAGTTTCCTCAGAATGGTCCATGGCTAAAAAGATAAAAACTAACAAAGGAGTAAAGCAAGATTGTATACAGTTCCCAATGCTTTTTAATCTGTATTTGGCAGACTTACCTGATTATTTGGCAAATGCACGAACTTTCCCCCGTAATATGTCGGTAACTAAAATTCAATGGGTCCAATTTGTGGATGATACAATATGCTCGACCAAACCATAGTCGGCCTGCAGTGACTTCTGACTTAATTGGCGCAATATTATAAAGTAAACAAATTGAAAATAAATACAGCAAAAACAAAGGCGATAATCATTGCCAGACAAATATCGAAAAAAGGCTCATGGTATGTCGACAGAAAACCAATTGAGATAGTCACTGCATATAGGCACTAGGGAATATGGATCAGCCATAATGGAAGGGAGACTACTCATATCACAGAAATGCAAGGAGTGGCACAATCAATAGAGGGGGGCTTTTGAAGAGTTAGGAAATCCATGATCACACTGGACTAAACTCCCCTAATCGAGCAATGGGGCCACATTTTTTACTGTCAGTGACTTATGGTGCAATAACCTTTTAAAGTCAAAATGCCAACGTGGCTGGATAGAGCTCAGTCGGTTGCTTCCGCACAGTATTCTTCCTACCAACTTCAACCTCCCATGATCAAATCCATACGGAATTTAATTTGACATCTCAAAAGTGGCTGTTAAAAGCTAGATTTATGGCCTACTGCCTGAAAGCCACACAAGCCAGGGACCAGACACTAAGGAAGCCCATCTTGTTAATGATAAGCCAACCAGAGTCAAACTGACACAAATATTTAACACACTGCATAGAAGCATTGGAAGCTTGTGAAATATGTTGTGCTCCTATACTTACTATTGCAGCAGCTAAACTAATAACCAAACAAGCAAAGTTAATGTCAGTGACAGCAACATTCTAGCCCTGAAAGAGCTGAATCATTGTAGCTGGGCGTCAAAACTTTAATACAGTGGAGACCTACCTGTCCTCTCCCTTAAAACCAATAATGAAGTGCCAGCTAATGAGACTACGGTTCATTCTAATTCTACTATTGGCAAACAAGTGTGGCCAAGGGTACAAGGACGTTTCTACCATTCAGTGCCAACCGTTCAGGGGAAATGAGGAAACACAAGTCCATATCCTGTGCATTTGTGGGAAACTGCGCTCATTTAGAATATACTGGCTTTGCCCAATTTGGCGTATTCTAAAGGTGTGGACAAGCCAAAAAGCCCTGGTGGAGTGCTTGAAAGCCGACTCTGTGCAATTAGCTGCACACTTTATGAAATATAAGACAGCTGTAAAAGCCATGCTGTACTTGGAGAACTCCACAGAACCATAATGCACTAAGCTATGTATACGGCTCCTGTTCCTTCGTCTTTTTTTAAGTTGATTAATTGTCGTACTAATTTTTATTGAAAGAATAACAGAACCATAAATCAGCTCATGCTTTTAGATATTGTCGGAAACCATGCAGTTTATATTTTGATTTCAACCCAACATGATTGCAATGATTTTAAGTAATTGTGCAATAAAAAAAGTATCATATTTTCTAGTTGTGGCATAGTGACAGTCATCATTGACACTATAAGAGCACGACTGACCTACTTTTTGCAATTCCTGAAATAGTGATGGTTACAACTCACATAATAATGGCCTTGACTGATATCTTATGGGGATCCTGTCCACTATGTTGTTTTTGGCTTGGTATTGTGGAGGCCGTGGTATAATGGTGGGCCCCATCAATCAATCAATCAGTCATTTGTTAAGCGCACTACATACCCGCGAGGGTCTCAAGACGCTGGGGGGGAGGTGGAGGCGCTACTGATCGAACAGCCAGGTCTTTAGTGTCCTCCTGAAGGTCAGCAGGTCTTGGGTCTGTCGTAGGCTCAATGGGAGGGTGTTATATGTCTTGGCGGCGAGGTGGGAGAAAGATTTGCTGCCGGTGGTTGTTCTTCGAATGCGTGGGACGGTGGTGAGTGAGAGGTCGGCAGAGCGTAGCTGGCGGTTGGGGGTGAAGAAGGAGAGCCTTCTGTTGAGGTAGGCTGAGCCGGTCTTGTGGAGTGCCTTGTGTCCGTGGATGCGGAGCTTGAAGGATATCCTCTTGTTGACGGGGAGCCAGTGCAAATTTCTCAGGTGGGGGGTAATGTGACCATGTAGTGGTACATCGAGGATCAGTTGTGCCGAGGAGTTTTGGATGCGTTGTAGTCGATTGATGAGCTTGGTCGGGGCTCCCGCATAGAGGGCGTTTCCGTAGTCGAGTCTGCTGGTGACAAGTGCCTGGGTGACTGTCTTTCTTGTATCTGTTGGGATCCATCTGTAGATCGTGCGGAGCATGCGGAGGGTGTTGATGTAGGAAGAGGAGACGGCACTGACTTGCTTGGTCATTGAGAGCGTTGAGTCGAGGATGATTACCCACATATAGCCATGGTGTTATGTTGAGTATCCAGGGCCTGTTAATGAAATAGTTAGGCATTTGAAGCAGTCCAAGTGAAGCATTTGTACATGTAAGCACCTGATGAGTCTGACAAGAGGATGTTTGGCCAGTGTGCACTTCCTAAAATGAAGTCTGATATTCTGAAAGAAAAAGTTACATTTGTTTTCATATTTTCTTTTTTATCTGGAAAAGGAGGTTTGTTTGCCCAATATATAAACTGGTTGCACCTTATTTACAATGTGAGAGCATCTAGGGAGTTGTGTCACGTTGTAAAGCCCTGCGCCACATGAACCCTGCGTTAGGTTTCATGTGAAAGTTCTGGCGCAGGGTGGGCGTTCCGTCACAGGAACACCTTGTAAAAATGACGCAGTGAAATCTACAAGATTTCACTAAGTCACTTTTACGTCCATGCTGCGTCAAAGCACTGCGCCTGCTTGAAGTCACTACTCGTGATACTGCTCGGGCTGTTCACAAGTGTAATAGTAATAGATGTAATCACTGTTCAATAGTGATTACATTTGTTATTAGCTCTTAGTATAGAAAAAGTTGGATCTCCACTAATTTAACGTGGGTTGGGTGGACAGTTGATTCCCCTGTGTCAGTGGACTCCCTTACTCCATCCTCTCTACAGATGGTCTCACCATTTAAAGATCCCAACGGTGGGGAGTGGCTTGGCGCCCGCGGTGGATGGCGGCGTCTGGGTGAAGCGCTCCGGTGGGCCCAGACGTTACCACGCTCAAAGACGTTGCCAGGTGAAACTGAAACCAACGCGGGACGTCGGAATGGACATGGAGTGACATGAGCTTTCCAGCGCTCTCTTAAATGCGGCAGAGAGGCTTTTCTTCAAGTGAGTGCCGCGTACGTCCTGGGAAAGTCGCTGCCGCTATTTTGTGAAGCTCGGAACCGAGTCACATCGCCGGTATTGCTGTGCTGCCGTTTTCCTGCCACACGAGTGCAGCCTCTCCCTCTTTCATTATTTTCATGTATATCTTCAGGTGCAAGCACTCCCTGCAGTTGAAATATGACTGTTGGCCTCACATAGATATTCCCGCAACTTTCTTTTCGACTATCAGTCATTTCTGGGGGCCATTTTAAGTTTATCCTTGGCTCTTTACAGAATACCTAATTATGGACAGTGGACAGTGGATCTTTCTGAATATTATACCGCTTTTATGCTTTATTAATACTCAATATCTATGCTGTATACCGTATGCATTACCCTTTTGTTTCTTTTTTCTTTTTTCTACGCTGTGCACCTTTTTCTTTAGTTTGTGATTTATCTATAGCTTTGGGTATGCTGTGCATGATATAATAGTATTTTCAGCAGTCTCTCACGCATTTACCTTCTTGAGTTTTTCATATCCTACTGAGAGATCATTTTTGGGCTTACTGTTGTTCGACGGATGTGCTGGTACCTCTATGGGAAGAACGAAGGGTAACACTTCTTCAATAACGCAACAAAATCGCACCTTCATTAAAAATTCTAAGCTCTTCTCCGCTTTTTCTAAGTTGGAAGATTCTCTGGAGTCTGCCCCAAATTCTCTGGAAGTCAACATGGAATCCCTACCTCCGCCTTCAGGGAAAGCACTCACAAAGCGCGTAAAGCAGAATCCTCATTCCCCTCCTAAATCAGCTTCTCCGGTTTCTTTGGAGATGTTGATGGACGAGATCAAAGCTCGTCGGCCCTTCATGGAGGAGACCAACTCTAATTTACAGATTCTTACAGATAACTGGTCCCAACTCGATATAAGAGTTACTGTTATTGAACAAAGCATTTCCACATTGAGTGCTACAAATGCGAACGTCTCCCAACTTCAATCTCAAGTATCATCGCTCCAGAAGCACATTGAGGACCTTGAAAATCGTAGCAGGAGAAATAATCTACGTATTTATGGTCTACAGGAGGGAGTTGAGGGGTCAGACCCCCTTGCCTTCTTTACTTCCTTTCTACCCAAGGTGTTGCATATGGCGGAAGGTACTGCACTTAACATTCAAGGGCACACAGACTTGGTTGCCCATCCTCTAACTTATCTTCATCACACAGGCCTAGAGGAGTAATTATATACTTTCTAGAGTACACAGACTTGCTGTTGCTTCTATCTGTGGTTAAATCGGCACAACGCATTACCTGGTCTGGCTCAACTTTATTTTTCGCAGAGGACTACGCCAAAGCTACTGCTGCAAGACAGAAAGCATTTCTCAATCTGAGGCCAGCTCTTCATTCGTTAGGTGCCCACTATGGCCTTTTTCATCCTTGCCTGTTTACGGTTACGTATAATAATAGAACAACAACTTACGGAGACCCAGTAAGGCTACAAAGTTTCATCAACTCATGTAACCCTGTTGCTATGGACATTCAGCGGCCTTTATCATCGAATAATTGTTGAACTTGTTTACTTCTTGAATTTGTACAACTCCTAACCCTTTATGGGTTAAATGTTTCTCCTCTTTCCTGTTCTATTATTCATTCACTGTTTTGTTTATACTGTTGTTAGATACTTAGATCTTAGTTCTCTTGATATGTAGCTGTATACCTACGTTGTCTCCTTATTTTGTCTTGACTTAGCTTCTTGTTTTTCCTCCTTAACCTGAACTTTGCATAATTTATTAATTTATTGGTCTCTTGTTTTATACGCATTGTATAATGTTGGTTCACTCAGTATAATTTCTTATTGTTATATGATTGGTGTATTTATTTGGGTTTATCTCGAAATACATCCAAACTCAATGTATCAATATTTAACCTAACCCTTGCCCTTGCAGATTTCCTATTCCTGTAGCATGGTCTCTTCTGGATCCTCCTGTTCTGCTGACCCTAGATGTGTCGCCTACTCCAGGTGGTTCCATCCCCCTCACGTTTTCTCCCTGAGTCTCCCTTTATGTAGGTATGTTTTGTGTTTGTACGTTGTTCGTTGTGTCTCCTGTTTTTTGTTTTGTTTCACATCCTTTTATCTCTCCTTTAATTATCCGGCTTACATACAAGCTTTTCCCCTTGAAACTTTCCTTTTTCTATTCTTTTGGCCTTATCTATGTATCTTCTACCATTTGCACCACTCTAAGTTCTGTTTACTTTTATTACTTTATTCTCTTCCTTCTCCTACTATGAAATGTGTTTATACAGTTTTAGACATTTGCATCACAAGTTTGAATTTCTTTTTTTTTATTTTTGCTCATTCCATTGTTTTGAATCAGACTACAATTTTGGAACGTCATTTGCTCCTTATTCTCCTATGTAATGTCACTTAAATTGGTTTCTTGGAACATTAGGGGATTAAACTCCCCTATAAAAAGACAGTGAATTATAACACATTTAGCTAAGTTAAATGCTGACATTGTCTTCTTACAAGGAACTCATCTTACGGAAATTGAATCTCTGAAATTAAAAAGAGGTTGGGTGGGGGAGGTTTATTTTTCTCCTGGGGATGGCAAATGAAATGGAGTTTCAATATTATGTCGCAAATCTCTTCCAGTCATGTTATTGTCACAAGAAATAGATGCGGAAGGTAGATGGCTTATTGTCAAATTATGGTTGAAAGGTGTTCCAGTATCCCTCCTTAATATCTATGCACCTACAGGTGGAGATACATCTTTTTGGCCTGCTTTAACTGCACGCATATATCCAGTTGCATTGAGGATAATTTTATTTTGGCTGGGGACTGTAATCAAGTATTAGATCCTTTTGTAGACAGGAATTCTAGAGTCCCTTTCATTCCTAATAGGGTGCAAAAATCATTTAGTCACACTATTTCTCACCATAAATTACTTGATGCCTGACGCTTATGTAATCCAACCACTAGAGAATACTCTTTTTATTCCTCGACACATCACACCCAATCAAGAATTGATTATATTTGTGTTTCCCATTACATTTCGCAATCTCTTACATTTGCAGACATTGGCCCCATTCTCGTATCAGACCATGCTCCCGTCTCCATCGGGTTTTGATATATTACCCAAGAACTCTGCTCCCTGAAGATGGTGCTTTAACAATGCTCTTCTTTAAGATCCTAAATTTTCTGCTTCATGTATTTCCTACTTCACTGATTACTTCGAGAGAAATCATTCTGACTCACTTTCACCTGCGATTGTTTGGGATGCATTTAAAGCATCAGCAAGAAATTTTATTATAAGTTATGTGGCAAAGAAGCGGAAAATTGCACGTAAGGCAACATCAGAACTTCTTCAAGATATCAAAGCACTTGAACATTCATATTATACTTCTCTTTCAGGGGATTGCTTAAAAGCCCTTCTCAAAGCTAAATTGGAATTTAATAAAAAGTCAACGGATGATGCTTCATTGTACTTACTAAAGGCTAGTGCTAAATTCTATGGGGGTAAAAATAAGGCTGGGAAAATATTGGCTAACTATCTAAAGTACGTCAAAATAAATTAAATATTGATTCTGTCTTTGACGAGCATTCAGATCTAAAATTTAAAGATGCTGATATATTAAATGAATTTTCCCTTTTTTATAAATCTTTATATTCTTCAGAAACTAATCCTACAGATCATTCATTAGAGCAATTTTTCTCAGCCATCCAAAAGCCACGGCAGTTACCTTCCAACTTTGTTCAATTAGAATCTGACCTCTCTCAACAGGAATTATTTAATGCTCTTCAAAATCTTAAAAAAGACAAAGCCTCTGGTCCATATGGCTTCACAGTTGAGTTTTTTTTTCCTCATTTTTCTAAGCTGTTACTTCCGAAGCTACATTCCCTCATTAGTATTTTCCTCTCCTCTCATAATTCCTCAGGCTCTTTCTCAGAGGCTCACATCTGCCTTATCCCTAAGGAAGGTAAGGACTCCAAATACTGCAAAAATTATAGACCCATTTCACTTGTTAATATCGATTATAAAATCTTCTCCAAAGCCCTAGCCCCGCGTCTTGACCCATATTTACCGAACTTACCAGGGAAAGAACAATCTGGTTTTGTCAAAAGTCGAGTCATTTCTGATAACACTCGACTCTTTTTCAACATTTTATCCAAGTCATCCCATCTTGATTATTCTTTGGCGGCAATAGCACTAGATGCTGAAAAAGCATTTAATAGAGTTGAATGGAAATATTTATTTTATACTGTAAATTTATTTGGATTTGGCCCACAATTTATACATTTCATATCTCTCTTATATTCTAAACCCGAGCAGCAATTTGCGCTAATGGTTTAATTTCCCCCTTTTTTAATTTGGGTAGGGGAGTTTGTCAAGGTTATCCCCTTTCTCCTTTCCTTTTTAATTTGGCCCTTGAGCCATTCTTATCCAAATTACGCCAAAATCCCAATATCTACGGATTTCAAACACCAACCCCTCATGTCAAACTTGCAGCTTATGCTGATGATATTCTGCTTTCCCTATATAAACCAGAAGATTCGATTCCTGCCTTTTTGACAAAGGTGGCAATTTACTCCTCTATTTCGGGTTGCAAGTAGAATAGTGACAAATGCGAAATACTGCCTTTAACAAAATATACTTTTATTTCTGATTTTCAAACCTCTCATTTTAAGTGGAGTCTGAACAACATCAAATATCTAGGTCTACACTTTACATCTTCAATTTCAGAAACAGTAACTTTAGGTATGAAAAAGTGTATTCACAAGATTTCAGATTTAACTACCAAGTGGCACCCTCTTTATTTGTCTTGGTGGGGTCGTTTGGACACCATAAAAATGATGCTATCGCCCATAGTCTTATACACCATCTCTAATATCATAGTTCCAATTTCAACTGAATTACTTTAAAAAGTCAATTCCATGTTGTCCTCCTTTTTGTGGGTCAAGAAGAAACCTAGAATGTCCTTGCTCAAGTTAATTCGTCCTAAATCGAAGGAGGAGACAATTTCCCAGATTTCCATGCCTACCAGAAAACTTACCTACTGCATCAAGCTTCCTTATGGCTGCTTGACTCCATAGATGATTGTCCTTTTTTGGACATCAGTGGAACGCCTTTTTATAACACCTTACTCATTTTGTGAATCACTTTCCTTCTCCCGCAAACCACAGTCTATCTCAACTCCCATTATAAAACATACTTCCAAATTACTGGAGACACCTTCACACTCCACTCATGAATCTATACAATCCCTTTTAAATTCAACTATTTGGAATAACAAGAATTTGAAGATTCGTAATAAGCCCTTTTACTGGAAGACCTGGAGGAAGAGAGGCTTAATATGGATTTATAAAATACATATGCAAAACCTCTAATCTGACCTGTTAATCATTCAAAGTGCAATTAGTCTAAACATTTCACAGAGATGCAACCGTGATAGAAAATATTCACATGGACATGTTATTATTTAGTTTTTCATTTATTTTCACTTTCAATATTAGTATGTCTATGTATATGTTTGGCCCTGATGAAGGTGATGTAAATTAAATAGTTCACCGAAACGTACGTAGGCCCTATGCATCTGGGACCCCTGTACTGTGAAACAAAGAAGGAACGAGAACCAAAAGAAGGAGTGATATATAATATATCAAGGGAAATACGTGATAATTCATCTACCAATAATCATGTGGGATTCTCAGTTGCATTGATGTCTTTTGTTGTTTTTTATTATACTGTGTTACTGGTATGAGTATGTGTGGTATTGGAATGAATGAGGTGGATTGAGTGATATAGAGATTGATAGCACTGTGGAGCTTTTATGTGGGGTTCAAAACCAATTTATCACTGTTTATAATGAGTTTCTAGCACTGAATTAAAAAAATGTTTTGCTTTATGTCAGAAAATACTAAAAAATGTCAAAAATGTTTTTTTCAAGTCTCAAGTATGTAAATGAAAATAAATGAAAAACTAAAGAATAATATGTCCATGTGAATATTTTCTATCACGGTTGCATCTCTGTGAAATGTTTAGATTAATTCCACTTTGAATGATTAACAGGTCAGATTAGAGGTTTTGCATATGTATTTGTTGTTTATTTCTCCCCCTCTAGACCTACAGAGCAAATTTGGGAGTACCCTTATTATAAACTTGAAAATTAATATGGATTTATCAATTATTTTCAGACTTGCAGTTCATTCCTTTTTATACGCTTAAGCAGGCATTTAAGTTTGGTCTCAAATTAACGTAATTTTTTATACTAAGTTTCCTTTTTCTTTTACACATATCTTTTTAGGTAGTCTTTCCTCAATTTGGGATGTTACTCTTCGTAATGTCAAGATTATTGACTTGGTGTTGGTGGCTGCCTTTCAACAAATTACTGTGAATTGGAAAGATGCATCAAAAATTTCCTTTAGGGCTTGGTGGTAAAGTGTTTGCCATAATCAGAGGTTGGACACTGCTTTTGTATACCCTCCTTGTATGGCCGTCAAACGAGCTGACTTATGGTCCCCTGTTACAACTTTTTTAGATACTTGTGCCAGACGATATTCATTGCCTCAGCCCTCTCAACAGGAGGTTCCTAAACCACCCTAAATTCCCTAATAGTTCCATGTGTTTTTGCTTTATACCTAGCTGACATGTATATTTTATTTACTCTACATTTTTCCGTCACATTTTTGCTAATGTTTTTAGTCTGATTATTTTATTCTGTAAGCAATGAGCTTGAAAAGTAGGCTTCTATCAGTTATTTTATATAATCTATGTAAGTCAATTTGAATTCATTTCAATAAAAGTTATTTAAACTCAAAAAAGATCCCAACGGGTTGATGGCCTTCTTAAAAATGTTTCTGACTTTCAAAAAGAAGCTCTTTTGGCTGTTGTGCCTGGTGGGACACCTCGTTTTAGAGGCCTGCTCTGCATTTTTCTTGCCCGGTTAAATAAAACTCTCAAAAGGTGGTGCTCGTTCGTTCCTGCAGAACAGACATAGTGCCCACACCGTCATCCGCTCCCCCCAACATCATACACCTTTTGCCCATATAATGATTACACTGGACACATTGTTTCTGGGTGAGAACTGCTGCAGGTTTATTTTCATACAATAAGCGTATGACGTTTGATGGGTTATCTTCCGGGCGATCCAAGGCAGGCACCCCCTCGCTGTCCCGCCTGCCTAATGAGCCAGTCAGCACAGTGAGTCGACGCTCGGACAGTGCAGCACCTTGCAGATCCTTATCTTATACTCCTGCCCCTCCTTGGCTCAGGCACCCTTACTGTGCCAGGCAGAGGTACCCTTACTGTACCAGTCTACCGCAGAGGTACCCTTACTGTACCCGTCTGCCTCCAGATCGCCCTGTAACTCCGCCTGCAACACAAAAAAACCATTAAAATATCCAACATGTCCGCGCCGCCTGTCCAGCCGCTGGGTATGATGATAGGGTGGGTGCAGCGCTCAGGCGGGCGGACAGAAAGAGAAGCAGGACAGAGGTAGAGCTAGGGGTGGCCTGAGCTTAAGTACCTGGCCCGCCCCCACTGGTAAGCCCTCCTCTGTCCGCGCGTCATGGGGGACCCCGGGGAGGGGCAGACGGGGCTCGTCGAGCCTCCTTTGAAGCCCTGGACAGGTGGAGGGCTGGGACTAGTGGCCACTAAGGTGGCTGCCCTTCCAATGTCCCCCTGCGTGGGACGCAGGCAGCGGCATAGTGCCCACACCATCATCCGCCCCCCCCCAACATCATACACCTTTTGCCCATATAATGATTACACTGGATACATTGTTTCTGGGTGAGAACTGCTGCAGGTTTATTTTCATACAACAAGCGTATGACGTTTGATGGGTTATCTTACGGGTGATCCAAGGCAGGCAGCCCCTCGCTGTCCCGCCTGCCTAATGTGCCAGTCAGCACAGTGACGCAACGCTCGGACAGTGCAGCCCCTTGTAGATCCTTATCTTATACTCCCGCCCCCCCTTTCAGGATGGAGCTGTATGGCACACCCCCGGTTGGTTCAGGCCCCCCCGACTGCCCGAAAGACTAACGGGGCGCCGTCGCAGTTTCCCAGAACCTCCTGCGGCTCCCGGTCCTTGGCACAGGCACCCTTACTGTGCCAGGCAGAGGTACCCTTACTGTACCAGTCTGCCGCAGACGTACCCTTACTGTACCCATCTGCCTCCAGATCGCCCTGTAACTCCTCCACATCTCTGGAGGAGGCTACCGTCGATGACAGAGCCCCCCACCTCCGAGCTCCCTACTTCCATCTCGCAGCTTCCCGTGCATCCCGACTTGGACAAGTGCACGCCATCCTTCTAATAATAGCCTTCCACTCTTGCCTGCAATATTGCCAATGCTCTATCCCAGCTATGGACCTGGCACCCCGGTAATGTATATAAGTCACTTTGAATTCATTTCAATAAAAGTTAGTTGAACTCAAAAAAGATTCCAACGGGTTGATGGCCTTCCTAAAAATCTTTCTGACTGTCAAAAATAAACTATTTTTGCTGTTGTGCCTGGTGGGACACCTCGTTTAAGAGGCCTGCTCTGCATTTTTCTTGCCCGGTAGAATAAAGCTCCCAAAAGGTGGTGCTCGTTCGTTCCTGTAGAAGAGACAATCAATGGAATTTGTGTGTTAGTTACCTCTTCCCATACATGGGAGCTATTGATTTTCCTTTCTTTGCCTGGGTTCACCATGCATTTTATTCTTTGCCTGGGTTCACCAATGCATTTTATGGCTGGCCGGGGCAGCTAGAACCGATATCTATTAGAACCTATTTGTGTATCTGTACTGCTGATGATTGAACTTGAGCACAGAGACTTAACAGGACGTCATCTGACCCTTCCCCACCTCTGGAAGGACAGGCCTGGCGGACCTCGCGTATCACTTGTGAAACACGAGAATTCACGCGCCCTAGCTATGCAAAAGTGTGGACTCCAAGTCACGTGGATCATGGGGTCAGTACTGTGTGGATGTATTGAGGCCAGGTTTGAGACGATAGCCTAGAAGCGCCAGGTCACCAGTGGTTTGACATTAAACCTACAGTATCTGAAGGTCTCGTCGCCATGTATATTTTTGTGTTTGTCCAGACCTTCCGGTCTGCAGTTCTCGTTTCACACCGCCTCGTGCCTAGGGGAATAGTGCATTAATGATGCCTTTCCAAGTACTCCTAAGACGCACTGTTTTCCCACCTCGAGTCTGCAAGGAAACAAAGACGTTAATTTGGCGCTACGCTAATTAAGAAAGTATTCCGGTCCTCGTTAGGCGTCTCCGAAGGAAGCATCGCTGTCTCAATTAGCTCGGCGACTGATTAGCCCCTAGGAGAGCACTTAGAAAGAGTTACTATTTCCATGTTGTGTCACAATGTCTGATTGCTTCTTTCTAACGAGGCCCATTGTGACTTATTAAAAATCTGAGTTTCAGTCTCGCTGGATCCGTTACCACCGCGCTCCTGCTGGGAGCCTCCGAGTCATTGAGCAATTAGATGTCAACAACAGGGGCGCAGGCGTGGGGTTGTTTAGTAAATTGCAGCGTTTCACAAGTCCCTGCAGTGTTTCACTATTAGCACAGCCTAACGCTCGGTCCCAGCTGAGACCCTCACAAGTCTGTGTTTACGTTTCAGGTCTGGCGTTCAAGCACGGACTGACAGACAGGCTTCGTGATTGACAGATGCATGAAGCAGATTACCAGGAAGGGCGGGCTCTCCGTAGGAGGAGAAGTGATGGGCATTCGGGGTCCAATGGAGTCTAGAGAAAGGGGTGGGATGAACAAAGGTGAAGTAGTGAGTGGGACGAGTTATGGGGAGACCGGGAGTAGGCAGTAGAAAGATGTGTGTAGGAACTGTCATTGCCCGAAAAAAAAAACAGAGCTCCAGAACGTGTTGCTGGACAGTGCTGGTCATCCCGAACGTCACTTTCAGTGCTACAATACTCATGCACACACAAAGCAATTTTTCACCTTTAGAAGTTGATCGGATAAATTTTTGTAAACGTTTACTTTTTCAGCCACCAGTCATTGCATTGCTGTTTTTGATTAATACATAACACGTCTTCGATGTTTTGGAATTTGGCCTAGTTGTGTGTACATTGGCATAGGTCTTACTTTACTAAAACTTGACATTTAAATCTAGATGGTGGAATTTCAACTAAGAGGCGGAGGACTTAGTACAGTTTCTAAACTGTTGTGCGAGATGGCATTACTGCTTTTTCCGTGGGGGAAGCCTAAACATCACCATAGACATTACTCAGCTAAGAACCCTGGCTTGTCCCTTCCATCATCAGTGCCAAGAACGCAGATGCAGCTCAGCATTCCTTATTTTCTGCCCGTTTTCACTATACTAATAGGCAGGCCCGGCTCCAGGAATTTTTATTTGGGTGGGCCAAGGGTGCATTTGGGTGGGCCACTGCGGGCTCGATTTGTTGCATATATGTCTGGGCAGGCCTGCTTCAGGGCCCTCCTTTATCTCTTCTTAGTTTTACAAGGCCCAGTAAAACGCACTCTTTTCCAAATCTCTTTCTAAATTTGATCACTCTCAAAAAGTGTTTTTTCCATGTAATGTTCCTTTGATGGGAAGAGGAGGTTTCTGAGGTGGGAGTATCAGGCAAATGACACTTCTCGGGCTCCCTCTGTGCGAGCCTTTAGGTAGAATCCCTCTTCATTACTACCTCCACCTGACCCCGAACTCTGCAACGCACTCACTCCCTTACAGGCTTGATTATCCACTACTCCTCTCCAGTGCACCTTATCTCACAGCTGACCTTGGGCCCCAGCCCCATATCAGGCACCATTGGGATCCACTTTCATTTTTCCCGGTAAAAACATTAGTAAAGTCACCTTCAAACTTAAAACATTGAATATAGCAGTAGATATAATTGGTACGCACTTTAAAGTATGTTCCACAGTAGCCCTTATGACCCGACTGTTAATTAAATAAACAAAAACAGAAAGGCCATGACAGGGCCGGCTTTAGCGCTGATGCGAAAGTCTTTTTTGGTGCCACACCAATTAACTCTTTCTCCGTAAATACCTTTACTACCACCTTCCAACAGTGTCCCTCATCCCTCCAAGGCCCCCCTATTGACCTCCTCCTTGGATTCCCTCACTGCCACACTTCACAAGAGCCACTCATATCCCCATAGCCCCTCCCCCTCATGACCTCCTCCTCAGACTCCCTCACTACCACCCTCCACCATTCCCCCTCATCTCTCCCTAGCTCCCCCTCCACCCCATGACCTCTTCCTCGGATTCCTTCACTGTCACCCTCCAACAGTGCCCCTCATCACTCCATAGCCTCTCCCCCTTTTGACCACCTCCTCGGACTCCCTCACTGCCACCCTCATCCAGTGCCCCTCATCTCTCCGTAGCCCCCCCATTTACCTCCTCCTCAGATTCTCTGACTGCCACCCTCCACCAGCGCCCCTCATCTCTCCATAGTCTCTCCCCTTTTGACCTCCTTCTCTGACACCCTCAACTACCACCCTCCACCAGTGCGCCTCATCTCTCCGTAGCCACTCCCTCATATGCATTTCATTTGTTGTTTAGCGCTACTCGTATCAGTGTATGGTGTAACAGTACTTAACATTACGCACACATTATACAGAGACAATCAATCATGCAGGTATGTAAATCAGTCTACAGGGAATATCACATAAGCCATAGAGGATTACAAGTTGTAGGAATCACATGTCATCCATAGCGGTGGGCAGTATATTTTAAGAGGGTTTGGTATGAGGAAACACACCTTAGGATTTAAAGCATACCCCAGTGGGTAGGGGTTGGCTTTACTAATAAAAATGTTTATGTGCCCCAAAAAACTCTTTTTAGCAAAATGAGAATAATCAAAGACTGGGGAAGTTCTAACTATATCACAAAACAAAAAAAGCAAAGTTCTAACTATACCATTCATGTTTGTATGCAGCTCTTTGGTGACAGTTCAAATGTCACTGTCCTATGTTAGGATTGTAACTTCTAAACTGCAAGTAACACACAGATCTCTGTGACAAAGGCAGGAACCCACTGAGCTTCCACATAAAATACAGTTCATCTGCATTTAAAAACTACTAACAGATGGATGATTGCTCTCCAGCAGGATCATTAATCGCCAGGGTTTTCTGGGCATTTTGTATGGTCTTATTTTGTCCTGCAGCAACCATGATAATGATAACAACTGTTCAAATGAAGCAGTCACGAAGTATGTGTCTTGATGGGCCTGTGCAGAATTTTAAAAGAAAAACAAATAGTAACACATTCTCTTAACTACTCTATAAAACAAACTGTGTCACAGCCTGAGGTGATAAGCAGCTGCAGGGGGCAGGAAAGGTGAATAGGAATAAGCAAACTTCTTCTCTCATGCGCTGCATCGAAAAAGTAATATCCACCAGCAGTACAATCGGCAAAGGTTACCTTTGTCAAAGAAAGGATTTGTCGCATTTCGGAATGGAGATGAAGGGGTGAAAAACTAAACAAAGCCTCGTTAACATAGCAATGGACTTTTAATGACCTGTGAAGTACTCGGGCCGGCTGCGATAATCTCTATAACTGTCTGTGTATTCGCCAGGGAAGTTGTCTGGGTCCGGGCGCACACACACACAGACAGCCCTTTGAGGCCAATGGCGTTGTGCGCCTGCCTGCAAACCCTCACTGCAGGGGCAAGGATCCTGTTTGGGTGGGCCAGGCTCAAGTTTGGGTGGGCCTGGCCCACCCGGCCCACCCGCTAGAACCGGGCCTGCTAATAGGGAATATTATAATAAAAAATAAAACACACTTAGCTGGAACAGGAATTGGAAATTATTTTAAATATATGTTGTTTGTGCTTGCCGTCAAGAGTGTGTTTCAGTGAGAGAGAGCGTGGGTATGTGTGATCACGAGTGTCTGTAGCATGTGTGTGTGACAGTGAATGTGTGAGAGAGTGCGTGGGTATGTGTGATCACGAGTGTCTGTATGTGTAACCATGTGAGTGTGACAGTGAATGTGTGAGAGGCAGCGTGGGTATATGTGATCATGAGTGTCTGTAGCATGTGTGTGTGACAGTGAATGTGTGAGAGAGTGCGTGGGTATGTGTGATCACGAGTGTCTCTATATGTAACCATGTGAGTGTGACAGTGAATGTGTGAGAGGGACCGTGGGTATGTGTGATCATGAGTAACATGTGTGTGTGACAGTGAATGTGTGAGAGAGTGCGTGGGTATGTGTGATCACGAGTGCCTGTATATGTAACCATGTGAGTGTGACAGTGAATGTGTGGGAGGGAGCATAGGTACGTGTGATCATGAGTGTCTGTAGCATGTGTGTGTGACAGTGAATGTGTGAGAGAGTGCGTGGGTATGTGTGATCACGAGTGCCTGTATATGTAACCATGTGAGTGTGACAGTGAATGTGTGAGAGGGAGCGTGGGTATGTGTGATCACAAGTGCCTGTGTATGTAAGCATGTGAGTGTGACAGTGAATGTGTGAAAGAGAGCGTGGGTATTAGTGATCATGAGTGTCCGTAGCATGTGTGTGTGTGACAGCGAATGTGTGAGAGAGAGCATGGGTATGTGTGATCATGAGTGTCCAAAGCATGTGTGTGTGTGACAGAAAATGTGTGAGAGAGAGAGCGTGGGTATATGTGATCATGAGTGTCTGTAGCATGTGTGTGTGACAGCGAATGTGTGAGGGAGAGCCTGGGACTGTGTGATCATGAGTGTCTGTAGCATGTGTGTGTGACAGTGAATATGTGAGAGAGTGTGTGGGTATGTGTGATCATGAGTGTCTGTAGCATGTGTGTGTGACAGTGAATGTGTGAGAGAGCGTGGGTATGTGTGATCATGAGTGTCTGTAGCATGTGTGTGTGACAGTGAATGTGTGAGAGAGAGCGTGGGTATGTGTGATCATGAGTAACATGTGTGTGTGACAGTGAATGTGTGAGAGAGAGCGTGGGTATGTGTGATCACGAGTTTCTCTATATGTAACCATGTGAGTGTGACAGTGAATGTGTGAGAGGGAGCGTGGGTATGTGTGATTATGAGTAACATGTGTGTGTGACAGTGAATGTATGAGAGAGTGCGTGGGTATGTGTGATCACGGGTGCCTGTATATGTAACCATCTGAGTGGGACAGTGAATGTGTGGGAGGGAGCGTAGGTATGTGTGATCATGAGTGTCTGTAGCATGTGTGTGTGACAGTGAATGTGTGAGAGAGTGCGTGGGTATGTGTGATCACGAGTGCCTATATATGTAACCATGTGAGTGTGACAGTGAATGTGTGAGAGGGAGCGTGGGTATGTGTGATCACAAGTGCCTGTGTATGTAAGCATGTGAGTGTGACAGTGAATGTGTGAAAGAGAGCGTGGGTATGTGTGATCATGAGTGTCCGTAGCATGTGTGTGTGTGACAGCGAATGTGTGAGAGAGAGCATGGGTATGTGTGATCATGAGTGTCCATAGCATGTGTGTGTGACAGGAAATGTGTGAGAGAGTGATCATGAGTGCCTGTAGCATGTGTGTGTGACAGTGAATGTGTGAGAGAGAGCGTGGGTAAGTGTGATCATGAGTGTCCATAGCATGTGTGTGAGACAGCGAATGTGTGAGAGAGAGCGTGGGTATGTTTGATCATGAGTGTCTGTAGCATGTGTGTGTGACAGTGAATGTGTGAGAGAGCATGTGTGTGTGTGACAGCGAATGTGTGAGAGAGAGCATGGGTATGTGTGATCATGAGGGTCCATAGCATGTGTGTGTGACAGGAAATGTGTGAGAGAGTGATCATGAGTGCCTGTAGCATGTGTGTGTGACAGTGAATGTGTGAGAGAGAGCGTGGGTAAGTGTGATCATGAGTGTCCATAGCATGTGTGTGACAGTGAATGTGTGAAAGAGAGCGTGGGTAAGTGTGATCATGAGTGTCCATAGCATGTGTGTGAGACAGCGAATGTGTGAGAGAGAGCGTGGGTATGTTTGATCATGAGTGTCTGTAGCATGTGTGTGTGACAGTGAATGTGTGAGAGAGCATGTGTGTGTGTGACAGCGAATGTGTGAGAGAGAGCATGGGTATGTGTGATCATGAGTGTCCATAGCATGTGTGTGTGACAGGAAATGTGTGAGAGAGTGATCATGAGTGCCTGTAGCATGTGTGTGTGACAGTGAATGTGTGAGAGAGAGCGTGGGTAAGTGTGATCATGAGTGTCCATAGCATGTGTGTGAGACAGCGAATGTGTGAGAGAGAGCGTGGGTATGTTTGATCATGAGTGTCTGTAGCATGTGTGTGTGACAGGGAATGTGTGAGAGAGAGCGTGGGTATGTGTGATGATGAGTGCCTGTATATGTAAGCTTCTGAGTGTGACAGTGAATGTGTGAAAGAGAGCGTGGGTATTAGTGATCATGAGTGTCCGTAGCATGTGTGTGTGTGACAGCGAATGTGTGAGAGAGAGCATGGGTATGTGTGATCATGAGTGTCCAAAGCATGTGTGTGTGTGACAGAAAATGTGTGAGAGAGAGAGCGTGGGTATATGTGATCATGAGTGTCTGTAGCATGTGTGTGTGACAGCGAATGTGTGAGGGAGAGCCTGGGACTGTGTGATCATGAGTGTCTGTAGCATGTGTGTGTGACAGTGAATATGTGAGAGAGTGTGTGGGTATGTGTGATCATGAGTGTCTGTAGCATGTGTGTGTGACAGTGAATGTGTGAGAGAGCGTGGGTATGTGTGATCATGAGTGTCTGTAGCATGTGTGTGTGACAGTGAATGTGTGAGAGAGAGCGTGGGTATGTGTGATCATGAGTAACATGTGTGTGTGACAGTGAATGTGTGAGAGAGAGCGTGGGTATGTGTGATCACGAGTTTCTCTATATGTAACCATGTGAGTGTGACAGTGAATGTGTGAGAGGGAGCGTGGGTATGTGTGATCATGAGTAACATGTGTGTGTGACAGTGAATGTATGAGAGAGTGCGTGGGTATGTGTGATCACGGGTGCCTGTATATGTAACCATCTGAGTGGGACAGTGAATGTGTGGGAGGGAGCGTAGGTATGTGTGATCATGAGTGTCTGTAGCATGTGTGTGTGACAGTGAATGTGTGAGAGAGTGCGTGGGTATGTGTGATCACGAGTGCCTATATATGTAACCATGTGAGTGTGACAGTGAATGTGTGAGAGGGAGCGTGGGTATGTGTGATCACAAGTGCCTGTGTATGTAAGCATGTGAGTGTGACAGTGAATGTGTGAAAGAGAGCGTGGGTATGTGTGATCATGAGTGTCCGTAGCATGTGTGTGTGTGACAGCGAATGTGTGAGAGAGAGCATGGGTATGTGTGATCATGAGTGTCCATAGCATGTGTGTGTGACAGGAAATGTGTGAGAGAGTGATCATGAGTGCCTGTAGCATGTGTGTGTGACAGTGAATGTGTGAGAGAGAGCGTGGGTAAGTGTGATCATGAGTGTCCATAGCATGTGTGTGAGACAGCGAATGTGTGAGAGAGAGCGTGGGTATGTTTGATCATGAGTGTCTGTAGCATGTGTGTGTGACAGTGAATGTGTGAGAGAGCATGTGTGTGTGTGACAGCAAATGTGTGAGAGAGAGCATGGGTATGTGTGATCATGAGGGTCCATAGCATGTGTGTGTGACAGGAAATGTGTGAGAGAGTGATCATGAGTGCCTGTAGCATGTGTGTGTGACAGTGAATATGTGAGAGAGAGCGTGGGTAAGTGTGATCATGAGTGTCCATAGCATGTGTGTGACAGTGAATGTGTGAAAGAGAGCGTGGGTAAGTGTGATCATGAGTGTCCATAGCATGTGTGTGAGACAGCGAATGTGTGAGAGAGAGCGTGGGTATGTTTGATCATGAGTGTCTGTAGCATGTGTGTGTGACAGTGAATGTGTGAGAGAGCATGTGTGTGTGTGACAGCGAATGTGTGAGAGAGAGCATGGGTATGTGTGATCATGAGTGTCCATAGCATGTGTGTGTGACAGGAAATGTGTGAGAGAGTGATCATGAGTGCCTGTAGCATGTGTGTGTGACAGTGAATGTGTGAGAGAGAGCGTGGGTAAGTGTGATCATGAGTGTCCATAGCATGTGTGTGAGACAGCGAATGTGTGAGAGAGAGCGTGGGTATGTTTGATCATGAGTGTCTGTAGCATGTGTGTGTGACAGTGAATGTGTGAGAGACAGCGTGGGTATGTGTGATCATGAGTGTCTGTATATGTCAGCATGTGTGTGTGACAGGGAATGTGTGAGAGAGAGCGTGGGTATGTGTGATGATGAGTGCCTGTATATGTAAGCTTCTGAGTGTGACAGTGAATGTGTGAAAGAGAGCGTGGGTATTAGTGATCATGAGTGTCCGTAGCATGTGTGTGTGTGACAGCAAATGTGTGAGAGAGAGCATGGGTATGTGTGATCATGAGTGTCCAAAGCATGTGTGTGTGTGACAGAAAATGTGTGAGAGAGAGAGCGTGGGTATATGTGATCATGAGTGTCTGTAGCATGTGTGTGTGACAGCGAATGTGTGAGGGAGAGCCTGGGACTGTGTGATCATGAGTGTCTGTAGCATGTGTGTGTGACAGTGAATATGTGAGAGAGTGTGTGGGTATGTGTGATCATGAGTGTCTGTAGCATGTGTGTGTGACAGTGAATGTGTGAGAGAGCGTGGGTATGTGTGATCATGAGTGTCTGTAGCATGTGTGTGTGACAGTGAATGTGTGAGAGAGAGCGTGGGTATGTTTGATCATGAGTGTCTGTAGCATGTGTGTGTGACAGTGAATGTGTGAGAGAGCATGTGTGTGTGTGACAGCGAATGTGTGAGAGAGAGCATGGGTATGTGTGATCATGAGTGTCCATAGCATGTGTGTGTGACAGGAAATGTGTGAGAGAGTGATCATGAGTGCCTGTAGCATGTGTGTGTGACAGTGAATGTGTGAGAGAGAGCGTGGGTAAGTGTGATCATGAGTGTCCATAGCATGTGTGTGAGACAGCGAATGTGTGAGAGAGAGCGTGGGTATGTTTGATCATGAGTGTCTGTAGCATGTGTGTGTGACAGGGAATGTGTGAGAGAGAGCGTGGGTATGTGTGATGATGAGTGCCTGTATATGTAAGCTTCTGAGTGTGACAGTGAATGTGTGAAAGAGAGCGTGGGTATTAGTGATCATGAGTGTCCGTAGCATGTGTGTGTGTGACAGCGAATGTGTGAGAGAGAGCATGGGTATGTGTGATCATGAGTGTCCAAAGCATGTGTGTGTGTGACAGAAAATGTGTGAGAGAGAGAGCGTGGGTATATGTGATCATGAGTGTCTGTAGCATGTGTGTGTGACAGCGAATGTGTGAGGGAGAGCCTGGGACTGTGTGATCATGAGTGTCTGTAGCATGTGTGTGTGACAGTGAATATGTGAGAGAGTGTGTGGGTATGTGTGATCATGAGTGTCTGTAGCATGTGTGTGTGACAGTGAATGTGTGAGAGAGCGTGGGTATGTGTGATCATGAGTGTCTGTAGCATGTGTGTGTGACAGTGAATGTGTGAGAGAGAGCGTGGGTATGTGTGATCATGAGTAACATGTGTGTGTGACAGTGAATGTGTGAGAGAGAGCGTGGGTATGTGTGATCACGAGTTTCTCTATATGTAACCATGTGAGTGTGACAGTGAATGTGTGAGAGGGAGCGTGGGTATGTGTGATCATGAGTAACATGTGTGTGTGACAGTGAATGTATGAGAGAGTGCGTGGGTATGTGTGATCACGGGTGCCTGTATATGTAACCATCTGAGTGGGACAGTGAATGTGTGGGAGGGAGCGTAGGTATGTGTGATCATGAGTGTCTGTAGCATGTGTGTGTGACAGTGAATGTGTGAGAGAGTGCGTGGGTATGTGTGATCACGAGTGCCTATATATGTAACCATGTGAGTGTGACAGTGAATGTGTGAGAGGGAGCGTGGGTATGTGTGATCACAAGTGCCTGTGTATGTAAGCATGTGAGTGTGACAGTGAATGTGTGAAAGAGAGCGTGGGTATGTGTGATCATGAGTGTCCGTAGCATGTGTGTGTGTGACAGCGAATGTGTGAGAGAGAGCATGGGTATGTGTGATCATGAGTGTCCATAGCATGTGTGTGTGACAGGAAATGTGTGAGAGAGTGATCATGAGTGCCTGTAGCATGTGTGTGTGACAGTGAATGTGTGAGAGAGAGCATGGGTAAGTGTGATCATGAGTGTCCATAGCATGTGTGTGAGACAGCGAATGTGTGAGAGAGAGCGTGGGTATGTTTGATCATGAGTGTCTGTAGCATGTGTGTGTGACAGTGAATGTGTGAGAGAGCATGTGTGTGTGTGACAGCGAATGTGTGAGAGAGAGCATGGGTATGTGTGATCATGAGTGTCCATAGCATGTGTGTGTGACAGGAAATGTGTGAGAGAGTGATCATGAGTGCCTGTAGCATGTGTGTGTGACAGTGAATGTGTGAGAGAGAGCGTGGGTAAGTGTGATCATGAGTGTACATAGCATGTGTGTGACAGTGAATGTGTGAAAGAGAGCGTGGGTAAGTGTGATCATGAGTGTCCATAGCATGTGTGTGAGACAGCGAATGTGTGAGAGAGAGCGTGGGTATGTTTGATCATGAGTGTCTGTAGCATGTGTGTGTGACAGTGAATGTGTGAGAGAGCATGTGTGTGTGTGACAGCGAATGTGTGAGAGAGAGCATGGGTATGTGTGATCATGAGTGTCCATAGCATGTGTGTGTGACAGGAAATGTGTGAGAGAGTGATCATGAGTGCCTGTAGCATGTGTGTGTGACAGTGAATGTGTGAGAGAGAGCGTGGGTAAGTGTGATCATGAGTGTCCATAGCATGTGTGTGAGACAGCGAATGTGTGAGAGAGAGCGTGGGTATGTTTGATCATGAGTGTCTGTAGCATGTGTGTGTGACAGTGAATGTGTGAGAGACAGCGTGGGTATGTGTGATCATGAGTGTCTGTATATGTCAGCATGTGTGTGTGACAGGGAATGTGTGAGAGAGAGCGTGGGTATGTGTGATGATGAGTGCCTGTATATGTAAGCTTCTGAGTGTGACAGTGAATGTGTGAAAGAGAGCGTGGGTATTAGTGATCATGAGTGTCCGTAGCATGTGTGTGTGTGACAGCAAATGTGTGAGAGAGAGCATGGGTATGTGTGATCATGAGTGTCCAAAGCATGTGTGTGTGTGACAGAAAATGTGTGAGAGAGAGAGCGTGGGTATATGTGATCATGAGTGTCTGTAGCATGTGTGTGTGACAGCGAATGTGTGAGGGAGAGCCTGGGACTGTGTGATCATGAGTGTCTGTAGCATGTGTGTGTGACAGTGAATATGTGAGAGAGTGTGTGGGTATGTGTGATCATGAGTGTCTGTAGCATGTGTGTGTGACAGTGAATGTGTGAGAGAGCGTGGGTATGTGTGATCATGAGTGTCTGTAGCATGTGTGTGTGACAGTGAATGTGTGAGAGAGAGCGTGGGTATGTGTGATCATGAGTAACATGTGTGTGTGACAGTGAATGTGTGAGAGAGAGCGTGGGTATGTGTGATCACGAGTTTCTCTATATGTAACCATGTGAGTGTGACAGTGAATGTGTGAGAGGGAGCGTGGGTATGTGTGATCATGAGTAACATGTGTGTGTGACAGTGAATGTATGAGAGAGTGCGTGGGTATGTGTGATCACGGGTGCCTGTATATGTAACCATCTGAGTGGGACAGTGAATGTGTGGGATGGAGCGTAGGTATGTGTGATCATGAGTGTCTGTAGCATGTGTGTGTGACAGTGAATGTGTGAGAGAGTGCGTGGTTATGTGTGATCACGAGTGCCTATATATGTAACCATGTGAGTGTGACAGTGAATGTGTGAGAGGGAGCGTGGGTATGTGTGATCACAAGTGCCTGTGTATGTAAGCATGTGAGTGTGACAGTGAATGTGTGAAAGAGAGCGTGGGTATGTGTGATCATGAGTGTCCGTAGCATGTGTGTGTGTGACAGCGAATGTGTGAGAGAGAGCATGGGTATGTGTGATCATGAGTGACCATAGCATGTGTGTGTGACAGTGTTAGACGGGGACCTGGAGGGTCGGCCGAGCACAGTGATCGCACAGACAGGTAACTTCCCCCCCACAGATGGACACCACACCAAGTTCAGGGTAACACCTTTTATAGGCACTTCTGGGAGTAGAGTGGTACGATACAAAGCAATCAGGACCCGATGATCCTCTCAAATTCTAGTCTCTAGTAGGGGAAGGGGGTAGCGGGACAGTCTGGGTACCCACGGGTACGGGGGTGTAACGGTGATGGCTCACAATCCTCGAGCTCGGTGTTCGGAGGGGTCAGACCGCGGCAGCGCCGGCAGGTCCCGAAGAGGTCGTAGGTGGCAACGGGCCGCGGCAGCGCCAGCAGGTCCCAACGAGGATGAAGGTTACAACGGGCCGCGGCAGCGCCAGCAGGTCCCACGAGGATGCAGGTTGCAACGGGCCGCGGCAGCGCCAGCAGATCCCACGAGGATGAAGGTTACAACGGGCCGCGGCAGCGCCAGCAGGTCCCACGAGGATGCAGGTTGCAACGGGCCGCGGCAGCGCCAGCAGGTCCCACGAGGATGAAGGTTACAACGGGCCGCGGCAGCGCCAGCAGGTCCCACGAGGATGCAGGTTACAAAGGGCCGCGGCAGCGCCAGCAGGTCCCAACGAGGATGAAGGTTGCAGAGGGCCGCGGCAGCGCCAGCAGGCAGGACAATAGTTCACAAGGCAAGGCTGTGGCAGCGCCAACAGTCCGTCAAGGATGAGTTCGTCGCGGTGTCTCTCGACTCCAGGATACAACTGCCCTCCTGTCCTGGGGCTGCCTCAGTTATAGGTCTGGCGCCCTTTGATGTCCGGACCCTCGCTCTTGGAGGTCGGGAGGTCTGGGATGAGGGAGTCCAGACACCCAGCAGGGGGGTGGAGCCAGCGCCCGAGGAGGCTGGGGGTGCTCGGCACCTGGCGGGGAAGAGCCATCGACACTTCGTACTCCCATTGACCTGCCAAGTGGGCCGTTCACCTCCTGGGTGGAGGGTGGTGCCGGGATGTCGGGGCCTGGCCAGGCCCAGGGTTGGGGTCGGGCTGAGGCCGCACGGCCGCGTGGTGCCGTGTCCAAGATGGCGGCTGGGCCGGGCAATGGTGCTGACGGTGGCCCGGGCCCTGTCCTGCGGGGAGGGAGCGAGCCCCTCATGTGGCCTGTCCAACATGCGTCCCCCCCAGCTGAAGGCGGGGAGAGTCACCCATCTTCTTGGGGACTTTGCTCGTCGAGGCGGAAAAAGCGGGACAGGCCATCCACGTTGGCGTGGTCTTGGCCGGGTCGATGTTCCACAGTGAAGTCCATCCCCTGCAGGGAGATGGACCAACGTAGTAGTTTCGGGTTTTCCCCCCGCATCTGCATGAGCCATTGCAGGGGTCGATGATCGGTCTGGACCCGGAAGTGGGTGCCGAAGAGATAAGGCCGGAGCTTTTTGAGGGCCCACACCACGGCGAAGGCCTCCCTCTCGATGGTGCTCCAGCGTCGTTCTCGGGCCAGGAGCCGTCTGCTGATGAAAGCCACTGGCTGGTCAAGTCCTTCGGGGTTCAGCTGGGAAAGGACTGCCCCAACGCCATGGTCGGAGGCATCTGTTTGGACGATAAATTCCCGGCTGTAGTCGGGGGCCTGGAGCACCGGGGCGGAGCACATGGCCGCCTTCAGCTTCTCGAAGGCCGCTTGACAGTCTGGGGTCCAGTTGACCTTCTTTGGTTGGTTTTTGGAGGTGAGTTCCGTGAGGGGCCCTACGATGCTGCCATAGTCCCTCACGAACCGTCGGTAGTAGCCTGTGAGTCCCAAGAAGGCGCGGACCTCGGTCTGGGTGATGGGGGACTGCCACGACTGGATGGCAGCGATCTTGAGTTGCAGAGGGGCCACCAGACCGCTTCCCACCTGGTGCCCGAGATAGGTCACGGACCCCTGGCCAATTTGGCATTTGCTGGCCTTGATCGTGAGGCCAGCTCGTTGGAGGGCCTGTAGCACCTCTCGGAGGTGGTGGAGGTGGTCGGACCAGTGGTGGCTGTACACAGCGATATCGTCCAGGTAGGCGGTGCTGAATCCTTCGAGTCCTGCCAGGACCTGGTTTACTAGCCGCTGAAATGTTGCTGGCGCATTCTTCATGCCGAATGGCATGACCTTGAAGTGATAGTGGCCATCAGGGGTAGAGAATGCCGATCGTTCTTGGGCCCGGGGTGTGAGACCGATCTGCCAGTAGCCCGCTGTCAGGTCGAAGATGCTGAGGTAGCGGGCAGCTCCCATGCGGTCGATTAGTTCATCTGCTCGGGGGATGGGGTGTGCGTCTGTTCTGGTGACCGCATTCAAGCCCCGGTAGTCGACGCAGAACCGGAGCTCCGGCGTGGCGCCGGGGGCGGCCGCTTTGGGGACCAGTACCACTGGGCTGGCCCAGGGGCTGTCTGAGGGCTCGATGATCCCGAGTGTGAGCATCTTGGCCACCTCCTCTTGGATGCAGGCCCGTACCCGATCTGGTACGCGGTAGGCCCGATGGCGGATAGGGGGACTGTCTCCAGTGCCCACGTCGTGTAAGCACCAGGGGGTGACCCCTGGGGTGAGGGAGAACAGGGTGGAGAACTGGAGCAGGAGGACTCGGCAGTCTTGGCGCTGTTCCAGGGTGAGGGCCTCCGAGAGTCGGACCCCGTCCACGGAGCCGTCCTTCTCCCGTGACCGTAGGAGGTCAGGAAGGGGTTCGGAGTCCTCCTCGGTTCCATTGTCGGTTGCCATCAGGAGACTGAGTTCGGAGCGTACAAAGTGTGGTTTCAGTCTATTAGCGTGGAGGACCCGGAGAGGGTTTCGGGAAGATTCCATATCGATGAGATAGGTGACAGGGCTCTTGCGCTCGATTACTTTGAAGGGCCCCGTCCATTTGTCTTGCAGGGCGCATGGTTCGGTGGGAGACATTACCCACACTTGTTGGCCGGGTTCAAATTCGATGGAGGATGCATTTTGATCGTACCACCTTTTCATGTCCTCCTGACTGGCCTCCAGGTTTGCTTTTGCCATCTCTCTGAACCTTCTGGTCTGGTTGCGGAGGGTTAGGAGGTACTTGAAAACATCTGGAGGGTTCTTTAGAGGGGGCATTTCCCAGCCTTCTTTGACTAGGCTGAGCGGGCCTCGCACCGGGTGTCCATACAAGAGTTCGAAAGGGCTGAAGCCGATGGACTTCTGGGGGACTTCTCGGTAGGCAAAGAGAAGGCACGGTAGTAGCACATCCCACTGGCGACGGAGGGGCTCTTCCAACCCCCCAATCATCCCTTTGAGCGTGCGGTTGAACCGCTCAACCAGTCCGTTCCCTTGAGGGTGATAGGGGGTCGTGAATCGGTAGGTGACCCCACACTGTTGCCAGAGGGACTTCATGTATTTTGAGATAAAGTTCGTACCCCTGTCGCTGACGACTTCCCGGGGGAAGCCCACTCGAGAGAAGATCCCCATCAAGGCTCGACCCACTACTGGGGCTGTTATCATACGAAGGGGGACCGCCTCAGGATAGCGGGTAGCGTGATCCACCAGGACCAGGATGAAGCGATGTCCCTGTGCTGTTCGGGGGTCCAGGGGCCCCACAATGTCTATTCCCTTTCGAACGGGGTGGTCACCACGGGGAATGGTTGTAGGGGTGCCTTGAGTTTGCGGCCGCTCTTCCCACTGGCCTGGCAGGTCGGGCAGGACCGGCAATGGTTGGATACGTCATTTCTCATTTTGGGCCAAAAAAAGTGAGTCACCAGGCGGTGGTAGGTCTTGTCTTGGCCCAGGTGCCCGGCCAGGGGGACATCATGGGCTAGGTTCAACAGGAAGTCTCTGAAGTGGAGGGGCACCACCAGCACTCGCCCGGCCCCCAGTTCTGAGATTTTCTGTTCGCTGTACAAGAGATCATTGTCCCAATAAACCCAGTGGGCCCCGGTGGTGTCTCCTTGGCTCTGGGCGAGCGCTTGCTGTCGCAATCCCTCGAGGGAGGGGCAGGTCTTTTGCTCCTGCCGGAATTGTTCCTGGGTGGGCCCCCCTTCTTGACGCCACTGAGCCAGGTCGGGAAGTTCGGGGGGCTGTGTGGACCCCTCTGGGGTGGGGTCCGGGTGGTCGGTCTGGAGGAAGTCTTCTTCTGGAGTGATCGAGGGCGGAGGTGCTGCCCATTCTGGTTCTTCTGGTCTAGGGATGGTGCGGGTGGCCATGGATCGGGTGGTTACGCACGCCCAGTCCGGGAGACCCAACATCCCCAGATGCTCTCTTCTTTCCACAGCGGCCCACGGGGAGCTCTCGAGATCGTTCCCCAGGAGGCAGTCTACAGGGGCATCGTCACGGACAGTTACTTTCAGCATGCCGGACACTCCTCCCCATTCGAAGGGGACGCAGGCCATCCGACACAGGCTCTCCGAGTTATCTGCCGATCGGACGGGGCACAGTACGTTTGGTAGGATTTGTTCTGGGGTCACCAGGTGACAGCGGACGGCCGTCACACTGGCCCCGGTGTCACGCAGGGCCTCGGCCTTGCGCCCATTGATGCTCACCCATTGGCTGTACTTCCGAGTGTTGGCGGGCAGGGGAGTCCGCGGGACCATGTCTCTTCCTCCTAGGCATGCCAGGGTCATGGCGGCGGGTTCCCACTCGAACCGCTCCGACTCATAGGTCTCCGTGTCTTCGGAGACTTGTTCTTCTCCCAGGGCGGCGGCCGCCATCTGGCGGGGCCCGGGGGCCTGGTTCTTCGGGCAGGTCGGGTCACTGGCATAGTGGCCGACTCGCTGGCATCGATGACACGTCACGTTAGCTCGGAACCCCGGGCGCATCGGGGGGTTTCCCCGGCCTGCTGGGGCCGGGGTGGCGTTAGTGGGTGCGGCCGGGGCGGCGTCTCTGCCCCGGCCCGGGCCTCCTCCTCCTCCTCGGGGACGATGGTGACCTTGGTTGGTTCTGTTCTGCTCATTCGGCCCACTCCTGGCCACTCGGGTGCTCTCCCACCGGTCAGCCTCGGTGGCGAGCTGCCGGGGTTCAGTCAATTTACTGTCGAGGAGGTGCTGCCTGAGCTCGACAAAGCAGTTGTTGGAGAGGTGCTCCCACACAATGAGATTGAAGAGTTGTTCGTAAGTGGTTACGTTGTTACCCTTGATCCACCCCTCGAAGGCTCGGCTGAAATAGTTCACGTATTCCAACCACGTCGTACCTGGGATCCTGGTGCAGTTGCGGAACCTCTGGCGGTACATTTCGGGTGTAAGTCCATATCGACTGAGGAGGGCGGCCTTCATGTGGTCATAGGACGTCATTTGATGGTCCGGAAGCTGCAGCAGGGCATCACGACCCTCGTTGACGAATCTCCCCCATAGACCGGCTCCCCAGTCACTTCGAGCGACCCGGTGGGCGGTCATGGCAATCTCATAGGCCTTGAACCACTGCTGTATGTCGTCGTTCCGGTGATATTCTCGGACCACATCCTTGGGGATGTGGACCTTCTGCTCGGTAGGACCCGGGGAGTGCGGTTGCTCGGGCACCCCTAGGTTTTTGTTCAGTTTGCGCATTTCTATCTCCGCTAGTTTGCACTCGTGCTCGTATGCCAGTCTTTTTTCTTCGAGGTCTCTGTTTTTCCTCTCGCTCTTCTCTGAGCCGTAAGTGTTCTAAGTTTATTTTTTGTTCCGCCAGTTTCAATTCTCCGTCTAATCTGAGTCGTGCCAAGTCTAACTCGTGTAATCTATTTTTTTCCCGCTCTTGGATCTCTTCATGGGAGGGGCCTGTTCTCCGTTCCTCCGTCCGGGTGGTGTTGACTTCCGGGGCTGCGGGGTCCCGGGGGGTTGCGGTATTTGTCTCTGTCCAGGCCTCTAGGGCGTTTTTGAAGTCTTCTTTTGTGCTTAGCCCGGTGGTAGCAATGCCTAAGTCCATGCAAAATTGTTTGAGCTCTCGGTGGTTGTATTCTTCCAGCTTTTCCATCTGGAACTTCTCCGCCGATCCGCTCTCTTTGGTCGTCATTGTGGTTTTAGTCGTAGGGTGAGTTACTGTCTGTACGGTACGCGTTGGTTCGGATCCCGCCGCTGCCACCAATGTTAGACGGGGACCTGGAGGGTCGGCCGAGCACAGTGATCGCACAGACAGGTAACTTCCCCCCCACAGATGGACACCACACCAAGTTCAGGGTAACACCTTTTATAGGCACTTCTGGGAGTAGAGTGGTACGATACAAAGCAATCAGGACCCGATGATCCTCTCAAATTCTAGTCTCTAGTAGGGGAAGGGGGTAGCGGGACAGTCTGGGTACCCACGGGTACGGGGGTGTAACGGTGATGGCTCACAATCCTCGAGCTCGGTGTTCGGAGGGGTCAGACCGCGGCAGCGCCGGCAGGTCCCGAAGAGGTCGTAGGTGGCAACGGGCCGCGGCAGCGCCAGCAGGTCCCAACGAGGATGAAGGTTACAACGGGCCGCGGCAGCGCCAGCAGGTCCCACGAGGATGCAGGTTGCAACGGGCCGCGGCAGCGCCAGCAGGTCCCACGAGGATGAAGGTTACAACGGGCCGCGGCAGCGCCAGCAGGTCCCACGAGGATGCAGGTTGCAACGGGCCGCGGCAGCGCCAGCAGGTCCCACGAGGATGAAGGTTACAACGGGCCGCGGCAGCGCCAGCAGGTCCCATGAGGATGCAGGTTACAAAGGGCCGCGGCAGCGCCAGCAGGTCCCAACGAGGATGAAGGTTGCAGAGGGCCGCGGCAGCGCCAGCAGGCAGGACAATAGTTCACAAGGCAAGGCTGTGGCAGCGCCAACAGTCCGTCAAGGATGAGTTCGTCGCGGTGTCTCTCGACTCCAGGATACAACTGCCCTCCTGTCCTGGGGCTGCCTCAGTTATAGGTCTGGCGCCCTTTGATGTCCGGACCCTCGCTCTTGGAGGTCGGGAGGTCTGGGATGAGGGAGTCCAGACACCCAGCAGGGGGGTGGAGCCAGCGCCCGAGGAGGCTGGGGGTGCTTGGCACCTGGCGGGGAAGAGCCATCGACACTTCGTACTCCCATTGACCTGCCAAGTGGGCCGTTCACCTCCTGGGTGGAGGGTGGTGCCGGGATGTCGGGGCCTGGCCAGGCCCAGGGTTGGGGTCGGGCTGAGGCCGCACGGCCGCGTGGTGCCGTGTCCAAGATGGCGGCTGGGCCGGGCAATGGTGCTGACGGTGGCCCGGGCCCTGTCCTGCGGGGAGGGAGCGAGCCCCTCATGTGGCCTGTCCAACAGACAGGAAATGTGTGAGAGAGTGATCATGAGTGCCTGTAGCATGTGTGTGTGACAGTGAATGTGTGAGAGAGAGCGTGGGTAAGTGTGATCATGAGTGTCCATAGCATGTGTGTGAGACAGCGAATGTGTGAGAGAGAGCGTGGGTATGTTTGATCATGAGTGTCTGTAGCATGTGTGTGTGACAGTGAATGTGTGAGAGAGCATGTGTGTGTGTGTGACAGCGAATGTGTGAGAGAGAACATGGGTATGTGTGATCATGAGTGTCCATAGCATGTGTGTGTGACAGGAAATGTGTGAGAGAGTGATCATGAGTGCCTGTAGCATGTGTGTGTGACAGTGAATGTGTGAGAGAGAGCGTGGGTAAGTGTGATCATGAGTGTCCATAGCATGTGTGTGACAGTGAATGTGTGAAAGAGAGCGTGGGTAAGTGTGATCATGAGTGTCCTTAGCATGTGTGTGAGACAGCGAATGTGTGAGAGAGAGCGTGGGTATGTTTGATCATGAGTGTCTGTAGCATGTGTGTGTGACAGTGAATGTGTGAGAGAGCATGTGTGTGTGACAGCGAATGTGTGAGAGAGAGCATGGGTATGTGTGATCATGAGTGTCCATAGCATGTGTGTGTGACAGGAAATGTGTGAGAGAGTGATCATGAGTGCCTGTAGCATGTGTGTGTGACAGTGAATGTGTGAGAGAGAGCGTGGGTAAGTGTGATCATGAGTGTCCATAGCATGTGTGTGAGACAGCGAATGTGTGAGAGAGAGCGTGGGTATGTTTGATCATGAGTGTCTGTAGCATGTGTGTGTGACAGTGAATGTGTGAGAGACAGCGTGGGTATGTGTGATCATGAGTGTCTGTATATGTCAGCATGTGTGTGTGACAGGGAATGTGTGAGAGAGAGCGTGGGTATGTGTGATGATGAGTGCCTGTATATGTAAGCTTCTGAGTGTGACATTGAATGTGTGAGAGAGAGCGTGGGTATGTGTGATGATGAGTGCCTGTATATGTAAGCATGTGAGTGTGACAGTGAATGTGTGGGAGAGAGAGTGGGTATGTGGGATCACGAGTGCTTGTATATGTCAGCATGTGAGTGTGACTGAATGTGTGAGAGAGAGCGCGGGTATGTGGAATCACGAGTGCCTGTATATGTCAGCATGTGAGTGTGACAGTGAATGTGTGAGAGAGAGCGTGGGTATGTGGGATCACGAGTGTCTGTAGCATGTGTGTGTGACAGTGAATGTGTGAGCGGGAGCGTGGGTATGTGTGATCACGAGTGCCTGTATATGTAAGCATGTGAGTGTGACAGTGAATGTGTGATAGGGAGCGTGGGTATGTGGGATCATGAGTGCCTGTTTATGTAAGCATGTGAGTGTGACAGTGAATGTGTGAGAGAGAGCGTGGGTATGTGTGTTCATGAGTGTCTGTATATGTCAGCATGTGCGTGTGACAGTGAATGTGTGAGAGAGAGCGTGGGTATTTGTGAACATGAGTGTCCGTAGCATGTGTGTGTGTGACAGCGAATGTGTGAGAGAGAGCATGGGTATGTGTGATCATGAGTGTCCATAGCATGTGTGTGTGACAGCAAATGTGTGAGAGAGAGAGCGTGGGTATATGTGATCATGAGTGTCTGTAGCATGTGTGTGTGACAGTGAATGTGTGAGAGAGAGCGTGGGTAAGTGTGATCATGAGTGTCCATAGCATGTGTGTGTGACAGCGAATGTGTGAGAGAGAGCCTCGGTATGTGTGATCATGAGTGTCTGTAGCATGTGTGTGTGACAGTGAATGTGTGAGAGAGTGTGTGGGTATGTGTGATCATGAATGTCTGTAGCATGTGTGTGTGACAGTGAATGTGAGAGAAAGAGCATGGGTATGTGTGATCATGAGTGTCTGTAGCATGTGTGTGTGACAGTGAATGTGTGAGAGAGAGCCTCGGTGTTTGTGATCATGAGTGTCTGTAGCATGTGTGTGTGACAGTGAATGTGTGAGAGAGTGTGTGGGTATGTGTGATCATGAGTGTCTGTAGCATGTGTGTGTGACAGTGAATGTGAGAGAAAGAGCGTGGGTATGTGTGATCATGAGTGTCCATAGCATGTGTGTTTGACAGCAAATGTGTGAGAGAGAGAGCGTGGGTATATGTGATCGTTATTGTCTGTAGCATGTGTGTGTGACAGTGAATGTGTGAGAGAGAGCGTGGGTAAGTGTGATAATGAGTGTCCATAGCATGTGTGTGTGACAGCGAATGTGTGAGAGAGAGCCTCGGTATGTGTGATCATGAGTGTCTGTAGCATGTGTGTGTGACAGTGAATGTGTGAGAGAGTGTGTGGGTATGTGTGATCATGAGTGTCTGTAGCATGTGTGTGTGACAGTGAATGTGAGAGAAAGAGTGTGGGTATGTGTGATCATGAGTGTCTGTAGCATGTGTGTGTGACAGTGAATGTGTGAGAGAGAGCGTGGGTATGTGTGATCATGAGTGCCTATATATGTAACCATGTGAGTGTGACAGTGAATGTGTGAGAGGGAGCGAGGGTATGTGTGATCACAAGTGCCTGTGTATGTAAGAATGTGAGTGTGACAGTGAATGTGTGAAAGAGAGCGTGGGTATGTGTGATCATGAGTGTCCGTAGCATGTGTGTGTGTGACAGCGAATGTGTGAGAGAGAGCATGGGTATGTGTGATCATGAGTGTCCATATCATGTGTGTGTGACAGCAAATGTGTGAGAGAGAGAGCGTGGGTATATGTGATCATGAGTGTCTGTAGCATGTGTGTGTGACAGTGAATGTGTGAGAGAGAGCGTGGGTAAGTGTGATCATGAGTGTCCATAGCATGTGTGTGTGACAGCGAATGTGTGAGAGAGAGCGTGGGTATGTGTGATCATGAGTGTCTGTAGCATGTGTGAATGACAGTGAATCTGTCAGAGAGAGCGTGGGTATGTGTGATCATGAGTGTCTGTATATGTCAGCATGTGTGTGTGACAGGGAATGTGTGAGAGAGAGTGTGGGTATGTGTGATGATGAGTGCCTGTATATGTAAGCTTGTGAGTGTGACATTGAATGTGTGAGAGAGAGTGTGGGTATGTGTGATGATGAGTGCCTGTATATGTAAGCATGTGAGTGTGACAGTGAATGTGTGAGAGAGAGCGTGGGTATGTGGGATCACGAGTGCCTGTATATGTCAGCATGTGAGTGTGACTGAATGTGTGAGAGAGAGTGCAGGTATGTGGAATCACGAGTGCCTGTATATGTCAGCATGTGAGTGTGACAGTGAATGTGGGAGAGAGAGCGTGGGTATGTGGGATCACGAGTGTCTGTAGCATGTGTGTGTGACAGTGAAAGTGTGAGAGAGTGTGTGGGTATGTGTGATCTTGAGTGTCTGTAGCATGTGTGTGTGACAGTGAATGTGAGAGAAAGAGCGTGGGTATGTGTGATCATGAGTGTCTGTAGCATGTGTGTGTGACAGTGAATGTGTGAGAGAGAGCGTGGGTATGTGTGATCATGAGTGCCTATATATGTAACCATGTGAGTGTGACAGTGAATGTGTGAGAGGGAGCGTGGGTATGTGTGATCACAAGTGCCTGTGTATGTAAGCATGTGAGTGTGACAGTGAATGTGTGAAAGAGAGCGTGGGTATGTGTGATCATGAGTGTCCATAGCATGTGTGTGTGTGACAGCGAATGTGTGAGAGAGAGCATGGGTATGTGTGATCATGAGTGTCCATAGCATGTGTGTGTGACAGCAAATGTGTGAGAGAGAGAGCGTGGGTATATGTGATCATGAGTGTCTGTAGCATGTGTGTGTGACAGTGAATGTGTGAGAGAGAGCGTGGGTAAGTGTGATCATGAGTGTCCATAGCATGTGTGTGTGACAGCGAATGTGTGAGAGAGAGCGTGGGTATGTGTGATCATGAGAGTCTGTAGCATGTGTGAATGACAGTGAATCTGTCAGAGAGAGCGTGGGTATGTGTGATGATGAGTGCCTGTATATGTAAGCTTGTGAGTGTGACATTGAATGTGTGAGAGAGAGCGTGGGTATGTGTGATGATGAGTGCCTGTATATGTAAGCATGTGAGTGTGACAGTGAATGTGTGAGAGAGAGCGTGGGTATGTGGGATCACGAGTGCCTGTATATGTCAGCATGTGAGTGTGACTGAATGTGTGAGAGAGAGTGCAGGTATGTGGAATCACGAGTGCCTGTATATGTCAGCATGTGAGTGTGACAGTGAATGTGGGAGAGAGAGCGTGGGTATGTGGGATCACGAGTGTCTGTAGCATGTGTGTGTGACAGTTAATGTGTAAGAGGGAGCGTGGGTATGTGTGATCACGAGTGTCTGTATATGTCAGCATCTGAGTGTGACAGTATGTGTGATCATGAGTGCCTGTATATGTAAGCATGTGAGTGTGACATTGAATGTGTGAGAGAGAGCGTGGGTATGTGTGATCACGAGTGTCTGTATATGTCGGCATGTGAGTGTGACAGTGAATGTGTGAGAGGGAGCGTGGGTATGTGGGATCATGAGTGCCTGTATATGTAAGCATGTGAGTGTGACAGTGAATGTGTGAGAGAGAGCGTGGGTATGTGTGATCATGAGTGTCTGTATATGTCAGCATGTGAGTGTGACAGTGAATGTGTGAGAGAGAGCGTGGGTATGTGTGATCACGAGTGTCTGTATATGTCAGCATGTGAGTGTGACAGTGAATGTGTGAAAGAGAGCGTGGTTATGTGTGATCATGAGTGTCCGTAGCATGTGTGTGTGTGACAGCTAATGTGTGAGAGAGAGCATGGGTATGTGTGATCATGAGTGTCCATAGCATGTGTGTGTGACAGCAAATGTGTGAGAGAGAGAGCGTGGGTATGTGTGATCATGAATGTCTGTAGCATGTGTGTGTGACAGTGAATGTGTAAGAGAGAGCGTGGGTATGTGGGATCACGAGTGTCTGTAGCATGTGTGTGTGACAGTGAATGTGTGAGAGAGTGTGTGGGTATGTGTGATCTTGAGTGTCTGTAGCATGTGTGTGTGACAGTGAATGTGAGAGAAAGAGCGTGGGTATGTGTGATCATGAGTGTCTGTAGCATGTGTGTGTGACAGTGAATGTGTGAGAGAGAGCGTGGGTATGTGTGATCATGAGTGCCTATATATGTAACCATGTGAGTGTGACAGTGAATGTGTGAGAGAGAGCGTGGGTATGTGTGATCACGAGTGTCTGTATATGTCAGCATGTGAGTGTGACAGTGAATGTGTGAAAGAGAGCGTGGTTATGTGTGATCATGAGTGTCCGTAGCATGTGTGTGTGTGACAGCTAATTTGTGAGAGAGAGCATGGGTATGTGTGATCATGAGTGTCCATAGCATGTGTGTGTGACAGCAAATGTGTGAGAGAGAGAGCGTGGGTATATGTGATCATGAGTGTCTGTAGCATGTGTGTGTGACAGTGAATGTGTGAGAGAGAGCAGGGGAAGTGTGATCATGAGTGTCCATAGCATGGGTGTATGACAGCAAATGTGTGAGAGAGAGCCTGGGTATGTGTGATCATGAATGTCTGTAGCATGTGTGTGTGACAGTGAATGTGTAAGAGAGTGTGTGGGTATGTGTGATCATGAGTGTCTGTAGCATGTGTGTGTGACAGTGAATGTGAGAGAGAGAGCGTGGGTATGTGTGATCATGAGTGTCTGTAGCATGTGTGTGTGACAGTGAATGTGTGAGAGAGAGCGTGGGTATGTGTGATCATGAGTGCCTATATATGTAACCATGTGAGTGTGACAGTGAATGTGTGAGAGGGAGCGTGGGTATGTGTGATCACAAGTGCCTGTGTATGTAAGCATGTGAGTGTGACAGTGAATGTGTGAAAGAGAGCGTGGGTATGTGTGATCATGAGTGTCCGTAGCATGTGTATGTGTGACAGCGAATGTGTGAGAGAGACCATGGGTATGTGTGATCATGAGTGTCCATAGCATGTGTGTTTGACAGCAAATGTGTGAGAGAGAGAGCGTGGGTATATGTGATCGTGAGTGTCTGTAGCATGTGTGTGTGACAGTGAATGTGTGAGAGAGAGCGTGGGTAAGTGTGATAATGAGTGTCCATAGCATGTGTGTGTGACAGCGAATGTGTGAGAGAGAGCCTCGGTATGTGTGATCATGAGTGTCTGTAGCATGTGTGTGTGACAGTGAATGTGTGAGAGAGTGTGTGGGTATGTGTGATCATGAGTGTCTGTAGCATGTGTGTGTGACAGTGAATGTGAGAGAAAGAGCGTGGGTATGTGTGATCATGAGTGTCCATAGCATGTGTGTTTGACAGCAAATGTGTGAGAGAGAGAGCGTGGGTATATGTGATCGTGAGTGTCTGTAGCATGTGTGTGTGACAGTGAATGTGTGAGAGAGAGCGTGGGTAAGTGTGATAATGAGTGTCCATAGCATGTGTGTGTGACAGCGAATGTGTGAGAGAGAGCCTCGGTATGTGTGATCATGAGTGTCTGTAGCATGTGTGTGTGACAGTGAATGTGTGAGAGAGTGTGTGGGTATGTGTGATCATGAGTGTCTGTAGCATGTGTGTGTGACAGTGAATGTGAGAGAAAGAGCGTGGGTATGTGTGATCATGAGTGTCTGTAGCATGTGTGTGTGACAGTGAATGTGTGAGAGAGAGCATGGGTATGTGTGATCATGAGTGCCTATATATGTAACCATGTGAGTGTGACAGTGAATGTGTGAGAGGGAGCGAGGGTATGTGTGATCACAAGTGCCTGTGTATGTAAGAATGTGAGTGTGACAGTGAATGTGTGAAAGAGAGCGTGGGTATGTGTGATCATGAGTGTCCGTAGCATGTGTGTGTGTGACAGCGAATGTGTGAGAGAGAGCATGGGTATGTGTGATCATGAGTGTCCATATCATGTGTGTGTGACAGCAAATGTGTGAGAGAGAGAGCGTGGGTATATGTGATCATGAGTGTCTGTAGCATGTGTGTGTGACAGTGAATGTGTGAGAGAGAGCGTGGGTAAGTGTGATCATGAGTGTCCATAGCATGTGTGTGTGACAGCGAATGTGTGAGAGAGAGCGTGGGTATGTGTGATCATGAGTGTCTGTAGCATGTGTGAATGACAGTGAATCTGTCAGAGAGAGCGTGGGTATGTGTGATCATGAGTGTCTGTATATGTCAGCATGTGTGTGTGACAGGGAATGTGTGAGAGAGAGTGTGGGTATGTGTGATGATGAGTGCCTGTATATGTAAGCTTGTGAGTGTGACATTGAATGTGTGAGAGAGAACGTGGGTATGTGTGATGATGAGTGCCTGTATATGTAAGCATGTGAGTGTGACAGTGAATGTGTGAGAGAGAGCGTGGGTATGTGGGATCACGAGTGCCTGTATATGTCAGCATGTGAGTGTGACTGAATGTGTGAGAGAGAGTGCAGGTATGTGGAATCACAAGTGCCTGTATATGTCAGCATGTGAGTGTGACAGTGAATGTGGGAGAGAGAGCGTGGGTATGTGGGATCACGAGTGTCTGTAGCATGTGTGTGTGACAGTGAATGTGTGAGAGAGTGTGTGGGTATGTGTGATCTTGAGTGTCTGTAGCATGTGTGTGTGACAGTGAATGTGAGAGAAAGAGCGTGGGTATGTGTGATCATGAGTGTCTGTAGCATGTGTGTGTGACAGTGAATGTGTGAGAGAGAGCGTGGGTATGTGGGATCACGAGTGCCTGTATATGTCAGCATGTGAGTGTGACTGAATGTGTGAGAGAGAGTGCAGGTATGTGGAATCACGAGTGCCTGTATATGTCAGCATGTGAGTGTGACAGTGAATGTGGGAGAGAGAGCGTGGGTATGTGGGATCACGAGTGTCTGTAGCATGTGTGTGTGACAGTGAATGTGTGAGAGAGTGTGTGGGTATGTGTGATCTTGAGTGTCTGTAGCATGTGTGTGTGACAGTGAATGTGAGAGAAAGAGCGTGGGTATGTGTGATCATGAGTGTCTGTAGCATGTGTGTGTGACAGTGAATGTGTGAGAGAGAGCGTGGGTATGTGTGATCATGAGTGCCTATATATGTAACCATGTGAGTGTGACAGTGAATGTGTGAGAGGGAGCGTGGGTATGTGTGATCACAAGTGCCTGTGTATGTAAGCATGTGAGTGTGACAGTGAATGTGTGAAAGAGAGCGTGGGTATGTGTGATCATGAGTGTCCGTAGCATGTGTGTGTGTGACAGCGAATGTGTGAGAGAGAGCATGGGTATGTGTGATCATGAGTGTCCATAGCATGTGTGTGTGACAGCAAATGTGTGAGAGAGAGAGCGTGGGTATATGTGATCATGAGTGTCTGTAGCATGTGTGTGTGACAGTGAATGTGTGAGAGAGAGCATGGGTAAGTGTGATCATGAGTGTCCATAGCATGTGTGTGTGACAGCGAATGTGTGAGAGAGAGCGTGGGTATGTGTGATCATGAGAGTCTGTAGCATGTGTGAATGACAGTCAATCTGTCAGAGAGAGCGTGGGTATGTGTGATGATGAGTGCCTGTATATGTAAGCTTGTGAGTGTGACATTGAATGTGTGAGAGAGAGCGTGGGTATGTGTGATGATGAGTGCCTGTATATGTAAGCATGTGAGTGTGACAGTGAATGTGTGAGAGAGAGCGTGGGTATGTGGGATCACGAGTGCCTGTATATGTCAGCATGTGAGTGTGACTGAATGTGTGAGAGAGAGTGCAGGTATGTGGAATCACGAGTGCCTGTATATGTCAGCATGTGAGTGTGACAGTGAATGTGGGAGAGAGAGCGTGGGTATGTGGGATCACGAGTGTCTGTAGCATGTGTGTGTGACAGTTAATGTGTAAGAGGGAGCGTGGGTATGTGTGATCACAAGTGTCTGTATATGTCAGCATCTGAGTGTGACAGTATGTGTGATCATGAGTGCCTGTATATGTAAGCATGTGAGTGTGACATTGAATGTGTGAGAGAGAGCGTGGGTATGTGTGATCACGAGTGTCTGTATATGTCGGCATGTGAGTGTGACAGTGAATGTGTGAGAGGGAGCGTGGGTATGTGGGATCATGAGTGCCTGTATATGTAAGCATGTGAGTGTGACAGTGAATGTGTGAGAGAGAGCGTGGGTATGTGTGATCATGAGTGTCTGTATATGTCAGCATGTGAGTGTGACAGTGAATGTGTGAGAGAGAGCGTGGGTATGTGTGATCACGAGTGTCTGTATATGTCAGCATGTGAGTGTGACAGTGAATGTGTGAAAGAGAGCGTGGTTATGTGTGATCATGAGTGTCCGTAGCATGTGTGTGTGTGACAGCTAATGTGTGAGAGAGAGCATGGGTATGTGTGATCATGAGTGTCCATAGCATGTGTGTGTGACAGCAAATGTGTGAGAGAGAGAGCGTGGGTATATGTGATCATGAGTGTCTGTAGCATGTGTGTGTGACAGTGAATGTGTGAGAGAGAGCGGGGGGAAGTGTGATCATGAGTGTCCATAGCATGGGTGTATGACAGCAAATGTGTGAGAGAGAGCCTGGGTATGTGTGATCATGAATGTCTGTAGCATGTGTGTGTGACAGTGAATGTGTAAGAGAGTGTGTGGGTATGTGTGATCATGAGTGTCTGTAGCATGTGTGTGTGACAGTGAATGTGAGAGAGAGAGAGCGTGGGTATGTGTGATCATGAGTGTCTGTAGCATGTGTGTGTGACAGTGAATGTGTGAGAGAGAGCAAGGGTATGTGTGATCACAAGTGCCTGTGTATGTAAGCATGTGAGTGTGACAGTGAATGTGTGAAAGAGAGCGTGGGTATGTGTGATCATGAGTGTCCGTAGCATGTGTGTGTGTGACAGCGAATGTGTGAGAGAGAGCATGGGTATGTGTGATCATGAGTGTCCATAGCATGTGTGTGTGACAGCAAATGTGTGAGAGAGAGAGCGTGGGTATATGTGATCATGAGTGTCTGTAGCATGTGTGTGTGACAGTGAATGTGTGAGAGAGAGCGTGGGTAAGTGTGATCATGAGTGTCCATAGCATGTGTGTGTGACAGCGAATGTGTGAGAGAGAGCGTGGGTATGTGTGATCATGAGAGTCTGTAGCATGTGTGAATGACAGTGAATCTGTCAGAGAGAGCGTGGGTATGTGTGATGATGAGTGCCTGTATATGTAAGCTTGTGAGTGTGACATTGAATGTGTGAGAGAGAGCGTGGGTATGTGTGATGATGAGTGCCTGTATATGTAAGCATGTGAGTGTGACAGTGAATGTGTGAGAGAGAGCGTGGGTATGTGGGATCACGAGTGCCTGTATATGTCAGCATGTGAGTGTGACTGAATGTGTGAGAGAGAGTGCAGGTATGTGGAATCACGAGTGCCTGTATATGTCAGCATGTGAGTGTGACAGTGAATGTGGGAGAGAGAGCGTGGGTATGTGGGATCACGAGTGTCTGTAGCATGTGTGTGTGACAGTTAATGTGTAAGAGGGAGCGTGGGTATGTGTGATCACGAGTGTCTGTATATGTCAGCATCTGAGTGTGACAGTATGTGTGATCATGAGTGCCTGTATATGTAAGCATGTGAGTGTGACATTGAATGTGTGAGAGAGAGCGTGGGTATGTGTGATCACGAGTGTCTGTATATGTCGGCATGTGAGTGTGACAGTGAATGTGTGAGAGGGAGCGTGGGTATGTGGGATCATGAGTGCCTGTATATGTAAGCATGTGAGTGTGACAGTGAATGTGTGAGAGAGAGCGTGGGTATGTGTGATCATGAGTGTCTGTATATGTCAGCATGTGAGTGTGACAGTGAATGTGTGAGAGAGAGCAAGGGTATGTGTGATCACGAGTGTCTGTATATGTCAGCATGTGAGTGTGACAGTGAATGTGTGAAAGAGAGCGTGGTTATGTGTGATCATGAGTGTCCGTAGCATGTGTGTGTGTGACAGCTAATGTGTGAGAGAGAGCATGGGTATGTGTGATCATGAGTGTCCATAGCATGTGTGTGTGACAGCAAATGTGTGAGAGAGAGAGCGTGGGTATATGTGATCATGAGTGTCTGTAGCATGTGTGTGTGACAGTGAATGTGTGAGAGAGAGCGGGGGGAAGTGTGATCATGAGTGTCCATAGCATGGGTGTATGACAGCAAATGTGTGAGAGAGAGCCTGGGTATGTGTGATCATGAATGTCTGTAGCATGTGTGTGTGACAGTGAATGTGTAAGAGAGTGTGTGGGTATGTGTGATCATGAGTGTCTGTAGCATGTGTGTGTGACAGTGAATGTGAGAGAGAGAGCGTGGGTATGTGTGATCATGAGTGTCTGTAGCATGTGTGTGTGACAGTGAATGTGTGAGAGAGAGCGTGGGTATGTGTGATCATGAGTGCCTATATATGTAACCATGTGAGTGTGACAGTGAATGTGTGAGAGGGAGCGTGGGTATGTGTGATCACAAGTGCCTGTGCATGTAAGCATGTGAGTGTGACAGTGAATGTGTGAAAGAGAGCGTGGGTATGTGTGATCATGAGTGTCCATAGCATGTGTGTGTGTGACAGCGAATGTGTGAGAGAGAGCGTGGGTATGTGTGATGATGAGTGCCTGTATATGTAAGCATGTGAGTGTGACATTGAATGTGTGAGAGAGAGCGTGGGTATGTGTGATGATGAGTGCTTCTATATGTAAGCATGTGAGTGTGACAGTGAATGTGTGAGAGAGAGCGTGGGTATGTGGGATCACGAGTGCCTGTATATGTCAGCATGTGAGTGTGACTGAAGGAGTGAGAGAGAGCGCGGGTATGTGGAATCACGAGTGCCTGTATATGTCAGCATGTGAGTGTGACAGTGAATGTGTGAGAGAGAGCGTGGGTATGTGGGATCACGAGTGTCTGTAGCATGTGTGTGTGACAGTGAATGTGTGAGAGGGAGCGTGGGTATGTGTGATCACGAGTGTCTGTATATGTCAGCATCTGAGTGTGACAGTGAATGTGTGAGAGGGAGCGTGGGTATGTATGATCATGAGTGCCTGTATATGTAAGCATGTGAGTGTGACAGTGAATGTATGAGAGAGAGCGAGGGTATGTGTGATCACAAGTGCCTGTGTATGTAAGCATGTGAGTGTGACAGTGAATGTGTGAAAGAGAGCGTGGGTATGTGTGATCATGAGTGTCCGTAGCATGTGTGTGTGTGACAGCGAATGTGTGAGAGAGAGCATGGGTATGTGTGATCATGAGTGTCCATAGCATGTGTGTGTGACAGCAAATGTGCGAGAGAGAGAGCGTGGGTATGTGTGATCATGAGTGTCTGTAGCATGTGTGTGTGACAGTGAATGTGTGAGAGAGAGCGTGGGTATGTGTGATCATGAGTGTCTGTAGCATGTGTGTGTGACAGTGAATGTGTGAGAGAGAGCGTGGGTATGTGTGATCATGAGTGCCTATATATGTAACCATGTGAGTGTGACAGTGAATGTGTGAGAGGGAGCGTGGGTATGTGTGATCACAAGTGCCTGTGCATGTAAGCATGTGAGTGTGACAGTGAATGTGTGAAAGAGAGCGTGGGTATGTGTGATCATGAGTGTCCATAGCATGTGTGTGTGTGACAGCGAATGTGTGAGAGAGAGCGTGGGTATGTGTGATGATGAGTGCCTGTATATGTAAGCATGTGAGTGTGACATTGAATGTGTGAGAGAGAGCGTGGGTATGTGTGATGATGAGTGCTTCTATATGTAAGCATGTGAGTGTGACAGTGAATGTGTGAGAGAGAGCGTGGGTATGTGGGATCACGAGTGCCTGTATATGTCAGCATGTGAGTGTGACTGAAGGAGTGAGAGAGAGCGCGGGTATGTGGAATCACGAGTGCCTGTATATGTCAGCATGTGAGTGTGACAGTGAATGTGTGAGAGAGAGCGTGGGTATGTGGGATCACGAGTGTCTGTAGCATGTGTGTGTGACAGTGAATGTGTGAGAGGGAGCGTGGGTATGTGTGATCACGAGTGTCTGTATATGTCAGCATCTGAGTGTGACAGTGAATGTGTGAGAGGGAGCGTGGGTATGTATGATCATGAGTGCCTGTATATGTAAGCATGTGAGTGTGACAGTGAATGTGTGAGAGAGAGCGTGGGTATGTGTGATCACGAGTGTCTGTATATGTCAGCATGTGAGTGTGACAGTGAATGTGTGAGAAGGAGCGTGGGTATGTGTGATCATGAGTGCCTGTATATGTAAGCATGCGAGTGTGACAGTGAATATGAAGGCGAGTCTGTGGCAGGTAGAAAGTGAGATGTTGGCCCTGGTTTATTATTCTTTCATAGAAGGCAGCACTGCACCAAAGTTGTGCTGCCTTGTGTCAGACGGAGAGAGAAAAAATGTGACATACAGATATTTTCCTTGTTTCGCACTACTTGGGAAGGCATTGCATTTTGACGCTTTACCCAATTTACACGTCTTTGTAAATCTGGAAATACTCCAAGCCTGGGTAACTCCATGAGAATGACCATGCACCTACCATGCACCAATCCTGGTGAAGCTTGATTATCGGCGATGTTCAACCTTTCTGTCTCCCCTCTTGGAGAGCTGATGTGATCTTTTGGCTTCCAAGTTCTATCCGATGTACATGTGCATGACATTCAAATTATTGTGTCTATCTCGGGAAACTTGCCTCTAGTGAACTCACATTGTGGGAGCCATCGTAGTTTTGAATTTAGGACATATAACTTGCAAAAGAATCGTAAACTCCTAAGTTTGTAACTGCTGAAAATTACACTCACTTCCCCTGACTGAAATTGTATTCTTACTCATCTCACTAGTATATGAGTGTCTAAACACGAGTTTTGAAGTAAGTTGGGCTCTAAATTCTCTATCTGACATTACACAGTAGCATTTAGCCCTGAGGAAGTGGATGTTGTATACTGACGAGACGAAACACGTGTTGGTCAGAAACTGGATGCACTGAAGCATTGGAAAGTCTTCCAATAATGAAGAATTGCACACGCATCAATTTGGAAATGTATTATTTGTGTGAAATTATCTCTAGTACGTGGTATGGTACAAAGAGAAAAATAGTTCTGTTTTCTCAACCCTGCATCTTCAACAATTAGCAACAACAGGCATTCTAAAAGGCTCATTTGTTTGTTGACGGCTGCTTGTGTTTAAAATGCAATCAATCTCTAGATGACCTATTCAACCAGGCCAGTGTCCAGAATTCACTACTGGTCTGGAGGTCAGTGTGGAAGACTGGCTTCTCAAGTCCTGTGAGTCATGTTCTGTTCAGTAGAGACAGTGACATGTGAAAGAATAATTCACCTCTTTTTTGTGATTTTGGAAACAAGAAGCAAGAGGAGTTACAATAATATTATAAGAAACTTATTTCTAATTTTCGTAGGTGCAATTTTCTAACGTGATGGCCTACATTTGGATAAGTTTTATGCTGTTATAAATGAGACAACGTGCCATAAAATTATGCAATTAATCAGGGTAAAAGATATTTCGATCTGGAAAGATGGCCTTTTTTCAGTGCTAAAAAAGCACTCTGTACAGTCCCTGCCAGCATAGCTCACATGTGGGGGGGGGAGGGGGTCGGTGAGTGGTCGCAAGGGAAGGGGGTGTCACGCGGGTAGGGGGTTTTAAATATTAGAATTAATATATATATAAAGCTAAATTTTCCCGGGTCCCGCGTCCTCACTGCTGGGTATGCTCCTGCTTTCCTGCCTTTGCTGGAACAGGAAGCAGGCAGCCTACCTCCCCTTTCCTAAGCCAATCACAATGCTGCAATGGCAGTGTTGTTGTTGGTTGTGACACAGACCACACAAGCATCTATGGGGAGACCATTTTCTCCATGTAGGCGCCTACTTGGAGAAAAGGGAAAGTGCGTATTACTGGTTTGGTCGGCCTCAGAGGGCCGATCAAACAGTCAGGACCCGCAGCATTGGTCTAGCCACTCTTCCTCTGCCCTCGAGCAGACCCTCCCACCCGCCCGCCTGCTTCCAACCAAACCTTTCTGATTTCTTGTAGTGCAAGAAGCAGAAACATAATATAGTATTTATAATACCGTTTTATGTTTCTGCTTCTCTTCACTGCGAGAAAGCAGTGGGCGACGCTCCTCATGGATGAGCCGCCCCTGACTTTGTGCTGCCTTGTGTCGCATTTTGTCAAGGGGACGTTCCTAGGGTTTGTGCTACTTGTGTAAATCGGGGTAGATACCATGAGTAAATATAGATCGGGCTTTGAGTAAAAAAATAATGCTTCCTCGATGAAGGCAATAACAATCGGACATGTGTTATTTTCTAAGAAAAATGAACTCATTGATTTTGTGCTGAAGTGCACCCTAAGTAACCAAATTGTGGGGGTATAAAGCAGGAATATCGACGGGAAAATATCGACTAGCATAAATATCGAGGTAAGAATATCGACTGTAAAAAATATCGTTGAAGTAAATATCGTTGTTGTAAATATCGTTTTTGTAGAATGAAAAAAATATCGTCAAAATAAAATATTGTTGAATAGAATATCGTTTAGAGAAATATCGTTGAATATAATATCGACAAAATAATTGAATGTGTAATATAAGTGTAGAAAGATTTGTTTTATGTTTAAATATTATTAAATAAATGTTTATTTTTATTATTATAGGGATAAAAATGTAATTTTTTTTTAATATTAGTAAATATTTTAGGAGCGGGTTATTGGTATTATAGGGGATAAGGGTGGGTAGTAATTTAAAAAAGTAGTGTAAATAATATGTATATAATGGTAAAAAATTAGAAAAATGTAAATTAAAATTTTTTTCAATGGCGAAATTTTAAATTTCATTTAAATTACTGAATTATTGTTTGAATTGTTTTTTTTAAAGATTTAGTAGCGGGTTGTTGGTGATATAGGGGATAAGGGTGGGTAGTATATTAAAATATGTTTAATAAAATTTAAATTAAATTAAAATAAATTATAAATTGAAATACGAAAATTTATTTAATTTATTTGAAATTGAATGTATTATATAATAATTTGGTAATTAAGTGTTATATTTTGTATATAGTGTTTAATAAAAAAATTCTATAAATAATACGAAATTAGAAATTTCAATATTTAAATTTCTAAATTGAAATTTGAAATTTAAATTTTTTTATTTCAAATTTGAAATTTGAAATTTTACATTTAATTTTTAAATTATATTATTATAAGTCAAGTGTGTAATATTTAATGTTTGTGTATTTGTTATAATATATGCTAAGAATGAGTCAAAATACAAATATACAAAGTTTGGGTTACATTTTTAAAAATGTAAAAACTTTTTTAAAATTGTTAAAAAATTTTGATTTTTGAAATTTTAATTTTTGGTTAAAAATTTTGGTATTGTTATGTTCAAAATAAAATATTGTGTGATTGTAATTTAATAGTCTATTTTGTAGTATAATAGATAAGAGTGGTTATTAATATATATAGTGATGTTTATGTGTTATAATATCACAAATATTATTGTTTCCTGTCCAGCACTTTACCTGACTTATGTAGGATTGGAGTTAAAATTGTGATTTATTTTAGCTTACTGTTAAGTATTTTCTATGTGTTATGTTTTATATTTTATATTTTAAAAAAAAAGAAATTTACTTTTTTTTTTTTTTATATTTTTCAATTATTATGATATATAATTTTGCTATATTTTTTTAATAATAAACAAATATGATTCTTTTGTACATTTTTACATATATATCACAAGTGTCAACATTTATTAAGTACAATGGTAATATAGTTTTGGACACTTTTTTTATTCATACTTTTCAGTTGTTGATGCAAACATTTTCATATTTTTTAATACACTTTTTTCAAATATTTGTTTACATTCTACATTGCAATTTTTTTCATATATACATTGTTATATTACATTAATTACTATATTAAATTTAAAATTTTTAAATTAAAATTTAATATGTTAATTAATTTACATGTAATTGTATTTTTCTACAGTATGTACATAAAATTGTGTTCAGTGTTATACATATAAAACAAAATTAACAATCAAAAACATATTTTTAATATACTATAATTATTTAATATATAATTATATTAAAAATATTATTGTATATTTTACATTAATCAAAAGGTTCTTTACAAACAATAATACATTTATTACAATACATGGAAAAAATAATGCTATTCATCTCTATTTTTGTTTAAATTATGGGGATTTAGTCCTATTTTAGTTTTTATTGTGCTGCCATTTTAATTTTTGAACTTCACTTTTTTGTCTATCTACATCGTTGTTTGGGTCAATTCAGAAAACGGAACCTCGCGGTTGGGAGCTGCTTCGTGTTGGTGAATGTAAGTGTATTTTACAATATTTTTAACTACATTTTAAGACATTATAGAGCTTGTTGTATTGTGTAAGTGTTGGTATGTGTTGTACTTTACAGTTTATGTGAAAAATACGTGTTATTTAAGGTCTTTATTGATAACGTACTTTGTAAGATATTTATTATGAAATTAAGGTTTATGTATTGTGTAAATGAATTAATTTAGGTGTTTTCCTATGTTTTATATGTTATGTTTAGGCTTAGTGGCTTTCGTATTTATTGTGGGTGAGTTTTGTTTGTATTTATTTACAGGTGTTCGTTTTGGTGAGCTGAGGGATTTTATTGCGTAATTTTGGTTAAATACAGCTAAATGTTTAACTACATTTCTTGATTTTTCGGGGTTTTGGAGCGTTTTTATCGTCATTATTTTTCTCGTTTTTTATGGTTCCGTTCCCGAGAGGATTGCTACGTGGGACCCTTATAAAACAGTTGTTTTTTTCCATTTTGTGCGGATTTTTTTAAACCATGTGGATTTATTTATTTTCTATTCGTCTTGAAACCATCTTTTTGGAACACATTCTACAGCTGCACAACACTTAAGTTATTATTATATTTTAGATTGGGGTGGATTGAGCTATATTGTGCAATTTTGTTTAATGTTGTTTTATTATGTCTTGTAATAATAGATTACATTTATTTTTACATGACATAATGTAACTACATTAAATAAAAAGGTTTGTTTTATTTATTGTTTGAAATGTTTTTATGTGTTGCTTGTTAAAGGATAGATTTTGCTATTAGTTCTAATTATTCAATACCTTCAATACTTGGGTACATTCTGACTTTTTGCTGTAGGTATTCGTACATATTTAATGTTTGTTTACTTAGTTTAGGGCCGATTTTAGATAGAGATTGCTCTATTCTTAGTTCTTGGTAGCTTTGCTCTTTTTTGATGCTTTGGATTAGTTTATGAAGTCTGGGTTGTGTTCTTCCTATTGTGGCTTGGAAGGCATTATGCCATCCTTCGACCGCGTTGTTGGTTTTGGCTTTCTGTGCCATAGTACTAGCATACACATTCCACCATGGAATTTGGAATTTAGGTTGTCTGCGGTGGCCCGAACGATGTAATCTTCCCACCCAGGTATCTTCAAAATAGTCTAAGAAGGGAGTTAATTTTGTCTCATTGGTGCGGTAGAAAGGGCTGTCAAGTAGTAAATTGTAATAGTTAGCAACTTCTGTTGTTGGTACAAATGCCAATGCTATTAACTTTTTAATCTGATAAGCAAAGTTACTGTTTGTTGAATATTCAATGCTTAAAGTAGATTTTTGTAAGTGCCTCCATATACTTTGGTTGTAGTGATAATAACACCCTTGTATTGATGTGTGAGGATATATTTTAAGTATAGCTTGAATCATGGCTATTTCAAAGTCTATTATTATTCTTTGTGGATAGTAATTATCAGTAAATTCTTTGATAGTTGTTAAAATTTCTACATAGCTAGCATTTGTTTTATTTGGCAGCAGTGTATAAATTAAAGGGATATTTGTTTCTTGGTACTCACCATGGATGGTGTAAAGTTGATAGAAAGGTTTGGGACATACTTTAAAAGTTCCGTCCATCATCCAGGTTTCACACGATTTTAGTTTTTACAAATTGCTATTTGTTGCAAAAAGTAAAATTCTTTTATCATGACTGTGATTATCATACATAAAGAATTTATCTTCATTGTGTGTAATAGTATATTCAGGATAAATTATAATGTCTTGAAAAGTTTTAGGTGCTGGTGGAGTTGGATCAGAAGCTCGTTTTGTTTTTGCAATTAATCTTTTCAAGTTGGGTATTGAAGGTAACTGTCCTGTGACATGTTCTGGCACCTTGCTTAAAACATTTTTCAAAATAGTGGTGCTTGTTTCTTGTGAGCCTGTACTTGCTTCTCTCAATGTCTCTAGTGCTTCTCTTACTTCGACTTCTGTTACATTGGGTGGGTGGTTATGCTCATGTACATTTACAACATTGTTATCAACAGTCTGTGCTCTACCATAGCATGCAGTTGAGTAATATTTACTACATTTCCAATAAGTTTTATTCCCTCTGATTCTTTCTTGGGTGTAGGTGTAACCCATGTAGCTCAGCATAATTTTCCCTTTTTGAGAAGTAATAAAAGTAGCTCCTGTTGCCATGTCTAAGGTAGATCTGTGAAGACATATATATTTTTTTTAGTAAAAGTGATAAACATTTCTTGAGATGTGTACGTTAAAAGGAAAAACTGCTAAAACTTACTTCCAATGTTGTTTTCCTGCTAATTATATGTTTTCTGTTCTTATATGTAGATTTTCACTCTTTAATGTTCTGTAGTTGTGGTAAAGAATAATACAAACAAATGATTTAGTTTTATAGTTGTTTGTTTTTACTTTCTGATTATTAATAGACACAGTGGGTATACTTACTTAATGTAGTAGAAGATGTTGTTAGTTTAGTTGTAGATTGGTAGATGAATTTTCTATAATCTGTAAAAGAAAGTTAAATTGTGTTATTTATTGTATTAGGATCTATTAGTAGGTAATAAAATATCAAGTCTTTAGCAAGTTTACTTTGTGACTTTTTACATTTATTTTTAAGCTTTCTAAGTACACATGGATAAAGCAGTTCATAAATTCATTTAATTATTATCTTGTGGTAGTTGTTGATAGGATGTTGTAGTTATATTTAAACAAATAAAAATACCATATTTTTAGTTTAGGGAGTTTAGCTAGTTATCGACAGGTTTGTATGATAAATGAAATGGGACTTCACTTACTTGATTTTTAGTATGCTGTGTTGTAGTCGTTGTAGTAGGTGTGTATTCTCTTGTTTTCAGCAAAGTAACCGTTTTCATCCAAGTTTGGCCAAAAAATGGTAAATTACGTTAAGTCTGTAATTGTCTTTATAGTAGTGAGTTAATTAATTGTTATATTTGATTGGTTCAATTACATATATTTTAAATTCATTGGCTGAGAACATTAGTTTGAATTTGAAAGCCGTTAATTTGTAAAGAGTTTGTAGCATCAATAATTGTTTTCGATTTTAATTACAAAATGTATTATATGTGTTTTATTTTAAATGTAAATATTTATTACAATGTTAAAATTAGTGAAATGTTATTTAAAGTAATCCGATAAGAGTGTATGATAGTGTTTGGTAATGTTTATATTGGTTTACCACCTTTACAACTTAACTTTTACAACGCTAAAACCATTACAACGTATGTATTTACAACGCATGTTTTTACAACGTAGGTACCTTTACAACGCATACCATTACAACGTAAGTATTTGTAAGTATATAATTATATTTAAAATGTAAAATGTTTGGTTTTTTTTAAGGGGTATATTTAGGGTTCAGGGTCAGTTTAGCGTTTTTGGGTGAAGGGGTATTTTTAGGGTTCAGGGTTAGTTTTTATTTTTTGGGTAAAGGGGTATTTTTGGTGTTCAGGGTCAGTTTTTAGTTTTTGGGTAAAGGGGTATTTTTAGTGTTCAGGGTCAGTTTTCAGTTTTTGGGTAAAGGGGTATTTTTAGGGTTCAGGGTCAGTTTTCAGTTTTTGGGTAAAGGGGTATTTTTAGGGTTCAGGGTCAGTTTTCAGATTTTGGGTAAAGGGGTATTTTTAGGCTTCAGGGTCAGTTTTCAGTTCTTGGGTAAAGGGCTATTTTTAGGCTTCAGGGTCAGTTTTCTGTTTTTGGGTAAAGGGGTATTTTTAGGGTTCAGGGTCAGTTGTCAGTTTTTGGGTAAAGGGCTATTTTTAGGCTTCAGGGTCAGTTTTATGTTTTTGGGTAAAGGGGTATTTTTAGTGTCAGGTCCGTTTTCAGTTTTTGGGTAAAGGGGTATTTTTTAGGCTTCAGGGTCAGTTTTCAGTTTTTGGGTAAAGGGCTATTTTTAGGGTTCAGGGTCAGTTTTCAGTTTTTGGGTAAAGGGGTATTTTTAGGGTTCAGGGTCAGATTTCAGTTTTTGGGTAAAGGGGTATGTTTAGGGTTCAGGGTCGGTTTTCAGTTTTTGGGTAAAGGGGTATTTTTAGGGTTCAGGGTCAGTTTTTAGTTTTTGGGTAAAGGGGTATTTTTAGGGTTCAGGGTCAGTTTTCAGTTTTTGGGTAAAGGGGTATTTTTAGTTTTCAGGGTCAGTTTTCAGTTTTTGGGTAAAGGGGTATTTTAGGGTTCAGGGTCAGTTTTCAGTTTTTGGGTAAAGGGGTATTTTTAAGGTTCAGGGTCAGTTTTTAGTTTTTGAGTAAAGGGGTATTTTTAGTGTTCAGGGTCAGTTTTCAGTTTTTGGGTAAAGGGGTATTTTTAGGGTTCAGGGTCAGTTTTCAGTTTTTGGGTAAAGGGGTATTTTTAGGGTTCAGGGTCAGTTTTCAGTTTTTGGGTAAAGGGGTATTTTTAGGGTTCAGGGTCAGTTTTCAGTTTTTGGGTAAAGGGGTATTTTTAGGGTTCAGGGTCAGTTTCAGGGTTGAGTTTTTGGGGTACAGGGGTACAGGATAGAAAAAAATAAAATTATATATAAATTAAATTTTTTTTTAAATGAAATGATTTTATATTAAATTAATTTACAATTTATTTTTTTCAATTATTTTATATTAACAAAATTAATATATACTTACCAATACTTACGTTGTAATGGTATGCGATGTAAAGGTACCTGCGTTGTAAAAACATGCGTTGTAAATTCATGCGTTGTATTAGTATTTGTGTTGTAAAAATTTCGTTGCAAAGGTATGCGTTGTAAAAGTATGCGTTGTAACGTCATACATCCTTTATATTACTAATGTATCTTTTTATTATTATATATAAATAAAACATACATAGTGTATATACATATATGTTAGAAAAGCTTATTTTGATTTTTAATTATTATGAAAAAGTGAATAATAGAAAGGTAATGTGTATATAAGGTTATAATGAAAATGACGATATTTTTTGTATATTAATATAAGTAGAAAGGTAGTCGATATTTGTGTAGTCGATATTAGTGTAGAAGGTAATGTTATTTTAAAGATAGTCGATAATGTAGTAGTCGATATTTATGTAGTCGATATAATTGTTAACGATATTAGAGTAGTCGATAAAAAAATATCGATATTTGTGTAATTTCTTGTTTAAGTATATGGTGACGATATTTTTGTAGACGATGTATTTGTGGCGATATTTTTGTAGGTTGATGTTTTAGTAATCGATATTTCATCATGGAACCATTGTGGGATCCTTCTGAGATTTTCAAGGCGCAGGAGTTGGTACTCACACATGCTCCAGGTGTCATTCTTATATTAGGGGCATATCAACAAGGGCTGGCGATATAATTATCGGCGCTTTAGCGTCTGTTTTTGGGCGAAAAGGGGTGATAATTATATCGCATTATTTACTATCGTGTATTTCCTTGATTCAGCTCCAGTTTAGTTCACGCCTCGCTTTGCATCTGTAATGAGATGCAAAGTAGGCATTCCCTGTAAAAACGAAGGGAAAATTATCGCTAACTGTCCTTCTCCGTATTTACAATACAGCCCAGGACACCCATAGCAATATGTAAAACAGCGCTAACCGCTGTTATTGCCGGTATTTTAAGTCTGCTTATTTTTATGACTACCCTATCTATGACATGGGATGTGGATTCAGTGGCTGAAGCCACATCTCCCTATCATCTAGATTTCTTCTTTCGCTGTGGGAATATAGCTGGATTTACAGGGATATTCCCGCATAACGCCGCTGTTGATGTATAATTTATCGCCCTGGAGATACGCGTTGTTGATAACGCGCTATCCAGGCGATAAATTACAGAGATAGGCGGCGATAAATATAAAAGCACTGAGCGTGCTTTGTGATATTTATTGCCGTCTGTTGCTGATATGCCCCAAGTTGTGGGGATCACTCGATTTAGGTAACATTTTATAAAATAAAGATTTAAACGAATTATTCTGACATATAGCTCCATAAAAGACCGAGAAGGATTTGAACATTTTATAATGATTCCCTCTGGCAACATTAATTTATAATTTCAAATAAAATAGGGGTTACCTGTCACATAGCCATATAGGCATCTTCTTTGTCTTTGTATTTATTAAAGAAAACAATTTGGCAGAACCATGGCAACCTTTGAGAAACTGACATTCTCTGCTTTTCAATTTAATCCGTTTTTACCAGTGACATCTTCAGACATGTGACACAGTATTATGTTAAAGCAGCACACAATGCCCGAGGCCTTAGGTGATATTGGAAATCTAAAAAAGAAAGCAGAAGGCTTTCCACATAAAAGCCATATATTTTAAGAACACTTTGGAAAGGTCTTGAAGAAAGGTCACAAGTCATAGGGCATATGTACAAACACATTTTTCTATAGACACAATATGGATATAACCCTTTGAGACATCTGGCCCATAGCTCTTTGAATTACGCCGTGCCATACAAGAAGTAGATGTCATGCTTTTAGACGGTTACAGCTAGCACTACTTAAGAACATCAATCAGCAATTCAACAATGTTGGAGGGTGTGATCAGTTTACCAGGTCTTTAAACAGCAAGTTAGGACTAAGGAATTATGGGCTAAATGTATCAAAGTGATGAATAGCGATTTTCTAATTGAAATTTCCTGTGAATCCCAATTAGGAACTCGCTATTTTTAATGCATGTAAATCATTTGAGTTTCATGAGCGATTGCGAGTGAGTCGCAAAGAGACCCACATCATGAATATTAATGAGGTAGGTCACAATTTTCGAACTATTAGGAATCACAACCATCTCAAGGATGATGGCCATTCTGGGGTCAGCAGACCACCATGTCTGTGATTGCTATTTAATAAAGCATTTTTTTTTAAACGCAGCCCATTTTTGTCAAAGAAAAACAGGATGTGTTCAAAAAGAGAAGAATGAAACCTGGAAGTTTTGTTTTTTAAGAATAGGCAGTGGTCCTTGGCCCCACAGTCTCCTCTTAAAAATAAACATTTTACCAACCATTCTCAAGGACCCCTTCCCAACTGCGAATGGGTTACCACCATTTTTCAAATGGTGATAAAATGAGAATGTTTTGCGACTGCATTTTGGTTACAAAATATTCATTTGTACATAGCATTCAGATCGGGTATTAGTAAGGGACTCTCTCAACATGCCCTTTTCAAATACTGAATCACGAAACACAAATTTTGATTCAGTAACAAGTTGCCTAATCACAATTTGGGCTTTGTACATTGCAGAAAGCATTTTTTGTAGTCACTAATGGCTCAATTCATAGAATCAGGCTGTTTGCGGCCTCAAAAATGCCTCAGACATCTAGGCCGTAGTCACCAGAAGTTTACACATTACTACTAAAATGGTTGCTACAGAAGAGCCATACATGAAAAAGTAACAGAGCATACCACCTGCCAAATATGGTAGAAATTGAGTTTTGCACCTTCAACCAGGACTTCAAAAAGGCCTCAACAAGTCCCACTTCCCCAAGCTGAACACACTTGAAAGAATATGGATATAGAATGCCAATTCTCATTATAGCACAGATAGTCTCTGTGACAAACCTAATATTGACAATCTCTAGAAAAGAAGAACAAAAATAATTTCGAACCCTGTTTGAGAGGCCTTTCCTGTAATAGACATCCCTCACCATCTAACACTGACCAATATAAAAAACACATATAATTCTATTTGATAACATAAATTAGAAGAAAAGAATATTTATTTTTGCAATTGCACAAACTCTAATATATCTAACTCGGTCGAATAACACTTTTAGCTTGTACATACTGTATTCTTAAATGTTTTATAAATGGTTAAATGATTGTATTTATTAATGATTATATGTATGTTTTGTAGTGTATGCTTTTATGATTTGCAACCAAAATCGAAATAAAGCAATATTAAATAAATAAATAAAATTGAACTCGGTCGTCCATCTTGTCCAGGGATGGTACCTTTTAAACCTCCCTCCCTACATTTTCTCAAATCTACACCACTCATGGGCAATACGAAGATATCACAATATACGTACATACGCCCTACTACCAAACAAGCAAAACGCCACTTGAAATAAACTGTAAAAGAAAATAAGAAACAAAACAAAACAGAATTCACTCACTAGTAATCAATTTTGAGTATGCAATGATACATACAATTCATATGTACAAGGGTGTTACTTTCCCTACAATAAAGTAACCTGGCACCAATTAAAAAACACTTTGAGTATAGAATATGTTATCAAAAGCAATTTCAAATTTAAAAACCTTTTGCCCTTGCCCCCATCTTCCCAGTCATTATAACTAATATAACTAAGGACTAGGATTTACTTAAATACTCTACTCTTGACAATGAGGAGAAACTAACCCCACCTCTGTTGACCATCTTCACCACTCAGGACACAGACACCAAACAACGTTCCATTTAAAGTGATGCTATCTTTATCACATTACTCTTAACAAAGAGGCAAAAGCAAGTAATGAAACTGAATGGTGGCAAAACCTATTAGAATCCACTATAGGAGCCCACGACTCTGCATTCTGCCAGAGTATTGACATCCTTCTAAAGGAATATAGGGTTAGATGCACAAAAGTTATAAATAATAATTTCCTAATTGTGCTTGCCTGATAATCACATTTAGGAAATCGCTATTTCTAATATGGGAAATCCATTCCTAGTGGGCCACAAGTAGACCTACCTCATGAATTGCAATTTGTGACCAGTTAGGAATCTCAGGCACCATAGGGATGGTGGCCTGCTGGGGTCAGCAGACCACCATGTCTGTGATTGCTTTTAATCAAAGCCAACTTTTATTAAAACACAGTCCATTTCACTTAAAGAAAAATGTACTACATAAAAAAAATGAAACTTTAAAACTCTGTTAGATAGAGTAGGCAGGGTCATTGGCACCACTGCCTGCTCTTAAAAATATTTTACCAACCACTCTCCTTGGGGACCACTTCCCAATTGTGAATAGGTTACCACCATTTTTCAAATGGCAGTAAACTGCAAATGTTTTGTGACCGCATTTTGTATGCAAAACCTTTGTTTATACCATTCAGATTCGGTACTAAGAAAGGACATGATTAACACACCCCTTCTAAATACAGAATTGCAAAACCCAAACTGCAATTTGGTAACAAGTTACAGAATAGTAATTTGGGCTTTGTACATCCCAAAAAGCATTTGTGCTGTCAGAAACAGCCCGATTCTGTGAATCAGATAGTTTCTGATCTAAAAAATGCTTAAGCAGGTAAGTAAAGGACATAATTAGCAAACAATAGGATATCTACTGCCCTAAAATGTACTTTGTCTAGGTGATACATTTGTAAATTATGAGTTTTCTCCCTGGGACATATATTTTCTTTCCTCTCTCGCTTTCCTTCCCTTTTTCCCTCATTTTATTGCTTTAAATCTACCTATTTATGAGTAAGTAGACTAACAAACTCACTTACATTAAATCTAATCTCGTAGTGCCTCGCACTTTGTGGATAATGGCCACACTTAAGTCTTTTGGCTTTACAGAAGAGGACTTTGCCTCTATGGTAGGATCTACAGTAGATTTTGATTCTAGGAACACTACCAATACCGAGCAGAGCGAAGACCTAATAAATTTGTTATTCCTTAAGAAAAAAGCTAAAAGAGTGAAGTTTCATGGCAAATTTATATTAGATTATTTAAAAGCCGGAGCGATTCCCCAAGGCCTTCAAATCAAAAACATTCCTGGTCTTTTTATACACCGTAAACATTTTTTGGAGCGATGGTCCCTCATTTCCAACAGATGCTCGAGGGACCATATGATGCTTATTGTGGAAACTGCTAAGGGAGTGTTAGACCAACTTTTCAAGGAAATTTCTGAGCTTGAAGATAAAATTAAATCATCCACTGTCATACTCGACATTAAAAAGAAGTTAGATGACATTGAAGCAGATCTCAACTCGTATAGTGACTATTTATTCAAAAGAAAAATGGATAATTTACAAAAAGACTTGCGGTTCTTCAGTAAGGAAAAAGTATACCCATACTTAGCAGATAATTTCTATGCACAACCAAATGCACCCAATCAGGACAATGCATCTGACTACCTTAATCAGGGCCTCAAAAAATATACTACCTTTTCTAATTCCTCAGACTCTGGTAGTAATTCCAGTATGTCACCATTCCAACCACGAGTTAACAGATTTAGGTCTAACCAAGGATATAGACCTTTTTTAGGAGGGCGTTATCGCAATCGAGGAAATTGGAGACCTAATTATCGACCTCGGTATCGGCCTCAATACCAACACCAACAAAGTCAACCCCATCAACCATTGGGCCAGTATCAACAAGACCAAATATATCAACCCCAGGCACAATATCAACAACCCCAAGGGCAGTATCAACAACCCTACCAACCTCAGGGACAATATCAACCCATTTTCCAGGACCATCAACAATTGAACACAGATCGATACCTGGAAACACGAAATGCCAGGTACGGGCGACAATGAAAACCATCCCTATATTCAATTTAGGTAGCTATGAAGCCAGTGATTCCACCTATTCAGTCTTATCTAAGGGACTCTCTTTTGTTCCCCATTCTGGGTTGAACAAATTTGAATTATTCAACGACTTGACGACCTTCTTCTGTAAAATCCGACTTAGAAGCTTTTTTCCAACAGAGAAATTGACAATCCAGAATTCAATAGATCAGGTTTGTCCCCGAAGTCTATTTTTACTCCCACCCTAGAACAGGTTGCATCAGAGGTGGGAATTTTTGAAAAAATAGTTCTTAATAAACTCAAGAACGCCACTAAATTTGTACCACCTACTCCCTACAACATATCGTATGACGAACATCAGGCATTAATGGAACTCAAAGACTCTGGCACGATAACTATAAAGAGTTGTGACAAGGGTGACGGGATCGCCATCCTTGATACAAATAAATACATTGAAAAAATGGAGAATATGTTGAGCGACACTAACTACTACATAAAAATCTCTAAAGATCCTATGTCTAAAATTAAGAATAAAATATCAAAATTGACTGCCAAAGCATTGAATAATGGTGACATTTGTGCAAAAGAACATCAATTCATGAATATAGACAACCCCAAAATGGCCAGTATTTACGGAATCCCAAAAGTTCATAAAAATGAATGGGATCCACCATTTCGCCCCATTGTTACAACTATTGGGAGCGTCACTGAGCCAATTTCTAAAAATTTGGACACAATTTTGCGTCCTTATGTGGAAAAGATACCAGGATATATTCAGGACACTCGTCACGTTATCAAAGAACTTGAAGGCACACCGTTCAATGTTCACCATCAGTGGATGGTGACACTGGACGTTGAGAGTCTTTACTCAAACATCCCATGTACAGGCGCCATGGATTCAGTGGTTTATAGAACTGCATGAAATAGATTGCAACATGAATTTCATCTTAGAATGTCTGAAGATCATTTTATTTGACAATATTTTTGAGTTCCGCGGCAGTCTGTATAGGCAAACAAAGGGAGTTAGCATGGGCGCATCTTGCGCCCCAACGATCGCTAACATTTGCGTAGCACACTTTGAAAAAAAGCATATATTCAACGAGGTAGCTCCATTTTTTGAGTCAATATTTTACTTGTCAAGATATATTGACGACATTGTATTTATTTGGAATGACGAGGAAGATATGTTACAGGAATTTATGTCTTGGTTGAATGTCTGCGATCCTAACTTAAGGTTCTCAGAAAAGAAAAGTAAAACAGAACTAGAATTTCTAGCTTTAACCATAAAACATGACGAAGGCCTACTCGTCATGGATCTTTTTGTGAAACCTAGTGCTCGCAATACTCTCCTCCATTACAGCAGTTTCCATCCTATGACACAAAAGAACAGCATATCCTTTAGTAAATTTTTAAGACTTAGGAGAAATTGCACACGTCTGACGGACTTTGATGAGAGAGCTGCTGTAATGAAGGAGAAGTTTAAAGAACGTGGTTATCCCCAAGGGAGTCATGTAAAAGAGCCAGGTACTATGACAGGCAGCATTGACTCAATAATACTAAACCTAAGAAAGATGCTGGCCTAGTATTTGTTACCAGACACTCCCAACTTAACAACCAAGTTTTCCAGATTCTATATTCACATTGGCATATACTAAATGTAAACAAAACAAGACAGGAACTGATACCCAAGCCCCTTTTTGCATATCGTAAAATTAAAAACCTCAAAGACCTAGTTGTGAGATCACGAATGACGGTGGCTCAAGGGAACCTATATAGAAATCCGATCACCGGGGCTCCAGTGATTGGCAATTTTAAATGTGGGATTTGTAAGATCTGCCCACAAGCCATTGAGACAACAGATTTTCTATTTAATGGCATTAGAATAAATAACAACTATATGACGAATTGCAAAACAAAAAATATCATTTATTTATTGAATGCCCCTGCAAAAAGGGTTATGTAGGTGAATCTTCCAGATCCATGTACACCAGATTAACTGAACACAAATCGGCCATTAGAACAAGAAAAATGCATGCACCAATAGTGGCCCATTGTGTAGAAGTAGATCATAAACCAGAAGATATCCAGTGGATTATTCTGGAAAAAATTGCCGCTAAAGCAGGTTTATGTCCAGAAAAAATTCGACGTAAACGAGAAGTTTTTTGGATTTTTTCCCTAGAGACAGTCAAGTCAGGACTCAATTTAGAGATCCCGTGGGAACAAGCTATTATGTAGCCATAAGACACTACCAACGGAGGTTCTCTCTCTAACCGGTATACAGTGAGCGATTATGGTACATAAACTATTGCTGGAATATATTGGACATATTTGTGCATAAGACTCATACCAAATTGTGTTTTGCTTTTATATCGGCCAACTGGGTAAGTTTTGACTTTCCATTTGAGATACACATTGACACACTGAAATTTGAGTCAAGACAATATGGTTAAACAAATTGTCTATCTGTGTTACCTCTGGCGTAACACAGAGAAATATATAGGATCCCTTTATAGACATGAGCAATCGGAGTTCATCAATATTGCTACTATCATGACTCTGATTAAATACTAAATTAATCTAATATTATATCGATAGAGTTATTACTCATGCAAAATAATAACAGATTTAGCGTTTGCAAACATGTTGACAGTGGAAACGGACATGAGGAATACATTTGTCTGTTTTTAGTGTTTGGTCTTTGAAAAGCATAGGCATAATGGCGGGTTTTCACATCTAGCACCTAGCCGAGTCCATCATCTGTTTTCCTTGAAGGAAATCTCATTGACATGACGTATTTTTCAAGCGCCATGGGTCGTTAACCCAGCTGATCCGAGTTTAGACACAAATGGCCGGCCAGTACCAGTATATAAAGGAACAATCACCAACTAATGTTCCTTTTAAAAAATTGTCGTCGGGTACGCGTGACCGGCCAGCATAGAACCCCACATCACGACAAGTCCATAGAGAATACAGGTACTTGAATAGCGAATGTTTCTACCGTGAGTAGATTGTTGTATTATGCACGTTAAGCACTTTATAGTCATGCTATTGATCGCGCTCTCTCTTTTTTCTAGATAGAGAAGCAGAATATCATTGAGCATATGGACTAAGGAAGTTAAAAAAAAAATTCTCGAAACCATGGCCGAAGTATCATTTGAAGCCATTTTGAACAGAACCCTCATGTTATAGCGTGTTTACTTTTACAGAAGGTAATCAGATAATTATAGTCGCATTATTGAGACTACGTTTTCGATGTTTAGTCATACATTAGTATTCCATTGTAGAGACTGACTGGGTCCTCGTTTGTGTCTTTAGTTTTAAGAACATATCCGAGAGAAGTAATAAAGAAGGCATATTAAGTTCTCTGCAACTAATGACTGCACTACAAGTTGAAGTTGTTTAAATACAGAACCCCACGCTACCGCGTTACCGATCTGAACTAAGGTAACTAAATAACAGCAGCCGCAACAATGAGTTCACTTTACTTCTTGGCTTCATATCAGCATTCTAATTAGAATTATGCATTACATTTTTGTGTTGTTTTCTAGTTATATGACAATACACAATATACCGAAAAGAGGAGATATTAACGATGTTCCAAGATAAACAAACTAGCGTTCAAACTAGCGAGTATATATGCATGTTGCATTGGAAGTTTCTACCAAATAGGGTAATAATATAGTATAACTACTACAGATCAGCTCCACTTGTCCACCACGGATTATTTCGTGATAGAATGTGAATAATAATCACATTTCAGCCATGTTTTGCCTGATTAAGTTGGGGTTGTAAATAAATCCTGAAACGTCTTTTCTCTCCACAGAATATAAACAGAGTCTCTTGTGCCTTCCTTAAGAATCACCAGTGGAAGAGCTAAAATAGAAGAGATATGTTGAGATTAATTAACCGCATGAGGCATTTTATTAGTAAGTGATGATGCTTAACGAGAATTTCCCTTTGATTACTTGGCTGTCCTCTGTTTAGGATAGATATAAAATGAATTGTTGATACCAAACCTTATTCCCCTTTTCTTTTCTTCTGTTTCTTACCATCCTTCTCCTTCTGATTTTCGTACTTACTAGGGACATGTCATTTTACTTTATCAATCAACAAAATGTTGTGTATTGAAACAAATGCTGATAATCTGAGTTAGTTTGACTGTCTTTGAAACAATCATGAATTATAATGAACTGTAAGAAAGATTAAAAACAGAATGTATAAGCCTTGTTGCCCTCTAGATAGAATCATCAATTACGACAAGGATGATGAAAATTTTGAGTACATAATATATAAGTCATAAGGAACCACAATGAGAGAGAAATAGTTTCTTGTAACTGGCTATAAAAGCTATTTGACAAATAGATATGAATTATTAATCACAGTCTGAAATGAGGACAATAAATGTTTGTTGAAATGACCTAGGTGGTATTGTTACTTAAGAATAAAAATATATCATGTAATCACCCATAAGAGAGAAAAATTAGAAGCTGTTATAGTCTAATAATGTAGAAGTCAAACTGACCCTGCCTTTCATGTACAGTAATAGATATAAAATTATGGACGTTTTCATAGATCTGTATAAAGCAACAATAGCTTTAAAGCATGGTTACCAAGTACTGATTTATATTTTTCGCTTTTTTACAGATCTTTGTGTAACTTTTTGTCCTGTAAATGTTTGTGTTGTATATGTAGGACGGTCATCTGATGAAGGCTACAGGCCGAAACGCGCGTTGTGTGGTTTAACAGCATATTGCCTACATCTGTAAATACTTCGACCAAAATTACGTTATGTAAATATTTTTTTGTGTTTTTGTGGGTTTTTTTTTAATAAAAATGTATGTGTCTCGAAAAATTTTATGAAATAAGAAAGAAAGAAAAAATGGATAAAATAATAATTTTCTAAAAATATCAAAAATACATTATATTTCAAACTCATATTGCATTTATCATGTGCTCTATTTGAACGTCATTTGTTATATGAAAACGATATGTTGATCACTTTAGGGCAGTAGATATCCTATTGTTTGCTAATTATGTCCTTTACTTACCTGTTTGATTAGTCCCTACAATTAGCAAACTCAACAATACGTAGGGGTCCCTTGTTTACAAAACAAACTAAAAAATGCTTAATACATCTAGCTCTATATTGTCACAATGTGCATATGAATGTAACACATGTAATGTTGATGAATATAAATCCAATCATTTACTATATAATAGCAATAATCATGAACTTCAATCTGCACCAGCTCCATAAAGAACTGCATGGATATCAGGGGTCTGTTCCTTGGCTGGTTCTCATCATTCCAAGCAGCACTGCTATTAACGAAACAAAATCAGGGAGTCATTGTTTTCATTTCAGTCAGTGTAATTTCATAATTCCCAATAAATGACAAACTTTTATAAATGTGACAGAAACTGAACCACCTCTCCCTGCACCAAGGATGCCCCCTAGCGAGAAGGGTCACCTAAAGCCCTTCCTCCAAAAGATTGCCATTTTCCTCGCTAAGCAACACAGCGCACCAACCTCAACACCATGCAATAAAAAAAATATGGAATCTGGACCAAATTCAACCAGATCCATGAAGAAGAAGTCCTCAAATTACTAGCTGGCATGAATTCAACATTTCAGTTCTCTGACCCCCCCTCTGCGCTTGTAAACAATCTCTTCCAAATTATCTCCCTGATATTGCCCAAAATCATTAACTCCTCCATATCGAATAGTTCCAGTCCCCCTCAAACTCGCTCAAGTCACAACCATTATCATAAAAACAGATGCTGACCAGAGCAACCTTATCTAGAGACCTATATCTAACCTTCACCTCTACCACTCCACTGCCCTTGATACTGCCAACTGTGACACTCTACTAAATGCCCTCTTTTAGTGTGCAGGCATCAAAGGAATGGTCCTTAAGTGGTTTGCGTCTTTCCTGAACCAACATTCAGAGTTAATTAAACTAAACAACTCGACCTCAAATAAATGCTAGTCCCACAAAGAGTCCCACAAGGGTCAATCCTCTCTCCTGCCCTATTTGACCTCTAAATAGAACCCATAAAAATAATCCTGAAGTATGTTGTTATGTCCCTAGAACCCAGAACAGATGGTCAGCTAGCTAAATCTTGGAATCACTTCAGACTGGGATGAAGAGTGCAGGTTCATTCTTCCTTTGCAGTAAATAGGGCAGGCCTTAAGCAGCAGGGCATCAGGACCTTCTTAATCTGAAAGATCCACAAGTTCAGGAGAGTACTGAATTACACTTTTCATACATGGTTCCCACTTTAAAGTGGGATAAACTTCTGGTGTTTTCTTCCAGTAGAGGTGCCTGGAATTTCCTACCTCCCAGCCCTTGTCGGAATCTGTCTGGGGGCACCATAGTCTTGATGAAGTCCTATTTTGTGAGCTGGGCCAGTACCTTTGCAGAGATGTCTCAGTATATCGACACCCAAACCCTCTATTGTGGTGCTAATGTTGGAAGAATGCACAAAGGGCAATTGCAAACTACACCTAGTCATGTGTCCCAGGAACAGATCACAGACAACATATGGTTGCAATAAGTTGATGCCACCTTTTGAAATGGCATGGGGAACACAAAAACAATGGATTTAGGCTCAACCCTCCATACTTGTGTGAATGTTTGACATTGTTCTGCATTCTGTCCATCACTTGTTCTTTTTGCATTTGTAACCCTGAGTGGGACAGTTATGCCTAGACGTGTGTCACGTACTCTCCATGCCACTGGAGGCAAGCTAGCCTGCCTGATGAAGGGTGATGCACTAAAACTGGTCCTAGTATGCTTGTTCCAGGGAGGAACAGGACTGGCAGTTCAGGCTGGACTGTTCCAATGGGGAGCAGGGTTGAGACTGTTTGCATAGGGGTGTGTGGCTTAGGAGCTGTTGATGGAAGATGCGTGAGCTGAGAACTCTGCACCAGCAGGGATGTACGTCGTTACATCGCATGCTGTTACAACGCATGCCATTACGACGCAGCTTTTACAACGCAAGTCGTTACAATGACTTGCGTTGGGAGGCGCTGGATAGTGAATAGTTTAATTCACTATTCCAACTCCAGTCCCTGTGGATAGTAGGGAAGGTGTTGGATAGTAAATTAACCTATTCCCTATCCTGGAGGGCCCCCCAGCACAAGTCGTTGTAATGACTTGCGCTGTAAAAGTTGCGTCATAATGGTAGTGCGGAGTTACAGTTGTGTTGTAAAGGATGTTTCCCCACCAGCAGAATAATTTATCCTGCTTTCTGTGGAATCCGCCTGTGCCCGGGGGTGCAGTTCTGGGGGCCTGACCCCCAGAAGTGCTGGGGAACCCAATTCTGCCCTGTTGTGGTCCCGAGATGAGCGGAGAGTGGCACTGAACCAGTACGAACCTGGCGCTGCCATAGCAAGATGGAGGCCTGAGGCAGCGCCGGTCCTGCAGAGAGGGAGGTGGACTGCGGCCGGCACTTACCATGAGATGCAACTGCCTGGCAGCAGGCGGCGAAGCCTGAAACACCATTGATACTCCGAGACCTGGTAAAGAGCCATGCCCGACTCGGAGGCGTAAACGGCGCCTTGCTGAGCACTCCGTGTCTGGCGTTATTACGTATTTGGAACAGAAGACTCCGGGAGCAGGCCACTGCTTCCTACCATTGCTGATCACACATCCATGTTCTGACTCGACAGTCCTATTTTTACTGTGATTCCGGGTGCGATCTTCGAGCGAGTCAACTACGGTTTGGATCGTAACATTATCAGAATCACGTCACGTTTTGGCATTTTTTCGGTAAGCCCTCACTGCCCTTTTCAGTCTTAGATATGTTGGGTCTCATGATAGGAGACTTTCGACATAATATTATGTCCTAATATTGCTTTCAGTTACCGGTATCCACATTGGCATTTACTCGTATTACCTGTTCTTACAACAGGTAAGCACTTGTCCATTTCCCTTTCAGTTCTGTACTCTAAGCCATCTACAGTGATAATTTTAAAACGTACGTGTTTATACCAACAGGCGTCTACATTTCCTATTCGCCCATGAGAAACAGAGGGCTGCCTTTGGTAAGCATTAGATATGGCATGCTGAGTGTGTGTGATGCAACATTCCACACAGGTTCCCCGCAATGCAAGGTTTTTTACTATTACAGATTTCTCTTGCTAGTCATTATCGGTAACTTTCAACAATACGGACAGTCTGGATATATTTAGTAGCAGGTACTTTCCCACATTTAGTACACCACTCTTGCGCTCGTACACTTTTTCATCTGAATGACTATACTAACAATGCATGGCTCTCAGTTGGTATGCACAGACCTCATATACATCTACCACACTGATTGATGGCATTATTATTTAGGACTCCTTAACTCTGAACATATATCTTTTCCTTTTGCATGTTGGTTTTGCAAGTACCACAATAGTTTGAAACTCAAACACATTTGGGCAACATCTACTGTCACTCTGAATCATAAATGTTGTTGTGACAACTTCCTACGCATACATATATTATACATTAGTGTGTTATTCATTTGTTTTCAGAGGTGCCCCTGACGAAGGGACCATGAGGTCCCTGTTGGACTTGGCCCTCTCTGCAGGGTCATCCCTGAACTTTTTACCTTCCTCCAATATTCTCTCTGACCTGTTTTTGTTGGTTTAGTGACTCTGGGCACTTTACCACTGCTGACCAGTGCTAAAGTGCATATGCTCTCCCTGTGTAAAATGTATATGTTGATTGGTTTCCATGATTGGCTTATTTGGTTTACTATCAGTCCCCAGTAAAGTGCACCAGGAGTGCCAGGGCTTGTCAATACAAATGCTGCTGGCGGGCCTGCAGCACTGGTTGTGCCACCCACAGAAGCGGCCTAGTAAAATGTGTCTAAGGTCGGCCATTGCAGAACCTGCGTGCAGTCTGGTACTGTCATGCTGGCTGGGCAAGTGCACACACTTGCCAGCCCTTAAACCTTCCCTTTACTTCATGTGAGTCACCCCTTAGGTAGGCCCAAGGGCAGGGTGCATTGTAAGCATAAGGTGGGACAAGCCCTGATGTGTGTGGCATGTCCTAATAGTGAATTATAACCATTTTTGTTTTTCACTATTGTAAGGCTACCTGTTCTTATAGGCCAGAATGGGCTGCTGGAATTATTACACTCTATAATCCCAGCAGGCTCAGGGAATATGGTAGAAAGTCACGTTTAGTATGCCTGAACTCAGAATAATACAATACTTCTTTTAGTAAAGTTTATTTTAATATCCTGCGTTTGCAAAGGTTACTTTTAGAAAGTTTGCATTTGCTTGCCTGACTATTTCAGCCCGCCTCTGCTAGGATGTGTATCTGCTGTCTGGTTTCTGTGGGTGACAGGGCTGGAGGATTCCAGGGCACAGTCTGGGCTGCCATGGTGGTGAATAAAGGGATTACCCCCAGGACAGGTGAGAGGAATGCCCCTTGACTCTGAATAGGGCTGTGCTCTGCCACACAATGCTGGCTCCACCTCCTGCGGAGTGTCTGATGTCCCCTGAAAGAAACAGCAAGAGTCTCAACAACAAAGTCCTCCAAAACTGGGTTGAGTCATGCTCAGGCCCCCTGGCCTGCAACTACAAAAGAAACTGTGCATAAAAGTAGGAGCCCTGCTCCTAAACTCTAGATCCTGTTTTAACCGCGAAGAACCTCTGCCCGACTAGAAAGACCTGGAAAAGCTGAAGGAGGAAGACTATCCCTGACCTAGGTGGCTGGCCTGCAGTGGGTGCCTTGCTGGGGAAAGGAGAGGAAAAGACCAGAAAGGACTTTACAGCATTTGTGCCTAGAAACAATCTCCAAGGGCTTGAGAACGAGCTAGCCCCCTGAACTGAGCCCCGGGACCATTGGGCTCAACCTGCCTTCCCTGACGAATTGCCGAGATCTGCCTGACCTCTTTGTGCAGCTGGGGCCTCGCCTGAAGTGCGCCTCGATCCCTTCTTTGCAGCCCGTGCCTGGCCGCCCCTGCATCGAGTCGCACCGCTCTCCTCTGAGCCGTGTCCTGCTCCGCTGGGCCGTCCGCACCCTGCCCCCCTTGTCCCTCCGAGCCGCACTGCTCTAGGTCGCCCCCACCTCTGGAAACCGCCCGGAGCCTTTGTGAAGCGAAGCAACGCCCGTACGCTTGAAGCGTACCGGCCGCCTCCCGCCTCGCTCCGGCCTTGTGAGAGGTCACCCGCACTGTTCATAAGCAACCCTGACGGAAGGTACGACTCGTACCTAGAGGCATCCGCACCGCACCACAAGAGCCACTGGTACTGTCCGTATGCGCCGCTAGGTGCCGCCGCAGTACGCTTCCACTTCACAACGAGCCAACGTATCGTCCCTGCTATCCCCGTACAGCGTGTACCTGCGAGAGCACCCTGGCCTGCCCGCACCTGTACTGAAGGTACGGTCCCCGCTATGAAGCGTACTGAAGACGTACGCTAACCGCAGAAGCCTCGCCCCTCCCGAACGCCTGCGCCCCGGATCGTTGCCACCTCTCCCCGCAGTCCCGCTCAGCCGCCTCGCACTTCGAGGCCTCCTACAAGCCAGACTGCCTGGGGGAATCGCCGACCTCGTCCCGGGCCCGCCTTCACTTGGGGCCGCCTGTGTGCACCACGGACTCGCGCAGTGAAAGGTACCGTGCCACTCGGACCGCAGGGTGCGCAACATTGGGTAATTTGTACGAACTCATTAAGACGGGGTCGCACAGCACGTGCGAAGCGCACCAGACCCTCAATCTTCCAAGAACTCTATTTACTCCAAAGTATTGTGGCCTCATTTTTCTATCGTTATTATGGTCTTGTGATAAAACTGCATAGCAACTTTTTTTTATATAAAGTACATGTATTTTCCTAAATACAGCCTTGTGTCCATTTGTGGTGGGTCTTTGAGATTACTGTATGTGGTCATAAATGCTTAACCGACTTAGCGCCCTGACTTAGTGCCTTGAGACCCTCCGGGTGAGTTGTGCGCTATATAAATGCTATGATTGATTGATTGAGGATTAGCCTTGTCTGCTCGCGCCACGCAACCTAAAGGGTGAGATGGGGTTATTCTGAGGCGTGAGTCCCTTACCCTGACTAGAGGAGAGGGTCCCTGCTTGTCACAAGTGCATACCTGTGTCAACCAGAGACCCCCAATTCTAGCAGTCCTGAAAGCATTGGGCTGATTTTCCACAGATCTGCTGAAATTCTTCCACATCAGAATTATTGTCTGCAAAAATCATTGTTTACTTTGAATTGTTTTTGAACATTTTGAAACCACAAGTGGAAATGGTATCCACTTAAAATGTTTATGCACAAATAACTTATATTTGTAACTCATGTTTATGCATCTTTGTTTATATGCTACATGGTTAATACAATTTTGAGTGAAGAGTATTCACGGGTTATCTGTTCATATAGGTACTGGTTGAATAATTGTTTTATTGATTTTGGCAACTGCCGCAGGAATAGTGCTATCCACTCAGGGATTATTCCCTGTTCTTTACTTGCAATAAGTTGATGCCACATGTTTAAATGGCATGGGGAACACAAAAACAATGGATTTAGGCCCAACCCTCTATACTGGTGTTTGACATTGTTCTGCATTCTGTCCATCAATTGTTCTTTTTGCATTTGTAACCCTGAGTGGGAGAGGTTATGCCTAGACGTGTGTCACGTACTCTCCATGCCACTAGAGGGAAGCTAGCCTGCCTGATGAATGGTGATACACTAAAACTGGTCCTAGGATGCTTGTTTCTATTCCAGGGAGGAACAGGCCTGGCAGTTCAGGCTGGACTGTTCCAATTGGGAGCAGGGTTGAGACTGTTTACATAGGGGTGTGTGGCTTAGGAGCTGTTGATGGAAGATGCGTGAGCTGAGAGCTCTGCACCAGCTGTATCATTTATCCTACTTTCTGTGGAATCCGCCTGTCCCCGGGGGTGCTGTTCTGGGGGCCTGACCCCCCAGAAGTGTAGGGGACCCCAATTTTGCTCCATTGTGGTCCCGAGATGAGCGGAGAGTGGCACTGGACCAGCGCGAGCCTTGCGCTGCCGTAGCAAGATGGCGGCCTGAGGCAGCGCCAGACCTGCAGAGAGGGAGGTGGACAGCGGCAGGCGCTTACCATGAGATGCAACTGCCCTGCAGCTTGAGGCGTAGCCTGAAACACCATTGATACTCTGAGACCTGGTAAAGAGCCATGCCCGACTCGGAGGCAGGGAACGGTACCTTGCTGAGCGCTCCGTGTCTGGCACTATTACGTGTGTGGAACTGAAGACTCCGGGAGGAGGCCACTGCTTCCTACCATTGCTGATCATACAAAGAGGAGGAGTGCAGTTGGGACACCTGGAGAGGCAGCGGATCCATCGGGATTGCCGGGGCAGCTCCACCCCCTCTGCCTGAGAAAGGCTTCACCTGTGGTGAACAACGGAGGTTAGTGTGGGCCGGTCTGGGGCCCTAGAGGGCACACTGCAATGGCCCCAGTGTAAATAGTAATAGAAGAGTGTGACGAGGCCTATTTATCAGGAGCTATAGCAAGGCCAGACAGCAAGGGTGATGACGGGCCATATCTGGATCCCCGTGCTAGGCTCTGAATACCTACGCTGGCACTGGGCGGCTCTGGCCTGGTTGTACCGACAGGCACTGGGTTGTGAGGCACGCCTGCTGGCTGGGGAAGACAAGTGGTGATATGAGGAGCTGCCGCCCTGTCAGGGAGAACTACATAGAGCTGTGACCAGAGCGGGTCACGCAAACTGGAGCCTGATGCATGATAATGCTGACCAGGTAGAAGCCAACCTGTGAGGTGGTAGGGAGCTGGAGTGGGGATCCTCTGGCGGCAGCAGTAGCTGAAGGCTGGGCTTGAGTCCAGACGGATCGGAAGAGTGGATTGATCTTGTGGAGGGACCCCTGACCGACAGCGTGGCTACGGCCTGGGCATGTCAGGGCTCGGATACCCTGTAGAATGACTCAGCCCACCATGGTGATGACACTTTACGTGAGCGACAGGACCTTAGCTCAGGCATTATATGTACGAGACACTTAAGAGGATCCCTGACAACTGCACCTGATGGTCCCTTAAGCGATCGCAGACCGAGGCCAGTTACAGAGTAGTGGGTGAGGGTACAACCGAAAACCAACAAGTGAGGCCTCAAGCCAACGCTGAAGTGGTGTGAGGACAAGCCACTGCTGGTGGCTTCTCAGCCGCCAAGGGAAGGGCGTACTAGATCTGTGGCTGGAGGCCATGCTCCCCTGGCAATAGGAAAACCTGGGGGGAAACAGGTGGGACCCCCCGGAACAAGAGGACAATACGTCTGACACAGTGCAAAAGGAATCGAGCGGCGACCGTTCAGAGGTACCTGTTCACCAGCAGCTGGCCAACATTTTAGAAGCCATTGCTGACACCAAGGCGACATTAAATTAAGATATTAGCACTGCCACTGTGGGTCTAGGCTTGCTGAGAGCAGAGCATGCTAAGTTGGCATACAGGGTGAAACAGACTGAGCCTTCCTCTGAGGTTTTCCCCCAGCACAGCAGGCTTTGATTGAGCAGGTCAGTGAGATATCCAGCAGGGTAAATGTGCTGGAGTGAAGAACAGAGGATGTGGAGGGGTGGAACAGGGGGAACAATGTGAGGGTCCTGATGTTGCTGGAAGGTGTGGAGGGCCAGGACATGGTTAAATATCTGGAGGGTAGGCTCCGTCATGTGGTAGCACCAGAGGGACTATCGCAATTTCATACATTGGAGAGGACCCACCATGTACCTGCCTGGCCGCCGGCTCCGGGGCTGCCATTGTGCCCTGTGGTGGCCAAATTGCTTCACTTCAGGGACAGAGACACGTTGCTGCCGAAGGCATGCTCCGAAGGGCCATATAAAGTTGAGAACAGTAAGGTGTTGCTGTTTCCAGATTATACCTTTGAGGTCCAGAGACGCTGCACCTCTTTTCTTGAGGTCAAGAGAGCCTTGCATAAGGAAGGGATTCAGTACTCCCTGATGTTCCCAGCTTGGCTTAAGGTAATGATGGATGGAGAGACTTACTTTTGCGATGACTCTCGTTCTGCTTGAGAGTGGAATGAGGCCTATAAAACTGAGGGTTGGCACACTTACACTGGGTTTCCTTCTTTCTGTCCTCCCCTACCTGTTCTAGCTTTTTGCTCGCTGTGGGTCTCTGGGGGAGGGGGCGGGGAGGGTTGCCAGGGGCGCGCCGGGACACAGGCTGGAATGGCCACATAGGGCTGGGATATATATTTGTACTTTGTTGTGCTTCAGTTGAGATTGCCAATCTCCCCCTTTAGTTCTTTGAACTAGTGGCTTTGGGCCTTAATTAATCACTACAGTTTAGTATACTGCAGTTTTTTTTGCAAGTTTTGGCTCATGGGATGGGGAGTTGTTTTATTGGGTTTGTTGTCATGCACCCGGAGGCCCACAACAATTCTATGGGTTGGTTCTCTGGGGGAGGTTCGGGGGGCTATGTTGGGAGATGGCTATTGATATTAGTCCGGCCGAGGAATATAAACTCCTGACCTGGAACATTAGGGGTATGGGCTCTCCCTCCAAATGCTACAGTAATCCGAATTACATACTGCATCGGGGAGCTCATTTGGTAATGCTCCAGGAGACCCATCTTACGGAGGTGGAGGTGGCTCGACTGTAACGTAGATGGCAAGGGCATTTATTTACAACTACTTATTCAGATTTTGCAAGGAGAGTACTTGCGTGGATCAGGCCTGGGGTCCCCTTTCAGGTCTCCCGGATAATCAAAGACACAAAGGGGAAATTTGCAGGGGTTAGAGGGAAGTTAAAGGGCAGGGAAATCACATTGGGAAGTGTCTATGCACCAAATTGTGATCAGATCTCTTTCCTGGACTGACTTTCTGGAATGTTGGCAGGGGTGACATAGGATGAGTTGATTCTGGGGGGCGATTTTAATTGTGTGTGTGACTTAGGATGGGACAGATCCACCCCCCTGTTACGAGGTACGATAGCGGCCAATACAGCTAAAGGAGTTGGATGGTCGGGTGGGAATTGATAGATTTTTGGAGATTGTACAACACACAAAAGAGAAATGTTTGGATACACTGGCTCCGATGTTATCTAAGGCTGAATATCTAGGTGGGTTCTTCTCAGACCACAGTCCTTTACTACTATGTTTTGCCCCTACCCCCGAGAGGGCCCCAATCCCACTGTGGCATCTAGATTCCACCTTGTTAGAAGATGAAAGCTTTAAACAACGCATCTCTACAGCCATGATAAACTATTTCGAGGAGAACCATGGAACCGCTAGCTCCTTAATGATAAAATGGGATGCTTTTAAGGTGGTAATTAACCCTGGGCATAATTCCTGTAGTAGCACCAAGCGTAGCTACTTAAAGTGCACTTCGCACTATGCGAGCTACGAGTAGCTACACGAACTGCATAGTGCATTGTTCAAAATACTGTTCGCACTGATTGCACAGTGCCGGATGCTTGTCAGCACTGTGCAATCAGTGCAAACCGCATCTTGCACAGTGCAAGAGGTCGTTTTCTGCCGCTCAAGTAGATTTCTATTCGAGTGCCCGCTTTCTCAACGCAGACTGGTATTTTTTCATCGTGAGCCGTCTCGAGCATACACAACCACTCGCAATGAGAACCTGCCCTACCCGTGCTGAGAATCTCACCGGGAGGTTTATTTTCCGCGCTCGCAATCGGCAACTTGGTGTTGCTGATCGCAAATGAGGAAAAAGTCTAGCTGGGATGTCATTTTGCTCACTGGGGTTGCCAACTTGATGTTGAGGACCGTGAGCAAGCAAAAAATTACAGCTAGGCTACGCGTGTTTGCACTGTGCTACGTACAATTCGCGAAGTAGCGCAAACTTTGCAAACTACGCAAGCGTAGCGTAGTACTTTGCGCAGGGTTAGTGGTAATCCGCGGACAATATTTAGGGCAGGTGGTGGGGCTTGACGGGAAATGTCCTGGTAACTTGAGTCCCTAGAATCTCAGATTCTGGCATTGGATAGAGAAATAGAGGGGGGCTGCAGTACAGGGGTGACTGGCAGAAGTGAGGAGCCTATATAACTCCACATGGGACAGGCTACGGACACTAGACTACTGAACATACCAGGAACTGCAACATGGAGAAGGGAGAAGGGTGGGGAGGCTACTGGCCTAGTTGATCAGACCGGAAGATAGGGTAGCTCCAATTACCAGTATCCGTGATGTGGATGAGCAAGTACTCTGCTCCCCACTGGACATTAATGATTCAGTCCGGGTTTGCTAAAAGACACTATATGGGACTCGTGAGGATCTATGGGGAGGCAACTTACTGGCATATTTAGGAGAGTTAGGATTGCAGGGATTAGACCGAGCGTCTCGAGATTTACTGGCAATGCTGGTAAAGGCTGGAGAAATTGGGGCAGCCATCAAGGATATGGCGCGGGGGAAGACGCCTGGTCCTGACGACCTCCCTGACGAATTTTACTCTTTTTTTGTGGATATATTGGCCCCGAGATTGAAGCAGGTCTAGGCCACTGCAATAATGGAGAAGCAGCCGCCACCTTCAATTAGGGAAGCACTGGTGATTCCCTTACTGAAGACGAAAAAGGACGTAGCAGAAGTAATGGAATTTAGACCCCTGTCTATGTTCAATATTGATTTTGAAATCTTAAGCAAGGTGCTAGCAGCTAGACTTCTGCTGTGGATACAGAGACTGGTCCCTACAGACCACAGCAGCTTTATCCCTGCACGCTCCACATCCAATATTCTGAGGAGATTATATCATGTTCTGATGTGGTTCGTGGTTGTAGCGGTGGACCTGTAAAAGGCATATGATTTCTTGAGATTGGACTTTTACTAGCGGTCATGGGGAAGATGCAGCTGGGCGACGGCTGGTCCAAATGGGTCCGCCACTTGTATGAAAACCCTAGTGCTCGAGTGCGCACAGGTGCTGTGCTCTCTACCCTATATTATATATATAGGGGAACCCGCCAGGCGTGTCCCCTGTCACCATTGCTCTTTCCTCTAGCTATGGAGCCACTGGCGGAGCTTTTCCAGCAGGAAGTGAGAGGCTGGGGGTGGCTCTTGATGGGACTCACCATATAATATCATTAACTGCTTTGATGCTCATGACGGTCCCGGCCAACATGAGTCACTGTAGATGTGTGCTCATGATGGCCGGGAGCCATCAGAACATTGCTGCTCCACTCACACAGTTAATTCCCCACCTGTGACGGAGAATCTATCAGTTGACAGAGTTCTGACGGCTCCCAGCTGTCATGACCTCAGACCCGCTGTGAATTATGACTAGCGGAAGCTGTCATCAGTACCAATGCCAGGCCCACCCCCACCCCCTCGCACCGAGGCAAAATTAACACCGTAGCGATGGGGTCAAACACCAACAATGTATTAATCTATCTGAGTAACAGAGCTTGTGGGATCCCGATAGTGTTGCGCATATTAGAGGACTTTGCTGAGCTCTCGGGACTCTGTATAGACAAAAAGAAAACCTGGAAAACATGTGTTACTACACGGTCTGTACACCGCAATATGTTTACAACGTGGCCATTACAACGCAAGTCGTTACAACGACTCACGATGGATGGCGCTATACACTAAGGTATAGTATGATTTACAATTCCAACACCTTCCCTACTGTTACATAGGTCGGAGTTGGAATAGTAAATCATGCTATTCCTAAATCCAGCGCCCTCCTGCGAAAGTCATTGTAACGACTTGCATTGTGATGACTGCGTTATAGATGTATCACGGTGTAAAGACCACGATGTAACGTCATACATTCATAAAACCTATGTGTTCCCACTGATTCCTGCCCTTGACAAACCACCGAACTTCTCGCTGGACCTGGAATGGGTGTCAACCTCCATTAGGTACCTAGGAATAGAGATCTATCATCGTCAGGTGGCCCTACTTGAGGGGAAAATTGGAGGGGCCCTGAGAGCATTGCGGGAAAAACTTTCCTTTTGGCGATCTCTGAAACTGCCAGTGATGGCTACGGTGGCACTGTCCAAGATGGTGGTATTACCACAATTACTTAACTTTTTCGTTAATTCGCCGGTATTCATTCCAAAGAGTTGGTTTAAATCTCTAGACACATTAATGAGAGATTTTTGGGATGGTGGATATAATAGAGTATCACTGCGAACATTGCGACTTCCACTTATGGGGGGATTGGGTACCCCCGATTTTAAGGCCTACTACTTGGTGGCGCTGCTCCATTGGCTGGCCAGGTGGCTTGCTGGGAGTGGGCTCAACACATTGGCACTGCCGGATAGTGCTGCACAAGTGGCCTTGCTCCATAGAATGCTTAACCGCCGCCGGAAGATTAAACACATAGGGACATTACTGTCTGTGGTGGCAACGTGTTGGGATAGATGCACAGCAAGATCTAGAGGGGTACCGCTTTATGCACCAAGTATTCACCTTATGGTACTCCCACAGGTGGGGTTGGGTGCCCCCTTACGCAGCGGATGATTGGAAATTGCTTTCGAGACGGTGCCCTGCTTCCATTAGATGACTTCCTGGAATATCACGATATACCCCAGTGACAGATTTTGAATTATCATAAGATACCGGAGAGATGACTGAGTTGTGGGGGGGAGACATGATAGAACCTGCCTCTCAGGCGATTTTAAGTTTGGGTTTAGCAGGACACCTGGTAAAATGGCTCTACCTGGCAATCATGGAAACGACACACCAGCCTTTGCCTCAAGTACAGGAAAGATGGGAGATCACCATGAATAGACAGCCAACCGAGAAGGAGTGGAAGAAGGTCCTGAGTAGCCCAAAAAAGGTGACCTGGAATGCAGCCTTCAAACTCTTACAATGTAACATTCTTCATAGAACTTCCTTACCCCGCACAGGCTGAAGGTAGTGTATAATTTTGATGATCAGGCCTGAGCCAGATGCTTATTAAATTATGCAGATTTTGATCATATGTTGTGGTACTGTCATGGGCTTCAGCACTACTGGACCACAATAGTAGACATTGTCAACAGGGTCTTGGCCCGTAAATTGGTGCCTTCTCCAGAAGTATGCCTTCTGGGTTTATGTCTGAGACCCAAATCCAAAAAAAAGGGTCACTGGTTTATAGCGCTGGGTCAGGGAAAGACTCCACTGCCGCCATCGCGCCATTTGAAAACTCTTGACCTCTGAGGCGGAAGCCGGAGGTGTTTGCTCGCTCTTTTTTTAAAAAATATTGTGATCTGTGTTATCTGTATTTTAAAATCACTGTGCACCTACCCTGAGCACTCTCCTGGATTTTCGCCAAGCAGTCACCCTGCTACAGCGGATCTTAGCGCTGGGTCAGGGAAAGACTCCACTGCTGCCATCGCGGCTCGAACGTTGGGACACGCCCACCCGTGAGGCCACGCCCACCTCAAACCCTGTTAAAGCGCTGACTGATAGCGCGCCATTGGAAAACTATTGACCTCTGAGGCGGAAGCCGGAGGTGTTTGCTCGCTCTTTTTTTTAAAAATATTGTGATCTGTGTTATCTGTATTTTAAAATCACTGTGCACCTACCCTGAGCACTCTCCTGGATTTTCGCCAAGCAGTCACCCTGCAACAGCGGATCTTAGCGCTGGGTCAGGGAAAGACTCCACTGCCGCCATCGCGGCTCGAACGCTGGGACACGCCCACCCGTGAGGCCACGTCCACCTCTCTTTCTATAAATGTGCATCCCACGCAAGCGCAGCGGACGAGCGCAGCGGGAGCGCCGTTTGCGCGCCAAAGGCGCGCCTAAGGCAAGCCCGTCTGCGCCCGTCCTCGCCAAGTCTTCGCCTCTCGCCAGTCCCCCTGTTCGTACTCCATCAACACCCCTTCACTACAACAGGGAACAACTACTTGCCTGGAACTCTGGTCGGACCTGCGCCCACATAACAGGTACGCCTGGCCTCACCTGCCTTCAATGTAAAACTTGTCATTTCACTACAGTCAACCCCCACCACATCCGTCAACTAGAAAACTTACCCAATGCTACCCCCATTACGATCCTCCATCTCAACGTCAGGTCACTAACCAAACATCACCTTGAGGTCAATACCCTCATACTGGATGAAAGCCCTGACATCCTCTTCCTCTGTGAAACCTGGCTACGGGATGGCACTTCAGTCATACCTAACCTCACGCTTCCGGACGACTATCTTATGTCGACCCTAAACAGGGATGGAAGAGGCGGAGGTATCGCTATAATCTATAAAAACTATTCTCATGCTTATTCACCAAGGAAGAACTTCCCGACTGTGAATGTGCACATTTTAAAATCGCTATCAATTCCAACTTCACCATGTCGGGCCTTTACATCTATCGCCCACCTGGACCTGCTTAAAAATTTATTGAAGCTCTTCTTGAGACAGCTAACTCTCTAGTGACAAAGAATGCAAACTTCACCATATTAGGCGATCTCAATCTTCACTTTGACCTACTTAGTGACTCCACCATCAAAAATCTTCTTGCTGACCTCTCTGCCCTGCAACTTAACTCTCTTATTTTTACTTCAACGCAACTAGCTGGTCACATCCTAGATCCAGTATTTACAAACATCAAGGGGATTAAAACAGAGGCACCCTTACCGATGGGATGGACAGACCACTACCTTATTAAACTGACTATTCAGGTCAATAAAACAATGCACAAAATCATACCCTCTCGCCGTCTAAAAAGACCATGGCACAAACTATCCATCAGTGATCTCCATGCTATCCTTGGGGAATTCCATCATGAGACCAACCTTGACATCAATGTAATCTATAGCACGTTTCACGATTGGATTACGGGAGGATTAGACGCCCTTATCCCAGCAAAATGGACGAAAGGACGTAACTCACCGTCCAACCCATGGTATAACGATACCCTCAAAACCATGCGCAAAGACTGTAAAAGAGCTGAGCGCTTATGGAGAAGGGAATATAAAAACGACGATAAAACCAATTATCTTTTAAAACAAAAAATATACCATAAAGCCATTCACGTTGCACGAACCGCCTTCTATGCAGATAAAATCAATTCTAGCCCTACCCCTGCCAAAGAAGTTTTTAAACTTGTTCAAGAACTTCAGAGCGGTAGATCCCCCCCCCCCCAGTATTTCCTCTGCGCAACAATGCGAAGACATAGCCATATTCTTCGTTGACAAAGTACAGAAAATCTATACATCTTTTCCCCAGCACTTCCCCAGCCCCACTAAAAGCCCTATCCCCTCCCCCAATTATACCATCTTGACCCACATCCCAGAAATTTCCATTGACAGCCTCACCAAACTATGCGGAAAAGTTAAAACTGGCTCTCCGTCAGACCCCATGCGCCCGACTCAATTTTTAAACTCACTTAACTTCTTTCTTCCTTCCCTGACCTCTATCTTGAACCTCTCCTTTTCCTCAGCGAGTGTACCATCTGCCTATAAGCAAGCGTGGGTCTCACCCATTATCAAGAAACCCACCCTAGATCCATCTAAACCGGAACATTTCCGACCTATCTCCCTGCTCCCATGGCTGTCCAAACTCGCTGAAGCCCATGCAAACAGTATTCTGTCCCAGCACATGGTCCAAAACAACATCCTGGACCCATCACAAAATGGGTTCAGACCAGGCCATAGCACTGAGTCTGCTCTTCTGGCTACCACAGAGCACCTCCGGACGATCTTAGATGCCGGTCAAAGTGCTGCGCTGATTCTTCTTGACCTCAGCGCGGCCTTTGATACGGTATCCCACGACATCCTTCTTAATCGTCTGGAGACATTCGGAGTTTCTGGCCTTGCATTGGAGTGGTTCCGATCTTTTCTAGAGGACAGATCTTTTCGTGTCTCAGCCCCCCCCTTTCTATCTAATCCTCACCCTATTGCACAGGGAGTCCCGCAGGGCTCGGCATTGAGCCCTTCCCTTTTTAATCTTTATGTGCAACCTCTTGCGACAGTGGCCAAAGAGTGGGGCCTGACACTAGTGTCGTACGCCGACGACACACAGCTGGCCATCACTCTGACGGAAGGCCCTTCCATCTCGGCTTCCAGATTCAAAAACTGTCTCTCCGCAGTAGTCCAATGGATGACAAACAACTGTTTACAGCTCAATGCTGGTAAAACAGAAGTGCTACTCCTTGGTAAAAACACCAGCCTTTGGAATGAGCACTGGTGGCCGTCCTCATTAGGCACCATCCCACCCCCCAAATCCCTAGTTAAAAATCTAGGAGTATGGATGGATGTCTCTCTTAACTATCAGACCCACACCAAAAAAGTTGCTGGCGCCTGTGTCGGCCTGCTGAGAAGTCTTAGCCACATACTTGGCTTCTTTGACGCCAAGGTTCGCCAGCTCATTATTCAAGCTACCATCCTATCGCGTTTGGACTACGCCAATGTACTCCTCCTTGGCGCCAACAAAGGAGAGATAGCACGACTACAACGCGTGCAGAACTCTGCGGCTAGAGCCTTAGTCGGCCTCCCTCGCAGATGCTCGGCCAGAGCTACAATGCGAAAATTACACTGGCTACCTGTTGACTCTAGAATTAAATTCAAAACTCTCATCATGACCTTCAAAATCATCAAATCTGGAAACCCAACACTGCTGCGATATCTTCTCACCCCCTACGCTCCATCACGTAACCTACGATCCTCTAACCAGCACCTCCTGTGCGTTCCTCGCAGAAAACTCTGCCGCATGGGCGGCCGCTCCTTTAGGGTCCTAGGAGCCAAACTATGGAACAATCTGCCACAAAACATCCGTTCCATAGACAGTCTACCGGTCTTCCGAAAAGCCATTAAAACACATCTATTCCCCCTTCCCTAATCCTCCTCTCCACCTTCCATTCTCAGGCCAGGGTCTGTGGTATTCTAGCGCCGGGACACCTCTTCGCTGGGGCAGCTGTTTTGCGCTTTACCAAAACAATACAATACAATACCTGGCTTTCCTCTTGGCTAAAGGGAGAATAGCCCTCAGGTGGAAGGCAAAGTAGAATCCTTTAGTGGTGAACTGGGAAAATGATGTTTGGTGTTGGGCTAGAGCAGAAGAGTAGGCGCAAACCTTTGGCAGAACCATGGGCAGATATACTGAGAGCATGGGACACACGTAACATACCTGATCAGGAGTCTGACTCTGAGGAACTGGGGGAGACACACAACCCGTAATTGCTGGATAACTGGTGCAGAACTGGTACATGACTCCGGAGGAAGGGGTTGGATTAGCCCTTCTATACCAGGATGTTACTTGGATATCCCCTTGCGTATGTCTGTTGTCAGTCACCTGCCCCTGTCTGTTTGTGGCTATCTTGGGGTTCCCCTCTCCCTTCTCCCTTCCTTTGGGGGCCCGACCCCATGGTAGCGCCAACATAACTGTTTCCGATATACATATTGACTGAGGACCCCTGGAAGTTTTACATTTGTTTTAGTTGTGCGTCACGGTTGTGGATGCACTGATTCAGTTTTCCTTTTTGCTTTTTCTTTCTTTTTAATTTTAGGATTTGCTGTGTGGCATTCATATATGTACTTTCAATGCATGTAAATCTGTGATGGATACTGCGGATAACAAACCCAACCACTCCCTATCATGCACGTGTCATAGTAACGGTTTAATTGATCATTGCTATAAATCCATGGGTGAGGACCACAATGAAGAAAGTGGTTTTGGACACAGAGATGCGTGGAAACAATCTTTCGCCTCAGTGGTATATAAATACTATGATTAAGAAAAAGATTATAGATAATGTTTAAGACCAAGGTGTACCAAGATGGCCGCCTGGTAGAAGCCCTACACCGGAGCTCCCAGTGCTGGGGATCCCTGTAATGGAACTATCCCAGATAGCACGCATCGCCATCGTGAGAAAACAAGTAACTGGTTTTTGAAGAGTAACTGGTTTGAAATACAAGTAACTGGATTTGAATTGGAACTGGATTTCTCACGTACCTGAACGGTTGGCAATCTCCGGCGACTGGACACCTACAATCTTCACCGGAGCTGTGGCGGAGCCCTGGACAATGGGAGAGAGCCTGCCGCGGATGCGGGCGTAGCTGCACAACGTGACCACCTTTGAGTTTCCGAATGCCGGGAGACTGCCGGCTGGGGCTGCAGCTGTTATCGTGCAGCCCAGGGTCAGGGGAGAAACGCTGCCTACCTCTGCTCGCGGGGCGGGCGCCTCAAGACTGTCTGACGGGTCTGCGAGGACGGACGTGCAGCACTGAAGACAGTGTGAGGCGCTGCCTGCCGGACTGCTGATGCAGGTGGGTTCCGTGAGGCGAGGCTGAGAGGAGCGGCTGGGAGCCTCCGACCACCCGAGAGACCTGCCGCTGTTGGCCGGTGAGCGCTGCCGAGAGCGCGGAAGATTGTCCCCTGAGTTGGAGGGCTGGGTCGAGGCGGTTCACATCAGAGCTGCATCTGGCCTCCCCCTCTCGCTGGACTGTATGCAGCAGAGAGCTGGATGGGCGATGTGACAACGGAGCAACCGGGAGCCTCGGGGCTTGAGGGAGAAGTAGGGCGGCGGGTCGGCTAGTGGCCCCTGGAAGGATCGCGCTGTGACGGCGCCAGGAAGAAAGGAATTTATTAGCCCCGCCCCCCCCTGGAAACGCTCGAAATAAAAGGCAAACAATCACCCATCATTGGAGTTTCCTCGTGTTTAATAACCAATCAACTGGAATAGTGGATTTGCCTCAGTACAATTGGGTATAGTGAGTCTGATTTGGACAGCCTCATTGCAGCCTGACTATCCTGAAGGTATTTACAAGCGCACTATTTAATTTCTATCTTGAGCATGCCGGCGCTACACTCTCTGCCCTAAAAGATACAAAGCTGTCTGCTCACAAGCTATTCACGCGGCATGGCAATCCTTTCACTTGTCTCACTCTCCTTTACCTAAAATGGCGGGGGCCATATACCGGAGCCATAAATCGCCTCCACTGCCCACCAAATGACCGTGAAGCTGCATACCAACGTGGTCACAGGTCACCATAACAGAGATAAGGCTCCCTCCTCGCCTCCTGAACAGCTTGAAATCTAATCTCTCCCCTCCCCTCCTAACAACACAGGGGATGGACTAACTCGACCTGCCCCGGAAAGGGAAACTATCTCTCTAAGGCACATCAACAATAGAGAAAGGACTACCTCTGGCTCCCTATATGCTACCCTGGTGGCCATCTTTGAATAGTTCACCACTGGATGGGCCATCTTAGACTAGTCATCCATACCTACTGCCCACACTTTACCACTTAGGCTCAATGCCCCGCAACCACACAAGCTCCCCACTTCTTCTACCCACGCCTCTTCCGCCATGGAACGCTTGGGCAAGCACACCTACAAAATCATCTACCCACCTGAGCTCACCAAAAAAAACGCCAAACGCTACAAACACAATTTCCTGAAGGCACACCCCGAATTACCGTGTGTGGACACCTACTTTTCACTGACCAACGGAGACACAAACAACGATATCATCTTTTACACTCCACGTAGAGCACAATGGAGAAAAGCGTTCCTCTCCACTCTCACTATTCACACCACCAATAAATCCGCTCATGGCCTAACTCTTTCTATCACACCATCCCCAGTCTTCCCAGGCAGAGCCACAATCACCATCTACAACAATGGGACCATTCTACTCCAAGCCACTGATAGGAACCTTGACCGACTAGACAACCTATTCCCTACCTTCTTAGAACACATCGCCAAACAGCGGACTTCCACTCAGCACACACCAAGCTGCACAACTCCCCCCAACACCAATCCTCTAAATAACCCGCTTTGCCCATTGCAACATCGGAATGACATACACCCCTCCCATCCCCCCAGTGTTATAGTTAGTCACATACCTGACATTACCCCCCCACTCCCCTCATCCACAGATGAAGATCATTCCCCCTCATACATCCAACTTACCCCTACCCACCCTTCCCCATCTCACACCTCATACGAATCTCGCTGAATACAACACCACCTGGAGTATATCTCCCCCCCCGCGACAGATCTTCTTCCCTCTCTACCCCCCCACTCTCACCCCCTACTCCCCCACACTCCCAACTAGCACCCCAGAACTTGCCTCCTCCCATACAATAACATCCCTCCTCCTCTCCCCCCCTTACTCAGCCCCCGCTTCCTTCTTACCACCCCTATTATCTTCGACCTTCACTCATCCCTCAACTCACCGGCGCCGCCTCCCACCGACGACCCCACCACTACATCCCACCCTCCCCCTACTTCACCCACACCCCTCACCTACAAATCATCGCACCCACCGAATACCACCCCACCCACTTTTACCGCAGAGCCCTCCACTAACGCTAGCATACCCCACCTCACCGCCCCAAATTCACCCTCTAACCCCCCTCTCAACCTCTCGCCTATGGCCCACATCACGAACACTAACCCCAAGACACCTCTTGACCTGCTTCTATCCACCCTCCTACAACTCAAAGACGAGCTCTGCACCATCAAAGAACTTCTTTACACACCCTCCAGACAACATTGACCCAGAACGACCACCACCGTATCCAACAAACGACGCACTCTCCCCACAGTCCCTCGCACTCAACTCTCTCCGCACTGGCCCACTATCCCCGCCCGCAACAACACCCACCGCCCCCGGCGTGCCCTTAACTCCCTGTCGGACCACGACTTATGCACCCTCCTCCGTTCTTTTGGCCCAGGTCCGGTAAAACACATAACCCCCACTCACCTCCCCATACCCACTATTCTCACAAATCCCCTTAGGCACCCAACTCTAAGCAACAGAAGTTCTGTCCCAAACAACCTCAGAAAAGTCCCCCTATCGCTAGAACACTCGACCTCCCTTCTCACCCCCAGACTCAAATGCATCCTTCTCAACTGCAGATCGGCCCAGAGACACTCCTCCGACATTGCAGATCACGTCACATCAATGGATCTTGACCTAGCCATATTGACGGAAACATGGCTAACTGAAGCCTCCACGCCTATTATGGACATACTAGTTCCCCCCAATTACCACATCATCAGACTCGACAGGACCGGCAAGACGGGCGGGGGAATCCCATGCATTTTCAGGAGCAATCTCTCCGTCACCAAAGTCACCTCCCCCTCCCTCACTTCCTGTGAACTCTTCTGCCTCGATATCTCCAGCGAGGGCAAACCAGTATGTGCTCTACATCTCATCTATCACCCGCCTGGGGACAACCTCATCTTCTCTCAACAACTCATGGACACTATCACTTCCAACGCCGGTCGGCAGATCACTCAAATCTACCTGGGTGACTTTAATCTCCACTGGAACGATCAGAAAGACGCAGTGGTGAATAGTCTCAAAACTTTCCTTGATGCGCTTGACCTCACCCACATATGCAACAGCCCAACACATGATAAAGGTTCGATACTCGATCTCATCATCGCCAAAGAGGACTCTACCCAACTGGGGTCAATCCAACCTTGTGATTGGTCAGATCACCACATCATCACCTTCTTTATCAATGAAAAAGTCAAACCCTCCCCGGCTCAACCCACCAAATCCAAGATCTGGAAAAGGGACATGAAGAATCTTAACTCCATACCTCCCCACACCTACAGGCTCCTCCTTCCCCCTGCTGGCGTCTCTGATGTTCAATCACTGACTGACCTCTACCTCGACTCTCTGACCTCAATTATCAACGAAGCCGCCCCACTGCAACTAAAGAGAGTCTCCACCAAGAGCTCGAACCCTTGGTATGACGGCAGACTCAACGAAGACAGGCGTGCTATGCGATCGGCAGAACGCACTTGGAGAGCTGACCCCTCATCACTACATCGCAAAAAGCTTAAGAACAAGAGAAATGCCTATTTTAGGAAAATCAAGCGTGCAAAATCTGACTTCTTTAGCCTCCAGCTTGACCAAGCGAAAAACCGACCAAGAAAATTGTTCGAACTAGTCAAAAGTCAAACAAAGCCGCAACCCTTACAATCAAACAACCCAACAAGCGATATCCCACACAGTGAAGACTTTTCCGCCTTCTTCAAGCTAAAGACCGACAACATAAGAACTGATCTCCTCAATGATGTAAGCCAAAACCCTGGTCACATCAGAATGTCTAACACTCAGCCTAAAAACAGCGCATCATGGGCTTCCTTCGACACCTACTCTGAAGAAGCAATACACAGACTGCTCGGTACCTTGAAGCCCTCTAATCACCTCACAGACCCCCTACCTGCTAACGCTGTAAAAGACTTCACCACCATGCTCCTCCCACTCTAGACTAAAATCATTAACAGTTCCCTTCAACCAGGTCTCATCCCTGATTCACTCAAGGTGGGGCAAGTCACGCACATACTCAAGAAACCTACTGCTGACCCGTCTGACCTAAACAATTACCGTCCCATCACAAACATCCCCACCTTGGCCAAACTGCTGGAAAAATATGTACAACTCCAACTAACAAAACACATTGACAAGTTTGATCTCCTCAACCCTCATCAATCAGGCTTCCGAGCGAAACACAGCATGGAAACGGCCATGACTCACATAATTGATGACGCCCTCCAAATCCTTGATGGCAATGATTCATGCCTCCTCATCCTTCTCGACCTTTCATCAGCTTTTGACACGGTCAAACATGAGAACCTCCTGGAGCTGCTAAACACTAGAATAGGTTTATCCGGGACTGTTCTCAAATGGTTCACTTCCTTCCTACATAACCGGTCTCAGAAGTTCAAGATCAACAATGTGTTGTCCTCGCCTGTGCCAGTAGACTTAGGCGTTCCACAAGGATCCTCCCTTTCACCCACACTGTTCAACCTCATCATGGAACCACTTGCCACCTTGCTCCAAGCATCCAATGTATACTTCCATATGTATGCCGATGACACTCAACTCTACCTAAAGGTACAATCCCCGGATGATATCAAACTCCTGAACTACACTCTTATAAAGACCCAATCGTGGTTGGCCGACAATCACCTCAAACCAAATGCTCTGAAAACTGAGTTCCTTCTGATATCACCCCTGCGAAAACTACCACCACCCAAATTTGGCTCAACCACCTAACAGCACTCAATGTCCGGCCCACCATCGTGGATTCCGCGAAATCCTTATGTATCACACTTGACGCAAAGCTCAACATGCAACAGTACATTAGCAAAGCAACGAAAGGAGCTAATTTCCAAATCAACACATTGAGGAAGCTGAAACCCTTCCTCCCAGCCAAAGACTTCCAAAATGCAGTACAAGCCCTCGTCATCCCCCGCATAGACTATGGAATTGTGACCCTCAGTGGTCTCCCTCTAGCAACAACTGCACCCCTAAGAGCCTCCTTGAACGCTGCCGCGAGACTCATTTCTGGCTCAAGAAAACACTCTCATATATCCCCTGACTTGAAATACCTGAAATGGCTGCCCTTTGAAGCCAGAATACAACAGAAAATTGCTGTTATGACACACTCGGCCGTACACCACAAGGCACCTAACTACCTCACTCAAAAGTTGACTATATCAGGAGGTTCGAGATCCAATAGAAGTACAAAAAATCTACTCTTGAAACCTCGCAGATTCCGGAAGGAAAAAACATACAAACGCTCCTTCTCAGGAATGGCACCGAGGATCTGGAACGCACTCCCTCCCGAAACCAGGCTTATCTCCTCCACGGCCCTCTTTAAGAAAGAGGTGAAAGCCATCCTCATGGCTAAGCTCACCTGAACTTTATTGTTTGTTGATCAGAGACTTCGCACCGCTTTGGTTTCATTGGCTACATGTTTGTCTAATGTCAAATAATATCATATTATTCCTGATTTAGATTTGTTTATTCTTCTTGTTTGCCATAATTCTATGATGGTTAGTCGATCCTTTTATGCTACTCACTCACTACCTATTATTAGACTATTCACGTTAGCCTGCTGAATCGCGATGTCCCTTCCCCTGCTCCCTGTAACTTTTAGATACTGTCATAAGCCATCCCTTTAGCCTAAGTTTTCCTGATTTCTATCGTAGTTGTATGAAAGACTCAGTATCGTCTTATATTATCGCTTAACTGATTGTTTATTGAGATTTTATCAGCACATGACTGCTATCCGAGCATGCTACTGACTTTTATACTGCACCCAATATTATGTTGTGTCACCCTCATGCTATCCTCACCCCTTGTTTCTGTTAAGCGCTCTGATATCTGTAAAGATCTTGTTCGCGCTATATAAAACTCTGAATAAATAAATAAATAAAGACTGACACCCCTGCTGTGGATATGAAACTATATTGAATGTAATAACTTTCAATTAACAAATGCTATTAAAACAGATATTTTTTTTTAAAAAGACTGATTTGCATAAGGCTGGGTTTAAACTGGAATGGCATGGGGTGCAAAAAAAAACCGATGGATTTAGGCCCAAATCTCTGTACTGGGGTAAATGTTTGTTGAATGTTTAACATTGTTCTGCATTCTGTCCTTCAATTATTCTTTTTGCATTTGTCACCAAGAGTGGACAGGTATGCCCAGACGAGGGTACTGTGCACTCCATGTCACTGGAGTCAAGCTAGCTTGGATGAGGAAGGGTGACACCCCGAAACCGGTTCCAGGATGCTTGTATCTAATACAGGGAGGACCTTGCCTGGCAGTTCAGGCTGTACTGTTTCCATGGTAAGCAGGGTCCAGACGAATTTGCATATGGCTGGGTTTAAACTGGAACTTATTGAAGGCTGGATTTATTGACCACAGCATGGTGCCTGCATCCCTGGACGGGCCAGCAACACAAAGTAGTATCATGTATAGCAGTATAGGAGGGGGAAAGGTAACAGCAAGCCGCCTACAACAGCTTTGGGTCGGCCGCGTCAAGTGGGGCATTTTGTGGCGAATATCTTTAAAGGTTCATGAGTATATTAGACAAACCATAAGAAAGAAACATTACCACTTGAGCATTGTTAACATTATAAGTTGACCATTCAGATGACAGAAACTTACAGTTAGACCTAGACCCATAAGTGATTCTACCATAGACCTTGTCATCTCTCTGGGTGTTGGACCCTCGCCAGAGTGAGATTCAATATGCATCAGTTCCCATCTCTTTTTTGTAGCCCGTCATCCCCAGTGTGAGGCTCAGTGGCTGTGTCTGTAGTGGTGGTCTGCTCCAGCAGATATGCCTGAAGGGGAGCCCATATGTCGCGTGGACGAGAGGAAGGTGTCAAGAGCTCGGCATGAGTGTCTAATTGATCTTGGCAATAGATAAGATCTTGCAGCCAATCCTTGAATTTGGGAGCTCTCCCACTTCCCCACCTGGAGGCAATTTGTCTCTTGGCATGTAGGAGCGCTAGAGAGACATATCTCCGCACCTTGGCAACCAGTACCTCAGTGTATCCTAGAAGCATAGTTAGGGGGTCGTCGGGGATGTATAACCTGGTCATTCTGTCAAGGGCTGTCAACACCTCCGACCAGTAGCTTCATATGGGAGGGGAAGTCCCAAGCTAAGTGTTGAAAGTCCACTCCTTCACTACCTCAGCGATCACAACGATCATTGTCATGAAGGTGGAGGTGTTTCAAGCACGCTGGTGTGTAATAAAGGCAGTGAATGTATTTATAGTGGATGTTGCGCAATCTACTGCTAGCGTAGATGTTTCCAGTTTGGTGGCAGCAGAAGGACCATTGGTCATCAGTAAGGGGGAGCCCAGGTCCTCCTCCCAATGTGTCCTGGCTGAAGGAAGGTCATATGTCCGGTCCCTTTGAGTGGTGTGGTGTAGCAGCGACACTACATGTGTAGGAGCAGTTTGCTGTGGGAGGGCGTGTAAGGGGGACATGATGGGGGACTCCTGCAGAAAGCACGGGGTGAGGGCCCTCACATCCTGTCGCAGCCTGACATAGAAAAAACGCTCCGGGGGGTAGGAAGTGAAGTTCCAAAGAATTCCTCACTGGATCAAAATGTGCCTTTGACATAGAGTTTACCCCAGGTCTGGATGCAAAGTTTCCGGAGGAGTTAGCGGCAGCCTTCCTCCTGTGTGATGGGGAGGTCAAGCCTTCCGTGAAGGGGCAAGGGAGAAGTATAGGATGGTGGTGTGACGTCGGCTGGCTAGATCATGCCAAGCGCTGGTGGTGCTTTGTACAGTGGTGGAGGCTAGGTGCCTCAGGACTGTAGGTGCGCTCAAGTAGGCGGAGCATGGGGTTGGAGCCATATATCCGTCTTCAATCGTCAGGTGTGGCATGTAAGGGGGGATTTATCCAGTATGCGACAAAGTGAGCATGAGCTGAGTTTTTAGGGCTTTAAAGAAATGTCGGCGAGGATCATAGGGGATATTAATGAAAAGATAGAGCAATTTGGGTAAAACCACCATTTTTATAAGGGAGATTCTCTCAGCCAGGGAAATTGGCAAGGCAATCCATCTGGTGATTTTCTCAGTTAGTAGATCGAGTGTTCGCCCATAATTGGCTGTCATCAAATTCCTCCGATTGCAAGTAATGACTATGCTGTGATATGTTATTGTGTCTTCGCACCACGTGAGGGGGTAGTCGGGTATGAACTGTGTAGTGGCATCAGTGAGGGGGTAAAGCTGGGTTTTCCCCCAGTTTATGTTGACCCCAGAGAGGTGACCAAAAAGAATGGGCAATCTGAGAATGGGGTTGAGGCTTTTGTCCGGGTTGGGGAGATAGAGGGTGAGGTCATCAGCACATAAGTAGATTAGTATTTGTCTCTCTGGATAGATGAGGGCGTAGTCCCGGAACTGCTGTTGGGCTTTGGCAGCCAGTGGTGCCATAGCCTGAGCAACAAGAAGGGGTGAAAGAGGGCACTCCAGTCTAGTACCTCTGGCTATTGTGAAGGAGGAGGATTGAGTGTTGTTGACCATGATGCTGGCCTGCAGGCCAGTATATAACAGGTTAATCCAGGCAAAAAAAGGAGCGGGAACCCCATACGTTGCAGGACAAATGCAAGCTAATCCCATCCTAGGGAATCGAACGCTGGGTTCATATCAGGGTCAATGTCTTGGATGACGGCAAACAGGGTGCGCATCTTGTGAGATGTGATTCTTCTTGCCACAAACCCCAACTGGTCGGGAATGACCAGGGAAGTCATGAGGGGACTAATGCGGTTCACAATTAGCTTTGTTAAAATCTTAGCATCTACATTTATCAGGGAGATGGGCCTGTATTATTCGCATTTCGTAGCCGGCTTGCCCGACTTTGGCAGGGATATTATTAGCACCTCTCGCATTGTTTGGGGCAATATGCCCATTTCACCAGCCTCCTCAAAGACATGCCGCAACATGGGGATGAGTAAATGGTGATACGTTTTATAGAATTCGGCCGGGAGGCCATCAGGTCTCGGGGCCTTGCCAGATTGTAGTTGCATTATAGCAGTAATGATATCCTCATCCTCATGATGCGCGAAGAGAAATTTCCTCTGATTGTCTCCCAGCCAAGCTAGGAGCTAGGGAAAGAAGGGAGTGAAATCAACTGGTTGCGACCTGTGGGAAGTGTACAGGGTTTTGTAGAACCGTTTAAAGTAGGCCACTATATCTGGGGTGTTTCTGTGTAGCTGACCATTCTCATCAATGATTTCACGGACGGTTTTGGAAAATCTAGGTGGGCGAGTCAGAGACGCGTGCACTTTACCTTGTCTGTCCCACTCCCCATAGTGGTGGGCTTGGTGGTATTTCCCCCTGAACTTATATTCCCTCTCGGCTGTCTCCTTGAGCAGGTCTCTAAGGATCGCCCTCAACTCTGGGGTGGGTGCAGTCTGTATCTGTGTTTCTGTTCGTTTGAGCTCCAGTTCTAACTTACGGAGTGTAGAGCGGATGTCTTTCAGGAACCCCCCACTTTTGGCAATACAAATTCCGCGAACGGCGACCCTAAAGGCCTCCCAGATATTGTGTAACTCAGTTTTTGTTGCGGGGAAAGAAATCAGTGATCTCATGCTCAAGTTCAGCCTTGAATATTGGGTCTAAAAGGGCCTGTCTCTTCGTGAGGGGGTGTAAGAGTGATGAGCACTGGTGAATGGTCAGAGTATGTGCGAGAGAGGTGAGAAGTGCGTGACAACCAAGGGGTTAACCCTCTAGTGAGAAGCCAGACATCTATTTGTGACCAGGAAGAGAAAACACTGGAGGAACAGGAGCCTTCCCGAAAGTATGGATGAAGGGCACGCCAGGCATCGATCAGACCATGGTCATTGATAATGTGGTTGAGGGTGTGATGTGCATTGGAATAGTGATAGGGTTGCAGGTGTGAACGATCTAGCGTTGGATCCAAGGTGACATTAAAATCTCCTCCCCACATCAAATGTGTTGAGCCAATTATAAGTATCTTACCCCAGATGACCCAAATTAATTCAGGATCATCAGTGTTAGGTCCATAGCATGAGACAAAAGTTATAGACTGAGCAGCCATCCTGCCCCATAAAATACAGTAGTGGCCTTGCGGGTTGGCGTAAGACCCAATGGAGGTGTAAGGGAGTGTGCATTTTACCAATATAACCTTACCTCGGGCATAAGAGGAGTAAGGTGAGAAACACCTACAGGTCGCCCATCGGAACTCGAATGAAGCAGGTGCGGTGGGGCCTATATGTGTCTCCTGGAGCATAAGACTGTGGATATTATGGCGATCTAGGAAAGAGAGGATGTGTTGGCGCTAGGTCGGGTCTCCATGGCATTGTAACAGAGTTGCAGTGGTGGGTAATGGAGCTGGTCAACTAAACAGGGCATATGTGTGCTAGTCAGTACAGTGAGAAGTGCTATAAAACAGTCCCCTTCCCCTCCCCCTACCACAACAGCAGCCCAAACCTGCCGGGTCGTGTATCCCTTCCTCCTTCCCCAAAGTCCCCATGTTCCATACTTCCAAATGGGGAGGGTGGACACAAGGTATCGGACATTCCAAACCAGAACAGTGTAGGGATACCCTGGATGGGTAGCACTGTAGAGGTGAGCCTCAGCCAGGCCTACAAGGGCAAGGGGTTCGCCCTTCTCTGCACACAAGTCCTCAGACCAGTAAATAGAAGTTGGCACGGAAACTGAAATGTCAAAAGAGATATTTATTAAACCTCATGAGGTGGAACTACATTCACACAACCGATTCAGAAAAGGGGGTGGTGATGAACAGAGTGTCTGAATTAAGCAGACCACTCTTACCCAGTACAAAGATCAGGGCTTGATCCATCACCGTTATTTAGCTCACTGCCCCATCCCAGCTCAGAACCTGGCTATATACAAATTAGTCTGTCCCTGGCCCAGTGCATCATGGGAACAGGGCAGGCCAAACTACCAAGCCAATTCTTCACCAGAAAGGAGACAAGCTACCGGGGACCGGTTTCTGGCATTTCAGCCTCGTCGGCCCGGCTTGCTTGAATCCTGATGGAGCAGTGAGCAAGGGACTCATGTCTGAGTATACCCTGCCACACCTATAGTGGCCAAAATCGATTCAGAAAAGGGGGTGGTGATGAACAGAGTGTCTGAATTAAGCAGACCACTCTTACCCAGTCCAAAGATCAGGGCTTGATCCATCACCGTTATTTAGCTCACTGCCCCATCCCAGCTCAGAACCTGGCTATATGCAAATTAGTCTGTCCCTGGCCCAGTGCATCATGGGAACAGGGCAGACCAAACTACCAAGCCAATTCTTCACCAGAAAGGATACAAGCTACCGGGGACCGGTTTCTGGCATTTCAGCCTCGTCGGCCCGGCTTGCTTGAATCCTGATGGAGCAGTGAGCAAGGGACTCATGTCTGAGTATACCCTGCCACACCTATAGTGGCCAAAATCGATTCAGAAAAGGGGGTGGTGATGAACAGAGTGTCTGAATTAAGCAGACCACTCTTACCCAGTCCAAAAATCAGGGCTTGATCCATCACCGTTATTTAGCTCACTGCCCCATCCCAGCTCAGAACCTGGCTATATGCAAATTAGTCTGTCCCTGGCCCAGTGCATCATGGGAACAGGGCAGACCAAACTACCAAGCCAATTCTTCACCAGAAAGGAGACAAGCTACCGGGGACCGGTTTCTGGCATTTCAGCCTCGTCGGCCCGGCTTGCTTGAATCCTGATGGAGCAGTGAGCAAGGGACTCATGTCTGAGTATACCCTGCCACACCTATAGTGGCCAAAATCGATTCAGAAAAGGGGGTGGTATCCTCAGATGTGAGTCCCTTGCTCTCTGCACCATCAGGATTCAAGCAAGCCGGGCCCTAGACGGCTGTAATGCCAGAAACCGGTCCCCGGAAGCTTGTTTCCTTTCCAGTAAAGAATTGGCTTGGTAGTTTGGTCTGCCCTGTTCCCATGATGCACTGGGCCAGGGACAGACTAATTTGCATGTAGCCAGGTTCTGAACTGGGATGGTGCAGTGAGCTAAAAAACGGTGATGGATCAAGCCCTGATCTTTTGACTGGGTAGGAGTATTCTGCTTAATTCAGATACTCTGTCCATCACCACCCCCTTTATGAATCGTTTTGGCCACCACAAGCGTGGAAGGGTATGCTCAGATGTGAGTCCCTTGCTCTCTGCACCATCAGGATTCAAGCAAGCCGGGCCGAAGACGGCTGTAATGCCAGAAACCGGTCCCCGGAAGCTTGTTTCCTTTCCAGTAAAGAATTGGCTTGGTAGTTTGGTCTGCCCTGTTCCCATGATGCACTGGGCCAGGGACAGACTAATTTGCATGTAGCCAGGTTCTGAACTGGGATGGTGCAGTGAGCTAAAAAACGGTGAGGGATCAAGCCCTGATCTTTTGACTGGGTAGGAGTGTTCTGCTTAATTCAGATACTCTGTCCATCACCACCCCCTTTATGATACATTCACACAACGCCCTTCGGTACAGTATGAAGTAGCACACGGAGTAGAAGAACCCACACAGGGGGTCAAAAGAAGGCGGTACTAGCACAGATCGGAGAGTTACATACATAAACGGTCATACAGAAATGCACAGTCAACAAAGAAGGAGGAGCTAACGGTTGCTGACTTTAGTAGAAACATCCTGACAGTAACAAACCTAAACAGGTGCATGGGCTTCTACAGACTTCTCTGCACATGTGCAGAGTAGCAGAGGCTAAGTATAGCCAGTTCTTTGAGTAAGGCACAAGGGCAACCGACAGAGAAGAAGGAGAGAGCACATGGCGAGCACATGGCAGACAAAATAGCTGCCGGAAACAAGATGGCTTCAGCTAAATGCTAACATCGATCTCTGCCAAATTTCCACAGCACAAAGAGGGCAGAAACAAGATTACTTCAGCTAAGTGGCAAATTTCCACAGACGACCCTTTTAGCATTAGCTGAAGACATTCATACTCTAGAGGAATCTAAATATATATCATGTACATCGATTTACATTAATTGATCAATTTCCCTGTCCAATATGTGCTGGGCAATCATTTGTGCAACATTATGTTTAGCAGGTGTATAGGCAGTAATACAGATGGAGCAAAGCATTGGACCACATTGTATACATAGGCAGCATGTGAGCAGAATTGCAAACAGTATACACAGGACTGTCAACAGTTTCTAGCCCCAGGTAACAAGCTGTGTCCAATACCAGCTGGCGAAAGTCCATGTGCCAGTATTAGGGTAGATCTCAGCAGCAATTTTGTGGAGTTTGGAGATCGTATCAAAAAATGAAGGGGCATGATCTGGAATGTACATACAGCAGCTGCTTCCGATGATGCGACATGCATCACCTCGATCAGCGAAAACCACATATAGAACCATACCATTTTGGAGCGCCACAATCCTTGCAATTAGCAGTTCATCTGTGATGTTTCCAAGTGTCATAGCTGTCTGATTGGTCACAGCTTCTACGACACGAGTCAAACGTCTGATTTTCCTACTGTTCAAGGCAGCACCAACAAAGAAGAACAGTCCCAAATTAAACCAACGTATTGCTGTAGTGCGTTGTCAATCTGGTCCACCTCTTCATTACTTATAGTTCTTTTGTATCTGTTCTTAAAAATGTCATTAAACAATCAATAGATTAAACAATCAATTGTCCTTATGGTATGATGCAGGTGCCAAAAACACAGGCGGTAACAAAAAGGACACATAGCAGACTCCAGACTATCCAACAGATAGCATCCCTTGTTCCCACAGATGAAATAGGTATTATGGGAAGACGTAAAGCTGCTATTGTTACTACCCTCAATGGTCAAAACCTGAGTACATTCGCTTCTTCTTACTGGAATTTTCCCAACACTGCTCACACACAAATCTGCTTGGGCTCTAGTGACAGCTATAACCAATGGTCAATTAGCTTTGGTAGTTCATGTATTTGGGTAAACATAATGTGCAGAAGCATTTCTTCGTTGGTACTCCTCCATCTCCCACTTAGTCTCTTTAGCTAGCGGATCACCTTCTTCATCAGGATAACACGCTATATTAAGATAATAGTTTAGTCTCCCTATAGCCATTTCGGTAATATTTGGAGAAGCAAAAAGGAGTGCAAACCAGGCTTGACAAGAGCTATTATGGGAAAAGGGAAGAGGAATGAAAGGTGTTCCTCCATTTTTATGATGAGCTGGCATCATTCCCCCACCCAACAGTCAGCAATGTTCAGATAATATTGTCTATGCTTCTGCTCATGATAAGGGAGAGTAAAATAGAGTAGTGGCAGTCAGAACTTGACAAGCAGGAGCCACTTCCTCTACAACCCAAATTAACACTGCCATAGCAACCACAGTGACAATAAACCAAGTGATGCACATTATCTTCTTATCACAGATTCTTGCAACGGTTGATGTTTTCTCCTTAGGCATATTCATCTCATTGTCGAAGTAATAAAAAGTCGTTGGAGCTCTAAAGTCCTGGGCAGCCGTTGGGTTCTTCACTGAGGGTTAAGACGGGTGTCACTACCCCAAAAGATCCCCTTCCTCTTCAGCTCAGTCTCTCACTAACCCAGGACGGTTGCTCAACCAGTCTTTTTCAACAATGAAGTTTCTTTCCGGGGTCGCAGTTGGTTTTGGGATACACCAGGAATCGTGTAGTCCGGGAAGACATCCGCAGGTTCTTCAGGTGATATGACTTGGCCTTTCTCCGTATCCAGGATGTCTCGATGGTCGATCAGGGCAGCAGGTTCCACCAGGGTAGATGGCACTCTTTTGCAATGGGTGGAATAAATCCAGTTCCTCCTGTTTGTCACTCGAACCGCAGTTCTCATTGCGAGGAGTACTTGCTCTGGGCCGCGCCACCTGGGCTCCAAGCTGCTCAACCTCTGGAAGGATCAGACCATTACATGGTCCCCAGGCCAGAGTCTATGGCTCTCATCTGCAGACCTGTCAGGAAGAGCTTCTCAAACCCGTTGATGAATAGAAATCATACTGTCAGTCAACTGTGATAGGTAGTCATTCATCAAAACACATGGTACATCATGTATGGGGCGTGGCTTAGGAATTCCCCAAATATTCATAGGCCTTCCAAATACCACCTCATATGGTGTAATACCAGATCGTGAATGTGTCATTGATATAATGAACAGCAAGGCCAAAGGTAGTGCAACAGGCCATTTCAAGGATGTGGAAGGCTGAATTTTAGCTAGCTTCAGCTTTAGAGTAGCATTGTATCTCTCCACTAGCCCTGCTGATTGTGGATGGAAGGCGGCATGAAACTTTTGCTTAATCCCTAATCCTTTCAGGACATATGCAACAACTTGCCCAATAAATGGGGTCTGTTATCACTCCATAAAAGTTTGCAAATACCAAATCTGGGGAAGAATTCTTTCAAAAGCACCTTTGCTGTAGTAATAGCTGTATTATCCTTCGTAGGGTTTGCCTCTATCCACTTACTGAAGGCACATACCACTACTAGAACATACTTCAGAATATTGCCGCGTTCAAGCTGAATGCAATCCATTTGCAATACTTCAAAAGGTGCAGTTGGTGTAGCAAACCCTCCTGTAGGAGTTCGTGTCCCTTTACCAGGATTGTACTGGAGACAAATCAAGCAGGACTGTACTGTCCTTTTAGCTGTGCCAGCAATTTCTGGATGCTCCCAAACTTGTGTGAGCAATTTTGTTATCGAAGAAGCTCCAACATGTGCTGGCCCATGTGCCATATGAATCATAGTTTGTAAAAAGGCTGTGGGCAGTCTCCACTTGGTCATCTCTTTATTTCTCCAACAACCCTCATCATCCAATGCACTAACACCAACAGTCATTGTGACAAGACTATCCCTTCACTCTGATGTATAGACACAGCTGCCGCTGCAGCAGAACGGAAACACCCAGGAAATGCAGGAGCAACTGGATCGAGAACAACTGAAAAATATGCACCAGGATGTTGCTTGTCACCGTGTGTCTGTACTAAAACTGAGAGTGCACACCCATCTCTCTTGTGTACATATGGCCCGATACACAGAACTAACTTAAGACAAAATCCTAAACTTACTACTTTTGGTACTCACAGAAGTTAGGATTTTGTCTTAAGTTTGTCTTAAGACAAAATCCTAACTTCTGTGAGTACCAAAAGTAGTAAGTTTAGGATTTTGTCTTAAGTTAGTTCTGTGTATCGGGCCCATAGAGTCTAAAAGTCTTAATATAATCTGGAATGCCTAACACTGGTGCAGAACAAAGAGCTTGACGCAGCTGATGGAAAACCTTCTGACATTCATTCGTCCACGGAAGGGGCATTGGAGTATCTTTAGTCAGAAGAGCCAACAAGGGTTTAACAATGTGCGAGAAGCCTAAAATCAACTGCTTACAAAAAGAATTAAGACCAATGAATGCACGGACATCTTTCTGAGTACGGGGCACTGGTGCATCTAAAATAGCTTGAATGCGATCTGGTGCAAGTGCACGTCCCTCCTTAGACAGGAGGTGACCTAATTAGGTAACCTTCTGTCTACAATATTGCAACTTATTCCAGGAAACCTTATGATGGTGTGATTCAAGGAAGGAAAGCAATGACAGCTTCCGTCTTCACACTGTTCAGGTGTATCAGTTGCCAAAAAGATGTCATCGACATATTGTATGAGAGCCACTCCAGTCAGCACAGGGAAAGAATCAAGTTGTCTTTTCAATGATTGGCTGTAAATACTATGACTCTCTGTATACCCTTGGGGAACTCTACAGAATCTAAATAATCGGTTATTCACAGTGAAGCCGAACAAATATCGGCTATCAGAATGAATAGGGATTGAGAAGAAAGCATTCTCCAAATCAATCACGGTAAAGGTAGTAGCAGTCGAAGGAACCAAAGTAAGAAGTGTTGTGATGTCAGAGACTACCGGGTATTGTGGCACTACAATCTTGTTAACCTCTCGTAAATCTATGATAAACCTATAGATTTTAGTATCAGTATTTTTTTTCAAAATAGGAAGGATAGGGCTATTGCAAATATTGTAAGGAACTTCTTCCACAACCCCCACTTCAATCAAATCATGAACAATGCGTACAAGTGCCTCTTCGCCTTCTCGAGAAATTTAGTATTGAGGCAATCATGGCCAAGAAGCTCCCTCCTTGACATGAATGTGCACTGGTGGAATAACCATTTGCCCCACATCAGTGTGCGAAGTGGCCCACAAAGTACTAGGGAGTGAAGCCAATGCAATATCCTCCCTAATGAGATGGGACTTGACAACCACCGGATGGTTATCATTCAAAATAACATGCACACCTTCTGGGGAACAACGTATGACAGCCCTAAAATACTTAAGCATATCAAGACCCACAATATTGTCCGGTGTGTTAGGGGAAAGCAGAAATGGACATGGAGCAGAACATTTATCAACATGGAATGCAAGTGGTTGTGACAGTGGGCTAAGGGAAGGTGTCCCATTGAAACCTATCGATATAATGGTTAAGCCAGACAGGGGAGTCATTGGAACCAATTATTTAGACAAGGCACTACGAGTAGCTACTGTATCAACCAGAAACCGATCAGTAGAACCCAAAACATGTGCTTGGACATAGGGACCCTTCTAATCTACTGGGTCTTCAACTGATTCCTTACGCCGTCGGTGACAAGACGTGGCTTTCCTTGGGCAGTGATCGTCCGCAGCGAGATTCCAATCCTTTGTTTCGGCCACTCCTTCGGGCTTCCAAGTTGCCAATGAGCCCCACTTGGTTGGGTGACAATCTGTAGAGGTGGGCCTCAGCCAGGCCTACCAGTGCTAGGGGTTCGCAAACAAGTAATCAGACCAGTAGATAGAAGTTGGCACAGAAACTGAAATGTCAAAAGAGATATTTATTAAACCTCATGAGGTGGAACTACATTCACACAACACCCTTCGGTAGAGTATGAAGTAGCACAAGGAGTAGAAGAACCATGGGTCTTTTATACCCACACAGGGGCTCAAATGAAGGCAGTACTAGCACACATAGGAGGGTTACATACATAAATGGTCATACAGAAATGCACAGCCAACAAAGAAGGAGGAGCTAACAGTTGCTGACTTTAGTGGACACATCCTGACAGTAACAAACCTAAATAGGTGCATGGGCAGCTACAGACTTCTCTGCGCTTGTGCAGAGTAGCAGAAGCTAAGTATAGCCAGTTCTTTGAGCAAGGCACAAGGGCAAATAACAGAGAAGGAGAGAGCACATGGCGAGCACATGTCAGACAAAATAGCTGCTGGAAACAAGATGGCTTCAGCTAAATGCTAACATCGATCTCCACCACATTTCCACAGCACAGAGGGCGAGACCAGTTACTCCTCGCTTCAGCGAGGGTGCTTGGGGGGTATCAGCAGAAATTCTCATCAGCTCAGAAAGCCTTCATTAAAGAACTGCATGTGACAGAGCAATCATACCATCCACAGGGGAGTCCCGGCAGGGTCGTGCAGCACTCCGCTCAGTGTTTCAGGCTGCGGGTCAAGTGGGGTCCGCCACCATGAGAGTGACCAGGTAGAGATAGCCACAGAGGCCTCAGAGTGAGGCAAAGTCATTACTTTATATCCGACGTGTCCCCATCGTCAGTGGGTCCAGCGGAAGGGGAGGCATGGCCTGTGGAGTCCTTGGGCAGGGTTTTAAGAAAGTCGTAGACATGTTGAAGGTTAGTAAAGAAGTGTTGTTTCCCTTGGTGAGTGACTTTTAGGCACGCAGGGAAGAGCATAGCTTATTCAATGTTCATTTGTGGGAGTTTCTTCGTCCCTGGAAGGAACTTTCTGCCCCCCTCCTGGACGGCCATAGATAAATAGTGAGACTTCTATGCCTTCCAAGAGCACCTTCTTGCGTTTCCTGGGAGTCGCAGGGAGGTGTCACGATTCCTATAGTTAAGGAGCCTCGCAATGATGGGGCGAGAAAGGGCTCCAGGCACGGGGAGAGAGACCAGTGAGCGATGCACTCTCTCAATGATGAGTACCGAAGAAAATGCCTCTGCCAAAGGTGGTAGTAAGCATGCGCTCCACATACTCCTCCATCCTACCAGTGGCGGTGGACTCCGGCACCCCTAGTATTTGCAAATTATTGCATCTTGTGTATGATTCCAAGTCTTAGTTTTTTGGGCTATGAGTTTCCGGACCTTCTCCATGTCAAGCGTTTTGGTCATGGTCGTGGTGGAGGTGTCTTCCAGGTCAGAAATATGTTGCCCCGCTTCCTTAATGCGTTCATCCTGTTGGTCGTTTTTATGCGTTAGAGTATCTGTGCGTGCATTTATAGTGTCCATTTTGGCTTTGATGGAGAAGAAGCTGGATTGTATGGGGAGGAGAAGGACCTTCAAGTTGTCCGTGTAAGTGGGTTGGTCAGGGGTGCCAGTGTGTTCTCTCTCCATTTCAGCCTGCGTTCTTGTGGATTTCCAGGCCTCGAAGTTAATTTTAGGCTGCTTGCCATCCATTCTTCCCATGGTGGACTTGCGGCCATGCGGGGAGCAGGCTGTAGCAGGCTTATAGGGCAGTTATGTGGTGCAGCGAAAGGGGAGATGTGACCAGTTGAGATTGGTGTGTGCTAGATGAGGTCTGCTGTCATACAACACTTATCCCAGGGACCTAGCTGCGCGCCCATGTGGAAGACGGGAAACCTGGGGCACCGCAGGCAATCACAGGCTGTTAAGCAGACCAGTATGGTGCCGTGTGGGGGTGGGATAGGCATGGAGTCGGGCCCCCTATGCTCCACACCCAGCTCAAAGAGGCAGTTAGTGCGGAAGTGGGTGATGAAGCTGTTGTTTGGAGCAGTGGGGGGGTGTGGTTGGTGGCAGCAAAAAAGATCCGCAGCGGGACTTCCTGAGATTCTAGGTGCCAGTCGAGGAGGGAGGCCGGACTCCAGGGAGGGGATACCACCAGCCGGCAAGCAGCAAGGAGGCAACGGGGTCCTACTGGCTACAACAGCGCAAGGCCAACAGCAACAAACAGTTAGTGGCGGTGGTGGCGAGGTAACCCCTCAGGCGCAGTAAGGTGCTGTCAAGCAGGAAAGTCAGTTGGGACCCGGGCTAGTCAAGGGCCACCTCTCCCACAGGAGCGGGTTCAACAGACGAGTCCCTCCAGTATCCCAGCACAGGCTGGTGACTCCGATGCTCCTAAACAGGTCTCGAGCGCAGCCGTGCAGGTCTTCAATAGGCTCAGAGGGCCGCGTGTTTGTCGGTGATAAAGCCCGGGTGAGTAGCGTGGGCGGGGAGGAAGTAGGCAATGGGAAGCACCGATGCAAGCTGACTGTCACAGGCGAAGACTCACCGGATGCCAGGAGGAGTAGTTTTAGGGCTGCCCAGAGCGGTCTCAGCAAGCTCCGGAGGGGTGTGGTGGAGGGGATTGCAGGGCTATCAGCGCACAGCGAGCCACCAGATGCACCAACAGTCAGGCTTTCCGCAGCATGGACTGAAGCCCTCAGCCCCTCCGGCTCACAGCCCTGCAGCAGAGACAGCCTCGCCCAGGCTCCCGTCCACGCCACGGTCCCCACAATGTCTGGTGGCTACAGTGGTCGGATCTTCCAGGCCTCACGTGGCCGGGGGTGGGTCGACAGCAGGCACCTTCTCCAGGTGCAGCCTCCACGTCAGCCAGGAATGGTACCAGCAGCTGCCGCAGAGGGCGGGCAGCATTGGGACCGGAAAGCGGTCACCAGGTAGGTGCAGCAGGTGGCAGGTTCAGAGGTAGCCGGTGCACACGGCGGCCATCTTGGGCAGCTTAGGCTGGGTCCCTCCGAGGTCTCTCCCAGCGGCTACGAGGCTGAATCTGCGATGATTTGCGCTTCGGAAGATAGCACAGGGATTTTGCCACCTCTGCAGTAAGGTGAACAGCTTGGAGGGGCAGGAGATGAGGAGGATATCAGGTGGATTGTGCCCCGAGCCGCAAGAGCCTAATGCAAGTGAGGCCATCTTGCTTGGTGCCCTCTAGCGCCCCCCATTTAATTGAAAACAAATATAATAATAATAATGTGAATTGTGTCATTAATTAATTTTTCAGTTAAGTTTTAAGTGCGGCTTGTGGGCTTTCTAGGGGTATAGGGTGGGAATTTTTTTTATTATAATTAGTTAATAATTAAGTTTTCAATTACTATTATTTAATTGATCATCAATGATATTAATTTTGTTATTAATACATTTTATGTTTTGGTTGTGGGCTTTTTAGGGAAACAAGGTGGGAAGCAAATTGATTTAAATCTATTAATAATGCATTTTTTATTTCTTAAAGTTACCTGATTATATTTTTCTAAACTATGTAATTTATTTATTTCTTTGTGGGGCTTGTAGGGGTACAGGGTCGGAAGTACATTAATTATAGTTAATCAATAATTAATTACAATTATTATTAATTATGTATTTGATCATTAATAATGCACATTTTGTCATTACGATATTTTTTATTATTATATCTTACGTGCAGGTTGTTGTTCTTTAAGGGTTACAGGGTGGAAAGTTAATTAAGAAGTAATTTATTGACATTAATTAATACTTTATTATTAATTATTTAAGTGATAATTATGTTAATTGTAACCTTATCATATTTGTCAAGTTGTAAAGCACGCAACTTACCTCTGAGGGTCTCAAGGCGCTGAGGGGAGGTGGTGCCGCTACTGCTCGAAGAGCCAGGTCTTGTGGAGTCTTCCGAAGGCGAGTAGGTCTTCGGTCTGCCGTAGGTGGATAGGGAGGGTGTTCCAGGTCTTGGCGGTGAGGTAGGAAAAGGATCTGCCGCCAGAGGTTGTTCGTTGGATGCGGGAGACAGCGGCGAGGGCGAGGCTGGTGGAGCGGAGCGGAGCTGGCGGCTGGGGTGTAGAAGCTGAGTCTGCTGTTCAGGTAGGCTGGTCCGACATTGTGGAGTGCATTGTGTGCGTGGGTAAGGAGCTTGAAGGTGATCCTGTTGTCGATGGGGAGCCAGTGTAGGTCTCTCAGGTGGGGGGTGATGTGGCTGCGGCTGGGGGTATTTGACGATCAGTGGGGCGGAGGCGTTATGGATGCGTTGTAGTCATTGTAGGTGTTTGACTGGGATTCCTGCATAGAGTGCATTGCCATAGTCCAGTCTGCTGCTGACGAGGGCCTGTGTCACCGTTCTTCTTGTTTTGGAAGCCCAAGGCGGACCCCAAGGCGGACCCCAAGGTGGACCCCAAGGACCTCAAGAAATTCCAGCCCATCTCCCTGCTGCCGTTCCCGGCAAAGACTGAAGTGAGAATAGTAATTTTTACCAATCCTGAGCCCAACACTTTGCCTACTGTTGCACTGACTGGAAAGGGAATAGTACATTTTACCACTTTGAGGTTGAACTCTCTTCCTGCTGTTGCACAGACTGGAATGGGATCAGTAAAGTGTACCCCTCATGAGTCTAGCATTTTCCATACTGCTGTACAGACTGGTGTGGGAGTACTAAATTGCACTCCTCCTGAGTCTAACTTTTTCCCTACTATTGAACAGACTGGAGTGGGAATAGTATATTTTACACCTCTGTAATCCAACTCTATCCCTATTGGTGCACCGACTGGAGTGGGAATAGGACATTTGACCCCCACTAGAGTCTAGCACTTTCTTTACTGATGCACTGACTGAAGTGGGAATACAAAATTTTACCCCTTTGGAGTCCAACGGTTTCCCCAATTTTGCACAGACTAGAGTGTGATTAGTTTTTTCTATGACGGGATTGAGTGGGTGGTACTGCAACTTTTTAGCACGCAGTCACAAAATTGAGGGACTACACATACCATAGAACCCGCCCAACAGAGCTACCATATCTTCAACAAATGAAGGGGACTATAACCTCGCGTAGCTGCAGCTGCTAAAGTTTTCTTCTCATCCCTCCCTGGGGGCCACGCATGTTAAACTATTGATACTGGTCTACAATTGTAGGTTGTACTAGGGATCTGGACAATTGTTATCCAGATCACGTATGGTTTCTTCTACTTATTGAATGAACGTGACTTTCAAGACAATACTACTTGCCTCAGGTGCCTTGAAAAAGTTGCAAATGGCGACGAAACACGTATCGGCTGTACCAATGTTGCAAATAAGTTAACAACAGTGGTGAAGATCATTTGCTGGACGAAGTGTTCATGTGCTCTTTGTATTAAATATTTTTTCTGACTGTGGATAGTCAGTTGTACACCTGTTTGTGCTGTGCACTGTCTCTGTTTCATATTATATTTATATCCATGAATGCATGTTGGTCCTAGATGACTGGATGGACAGAAACTGTCTCAAACTGAAATCCAGCAAGATGGAGGTTCTCCTTTTTGGCAAAAAATCTACTTTCTGAACACCCTCCTGTTGGCCGCAAAATTTAGGACCGTAACCAGTTCTCGTCAAAATGGACAGAAATCTGGGTGTCCTTATGGATCACAAACTAACCTTTGGGGACCAGGTCAATGCCACTATCTCGACCACCTTCTATTCTCCTAAATTAATCAAAAAGACTCTTCTCTAAATACCACCTTCTCTACAAATAGCAGTAGTAACAACATTAATACTGTAGATTACTGTAATACACTGTACTTAACCTGACAGCCAAATACCAAAATAAATTGCAAAAGTCTCTGGAATAATGCCACTAGGCCCTTGCTCGGAATCCCCAAAATCCAATCTGATAAATCAGCGTTACAGGTTCTTCATTGGTTGCCGGTTTAACAAACAATCAATTTTAAAGGTCTATGCATCACTTTTGCACGATGTTGGTCCAAATTACCTTAAGCAGAAACTTAAATGGTTGAGAGGTCCCTCCGTTCAAGTGCAGCAACAAATGTCAGGGTTCCTAAGTTTAGAAGCATCTCCAGGGGCGGCAGAACTTTTGTGACAGGGGCTTTGAAACTTTGGAACTCCCTCCCTCTATATATAAAATCTCAGACTAACCTACTCTCCTTCCATAAATCACTGAAACATAGCTTTTCACCTACTAACTCTGCTCACACTCTCTGATACTCAGTAGCGCCTTGACGCCTCCAGGCAACTATTTGCTCTTTATAAAATTGATTAACATAACATACAACGCACACAACAGCAAGGAACTCTTCAACATCGTGAAAGAGCTCTCCAACCCCAGCGCAGGAAACAACGACATCACCCCATCGCAAGACCTCTGCAACTCCCTCGCCTCATACTTCCACAACAAGATCGCGGACATACACAACAGCTTCAACAACCAACCAACGCACACCATGACCAAACAACCACCCCCCACCACCACCCTCCACGCCTGGACCCCGATCAGCACCGAAGACACCATCCGCACGATGAACTCCATCCACTCCGGATCGCCGACCGACCCCTGCCCTCACCACGTCTTCAACAAGGCCGACGCTGTCATCGCACCCCATCTGCGAGACATCATCAACACATCCTTCGACACCACCATCTTCCCTGAGAGCTGGAAACACGCCGAACTCAGCGCTCTACTCAAGAAACCAACAGCGGACCCCACCGACCTCAAGAACTACCGCCCCATCTCGCTCCTCCGTTTCCAGCCAAAGTCATCGAGAAGACCGTCAACAAGCAGATGGCCGCCTTCCTCGAGACGAACGGATCCCTCGACCCCTCACAGTCCGGCTTCCGAGCCAACCACAGCACCGAGACCGCCCCCATCGCCGCCACCGATGACATCCGAGCCCTGATGGACAATGGAGAAACAGCGGCCCTCATCCTCCTAGACCTCTCCGCGGCATTCGACACGGTCTGCCACCGCACCCTAGTGCAGCGCCTCAGCAACGTCGGAATCCAGGACAAGGCGCTGGAATGGATCATCTCCTTCCTCGACGGAAGAACACAGAGAGTCCGCCTACCACCGTACAAGTCAGAGGCCTCCGAAGTCATCTGCGGCGTCCCTCAAGGATCATCTCTGAGCCCCACCCTCTTCAACGTCTACATGAGCCCCCTCGCGGCCATCGTACGCAAACACAACCTCAGCATAATCTCCTACGCCGACGACACCCAGCTGATCCTCTCCCTGACCAACGACCCCGCCGCCGCCAGAGCCAACCTGCACGAAGGGATGAAGGAGGTAGCCGAGTGGATGACGACCAGCCGCCTGAAACTGAACTCGGACAAGACGGAGGTCCTCATCCTGGGCTCTTCACCCTCCGCCTGGGACGACTCCTGGTGGCCTCCCGCCCTGGGCACCGCACCCAAACCGACAGACCATGCACGCAACCTGGGCTTCATCCTGGACTCCTCCCTCTCCATGACCAGGCAAGTCAACAACGTCTCCTCGGCGTGCTTCAACACCCTACGCATGCTACGGAAGATCTTCTGGTGGATCCCCACCGAGACCAGGAGGACCGTCACCCAGGCCCTCGTCACCAGCCGACTGGACTACGGCAACGCCCTCTACGCCGGTACCACCGCCAAGCTCCAGAAGAGACTCCAGCGGATCCAGAACGCCTCAGCCAGACTCATCCTCGACATCCCACGAACCAGTCACATCTCCGGACATCTCAGAGACCTTCACTGGCTCCCCGTCAGCAAAAGAATCACCTTCCGCCTCCTCACCCACGCACACAAAGCCCTACACGACCAAGGCCCGAGCTACCTCAACAGCCGAGTCAACTTCTACGCTCCCAAACGCCACCTTCGATCAGCCAACCACGCCCTCGCCGCCGTCCCCCGCATCCGAAGAGCGACTACAGGAGGAAGGTCCTTCTCCTACCTGGCTGCCAAGACCTGGAACTCCCTCCCTCCCGACCTGCGCCTGACCCAAGACCACCTCTCCTTCAGGAGGAAGCTGAAGACCTGGCTGTTCGAGCAGTAGCGGCACCCCCCCCCCCCCAGCGCCTTGAGACCCTACGGGTATGTAGCGCGCTTTACAAGTGTCATTGATTGATTGATTGATTGATTGATTGAACATAACTTAAAATCACAGCTGCCCAGAGTCACTGTGTTAACTGCAACACTTTCAGTAAGTGTGTGTTTTGTCCAGTAGAACTTTACATGTTCTGGGACTTGTTAATTTGCTATTACCATTTAAGGTATCTATTAAAACAAGCATTTGCAATACAACAGGTCTCAGATTTACGCAAGTTTGAGCTATTGGCATTGTAAATGACAATGCCTTTTATTTATGTTTTGGTTTTTGAAACATAAATAAAATGCATTCTCATTTACAATGCCACTAGCTTAAAGTCACATAAATGCAAGACCTATGCACTCCCCTGAGCACTGTTAACAGAATATCAGCAACCAAGAATTAGACTGTGGGATACTCAATTTTCAAACTAACTTAGGACACTCAGGGTGGGGACTGGCTGACAGTTCCTGCAGTCACAGGTTACTTATCTGTGCTTCTAAAGCTGCAGAAAATACATATGTTCTGAGGGATCTTTGGCCAACCTACTATACATATCCTTAATAGACATTTCTTATGCATGTGAAAGATGTAGGTTGCATTCAATTTCAAATTAATATCAATGAAGACAATAAAATAATGATTTAAATGTATATCATTAAAAAAAGGAATTGTGCAACTATTCTGTCCATGTGCACATCAATCATAGAAACCTTTATCACGGATCCAGGTGTGCATAGAGTGACCAATTGTGTAGTGCACATCCAGAAGTGTTAAGTTGATTCCTGCTCATGTTGCTGTTGTGCAGATCATGTGTGTGCAGGCGTGGGATCATCAGGATATCGTCTGGGAGATGGTGCTCAGCTAGTCATCTGTAATCCTTATGCGTCGGGGAGAAGGACAACTAGACCTTAACCATTATTACCTAGGGTCTAAATGCAGGCTATTGACATGGGATGTATGACATTATAACGCATGCTTTTATATCGCATGCTTTTACATCGCTGTTTTTACAACGCATGTTGTTACAACGCATAGCGCTTTGGGGTGCTGGATAGTGAATAGATTAATTTACTATTCCAACTCCAGTCCCCGTGGATAGTAGGGAAGGTGTTGGATAGTAAATTAAATCTATTCCCTATCCTAGAGCGCCCCCCAGCGCAATGCGTTGTAATGGTTTGCATTGTAAAAGTTGCGATGTAAAAGCACTGCGTGGTAAAAGTTGCGTTGTAAAGGATGTTTCCCATTGACATGTATCAAGGTCATACACTGCAACTTCATGCATGCAAGAGAACACTTCCGGCTATTATCACAGGCAGTTAGTTTTAGTAGTTCAACTGTTGTGACAGAAGTTCATTCTACCTAAATATTGATGCTAAACTTGTTTGGACCAGTTTCTAGAAATACTGGTTCAGAGTTAATAGGATCAATGTAATTTAAATGCATTATTCATTATCACACAATGTAGGGGTCACTATTAAATTAGGACCACGGATGAGTATTTCTGACAGTTTATGTGTAATAAAGATATATTGTATGAATAGCTGACAGTCCTTTTCTACAGCACTACATAGAGAACTTCAATAAACCATCAGCCTTACACTACATGAAAAATGTAACACATATTGCAGGTATATCGTTTAACTGTATTGCTTATGGATATCCATCTGGGCTACCAGTCATGCCAGTCCACCAAAACTCAAGCGATATTGATAGCATATGAGGAACATCAAGACCATCTAGTCTGCTACCATAATCATGAGCACTTCAACCATCAATCACCACTCGTAGGCCTTCCAGTTATGGTACAGATTCTCAACCGCTACTCCTGCTGGGAGGAGATTCCATCTACCTCTTTTTGCACCCACTTAGTACTACCGAGCTTTCTCCATTACACCCATGCCCCCCCACATCCACCCAACATGGCTCACAATACTCATTTGATTTTTGCATTTTTCAAATGAATCAGTACCAGGGTTACTATAGCCTAAAATGCATACCTAAAGACCAGGGAGAAGCCCATGTGTAACATCCCAGCCTAAATAGCAGATTTTTGGTAGCTTTTTCGGGGTTCAAATGACGGAACTGAGTTTTGCAACAGACACAAAGTTATGGGACAGCTTCACCTTGCTGAGCCACCTAAAAACCTGGCTGCACACTGCCACCACTTCATAAAGTAATCAGTGCAGCACTGACAACCTCAGGATCCCCATGTGAGATCTTGCACGCTTCCACCATCCTCGAATTTAACTCAGCGCAGCATCCCAAAGGACTGATATTCCACAAAATGGTCATGCAATATGCTCACAGCATGCCTGATGGTGAAAACAGCTCAAGAACACAACATTTTGGCACAAAATATGCAATGCCAATCACAAGCCCACCAATTTCTGATTTAGGCTGTGGCCAGTTCCCAGATAACACAATAGTGCCACACTGACAGCTGTCCACCCACTATCTAAATACTAAATAACAAATTTTTAATTTCTTCCCTCTTTTCGGAATACCCAGCCCACATTCGGCTGAAAATCTAGCTCCCATAACTAGGCAACCTTAAGTGATACCTAATAACGAGTTGGAGAGTAAAATATAACGCCCTATCTTGTCACAGTTTGTACCCTTCTGATTCTAGAACTGCAAGCTTGGGTCTACATAACCCATACCAAACCCTAACGTCAAATTACGCACTGGCACATGGAGTTTCTGGCAGCCATATGTCAATTAATTTCAGAAGGTCACTTATTTTTTTTACCTCTCCAAGCTTCAACTGCAAAGATGATCAAAAGTTCCAAGCAACACATGATGCTGACAAAAGTATTCAGGAGTGCTACAAAATGTGTCACATGTGGTTAATTTGTGCTAGTGAGTCCAAGTGGGGAGTTCCTGCACTCACTTTTGGGAACAGACATTTTTATCGCAAACCTCAGACCCAGAGCATAATACAATATGGCCTGGTACTTACTTAAGTCCCCTTTACTACTGGACCCACCAAAACATGAGGATGGCCACCATCTCCCACCCTTTTTATTTTATTAAGACCACACCAGGTTTTTTGATTGGGGGTGTGACCCCCGGCCGTATTTATTACAGTATTAAAAACATTTGGTATTAACATTTATGTACAAAAAATTACGCAGAAAGTACAGATACATTGATAGACAAATGCTGTCATGTGGCTAACCTTAACAAATCCTAATGCACAAGACACTCCTACCGTAAATCTAACAATGCATATATTCACTTGCTGTGTGTCCCCTATAGAGCCTATGGCAAGGTCAATGACTGACAGCCCCCAGATCCCAGTAAACTACAAATACTCCACTAGAGTAAAGGTTGTGCAGGGGGTACAGCTTATCGGACGGAGATTTTTCCCCGGGCCTCCCCTACACCCTGAGCCTTAAACTACATCACGAGGGCTGTAGATTTCTACATACTGGTGCCCTGATGCGCATGCGCGTGCGAGGGTGGCCACAGGTCCACTGGGAAGAAATTACTCCTCCGGCCCCTGGCCCCTGCACACCGACAGCCTACTTAACAGCTGTCTCTGCCCCTGGATTTACATGGTGCCGACGGCTAAGGACCGAAGACTATGGTTACCAATCATGACCTTAGCGTCTCACCAAAGACACACTAGTAAATACAACGATAATTAACGAATACTGACATTTATCACATTCTACTTACCACACATACTTCTATTCATCAAATTTCCTAAAATACCTGAAATGAGAAAATTAAAAAGCAACACAGGTACCTTAATGGCATACCCAAAACAAAAACCTGCCTTATGGGATGGTGGGTGGGGAAAAAGAAGATTACGGACACTGCAGGCACGGTGTCCTATACTGTGGGGAGCAAGGAACAAGAGACTTTTCTGCTCCCTACTACCCCCTCTTAAAGGGTGAGCCCAGGGCAGGCCGGTCTAGACCGGTCTGCCTGGACGTCAGCTCAGCGTTGAACTGAAAGCACTAAAGTGCTTCCGGTTCATACTCTACCCTAACCTCCCTATAGGTGAGCTTGGGGGTGGGAGCGCTGTGTCGTCAACTGGCGCGGTGACCTCCCCAGCCCCCCTTTTCCCGGGTCAGGTGCGACCGCCATAGTGGCAGAGAAAGGCTATTCTAGCCCTCTGCCTTGCCTATATGGCCTGGTACTTACTTAAGTCCCCTTTACTCCTGGACTCACCAAAACATGAGGGTGGCCACCATTTCCCTCTCCTTAGTCCAATTATTAACACCACACCAGGTTTTTGGATTGGGGTTGTGTGAACCCCAGCTGTATTTACAGTTGTGGTCTGCAAGGACATATCTGTGGTATGCATTCCCATGTCTGTCCTGCACATCCACGCCTCACTTGTCGTTATGTACATTCCCATTCATGGGTCACTTGCATTCTTCGCACATGGCTGCATTCCGCATCTACACAAGTACAGCTGTTGTGTGGCTGTTGTGCCAAGACATGGCTGTATTCTGTACAAGGGTAACCCAGGACCACCATGGAGTAGTGTTTTCATGTCTGCTAGGTGGGCATGTTGATTGCCATGTTGTATGTGGTTTGATCATGTGTGCATTCCCACAGTTGTGTTTTGTGTGATGGTGGCTTTTAGGTGTGTGGTGTGTTGATTTGGCACTTACCAACGAGCAGTCCAGTTCCATATGTGCCATCCTGAAAGCGCTGGACGACGATGGACTGTCGGAAGATGTAGGAATCGTGCACACTGCCGGGGTAGTTTGCGACAAAATTGGTGAACATTCCCCGGTGTCCCACTAGTGCCTGCACATTGTTGGAATGCATGTGCTTTCTGTTGCGGTAGTCGTGTGAAGTATCCACAGGGGGCACAAGTGTGATATGTGTGCAGTCTATTGCCCCCCAACACGGACGGGAATCCCGCTATGGCGTAGAAGCCTTACTTGGTCTCCTGCTGTTCCTGTGCAGTGTAGTGGAAGTGAAGGTACTGGGGTATGAAGCTGAGGATGGCATCCAGAACAGGTGTGATGGACTTTGATAGGGCTGGCTGTGAGACCCTTCTGACTCTGGAAGGTACCAGAGGCCAAAAGATGTAGCACAGCCAGCAGCTTTGTCTGTGGAGGGATGTTGGTTCTCCTCTGTGTTGGGACGTCAACCTGTGGGCAATGTGGGTCATGATGCGGATGATGGTTGTCCTTTTGAACCTGTAGTGGGTAATGACTTCCTCTGGTGGTAGGTGTGTGAGACTGGTGCGTTTTCAGTAGGTCTGCTCTTAATCTGCCCTGCCTCTGTGGTGGTCAGGGGAATAGGTCCGGGTTCTGGGGGTGGTGGCGGTCCTGGGGGTGGTGGCAGTGTGTGCTGTGGCCCTGTTGGGGCTCCGAGCTGCATAATGAGTAGCTCCATGGTGTGTTTTGTTCTTCAGGAGTGGCTGTGTGCAGGACTCCGTTGCTTACTGCAGGTAGTCGTCTTGATATACACGTGCAGGAGGCAAATGTTAAATAACTGCTGCTTATCGTGTGGTTTTGACTCGCATCCCGGATCTGGCAGTTCGTTGTGAAAGTGGTGTTGTGGTTTTTTCATGTGTTTTTGCACGGGAACGCCTACTCTGTATCTCATTAGATTTAGTTGGTGGTGTCTACCGTGGAGATACATTTTGGGGCAGTTATCGCTGGAATACTGGCAATGTCTGCAGTTAGCACCAGCTTGTGAATGGGGTGTTAAATCTATCTCCACTTTTGATGCATTAAGGTGGAGGTAATTCAGAGATAAGTCCGTGAGAATATCCCCCTAAGTGGCAGATAAACAAGCACCTGGCACCTCCTTGCGCCACAATTGCGTCACTTTATTGGACAAAAATTGGACAATTTACAACGTAAAGCTTCTAGGGAGATGCATCATGTTGTAAATCCCTGCGTCTCATATCTGCGCCAGATATAATGTATGCAGGGTGGGCGTTCCCATGCAAAAAGCCATGCAGAACTGATGCAGTGAAATGTACAACATTTTACTGCGTCACTCTATGCCTTCACTGCGTCAAAATCCCTACACCTGCTCAGACCAGGCATAAGGATTGATGCGGAGCTTTTTGTATGGGACTCTACTATCTGTTGTGGCACATTGCTGTAGCTGTGTCAAGTTCATGAGCAACTCCAGCAATACTTACGTTTTGTGCCAACAGATGCATCAGTATTTCTGGCGCAATGCTTCCGTTTTGTGCCAAAAGATGCATCAGTATTTCTGAAGCATCTGTTAATCCTTGTGCCATGGAGCCCTCTATTTTAAATACAGCACATCCTTGGTGGTGCAAGGAAACTGACCCATCTATGCAGATGCATAAGTTCCTTGTACATCTACCCCCAACAATCTATCAACCAATGTTTAAGCCGCAAAAATCGCTCTGGGAACTGTCCCAGAGAGTACAGTCAACCTACCCTACAAATCAAAGCACTATTTAGGACAGAATGTTCACACTAACTTATTGTTAAAAAGACAGAATACAGTTGCAGGTTGTCTAGAGTGTGGACTTGGTGGCTCCCCACTGATAGAGATGAATATGGGGCTAATGTTGGGCCACCAACACATGTTCACAAAAGCTGAATCAAGGACACAACCTAAGAGGCTTTTTAAATGAAGATACAAGACATTTATTAGCTATTTTGTCGAAATGAAAAGATTATATATGACAGTAAAATACGGCAATTTGTATAAACTCAAAAGAATATATATAGTGGCAAAATCATTGCAATAGTGCCATTTGAAACGGTAATTTGTACTATTAGTGTAAACAATCAACTGTATAAGGCTGCAAGGGCTCTCTAGACCTCATGCAGAGGCTGAGATTGAAAGGTAATGTATCCTTTTTTTGCAACCCTGCCCCTTCCAAGACGTTTCTCAGTAACATCATATGGTTGAGAATCTAAGTGAAAGGGGCGATAGAGCGCAGGACCAGTAGCACAATTTACCATACTCACCTGGGCCGATAAAACATTCACACTTTGAACTAGTATTCCTGCTTCCTTCTACTAATATTAGTCTATCAGTACTTTGATTCTGTTCAGGACTTATACCTGTAAACCATGACTTACTAATCCTTGTCACCTTAGCTATAAGTCCTAGGGTTCAAAAAGGAGTTAGAGTAAATAAGTAGTTTAAACAATTTTACCTTTCCTGTAATAACCACAGACTCAGGATAAGTTTTAGAAGCATTATCTATGCAAGTTTTAACTGAGTCTTCATCCAAATTACAGAGCTCATGAATTTCATAAGTAAGAATGTAATTAATGAGATATAAAATTTGTGAGAAATCACATCAACACCTTCAGATATTGGCACATGGGAAGGGTGAGAAAGGGAAATTGTACAAGGACATACCACATGGATTATATTTACCTAGAATGGTGCAAGGACCAATCCTGGCCACTGGCTGGGGCAAAAGACTAGCAGCCTGATTCATGAAGCGAAATAGCGCCCGCAATGGCTGCGAAAAAGCAATTGCGGGTGCAAAACACGGAATCGGCATTCAAGTACGAAATAGCGAATTCGCAAAAAAATAATAGCGATTGAAATAGCGATTACGCTATAATAGTCGCAGACTCCGGGTAGTCGAGCATTAGCGATACGGAAATAGCGACCAACCACGGAATCTGCTAAATGAATAGCGAAACGCAATATTGTCTCAATCGGCATTCATGAAATAAATACATTAGCGAAAAAGCGCTAATTCGCACGTTTGCGCGGCGCAATTTAAGGACAACTCAAAGCAGGTGGTAACCATAAAATCCATGATTAAGTAAAATTTGAAAAACTGTTGGCCAATCACCAACAGGTCCAGGCCTGACCAATCACACATAAGGACATTGAGCAGCAGCATTAGGCGTTCCACAATGCCTGGGATGTACATGGTGGTGAGGCGGCGAAGGCTACAGCGAGCAGCACGGAGGAGACGCATGAGGCAGGCAAGGATTTACCGGCAGCGGGTCACCTTGCTGGGCCAAACCAGAGAACAGATTTATGCAAAATACAGGCTGAATGGGGAAATGATCACCTGGCTGATACAAGAACTCGACCCCATCATGCAGCACCCAACAAGGCGAAACAATTCTGTGCCCACACATGTGCAGGTATTGTGCAGCCTGCACCTCCTGGCCTCCGGCAGTTTCCAGGGCATAGTAGCCGCTGCTGGGGGGATATCCCAGCCCACCATGTCACGCTGCCTCCACACTTTTGTTGACGCCATGCTCAGCCAGCTCCACCGGCACATCACATTTCCCACGAGCCAACAGGAATTGGACCTGACAAATCTACAATTTTATAATGTCGCCCATTTTCCCCATGTCCTCGGCTGCATAGACTGTACCCACGTCGCCATCTGCCCACCAGCTGGCACGGAGTATATGTACCGCAACAGGAAGTCCTACCACTCCCTCAACATACAGATGGTCTGCAATGCCAAGACCATCATCACTGACATTGTGGCCCAGTACCCAGGGAGTACCCATGACTCCTTTATCTTCAGGCACAGCGGACTCCACACACGACTGATCAGGGGAGAGTTTGGGGAAGGACACCTACTTGGTAAGTACACTTTGTCGACAATGTCACATTGCTATGAAGTAACTGCGCTGCACAGGCAATCAACATCTGCTCCTCTCATTCAGGTGACAGTGGCTACGCCCTACGGGAATACCTCCTGACCCTTTGCCTCAACCCTGCCACACCTCAGCAACGGCGCTACAATGTTGCGCACATCCGGACAAGGAACTGTATTGAAAGGACATTTGGCCTGCTCAAGAGCAGGTTCCGTATACTGCACAAGACAGGTGGGGCCATGTATTACAGTCCTGCAGTGTGCTGCCGCATTGTGGCTGTCTGTGCAATGCTTCATAACATTGCAACCAAGCGCCGGATACCAGTTGACATCTCAGGCAGTGAATCTGAGGGGGACGACCGGCCACCAGCACATGCGCACCATGCACGCGGGGAGAACCCAGCTGAAGGCCACAGACGTCGCAACCACATCACAGCTAACAATTTCTAGCCCACCCCCTTCCCCCACCCCACATATCACAATTGCATGCAAAATGTAATGATTACACAAGGCGAATGTGTGCAGCAAAATAAATGTATTTGTTTGATTCACAAGAAAAAAGGGTCATGGTATCAACTATTTACAAATTACAGTATTCCTGCATACTGCATGTGAAGGTTCATGGCAGGCTTAGCGTCAGCCTGCGCCAGTGTCCCTCACACAGTGTCATTGGCGCCTCCGGCGCGTAATGCCCAGGCGCCGTTGAGGCTCATCCTCATCCTGGGCACCTGTACCAGGCGTAGCCCTGGTGCTGCGCCTAGGTGGCGGGACCTGCGTGGCAGAGTGGCTGCTCACGCTGGAGGCACCCTCACTGGCATCGTCTCCCCCTACAATGGCCGGTAGCACAGGTGTATGAAGTGCCGTCACGGCGGTGGTCAGGTGCTCCAGCACCCTAGTGATGTCCTCGCAGCACTGGACCAGTTGGTGCTGCTGGGTGAGGGAGCGCCGGGACAGCTGGGTGGTGGCATTTGCTGCCACATAATTAGACCTACTATAGGCCGACAGCCGGCTCATCAATTGGTGGTGGCGCCTGCTTGCAACACTGCGGTGCTTAAAGAGCGCAGCAGTGTTCTCCTCCATGGCCGCCGTCATGCGGTCCATGGCCGCCGTCATGCGGTCCATCCGCTCTCCAACACCTGCCACATTGCGGCCAATTTTATGCAGCTGGAGCTGGATGGCTCCTTGCTGCTGCGACTGGCGCTGGTGGATTCGGAGCATGCGCCGCTCCACGCTCATGCAGGCATGGAGATGCCCATTGCCCCTCCTGCTGTTCGGCCGCTGTGTTGCGGATGTGGCTGGCCCAGATCTGGTTGCACGAGCTGCAGGTGGTGTAGCAGCTGGTGTTGCTGGTGCGGCAGGAACTGGAGGCACATTGGTGGGGTGCCTGGCTCTGGCAGCCGGTTGGCCGGCAGATGTAGGAGCAGGTACGGTGGGGGGCCTGGCCTTGGCAGCCGGTGGGCCGGCAGATGTAGCAGCAGGTACGGTGGGGGGGCCTGGCCTTGGCAGCCGGTGGGCCGGCAGATGTAGCAGCAGGTACGGTGGGGGGCCTGGCTGCTGGTGTTGGGGCAGCGGCAGGGGCTGGTGGCTGGGTTTCGGGTAGGGATTCCTCCTCCTGGGCCTCCTCATCAATCAGCAGCCTCTCGCTGTCACTGCTATCATCGCCACCTGTGAGGGTAAGTGGATACTCATTAGGTGCATGTGACTGTCAGACGTGCAGATGTTACATGCATGCTGGGTGTCATTCCCTGGATGGCTGTGGATTTGCGCACTTTGGAACCTTTCTGGCCGCATTGTGGTACTACTACATTGTGGACATACTACGTCTCCCACAATGCTTCTGGGCATTTCCTGATGCACAACATAGGCATGACTAAGGGCCAATGAGTGAGCCTATTTGGTCAGGGACGGTCATAGGGGACAGGGTCGCAGTCGCATGCCACTTACCTTGGGTGTCTTGGGTAGGGCGGGAGGAGTCCAGAGGGGTCACGCCAACACACGCCTCCCTCTCCAAGGTGTCCTCAACCTGGTCCTCCAGGGGTGTGTTGGGTGGGACAGTCGGTCCGCCACCTCCAGTGCCCGATGCCTCACCAAGGCGCTCCGCCACCCTCTCCTTGGCACGCCCTCGGAGGTCGTACCAGCGCTTCTTCAGCTCCTCCAACGACCTGTCCGCCACGCCCACAGAGTTTACGCTGGAGGCTATCCCCAGCCAGATCCTCCGCTTGTCCTGCTGTGGGACCTTCCTGGAGTTGGCACCAAAGAGCCGGTCGTGGTTGGCCACCACCCCTTCAATCAGGTTCTCGAGCTCCTGCTCGGAGAACTTGAGCTTGCGCTTGCGGCCAGCGCTGTTGCTGGGGCCAGGGACAGGTTCCTCGGACATGGCGGTCGCTATTTCTGCCGTTTCTGGAGTCGCTAACGGTGGTTTAGCGTCTGCTTTCCGTCGTGCACACTCGAAGGATAGCGTCACTGTGGTGTTTGGGGGTGGGAACTGGCTGCTTCCTGGTTGTGATGTCATCACGGTGCTCGGAATGCGTCTTCCCGTTTTCCAGATCCCGCGAGAATGCGACTCGCATTCCCGATCGCACGGGATTGCGAGTCGCAATCCCGTGCGATCGGGAATGCGAGTCGCAATCCCGTGCGATCGGGAATGCGAGTCGCAATCCCGTGCGATCGGGAATGCGAGTCGCAATCCCGATCGCAGGTAGCCGGGAATAGCGATTTTTCTGCGTTTTTTGTAGGTCGCTAACGGCTTTAGCGCCCGCGTGCGAGTCGCTATTTTTTCACCGAAAAGTACATGAATGCCATTTTGCGTTTCCTCAATAGCGAGTCGCTATTAATCGCTATTAGGGACACGCAAAACGGCCCGTACATGAATCAGGCTGTAGGCTCCTGACTAATTAGGTGCCCACGGGACAAGACAGGTTCAGTGCAGGATAGCTGACCTCCGCTAAGTGCAACACCAGCATCACACCCCTCTCTCTAGGCCAAATTTGGTACCCTGACTGGGTAATTGATAATTTCCCCACAAACACCTCGATTCTTCTGACAGAGTGCTCCGCCAGCACCTCTGCTCTCAATCTCCTATAGCATATGTTGGGTTAGTGACAGGTCAGCTACTCAGGCAAGTCGGTCAATTTCTCCATCTAAGCCTACCTTAGTTAAAGCATTTTCCAGGGCCACCCCTAAATGTTGCAAATCTATGTGTTCCCCTTCGGTAATTAGTTGGAAAGACGAGGAGAGCTCATCACACCATACTAAGATGAGATCATTCTACATTGACTTATATTGATCAAGTTCCTACCCATAATTTATTTTCTCACAATTTTATTCCACCCAGCAATATTGGTATACAAATTAATACATTGTATTTGAAACAGTCTGTTTCCTTTCTAGAGGTCAGATGAGCAGGTTCCCAGGAACATCGATGGTAAGAAGGGTGTTGGCAGCCGTTCAATGACAGTGGCTGCATGACTTTCAGGGATTCTCTGCGTAGGCGCAGCTGTTTCAATATGGAGTTTCGGGTCACTTTCAGGCCCAAATACGAGCTAGTAACAAAGTCAAAGTAAAACATATTAGTATAACAAAATAAATGAATGCACTGGATACCACTTATCTCTACTCTAACCCCATTACTTTATTTATACTATAGCATTAATGGTTAACCAGAACGAACAAAGTTTAGTACAAGCATCTGCATGTGCATTAGTATGAGTAAGCATGAATCAGCCATCTTGGCGCTAGTACGTAGAAGCGAGAGTTTCCCGCCAAAGCAGAGGTACGTCATACCACACAGATCTGGCGGGCGCATGCGCAGTAAAGTTCCCACGTTTTCGGCGGCCATTTTTAGGAAACTCGGGTTACTGTTAGTAAAAGCACATATGCAAGCTTCCCCAGCAAATATTAATAGACAAAACATGTTGATTAAAATATTAGATGTTATTTCGAGAGGGTTGAATACAAGCAAGTTTCTCTACATATGAAACCTTGCTCCATCAATCTCCTCTTTGATGATATTTTATATCATCACTAATTACGGAATCAGATGCCAACTTTAACACTCTTCAAGTTCAATTTCTTCAATTACTTTGGGAGTTTTCTTTTCACTTTTATTCTGGCAAACGTTCATTCTTTTATATATATATCCCCCTTTAATTCTTCCCTTTGAATTTCATTTTTTGTTTCTTCTTTTTCTCATTCACAGTATACCTTTTTCTATTTCTGCAGCATTTGCCCCAAATCGTTATCACTAAAATTATTAGTGATATCCCCATTATTGACATCAGTACTTTACCTACAATGCTTCTTCCAACATTAGAAAGCCAACTACCTACTGAGGAGAGACCATCAGTTAGTCTCTTCCATGCACTATCAACCTCCGGTGGTTTCAGTTGTTCTTCCAAATGAGTAATATTTCTTACATACCTTCCAATTTTTACACTTTTATCAGGTATGTAAGTGCAACAATGTTGTGCCTTCAACATTTTACAGACTCCGCCTTCCTTTGCCAATAATATGTCAAGCTCAAGTCGATTTCGTAAAAGCATCGATCTGATCGCAACCAATTCGGAATTGATCAAAAAGAATCCTCCAGAAGTTTCAGTCGATAAGCTAACTACCACTGTAGACAATTTACAAATTCTTTGAGTTTTCAGAATTACTCCCACTGAAGGTATCAATGTACTAAATATATCACCTACAATTTCTGAAAAACGGGTCTGTTATTTCTAGTTAATTCATTTTCGTGTTCATTGCTTCCAGTGATTCTTTTTACATGGTATACCTTTGGGAATACTATTCCGAAATAGCAACTCCCATACAAATGATCAGGCAGCTTAAAGTAAGCTTTGTTCCCACAAACATAATAGACTCCAGGAAATACTGGATCAGATCCCCCTTTTACTCCCCAACCCACAATTATGAGGAAATTGTTTTCACATTCACTGGAACTGATGAATACATTGTTATACTCGGTTTTCTTTCGATGGAGACAGATTTTGCCCTTCTTTTCAAAATCCAGAGACATAGCAGCATGAGTCCTGCCAGGTGGAGTGGTGTGGCTCACTTTTTAGAGGCGGCAGACCCGGAAGCAGAGAACGGCCCGGGACCAGGGTTCAATTCCCGACGCGGCAGGGTCGTGGACCAGGGTCAGCGGACTTGTTAATTCTCGCCTCGGTGCCTACTCTAATCAGGGATCACACTCGGCAACTCTGGGCATTAGCTTGCCTCATCTCTACAACGGCCCCCCACATTTGCCGGGGATGCCTGGTTTCACCTTAGAGATACCCAGTAGGGACCATCTCACAGGGATAGCCAGGACGGGTTCCCCAGCGGTATAGAGCACCACGACGCCTCAGGGCAGCAGTGCGCTTTACAAGACACATACATTTACATTTACATTTGCCATAAATTCCTCCCTTTCAGCCCATTTGGTTATCTGGGGTTTCGGTTCAGTGGCTTTTCTATTGAAATCCTGTCTCCTTTTCTCTACTAAATTCAAGAATATTTTCTCCTCCTCATGTAATCTACAAGTTAAATTGTCTTTGTTTGCTTCAGCTATATCTATTGCTTTCATTTTAGAAAATATTCACCCATGAATTCTGAGTCTTTACTACTAAGGACAGGATTCATTTTTCTACGGATAGGGATTTAAGAGAAAATGACATCTATGTTAGAATAATAATGTAACCTTCCAGTTCTATAAAACAGACTAGTTATTATGCTACAGTAAATACCATAGGTCAGGGGTAAATGGTGGTAAGTAACGCCTACTGATGTTGGTAATTTCATATAAACATAAAAGTCACCAATTTGCATTATCTCTACATAATGTACTAATAGATTAGCGAATACATTCATATCGGTTTCATTTCTATTTCTAAAGTGATGTAATTCTATCTCATCTGGTACTTCTAAGTCTTCTCTATCTTGTTTGTGGTGCGTTATCTTTCCGTGTATACTAGTGTCCTTTTGTTTAGCAGCCATCAAGTAAGGTATTGCTATCGTCAGTCCTAGCCATGCTATGAGCACTATCAATACACTACCTATGCATATTCTACAGCATGTCTTTATACGATTTCTTTTTGAGTTTCCAGGAACTCTTTTATCAGCTATTTCAACCAAGGAGGCTTAACCCCTCTTTGAGAATTTTACACAGAATACACCTGTCATTTTATCTCAAGTTGACCTCACTTCTTCAATATATTGATCAGCAATCAATTCTTCATCACTTTCATCACTGATTCCCAGATTATTGAAATCTTCAAGGATGGCATACGTCCATTTAGGGCCTTTGAATTTATTGTTTAGCTTTTTCAGGCGTGGACCTCTCCTTCTTTGATTGCTTGTAGACGGTTCAGTTGTACTGGTCACTTTGTCCACCTGTTTGTGTTCTTCATCTATTGTGACTAGGCGATATTTCAGTCTTTTAACAAAACCAGGCAATTTAACACCTATTCTGAGTCTTTTAGCTGGCACAGTGCTTTCTGATTCTTCAGATGTTGTTTTGTTTTCTTTAAGTTGTGGCACAACTTGATTTTCGTCAACCTCAGGTATCCTTTCTAAGTGACCTTGTCCAGGGCTTATTGCTGTTGATGTTTCTACCTGGATGGGTTCTTCTATACTAGTCTGACCTGGTTCAGGATATGACTTTGTTGGGCCTGGAGTTTTTTCTGCGTCCTGAACCAATTTTGCTAATCCTGTCTGGTCCTGCTCAGGTCTTGCAATTTCGTGATTGTCTTCTGCCTGTGCGTTTTGTCTAGTACCTATCTGTCCCTCCTCAGACAGAGGTGTTCTATTGGGGGTTTAGTTGGTCGGAGTATATTGTTCTTTCCTTATCTGGTCCTCTGCATTATTACCATTAGCTTGGATTTCTGTAATCTGAGTACGTTCTTCTATTCCTGTCTCGTCCTCACTATCAGTCTGACTATATAAATATGTTTGGCTTTTTGTTCTTATTCTTATTACGGTTATATCAACCACTGGGAATCATTCATCCTGACTGGTGCTTGGTGGTTCTATGTCAACTAATTCAGGATCAACTTCTATAGACCCTTCAGCTGCACAACCTTCAGCCTCAAGTTCGTCAGGCTCTAGTACCCTTTTGGTGTGACTTGTGTGGATCCAGTTTGGGATTCCCTTGCACTTTACAGCTGTGGTGATGACCAATATAACTTGATGTGGCTCTCCCCACCTTGGTGCTAGGCAAGATTCCTGGGTGTGATTTTTTTATCACTACCCAATCTTCAGGGTTCAAATCATGTGCTGGAGTTGAATGTCTGGCTTCAGGGTCTTCCCCAACCTGGTGAGAGATAGAACGCACTGGGTCAGCCAACTCTTTGCAGTACCCTAAAACGAAATCATCAGATATAGTTGACGCCTGGTGACCTGGTACACATGCTAGCCTCATTGCCCTTCCCATGAGTATTTCATGGGGACTCATGCCTGTTTTTCTTATCTGGAATGCTTCTTAGTCCCGTCAGGACAAGAGGTAAAGCATTAGGCCATTCTAATTGGGTAGATTCACACATCTTTCCCAATCTGGCTTTGATGTGCCATTCAATTGTTCTACCACTCTAGAAGCCTCTGGGCGGTATGCACAGTGCAGCTTTTGCTCAATTTTTAATGCTTCAAAAATTAATCCAATAATTTAATTATTAAAATGTTTCCCTAGGTCTGACTCAATCGTTACTGGAAAACCGAACCGAGGAATGAGCTCTCTCAAAAAGTGCTTTGCTACAGTGAAGCTGTCATTCCTGCAGGTGGGGTATGCTTCTACCCATTTTGAAAATAGACAAACAATGACCAAAACATACTTTAAAGGTCAACAAACAGGTAACTGAATGAAATCAAGTTGTAGCCTGATAAATGGGCCTTCTGACTTCCCAATTTTCCCTGGGCAAAACACAGTTTTCTTACCAGGGTTCATTCGCTGACAAGTTAAGCATCTCTGGCAAAGACTCTCTGCTATGTTCCTGAATTTTGCATTGAACCAATCCTGTCTGAACAACCTAATCATGGCACCTCTCCCTATGTGTCTATCCCCATGGTACATTCTGACCATTGGTGCAAGCATACAGTCAGGTAGCATTGGTCTCCTATCTAGGTAAACTATCAGGCCGTCTTCAGGTCTCATCAGATACCCTATTCTCTGCCAATCTTCCTTTTCTTTTGGTTCTGCCTCATTTTGTAAATCTTTCACTTCTTCCCATGTATTCACTCCTCTCAATAGCATAAGTTGGCAGCTGTTTCCACATGGTTAAATTTTCTTCTTTACTACCATTTTATATCTGACACAATGTTGGGCCACTTGGTCAGCATAACGATTACCAGCTGTCACTTCCAGATTGGTGAGCAGCACACTTCACCACGGCCAATTCTTTTGGCAATGGATTGCTTCAAGTAATTCTTTTACAAATTGTCCATTTTTAATAGGGATTCCTGAAGAAGTCATGAACTTCCTTTGCATCCATAGCTAGCCAAAGTCATCCACAACCCCGTAACCATACTGACTATCAGTGTAAATGGTTACCCTCCAATTTTTACCAATTTTGCACGCTTTTATTAAAGCAATCAATTTGGGTACTTGTGAAGACTTGACTCCTGGTAAAGTGCTTCAACTATACCAGATAATGTGCACACAGCATAAGCAGCGCTTAGTCCTCCTTCCTCATGGCACATGCACAAGCCATCTACAAATAGCTCATGCTCAGGATCTTTTAAAGGTTCTTCCTGTATGTCTGCTCGTGGTTTAGTACAGAATTCAGTTAGGTAGATACAACCATGTTCGACTTCCTTTTTTACTTCCTCAAAGTGAGAATCTGGCAATAAGGTTGCATCTCACTATTGTCATGTTTTCATAACAAATGATAATTCTTTCATATTTAGTCATCCGACTAGGAGTTAAGTGCTGAGTATGTGTTCTGGTCAACAGAATCACAACTGAATGTGGGACATACACTGTTACAGGGTGTCCCATGACAATGGATTCACATTGTTCAAGACTCATACAAGTTGCAGCTACTGCTTTCAAGCAACCTGGCAGTGCTGATGCCACTGGGTCCAATGTGGCAGAGCAATATGCCACAGGTCGTCGCATTTACCCATGGGTCTGGGTTAGAACTGAGAGAGCACAACTGTCTCTTGTGTCACAAAATAGTGCAAACTCTTTTGAATAATCAGGCCTCCCTAACTCTGGAGCTTCACACAGACTGTTACGCAGTTTTAAGAACGCAGTCATGCTTTCATCATCCCACTCAACTGGGTGTTTTGCAAATTTTTGTGTCATCTGAATTAATGGTTTGGCTAGTACTCCAAATCCCACAATCCACTGCCTGCAGTATCCTACAACTCCGAGAAACATTCTGATTTCTTTCTGAGTTTGGGGTAGCTTCATATTTTGATTCTTTCAGGTGTCAGTCTTCTGACCCCTCTTTCTATCTGCTGTCCCAGATACTTGACTAAGGTTGTACAGTATTGCAATTTTTCTGGGGACAGAATGGTTCAATAATGCAATGGAATCAATCATGCAGTCATTTCGGGTTCTCAATGCCAACAATAGGTCATCGATATACCTCACCAGAACTGATTGTCCAGGCAGCACCAGTGATTCAAGGCACCTTTTCAGGATTTGATTAAAAATGGATGGGCTTTCCGTGTACCCTTGCAGAACATGATTCCAGACGTAAACATGCTCATCAAATTTGAACGAAAATAAAAACTTGCTATTTGGATGCAATGGAATGGAAAAGAAGGCATGGCATGAATCAATTACAGTGAACCATCCTGCTCTCCATGGTATTTGAAACAGAATTACGGCTGGATTTGGAACTACTGGGCAACATGGGACGACAAATGTATTAATTTTATGAAGGTCTTGGACCACCTTGTACTTTCCGTTTGGTTTCTTTATGCCAATTATAAGTGAATTACAAGGACTGCTCATTATTTCTTCTAGAATGCCTTGTTCAACCAAACGCTCTATTTTCTTTGCAACTCCTGCCTTTATTTCGGGACTCATTTTGTACTGTCGAATATTTGGGTAAACTGCACCTTCTTTCTCTGTCACTTTTATGGGATCTGTAGCAATGCAAGATGGTAAGATGCACACCATTTTTATCATCACTTTGGCTCAATGGTTAGAGCGGCAGACCCTGATGCAGAGGTCTAGCCCGGGACCAGGGTTCAATTCCCCGCCTTGGCGGGTCTTGGGCTCAAAATTCCACGGACCTGATAATTGTCGCCTCGTGCCTATTCCAATCATGGAGTCCCACTCTGCAACTCTGGGCAATAGCTTGCTTAATCTCCACAACGACCCCACAATGCTAAGGATGCCTGGCCTCCACCTTGGGGGTGCCAAGGAGTGGACACCTCACAGGGAAAGCCAGGATGGGTTCCACAGCGGTATTCGTACAAGCGCCTTGAGACCCTTGCAGGTGAGTAGTGCGCTATACAAGTATCAATTTACAATTTACATTTACATTTCATAAACTCAATGAATTAAACCTGATAGGCGTGCTCGCTTTCTTCACGCTCCGTCCAATTGCACCGCTATGTAGTAGGTAATTCAAGGTAAGGGATGGCTACAAGGGATTTTGTTCATAAACTTAGTATCTATGATTTAACACATATCATTCTATCCACAGGATAACTAAATCATTTTTCAGTTGTTCAAAATTTAAACAAGTAAAATGAACTAAAGAAAACAAAAAAAGGGTAAAGTAAGCACACAGCAAACTAATTTGATCTGAAAAATTATTTAGTATTGACTCAGTCAAAGGAAACAAATCACGGGGATAAAAAAGAAACAAATCCAGTAATCACAGTTATGAATGGATGTACATACAAATCAACAAATCAATTCATAACATATCTACAACTCCATTGATAATAGAAGAAGACCAAGTTCGATGCTGTACAAAGGTGTCCTTCAAGCAATAATTCTGTGGAGATGGAGATTGGGTCGACATTTCGGTCTTGCTTGTTGACATCTATAAGACCATCATCAGGACTAGTTTTTTCAAAAAGAGCCCCCTGCAGTAGCTCGTGACATCAGCTGTAACTGCCGGGGTCAATACTTCTACTAGAAGCTTTATCTGGATCAACAAATCTGTTGTGGTATAAATCGCACGAACGTGAGTCTCCTAAGCGGGAATCCTGCACTGCAACGGCTGCAATGTAGTAGGAACACAAGGGAACCATACTTAGATTCCCATAAAGCTACACAGCCAGTTTCACAACGAGTCCAATGAATCAAATTCATAATAAACTCTTCTTTTATACCAAAACTTTTGCCTTTATTTGTCAAACCGTTTCTCCCATTTTTTTCAATTCATTTTACTCATTTTCATCTCCGCTCAAATATATTCATGTAGACACAGGAGTGTAGAATGTTTCCACGTCACGTTTTATTGAACAAAACACCCAATGCATTTTGGGATAAAATCCCTTCCTCAGGGGTATCTACAGTACAAAGAAATATTTTCACCACCATCGATTCAAAACTCATTTTTAACGCCTCATTCAAAAACATCCCATCTAAATAGTATGGAATGGAGTGAACGTGAGAGGATACAATGAATTTAAAATGCCACGTTCTGGGACTTTTTAGCACACTTCACGGTAAGATAGATGCAGTGAATGTTATTTTCAAATATAGGGGGGATGTTCTTGAATGAGGCTTTAAAAATGAGTTAGAGTGGACTCTAGGGCTTTGATTCTACAATATGCGAGTTGGCCATTAGGGGCACTTATACAATAGGTGGAAATTACACTGATGACAGCGATAACGATGAGCATGGACTGAATTTATTGGTTACATAAAAACATCCTGTAAAAAGTGTGATAGAAAATTAGTCCACCTACAATGTATATAGCAATAAAAATATATCTTTGTACTGCAGATACCCCTGAGGAAGGGATTTTATACCGAAATGCATTGGGTCTTGTCGACAGGCTTTTCTTGCCAACATAATTTATGTTCTTTAATCGTTTGGGAAATTTCTGGTTTTAATCCGGACACAAAACGATAAATAAAATGCGTCATGTCCTTATTATCAATATTTCCTAAACCACTATACTATTTAAATACCTGCAAGAGGAGTTCATAATATGCATGTACAGATTCATCTTTATTTTGGGTTGTTCAGTCGATTTAGTCCAATCAGTCTCTTTTGGAGGAATCTTTCCCTTTAAGTAAGTTATCGCCTGATTGTATTTTTTCATTACGTCTTGTGACCCTAGAGATCCTGTCTTTGGATCCGTAGGGTATTCATCATTTGGCCAATCTACTGTAATTTTACACTCGGTCCACAAATCAGCTGCAACAACAATGTCAAGCAAACCATCTAAATCTTTTAACAGTACTTTGACACTTTCACAAACCTTTCAACTTGTCAGTACTAGGTTTTTCTCTAAGCTTTGGGAAGTTATTAGTAAATGATAAAATATCTTTTCGGGACCATGGGACATGTACATAACCTCCTCCTGGCACTTCTCTCATTGGAAACAACCTTTCGACTTGTTCTGCTACTTTTAGTAAATACTCAGATGTAGTTTTATTTGCCTATGCCTCTTCCTTTTTTTTGTCGATCTAGCTTTCCATTTGTCTAGATCTCCCAATTTTTGCAACAATGACAACAATTCTTTTATCTGCAATTTACATCCTGACACATTGTTTTCCAAATCTTTGTCAGAAAATTCAGCTCTACACGGTTTCTGTAACACGTTTGATTTGCCAATGTCAATTCCGATTTCAGAAGCCAAATGCATTAACTTTTCATGGTATATTTTCATATTTCGAGTAATACTTCTGCATATAAATATTTATTCTAATTCAATATGGCCAATACCTTTGGCTGTGATTTTGGCTTTTCTATATCTCGAGTCCATCGATCTAATTCCTGTGGGCTTACTACAGTTGCACTTCTCGTTCCTGAGGGTGTCTCAATCTATACTTCCTTTGAACACCGGGGAGTAATTTTCCTGATCGAGTCACCCACTGACTCTAGTATAGGTAAATCCATCAGAGAAATTATTGACTCGCACTCACTTGCTTGATCATCAACTACTAGGGTTTCTTTTCTAGGCTGTACTATGGCTGTAGTAAGAACGGGAGTTTTAGGACTAGTTTGCTTATCTCCATATGAAAGAACTACATGATCTATAGTTACTGGTATTGTTAGTGCTTCAGGACTTGTATTTAATTGGGAGATTTTCTAAATTAATTCACTGCGCTGTTTGTTTAAGGCTTCTTTCTCTCTTTCTTGGAGGTCTTTTTCCAATGAGGTTTCTTGTATAATCTGCGGAACTAAAGGTGGTTGTAGAAATGGAGCACTAGGAGTAACTCTACGGGTTTCTTCTTGGTAAGGGGGCAGGTTTTATATTAATAAATCATCTAAATAATCATCATCTGAATCACCACCACTAGTCATTAAACGCTTTGTTTTCTCAGTACAATTACTTCCAGTCGGTTCTTCTGTGGTGAAGACAGGAGATAATCCTTCCGCTAGCATAGACTGTCTCAATTGTTTCATTTGTTTATCTCGTATATCTTTTGGAAACCTGGGAAAAAATCTGTTATACCTTCTGTCACCTCGGGATCTATTTCGTTCTAAAGCTTCTGTCTCCCACTCTTCTAGGGCTTCATATTGCGTTAATCTTGGTCTGGGGTCTAATTCATTCATGTGAGTTCACAAATTGTGCAGTATTCTTCCATTAAATGTACCATGTTCTGGAAATGCTAACATGCCATCATCTTTGGTGTATTCTATCCAATTCTCTAACCACACATGTGTGATAGCCTCTTTCTACCATCATGTATGATGCAGGCGTTTTTGGTGGTGGAATAATAATCATTTCTCTCGTTTTCACTGGTTTATCTTTTTTAAGTAATTCTTGATTTTCTGCATAAACAACATTTTTCTTTTCTCTCCATACTTGTTATATGGTCTTCCTCTAATACTCTGTTCTTGGGCAAAACCTAAATATCTTCTATTTGGACGATTTCCTATGATTGCTGGATCTAAATGCCACATGTACCGTTAGGTGAAATTCTAATTAATTCAATTATTTATTTTGTTCATTTTGCAAAAATATTTCTCAAATACCAGCGCGTCTCCTATTTTCAATGACCAATGAAGTTTTGAGTTACAAGCAGCGTTAACCAATGATTCATGGCTTTTCTGTGACGTGAATCTCACTCTCTGCACTCAGCCCTCCTTTACAATTTTCTCATGGTTACACACCCGCTGCTTCTACCAATCCCAGCGTGGATCTCTATAATGTCAGTGCAGCGCCCCGACTGACTCCCTCCTTTGCAAGGTAATATGACAACTACATTTCTTTCAAATTATAATTACACATTTCATTATTTGATAACATGAAAACATTCGCTGCTTTGCCTGATTGACTAAAAGAAAAGAAAAGACAATTTCTTTCAAATAGAGTAAACCTAGTTCCGTCTACTCCTCATGCTTTACCAGTAAATAAATTTCCGTTCACTCTTCACTTAAACAAAAAGAACCTGCTACTCCTTCGGAAGTACCCTTTCTAGGTGATATAAGACCAAAGTTTCACAAGTGAACTCCTTTGCTACCAATCACTCTCACTTTTATACTAAAAAAAAAAACCCTAACTAGTGCTTCAAGTTTTACCTACTTTCCACACTTATTCCATCAAGGCCAATAACCTCACTGTAGTGTGGCTTCCATTTACCACCCGCTATTCAATATCCCAGGATTTCCAAACAACAAATAACAACACACACGGGTTTTGGTTAGTACATAAACTCAATACAATCAATAATCAATAATCAATACACAACTAACTACCTATTTTTAACTAATCCCTAACCATCAATCTGCAGTATATTACAACATTTTAACGCCAAGCAAGTGACTCTGAAGAGGGTGGGGCTTGTTTAGCGCTCCTTAAAAATACAGGAACATTTCACACATGCCCTTTAAGAGTCTTGTTTTTTTTTAGCAGATTGCAGTACTATTAAACTCTCCGATATTATCCCTGGAGTTTTGGGTGCATTAGGTTATTGCATGCATCGCATGCTACTAGATATTCAGCAGCTTTTCCTTCTATTGCACGCTTTTCAACAAGCAGACTTTATACATGGTTATTTCTAATATATACCCTCTGAATGCTCTTCCTGATCCTCCAGCCTGATGTTGAATTGTACAGTGCACTAATCACCGAGAGGGTATCCAGGTGCCTGGATAGATGTGTGAGTGTGTGGTTTCTACTGTGATTTTACAGAGCCAGACCTTCAACTTTTTGTGGAACTTGAGAAGTAAGGAGAAGGCTCTGATGTGTTGAGGGAGGGTGTTCCATGTCATGTGTGCGATAAAGGAGAGTGAAAGACCTCCTGTTGCTTTTGTTGATGCAGGGAGTGTGTTCGAATGAGAGTAAGTAGGTGCCTGGTAGGTTGGTAAAAGCATATGTAGCTGCTCAGGTATTCTAGTCCTGTGTTGTGCATGGCTTAGTATGTGGTGCAAAGTCATTCTGTGTCCTGGGGACCCCAATTTTTCTTTCCGAATGTTACCGGTGGTAACTGACTCTGACTGCTCCTGGGCTCTGCTTAACCAGGCCTAGGGCAAGTGCTATGGTGAAAACACAGTGACAACACATATATGAGGATACACTATATATTAGGGTGCCCTTATAATTGGCATGACCTACCCTATAAGTACCTAGTATATAATAGGGCATGGTAGTTTAGATACCAGCAGCCCTTTCTGCACTTGAATGTGCGCAGTTATGAGAACCTGCACTCATTTTAATAGCAGCCCTGTGTTGCAGGACTGCTTTTAAATGTAAATTGTGCCCAAACTCAACTCATATAGTTATGATGTCATTTAACATTATTTCATAGGGCTTATTTTCTGGAAGAGGGGTTTGCAATCCCAGGGTGGTGCTAGACTAATTCTAGCTCTGAACTGGAGAAATGTACTCTAGTCTTGTGTCTCTCTCGGAAATGCAGTTCTTGAGTAGCTATGGGCTTTCTTTTTTGTGGTTGGGTTGACCTTCCTCCCAAAAAACCTCCTTAAACTCTTCCATACTCGTTGCTAATCCCTGTCCCTTTATTCATAAGTATTCTCCAATTTTCCAAGTACTCCCCTGTGTACTTTCCACATTTACTAATAAAATGTATACCTGTGTCTAAGTAGACTCCGCAGTCAGGGTTGAGCTCTCAAAAATAATCACTAGGCGGTGTAAATGCCACACATAGCTTTGTGAATAGTATTTTGTAGTAAGTTCTGTAGTACTACAAACCATATTACAAAGAGCAGTTTGTGAATCACTCCCTAAATTCTGAATTGATGTATTATGATTGTGTGCTAGATTCCTCAAAGCCAGGCATTTGGCTTGTATCTTTTATATTCATGGCAGTCCTACTGAGAGGAAGTGGTACTACAACTTCAAAAGCACAGCACTCCTGCATAAAAGTGCATCTATCCATCAATCCATCACTGTGTCCTTAATGTTTTCTAGTAACATTATGGTACTGTGGTATTCTTACTTGGAAGTGGTGATGTGATGGATTATAGGCAGAGCTCAATCTCCATAGAAAGGTAGAGTAATCTTGCTGAGTAGTGTCAGTATCCTTCAATTTAATTTGCATTAAAATTGTTGGAAGATGGAAGAGTTCCAGTGGGTGGTGGATAAGGACCAGTTGTTGTGTGTACCATTATTGTCCTCACATTTCCCTAACTCACTGTAGATTCTACGAAGCACAAACATTTGTGTTAGAAATGTGGGTGTCTAGTTGGCAGTGATATACACCCTGTCCACGTAGGGACCCTTCCTTCTTGTCAGTGGGCCCGATTCACAGAATGAACTTAAGACTAAATCCTAAACTTACTACTATTTGGTATTCACAGAATGCACTTACTACTTTCGGGATTCACAGAGTGAACTTACTACTTTCGGGATTCACAGAATGAACTTACTACTTTCGGTATTCACAGAATAGATTTAAGACTACTAACTTTATGTCCGCACTCGGGCCGGAAATTCCGGCCCGGAGGCGGAGCTTCCGGCTTGGGGACGGAGCCCGGAGGTGGAGCTTGTGGCTCGGAGGCAGAGCTTCCGGCTTGGAGGTGGGGATTTAGCCATGGCTGAAATGTCCACCTCTGGGCCGGAAGCTCTGCTTCCGGGACACAAGCTCCCTCTCTGGTCCGTAAGCTCCGCCTCCGGGCCACAAGCTCTGCCCCCAAGCTGGAAGCTCCGCATGGGCCGGAATTTCCGGCCCGTGTGCGGACGTAAAGTTAGTAGTCTTAAATCTATTCTGTGAATACCGAAAGTAGTAAGTTAATTCTGTGAATCCCGAAAGTAGTAAGTGCCTTCTGTGAATACCAAATAGTAGTACATTTAGGATTTAGTCTTAAATTCATTCTGTGAATCGGGCCCAGTGTAAGGGGATTACACACCAAAGATCACCCATGCTCGCCTCCTTGGTTGCGTGGCATGAGCAGTCAGGCTTATCTCACATCCAATGAGTAAAGTATTTGTAGATGACAGACATAGTAACACAGGAAAAACCTGCAAATGGAAACCACACAAGTTTAGAAAAAAGAAATCATCTTTATCTAAACCAAACAAGAACAAAAGAACAAAATTCCAATATACGCAACTCAAAATATAAGTTTGAAATTGCCAGTTACTTACTTGCACAAGGCACTTTTCCGGACCCGGGGCAGTGGGGAACTGCATCCCCATCGACCCTTGCGCCTGGAGGCGCCCGCAGCTGAATCTACGTGCCGGAGCTGCATAAAGGCACTCTTGGGTTCCCATAGCGGGGAGCCTTCACTTACTTGCACATGGCACTTTTCCAGACCCAGGGCAGCTGGGGACTGCATCTCCCATTGACCCTTGCCCCTGGAGGCGCCCGCAACTGAATCTACGTGCCAGAGGCGCAGACAGGCACTCTCAGGCTCCCGCAGCAAGGAACGCTCATGGGTATGCCCAGACCGCGCCCAGACAAAGCCCGGGCCAAATGAGGGCCTGTCTGTGTCCGTCAGAGCCCTGAGGAGGATGGGCTGGGCTGGGCCTGGGCCTACTCTCTTGGCAGATTGGCTTCTACAGTTCGGGACTAACGTATTAATCTCTATTCCCGAGAAGCAATGTTAAGGTAAAGGCTCCATTTTATTCCCCCCATATTTTGAGTTACAATTTAAGTGGCTTTGTATATGCCCATATTTGACTGAAATTAAAATCACAAGCCCTCCTTTCTCCCTCCCAGCCGCTGAAGGTGTTGCGTTACATTAAGGAAACAATAACCGTTCAACATGATATCAGCTTGGTACCATGTCTCTTGGAGACAAATAATATTAAAACCTTAATATTATTCCCCCAATCACCATTGGTTAGTTTCACACGTATTCCTGTGATATTCCTTGAGATAATTCTACACAGCGGCTAGCAGGGTCCTGGCTCGCCCGGCCCATTCTAGTTGGGTGCATTGCAGATACGTTGGGAATGGATAATATACTAGACCTCTGTCTCCCCAAATTCGTATTTGGATAAATCTGTTAGTAGCTTACACTCGATGTCATCTAATTTCTAGGTTTCTCCCTGAAACAAACAGCCATGGCAGTGATCTTTTCTGATCTCCTAGACTGCCTGATTGAACAGGCAGTCAATCAATATCTGTCAGGCCCGAAAGAACATTGAAGCGATGGAGTTGAGTGAATGAAAGGTGATGGAGAGGAGGGTATCTCTTTAGCCCATACCCCAGCAAATATTGCCACCTACTCAACTTCTGTGGGGGGGTATAAAAATCCCAGAGTGCAGACCTTTATTGAATCATTTATTGAGTCTCTGGTATGGTTCAAAGCGAAGGATGCACACTGTGCGCCGTTGAAATTAAGTACAACGCAGATCCCTTCTTAGCGTTTTGTTGTGGGACCTAACCAACTCACCCTCCTAGCCATAATAATAACATTGAGCCAATTAAAGGGTGATGGAATTCTCCTAGAACACAAATATGCTGCCTTATTTATACAGCTTGAGGAATTTCTTGTTGCCCTGGGAGGAAATAAGGACCACCTGTAAAAATTACTGTATACGGAATAGGTTTAAGGTATTTCCGGCCCCATGCCCAACTAAACATCCATACCCTGGGTCCAAATTACTTCTTGTTTCTTGCATTTTTCTCCCACCGAATGTGTCAGATCCTTTTCTAGTAGTGGGCATCGGAGCTCGGTTATCTGTGGTCGGTTGACCATTTAATAGTTGCAGTGTCACCAGAGGGGTACGAAAAGGTTTCCCAATTACCCTGCTGAGTAATGGGTTCCCTGTATTTTCATCTTGAGATGCTAAATGTTCCCTTTGATCCTGTCGGAATCACACGAGTTGCTCTCTAGTGCTAGCCAGGTGAGAGAGAATGGGTTCCAGGGCATCTTTACCAACCTTACTGATTTTTCCCATCAATATGTCCTGATCAACCAGTATATTTTTCCCTCCTCCATTGTAAATGCCAAGACTTGGAACTCCCTCCCCATCCACCTTCGGCTGACCCAGGACCATATCGCCTTCAGGAAACAACTCAAGACCTGGCTGTTCGAGCAGTAGCATACCCCTCCCCCCAAGCGCCTTGAGACCCTCCCGGGTGAGTAGTGCGCTATACAAATGGCATGATTGATTGATTGATTGATAGATGCAGTAAGTGGCAGGTGAGATTGTTTTGTTCGCTTAACCCTTGGCGACTGACCTTTTACTTTGGAATCTCCTAACATATCAGTTTGCTTCCTTTTTCCTCCTATCTCACCCGGGCCCAGTTTTTTCAATGTTTAATTGTGGAACAGTTTCTTCTCCCTCCTGTGAGGCACATGGAATTCCCTGTCTCACAATGATAATAGAGGGTGATAATGTAGGTGGTGATCTTGATTCAGTGTTTGTTCCATTTCCTACCATATGCGAGTTATCAGTAGCGATAGATGTCATTGGTAAATCAGGGTTCGGCAGTAAAGACAATCCCCTCTCCAACAATCCAATTTCCTTCTTTAGTACCCCCACCGCCATTTGCAAGAAACCATCCAAAGTAGTATCAGTTGTTTTTGGCGCAGGGGCAGTTTTCTGTTTCCCCATGTTGAATAAGAGGGATTTTCAACAGAATGTATAAAAACCACACCCTGGTACCTGTTAGTCCCCATTTACAACCTAATTCGGGTTAAGTTACTGCTAATAAACTGGTATTATAATATCTTTGACCAGAATGGCAGTCAAGTGTTTGAGGACTTACTGTTGTAATTTAACAGCGATTAGGTTGAGCGTTAGCGAAAGACATCTTACTTCTAGCCGTTATCTTGACATTTAGCGGCATCCATTTTGGATTCACGGCAGCCATTTTGTCTGCCACACGCTGCCTCATGTCAACCATGTGCATTGTCCTATCTTTCTGCTCATGGCCTTTGAATCTGCCCGGCAACAGGCTATTATTAGCATCCCCTTGTTGTGCCGCTGACCGTTAGGGTCCGCATCTGTTAATGGTTAGCCCTAGATTGGAATGTGTTAGCTGAGACCCCAAGATTGTTAGTTCCTCCCACTGATCGATTGTGCCTCTCGATATTGCCTTATAAAAACATAAAATGTGCTCTTATGCTTTGTACCGCCTTCTTTTGAGCCCCTGTGTGGGTATAAATAAACCATGCGTTCAGTAGCCCTTTGTGCTACTTCTTGCAATGCCGAAGGGTACTGTTTGAATTGTAGCACCACCTCATGAGGTGTAATAAACGTTATGTTTTGTATTTCCAGTTTCCGTGCCAACTTTTTTATTTGGGGTCTGAGGACTTCGTGCAGAGCAGGGCGAACCCCTTGCACTAGCGGGTCTGGGTAAGGCCTGTATGACAAATTGGCGCCCGGCACGTGGGGCTCATCGGCGACTCGGATGCCCGAAGGATTGGTCGTGATGAAGGTTCGGAACCTCGATGAGGATGCGATCGCTGCCAGAGGAGACCCGAGTCTTGGCACCCGAGGCGGTTCTTCCCTTCTTTCCGATCCGACCATCCAGGCGTCGCCGGTCCTCGACTGAGATCTCTTCTGTTGGTATGCCGTGCAGTGACCGTTTGGTCGAATTAAGAACTTGGCAGTTGGTACCTGGACAGCCTATGATTGGTAAGAGCCGTTTTGCGGCACCTATTGTAGGTTTTTGGATGCCCTTGTATGGTAAGGTAGTTTTAGGAACACTTACTGTGGCATATTTGTATTTGGAATAGACTGGTCTAGTTTGGTATTTGTATTTGAATTTTGCATTTGAATCTTGAATATATGTGTTGCAACTCATATAGGCGGGTAATGCGAGGACTGTTCCTCAACTTTTGATTTGAATGGCGCAACGTACTAAGAAAGTACCTTAAGCGCTACTTTACGTACATTAGTGTATATTTTGCATTATTTTTGCCATGCCTGTTTCTAGCGCACTTTGAAGGTTGTGCTGCTTTTGTAATGGTACCAGTTTACGACTTGAGGAATCGCAGCCGGCTCCCCCAGGAGGGACGCCTAATAGGGATATGTATGTAAAATTTGGTCTTTCTGCCATAATGTACAGCACGTTGTGGCTTAAATATACCAAAAAGGATCCTGAGTTACGATGGCCACTGCATGGGTCATTTGATGCGCGAAAGGTTGAGTATGTGGAACGATGTTTGTTTGAGCGAAGGTCTAGGCGTGATATGTTTGAAAGTTTGCGAATGTAGGAGAAAGAAGTACGACAGCAAGAGAAGCGTGAGCAAGCGTCGATTGAAAAAGAACAGCGAAAGACTGTGTATGAGAAAGCGCTGGAATTGAGAAAGAAAGAAGCAAAAGAATTACAGGAGCAAGAGGAAAAAGAACTTAGGTTGCAGATATCTGGCCAATATCCTGTCCGTCAGCCTCTCTATCCTGTCCTTAATAAACCGCAAGATGATTTTTTGTTATTAGATCGACCTCCACCTCCGTATGCTGTTCCGTCCGCTCCGTCCGGAGACGACGAGGACTCTGACTCGGACCAACGAAAAACGCGGGATACCCGATCCATGTTGACTACTGCGCGTTTGGCCGAACTTCGACAAGCTGCTCGTTTGGCATTACATAAAACTGATTCTGCTCCTGAACTTTTAGCTATTATGAAGGATTGGTTAGAAAAGGAGCAGTTATATTTTACTTCAATACTTGCTGATGAAGTTGTAGAAATGTTTCGAAAATACTCTCCAATCTTAGAACCTACTGATATAGCAACTGATCGTAAACAGCTACGTGATGGTTCTTTTGTTTTTTCCCAGGTAGACGACGCGATTAGACGATTGATTAAATTACGAAATGAGGCGTGCCACCTGAAGGAGCAGAAAAAGATTGCGTACAGCACTCCACAGTCCAATCCGGCCGGAGAGTCGCAGTCTCCTGCCTTCGAAACAGATAAGATAAAACCTGCTGACATGAGGCCCATGCGGGAAGCCGCGCCCTTGTACGTTCCTCCTAAAGGAACGGGTGATAGTGACGATAAAAATTCTGTTGATTCTAAAGGATATTTCATTCATAATTGGGTGTACACTCCTTGGAATAGAGCAGATGTAATGGCGCTTAAAGCAGCGTTGCCTGATCCGCGTAAAAATCCAGCCGCCTTTTATGAGGAAGTCGAAGGCACTTTAAATTCCTGTACTATGACCCTATGTGATATAGATTTATTTTTCGGCTTAATTTTGCCTCCAGATATGTGGAGGACTGTTCGTAAAATTGATGATCGTTCTATTTTTGGTGCCGAATGGAAAAATTTAGAACAATTAGATGCGGATAGAGAGCCCGCCCAAAAGCCGCATAGGTTAATATTAGATCTTCCTGCAGTCATTTTGACTAAACTTAAAACAGTTATCCCCCCTAAAAAGATCGATTGGACTGTTTTAGCATCGTGTAAACAAAAGACAGATGAATCGGTTTCTGATTTCTTTACACGCTTTGAGGAAGCTTTTCATGATTTTAGCGGTCAGTCTTTAACAGATGATACCGGCAGACATTTGTTTGTCGATAAATATGTTACGAATCTGTTACCTGGGATAGCCAGCCGTCTAAAAACTAGCGAAAGTTCTTAGACTACGTCCTCTCCAGCCTCTGTTTTAACGATGGCTCAATATTATGAACGTCAAGAATTAGAGGCTACGGGGAATGTGGACAAGAAATCTAAAGAGTTGAAAATGAAAGTTATGTTGGCCCAGGTCTACGGCCCGTCTTCTAGAGGTTACAATAGGGGCCCTGATAGAAATTACGAGGCGGACGAGGATCTTTCAATACCCCTTACACTCGTACGAATTTGTCTATCAATCAATGTGCGTATTGTAAGCAGTTTGGTAATTGGATGCTCAATTGTCCATTGTTGCGCGCCCAGCAGGATTCACGGGGGCGGGGCTAAGGGAGAAATGGTTCAGGGCCTTCGGGGCCTCGGGGAAATGTGAATGATCATGCCCGACCCAATATAAATGTACGACCAAAGCATAGTCAGAGCACTTTCGATAGATGAAATCAATATCAAATGTCCGATTACGTCCAGCCTGATCTTTACGATTCTGCTCATGCATAGGATTGCCTAGGATGGGGTAAGAAATCAGTTGAAGTGCCAGTAGATCAGACGAGTCCCTATGTTACAGCACATGTTCTGGGTTCTACTGATCGGTTTCAGGTTGATACAGGAGCTACTCTTAGGGCTTTGTCTAAACAATTGGTTCCGAGGGCTCCCGTGTCTGGCACGACTATTACTTCGATAGGTTTCGATGGAACACCTTCCCTTAGCCCATTGTCACAACCACTTACATTTTATGTTGATAAATTTAGTGCTCCATGTCCATTCTTGCTTTCCCCAAACACACCAGACAATATCGTGGGTCTTGATATGCTGAAGTATTTTAGAGCCACGATACGATGTTGTCCTGAAGGAGTGCGCGTCATTTTAAATGATAATCACTCCGAGCTTGACAGAATTTGTCTTGTTAAAGAAGATGTTGCACCAGCCTCACTTCCTGAATCTCTGTGGGCTACCTCAGACACTGATGTGGGTCAGATGGTTATTCCTCCAGTTCAGATTAGTGTCAAGGAGGGAGCTGTGTTACCTCGTTTGCCACAGTACAGGATCTCAAGGGAGGAAGAAGAAGCACTCATACGAATCGTGCATGATTTGATCCAAGTTGGGGTTGTTGAGAAAGTTCCATTTAATGTTTGCAATAGTCCGATTCTACCGATTCTGAAAAGAGACACTGATACACGAGTCTATAGGTTCATCATTGCTTTGAGGGAGGTGAACAAGATTGTCGTTCCACAGTATCCCGTGGTTTCCGTTATCACTACACTTCTTACTTTGGTTCCTCCGACTGCCACTACATTTTCTGTGATAGACTTGAAGAACGCTTTCTTTTCAATCCCTATTCATCCTGACAGCCGATATTTGTTCGGCTTCACTTTGAATAATCGAACGTACCGATTTTGTAGAGTTCCTCAAGGCTGCACTGAGAGTCCGAGTATTTACAGTCAAGCATTAAAAAGGGAACTTGATTCTTTTGTATTGCTTGAGGGTGTGGCTCTCATACAATATGTCGATGACATCTTACTGGCAGCCGACACCCCAGAACAGTGTGAAAAATGTACTCTGTCTTTGCTTTCTTTCCTTGCTTCACATCATCACAAAGTCTCTCGAAAGAAGCTGCAATATTGTAGACCAAAGGTAACCTACTTAGGTCACCTTTTGTCTAAGGAGGGACGCGCATTGACATCAGATCGCATACAAGCAATTTTAGACACGCCAGTTCCCACCACACAGAAGGGAGTACGTGCATTTCTGGGTCTTACTTACTTTTGTAGACAGTGGATTTTGGGATTTTCACACATTGTTAAGCCTTTATTAGTGCTTTTGACGAAGGACACTCCAGTACCTCTTCCATGGACAGATGAATGTGAAAGTGCTTTTCGACAGTTACGACAAGCTCTTTGTTCAGCACCAGTGTAAGGTACACCAGATTACATGAAGCTTTTCACACTTTACGTACATGAGAAAGATGGATGTGCATTGTCAGTGTTGGTTCAGTTACACGGTGATAAGCAACGTCCGTGTGCATATTTTTCAGCAGTTATTGATCCTTTTGCTAGAGCATTACCTGGGTGTTTTCTCTCAGTTGCAGCAACAGCTGTGTCAATTCGACAGAGTGAGGGAATAGTTTTGTCACATAAATTGTTAGTATTAGTACCTCATGCTGTTGATGCCCTTTTGAATCAGACAAAGATGCAGCACTTAACTAGCACTCGTCTTACAGGATATGAACTGACATTGCTAGCCCCCCACATTACATTGAAGAGATGTGCAACTTTGAACCCAGCTACTTTGTTGCCATATCCGGTGACTCAGCCTCAGTCACATTTAACGCACGATTGTATATTCCTGACTGAGTAACAGACAAAGGGTCGCATTGAATTGCAGGATACGCCCCTTCCAGATGTGGATGGTGAATTGTGGGTTGATGGGTCTGGTTTGAAATTACCAGATGGTACGACCTCAGCCGCATATGCAATTACCACGCTTGAAACAATAGTGGAGACAGCTCGTATACCGCAGAAATCGGCCCAAGCAGCTGAATTGATAACTTTGACACGAGCATGTGAACTCAGTGCTGGTTTGTGTGTGAACATTTACACAGATAGCCGCTATGCTTTTGGAGTAGCGCATGATTTTGGCCTACTCTGGAAGGAAATCTTATGGAATACAGATAATGCATTGAGAATTAGTGCATAATCTCTTGACTGCATTGACATGTCCGAAGAAAGTAGCCATAGTGAAGTGCAGTGCACACAAGAAAGTAACAGACAAGATTGGACAGGGAAATGCCTTTGTAGACCACGTAGCACGTGAAACTGCGATGCAGAGAAATACCACTTCTATGTATGTAGTGAAGTCACAAGCTGAGAGATAGCATGATGCTAGGCAGGAAGTGCGAGAGATACAGAAGACAGCTTCTGACAAAAAACGTGAACAGTGGTCTAAAGAAGGAGAGTTAGATGACGAAGGTTGTTGGAGAAACAAGCAGATGGACAGATGGAATCTGCCTATAGCTTTCGTACAACCTATGGGTCAGATGGCACATGGGCTAGCACATGTTGGAGCTTCCGCAATAACGAGAATGCTTATGCAAGTTTGGGAGCATCCAGAAAATTGCTAGCACAGCTAAGAAAGTAGTACAGTCTTGCTTGATTTGTTTACAATACAATCCTGGAAAAGGGACGCGAGTTCCATCTGGAGGTTTTGTTACACCAACTGCACCTTTTGAAGTACTGCAAATTGACTACATACAGCTTGAGCGGTGTAATAATTTGAAGTATGTTTTAGTGGTGGTTTGCGCCTTCAGTAAATGGATTGAGGCATACCCCACAAAAGACAATACTGCTATTACTACTGCTAAGGTGCTACTGAAGGAGTTCTTCCCAAGGTTTGGTGTTTGCAGACTTTTATGGAATGATAATGAACCTCATTTTGTCAGGGAAGTTATCAAGTATGTCCTGAAGGGATTAGGAATCAAGCAGAAATTTCATGCTGTGTTCCATCCACAATCAGCAGGATTGGTGGAAAGGTATAACGCTACTCTGAAGCTGAAAATTGCGAAAATCCAAGCTTCCACGAATTTGACTTGGCCAGATGCGTTGCCATTGGCATTGTTATCCATCAGATCAGTACCACATTCTAGAATGGGTCTCACCCCGTACGAGGTGGTATTCGAACGGCCAATGAACATTTGGGGAGTCCCGAAACCGAGCTCTGTGTATGATGTACCTTGTGTTTTAATGAATGACTATTTGGCACAATTAACTGATAGTTTGGTTTCTATTCATCAACAGGTTCGAGAAGCGCTCCCCGATAAATCCCAAGGTGAGGGCCATGAACTCTGTCCTGGCAATTTCGTAATGGTAAAAGTCTTTGAGAGGTCAAGCAGCCTGGATCCGAGGTGGCGAGGACCAGAGCAAGTGCTCCTTGCCACGAGAACGGCAGTTCGAATCACCAACAAGAAAAACTGGGTGCATAGCACCCACTGTCGGAAGGTATTATCGACCTTGGTGGAACCTGCTGTGCTGACCGATCATCAAGACATCCTGACTACGGGAAGGGCCCTGCTGTATCACCTGACGGATCTGCGGAGTTCTTCCCGGACCAAACGACCCCTGGAGCAACGCGATACAACTTGAGATCGACGAAGTGATCTACAGGTTTTTTTTCTTGAGAGACTAGTTGAGCAACCGCTCTGGGTAGTGGAAACGGAATGCCAATATGACAAGGAAGGGGGATCAGCCCTGCGTAGTGTAGTGACACCTGTCTTGATCTGTGGTGAAGAAACCAACGTCTATCCACGGGTGAAGAGCTCATTGACTATTTTTGTTTTTCTATTTTTTAGTTTGAAGAGAATTGACTTTGTGACTATGATAACCACTAAGAAAAAGATTTTAGGAGTGTTAGGTGTTTTTGTTGTTTTGACAATTATAGCAGTGATCACTTGGTCTGTTGAAATGATGATTCCTGCTCGTGAGTTTTTTGTGGTTCCTACTACTCCGGTCCCAGAAGAGCATCAGCATTTCACTCTTCCGTATCATGAATATAAGCATCGAGAGTCCTATTTGAATAATACGTTTGTTCAGATGCTCACCACACCCACAATGCAACTAATACTACGAATTGCTGGATATGTGGTATGCTTCCAGCTCATCAGAAGAAAGGTGGAACACCGTTTTATTCCACTTCCTTTTTTGCATAATGGTTCTTGTCGCTCCTGGTACACTCTTCTCTTTTCGAACAGAAAACCTGCACTAGGTGGACTTCACTTTCGTCTGAATAAAGAGTGTTACCGAGATGAACATGGGTATCCCCAAGCGAATGGAACTATATGGGAATGGGAAGAATATCGACCGGACAATGCTTCTACACCATATGTTTTCCCCCATACAAGAGACTCTACCACAGGCAATGAATTTGTAATTACTGTTACACGGACAAAAGCAGACCTTTTTGTACAAAGTATTGGACGAATTCCAGTTGGTACTAGTGATTGTGTTGTTGTATTAAATATGGATGAAATAAATGAGAGTACTTTCCTGGCTTCACATAACACATATCTAGTATGTGGAAGTCATGGGTATCATAGACTGCCAGTACGGTGGTCTGGTATATGCTATGTTTCTTTCCTATTACCTCCTGTTTTCCTAGCACTTGCTTTGTATCACCGAGATTTGAAATTGTTTAGAAACATTTCTATGAACTGCTATAAAAGGACAATACGAATCGATGAGATAGACCAAACAGACACTAGTCTGCAGCAATATGTCGATTTTAATTTAGGCCTGTTTCCTTTTGTGGGTGCTGCATTAAATAGTAGGAAAATACGACGATTGACTAGAGTTGTGGAGGCTGTCACTAATGAAATTGCTGTTGCCCTTGGAAATATTACAAAGGAGTTGCAAGTTGCTAGAATTGTAACTCTCCAAAACCGGATGGTGTTAGACGTCATGTTAGCAGATAGAGGAGGAGCATGTAAAGTTATCGGAAGTAGTTGTTGTGTCTTTATCGCAGACAACTCGCCTTCAGTATATGAGGCAATTCTTAAACTGCATAAGATCGCTGCCGATATTCATGTAAAAAATGGCACCTGGACTTTTGCTGGTTGGTTTTGGGATCTAGTTTCTGCCTGGGGTTGGAAATTACTGACTGTTTTATGCATTGTAATTGCAGTGATTTTCACCTGTTGTATGTGTATCCACTGTGGCCCAATGCTCTGTTTTTGTGCATAACTGCCTGTATACCATCTAAAAGGAATGCCATGAAAGCACAACATCTGTTGGACAAAGAAGTAACTAGCATAATGTGCATAGATGTACAAAATGAGTACAGAGATTACCCTAAAAGAGCGTATGTCTTTAGCTAACGCTAAAAGGGTCACTGTTGTAATTTAACAGCGATTAGGTTGAGCGTTAGCGAAAGACATCTTAGTTCTAGCCGTTATCTTGACATTTAGCGGCATCCATTTTGGATTCACGGCAGCCATTTTGTCTGCCACACGCTGCCTCGTGTCGACCATGTGCGTTGTCCTATCTTTCTGCTCATGGCCTTTTAATCTGCCTGGCAACAGGCTATTATTAGCATCCCCTTGTTGTGCCGCTTTCCGTTAGGGTCCGCATCTGTTAGTGGTTATCCCTAGATTGGAATGTGGATTGTGCCTCTCGATATTGCCTTATAAGGACATAAAATGTGCTCTTATGCTTTGTACCGCCTTCTTTTGAGCCCCTGTGTGGGTATAAATAAACCATGCGTTCAGTAGCCCTTTGTGCTATTCTTGCAATGCCGAAGGGTACTGTTTGAATTGTAGCACCACCTCATGAGGTGTAATAAACGCTATGTTTTGTATTTCCAGTTTCCGTGCCAACTTTTTCATTTGGGGTCTGAGGACTTCGTGCAGAGAAGGGCGAACCCCTTGCACTAGCGGGTCTGGGTGAGGCCTGTACGACATTACAGGTGCAGATTAATAACATTGCGGGGAAGTGGCAGCCCTTATGTGTTCTGTGGGAAGGGGATTTTAATTGTACCATTTGTGCGTTGAGTAATACTGGAGTATGAGGGATGATAGACACAGATGGACAGTCACATTTTACCCATACTGTGCAGGGTGTGGCCTTGAACTCTATTATCATGGATAACAATTTAGATCTTATTAATTCTAATTGTTTGAATTGTCATTCCCTACCTCAGTGTCCCACATATGTTGGAGGTGATAGTGGAAGTTCAATTGATTTTATGTTTAAAACCAGGAAGTATTCCCCTCTTGCGGGTGACTTTGAAGGAGCACCAAATGTTGCAAGTGCCCATAATCCACTAACGGGATAGAGAAAAGTGATGGATGCCCTATTGATTTTAATCAAAACAAGGGAATGAGGCAAAAATGGGGTAAATTGGCCTCATTCAATTTGAAGCAAAAAGTATTAAGGCAAACTTAAATATGATTATGAATTGCCTACAGGATGACACTTTCCCAAATGAGGTGGTTCACAACTTCGAACTGATCTGTGCAGATGTAGCAAAAGATCTGACCAGATTGGTTCGAAGAAGGCGTTCCCAGGAGGTGCAATGGTTCAATGCGGAGTGTTCTAGAGCACAGAAGAGTCTAAAAATGGCCCTTCACACCCACCCCAGTTTATAGAATGCTTATTAAAATTATAAGGCAGATTTATAAGTGTACTATCAAATAAAGGCAAGATGAACTGAGGAGTTTGGCATGGGAGAAGAGTTTTTGGGATATAATCAATTGCCCTCTATTTAAGGATGAACTTAAACTTGTGGCTCACTGAATTTGGGGTCTGTCTGGGAATCTCACTTCTCAGCTATATTTAACCCAAAAAATGTGTGAACAGATTAAGCTTAAGGGAAACCAGTATTTGACTTAAGTTTGGCCTCACAATTAAGTTTATTGATTACACCGATAGAGGTAGAGGAAGCACTAACAAGGGGAATTAGTATGAAAGCTTCTGGCCCGGATGGAGTTCCTTTTAATTCATTTAAAAATAATCCTAAATTATGAGCACCCATGCTTTTAATGCTGTAGTGATCGGTCCCATCCCATTAACCTGCAAGGAGGCAATTGTTGTACCAGTATATAAAAAAGGTAATAGGAATGACCCTGCCTGTTACAGGCCAATTTTGTTAATTGATGCTACTGCTAAAGTACTAGGGAGGGTTATCCTTGCGCGACTTGAGACCTGGGTGAATAGTACAGGGATTGTGTCAATATTGCAATATGGATTTAAAAGGGGGATGGGCACTACTGAACAGTGCTTAAAACTGTCCCTTATTATGGGCAAGTTCATGAAGGCCAGGAGGGGTTCCATCCATATGGCCTTCAAGAACTTGTCCAGTGCTTTTGATACGGTCAACCAGGACATATTGTGGGGGTTGAAGGAGCAAATGGGTTTCGAAGAAGCTCGTCGATCCCTTCTACGCAGGTTTCACACCTCCACAGCGGTTGCTGCACGTTACGGTCCTAGGGGGGAGAGGACAGGCCCCATTGTTTCTACAGAAGGAATTCGCCAGGGATGTATCCTAGCCCCATTCCTTTTTTAATTGTATACAAATGGTTTAGAGGCCTTTTTGATAGAAAAGGAACTTTATTTCCCGAAAATTGGAGGCAACTCGATCCCATTGTTATCTTATGCGGACAATACTGTCTTAATGGCTGTGACAGCGAATAGTCTCCAAAAGTCACCTAATGCTTTTACTGATTCCATGACATCTTTGGATTTAAAAGTGAATTTTGTAAAATCTTATGTCATGGTCTGTGGCCCAAAAGGTACTAAAACAAGAACATTTTAGGTTAGGAGCAAGATCATCGAGAAGTTAATTTGCTTTACATATTTTGGTAATATTTTTAAAGAAACTATGACTTGGAACCATCTCATTGCATCTAGGGCACAACAAACCAGTCGGGCTGTGGAAAGACTACTTTGATTTGCTCGCAAGCTAGACCAAAAGCCAGCGACAGAACTAGTTACCCTCTATAAAGCGGAATGTTTGTCTGTGGCATCATATGGGGTGGGATTCTAGGGCTACAATAATACCTAACAGCTGCAGGTCCTTGGAAATCAAATTTATAAAGAGATTATTACTGGCTCCTAATAGTGCCCATTTTAATTTTTGCCACCAGGAGCTAAGGTTGGCCTACCTTGAAGATCGAATTGCCATTGCCCCATTACTTCTATGGGCCAAGATTTGGTTATCTGAAGACCTAATGTTTCCACAAGATCATTATCTTAGATTGCGCCAACTTAGATAGTGCACTGTCCATCCCCTGGCTTCGCTTTGTGAAGGAAAATCTATATGAGTTAGGTGTGGGGCACTATTACGATAATCTGTCAAGCACTAACATAAATGCGAAAGATGCCATAAAAGAGGGATCTTACGCCGGGGCCCATGTGCGTCATGCACAACTAGTAGCACCCGATCCCCTAAGTTTATCCACTGGAGAACAGACGTTTTACTTATCTTGTACCACTAACGTTCAAGCACGATTTTACCTGACTAGGTTTCGATTAAGCACATTGCACTATTTAGTGGCATTTTCTAAGCAATCAGGCTGGGTTTATAGTTTATACCCTGTCAGTGTAATAATTTGACAGTATAGAGCATGTAGCAATTTATTTTGTTTTGCCCCCTCTATAAAGAGCCGAGGGGGCAATTTGGAACCCCATTATTAAGGGAATTAAGGCCATGCACTTTCATTGGTGGTTTTAATTTTCTACAGTCTTTTTCTTCGCTATCTATCTGCACTGCTCTTACGAATTTTATTAGAGTTCCAATGTCTAGAAGAAAACACCTTGAACTATTATAGCTGAAGAAAGTCTGAGTAATCATTCCTACCAATTAGTTACACGGTCTATATTGTACGGGTGATAGTAGAGATGGATCTTTGGGGTATTTGCCACCAGGGCTCCTTTCTCCTTTTAATATATATGTATTTTTTTAATTGATTGTTGTTATTATCTGCTTTTATCTACACTTCTGCATTCATGATATGTTCATTTTATCTTAGTAATGTATTTGTGTCAATGTTTTATGGTTCTTGTAACCAAATAAAGTTATTTTGATGATGATGACTTTCGAAATGTTTTAGCATTTCTGTCCAAAGGAAACGATGGATGTGGTAATGTTATACAAAGTACCTTCAGATGTGTTAAAAGTTCCATAGAGGAGGGAATTATTGAAAAACAGCGATGCCTGGTAAATTTGGAAAGACCTGCAATAGGTATCAGAGGTTGTATGTATTTGAGGCTACAATCAGTGGTTGACAAGCCTTTCAAAGGACTTGTCCTGCCTTAAATATCCTGCTAAAGGCACATTATGAGCTAGAACCAGTAGAAAGGCTCAAAGGCGATGGGGTACCACCAACACACGGGCTGCCCTTGGCTCAGCAACCTTTGGCTCATTACACAGGAGACTGTTCCCCCAGTCGATCCAATGTGATCCAGACTAATCACCAACTGCCTGGTTTGCAGCCTACTGCTGCAAACCCACAAGAGAGTAGCATACCTGCTGTGCCATGCAGAATTTCTCCCTGTTGGGACTCCCTTCTGGCTGCCAATGGGTCAGCCCAGGCAATTCCCCCAGCTTGACCACTTACTCTTTTCTATGGTCTGGGGCGTACCCCTCAGGGTCAGTCTCCTTCCGGGCCATATGAACTTCTGAGGCTGTTTTTGCATGCCCTCTGTCCCTCCTCTTTCTGGCAGGCACCTGGGCTGCACTTCCAGGCTCCAGGTCCTCTTGATCACCCCTACAAGCTACCATTGACTGAGTGGTCACACACATCCACTCAGGCAGACCCAATATCTCCAACTGCACCCAGGAATCCTCCAGGTTGTTCCCTAGCAGACAGTTTATAGGCATGGTTAGACTCACATCCACCCTCAAGAGACCTGAGACCCCCCCAATTGAAAGGGAACCTGCACCAGCTTTTACTTGCACAAAGAGTTGTCTACAGCAACTACCTGGTGAAACACATTGGGGGCCACCTGCTCTTCAGAAACCAGGAGGCACTTTACCCTGGTCACACTGGTACCAGTGTCGCCTAGAGCCTCCACCCTCTGTCCTTTGACAGTCAATCACTGCATGTACTTCTTAGTGTTCTAAAGCAGGAGGGTTCTCTAGACTATCTCACTGGCCCCTAGTAAGACAAGGGTCAACTCAGCTGGCTCTCACCCTTCTCCTGGAACTAACTCCTCCCCGAGAGCAACGCTGCCCAACCCACGTGGCTACGGGTCAGTGGGTTCCAGCATCCACTTAGGCCACTTTGGGTCACACCTCACATGACCCCGCCTCCCCCTTGGGTGAGTCTCCCACATACCTCTTGTGGACCATGGTACTCATCAGCGGTCAGCCTCCTGAGCAATCTTTCTTGAGTTAGTCAGCTTGCTGTCAATCAGATGCTGGTGCAGCTCTGGAAAACAAAGATCATACAAATGCTCCTAGGCAATCAAATTATACAACCCCTTATATTCAGTTACTGTGCTGCCCTTTATCCAATCATCCAGTGACTTTTAAAAATGATCAATACATTCTAACCAAGTATGAGAATCAGTTTTCCTAAAATACCTAAGCTGTTCCTTATACTGCTCTGGGGCGAGACCATCCCTGGTGATCAGGACATCCTTCATGATAGGGTAGGTGAGAACTGTGTGCGCCACTAGGGCTGTCTTGGTGTCCCTCCGCACTATCTCAAAGTATTTTCACAGGCCTGCACCCCATTGTGTGACAGGGACATCATTCTTGTGCTGCCTTACTTTCCAAAAACCAACCATGTGCACCTTCAACCGAGACTGCACCAGCTGTACACTGCCACAATTTAAACTGTACCCCGCTTGCTTGACCTTGATGTTCAGATCCTTCAAACTTAATTCATCAGTCAACAACAATTTCTTTTCTTCCAGAGCAAGGATTTTCTCCTTCTCTTTTTCTTGCTGCTTTGGCTCCATTTCAAGGTATTTAATCTGGAGCCTCATAAGCTCCAACTCATGATCCTTGGCCCTCGGTCTGTCCTGCATATCGTAATGGGACACATTTCTAGATGACATACTGCTGCCAGGCTGGAGGGCACTCCCCCCACAGGTAGATCCTGTGCTCTAGAATCCCCTTTCTGGATCTGTATCTCCAGATCCACAATCTCATTCTCAGCCTCTCCAGCTTCTCTTGCTGCCTAGCAGGCCCTTGGCATCTTTTGAAGCTCCTCCTTCCTAACGGAGCTTCTAACTGAGCCTCTAAGATCTTTGCCTAATAGTTTGAGCTAACCCACATTGTTAGACTGCAACTTCTCAATCTCAAACATTAAGTTTGCAACCTCACCAAGCTGAGACATGATTTGTTGACTACTTCAAGGGTTATCACAAAAATAGGACAAAGCAAACACACAGTATGTGGTTATGTAATTGTCTGCCCCGAGTAGTAGTGTACAACAATCACTGTTTTTCAAGTACAAACACAAGTTAAAATCCTCACTGCTGACCATCAATATTATAAATGGGGGTCTTCAGTTGGCAGTGGTATGCACCCTGTCCAGGTAGGGAACCTTCCTCATAGTCAAGGGGAAGGGGATTACACACCCAAGATATACCCTGCTCAGCCCCTCGGTAGCTTGTCACGAAAAGTCAGGCTTATCTCACAGGTAATATGTAAAGTATTTCTACATAACGCACACAGTAGCACAGTGAAAACAGTACAAATGGACACCACGCCAGTTTAGAAAAAACAAAGAATCTTTATCTAAACCAAACAAGCCCAAAACAACACAATTCCAGCATACACAACTCAGAAAGTGACTTTTAAAAGATTTTAGCAATTCTGTCAATAGGAAACTATGTATGTGGTAATTTTACAAGGACACCTTCAGATGCATCAAATGTTCACAAAGAAAACAGTTGGAGAGGAAGGAAGCATTGGAAAACATAGCGATGTGTTCGTTCCTGAGTCCTTGAGGAGGCGATGCTTCAGTTCTGTTGCACGCAGGAGAAGTATTGCATTGAATCTGGACTGTAGGGGGAACAAGGTATCGAAATCCAAGACGGTTGAGGTCTGCTGGTGATGCTACAGAAAAACTTGTAGAATGGATGTGATATGTGGAAATCCGGGCATGCTGGAGGTTGACGTGGCGGCGGCAAAAAGGGGGTGCATCGATTTTTTTTCAGCTCCGGTCCAACGATGGGTTGATTTTTTCAACCACACAGTAGGGCCTGCATTGGAGTCATTGCTGTAATCTAGGACTTTGGAGACACGGCGTGCTGAACTCAGGCTGTGGTGGTGCATGGCGGTGCTGCATTGAAAAAACAGGCACTGAAAGGGCGATCACATTTCATTTCTTCTTAATGCTTTTCACAGCAAGAACAACCTTCAAGGGCACAGCAATGGACTTGCCACCCCAAGGTAGGTCAAAACTCCCAAGAGTGGAGTTCAGGAATGCCATAGATGAGGTAATTGAATGTCCTAAGACTTCTTAACAGGAGGCAAGCACACACAAGCTCGTGGAGAAACTTCAGAAACAGGATACACAGCAAAGTCCAGTCCTTTTCCTCTCCGAAGCAGAAGCAACAGCTGCAGGCCAACCCAGCAAAGCAACACACAGCGAAGGAGAAGTAGTCCTCCTCACAGCTCTTCAGCTCTTCTCCTTGACAGAGGCTCCTCTTGATCCAGAAGTGTTCTATTGATCTTGGGTTTTAGGTCCAATACTTATACCGTTATCCTTTACGAACAACTTTATTCAGCATTTATGCCATCAAAGTTCATACAATTCAAAGAAGCCCACTCAAGTAACATAATCAATTTTTTAAATGTCAATAAAACACATAAATCCATTAAGGCATAAATACATCATTAACTTCAATAAAATATTATAAAACAGGATAGAATCATCAAAAGTCTCCATCATTACACTAATTACTTCTGCCTTAGGGAATACTAGGCAATGCGTTCTTTTTGCTAATATTTTGCCTAATCCTCCAAATAGTCAGCAAATATAGTAAAACCGCAAAATCAACACTCTCTGAGGTGACATTATTTAGGATTCTCAGAGCCTCTCTATATGACCCAATTTTAAGATTGTGACATATTGGTTTTATATATAGTCTTCTAGGGCCAGATGTAGGTAAATCTATTTTACCGACACTTAAATACCGAATTTTACCGAATCGGTATTTAAGAGTCGGTAAAATAGATGTACCGAGATGTAGGTAAATCCAGATGTGGATTTACCGATTCTTTAAAAGTCGGTATTTACCGATTCGGTAAATACCGACCTGTAATGCTCCATTCATTCCTATGGGCTTTGAAGCCCATAGGAATGAATGGGGCATTACAGGTCGGTATTTACCGATCGGTAAATACAGATTTTTGGCAAGGGTGCAGGGGGTGTCACTTTGACACCCTCTAGCACCCCCCAAAAAGGTTCGGGGGCCATATGGCAGGCAGACCTGCCCTAAGGGCAGGTCTGCCTGCCATATGGCACAGGTGTGCATGCACACATTTGCATGCTCACCTGAATCGGTATTTCACCATCAAATTGAATTTGATGGTAAAATACCGATTTCTTAGGCCTTGTGGGACTCATCAGAGTCCCACCTACATATCGATTTTACAGAATCTGTAAATTTACCGTTCTGTAAATTTACCGACCGGTATATTTACAGATTCTGTAAAATTACAGATCGGTAAATTTACAGAACGGTAAAATTACCGATTCTGCCCCCTACATCTCAAATTCCTTTTACCGGTCGGTAACGGCCGAATTCGGCCGTTACCGACCGGTAAAACCCTACCTACATCTGGCCCCTAGTGGCTTGGTACACTGGGCAGAAAAATAAAACATGTGTAAGTGTTTATTTCCTTTTAAAGAAGCAGCATAAAGTTGGGAGTGGGGCCTCGCTATACCCTCCAATTGATTGTAAAATATAAAAGAGGGTGAGACCAATATCTGAACTGTAAATAAAATTTCCTAGCAGTTGCCAGCTCAATTTCATCCCAAAAATTCTCCCACTTATAATTATCTTTCAGTTGGAGAAATGCCAAGTTCAGGGATCCTATATTAGTCTGGCAAAGCTGCAGGTTCATCTTGTATCACCAGTATGCATTCTTTTCCTGAAACTTTGATATTCCACTGGCCTTTGAAGGAACATCCCAAAGCTGGCTTAATCCAATGTTGGATAAAGTGACTCCTACCTACTTCAGCCATGCGCTATCATCTGAGCCTACACTGGGTAGGATCTCCAGCATTCCTCTCTGATAAGCTGCCAACTCTTGAATGGACCAGAGTTTCCTCCAGTATAATAAAGGCCTTAAAACAATTACATCTGTTATGTTTATTGTGGCCCATATCTAACTTTAATGGCAGCAACTGGGTGCTAATGGGAAGGCTAGTTGATTCTCGCAAAAAGTCGTTTTCAACCAGCCCAAGTGTAGAGACGTCCCAAAGTCCCCAAAGCTCAGCTCCATATAGGGTTCAGCCTAACACTTGAACATTATACATTTGAAAGCCAGGGAAAATGGGTCAAAATGGTGCAACCTTACGTTACTTTGCAATACCGCCTAATTTTTGCTCTAACCTAAGCCTACTCTTTATTTTATGGGGCTCCCAAATAAAGTGTTCAGTGAGGATGACTCCCAAGTACTTAAAGGTACGAACATGTTCCAATTGGGACTCTCTATGATTAGGGTTGGGGCGGGTAGTATTACAAGGATTAAGAACCATATATTTAGTTTGGCGACATTGACATCCAATCCTCTGAGGCTGCAGAAGATGTCAAATCCATCAAAAATCCTTTGGTGCCTCATTGGGGATTTTGAAATGAACAACATGTTGTCAGTGCACTTCGGAGCCAGAGTTCCGATGTTTGCAAGAATTGAGGCCTCTGATCCGACATAGTCTACAAAAGTTGCTAAATCATTTATGAATAGCTAAAAAAGGGTTGGCACAATGATACACCCTTGTCTCACTCCCCTTTTGATGGGGAAGGGCTCAGGTAATTCTCATATCTGGCCACATCTTAGTTGAGCGAAGTTGCCTTCATGCAAGTTCCTAATGATGTTCAATAAATAGTGCAGGACTCCTAACTCAGCCAAAACCTGCCACAACGTAATACGGGAAATCGAATCAAAAGCTGAACGAAGGTAAACTAACACCACATATAACCGTTCCCACCCCCAATAAACCATATTTCTAATAAAGGTGCTAAAACCGAAGAACGTGATCTAAAGTGCTTGTCTGTTAGCTAAACTCTGCATGCAGAATAGAATCATAAAAGTATACAATTGTTAAAACAAATTTACACATAAATATTTAAAATTCATACTAAAATGCAATCAATCAAGGAAAGAGGGGACTGTATACAATTAGATGCTAACAGAGTGCAAGTGCTATTTAAACGGAGAGGACCATTTTAAATGACATCAGCTCTATAATCACGCCAAAATTTCAAATTATGCTGTTCCATAACGCTTTCTGATGAAAAGTGCAAGCCTAATGAAACTCAGCATAGCGCTACAGGTGGCTGCAGTAGACAGAGATAACAAGAACTCATATCCCTCCTTGTAGTCACATGGCCTGATGTTTAACAAAACAGGTTTAATAAACCGATCTCTTGGTTCCTTATATAAGTTGCAAAAGAGAACAAGGTGCAGTGTGCACTGTGAAACTTCATTATTACAGGGACAAGGGGGTAGCCTCTCACACCAACCCCCTTGTTTCGGAAAAGCAAACAAGAAATGCAATGTCTCCAAACGAAATCTTGTCAAATAGAAACGCCTTTGAATATGCATAGTAAAGGATAAATAATATTGATGCTGCAGTTTACCATTGTTATTTGCTATTTGCCCTGTGCCTCTTGACATGCCCAAGGTGGTACGATAAGCATTTTTGATGATCAGCTTGGTATCCTTCTGAACTGCTTCTGGATCTTCATAAATGTATCCCAAGCCAATCTTATAAAAAGTTTCCCGCACATATAATAACCATGGGATCTGCATAGCATGTTCAAGTTTGGTGCAGTCTTGCAGCATCTCTTTAGTAAGTTTTAGATCTTCAGACTGCCAAATTTTCCCCCACAAAAGTAGGCGTGCGACATGAATAATGTCGCTCACATATTCTATGCCTATTTCAGAATGGCAAAAGGTATTTGATGAACCAGTTGAAATTGATAGAAGACGCTTTAGAAACTTATTTTCCATAATCTGGATCTTCGTGCATTTGTGTGTCCCCCACACCCCTGACCCATATGTAACAACAGGCACACAGACTAAATCTGTCTGGGAAACATCTACACTTGAAGCCTATTTAAAACAACACTTGCAAATACTTTTTGAGTACAGTCAATTAATTGTATAGGCCTTTAATGAGCCGGGAAGTTCCAGGCTCCCTTCTTGAAGTTGGAGATGATCTCCGCCCCAGTTTATGTAGAAGGAATGGGGGAAACCTTCATTATAGCACTAAAGACAAGGGCAAACTAGGGACCCCCCACCTTGGCCCTCCCAAAAAAAGATCTCCTAGGACCTTATCCAGCCTCGGGCCTTTTGAAGGATGATCTTACTAATTGCCAATAGAACTTCCTTGCTAGTGATAACTAAACTATCCTGAGGGTCACCTACAGAAGCATATACAATTACTTCAGTATTGATCTGAGTAGTAACACTACTGCCAAGAACAAGAGTTTCAACGTCAGGGGAAGCGCTAGGTGCATGGGAGGCATACAGAATGGAGAAGTGAGCAACCCAAACTTCCACTGGTATATGATTTTCAATCGCACCGAAGGACAAGTGGTAACTGTGTTCAAGAACGAACTTGAGTCACCTCTTTTACCGATGCCAACAGAGATTCCAACTTTTTGATTTCCCAGTCCCTCTTTGCCTCTCGAAAACTAACTTTGTATGCCTTTGAGCCTCCTGAACCTTCAAATGATGTTGGTGCTTGATGGCATGTGACAACTCCAAGCTTGCTGATCTACTCGGTAGATTGTACCAGCTGGGGGGGGGGGGGGGGGGGTTCTGCCTCTTGCCCAAGCGTTGAGATTCTACATAAAAAACTCTCAAGGTTGCAAAACGACTGCAAATGAACATTTACAAGGTTATCCCAGTAACCAAACTCAAACTTATGCAGCTCTAGCAGTAGCAGAATATTGTGCATTGCATTAACAACACATCCATATATGCCGTCAATTCGCTCTTCAGTTGGTGATTACACTCCATTTAACCCTTCTATCAAAAGGTTTGTCATGGTTGGGTCGTAGTATAGGCATTATCGATTTGAACTTTAGTGATAACTGGTTATGAAAGCTATCAGTATGAGTGAACACAGTCATGTCTGCAAGGAAATAGTCCAGGAAGGATGTATGACGTACAACGCATACTTTTACAACGCCTACCTTTACAACGCATTTTTTACACCGCAACATCCATTACAACGCACACCATTACAACGCATGCCATTACAACGAATTCTTTGAAACTACCTTTACAACGCATTCCACTACAACGCATACTACATTTACAATGCATACCATTACAACGCATAACATTACTTTGCATTTAAGGTAAGTATTGGATAGTGTAGGGGTAATAATTACTATTCTAACTCCAGGGGGTGCAACAGTAGGGTAAGTGCTGGATAGTGTAGGGGTAAAAATTACTATTCTAACTCCAGGGGGTGCAACAGTAGGGTAAGTGTTGGATAGTGTAGGGGTACTATGTGTTGTAATGCTATGCGTTGTAATGGTATGCGTTGTAATGACTGCGTTGTAATGACATGCGTTGTAGTGGTGTGCGTTGTAGTGTCATGCGTTGTAATGGTTGCGTTGTAAAAACATGCGTTGTAATGGATGTTGCGTTGTAAAAGTTTTGTTGTAATGGTAGTGCGTTGTAAAAGTTGCGTTGAAAACGTTGTATACCGTCCAGGAGACTGGAACCCTGGAGCCGGGTAAAAGTATGACACCCTCCCTGTCTGAAGCTGTCATTCCCTTGCAGTCCCTAAAGCCTAAATTTAAAATAAAGGCACTTATCTGGACTATCAGGGGGGGCATCCAGATGCTGCTGTAATTGTCAGTTGGGGTATGGACAATACTTGGTCCTCTTCAAGAGAGTGGAGATTAAAATATGCATCTAATGGCTGATACTGGCAACTAAAGTCTCCTCCTACAATTTTCACAATATCAGTGGGAAGTGCAACTATATGTGCAGATAACAGAGTAATCATGCCGGAATCAGGTTTCCCACCCTGAGGCCTACAATAGATATTATAAACATGACAGGATAAAGGATTTAAGGATGCTCGGCTGATGCCTATTAAATCTGGTAAGTCCAACTTGACGACTTTGACAGTGGCACAGAGGGTAGTGTTGACCCATATTGTAACACCCCGATGGCCTGCCTCGTCCTACAGAGACTGCCACCTCACAAGTGAACCCTAGGCAGTAAAGTGGAGTGATGGACCAAGTCTCTTGAAACAAACATGTCATAAAAGTTGATTAAATTACATCAGTTTAAAGAAAGCGTCTGAAATGGTAGAGGTCCAATCCTCAGGATCATGGACAACTACAGACCTTGATCATCATTTCAGCCTACAGCCACGAGCACATCATAACGATTGTGTGCTGGTATAGAAAAGGGTGGAAGAATTGTAGGGTTGGCAGCAGAATAACGTGATGGCCCAGGTGTAGGCAAACTTGGTTTATAAATGTAGCCCAGGGGAAGGGGGACAATGTCGCTGGCAGCCAAGCAACTTCCAGCTTACCCAAAGAGCAAATGTTTAACCAATTGGGGTGGCTTAACATTTACAACTAAACAGTCACCTTGCTGATCCACTCGCCCACGGCGAACCCAGCCCACTCTTCTGGTCAACCAAATATTTGTTCCCAAGTTAAAGGGAGAGTTCCCATGCCGAGATAACCAGTGCAGAATCTTATTTAGCAAATCTTCCTGAGTCTCCTGTTGCTCCTTTCGCAAAGGAGTAACTCCTGATAAGACTACCACATAAGGGCAGGCATCTGGGGGTAAGTTAATTACTGGCTGATCAAATTGTTTTAGAAGTACCCCAATGGGCTGTAGCCCCAGCTTGTCATGAATCTGAACCAGCTCCTTCTTGACATTGCCTGTTTAAATTAGAGATGGAGTAGTTGTCCATTGTTAACAACTTTGCTAGATTTGATGACAGGTGCTGCAATATGGTTGATATTATCTAACACTTCTAAATGGTTAGTAGCCAAAAGCAAATGTTCGATATCTTCCAACAGTGCAATGTCCGGTGCAGTTGCCACCTGTAATAGACCCTTAATCTTAACTAGACAGACCTCAGATAAAATCTTCCCTTTGGGCAATTTGGACAGCAAATCTATTGAGCCTCCGTCCTTTTCCCTTTCAGAACTAGATGTTGTTTCTTGAATAGGCAGTATCTTGTGCGTCTGGGTGAAAATTCTCTTTTGGACAATTTTGGCTGAGTGTTATGGCCTTTTTGACAACTGGCATAGATCCTAAGGCTAGCTTGTACTTAGCCAATCTGGGTCTGCGGGAGATTGGTCGAGTGGTGGCACCAAATTAGTTGAACTAAGTGATAGCCTCCTCTCCTTGAGGTCATTTGCATTGCTAATAACATTTAACACCCATAGCAGCATTCTGTCGATTAACGTTGTGGTTGAAGGAGGAGTGTACAGGTTCGGGGGTCACCAGGCTTTTTTCCCTTAATGTATTGAAGTTGAAATCGAAGAGATACAACCATTTTATAATGACAGGAAGATAGTAAAGATCAGATTACAACAAATGTAATTAATCGTACCTCACAGTGGGGTCAGTGGGGTGGCCCAGCCCAGTCACCTATGGGCTGTGACGGGTGCAGATTGGCCTGCTCTTGGCCCAGGCTTCACCAGGGCCACACCCAGGCATGTCCCACACATTGGGAGCCCTGCTCTGCTTTTTGAACGCCTCTCGGCATGATGTAGATGACGTGATGTTGTTTGGGAGAAGGGCAGTCTGGTGCTTGTGGTCCACAGCCCCCAGGTCAAAACCTATGGCTTCTCAATCCTTATACCCCTTTTGGCCTTTGAAGTAGGCATACATCGAAAGAAAGTTTTTGCTGTTCACAAGTTCCTTTCTTGCCCAGACTCTGTTGGTGTCAACGGGGGTGCCACAGGGTTCTTCACTCAGCCCCCTCCTTTTTAACATCTATGTGACTCCGCTTGTGTATCTGATGGAATCACTGGGGGCTAAGGTGATGGCTTACGCCGATGACACCCAGCTGCTGTTTACCTGGCCCAAGGAAGCGGACTCGGTCGGGTTGGCCCAAAATTGCCTTTCCTCTGTCTTTCAATGGCTATCCAATGCTCAGTTGAAATGCAATGAAGGGAAGTCTGAGGTGCTGTTGCTCGGCTCCTTTCCTTCAGATTTCAGAGAGAGGCTCTGGCCTTCGGGCTTTCATCGACCCTCTGATAGTTCGGGTGCTGTGAAAAATCTTGGCGTCTGGTTCGACCAAAATCTGCACTTTGTGACGCATGTGAAGAAGTTGGCCGGTACTTGCTTCAGCATACTAAAGAGCTTGAGAAAGTTTCTTCCCCTCCTGCCGAGTGCCTCCAGAGAAACCGTGGTCCGTGCATTGATTCTTTCCCGTCTGGACTACGCTAATGCTCTTCTGGTGAGCTGCTCGGGGTCCATGGTCAAAGAATTGCAGGTTGTGCAGAACTCGGCGGTCAGACTCCTTATGGGGCTTTCTCCTAGAGATAGTGTGCGGACACACTTGCGTGCCCTGCATTGGCTGCCAGTTGAGTCACAGCTGAAATTTAAAATGCTGACCATTGCTCATCGGGCCTTGTATGACACCGGCCCTTTATACCTACAAAGGAGATTTGCCTTTTATGTGCCAGGTAGAGTGCTTCGGTCTTCTGTCCAATGGCTGATGCAGATTTCGAAGTTCCAGCGCCAGCGACTTGGTGGAAACTCCTTTGTGCGCCGGGCCGGTTTGCCCTGGAATCTGTTGCCTTTTGCCCTGAGGACCACCCAAGACCCAGTGCTTTTTAAAAAGAAACTCAAGACCTTGCTTTTTTAATTTGATACACTGTCATTCTTTCTTTCAGGAGCTAGCGCCGGGACACTTTGAGTAGCTGCGCGCTTTATAAGCTCAATAAAACATAACATAACATAACTTGGCTCCAGGCACACTCCAGGGGGTTGGAGACAGCATTGTGAGAAGACAGGCACAGCCCTATTAATATGTCCGTGAAAACTCCTCCCACCACCCATCAGCCTGGTAATGAGCCATCAGGATATGCAGGACACACCCCAGCTCCCTTTTTGTGACTCTCTAGATTGAATGCACAAGCAAGCCCCTATCAGTCTAAAGACATTGATTCTACTGGCAGGGTGGTGAAACAAGAAAATGCCCACTTTCTAAAAGTGGTACAAAAGGGGGTGGTGATGGACGGAGCATCTGAACCAATCAAACACTCACACCCAGTCAAAAGATCTGGGTTTGATCCATCACCGTTCTTTAGCCCACTCTGCCACCCCAGTTCAGACATGGCTATATGCAAATCAGTCTGACCCTGTGCCTCATGGGAACAGTCCAGCCCGAACTGCCACTTTCTAAAAGTGGCATTTTCAAACACACAATTTAAAAACCAACTTCACTAACAGATGTATTGTTAAATTCTGCGCACAGGGAGCCCAAACTCCAAATCTCTATCTCTTCCCAGTTAAAAGTTACATGTGTAAGATGTTACAAATCAGCTCCAATGATAACCTATGGGAGAGACATGCCGTACAATAGAGAAAACAAAGTTGGCAGTATTTCACTATTAAGACACGTAAAACATACAAGCACCTCTGTACATGTCCTCCCTTTCACATACACTGCCCCCTGCCCAAGGGAGTACCTTGGGTCTACATTAGGGGTGCTTTATATGTAGGAAAAAGTGAAAATAAGAGCTCGGCAAGTGGGTGCACTTGCCAGGTGGACATGGCTGTTTAAAACTGCACTCAGACACTGCAATGGCTGGCCTGAGATAGTTTACAGGGCTGCTGCTCATGTGAGTGGCACAACCAGTGCTGCAAGCCCACTAGTAGCATTTGATTTACAGACCCTGGACACACACAGTGCACAGGGACTTATGAGGAACTCACATAAGCCAATCATGAATAACCAATCAGAATCACAATTTACATAGAGAGCACTTGCACTCTAGAACTGTTCCGGAGTGGTAAAGTGTCAAGAGTACATTACCAGCAAAAACAAAGTACAGCAGTCAAAAAAATTCAGGAGTTAGAGGCACAAAGACAGGGGACACCTTGCTGAGGATGCCGGATCTAACAGCATGGCACTTTGCCCATTTTGCAAAGTTTACCACCCGCACACGTTGTCCAAAAACCAAATATTATTTGCTGTTCACCCCCCACTTACAACTTTTGAGATGTTTACGAAGCTAATGAAGTATTAAAACACTTCACGAAGTTCTGGATGAAAGAAGTTTGCTTTTGTACACTCTTCTATTTAATCTTTTTTGCAATATCACATACATATATGTTTTTGTCATGAGTGCTTCCACATCTTCATTCACTCACTAATTCACCCATAGCTACATGAATGCATCTTTCCTTCTTTGCTTGACCCATGAAACTGGTTTTGAAAAACTCATTCCCCTGCGATTTCCATGTGTTAATCATTCATTACTGTGTTATAAAGTTAGGTTTTCGGTAGCTACTTAGTGTTTGCATAATTTACCTTTCTTAGATGAAGGCTCGGTGGTAATACACATCAGGGACTGGTTCTCTGAGGCAGCCACACCTTATAAATGCCTGTGAAGATTGAGGCAGAAGGAGTGATTTATTATCCAAAAGCTTCAGTCAGCTTCAGCCTTTCCACCGACAGACACAGTGAACCCGTGTCCCGTGGATCTCTGGACATTCGGTAGGTGTTAATATAATCAGGTGCATTAGTGATCGAGAGTTCCACAGCACAGGGTTTGCAAGATGGAAACAAAGACGGTATTTGCAGCAAATGCAGCGTCTGAGAACGAATGGACACCTGAACTAATTTTACACAACAGTATTTGCCACTAAAGTGGATTTAAGGCATTTATTAAATTAAATGTGAGGTGCAACTAAAATGAAATCAGAAGAAAAAACAAGCAATGACAAATGCAATATTTTTTAGCTTATTTATGGTATGTTCAAATAGGCAAGACTACTGGCACGTATACAAAGATTCACACGCCTGTGCAACAAAACATTCACTTGGGGGAAATATATAGAAAGACACAGATCCTCACTCGGATAACACTACATGAACACATACTCATGGGTCATATAGCCAGATGATAATGTTTTTCCTGAAAAGCTAACGAGAATTAAAGGGGTACTAACGGATGAACAGTCGAGAGATGCCACAAAAGCTGCCATCTTTGAAACATGGGTAACGTTCTATTTATGTTTTATACAATCGCCTTTTTTCAGATCAGCTCTAATATGCGGAATAAAACTTCTGTCTTCAATTCACATAGGTTGTGAACATCCTCTGCTGATATAAGATAATGTGCCTATTACTGAACTGTTATTGTGGGGGCCTATCCCTGTTTGAGTTCAAACAAGACAAAGTAACCCTCGCCAGGTAGGGTAACACTAATATCCGGTATTAGGAAACGGCCTCAGCAGAAGCCAGCATGTTAGAGAGCACTTTGTGCACATCCATGCACCATTTCCCAGGAATTGATGTGAATGGTTCCTGGCACACAGTGCTTGGATGTGGCAAATTTACAGTGGCTCACGGGGGCCCTGTTTTTGGCCCCTCAGACGGCTTGGGCCAGGTTTATCATGGTTATCGTACAGCCATGAACAGGCTGTGGAATGGCACAGTGCAGTGTTGACTTGTCTTACACTTCTGTACTCCAAAAGAGGAATCAAACCTGCTGGAAAATATGGAGTCTTTTTATTAGATGTGTTTGGCTATAATAGGCAGTATGGGCCCGATTCACAGAACTAACTTAAGACAAAATCCTAAACTTACTACTTTTGGCAATCACAGAAGTTAGGATTTTGTCTTAAGTTTGTCTTAAGACAGACTTAAGACAGACTTAAGACAAAATCCTAACTTAAGTCTGTCTTAAGACAAACTTAAGACAAAATCCTAACTTATGTGAATAGCAAAAGTAGTAAGTTTAGAATTTTGTCTTAAGTTAGTTCTGTGAATCGGGCCCACTATATCTAATGATGCTTGTCTTACGCATTGAGAATGCTTAAAATCAATTAAAGCCAAACAGGGATGATCGTCAGTGGAGAGCTGCACACACGATTATTGCAGGGTGACACTCTGGATTGTAGAACCGACAACTTCGCTTCACCTTCTAATTTGTTTTAATTTCTCCTTTCAATTAGAAAGAAACACACAACAACACTTTGCTGCCTAAATCATTTGATCCACATTTCTGGCGACGTTTGACACAACTATACAATAGATGACCAATGGGAACCCTTCAACAAGTGTTTTGCTGATTGTAGTGCAGTTATGTACTTTTGTGTGCCTGTATGACAGGATATTTAGCTGATCTAATATATTGATGCATTAATATTTACATTGTTATTAATTTGGGAGGTTTTAACTATTGTTTCTTTTGTGTTTTTTTCTACTGCGACTGGCATATGGCGTTGCAGTACGAGTGCACTTTAAGATATCTTCTACGCACATCTACGTCACACCTTATAGTTCTTTTGGTGCAGCTTCAAGCCATGCTGACGCATGCGTGAGATATTTAAAGGGGAACAGCTTCCCCTGCTGCCAGGGTGTTTTGCCTTCTAGATCTCTTGCAGCGCCTGGACTACCTCTGAGCCACCGTGCAGCCCTTGCCCATTTCACATCCTGCCGAAAGGACATTACAATCTCGATGGGTCCTAGAATGTTGCCACCAATTATCTCTGTGACGTGAATTTTGACCAAACAGCCCCTAATCCCAATGCAGCAGGGAGTACAAACAGCAACCAAAGTCCAGCACCTCGAGCCACAAGATCAGCAGAGGACCAGGAGGAATAGACTGCCCCCCACCCCCAAAGAGGATAGGGCTGCCTAAAAGCTCAGGCGACTAACACGCAAAGGGGCCAGAGCCTCACATGGGTCCAAACCATTAAAGAAATGCCTGAACATGGGATCTGCCTCCTGGTTCAAGTAAAAATCCCATTCTGCAGGGTAGTCCCCATACTCCTCAATATAGAGGATTAGCCCTTCACCCTGTAGCTCCATGCCCAGTAGGGAGCACCGGGCCAATTGACTGTTCCTGGAATTACATAAATTGTCCTATGGGGCAAAATAGAAAAAACAGAAAAATCAACCCTCAGTTTACAGTCCAAGTGGGTGCCTTAGGGAGAGCAAGAAGCAGACTGTCAGCATACCAATAAACATATTTTTGAAAAGAGTGTTGTGCAATGCTGCCAAACATTAAGAATGTGAGTAACTGAACGCAGGTCCTATACCTAGATGAGGTTTTCTAGAAGGATGGACAGGCTAAATATACTAATTCCCCCATGTAGTCTCAAACAGCAGGAAAAAACAAAAAAGAACAGAAATAAACATTGATTCACCACCAAATGAAAGGACAAAGACAAAGAAAGAGCCACATCCGCCCACAACCAATATTACATGCTGTTTTGTGAGTAAACAAGGAGAACATGGAAGCTACGGTATGTAACGTTTACAACGAAATTTTTACAACGTACTACCATTACAACGCAGGCATTACCACGCATACCATTACAATGCATTACGCAGGGGGGTCCTCTAGGATAGGGAATAAGTTTAATTTTCTATCCAACACCTTCCCTAGTGTCCACGGGGACTGGAGTTGGAATAGAAAATTATACTTCGCACTATCCAGCACCTCTAAGCGCTATGCGTTGTAATGGTATGCGTGGTAAAAACCGCATTGTAAAGGTATGTGTGGTAAAAGTATGCGTTGTAACGTCATACATCCGGAAGCTACCACTGAAGCATCAGGCAAGAGAAGAAACCTAGAAATTACTTGAGCTAAAGATCACTCAGGAGGTTATCCCAAGCAATGCAGGAGCAAGAACCTCAGAGCCAACAGTTGCAAAGGTTACTCGGCTAGATACACAATACTTTCTTAAAATTAATGATAGTAAGCAGTGTCAACTATCCAGGTCCCTAAGCATGAAGTATCCCGTGAGATCACATCTCAACTAATGTATGAAATAGCAATTTTTCGAAGGTTCAAGATTTTGATGCAAGAGTTGCAAAAATAATTTACCAATAGTCGTAGAATGATTCATCCGTCAGCAAGTTCCACTGTCGGCTGATAGGTGACCATGAAAAATTGACCAAAGACCTAATTCGTCTTGCTAGTGGATCAGGTGTGTTGGTGTTCTCGTAGCTAGCCAGTCACAGTTTTGAGTGTCAGGTTTGATAATGGAAGTGCTGTAAATTTCCATCAGCATACTATTTGAGTAGCCTCTTGAAATAGCATTGGGAAGCTGTTATTGTCAAGAATGGCAGAGGCCCTATGTGAATTTCAAGCGGAATGACCTCTAACTTTATCACCAAATGATCATTTTCTTGCAAGAAAGAATGAGGACACTTGACTGCCTTTTTTAAAATAAGAAACATTACAAAAATGATTGTAATACATAAAGAAATGGACTTACTCTTGCAAGATATCACACAATGGTTGATTGGTAATAGTAAAGTATCAAGTAGTGCAACCCGACTGGCTAAAATGTTCTAGTAGTTCCATTGCCAGACCAAAATATAATCTCCCTAGTTAGTATCTTGTACTCGTGATGGTGAAGGAGGGAACGACTTGAAAACAAAATGGGATAAGCAATTTCTCGTGGCATAACAATATATGTATATTGGGTACAAAATTGTGTACATATAATTTTGGTGTGCCATATTTGGCTGATCTTCTGAATGCTCTCGTTTAATATACACATGCCACACCTTCAGATTACTGCACATATCAAAAGAATGCAAAAGCCCAAAGTATGTGTTCCTAATTATATTCAGGGCCATATCCTACAGGAATATCAATAACACTAATAAAAATCGTTTTACCCACCAAATGGTGGAATGCTTCATTATTGTCTTTTTTCTGATCCTGGTCGGGCAGTACCACTGGAGGGGGTAAGGGCTCAACCGCTTTCAGTGGTACACAGACAAAATATCGAGTTTTAAATTTCGATATACAATTATATCGAAGTTTAAATATCGAAGGGACATAATATAGAAGGTAAGTAATATCGACACTCTTAATATCGATATTAGTAATATCGAAGTTTTAAATATCGATGTCAGTAATATCGAAGTAAATAATATCGATGTTACTAATATCGATTTTTAAATACATTTTGTGTATATTATATTGGATTTATTATGTTTAATAATTTATTTTTAATGTAATTTAATTAAATGTCTTTTAGTACTGTAGCGGGTTGTGGGTTTATAGGGGAATAGGGTGGGAAGTAATTTAATTATGTTAAATTAATTATTAATTAGTAGGAATTATAAATTAATTAATTGAGAATAATTTTTAAATAATTATAATTAATTGAATAATTGATAAATATGTTCTGTAGCGGGTTATGGGTTTATAGGGGAATAGGGTGGGAAGTAATTTAATTATGTTAAATTAATTATTAATTAGTAGGAATTATAAATTAATTAATTGAGAATAATTTTTAAATAATTATAATTAATTGAATAATTGATAAATATGTTCTGTAGTGGGTTATGGGTTTATAGGGGAATAGGGTGGGAAGTAATTTAATTATGTTAAATTAATTATTAATTAGTAGGAATTATTAATTAATTAATTGAGAATTCTTTTTAATTAATTTTAATTAATTGATTAATTGATAAATATGTTCTGTAGCGGGTTATGGGTTTATAGGGGAATAGGGTGGGAAGTAATTTAATTATGTTAAATTAATTATTAATTAGTAGGAATTATTAATTAATTAATTGAGAATTCTTTTAAATTAATTTTAATTAATTGATTAATTGATAAATATGTTCTGTAGCGGGTTATAGGTTTATAGGAGAATAGGGTGGGAAGTAAATTAATTATGTAGAATTAATTATTAATTAGTAGGAAGCATACATTAATTGTTATTAATTGGTAAATAATTAAAATTAATTGGTAATTAATTTTAATTATTCATTAATTGATAAATGTGTTCTGTTGTGGGTTGTGTGTTTATAGGGGAATATGGTGGGAACTAATTTTAATGTAATTAAGTAATAATGAATTATTTTTTATAAGTATGTTATTTCAACCCCTACGCTATCCAACACTTTCCCTACTGTTGCACTCTCTGGAGTTGGAATAGTAATTGTTACCCCTATGCTATCCAACACTTTCCCTACTGTAGCACTCTCTGGAGTTGGGATTGTAATTTTTAATCCTACGCTATCCAACACTTTCCCTACTGTTGCACTCTCTGGAGTTGGGATAGTAATTGTTACCCCTACGCGATCCAACACTTTCCCTACTGTTGCACTCTCTGGAGTTGGAATAGTATTTGTTACCCCTACGCTATCCAACACTTTCCCTACTGTTGCACTCTCCGGAGTTGGAATAGTAATTGTTACCCCTACGCTATCCAACACTTTCCCTACTGTTGCACTCTCTGGAGTTGGAATAGTAATTTTTAATCCTACGCTATCCAACACTTTCCCTACTGTTGCACTCTCTGGAATTGGAAAAGTAATTGTTACCCCTACGCTATCCAACACTTTCCCTACTGTTGCACTCTCTGGAGTTGGAATAGTAATTGTTACCCCTACGCTATCCAACACTTTCCCTACTGTTGCACTCTCTGGAGTGGGAATAGTAATTGTTACCCCTACGCTATCCAACACTTTCCCTACTGTTGCACTCTCTGGAGTGGGAATAGTAATTGTTACCCCTACGCTATCCAACACTTTCCCTACTGTTGCACTCTCTGGAGTTGGAATAGTAATTGTTACCCCTACGCTATCCAACACTTTCCCTACTGTTGCACTCTCTGGAGTGGGAATAGTAATTGTTACCCCTACGCTATCCAACACTTTCCCTACTGTTGCACTCTCTGGAGTTGGAATAGTAATTGCTACCCCTACGCTATCCAACACTTTCCCTACTGTTGCACTCTCTGGAGTGGGAATAGTAATTTTTACTCATACACTATCTAAAATGTATTTAGCTTTTTTATTAGTATTATGTTGGTATTAATTGTTATTTATGTGATTATTTTATGTATATAAATGCATCAGTAATTTATTATATTTTTATTTTTTTATAAGTTATGAAAATAATTAATTTAGAGTTAATATTAATGAAAAATATATTATGTATTATATATTTATTACTATTAATTAGTATTACATTATGTATTAATTTTAAATATTATAGTACATTTTTAAATATGTTTATTACATTTATAAGTATTGTTTTGTTATTATTAGATTTTTATTTAATAAAAAAAAACGATATTTTACAAAAAACAATATTTTTGTCATTCTATATATTTTTTTCGATATATTTGTACTTACCTTGTTAGGGATAGGATTCCTATATTTTTGACTTCAATATTTTTGTTCCGATATTTTTGTATATCGATATCTGTGTTATCGATATTTTGTCAGACATTCGCTTTCAGTAGCTCTAGGATATGTCTTTATTGTGGACAACTACGTAGGTCCAGTTCAGATTCAAAATTGTTGCAGATTTACCCAAATAATTTTATTTTGTGGAAACCCGTACCATAGTTATAACCCCAAAATTCTGATGCCTATTAATAATCCAATGGGTCCATCATCTATAACAGGCCAAAATTAACTTCTAAGTCTAAAAAGTTAATTCACTTTTATTGTGATTCGCATGCAGGAGGACAGAAGTGAATGGAGAGGCACATCCCACAGAGGACTTGATGTTTACCTTGGCCCAAGAAGTATGGTGTCCACCTTTGCCTGAGGAGTATGGTGTCACAATCAGAGGAAAGAAAACAGCGGAATCCTCAGATCAGGAAAAGCTTCCCCTACACATGAAACCAGACTCACCTCATGCATGCCTGCCTGCGTGCCATGGATAGGTCTTCCTGACCTCACTCCCGATAGCCAAAGTGTAAGTTACCAAGTTACTGAGTGGACTACTGTTGTGTTGCATCAAAGGGTCACATCGTTTCTCACCTTTGCTGCCTTACTCTAACATCGAAGACCCACCATAGTAGCATGTCTTCGAGCTGTAGAGTTGGCATACAAGAACTACTTGCTGGCTGTTTAAGATTGGGGACATTTAAGGGAGGTGGCTGCAACAGCATGGCTCTGTACCTCCATGTCTCAGCCCAAAAACTCCTTCCCCCACTTAATTAGGCCGCTATTGCCTTTGCAGCCTTGTTGTTTGTTTCCCCTGTGCTCACACCCACACTATAGCTTTCACAGACAAAATACCTGGACCGGTATAAGGCTTGTATGTTTGCTGACCATTCATTGCATGGCTTCTTTGGTCTAAATCGGTGAATCCCCAGCATGTGCCAGCAGCATTTGAGTATACATCTGCGGCATTGTTTTGTAGGCATGTCCCATCCTAAAAATAGGAGAAGAAACTAGAGCAGAAAAGTATACCAATCAAAGGTTGTTTTGCGCCTGTCTCCATCAGTTTAAATTTAAGAAATATTGGTTAATCTTTTACTAGTTTGTCCTGAGCCCTAGCAGAGAGCACTGCAGTGCCCACAAAAGAGGATATATGACACTGTTAATAAGGAATATAGCTGGAAAGAGTTTCCTTTTTCTAGGTGAATGTTGCAGAGCCATCCAGTGTGCCCTGTGCACTCCCATTTTTTTCTCACTGGTACTGGTGGTCTCTGACTCTGACTGTCCCTGGGCTCTGTCTATCCAGACCCAGGGCCGCTGCTGTGTAGAAAACACAGTGAAAACACACACATACAGAAGGGTACTCTATATATTAGGGTACACTTATAATTGACATGACCTACCCTATACGTCCCTAGTATATAATAGGGAGGGACATTAAAACTACCTTTAAGTCCCTCATATATAATAGGACATGGCAATTTAGAGGCGTACAACCCTTTCTGCACTTGCATGTGTGCACTGCTGAGAGCTTGACGTCATTTTAAAAGCAGCCCTGCAGCAATTCTTTTAGGTGTAAATTGTGCCCAAACTCGACTTTGGGGGTAGGAGCACTTAGAATGTGATAAAGTACAACATTTTGTATTTTAGGTACCCCCAGGGTCTCCCCTAGGTATCCCAGGGGTGGGGGCATGTTATTGTAAGGAGGGCCCTTATAAAAGACATTTTAGGTGCGTCCCAAAATCGACTATGGTGCTAAGAGTACTGTGGAGTGATGATCTACACTATCTATGTATATTTAAGCCCCCTAAATTCTCCCCTAGGCGTCCTGGGGTGGGAACCATCTAATTATAAGCAGGACCTTGATGAAAGATGTTGTTATATGCCCTGATGATGGAGAAATTGCACATTGCCGTTTCCCCAATATAGATGCCTAGCCCCATAGGATAACATGGCAATAGATTATGAATGCATAAATATTGCTAGGAATTAAATAAATAACATTCCAGAGAATGGTGTTGAAAAATCCAAATATACAGAAAAGATTCTACCTTCCTGCGCTCTTCCCTGATGGGTCAGAGTTAGCAGGACTAGCCAGGCTGCTTTGATGAACTGATATGTGGCTCACCATTGGAATGGCTATCTGGTAGAGAGAGCTTGCTACACAGGAATGCCAGAGCAGGGAGGAGGGGGTCATAATGCTTGAGCTTCAAAGGAGGAATAGGACAGGCTAGATGGCAGGCTTAAGGCAGGAATTTGCAGATGGTAGGGAGAGGAGCGCTATGGAAATGAGCCATACTGGGGGTTGGTTTAGCAATTTCTTGCTCCTCTGCTGAGAATTCAGCCAAATATTTGGAAATATAGTGCTTTCTGGGAGGAGATTATGCCACACTTTGGAAGGACTGGTCATGCTCTGGGGTGTTGCACTGCACCTCATTGGACAGAAGTGATCTCCTGCCTGTTCCCAGAGAACACTGAAAACATGTGAGAGGAGCAGAGCCTCCCAGATCTGCTACTTGAAACTAAGAGAGGAAGAAGACTTGGCAAGCTGTAACTTGATTTACCCCATCAGCCTCTGCATTTTGACTGACTGCACCTGCTGCATTATCTGGCACTATAGCCGCTTGGATGTACCTTGCTTCAAGAGGAAGAAATAGTGAACTCCCTGCAAGCTACAAGTTGACAGAGCTCACCTTGACCATCACAGCCAGGAATTCCCTGCCTCGAGTGTGTCCAGTGGATTGTAAGGGTTTTGTCCAGGTAGATTGTGGGAACTAAAGTCCCAAACTTTCATGGACCATCTTGGAGATTCCTGACCTTTGGATTGTGTTTGGGCCACTTTAGACCCTCAAGAGAAACTCTAGGAAGAAGTTTGGAGAACTTTGGAGCAACTTTGGAAAAAAGCTCCATAAGGTGACCGACTCAACTACAAGAACCACACTGGCCACCTTCAACCACGATCCGGCCTGCCCTGCTGGATCACACCACTGGGAAGCTCAGGAGGTCTGATTTTTAAAGTTTGACCGGGAGCTCCCTGGAAAGCAAACCGACTAACCCACACCAAATCTAGACTGGTAAAGAGCATCGAGGGACCCCACAGAAAAAGCTACAGAAACGTTTCCAAGTCCGAAGGTAAAATCTCTATCGAGGCCTACCACGATGGGTATCTGAGCAGGGCACCATCGTGGTCAGCCTGAAACTTTGACTTTGTCCTGGTCAAGAACAACCAGATGCCCCAAGGTGGCGCAATAGTTTTCTAAGTGCTATATAGTGCTAAATCATTAAAGATTCATATATTATATTGGATGTTTGTTGTTTGGGTGTCATTTTAAACAAAAAAATTGTTCCTATTTATATCAATTGGTGTTTTTTTTTTATTGTGTGTGTGTCTTAATTATTGACTGAATTGGTTTGTTTTAAATGCTTTACATACCTGTTGCCTAAGTTAAGTCTGACTAATCGCAGCTAAGCTACCAAAGGTTGAGCATGGGGATAATTTATTGAGACCTGTACTGAGCCTCAGACTGTGTAAGTGGCCATATTGCCAGTGATAGATGCATATTTACCAATACTAATAACCCACTTTCCAATAGAAAGCAACAACACCCGAAGTAGAGCATGCAATCAAGGGTCTCATTTTGCAGAGGTAGTATGGTGAAGAAAATTCTGTGGGCAAATTCTGCTTTGGAATTTGGAGTCACTCCAGGAGTCTGATAATTTTTCACTTAATTTATTTGCTTTTTTATTGACAAGGACCCATTATAGGTGGACTGTAGCATCGTTCCCCCCCCCCGAAGTCTGACAACAGATCTCTAACTCATTCTGTAAGAAACAATTACTCATAAAAGCTACTTTTATTATTAACCTTATTGTTTCAGTTAAGATCCTTCTTTGCTTTTGTCAACATATTTAATATTTAGTTTTAATCAACAGTCTCTAAGTGTGTGTCACTTATATAATCGACTCATCTGGATCCTCTTTCACCAAACAAACAGAGCAGTTACTAAGTTGGATTTCTCATCAGCAATTGTATCCTCTGGGATCCTTTCTCAGCACTGAGAGATCTTCAAATAATCCACAAAAAAACTAAAGTGCTATCATTTCAAGATGTTCTTCAAACTATACCCCACCTACTCTGCTTGATTCAGATATATCTTTCAGAATCTTCTGAAAAGGATGTAACTGAGGCAACATTTTATGACACTGATAGTCCCATCCTCTTCAGTGTTATTTGCTATGCTTTAAGTGCTTTCTCTATAAATATATACAAAGAATCCTTGAAGAAGTTGCATAGTCAAGATATGGATCAACAGGGAGAATATTATGAGTAGCTTCAGGATTCTGTCTTCTATTCAGAAGAATTCAGTACAATAGAAATAAGTACGACATTAGTATAACATCATAAAAAGCTTATTACTCACTGCTGAGAGCTGTGACGGTTCTTAAGGCCATTAAAACTGAGACAGAGGGCCTTTCATAGCCTTATAGCCCGCTACAGAGGGTTACACCGGTTATTAAAGGCCTTGAACCCTACAACAAGGGAGATGCCTTAAACAGCCAGGCTAGCCAGAGGCAAAAGGGCTATAAGACTATTAGAAAAGTGTTCTAAATTAAATAGGATAACACTCTTCAATGGGGCCAGGATGGGGTCAGGAGTACTGTTAGGAAGAGCATTGCCATGAGTGAGGGCCACAGCTTGAAAAGTGGTTTTGCTTTAGAGAGATAAAGTATGAATTTCTGTAGAGGAAAATGAGGGTTGATCACATGCTGCCTGTGTGTTTGCTGGTTCCTAGGCTGCAGAAGAAGTGTAAGAGCCGATGGAAAGACCAAGGGATTTTCCATATCCCAAGAGGTGTTGTATGAACTCTTCCACTTTCATGTTTGTGTGTCAATCCTGGATTTGTGTTCTTTTATCAGTATTGGCAATTTGATCGACATTTGTCTTGGCTGGGTTGAGGTTCAAACAGGCACATCCATGCTAGCAAAGTTTGAGGCAGTTAGTGGTTTTTACCGTGTAGGATCAAAGGTACATTTTAAATTGATAAATCTTCATGCCATTTTTAGAGAGTAGGAATATGATTAGTTCCTTCTGTAGTTGAAAATTGACCTGGGAGGGAAAGGGTTCTCTGCTAAGATCTCATAACACCAATTCCAAAGATTGATCATCCTAGAACCATTTATATAATGGCTGATCAAGCCTGTGTGCATGTGTGGAGGTGCTGTTATTGAGGCATTCATGGTCATATGCTTCAAAGGATTGTCTCAGGGTCCAAAGGACAGAGAGGCAGTGACTGTCCTTTAACCATCTGCATTATGAGGACGTCATTTTCCATATCTTGGATGTTGACATTTTTTGCAGTCTCACCTTTATCTGAAGTCTGATGTTTAAGGATGTTGCAGGTTGTATTTTTATTTATTTTATTTAGAGAGATTTATTTAGGGTGTACATGACCTGAGGGTATCAGTGTGCTGTACAGTATAGAACAACAGTTTCCACCAATATTGGTGGTTACAAGAACTGTAAATTTATGTACCGAGTTATATGTTCAAAAAATGTAAATAGTCTGACATATGCATGATATTGGTAGGTATTTCTGATGGTCGTAGGAGAAAGACCCTCCAGTTGTAGTTTGAAAGATTTGATATCTTGAGGTGGAGATGTAAATATGGCACTTATACTATCAGTTTTTTGTGGTTGATTCTAGTGCCTAGGTGTCTTTCAAGCATTAGCGCTTTGACACTTCTCATGAGGTTCACTGTGGATGGGCTTGTGCATATCTCTGGTGGCTGAGTTCCCTATTCTGAGTTCATTTCCAGAGAAGGAGTGTGCATAGGACATTTCCTTCTTAAATCGGGGTGGAGCCATCAGTAGCATGCCTGAGCCTCATAGGGTGTGAATCCTTCCCTATCCTAATAGATTTTTTGATAGATATTTCGGTGTCCCCAAATAGATATTTGACATTTATATTTTGTAAAGCATGACAGGTGCCCGAGGTTGTCCTGACCCTAGCGTCATCTATGAAAAATAGCTGCAAATTAAAAGAAAAATCTCAACTACATATAGAGTAGGAATAGTTTTTTTAAAGGTGCTTCCTGAAAGTGAACAGATTTGACAAGCTTCAAGATTCCAGCGAAGCTGACTCCAGAGCTTGCAGGTGGAATGTACGAACCGTCTGCACCCCAAACGACAGGGTGGATTCTGGCCCCCCTGACTGTTTTTTGAAGTTGCAGAACAAAGGCATCTTCCAGGGATGTACCAAGAAAATGTGTTCCTTAGTTAGTCTGGGCCAATGAGATGGAGTGTGCCCTGAAAGCTACTCTCTTTTATTATTGGGAGCCAGTAAAGCTCCTCAAGGGTTTTACAGACTGACTCAAATTTCCTGATACGTTTAGTGAGCCATGCAGCAGCATTCTGCACCCTCTGTAGTTTCTTAAGAGAGCCTTGCTGCATTCCCAAAAAAGGGCAGTACAGTAATCTAGTTGTGATTGGTCCAGAGAGATGGCGACTGCTTTCTGTAAATCTAGTGGGATAAAGGGCAACATTTTCCTTAATGTTTTTAGCTGGTGGACACATGTAGGGATAAGATTATTCGTGAGTATGGAGTTAAAAATTACTCAGAGATTTCTCACTTTGGGAACTGGGGTAGGAAGAGGACCAAGGGTCTGTGACCACCAGGAAGAGCTCCAGAAAGAGATGCCCCTACAAAATTGGAGTACCTCTGTTTTTTCAGAGTTCAACTGAAAAAACAGAGGTATATAGAGATCTTTGTGTTTGATACAGGCTGTCTTAAAGATGCATCTTGCTACTGCTGGGAGCCATTCAAACTTAGTGAGTGGGCGGTGTGATTTCATTTGTTCCATCTTTCCCCTGTTGTTGAGCCTGGCTGCTGCATTAAGCACGGCCCTCATGGGGTCTAGGTGGGATTTCAATGTGCCAGTAAGAATCACATTACTATAGTGCACTCTAGAAAGCACCAGGGATTGTACGATTGTTCTCTCATTCTCCTTTGGAAATAAAGGTTTCAACCATCTTGTGGTTATACATGGCATCTTATGCTGTGGAGTTTATGTGAGTGGTCATATTCTTTCAGTGATGTCATCGGTGATGTCACTGACCATGTAATGATTGATGTTATATGTGATGTCATCAGCACTGCATTGCAGGGGAGTGAGTTACAGTTAGCTCAGAAAACTATAACGGCTGAATTTCTCTGGTTTTGTACAAGTGAAATGTCAGACTAACTATAAGCTCCCCGAAAACTGTGTTTTTTCAGTGAATATATATATATATATATGTTTCCCTTTGGAGTTAGATAGGAATACATTTTTCAGTCTTTTTTGATAAATGGGAGGCGAGAGTGGGTCCGTTTTTTATCGTTTTTGATCAGTGGAAGACAGAGGTTGGCCAGTTATTGCCAGATTATTAGGATCTGAGTTAAAAAGGTCTTGCTTGCCCTGTTTTAAAGTGCCCAGGAAAATGCACTGTGTTTTTGAAGTTGAAGGGAATATATTGTTTTCATCAGGATCCTGTGGTAGATGTTGTTATGTTTTTTCTGGAGATTTCAGGAAATATTTTCCAGATCCTTCCTTTAAAAAGCATGTTTAAATGGTCTTCTAGCTATGTAACTTGCTATTGCAAAACAGTAGTGTTGCTTTCACAAAATGTGACTTGTCAAACTCCCAACTATAGTACTTTTTACCTTCACACATAAAGTGGTGGATAGTAATTTTGGCAGGGAGTTGGTCGGGAAGGCCACACACCCACAAATATACACATACCAGGGGTGTAACAAACACCCATGCAGCCTCCGTGGTGCGGGGGCCCCCAGTCTTCAGTGAGTGAAGGGGGCCCCCTCAGCTCTTCGGTGAGAGCTGTGAGAGAGAGGCTTGCTCTGAAGCAAGCCTCTCTCCCTCTAAAGCAGCAAAAGCAGCCTGCCCTGAGCTCCTGCGCTGACCCAGAACTGAAGAGAAACAAAGTAACAACTTACATTGTTTCTCTTCAGTCAGAGCCCGGCAGGAAAAATGATGGAGGTGGGGGCGCCAGAGAGCAGGAGGCAGCACAGAGGAGAGCTGACAGGAGCAGGATTGCAGCTCCCTCCAGGAACAGGATCTGCTGGACCGCATTGATAGGTAAACAAGCATTTGTAACATATAGTTTTGCAATATATTCATTTGCATATATGCAAGTCATATATGGTTTTGATTGTAATTGTTAGTTGTGGAATTGTGTTGTGTGGATTGGATCTGTGTAGTGAAATACTATGGCATGGTGTGCAGTGCAATTATGTGGATAGTAATTGTGTGGTATTGAGTGTACTGTAATTATGTGGCGTGTGATTGTGTGTCATAGAGTGGGATTGTGTGCCTTGGAGTGAAATGGTATTTTGTGTTGTGGAGTGGGATGTAGTTGAGTTTACTTATGTGGTGTGCAGTTAAATATTGTTAGCATGAGGTGGAATTTTGTGGTGTAAATTGGATGTATGTGGTGTGTTCTGTAATTGTGTTGTTGGTTTGAATTATGTAGTTTGTTGTTGAATTATGTGGTGTGGAATGGAAATGTGTAGAGTTGAATTTGTGTGACATGGAAGTGTGCGCTGTTGAGTGAAAATTATGTTGAGTGGCATTATGAGGCATGGTCTGAAGTGTAGTTATGTGGAATGCTGCTACGTGGCAGAGACTGGATTTATGTGGAGTTTATTTATGCAATATGGAGTAGAGCATAATTATGTGGAAATTATGTGGTGCTGAGTGGTATTATGCGGAGTGTAATTATGTTGTTTTGATAAATTGTGTGGGGATGAATTGTGGAATTGTGTGATGTGTGGAATTATGTGGCATGGTGTGGTGTATAATTGTGCCAAGTGGAATTATGCAGCAAGTTGCAGAGTTGTATTTTGTAGATGCTAATTATGTGTTTTGGAGTGGAGTGTAAATATGTTGTGTAAAGTATAATTATATTGGTTAAAGGGGAAGTATGTGTAGTTGAATTGTGGTGTGTGGAATGTAATTATGTGGTTTGGAGTGGTATTAAGGTGTGTGGAATGTTATTATGTGATGTGGAATTATGTTGTATGGAGTGAAGTGGAAATATGTGTTTTAAGATTTTTAGGATTGTAATAATGTGGTATGGAATGTTGTATGGTTACATTTTTATAGTAGAATTGTGTGGCATGGAATTATGAGATGTTTAAATGTGCTGTGTGTGGTAGACTTAGCATAGCTGCCAAGGATTCAGATTGCGATATGTAACATTTTCATAATTTCACTGTAATTATGAGTGACAGTTAAACGACTATGAGTGACACTTTCTTGTGAGCAAAATCAAGCAATGAAGAGGAGGGAAGCACATAAATACTGGAAATTACGCCCATTTGAGCAACTAGAAACTCTAAGAAAGTCACTGAACTAAATTGCGCTAACAGCAGGCTACTTAAAACTGAGCAGAGTCAGACAGTGTGAATGTCACCCATTATTACAGTTAAATTATGAAAACGTCGCACTTACCAATCTGAAACCTTGGCATCTATGAGTGAATCAGTGTGAAAATGTGCTCTAATTGAGGTGTATTCCTCTGCACCCTTATGGTGACCAGCCTACCCTGTGTCTTTGCAAACTTGCAAGCGCCAAGCAGTTTTCCATCAGCTACATGTTAATGTAACCATACAAAATAAATACATAGAATGTTCTCTGTAGAAATCAGAGGTTTGCCTGCACCAGTTTACACTTACTTCAGCACTTTAAAAGTGGCAGTTCATTCAAGGTCCAAGCCATAAAGTCGGGTTAGTCTGCGTAGAAATGCTGCAAAGTTGTTTTTAAATGCTAATCTGTGGTCAGATTAAACCTTCCAAAAAGAGCTGCTTTCATCTAGGAGTAATCAGTCCGTTTCTGGGATGCTAAAATCACAGTATCTTTTGTCTGAGGTAGGGAGCAACTGAGATCTAACATGTTTTAGGACAATGTGGTCTAGACTGACCTGGGCTGAAGTGTTTTGTCCATTTAGCCAGGAGTGTAAGGAGGGAGGGGAGATCCGAGCCTGAAGCAGTATGTGCAGTGGTGCCTCTGATGCTCCCAGACCAGAGTTAGGTCACAGCTTCCTGCATCACGGTAGGCACCTAGATCCTCAGTGCAATCAGCTCGTCTGCGGAGCAAGGTCTGTAGGTGCATTGATACAACACCTGCTGGACGGAGGGGGACCTGAGGCCTCTTCTGTATGTGTATGTAAAATTGGGCCTCATGGGCCTGCGACAAACAGGCAGAGGCCCGAACTTGAGAGGCTGGATGAGGCAATATAGTAGACTGTTAGAGCATGCCTCTCTATGGACTCTAGTCAAAAGAGGAGCATTAAGGACCGCGGGAGGGCCAGCAGGCATTGGATGGCTGCGAGGTGACTGACCACAGTAACAGGTGGAGCTAATGAGATTACTGGAGGCACTAACCCTCTGAGGAGCAATAATTCATGACAGTAAGTAGAGGGGAGGTTATGTCTATGCACTATGAGAGTGTAATGTTTGGTATCAAACCAATGTCACCTGGGTACAGTAATGCTTTCGGAAACCATTGTCACTCATTTAGCAATTACTCAATGTAACATCCCCAATATTTGCAGACTCTGGCTCATCCCTACCTGCCATCTTGTGTGCTCTGCTCTGCCACTCAGGCGAAATTTTCAGTCCCAAGAGTTAGACGATTACGCATGGGCAGCCACTCTTTTGCCTGCTTGGGGCCTTCCTTATGGAACTCTCTCCCTGTGTCGCTTCACACTGAAACTCTTTACGGCAAATTACGTAAATGCCTATAAACCTGGTTATTTGCTGGAAAGGTCCCTCTCCTTTGCATTTGATGGAGGCAAGATGGCGGTTTGTCACTAGACCGCAACGCAAGCACTGCACCTGAGATCCGCAATGAACTGAAAGAAGCCAGTTCCAGGGGCTCCCATGCATTCGGACTGAGTACCAGCTAAATTATATGCCTACTAATGATGCTAGATGGATGCCTGAAGACAAATCAGCCCGATCTCAAGCCTGAGACATCCCTTTTTGCTTTGATCGGGTGGGCTCTCATAAGGATTCTCCTGTACTCACCGGCTCGCCTCGTGAGAAAGTCAGACATCGCCCTGAATAGCGCGACTGTCACTGCAATGCCTCCGAAAACTGCCACGGCCCCCGTATCGGCAGCAGCCCGAGCCAGAGCAGCCAGAAAGCTCAGAGGGAACGCCGAGAGTACCGAGGACCAGGTATAGTCTGGAGGTGGTAAAGCTCCGCTGTCTGGCATAAAGGGAAGCAAAGAGATGACCCCGTCCGGGGCCAGTGCCGGAGCCGGAGAGGGCAACTCACCGCGGCAGGATGTTCTAGCAGTAAGGGGGAAGCTCGTGATAAGGACTCGGTGCATCGGTGATTGAGCTGCTCAGGAAAAACCACGGAGCACTTCCGGAGCGCGAGAAGAAGAAGCAGCAGGTAGCATCCCCGTCGTTGCCACAGAAACTGCTTCTGCCAGCGAGGACACACAACAAGGAGATGAAAGCCCTGCTGAAGCGACAGTGGGAAGATGGAATGAAAGTCCTTGTGACGCAGGTGGAAGCGCACAAGCAACCGCTCCAATCGTGAGTACACTGGTGGCAAATACTCAGCCTGTTCAGGTCAGTACTAGCATAGGCCCCGATTTCAGCCCAGGCACTGCAGACAATATTGACATCATTGATCAAATAGCTGAAGCAAACACTTCTAATCTTGCCAATCTCGCCCTGAATGGGGGGTCATCTGAGAACATATCCCCACTAGTCGTCAGCGATTTACAGGCATCACTGGATAGAAGAGAGGTGAACCTTGGCGATTACAGGCCTAATAGTGCGCTCACCTTGAAGGGGCAACTCGGAAACACTCAGAGTGCAAGCAAACAAATAGAACCAAGCAGAGACGATAATAATAGTCTCCATGATGTTGATAAGGAGGCCAGCAACTTTTTTTCTTTTTCGGACGAGGCCGGGGTTGAAGGAGATTGGACAGATGAGTCAGTCTCTTACCTGACAGATGAAAGCAGCAGTAGCAATGGGAATAGAGCTGAGATCAGTACAATCAAATCCAAGCCCATACTGAAGCATAAAAAGAAAGACCTTTTGTGGGACTATTCACTCACCGACCAGCTTACACTTCCCGCAAGCACCACTAAAAACATTCAGCAAGCCCACTTCGACAACTTTAGATACCGTCCTGCAAGCTATAGCGGCTCACCGCGAGGAAACAGTTCAAGATGGGCGGAGGGCGCAAGCAGCATTACGTAAGGTGTAAGGGGTTGCACATAAGCTTACTAAGACCTGTAGCTCCTTTGGGGACAGAATTACCAAAGTTGAAGCTAGAGTACCCTCCAACGAAAATGAGTTAACCACGAACCAAGAAAGAATTGAGGCGCACGAGTCTGAACTGGGGGACGTCAGGTGGAAGCTCGAGGACTTCGAGAATTGCCAGCGAAGGAACAATCTCCGCAAACTTGGTGGTCCGGAGAAGGTCGAGGGCGAGGACATACGTTCCTTTGTGATTAATTTGTTTAGAGACTCCTTGCCCGAACTCTCAAGCTGGGATTGGAACAATGAGATTCAGAGAGCGCACCGGATGCCCTTTAAACTACCAGCCAAACCCGGGACCTATCCTAGGGCAATCCTTGTCTACTTTGGTAACTTCTTGCTTAGACAAACAGTCTCAGAGAAAGCAAGGCCTATTTCGAAACGCAATAGCAAGGATATAACCTATTTTGTGCGCCCCGATTTTTGCCACACCACAGTTGAAAGGAGATGGAGGTTGCGCATGCTAATCAAGCCGTTTAAAGACAAAAAAGCTCAAGCTTATCTAAACAATCCAGCCCGCCTCAAAGTTATCTATGGAGGCCAAACGAATTTTTTTCTCTCAGAGATTAAGGCCAAGGAGTACTTGGATGAACTAAAGTAATCAAACTAAATTAGCAATCTCCACAATATGTGTATACTAAAGTATAACCAATTCATTCTATACACTAACCTCTACAAACCGGACCAAGTTGTAATGTATAAATCACGGGTGTTTGGGATGGGGTTTTTCTCTTTTACTGGGTGCAAGTGGGGATATAGGAGGCTGTTTAGGCATTAGAGATTTAAATGTACTAAAGAAATCTGGGTTTTTGTTATATCCATGATATTAAGGATAGACTGGAAACTTTTGTGGGGAAAAAAATATAAATATATTTCACTGCTCGGGCTCAGTGCAGTGCTGCATCACCATCACTCCAGACTCTCATGGAGTCTGGTTGCCTAATTTTGGCAGGGGTAAGGGTGGGGGGGTGGAGGGGGGCCAGGGGGGGAGTGGGTGGGGGGGTTGCATTTAAAAAAGGAAAAAACAGAACCAGATCCAAGACAGGAGCCATTTCTTTTATTCTATCAGTACTATTTTCAGAAAATATTGTAAGCAAGCCTGAGTCAGAACAAACATACTATGGAACTCACTGCGAGTTGAGGATACAGGCACAATATGAAATATGATATTCATCATTATGGGAAGGTTAACTATACGAACTTGGAATGTCTCAGCCTAGACAGAGATAAGCGTCAACGTCTGAGCGAGATAATATACCAAAACCCAGTAGACATTATCTGCCTCCAAGAGACTCACCTGCCCTGGAATAAAAAGGAACTTCTTAAAATTAGGGGATATAATTTACTAGCATGTACCACACAAACTTCCAATATTCGGAGGGTAGGTATACTTGCCAAAACTTTCCTGGGGCAAGCCACCCATAAGTTAGTAGATGCTCAGGGCAGATGGGTTGTTATTAAACTGGCCCTTGGTTTTACTATCTGCTCTATTTACGGATCCAATCAAGACGATCCTACTATTTTTGAGAAACTTGAACTTGCAGCATTTCAGGGCCCACTTATACTATGTGGTGATCTAAACATCTCGCTTGGCCCCCAATTCAACAGTCAGGTACAGCCACATTATACTCTTCGTAAGCCACGAGTTTTTAAGGCTATCAGCAGACTCCGTGACAGCTTTGGCCTAAGTGACAAATGGGAGCTTAAAAACTATCCTGACCCCGGGTACACGCATTACTCCTGCCCTCATAGCAAGTATGTTAGGATTGATTATTTATTTCCTACAAACGATCTGGCCAGCCAAGTCACAATTAATAAAGAACCCAAAATCATGTCCGACCATAATGTGCTAACCCTCACAGTCAATATTACAACTGCTAAGAGAGAATGTAGAAGCTGGACCTTTGATAGGAAGCTGCTAGCCAACAAGGAATATATTAGTCACATCACTAGCTGGGCTCAAGAGTTTTTTTACATTAATGGATACAGTACTTCAAGAACTCTTGTGTGGGATTGCTTTAAATCAGCTCTTAGAGGCGAAACAACGAGCTACCAAGCTAGAGTACGGAAACAAAGTAGTATGGGGTACCATCAGAAACTGTGTGAGCTGGCCAGGGCTGAGGAATAACATATCGCACAAATAGCTCAAGGTGAAAATGGGAAGCTTGCTATGTACCACCTGCTGGTTTTAAAAACTGAGCTTAACTTCGGCTTGACTCAAAAGGCTGCCGAGATATATACAACATATCGGAAAGAAGTGTATGAGAATGGTGAAAAGGTCGGCAAACAACTCGCACTACATACACTCCAGAAAATCTCATACAATGCCATTACAAACATAAAATCAGGAAGGCAGGCGTTTACACAAACATCAGACATAATCAATGCATTTCAACAATACTACCAGACCCTGTATCAGGATGATAATACAATCAGTAGGGCAGAATGAGATATGTTTTTGAACAATTTTCTCGACCATCCTGAGGCAAGTAATATTCTCGATGACAACATCAGGGAAGACCTTGAGAAAGAAATCACATTTACTGAAGTACAGCTTGCCTTGTCCACGCTGGCCTCTGGGAAAGCCGCGGGCCTGGATAAAATTCCCCTTGAACTATATAAAATCCTTAGCCATACTTTAGGCCCGCTTATACATGATTTATTCTTAGGGATTCAATGGAGCGGCATTCCTCCTATATGTCCTGGAGAGAAACAAACATAATTATCTTTCCAAAAAAGGGAAAACCTCCTGATCAGTTATCATCCTATCGCCCAATTTCCCTAATCAATTCTGACTCCAAATTATATGCAAAAATTATGGCCATCCGGCTTGGACGGGTCATCGAACATCTGGTCTCCCCATGGCAGCATGGGTTTATCCCAGGCAAAGGCACGACCGATCACACTCGTAGGGCCATCTCCTTATTTGATATAATGTCTGCTACAGGAGGCCAGATGTCGATGATTCTTCTTGATGCCGCAAAGGCCTTCGACGGCGTGTCTTGGAATTTTCTATGGGCAGCACTAAACCGTTATAATTTTGGCCCCAAATTTGTCAAATCCATTATGGCTATGTACATTGATCCCAAAGTAAAATTACAAATAATGGGCTCAGGACCTAGCATAATTAGTATTAGAGGCACAAGGCAAGGCTGCCCCTGTTCCCCAATATTATTTGCCCTCTATATAAATCCTTTAATTTTGAAACTTTTGGAAAACACACTAATTACACCTATAGTGGTTAGCCAATTTGAAACCAAGGTATTGGCTTATGCCGATGACATTGCGGTATTAACACTTAACCCTTCCGAGGCATTGTCGGAAATAGAGGCCAGTAACACAAGTGTACGGCCTTTATTCTGGGTATTCGTTAAATAAAGAAAAAACAATCGTGCTGTGCACGGATAAGGTCATCTGCAGCGACCATAGGAAAGCCGATAAAGCTACATACCTAGGCGTTAGCATAAGCCCTGATGTCAAACAAATCCCGAAGCTTAACTATGAGCCATTATTAAACACTATAAGGAAAGATCTAGACCGAGTAAATAGCCTGCATTTGTCAATTATCGGCAGGGACATTTTTTTTAAAGATGAATATCCTTCCCAGGCTGCTATATCTCTTTCGTGCTATTCCCTTGATTCCTGATGAGAATGTCTTTAAAGCACTAGAATATCTGATGTCCAAATTTATGTGGCAACAGGGCAAAATTAGAAGATCTCTGAAACTTCTTTCACTTCCTCAGAATAGAGGAGAATTAGCAGTTCCTAACATTTTATTCTACTTTTGGGCTTCTTTTCTCCAACAGAGGGCCCTGCTTCTATATTCTAATCCCACGTCTGAGGATTTCGAGGCTGCACCACTCCCATCTATCTATGAGCTGTCCCTAGGTCAGAAGGCTAAAGGTCTCTTTCTGAGGCAAGTGGAAGGAAGTTATTACAAAAAGAGTAAATTCAAAGTTATCTCTAACGCTTGGAAAATCTGGTCAAGAACAGCTAAACATATGCATATTCCGAAATTCAATAGATATACTCCCTTATGGCACTCTAATCTACTTCCCGAGCTAGGGAATGATGCAATCTCAAAGAAATGGGAATCCCTAGGAATTACGTCAGTAGGTGACCTCTTGGGGGAAAACCTTACCACTACTTTTGCAGACATACAGATAAAATTTCACTTTCCAAATGGGCATTACCTCAAATTTATCCAGATTCATACTATGCTTAAACTTAAGGCTCCCAATATCAACTTCGGGAGAATTGAAACTATCGAAACTATCGCTAAAAAGACTACAAGAATTGGCTTAATTTATGGTCAACTCTTGGATAAATTACAAGATGATCTAGAGCATACAGAAGCCGCTTGGGCTGATAAACTAGCCAACCCAAACGTAGATATTGATATGAGTCTATATTTATCATCACGGCTACTTAAGTCAGCTAGCTTAAAAGCCCGGACCTACAAAACCATATATAATTTGTACTTTACCCCTGCTAAACTACTTGCTTGGGGCAAAAGGGAGAACGATCATTGCCCTAGATGTCTTAATGGCCCCGCAACTTTAATACACATATTAAGCGATTGTAACGAACAAACACTAATTAAAAGAATGATTTGCGAATTCTGGGAAGAGGTGTTCGGTCATAAATTACCCGACTCCCCCACTTTGTATCTGCTCGGGACCGATAATAGACTCAATCTGAAAAGAGATGAAGAACAATGCTTTTTATAGGCTCTGCAGTTCTTAGAGTAATACTAGCAGCACAGTGGAAAGATTCAGATCTGCCGAGCTTTCAAATGTGGCTAGCCCGCCTCCTTGGTGTCTTCAACCAGAAAAGCGCCATCTATGCTACTAGAGGGATTAAAGCCGCTATGCGTGGTAAGGCGATTTGGCAGCCCATTACTAGCTGGAGGAGGGGGCTTTGCTCAAGATTATGATGAATTAATCAAACATGCCTTCCTTTATGTTCAATTTTTTTTTTTTTTGACACAGCCATCTCTGCCTGTTTCCTTTTTCTTTGATTTTTTCTTCTCTTTCTCTTCTTTTTCTTACTTTTCCAAAAGTATGAGTTTGTATCATATATGATTGTGTTTGTTTTCTTTGCTGTATTACTGTATTTTGACCCCTGTCTTTACTGGTTCTGACAAATATTTTTTTTTTTTTTTTTTTAAAAGAAACCTGGTTATTTAACCAATAATTTATTTTCATTCCCTTCTGTTCCTTACAGGATGGTGCTAGGAAACCCTCTTGGGTATCTGTTGCGCCTAATAAATTAAAATAACATAACGTAATCGGTACAGCTATATATCTATCCTGACACAGGTAAGAGTTACCAATACACCTAGGTCACAGGAGTTACAGAACCTTCACAATTAACGTTTTTGTTTTTCATTCCTGTACGTCTGCAGCTGAAAGTAGCTATTACCGCCATGTGAAAGTTTTGAAGAAAACAAGTAGGAATCAGCCTGGAAACAGACTCCCGCATGTTTTTCCTTCAATACTTACTCATCGTTATTTCCGTTCCCCTAAAAATAAAACATAAATGAAATTAGGCACTTCAGTGATGTAGTGTCATTGTGTTGGAATCTTAGATCCCGGCACCTCCATGCAGAGCGGCCGTTTTTGCACACCGCTTCCCGCAGGGATGCGAAGATTATACCAGGTCACATCACCCACTCCAGAACTCCGATGCCCTTCTCAAGCCCCTAGCAGGAACCAGTCCTTGCATATGTCGCACTTTAAAAGGCTGACTTCATAGGGCTGCCGATGCAAGGAGCACGCCTGCCACAAATCCTCGCTAGACCTAACTTCAAGGACATTCCTGGGTTCCTGCCAATCAGATTCCCAGGGTCTGTGTTCGTTCCCTAAAACAAACGCAATTGGCGTCTCTGGCCACAGGTCCGCCCTGAAAAATGGTATCATAGGTACCCAGGGCACTGTGACCAGAGAAGGCCTCTAAGGGCTGCAGCACTTATTGTGCCACCCCCTAGAGGTCCTGTACCACTACACTCACACTGCTTTTGCAGGCTGCGTGTTTTGGTGCAGAACAAAGTGAAGAGTCGACACGGCACACATCCCTGTGTGCCATGCCTACAACCCACTGCCCTGGCATAGGTCAGTCACCCCTCTTGCTCTGTGCACTATACCAGTGGTGAGGGTACAGGTGCATGAGCCCTGTACCCATAGAGTGTCTAGGTCCATTCTAAGACATTGTAAGTGCAGTGCTGCCATTAAGAGTATATGGTGCTGGGAGTTTAGCATTATGAACCCCACAGCACCATAATGGCTACACTGAAAACTGAGAACTTTGGTATCAAACTTCTCAGCACATTAAACCTACACTGATGCCAGTGTGGGATTTAATGAAAAATGCAAACAGAGGGAATCTCAGAGATACCCCCTTAAAACAAACCCACCTCTAGTGTCCCGACTGAGTGGGTGCTTATGTTGCTATCAACAGACATGTTTCTGGACCCCTGGGTCGAGAGCCTGCTGCTCTCAGGGGCCTGAAACAATGCACATCCTGGGACGAGGTGCCAAGCATCCTCCCCCAGGATGGGCAGGGTTCACGAAGGGGAAGCTTCAAAGACTTGCCGCCTTTGTGAGCTTCCCCAGACCCCTTGCTGCTTTCTGCAACTGGTCCCAACTGGTTTTGGCCCCAACTTTGGGCGGGAGAACCAGAGGAAAAACAAGTGAGGAAGGGAGGTGTGCCCACTTCTGAAGGTTGCAGTCTTTGCTGGGCTGACAGTGGGTGGGGAAATGCTACGTTGTCATTATAGGTGTAATTACATGAATCGCACATTCTCTCTGGTGTTTGTCCTTGGGGTACTTGCTGCCTGCTGCTGCACATGGGATCAGGTTTGCCTCTAACAGGAGGGATGGTTTAGTAGGGTGCATAGTGTAAGTTAATGTTGGTGTGAGGAAACAAAAACTCAGACCCTTTGTACATTTAATATTATTGCGTGCATCATGCAGAGGATGAAAAGTAGCAGGAACAGCTTTTAGGCTGTGGAGGTTAGCAGAAAAGAACTGTTTTGGGGTGGTCAATTGAAGAGATTGTTTAACGTGTTTTAAACTACTACAGTGGCATTGGGGAAGGCAGCAGCTGAAAGGCTCTGACTTTACTGGTAGGCAGTGGTTAGATGGGGACCGGCCATCAGTTTTTCTGTCGGTGGTGGACAGGGTAGCTCTGGGCAGCGGTCACAGGTTCGCAGTGACATCCGAGGGGTAGTTTTAAAGGTGGGTGGAAAAGCATAACTGCAGTTTATGTAGGGGTGAGAGTAGAGTTAATGAATGCGTTAGTAGCAGGCATGTAGGCAGTGGTCTGGGTCTGGAGGTGGTTAACAGAGCGGCCTTCGCTTGAAGGTGGGTCATCAAGTAGGAGGATGTGTTTGGTGGGCCGGCTGGAGGCAGTGTTATGTAACTTTGCTGGAGGGTGCAGCAGCAGTATTTACAGATGTATGTAAATCACAAAATGAAAGGGCGGATATGACCAATGGAGGAGCCAGAATCCTTTTTTTATGGCTGGGGTGAGCCCCTGCAGTATAGCAGGTCGCTGGCCTGAGAGCTCTTGACTGACGCTGAGAATGGAGGACCCCCTTCATGTACTTTGCATGGGGGCCCCCATCAAGTTTTTGTATGCCACTGACACTTATGCACACCCATACATACACAAATGCATGCACACTCACCCATAAACAACACTTACTGACGCTGATGGCACCTAGGATGGCTGACTCCCGCTGAAGCTCTCGAGCTGCCCGGCACTCAGACGTGGCAAGTGGCCAGCCCGGGAACCTTGCTGCTATTGTGGTTGCAGCTGAGGTGCAGAAAAGTCAGTGGCTCCAATTGGGACCTTGTTTTCAGCCACAACAAATGTGTAGTGGACCCTGCTCATGCTCCGCCCAGAGTGGCTGGGCAAGGCCTGCGCAGGTGCAGGACTCCCTGTATGCCGGGCGCCAAATTGAGGAAGCAAGAAGCGGCACGGTCCGCATCGCGAACGGAAGTGACCCTTGGCGCTGACAGCAGTGACTACTCCTAGCATTCCCATGCCCACTATATGGCCACAGCGGATATTAGGCATTGGGGCAGACACCGGAGGACATGGCCTGTCCCCTACAAATGTGTGGCCTCTACCCACTATACAGTAGGGCAAGGAATGTGTACAACTGGAGAGTTCAATAAGTGTTCTGAAGTGAGGGACTGTGTTTCCTGCTAGTCTGACCTGCTCTGTTGTGCCCGCACCATACTTTGGAGATATGTGCACATAAGTGAGCAATTGTGCCCATGCTTAGCCCTGTACGCCAGCCACACTAGTTCCATCGTGGTGGCGGAGACCTAGACCTTTTGAGGACATTCTCCTTTCTCAGCACATTTGTGTTAACTGGCCATATGGGCACCTTCCGGGAATGTCTGGACACGCTATTACCAGCTGGGTGGCAATGAGGATATCAGAGGTGGTAGCTGTTCCTTGAATAGCTGATTGTTGAGTGGGCATAACATGGGTATGGACATAGCATGCAGCAGGCCCATTGCTCAACCATCTATCACCGGTCTGGACCCTGGCTTTTTCACATTGTCCAGGACAACGTGTCCTGATGCACAGGGAGAAGCCCATGTGGCAGGTTTTGTTTACAGACATGGTGGCAGGTAAACTGAAGTTCCCTACATAGAGAATGGCAGTCATCACTTTGAAGACGATCATAAAGGAACTCACAGGCATTAAGACCTCAGTGGACTCAATGGTGCAGCTTCTGCATTGACTGCCACCGATCTAAAGTCCCTCAGGACCATCCTGTTCTCTCTTGCCACTACTGATCGAAGGGTGGAGGCTATGGATTATTGTATAATGATATTAGAGCTCAACCCTGACATTGGCAGTGAAGTGTGGCATCTGCATAAGAGCTGACAGTCTTGCCCAGCTTTGAACTCTAAGGGGCTCATTAGGATGGCGGGCGGGCTTTGCCCGCCCGCCATCCTATCGGAAATCGGGACCGCTCCCGCCCTAAGGGCGGGGGTCCCGCACACACCATTAGGACGTGCCCGCCACAGTGGCGGGCACATCCTGTATTTATAGTAAAAATGCTATACATCATTTACATAAACAAAGCGGCAGGCACCGCGCGGTGCCTGCCGCTTTGATTATGCAAATGCAGGGGGGTACCACAGGTACCCCCCCGTGTGCCACCCCCCTTGGGCCTTCACTCTGGGGGCCCACAGGGGGCCCCCAGAGTGAACACCGCCTGCCTTTCCGTGGCCACATTGCCTCCACGGAAAGGCATTGCACTCTTGCCATTGCAATATGGCTGGCAGTGTCTCATAGACAGCGCCACCATCATTTTCCGCCCCGGCCGCAATGCGACCGGGGCGGAAAAGTGGCGGGTGGCGTTTTGCTTCGCCGTGGTCCCCCGCCATTCTAATATGGCGGGGGGAATACAGGGAAGGATGGCGGGCGGATTGCCCCCGCCAGGCTGGCAGTGGCTACCGCCAGCCTGACAGGGGCAATCCGCCCGCCATCCTAATGGACCCCTAAGTGTCTCAAGTGTGGGAATGTTGGTCATGTAGCAAAATCTTGTAGAATGTCAAAATTCAAGAAGAATAAGCGAGTGAAGGAAGTTTGGGTACAAAACGAGTCTGACTTTGAGCCTGATGAGCTGCATTGTGGTGAAGTATTTGGTCAAGGTGGTCAGTGCAAGCGTAAGAGTCCCATCGACTGTATTCAAATAAATGGTCGCCCCATTATAAAATGCTTTTTGATTCTGGTGCAAAAATCACTTTGATCCCTAAAGGTTTCTATGACACTTCTCTTTTACGCAAAGTGAAGGTTTTCAAGCCGGATATCAGACCACTTGCTTACTGTGGTCAACCTATCAAGTTGTTTGGCTACTTTGAGGGTGAGATCGAATATAGAGGGAATCTTACAGCTGGGATAGTTTACATCTCCTCCAGAGGTGACAGCATTGTGAGCTGGATTCCCCAAGCTGATCTTAGTGTGATATTGATTCCTGGTGGGGATCCTTGCATTATTCTTGAAGGTGATATTCCGCCTTCACTTCCTATTATTTTATTACACCTGAGTCTAAAAACGTTGTTCATGCATGTGATTTGCCCACTGAGTTTGAACAAGTTTCCACAAATGCTGTCCATGCATGTGATTTGCGTACTGTGTTTGAACAAGTTTTTAATGAGAAGTTTGGGTGTTTGACTGACTATATACATAGAATCACATTAAGACCCGGTGCTACCCCTGTAACGTGTAAGGTGCACAGCGTACCTTTAGCATTAAGAGAGTCCATGCAAAAATAATTATAAAAGCAAAAAGTTGAAGAGATCATAATTGAGACTGAGACAAGTGGTTGGATGGCTCCAGTGGGACTTGCCCGCAAAGACTCTGGTGAGGTGAGGCTATGTGTGGACTTGCGTGCTCTCAATCGAGCTTTCATAGCTGATAAATATTCTCTCCCAAACATCACAGAGATGCTCACACAACTCGATGGGGTTGAAGTATTTTCCACACTAGACATCAGGGCCACGTGTCATCAAATCAAGATTGACCCTGATTCTACGGACCTCACTGCATTTATAACGCCTGCTGGCACATACAAATTAAACAAGACTTCCCTTTGGATTGAATTGAATGGTCTCCGTCTTCAAAGGAACAATGGAAGATGTTCTGAAAGGATTACTTGGTGTAAAGATTTACCAGGACGATGTGCTGGTATATGGACCTTCTCAAATGATACATGATGAAAGGCTCGGAGCTGTCCTTGAACGTTTTAAGTCACGTGGTCTGACCCTTCAGGAGAACAAATGTAAATTTAATCTCAGTGAAATCGACTATTTGGGGCATAAGTTGTCTAAGGGGGGTGTGAGGCCCAAGGACAATTTAGTAAAGACCATTTAGAAGCTTCCCATGCCCCTATCTAGAGCTGAGTTGATTACATTTCTCGGTATGGCCGAATATTATAATAAGTTTGTCCCTCAATTTGCTTCTCACAGCTTTGTTCTTAGAGCTCTCCTCAAAAAAGCTGTGAGATTTGACTGGTCACCGTAATGCCAAGCTGAATTTGATGATATAAAAGCTTTGGGTAAGGCGCTTTCCCTCCAAAGTTTTGATGCTTCTGCACATTTTGTTCTCCTCACTGATGCCAGCTCAAAGTGTCTTGGTGCAGTTCTTAAACAGGTGAAGGACGGACAAGAGATAACTATCATGTTCTTGTCACGAGCGCTGGTGGGGTCAGAAGCACAATACTCTGTCATAGAAAGAGAAACTCTTTGCATCTTTTGGGCTATTAGGAAAATGAAGAAATTTCTGTGGGGAAGCCCTTTCACAGTACAGTCTGATCATAAGCCTTTAAAAGACTTGTTTACAAAAGAGTCTTGATGCGGTTTCTTCAAGAATCGTCAGGTGGATAGTCGCACTGCAATACTTTGATTTTATTGTACCCCAAATGCCTGGTGCTCAGAACAAGGTATCAGATTGCCTTTTCCGCCTTGCACAGAACAACCCTGATGATGCTTTTGAAGACCCAGGGGATTCGTGGGAGGATGACAATTATAAGATGTGTGAAGTTATGGCTGGTGTTTTGAGTGAGGGAGAATGGAAGTCTTCCTTGGAATAGGATCCCACTATTCTCAAAGACTGCAAGTTGGTAACTGAAGGTTGGGGGGGGTATTAAAAGTTTGAACAAAGAGGTGTGTAAGTTTTGGAATGTGAGTCACGAGTTTTCAGTATCTTTTGGTTTGCTTTAGAAGGGTATCAAACTCGTTCCACCCCTCTCTGTTAGGCAACAAATTCTTCAACAAGCTCATCAGGGGCATCAGGGTATCTTCAAAACAAATAGAAAGGATCCAACTACACTTCTGGTGGCCAGGGATTGATCCCCTTGTCGAGCGCATGGTGAGAGACTGCTCTGAATGTATTGCATCCGACAAAGCTTATAGTACTAGGTTGCAACCCATGGTAATGTGGGAGATCCCTGTTCGTTGTTGGCAAGATGTGGCTTTGGATCTTCTGGGCCCCATTACTAGCACCTCTGGTCAATTCTATGTCTTAGTTTTAGTAGACATGTTCTCCAGGTGGCCGGAGATTAAAATGACTTACAGCGTTGAGACCAAAGATGTCACTAAGTTCCGTAATGAAGTTTTCGCATGAGAGGGACTTTCGGATTGTCTACTTACCGACAATGGGGTCCAACTAGTTTCAAGGGAGTTGGATGACTATTTTGCAGAAAGGGGAATCAGACATAAGCGGTGCGCTCTCTATCATCCCGAAACCAACTGAATGATGGAGAGGTTCAACCGTGTCTTGAAAGAAACCATTCAACTAGGCAAATACCTAAACAGGGACTGGAGGTCTTGCATCATGGAGCGAGTAATGATTTACCGTCTCACACCTCACTCAACCACTAGTAAAGTTCCCTTTGAGATATTTCAGGGAAGAATTCCCAATACCCGGATGTATCCAGCGTGGATGAGAAACAAAAGTACGAGTGTGGGTGTGGATGTTGGTCCTGCTACAGAGTCTAGGGTGGTGGCTCCGGATGATGAGTCCTGGCAAGGTGGTCAAGATTTGAAGATTGCCAAGAGAAAAGAATATTTTGACACCAGATACGCTGTAGCCCATTCTTGTGTCCGTGTGGCGGACATAGTGCGAGTACGTCTTCCACAGGGATCTGCAGGAGTCTCCAAATACTCCTCGCCCTTTGTTGTGAAGAAACTCTTTCAGAATGCTGTAATGTTGAATGATGGTCGCATCTAGAACTTGAACAGGATTTCTCCCATGCGTACCAATGTCCGTTCAGAGTTGGGTGGTCCTATTAGTTTCCCTGGGTTGTCTGTACTAAGGAAAAGTTCTCGTACAGGAAAGATTCCTGCAAAACCGCATGATTTTATTCTTCATTAAAATTCTTTTTCTTCTCCTTCTTTCTTTTCTTGTGTTACTTTCCCCTTACCTGTACCTACGTATCATTTTGTTTCTTTACTCAGTGTAATGACCTGGAGTTCTAAATTCTAGAGTCTTTATCTTGTTTAAGCCACATTAGTACTCCGTGATTTCAATTGTTGCTGGCAGTGTGTGCATGGGACGTCTTGTCTGTAGACACCTGGTACTTCTACAATAAAGAACAAGTTGCTGTTTCAACCAGTGTGTCATCACTTGGTTTCAACAGTTTTTTTTATAATTCATGACTAAGTAGGGGATGGGGTTAACTAGTAAGTTGCTACATTCGTGGTGTCCCAGGGCTGTTGTTTGCTCATGATGTAAAATTCGGAGTGCCGGGTGGGCAAGGGACTGGGAGAAAAACTTGCCAGTTTAAAGTTTACCCTAGTTTATATATAACATTTGTACTTGTTACATTGAGCTATACACAATTTTCTTTGGGAACATTGGGTTGTGGCCTTGCTGAAAATCGATACACAATTCGTTTGGTATCACTTTGAAATCCCAGCATAGCTGTCCCCCTATCTACTGTGCGCAATTTCCATTTGGATATTGTTTGGTTGGATATTGAGTCATGTTCAACTGCCCTCATTTTAGCTGACAGTATTCATTCCTTTGCGTATGTCTGCACCACCACATAGCCTAAGTATGGCCCAACTCCCATGGCCCAAATGCTTCTGCTGGTCGTCAGATGCTTTTAGTGAATTGTGGGTCCATGTTGTCCCTGTAAGTTAAGATGAAGAGAAGAACGCGTTCGTTCTAGGTTGGTTCTCAACACACTGGACTAGCTCTAGGATAGATTTTATTTCTCATGACTCATTCCTCACTTGCCTCACTGCATCATAACAGAGGGGGGATTTCTGATCACTATCATACTTGAGCTTTATATTGGATGCGTCTCCTCAGCCTCTAAGTGCTGGAGGATAAATGTATCTCACTACAGAACATCAGAGAGCAGGCAAGCATTAAAGACGCTTGTACACCAATATCTGCAAGACAATGACTCCTTTACAGCCACTGCATTGAAGGCCAACATGAGGAATACATTAATGCAAGACTCAGCAATCTGTTTATGAGTGACTAGGGACCCACAAGTCAGACTCGAGGGTGAAATACTTAGTATTTCAGAGACTCACATGAGATATCGCACTCCAACTCTACTAGGTAGATTAGAAGGAGTCAAATAGTTGAAAGGCCGCTTTACTTCGCAGCAGAATAGGCTTTTCCCACCATAATTGACAGCAGTATGAGCAGAGAGAGTAGGTGGGTAGACGTCTGGCTGCACAGATATGTGAAAAGGGGGCCTAGCAGCACAGCCCTGCAATCCGTGGGGAGTCAGGGGACTTAATAACAAATCCAGTGGAAATCAAAAAATGCTTGCCGGTTTCCTTAGTACACTTTATTGATTGGAAGCCTCTAGTGCTCCCACCGTGGAACAGGACATTTACAAGACCCTTTGCCTGCCCACACCATCGGAGGCCAGTATGCTGCTTCTTGAGGGTGACATCACAGAGAATGAGATATTTGAGGCCATGTGGGCCCTGTCTAACAATAAAGCCCAGGGGGACGATGGATTTCTGATCTAAATTTACAAATCTATTAAAAACATAGAGGTACTCCTACTCGATAAACCTTTTAATGAATTGGAGGGCCCAACCACGCTAGGACCAGTGTCCAACAGAGTGCTCATTATCCTCATTCTAAAACTGATCAATGATTCTAATAGCTGCTCCAATGCAAATGTCCTAGCAACTTGTCTTAAACAAGTCATTCCAGACCTAATTCAAGACTCCAAGTGGGATTTGTACATGGCTGTTCTTCTCGCAATCACCTGCTCCTTCTGGCAATATACTCCGGCATGAGCATAATGATGAGAATGAGAAGCTCTTGCTTTCATTGAATGCAGAGAAGGCTTTTGATCGGGTGGAGTCGGGGTACCTATTTTGCACGTTGGACAGAGCAGGATTGTGGCCCAACTTTGTAGTAAATGTCAAATGACTTTAAACATCCCCCACTGCACAGGCTGATTGCACCAGACACTTGTCTCAAATCTTTCCAATCCTATGGAGGATAAAACAAAGATGTCCGCTCTCCACACTGCTGTTTCTGTTAGCCCTATACCCACTGGCAGCCACCCTCTGCCAGTTTTCCCATATCCAGTACATGGATACTCCTGCCGGCCTATGTAAAGTAATGCGTACGCTGAAATCATTTTACTGACCTTGAGTAGCCCAGAATCATCATTCCCCAGCTTCATTACTGATGCATAACTTTGCTCTTTTTTCTGGGTACAACATTAATTGGACCAAGAATGTCACTGACACATGTGCCCCTAAGCCCTCATTACATACATATGGCTTTACATGGTAGGCAATGGGTTAAAAATATTTGGGCCTGCTAATCAATAAGTGTCTACATAACATGACAGAATGCAACCCTTTCTGGCCAAAATAAAGCAAGACTTCACACAGTGGTCTGCCCTACAGATCTCTTACTGAGGAAGAGTGCACATGATCAAAATGGGGATGGCTTCAGGGTTCAAATATGTTTTTGGAATGCTGGCACTATTGATTTCAGTGCACGTACTTCATACCATCAACAAGTGTATTAAGATGTGTTTGTGGGTAGGCAGGAAGCCTGGTCTTAAACCTGTGAGACTACACGCCAATACTAGAGGAGGATGTCTCCACTTACCAGATATGCGCATCTACTATATTCACACCATCTCCCACAGATTTCTTCATTTTCAGCACCTATGGATGACCAGCCACAATGGATGTTTTGGGAACAGGAAGTGATACAAACCCTGCGTGCTTAGGTCTCTTATACAACACCCAGAAATCAAGATTGCTGCATAGCCCCCCTAGTTTGAGGGCCAATTGGGCGACCTGGAAAGATGCCCATTGATAATTTGGCATCTATAATGCATTGAACATAATGAGGCACTCTATGGTCCAATGAGTGGATTACTATTGCCCGCTGGCTGATGAGATGGACCATTTGAGAAGACAGGCACATTGGGTCAATTGGGGACATGTTAGAAACTACTCCTTTTGTTCCTCTGAAATTCAAGTTACCACAGTCACAGATATGGAGAGACTGGCAACTGCAGCAGTGTCTCAGGGGGATCTTAGGGTGAGACCCTGTACATCACCCAATTACCACAATATTGGTTTATCTTAGAACATGGGGCTATCCAGGTGAACTACATCTGACCTATATCAAATCCTTATTGATAACCTCTACTCTCACAACACATAAACATCATCCTAAGACCTACTTGCAGGAGTTTCTAGGTATAGCATATTCGGAGGAGGATTGGAGGGAGGGTCTACACTGTCCTAATCAGCCCTCTGGGAGGCACATCTGAAGAATTCCTATTTCAAGTTACTGAACAACTGGTATTGGACACCATATAAGCTGTGCAAGGTCCTTCAACTCCACATGGATGCTTGCTGGTGTTGCTCATCTGCTGGATGCATTCTAAATCATGTACTGTGGTCTTGTCATGGCCTGGTCCCTTATTGGTGCTCTGTATGGAGGATAATACATTCCACTAGTTACATCTCCTTTTAGGGCTCTGCCAATGTAGCCCTTCTGCACAATATTGTGGACATTGATGACACGTCACCAGATTGGCCGAGATGGATGTCTACACCCCTAATGGAGCTAAAATGTCTATCTTGCTGTATTGGCCTTCACACTAGGAATGGTTCACGGAGTTGTACCAACTGGCCACCTATGAATGACGTATTTTTAAACTTTATGCTCGATTACTTGTCTTGCCTAACCTGAACAAGAAGAGTGTCTGTCAAACTGACCAGACACTTTTCTTCTCCTGAAAAAAGTGATGGCCCTTCAACTGTGTAGATAAAGCCACACCTTTATTTGCTTAATCTGTCCATTGAAAGGTGACTGATCTCAGTGGATATGTGTAATGTTCTACAAAGTGCAAATGAGGAACCATACGCGTTCTATGACATTTTTTTAGTTAAATGATAATGTTATTACAACATGAATCTTGAAACTAATTGTTCGGCCTCATGACCCATGGACAATTTGTTGTTTTTGGAAGTTGTTCCCCTTAGTTCATGGTATCCCTGAATTAAGTTCAAAAGGCTGAGTCAAACAATTACCATTCCTTAAGATTTTATAATTGGTGATGTGGAAAGATGTTATTGTGTGAGCATAGTCTTGTGTGATTCCCAAAGATTTATAGCTGTTACACTTGCTTTCTGTTACGCTTGCTTTTTCTTTTAAACCATTACTTGCTACTAATAAACATTTGCATGTGAGAGCATACCGAGCATACCTTTGCTCAGCCTTTCCTTCCAGGGACTCTGAAAACTTCACCCAAATGCATTTTGAAGAGAATACATGTTACCCTTTGCTTTTTCCTGAAATTAACTTAACAATGTATATGTAATTATCTTTGGAAATTTCGGTTTCTATATTTTATCCTTCATATTTGTATACCTCGATATTATAGTTGCGATATTCAGGGGGCATAGTGCATATTATAATTTATGCCACTTGTAATATGACCAAAGGGATATCTGCCATGTTTGATGGAGTGATCTAGTAAATCAAACTCTAAATAAGGCTAGATGTGTTTACTGAATTGCTTATAATTTTAATCATTCAATTAGTTGCTACCAAGTGGAGCAATAAATATATCTAATTTTAAAGCAAATTTATTAGAATTTTCTCAAATACCAACCAATTCTGGAAAATTATAACCTGTTGTAGAGAGCATTGTTCTAGTTCAGATAGTGTTCCCTGATATACTCAACATAGTAATAAACACAGTAATGTGATTTTTTTAAATGTTCACTTTTTAACTTTTCTTTTTTTAGCTTCTGTTGACTCTCTCTCCTTGGTGGCAATTGCAGCAAAGATGAACAAAGGAAATTGGACTATGGTGAAGGAGTTCATTCTGCTTGGTCTCACAGATGATCCATTGATGAAGGTCCCTCTCTTTGTGCTATTCCTCCTTGTGTACATCATCACTATTCTTGGAAACACTGGCATCATTGCACTAATCAAGAGTTCTCCCCATCTTCATACATCCATGTACTTTCTCCTTAGTAATTTATCCTTCGTAGACATCTGTTACTCCTCAATTATCACGCCCAATTTGTTGGCCAACTTCCTCTCAGAGAGTAGGGCCATTTCTTTCCTTGGATGTGTGACACAGCTGTTCTCATTTGTTTTCCTGGGAAGTACAGAGGTCTATCTCCTCACAGTGATGGCCTATGACCGATACAATGCTATATGTAATCCATTGCTTTATTCACTCATCATGGACACAAGGATGTGCGTATATCTTGTAGGTGCCGCATATTTAGCAGCTCTTCTGAATGCCCTGATCCACACATGCTGTACGTTCAGGTTAACCTTTTGTAAGTCGAACAGGATTATTCACTTTTATTGTGATGTGCCTCCACTGTTGAAGCTTTCCTGCTCTGACACTTCCGTCAATGATGTGGTGCTGATTCTTTTTGCCGGAGGCTCTATAGTTGCGTCGCTTGTGATTGTTCTTGTCTCTTATTCTTACATTGTCGCTGCTATCCTGAAGATACACACATCAGAGGGTAGGTTCAAGGCCTTTTCCACCTGTTCTTCCCACTTCCTCTGTGTGACTATTTTCTTCAGTACACTTGTCTTTATGTATCTCAGGCCCAGCTCCACTTACGTCATGGACCAGGACAGAGTAGCGTCAGTGTTTTATACATCCATAATTCCCATGTTAAACCCCCTGATTTATAGCTTGAGGAACCAAGAGGTGAAAGAGGCTATGACAAAAATGATGAGAGGAATATGCAGAGGAAAATAAATAACCAACGGAGTAACATCTATGGGATTCATACGTGAAGTTAGTACTGATGAAGCCTAAAATGGATATCGGTGATGCTTGCCGGACATTTGAGGACTAGTCACATATTTGACCACTTTAGTGTTTTCTATTCCCTCTAAAGCCAAACTTGTGGGTGTATTTTACTGACGGCAGTCTTTGTAAAAATTAATTATGAGAAATGTGTATCTAAAGCTTGACATTTTAAGATGTGTTATGTATGTTATAATGAAATTCTTAAGGAATTCAATATGCTCAGAAAGGATGTTACAAATATTATTTATTTAAGGAAGCACACTAATACTTTGCAACCTAGGCTTCAACCTAAGCTGCCCGCCCATCCCTACAACAGAATATCAAGAAAACAAAAGCTATTTTGATTTCAAATATATGACAGCATAAAGTTCTCTCTAACTAGACCAAGGTTCTCCAAATCAGTCCTGGTCAAAGCATTGAAAGGACTGAAGAATTAGAATGTTTTTTTTCTTCTGTAAATTGAGATGAGGGGCAGTGTAAGCTTCTAGAAATGAGGGCCAGAAGGAGCTTCTTATATCAAATTCGGGTTAGGTTGAGGATCATACAAAGGTTTCAGGGCAGGGTTAGGGGTTAGAAACTGAGAGCATGACAGCATAGTAAGAGTAATTGGTATATTAAGGGGTAAGCTTGCAGCTCATGGTCAGTATTAAATTAAAGGTCGGAGTTATGGTATCTACTGTTTTTAGAGTCAGGCTTATAATTAGGGTTAGGGTTTGGAACAAAATCCAGCTCAGTTTTTCGATCAGAGTTAGATTCTATCCCAGGGTCGTTTAAGAACTAGTTGTCTACATTCACATTATACATTTTCAAAACACTTGGCTTGTAATAGTTTTAAACATTTGTAATTAAAGAATGTAACTGTACACCTAGAGGGCTATCTCTTGTCTAATGGTCCCAATATTATCTGCCATTTGTCAGAATCACCAGACCTTTGCTGTATATCTTTCACAGATCTATATCCTTCTGTGATGTGATGTTGTGAAACCGACATATAACTGTATTATTACTAAATTAATCAATCAATAAGTGTCTTGTAGAGTGTGGCTACTCACCCATGAGGGTCTCAAGGTGCTTTGTGGAGGATCATTTGAAGAGTCAGGACGTGAGGTACTTCCTGAATTCGGTTAGCGATGCGGATTGCCTAGGTGAAAGGGCAAGGTGTTCCAGCTCTTGGCAGAGAGGTAAGAGAATGACATTCCTCTGGTTCTTGTCTTATGGATCTGTGGGACGGAGGTGTGGGCAAGCTGGGAGGATCGAAGGTTTCTGGCGAGTGCGTGTAATGTAAGGCAGTGATTCAGGTATGCTGGTCCTTCGTTGTGTAAAGCTTTGTAGGATTGAGTTAAGAGCTCGAAAGTGATTCTCTTGTTGAATGGGAGTCAGTGGAGTTGTCAGAGGTGATGCTGGATGTGATTGCAGCATGGGATGTGAAGGACAAGTCTGGTGGTGGCGTTTTGAAAGTTCTGTAGTTTCTAGAGTTGTTTCTGGGTGATGCTGCCGAAGAGTGCATTGTCGTAGCTGAGTCTGCTGGTGATGAGTGTGTGGGTAACCGCCTTTCTAGAATCTGTGGGGATCCATTGGAATGTCTTTCAATGTGGGCAGAGCATGTGGAAGCAGGACTGATGAGACTGTGTTAATTTGGCAGTCCAGAGTGAGCGATGAGGCCATATGATTCCAAGGTTACATACATGGTCTGTTAGGGTGGGGGAGGTCTCAGAGTGGCTGGCCATCAGGAGTCATCCCAAGCTGACAGTGTGGGTCCCTGGATGAGTACTTTGGTCCTTCCTCCAGGTAATGACGCCCATGTTTCCGCCGTGGAAGTTGGTTCTGGTGGTTGTAGTTTCGATGGTAAGGGAGTGGATCATCTAGCTGTTGTCGGCGTAGGAGACTATGTTGAGTCCATGGTTTCTGAAAATGGCTACGAGGGGGGTCATGTAGACGTTGAAGAGGGTGGGCCCAAAGGCAGAACCCTGGGGCACTCCACAGCTGATTTCTGAGGCTTCTGAGAGGAAATGTGGTAGTCTGACTCATTGTGTCCTGCTGGTGTTGGAAGGAGTAGATCCAGTTCAGGGCCTTATCATGGATGCCAATGTCATGGAGTCTTGTGATTAGGGTGTTGTAGACAACGGTGTTGAAAGCAGCCAAAAGTCCCAGTTGGATGAGGGCTGTGCTCTCACCCTGGTTAAGGAGGGAGCGGATGTCATCTGTGGGGGAGAGAAAGGTAGTCTGTGGTTGCTTTGGAAGCTGAAATTGAAGGTGTCCATGTAATGGTTCAAATTGATGAACACAGAAAGTTGGGCATTGATGGCCTTCTTGATGACCTTGGCTGGGAAGGGGAAAAAGGAGATGGGTCGGAAGGTCTTGAGCTCTGTCGGGTCTGAGGATGGATTCTTCAGCTGGGTTTGATCTCGGTGTGTTTCCAGTCATCAGGGAAGGTGTCAGTTTTGATGGAGCAGTTGATGGAGTGGTGGAGCTGGGGACGATGGTCCAGGCAGGGATTCATAGGGGCTCTCTGTAGTGAGCGGGGTCCTGCTGACCATGGTCAGTTGGAGTACGGCTTGGTTGTGTGCTATGGTGGCGGGTGCAGTGGCGGGCCTAGAGTGTCAAAATTGTTGTAGATCTTCCTGATCTTGTGATAGAAAAAGGTGCTGAGGTTGTTGCAGAGGTCTTGGGAGTGGGCAATGTCTGTGGTCTCGCTTTTGGGCTTGGCGAACTTCCTGAATATGGTGAAGCATCCTACGCTGTTGTGAGCATTGGCATTGATTCCGTCTTGGAGGGCTGGTTTACATGGACATGAACTTGATGTTATGGCAGAAATATAAAGTATCTGGTTATATCATAATTTCTAAATAACCTGCGCTAACTACATGAGGACATATGTGTTTTGTACGAAGGACAGATGGGTATGTATGTATTTGTTTATACAGTACAAACCTAGCTGGGAAGCAATGGTGTTCTGCACACTAAGTGAGGGGTTGGGAGATGATCTACAAGATCATGGACGTTAAGTGAGAAATACACAAGTAAATGTTCCTCACTTTTTAAGAACAAAGAGATGAAGATTATAATCACACAATGCGGAGTCAAGTGCTGAGGCCGGGATTCAAATCTGTGTCTCAAGGTAGGCCACACTGAGTAGTCTCTCTTCCTTGAAAGAAAGAAAAGAGATTGGGGTACAAGTAACAGCCAGGGACTATGCCACCTTTCAGTTATATGTATACTATAGAACAACTGCCAATGCTGCCAATATAACTCACAAAATTTTGATTTCAATTTCCATCATACGAATTAAACACTATGAGGGCAAAATTGATTTTTAGAATTAATCTTGAAGTTTTAATTTCTATTTAGTTTGTCATTTTTTCATTTGTTTCAGCGGATTTTTTATACATTACAAACAAAGGAAAACATATCTACAAAAACATTGAATCAACACGTATACCCCTAGTCAATACTATACCCCTTGGTATCAGTCATACACACTCACTCTCTACAGGTTCTTACATTCCACACATTCACACTCAAATATTTTACTCGCAATAACCATTTTTATGTACATTTCATATACAATTTGTACAGGAACCATAGTATACTTTGTACACTAAATCAACTCAATGCAAGTATTATTTATATTTCCTTATGGTTCACAAAGAAAAAAAGGTCTACGCGTTTCGAACTCCCTTTTGTTATGGGGTTCTCATCAGGACCGTAAACTGTGGATGAAAAAAAAGAGAGGGACTCTTATTAATTCTTTCAGATGTTTACACCTAAAAGCTGTTTTGTGGTTCAACAACCACCTTTCTGCATCTTACCTCTCTAGTGAATCTTCTGATTAAGGGGTCTTTTAATTCAACACGACGCAGAACCACCTAGATGGTAAATGTATATTTTAGCATGCGTAGTCAGACAATGGAACGGTTTCTCTCAAAAGGGAAAGATAAATAAATCCAACCACTCACTTGAACTCTTTAGGAGGCTTTCTCTACCGCTAGGAAAACAACACAAAAAAAGTGTTTTTAGCTGGGATATTAGATGTGTGTTTACCCCCTGTTGTTTAATCGTTCTGATGAGCTTCTTACCTAGTTTCAAATCATGAGCACCTCTGGCGAGTAGGTACCTGGCGATTGAACCACGCAGTAACTGTAAGTTAATCCACCCCCTTTTGGCCCTAATATCGATCGATCTTCGTTCGACAACCTTGAGCCCCTTTTGTGAGACGACCTTTTTTCTCCTCAACAGAATACGTTACTTCTTGAGGTTTTTTCCTTCCCTCCACCCCGTGAAGCCCTCAAGACCCGGAACAGGAGTAAGCCCTGTTCACCATGTGGTCTCTAATTGTGTGGTGTTTGTCTGTTTGTTGAGTGTGAATGTATGTAGAAGTGGATAATGATTTCACGCCGTTGTTTATTCACGCTAATACTGCAGTGAGAAGTCGAGCCACGCACAAAAAAACGCTGAGTGCTGTCGACTGTTGGATTAACGGCTTATTGATCACAGAGCACGCCGATATTGATAAAGTATGCGTGTTCCAGCCTTAGGCAGGCTTTATTGTAAATTCACATGTATTGTGGGCACCATCACTAGATATACAATGATGAGTAGTCCTACATAAACACAACCGTCAAATACGAGTTCTGAATGGGATGCACAGTAAGCAACCAGACACGTGAGAATCAGCACGGCACGACGTTACAGGCTTGTAACATGTATATTCGTGACCCTTTTTTATTTTTCCTCCACAGGTCTTTTTGCTTTTCTCACCCCTATTTGAGTGTGAGTATTTGACTGCGACAGATTTTTGTCACTAGTCACAAGGAATCTAGGACTGGCAGGTCGTTAGTGTGTCCTGACCACCCACCTTCCTTTTTTGGTCCTGATGAAAACCCGGCACTTCCATACAACAGGTTGAAACATGTAGACCCTACACATAGTGATACACACGGTCATAATATACCTCTCTGTATCCACACACTTGATTTTAATATTGTCCAGTAACTTGCAAATACATTTTTTTTCACACAAGGATACCAGGACAATTTTTAACATGTTTTGTTCACTTCACACACAAAATACCCGCTCCACTGTAATTCAGGTGTCGCAGCACACCCTGATGGCACTCGGCTATCAGGGTGGACCCCGATGATGAAGCATGTCACCAACTAGGTTGGTGAGTGAGGGGTGTTTAAACAAAAGAAGGACTCTCTTCCTTTTGTAGTCATCCCACTCAGACTGTTTTGTAACTACAGCCTTTGATGGTACTCCTCTTATGTTTTTGTAAAACTTTGGAACTAGGGGACCAGGAGTACACTCCGTTCGCTTTTGTGAATTGATCCCTTACTCTCTCTTTGTTTAACTATATTTAGGCAGCGCACAGCTGCGAGAGTTATCCTTCTTTATCCATTTTTTTCACCTTACTTACAACACCCACACACTAGTCACACCATGGGGGAAAACAAAGGCCTCTCGTATTCTACTGAGGAAATCGATGCCATTCTGGAAGACATCTCCGGGTTTGCCGACGCCAGTATCTCACAAACCATTTCCCAGACAGGGGATTGGGAAAAACTTTTCGAAATGAAAAGAAACAGAATTAGAACCATACTACATGGAACGATTCTGAAGGAATATGTGACTAATAACATGGCCCCAAAGGGCCTCCTGGTAACCAACGCCCCCCGTATCTTTCTTGAAGATGCAGCTTTCAGGAAAGACTAGGCACTAATAGCGTGGCACTGCACGCATGATTGGATAATACTGATTCTCAAAACAGCCCTACGACTTTCAGAAACCATTCTGATTGAAATTCAAAAAACTGAATCTCACATAAAGACCAGTATCTCAGGATATAAAAAAAGTTTAGATGAAATAAACAAAGAGGTAAACGAATATAAGGAAAATCTTACGCAGCAAAAAGTGACCAAATTCCAAAAAGATCTGAAAAGGTTTTCATTTGTAAAGACCTATCCATACTCTGACCCCGACTGCGTGCCAGCAACAAAGCCCGTGTCAGATTCTGATGCCTCTAGCATCTCATCTAACAATAGCAATGGCTCAACCACTAGCACAACCAAGCAAAGAACAAGAGGAGGCTTCAGAGACCAAAACCATTGGCCTGCTTTCAATCCACCAATGTTCCCGGACCCCTACGTCAACCGCAGCCATTCCCATTGTACGGTTGGCAACCACCCTTCCAACCTCATTTCCAACCCGCACCCTTTCAACAGAACCAATACCGCCCTCCTTTTTTAGGCAGAGGCAGGCGGGGAAAAGGGAGGAGAAGACAATTGAATCAAGTACATTGGGAAGAGGACGAGTCAGTGAGCGGCCAAACCAGGAGCAAAGCAGGAACAAGCAATGTGAGGACCTAGTTACTAACTTATCCTCTAGAGAACTATCACAAACAGAATTGAATGTGCTAAACAAAGGCTTGGGTTTTGTACCAACAGCACGTCTCGATAAATTCCAACTGCACTGCGAACTGGCGAACTTTTTTAGGAAGCTAAGACTCAAGGCTTTCTTCGAGAAGCAGAGAACCACCACAAACACTGAGAACCCAAATGAGAGTGGACTGAAGAAAAAATCGTCCTTCATGCCACCTACACATGCAGTTCCGGTCGAAATTATCGCTTTTGATCAGGCCGTCTACAATGATGTGGAAGGAATGAGCAGTGCCTCACTGTACCAAAATCTGAGTCAAGCAGAATGCAATGCATTGAATGACCTCCGCACCTGCGACAACATCATAATCAAACCCGCCGACAAGGGGGGCGGCTTGGTAGTTATGGACATTAGTGCATACCGTGAAGAATGCCAACGCTTATTGAGTGACACAAGAAACTATCAGATCCTGGAATCAGATCCTACTAAGGCTCTTCAATCTGAAATCAAGGAACTAGTTGAATCTGCAGAGATGATGGGAAAGATTTCCAAACAAGAGGCTGATTACCTGTGTGATACTGAATGCAAAATACCGTACTTTTACACCTTGCCCAAAATGCATAAGGGGAGACTACCACCACCGGGACGCCCCATTGTTTCAGGCATCGGCTCCTTACTAGAACCACTATCAAGGTTCTGTGATTTCTTTCTAAAAACCCTCGTGCAATCCACATCAACCTACCTACAGGACACAAAAAGCCTATTAAGTCTACTACAGGAAATCAACGTGGATGAAAATACTATCCTGTTGAGCTTCGACATAGAGAGTCTCTACACGAGCATACCCCAAGATGACACACTATCAGTTCTGGAAAAAACCTTAGGAGACATGAACTGGACATTCAATACACCGAGAGCTTTTATCTTTGAGTGTGCTAGACTAGCACTAAAACTTAACTTTTTTGAATTCGAGGGGTTTCTTTACCTCCAGACGGGGGGAACGTTAATGGGAATTGTCTTTGCTCCTAGCGTGGCGGGACTCTATGTCCACAATTTTGAACTTAAGTTCATCTTGAATGATGACAATCCCTTCAGAAACAATTTGAAATTCTGGAAACGCTATATTGATGATGTCCTTGCCATCTGGCAAGGACCAGTTGACCAGTTGATCGAGTTCACCACCTGGATCAATACATGCGATCAAAATCTGAGATTCACCCACTGTTTCGATGACACAGAAATAGTGTTCTTAGATGTAGTCATCACGAAGAACAATGAACGTCTAGAAACCAGAACGCACTATAAGCCTACCGCCAAGAATAACGGGCCCGATTCACAGAATGAACTTAAGACTCAGACTTAAGACTTACTACTATTTTGGTATTCACAGAATGCACTTACTAATTTTGGCATTCACAGAATTAATTTACTACTTTTGGTATTCACAGAAGTTAGGATTTTGTCTCAAGTCTGTCTTAAGTCTGTCTTAAGTCTGTCTTAAGTTTGTCTTAAGACAAACTTAAGTCAAAATCCTAACTTCTGTGAATACCAAAAGTAGTAAGTTCATTCTGTGAATGCCAAAAGTAGTAAGTGCATTCTGTGAATACCAAAATAGTAGTAAGTTTAGGATTGAGACTTAAGTTCATTCTGTGAATCGGGCCCAACCTCCTTAAGTTTGAGAGCTTTCATCCGAGTCCACTGAGGGAAAATCTCCCATATGGACAATTTCTGAGACTTAGGCGCAACTGCAGCAAACTCAATGACTACAAGAAACAAGCATCTGACCTAACGGAAAAATTACAGGTCCGTGGTTATCCAACAAAGATCATAAACAAATGTCAAAAACGTGCAAGGAACCAGCCAAGGGAAGTCCTCCTTGAGAAGAAACCACCAAGAGGAGAGGAAATACCGCTCACTTGTGTGACTACTTTTAATGCCATCTCTAATCAGGTGTCTAAAAGCATTAATAGACATTGGTCTATTCTCCGAACTGGCAATCTCTGCTGGGAAAAACCTTTGTTCTCCTACAAAAAATCACACAGCCTAAAAGACAGCTTAGTGAACACAAGACCAAAGACAAAAAAACAAACCAACAGCAATTCACTAACAAAAATTTGGGGTTTACCTGATGTCACAGGACACTTTCGCTGTGGCAACTGCAGCGTGTGCCACCTTACAAGTGACACCAAAACTTTGAATATTGAGACTGGCAAAATATGGAGACAACAATCCCACACCAACTGTAATAGCTGTAACGTTGTATACTTTCAAATTCAAATTCAAATAAGCTTTATTCGATAATCACAAGGATATCATAAAAGCACACATTACATTAATCAAATTGCAATTAAAAACCACATATAGGACTATAAAATGCCAGAAAAACGTAGTGTCACAAGAAACAAAGGAGTTGACTTTAACAATAAAAGAGATATTAAAAAGAATATATAGACAATAAATAATTATAAAAATTCATGTATCATATCGACTTCCTGAACCTTAGCAGCAATTTTAAAAACTTTTCCATAATAAGTATCACTTCCCTGTTCTCCCATTGTTGTAAACGAACAAAAGCATCCTTACAAGACCGCAGTCCCCAGGTCTTCAGTAGAAGTTTCAGTAAAGATTTTCTGGGTACTTGATAGTATTTACAGAAAAGTATGCAATGTATATTTGTTTGGGGTGCAATATCATCACAAGGGCAAGGGAGCAGGTTTCGGGACCAATCATTGCAAGAGGGGAAAGTAATTAGCCGAAAAAAGAAGCCCAATCTAAATCTGGAGAGGAGCATTCTTGAGAAGCAATTAATGTCAGTTGCCAGGTATAGTTGAAGACCCTGAACCTTTGGAAAGCCAAAACAGTTTTATTGTCCTTTTGGGTAGACCATCTTTTGGCTTCCAAATGGTCCATTAAGAGCCTTCTCAAGGCTTTCCTCGATATTTGCTCCAGACTCGATGGGTCAATAAAAAACTCCGGGCGGCCAATTTCAAGACACATCCTTTCAACGAAAGACATCCATTTTATGTGTTTTGCCCCCTCCAATTTTTGGCAGTCAGCTATTACTTCACGATTAAAGGTCGTTTCTGGGGTGGTCCAAAGCTTATGCCATAAGAGAATGGGCTCAGTCTTAATAGTATCAGAGATAAACGGTAGCCCCAACTCTATGAGCCGCAGCGCCGCAAGGGCTCACTTGCGGCTCGGCAGCGCTGATGAATACACGCGCCCCGGAGGGGCCCTGACGAAAGCACTTGGGCCATAAAAAGATTCCCCATATCTGGCGAAGATGAAATAAGAAAAAATGGACAGATAATCACACAACGTTGAGTTGAAAAACCTAGGATTTCCCAGTCATTAACAGCCACCTTGGAACCAATGATGGTCCAACAGTAAAGGCCACTGGACGGCCATTTAATAAGCGCTCCTGCACCTTTAAGTCCTGAAGAAGACCCCAGCATGAGGCTTCAATAAACCCTTAATCCAGGGGTCGAAACGTAGACCGGATTGTACGCACCTTCTTAACATAGGAAGCAACCTATGGATTAATACGGACCCTATGTTAAAGAACTCATTGGAACTAATGAACAAAATTAGTCTGTAAAGGCTGTACTGAATATTACTTTGATTGTAGTATGGTCACAACATCCTTTACCCAGTCCTCACCTTTTCCCAATCACACCTATCCCACTTAACTGTCTCCTTTCTTTGTCACTTTGAGCGCGTCGAAATGTCATTATGTGGATAATACATGTGAATCTTTTAGAAAGTTTATTATTGATTTAACTGAGACTCATGCTCCTCAGTATATGCATGACCCAATGAAGCAATTGGTCTTCGCTAACTTTCTACTTTTAACACTTCTTATGATAATGATACTGAATACCGAATATGTGTGAATAAATACTTTTGTACTGCACAGAAGAAGCTGTAAATAATTCATTAATGTAAAGATTTCTATGATATAATCTGTGTTACAATCATTAGACCCTGACCAATACTTTTGTACCTACATAACTGACCAAGGTCAGAGAGTTTTTAGGGTATACCCCGTTATTAACTCCCTTAATAGCATGGCGGTAGCGATATCTAGCCTGACGTATCTCAGTTAAGGACTTCGGGATGGACTGTAAAGCCTTTTTTAATATCTTAAGTGCTCGTGTACAATTATTATCGAACCATCCTTTAGATATAGAGGGGCCTGACTTAAACTGGCGGGTAAGTAACTTTTTTAGAGTTTCTTGTATTTTTGAGAAAGATTCCAAAATTTTTTGGGGGTGTTCTGTCATAGACAGACAAATATGCACCTCTTCCCATCTCGTCTCTATTAAGTTTTTAAGAAGGCCAGCAGGCTCAATTGTTTCCCATTTAAGAGTATAGCCATTTACTGCCCCTATTGAAATTGGTTGGTCATACCTTACCGGATGAGTATGATGACTTATAATGTGGGATGGTAAAGAAATAGAAAAGGCTATGGGGTAATGATCACCATATATCTGATCTAGCGTATCCCATGAGGATATCAAGGAGGCGTGCCTCTTAGAAAAGAGAACAAAGTCAATGGTAGAGTTTGAGCCTCTTCCATGAAAAGAGGGTCTAAAGGGTATCGGAGGTGAGCATAGCTCATTTACAAAAGCTAAGTTAAAATGTGCTAAAAAGCTATTTAGTGCATCCCCTGTTTTTGAGTGCATGAAATGATTTGAGGTATCATCATTTTCCGGGGAGGAAACAAAGTCACAGAGTCCCCTTGAAGCATACTGGCAGGTGTAACAATTAAAATCGCCCATAAAGGCGATAGCCCATTCCCCCCAAGGAGCTCTTTGACAGAAACAACGGCGTGAAACAATTCATTTAACACCCTCTCCAGACCATGTAATGGCATATTATTATAGAAGTTTATTATTAGCAAATGCAAAGATTTACCTGTTTGAATGGAGATAATTTGATAAGACTCCATGAAAGAATGTTTCCGTACACTCAAACCCCTAGCAATATTAACATAAACACACAGCCCACCCCTATTTCTTCCTTGCTTGCTCGGTAACGCCGGTGAGTGCAAGGTCTGAAAACCCAGAAGATGAACCGGGGTTTGTACCCACGTCTCCTGGAAGCATAAAACTGAAAAAGAACTAACTAAATCAAGCCAAGATGATAAGCCTATTTTAGTGGAGATGCCAGCCACATTCCGGCTAAGAATCTGAATTTGGGAAAGTGTGGCACGATTCATAGGATGATTATAAGATGCCTCTGTGTTATTCTCCTGATTTACCCCAGATTGTTTGGTTAAGGGTTCCCAAAGTTCTGAAAGTTCTGTCCGACTTGTTAACCCACTAGCGTCTATCTTGGTACACAGAGAAACACTATTTAAAGGTGCTACGTCAAAGCTCGCAGCAGTTTCATTCCCTCTCTCAGGGCTATCCACCCTTGATAAAACCAATGTGCTACCAGAAACTTTTGTACCGAGCTCTGATTCAACTATAGAAAGGTGTACATTTTTGTATAAATCAAAAGACTCGAAAGCATCGAGAAGAAGACCTTTCTTCGGATACTGATTTTACCAAAAGGAGACCTTACACCCTCGCTGCCTTTTTTGCTCCCTGAAAATGTTTTTGACTTCAGATTTTTAGAAGGCGCAGTGTTCGGGTTTTGATGTTTGGGAACATGCTCAAAACGATTTGTCGAGGATGCATCTAGGGTGGAAAGTCATTCAATATCATCCAAGCCGGAAAGAGGCGCATAAGGGTTAAAACAAGGAATATTCCACTGAGGCGTTTTAGGTGGCGGGCAATGGCCGTAGCCAGAGAAAGCATGTGGAAAAGAACGAGGAAAGCTGTTTTCCATATATCTTGGCCTTGAGGGATAGGAGTTATGTGAATATCTATATTGCTGGGAAGAAAGATAGTTTTCGCAGGGCTGTGTTGGATAATATTTCTTACGGGGCATCAAACCTTCAGGATAAAAGTAACTCATGTTTTTTGGAATAATCGGCCCCCGACTAGTATCTGTAAACCAATCCATGATGTGCGAGATGACTCTGTGATCTCTAAAAGTGACAATCACGACATCGCCCTCAATGTCCTTTGGTCGCATTCCCACCCAATTTGTTAGTCGCACAGAAATTATGTCACCATTAAGGTGGGGTGGCAGTGGTCTATTATTGCATAGCCAATAGATAGCCTTATTTTTTAGGCTGTTATAATTTTCAAAAGATCCTGATGGTAAGGGCAAAACCCCTGTTAAAATAATAACATATTTGGAAGCATCTGGGGGTAGATCCACATTTCTTTCGCGTAGAATCTGGGTTGGTTTAATTTTTTCCTTGTTCAACTGGGAGTAGGTCTTTTTAATCCCCAATCTTGCTGATTCCACAAGTGCATTAACTTGACGAGACTGTGAATCTTGGGGCATCTTTTTGGTAGCAGAAGAGACCTTGGTGTTCGCCAGATTTATTTTTGCAGAAGGCATTGGCACAATAGCTGTTTTTACAGTGGATGTTGCTGTAACCTTAGCTGACACTTTTTCTGCCCCCTTCAAGTTCGTTGATTTTATTACGTCATTTTTTGTTTGGATCCTTTGTTTAGTACCTTCGACAAGAGTATCTAATTGGACGCCTAGTCTCTTGACTCTCTCTGCTATTGGTAGCAGCAGGGCTTTCAAAAGCTGTTCCATCGCATCAATAAAGTCTTTCAATGATGGAGGCACATAAGAAGGGATGATATTAGTTGAACTAGTCGAGGCTAGGCTTGGAACCCTTTCTACAATTCCAGCTAATTCCTGTCTCAAAGAGAGTTTAGATGGCAACGAGTTACGAGCAGAGCTCGCTGTCTTTCCCCCGCTTCTTTTCCTTCGTTTTTTGGGAGGTGAGCGAATGATACCGCGTTTATTTTTTAAAGAATTGTTATCAGCTAATGGTCTAAGTTCTATAGGAGGGGAAGGTCGTGTTTGCACATGTTGATCATCCCCGGAGCCTATTTTAGCCACAGAAAGATTCAGAGTAGGCTGTCCAAAAGCTTTTAGTTCTATGGGGGTATTAAGATCAATTAAAAGGTTGGTAGGGGGAGGTGGGTCTGACTGGGTGACAGCAGATATCGACATGTTAGCCAGCTTTGGGGAAGAGCTGATTTGAAAGATCAAGGGGATATTCTCAGTATTAAACAAATCAGCGTCAGTGTTTTCAATGGTAACATTTTCTAAGTGTGGTATATTTGTTTCCTTAGGAATTGGAGCAATGACTGTGTTTTTTAATAGTTCAATAGAGAGGCGACGTTCCGCACGTCGCTCTGCCAATGCTATATCTCTATCTACGTCGGCAATTGCTCTCGAGAAATATTTATCCAAGGGACCGAGGATGGATACTCCTACCCTGGATGGAAATTCATCAGCCACGGATGTAGACATTTCTGATGGTATGAGTTCGTTATTAGAGTGTTTTACAGATCGAGAGTCAAAGCATAAAAGTTAAAGGGTATGCCCAGCCCAGCCTTGTTTGGCCTTGTTTGGCCGTAGAGGGCCCGCCCTTTGCCCGGGCTTCGCCCCGGGTGCTCCCGCGACGCGGGGGTGACGTCTCTTTAAAGCGCGCTCTGTCTCCGGGATTTCCCGCCGCTAGGGCAGGCGGGAAGTGTAGTTTCCCCGGTCCTCCGGTGTCAAGTGCCCCCCTCCGCTCGGTGGCCGCAAGGGTGGTTGATGCGGCAGCGGGAGGGGGACGAAACGGACCCAGCAACAGCAAAATGCACAGCCCACGTCATGTGCAGCCGGTAGGGGTCCCACAGTTCCTCACGCAGTCATGTCATTCTGCATCCGCACCCAACTGAGGCCGCTTTTTTCCCCTTGTGCGTCACTCTCAGCCCAGCCTTGCTCACCAGCCCCTGTCTCTCCTGGTTCGTAGGGAGAGAAGGGGCTAGGGTTTAGGGTTTGCAGTTGTGTTTGATGTTGGGAGTGTTTTTTTGGCTAGCGGGGGCGGGCACAGAAGGAAAGGAGTAGAGAAGCGCAGATGCGCAGAAACACGCAGAAGCACGCTCGCCCCGGCTTTTTTCAACTCGCCGGCCGGGTCCGTTGCGGTAGTGCCGTAAGGTAGTATACTTAACAGAATGCACCTGTAATAAGCGTTACGTTGGAATGACGACAAGGAAGGTCAAACAGAGAATCTGTGAGCATCGCAGCACCATCCGCTGTAAAAAGAACGCAACAAGACTTACAGACCATTTCCTTGAAAACAATCATACGCCCAACGACATGAAGTGGACAGTGATTGAGCAAATCACCCCTGGTCCAAACCTGCAGAAACGCCTGTTTGAGAAGGAACAAAGATGGATATACAGGCTATCCACTCATGTCACAGGACTGAATGATAACATTCCGTGGGCCAGTGTCATGTAACCTGCTGTAAATGGTTTATGTGCACTCTTGAACGTGCAGCACCATCCCGTCCTCTACTTGTGATTCACCGTGGGCCAATGTCATGTCTCCTGCTGTACATGACTTATGTGCTGTCTTGAGTGTGCACCCCTTTCTTGTGATCCACCAGGGCATCCCATGTTCCAACCTTTCTTTGCCCGGAGGAAAAGCAAGTGAAGTTGGAGTAACTTTTTTGCTCCTCACACGTGTCATGAATAGAGCACCCCTATTCGATTTACCGTCATATTTTGACTGCTCCACAACGGTATTTCCGCTACCAGGATCGGCGGTATTCTAATTTATTTTTAACCATTCTACACCCAAAGTAGTCCCCGGTCTCAATAGTCTTAATAAACATCCTCCATTACGAAAATTCATTGAGTACATGGTTGCCTGGTAACACTAGCTTGATCCTAATGCTGAGTCCTTTCACTATTTCCTTGCTACCGTAATGCGTCATCACGCTTACGCACAACCCCGCCCTTCCTGGAAATCAGTCCGACCCTATTAATCTCTGCCGGTCGCACTACTCCGTTAACGGGGAGGCACGGAGAGGCGAGTAGGTAACTGGCGATTGAACCATGCAGTAACTGTAAGTTAATCCACCCCCTTTTGGCCCTAATTTCGATCGATCTTCGTTCGACAACCTTGAGCCCCTTTTGTGAGACAACCTTTTTTCTCCTCAACAGAATACGTTACTTCTTGAGGTTTTTTCCTTCCCTCCACCCCGTGAAGCCCTAAAGACCCAGAACAGGAGTAAGCCCTGTTCACCATGTGGTCTCTAATTGTGTGGTGTTTGTCTGTTTGTTGAGTGTGAATGTATGTACAAGTGGATAATGATTTCACGCCGTTGTTTATTCACGCTAATACTGCAGTGAGAAGTCAAGCCACGCACAAAAAAACGCTGAGTGCTGTCGACTGTTGGATTAACAGCTTATTGATCACAGAGCACGCCGATATTGATAAAGTATGCGTGTTCCAGCCTTAGGCAGGCTTTATTGTAAATTCACATGTATTGTGGGCACCATCACTAGATATACAATGATGAGTAGTCCTACATAAACACAACCGTCAAATACGAGTTCTGAATTGGATGCACAGTAAGCAACCAGACACGTGAGAATCAGCACGGCATGACGTTACAGGCTTGTAACATGTATATTCGTGACCCTTTTTTATTTTTCCTCCACAGGTCTTTTTGCTTTTCTCTCCCCTATTTGAGTGTGAGTATTTGACTGCGACAGATTTTTGTCAGTAGTCACAAGGAATCTAGGACTGGCAGGTCGTTAGTGTGTCCTGACCACCCACCTTCCTTTTTTGGTCCTGATGAAAACCCGGCACTTCCATACAACGGGTTGAAACATGTAGACCCTACACATAGTGATACACACGGTCATAATATACCTCTCTGTATCCACACACTTGATTTTAATATTGTCCAGTAACTTGCAAATAAAAAAATTTTCACACAAGGATACCAGGACAATTTTTAACATTTTTTGTTCACTTCACACACAAAATACCCGCTCCACTGTAATTCAGGTGTCGCAGCACACCCTGATGGCACTCGGCTATCAGGGTGGACCCCGATGATGAAGCATGTCACCAACTAGGTTGGTGAGTGTGGGGTTTTTAAACAAAAGAAGGACTCTCTTCCTTTTGTAGTCATCCCACTCAGACTGTTTTGTAACTACAGCCTTTGATGGTACTCCTCTTATGTTTTTGTAAAACTTTGGAACTAGGGGACCAGGAGTACACTCCTTTCGCTTTTGTGAATTGATCCCTTACTCTCTCTTTGTTTAACTTTATTTTATTTTTTCCCATGATCCAATGTTATTGGAGCATTGTTCTGTCCTCCATCTTGCCATAGTGCGAACACCAAACAATGGCATTGGAGCACTACAAGTACTCCCCAGTTACATTACACAATGGCACATTCAAGTTCAAGGAAAGGAGGGGTGGGTGAGGCATTAGCCATCATAGCTTAAAGCCTCACACCGCCATTTCAGAAACGCAAGGCTGCACCATAATTACAATGATATGGTGCAGCCTTGCATTTCCCCCTGCACTGGTGCTACACTTAGCAGTGTAGCGCCAACGCACGCACCCTTGCACTATGTCTGCGTGCAGGGGAAAGATTGTTTGTATAAAGGAAGTGCCCCCTTCCTGTACATAATCAATCTTTAAATGCCATTTTGTCACTTTAGGGGGACAATCCAAGGCATTTTGCTTTTTCCATGTGTGCGGCACAAGACAGCATACATGGAAAAAGCAAAAACGAGGAGAAATAATGCATTTCTCCTCGTTTAGCCAACTCAAGACCAGGTTTTCCCTGGTCTTAATTTTGGAGCAGCCTCCTATTTACACTGCCCTTGTAAATAGGGGGCAGCATCAGAATCAATGGGTGTTGCGGTGGAATGTCTACCCCAACCCCCACTGCCCACCCCTTTCACGCTAAACATAGTGTGAAATGAGGCCTTATTTACAAGGCAGTGTTAAGCCATGTTAACTGGCTTAACACTGCCTTGTAAATAAGGCAACGCCCCTATCGCGCCAAAGCGTCGTAAATAGTGATATTCCGGTGGCGATAGGTGCTTTTACATATGCCCCTAAGTATCATACGCAGGGGGAAGCATAAGTGAATTGCCCAGAATCACAAATTGTTCAGCTGACTCCGAGATTTGAACCTGGTTCCCCTTTCAACAGCTTTAACCATTATGCCAGATCCTCATTTCACTTCAAAGCTTTTCAACTGTTTCTCAACATCACTTCCACATTTGTTCAGCAAGACCCCGTCTACACTAAACAAGCATTAGCAAAGCCAATCATTTTCGGCAGTGCCCAAGCAATTGGCCTCGTCAATATAAATGCCTTTTAGCCATGTTGTCTAGCACCACATCCTCTGTTCAGTATGGCTGAAAGGCATTGAAAAAAGACCTATGATGAGGCCAGTGTATGCCACATTGCGGTTGATCTTTCCATGCGGCCTCACGCTACGAGTGGAACCTGGGCACTGTGAGCTGAAGGTTCCACACGTCGAGCTCTTGTGGCAGTTGGAGTTTGGCTGCGCCACTATGTACAGCTCATTACAGTTTCTAATAAAGTAGTATACTTCCACTTACATGAAGTGTCCGTCATTCCTGGATTACCACATGCTTTTCTTGGCAATGAGTGAGGCGAGTAGTTCACACAGACCCGCGAGCTACAGAGGTGAAATGGTACAACAAGGGAATCCTGCAAGGGTGTCCACAGAGAGGTACTGTTGTTGAGCATGAGTGTGTTGCCGACCCTTTGGGTACCTCCCCTAAACTTGTTCAGGTTGGTTGAAACAAGTCGCTGAGTACAAGTGTACCATAGAGGGAGTTCCGGCAGATGAGCCATGGTACGAGTTGCACATGTTCAGATGCTGAAACGCATGCAGAAGGTTGGAACACACATTTCAGCATGGCACTAACATGAGATGGCTATTCTGGATGACTAGCGGAACAGAAGCTTGTTTCAAGAGACTTGCATTGGGAGTAACAGGGGCGGCTCTAGGCTCATGGCGGCCCTGGGCAGGGAGCGTAGGTAGAGGGCCCCGGTAGAGGGGGTCTGGGCGGGGCGGAGCGCAGAGGCCCTTGAAGAGGGGGGGGGCAGGGTGTTTGGAAGTGGAACAGAGCCGAAGGCCGCCAAATCCCTGCCAGGGGCCACCACGCAAATATGTATCCATCCTCAGAAGATTATTATATTAAGGATATATATTGGCGTGGCGGCCTCTGGGGTTTGGCGGCCTGTGCAGGTGCACAGTTTGCACATGCCTAAGGCTTCCCCTGGGAGTAACCAGTCTTGTGGGGCGTGATCTGCAGTCAGTGTCAGCTGATGGCAACAGTGTAAAAGTCTACGGGAGATTGTTTATCCAAATAGGAGCAAGTTTGCTGACATTCAAAGCTTGCATTGGATGTGTGTTACATGAGCAGTTGCTCATGGTTTAAAGGAGCCCTCGCTGTCATGCACAGCAAGTATTATTGCAGCACATCGGGCCCGATTCACAGAACTAACGTAAGACAAAATCCTAAACTTACTACTTTTGGTATTCACATAACTTAGGATTTTGTCTTAAGTTTGTCTTGGGACAGACTCAAGACAAAATCCTAAATTAAGTCTGTCTTAAGACAAACATTGACAAAATCCTAACTTCTGTGAATACCAAAAGTAGTAAGTTTAGGATTTTGTCTTAAATTAGTTTTGTGAATCGGCCCTATCCTCTTCGATTCACACTGATTTTTGGGTTTTAAAAAAACCCTACCATTTTGTGTATTTTGAAAATGTATTGGGAAATACAGACAGAAAAAAACATAATATAAACTATTGGTTAAATTCAAGAGAAGTTCAGCATCTCTGACTACTTACATCTTTTGGGAATTTATGCAAAGGAGGATTCTGGCTGACCCTGGGCTCAGAGGTGTAAAGGAAATTGTTGTAAACAGTTGAGATTTTAGTGTCTTCTGGCACTAACAATTTACATCTTTTACATAGTGGCTGGATTTTTAGTGTCAGTTTTTTTTGCATAAGGAGGTCAATCATCTCTTCACACGCTGAACTGGAATCTGATATTACCTATATTTATTAGTGTTTTCAGTTCTTTTGAAGTTTTGTGAGAATGCAAGCTGTTTGCCTACCACCCCATCTTCGGCAAACACCAGGTGATCCACCAGTTGCCAGGAAACAATGGTTTCAGGCTATTGAGAGTTATTTGGGTGCCAGTGGTGCTTTTCATTTTCAGCCATATCGGAATAAATACCACTTGGTACACTCATTAGGCTTTGTGGGCAGAACTATCTTGAAACATTTACATGCAGTAGATGTGGCAATAGTTGAAGTGAAGCTGTGTGAGTACCAGGATCGATTTGATGTTCTACCCAGTTTCGTGGTTGTAAGACACTTGGGGGCAGATTTATGTCGGACTTGCGCCACGCTTACACCGCTACTCCAGCAATGCGCCGCCCCTACACCACAAGATGCGTCACGCATCTGCCCTTCCTTGCACCATGGTGCGCCGCATTGTAAATGCGGCGCATCTGTGGTGCCGCAAGGAGGGAATTGCGTGACGCATCAGTTCTGGCGCATCCCTGCTGATTTGCAGAGATGCGCCAGAACTCATAAATCTGCCCCTTGTTCTTCAACATTTTGCAGATCAATTGGTGAGGGATCAGTATATTGGCCACTGCAGTGGCAAAACAATGAAACAAATACTATTGTCCATGACAGATCCATCTATAGGAATAACTCTCAAAATGGCAAAGTGTATAGAAACGTCACAAGAATCGGCGAAGGAATTGGATAGTAAGAAAAATTGAGCTAGTATGTGATGTCAACACGATTTTGAACAAAATCCAAAAAGAAAGCAGACAGCTGGACAAACCTAAAAAAATGTTTTCACAGCAGGATGTATAATTTCTGGGGGAATCGCATGCAGAGTAAAGGTGTTAGACAATGTCCTGCGACAAAATCTGTGGTGTAGGATAAACAGGGACAATTTGCAAAGGTGTGCCAAAGTCACAGGTCTAGGATGACATCATCGGTAAAGTGCATTATAGATGAACGTTTGGTTGAAGACGAAGACAACTTTGGAAGAAATTGGAGAGACATGGTTCTTCATGTAAAGACGAATGACATGAAGAGGGGGGACCTAGTTCTTGCAATGATCCTTACGTTTACGTTCTAGTGGAAATTAAAATGGTGGCGCTGTTGGTAGATTTTGGGACACATATTACTGAAAGCTATTGAAAAAGGTGAGGCCTAATAGAACATTATTACCACCTGATTGTATGGCAGTGTCTTATGAAGGCCCCAGCAATGACCTTTGAAGTTACATTGATGAAATACTTGAATTTAGAGGGAGAGGAATAGCATGGAGAGTGTATGTAGCAAACAAGGGACTTAGGGGCATATGTATCAAATACCGTCATTGCGATTCTCAAATGGCAATTTTTAGAGAATCGCTATTTGAGAATCGCAAAACGGGATGTAATAAATAATTCACAAATATTTTCTGATTCCTTGGAATTTCTTAATTGCGATTTGCAAATTGAGAATCGCAATTAAGGAATACCTTCCCATTCATTCCAATGGGCTAGGAGGCCTATAGAAATGAATGGGAAGACATTCTCAATTTGTGATTCGCATTTAGAAAATTGCCAATTGAGAATGCAATTCAACTATGACAGGGTGTCACAAGGACACCCTGTTGCAACCCTGAAATATGTATTTGTGCACATGTGGCGCACATACATGTATGTGGGGCACATGGAACTTTGAAAAAAGCAAAAAAAAGGATTTTTTCAAAGAATTCGCAAATTGCTACCAACTGGCAGTTGGTGATAATTTCCGATTTCTTATGCCAAAGTCGCACAACTTAGGTGCTTTCTACGTCGCATTTAGGAATCGCAATTTTCGATGCCTTAAATGTAATTGCAAAAGAGAGAATCACAAATTTAGCGATTCTCTAATTTACGATACACTTTTGGGATGATACTGCCCAAAAGGTCTTTTCCCGTTGGCAAAAGGGCAGATTCTGCGAATCGGCCCTTTTGCGAACGGGAAAAGGGCTTGATACATATGCCCTAATATATCCTGGGTGGCTTCAACAAGGGCTCTTTGGCATGATTTTGACACCAGGAACTTCAGTGCAGGTATTAGCTATTAGGGATGATTCAGAACTGGAAAATATTATGAATAAGTATATATATGTGTTCTCAGGAGAGATGGCCCAGATTTCAAGGTATAAACACAAAATCATGGTGAAGGAGGGACTATGCCACTTTTCAGTTATAGTCAATTGTAGAAAAGGAGCATAAGTTGACTTGCCCCTGAAAACATGTGCCTACTCTGATATCCAGGAGGATAATATAGACCTGCTCTGTATAAAAGACAGTAAGAAGCACATGGTACCGCCTCTTGCTATCATAAAATTCCACCAAGGATGTGGCTCACCCCTTTCACGCTGTGCTTCACTGAATTTTTGTTTTTTAAGATTCCTCAACTCTTCACAGCACCTCTTACTTTTTACCTCTGAGGTGTGCAATGACCTATAGAGTACTTTAAGACTCGTTTCCAACTCTCTTTAATTCCGTAAACATATGAAGGCCTCATACTTTAATACATTTAATATGTTTGCACTCGTTTCTCTTCACTAACTTTGTCAAAGGCTTCGAAGTGTGCCTTTTAGTATTGTAAAAGACCTCGGGGCATAAGTATGAAATTCTGATTTGCGGTTCTCAAAATGCGAATTTTAGAGAATCGCATTTTGAGAATCGCAAAATGCGATGTAAATTAAAAATCACGAATATTTTGCGATTCCTAAAAATTCGCAGATTTTGTCTGCGAACCCGCTAAAAGCGATTCTTTAATTGCAAATTTGCAAATAAGGAATAGCAAAAATAGAGAATCTGCAATTCATGTGCAGCTTGATGACATCACAGCCAGGAAGTGTGACTGCCCATGCTTTTCCTGATTGCCTGAGGCTGTGTGAGAGGCTGGGTGGAGAGGCAAACAACTGTCTACTGCAAGTCCAAAAATTCCAAATGGATCCCCAGGAGTAAGAGAAGGGTAAGGAGGAGGCTGGCAGGAAAAGGAAGTAAAAGTTCAGCAAGAGGGATCAGGAGGTGCTCATAGAAGAAATGGTCCATAGCCATGAGTTGCTCTTTGGCACAAACTCACTCCGTGCGCCAGAGTCACGAAAAAGAAAAATATGGCTGGACATCCAGCCACAGGTCAATGCCATTGGTGTGACCCAGTGCTCTGAGGATGACCTGCGCAGGTGCTGGTAGGATATGCACTCCAGGTCCAAGGACAAGGTGGCAACCAGGCCTGCAGAGGCAAAGACTGGTGGGGGAACTTCTACTGAAGTAGAATCTATGCCCCTTGAGGAGTTGGTGGAGTCCACCCTTCAGCCAGAAAGTGTTAGTGGTGTGGCTAACATCGGCAGCTCCGACCCTCCTAACACGAGACAAGGTAAGATGCATGCTAAATCATCCCTGACACATTACCATCTCATTCACACACTCAGGAATGCACCAACTACAAAGCGAAAATGCAACTACATTACACATTTACCCGCACACCCAGGAATGACTCATGGGAGATGTAGTCACATGCATCATACAGTGGAGCACTGAGACACAGCAATGTAGAATCAGTATAAGTAAATCAGTAAAGGCAAAATATGCTAGACAGTACTTAGCTAACGCGAAATCAGAAAACGTCAGTGAACAATGTGAAGCAGAACACACAATTCAAATGTGCCTTTTCATTTACAGTACTACCTGAAACACAGGATGACAATTCAGGAGCAGAGGAGGCAGCATATACAAAGGATCAGGCAGGGCAAGAGGACACAGAGGAAACCACATAGACAACACCTGTCCCATGGAGACAGCATAATATTGTGCCTCCACTCCCACTGTTAGATGCAGAACCAAAGTCCATAGGGGATGAGGCCCAGCCAGACCAGGGCCAGGGTGCAGGCCCCTATGCACCGTAGGGAGGAAACATGTTGGAGACACAGGCCAAGGGCGACCACCAGCGCTGCTACTGTTGAGGATCACACAGTGTTTGCCGGACTGGAAGGCAGCATGGTCAAGGTGCAATGCCTGCAAACAAAATCAATGTGGTCAATACACCGGCAGCTGGTCTCTACCAACCACAACCTGAGTGACACGAGGGAGGGCTTCAGGGAAATGACAGGCGCAATTAAAGAATTGTGTGCCATGATGAAGAGAGACCAGGAAGCCAAATGCAGGGGCAGACAACGTCTCTACAGCCGTCTGGACACTTACAGCAAGGCGGTCAACCGTCTGTGTACTGCTACATCCCTGCTGTCACGCCGCTCAGTAAGCAAGCAGGTTGAAATGGCCCACTGCAGCCAGGATGTGGACAAAGGCTTGGTGCATTTAAAATGCTTTGGAACAGCTGCAGACAGCTACCACAGGTGGCACAGGACTCCCGAGCTCAGGAGATAGTGACTAGCTGTCTAGCAGAAGCAGCATCACCCCACCAATTCACGAAACCAGACAGCACCGTGTGAGGCAGGGCATAACACCGGATGAGTCAAGGGACAGCAAGCAGCACTCTGAGTGTGCAACAGCAGGCCGTCTTGAATCAGTACTATATTTGATTTTCCAGTCCCCAGCCGGGACAGGAAACTTTATTCAATGTATTTAACAATTTTTGGTGACCGCGTAGAGGGTTGAATACAAACATTCGATAGGGTACACGCCTGCACCTATCCAAGAGTAAATAGTCACACAGTGAGAAGAAAAAATAGAGATCAAAGAAGACAAACAATATCAGGCAATAAAAGACATGGGAGCCAACTGTCTCTTGCTATCTCAGTGAATGGTGTAGCAAGTTTAGACACACAATCTCTGTAAAAAATGGTCACAATGGATATATTACAGAATTGTTTAGACGGTCGACGTTTCGGTCCCCTGGCTCCTAATGAACCGGGACCATCATCAGGACTATAAAATGAGTTGCCTGTTTTAGATATCAAAGCTCCTGGAGGATTCCAAGATCATGCAGGAACCGAATCAGGGTAATAGCGGGATTTCTCCACGCATCGCGACTTTGGTCTGCGGTGGTTATACCTCTCGTTGTCGTGTTCAGACCCTCTACGAGGTCACCAAAAATTGTTAAATACGTTGAATACAATTTCCTGTCCCGGCTGGGTACTGGAAAATCAAATATAGTACTGATTCAAGACTATAATTTCATTATATGTGTAATCACTTTCACCTTAGGACCTTTGTTTTCTAGAATAGATTGTCTGCCCATGGTCCTTAGGTATCCATTGGGTTCCCTTGTTATAACTTAAAAAAATGTTGTGGAGCATGGCACAAGTAGCCACAATCTAGCAGCAGATATCTGGGCGATATTGTAGTGCTCCTCCGCTTTTATGCAGGCAGCGGAACCGGCTCTTTAGTATCCCAAATGTCTACTCAATTACACAGTGCGTAGATATGTGTGCGCGATTATTACTTCGCTCCATTGCATTGGCTGGATTGAGGTACGGGGTTAGGATGAAGTCTCATACAACATATGCACTGTCTCCTACAGGATGAAACACATGAGGTCAATCACTGTCCTCCCACTTCAGACCTTAACTGTATGTTATAATGTTATACATGCATTTACCTAGCAGGAAAGCCCTCACCAAAATCACCACCAGTGAGACATCTGTATATCCCACTGTGTCTAAATATAAATGAGTCGTGTGTACTGCCAGGGTATTTGTAACAATATTGGTGATGATATATTTGGCATTGCAGATGACCTGCATGTTGAGTGAATGATAAGATTTGCGGTTCCTGAATACATACTCATTGTTTGATGGGGGTGAGAGGGCTACATGAGTTCCATCTATGCAGCCAATGACGTGGGGAAATTGGGCAATCTGGTACAAGTTCTGTTTTGTTTGCTGTACTACCTGTTGTGTGCTGGGGAATTGGATGTGATGATGTAGCCTCTGTACCATTGCATCAGGCAAATCTGGGAGACCCCTCCTGCTGCTGCTATCATCCCCGGATACTCCCTGATCCCAGTAAGTGCAGTGAACACAGGACCTGCACATTGGTTGAAATGGTTTGGTCCTGCATGTTGGGTGTTCCAGCATGGGTTTGAGCTCATCTATCAAGTCTATAATGGTAGTCAGTCTGTTGGAACAGAATGGTGCACACTCAATCAATCAATCATTCAATCATTGCATTTCTAAAGCGCGCTACATACCTGTGAGGGTCTCAAGGTGCATGGGGGGGGCGCAACTGATCGAAGAGCCAGGTCTTGAGAAGTCTTCTGAAGGCCAGCAGGTCCTGAGTCTGTCGTATGCTGGTAGGGAGGGCGTTCCAGGTCTTGGCGGCGAGGTAGGAGAAGGATCTGCCGCCGGCGGTGGTTTTTCGGATACGAGGAACTGTGACGAGGGCGAGGTTGGCTGAGCGGAGGCTTCAGGTGGGGATGTGGAAGATGAGATGGTAGTTGAGGAATGTGGGTCCGGTGTTGTGCAGTGCTTTGTGTGCGTGGATGAGGAGTTTGAAGGTGATCCTCATGTTGACAGGGAGCCAGTGTAGGCCTCTCAGGTGGGGTGTGATGTGGCTGCGTCGGGGGACGTTGAGGATCAGACGTGCCGAGGTGTTCTGGATTCGTTGTAGTCGTCTCAGGAGCTTGGTTGGTTTTCCTGAGTAGAGGGCGTTCCCGTAGTCGAGTCTGCTGGTGGCGAGGGCCTGGGTGACGGTTTTTCTTGTGTCGGGAGGGATCCACTTGAAGATCCTGCGGAGCATTCAGAGGGTGCTGAAGCAGGATGCAGAGACGGCATTGACTTGCCTGGTCATGGAGAGGGTGGAGTCGGGGATGACCCCCAGGTTGGTGCGTGGTCTGTGGGTTCCGGGGCTGTGCCAATCATTGGGGCCACCAAGAGTTGTCCCAGGCTGATGGGGTGGGTCCGGGAATGAGGACCTCCGTCTTGTCTGAGTTTAGCTTCAGTCTGCTGTCCTTCATCCAGTCGGCTACGGCCTTCATTCCTCTGTGGAGGTTGGCTTTGGCAGTGTGGGGGTCTTCGGTGAGGGATGTGATCAGCTGGGTGTCGTCGGTGTAGGAGATTATGTTGAGGTTATGTTGAAGTGCGATGTGGGCGAGCGGTGCCATGTAGATATTGAACAGCATCGGGCTGAGGGAGAATCCCTGTGGGACGCCGCAGATGATCTCTGTGGTTTTTGAGCGAAAGGGTGGGAGGCGGACGCTCTGGGTTCTGCCGGAGAGGAAAGATGTGGTCCAGGCCATGGCCTTCTCTTGAATTCCCACGTCATGGAGGCGTGCTGATAGGGTGTGGTGGCAGACTACGTCAAAGGCTGCTGACAGGTCCAGGAGGATGAGGGCGGCTGTTTCTCCTATGTCCATTAGGATCCTGATGTCGTCAGTGGCGCGATGAGGGAGGTCTCGGTGCTGTGGTTGCTGCGAAAACCGGATTGGGAAGGGTCCAGGATGTTGTTGTCTTCGAGGTAGCGGGTTAGCTGTTTGTTGACAATCTTCTCTGTCACTTTCACCAGGAGCAGGGAGATGGGCCGGAAGTTCTTGATGTCCTTGGGGTCCGCCTTGGGTTTCTTCAGAAGGGCGTTGATCTCGGCTTGCTTCCAGCTTTCCGGGAAGGTTGCTGTCTCGAAGGAGCTGTTGATAGTTTTCCGGAGGAGGGGCGCGATAGTTGTGCTGGCTTTGTTGAAGATGTGGTGAGGGCAGGGGTCGGATGGGGATCCGGAGTGGATGGAGTTCATGGTTTTGATGGTGTCTTCGTTGCTGACGTTGGACCAGGCGGTCAGGCGGCTGGTGCGGGTAGTGTTTGCGGGGGTGGTGGACTCGGTGGTGGGTGCGGGAGTCTCGGGGTTGAAGCTGTCGTGGATGTCGGTGATCTTGTGGTGAAAGAAGGTGGCCAGGGAGTCGCACAGGTCTTGTGATGGTGGTATGTCATTGGTGTTGGAGCTGGGGTTGGAGAGTTCCTTCACGATGCTGAAGAGCTCCGTTGAGTTGTGTGCGTTGTTGCCATGGCGGTTCTCTTGGTGGTCCTGATGAGTTGGTGGTGTTTGTGGGTGGCGCTCTTGTGGGCTGTGTGCCTATCTGGTGTTCGGTCGTGGAGCCATTTCTTCTCCAGCTTCCAACAGGTGCGCTTGGAGATCCGGAGGTCTTCGGTGAACCAGGCGGCTTTCTTGTTGGTGTGGTTGGTATGGAGGTCTTGAGAGGGGCGAGGGTGTTGGCACAGTCGTTGATCTACTGTTTGAGGTTGGTCGCGGCGGTGTCCGGGTCGGTGGGGTCGGCAGGTGGTCTCAGGGCGAGGGTGGTGGTCAGTTGGTCCTTGGTGACCTTGCCCCAGCTGCGGCGTGGCAGCTGTTGGGTGCAGTGGTGTGTGGTAGGTTTCCTGAAGGTGAAGTGGACGCATCTGTGGCCGGTCCAGTGGGGTTCAGTGATGTGGTTGAAGAAGACGTGGGGGCTTGTGGAGAAGATGGGGTCCAGTGTGTGTCCGGCGGCGTGGGATGGTGTCGTCACAAGCTGTTTGAGTCCGAGGTTGGTGAGGTAGTCTATCAGGGCGGTGGAATTGGTGTCGTTGTTATTCTCGAAGTGGAAGTTCAGGTCCCCTGAGGAGGATGTAGTCCGTGGAAGCGAGGGTGTGGGTGCTGACGAGTTATCATTTACACAAAGGTCAAGCCTTGCATTGTTTTTCTGGTTCTTACCATCCCCTTTAAGTATTTCGCAATGTGGGCAGTGACAATTTCATCTTCTAAGATTAGTAAATTAATAAAAACAGGTCAGCAGTGTGAGATGTAAATTATTCATTCTAGTAAAATCTGTTTTAAATTTCTGTAATAGTGATCCCAAATTAAATTCAACAATTTTCTCATAGTTAGCATTGATCTTGACCCCCAGGTTTCTAGCATTCTAGATTAATTATTCATCTTCTAGGTCTATTTTATCATTTTTAACAATTTGTGTTTTACTATTGTTAAGTTGGTACCCTGAGATATTGACAAAGTGACTTGCCTCTCTCTCTGTCTCCAAAAGAGCATCCAGCGGGCTGGATGTGATTATGGCAAGGTCATCTGCATAGCCTTAGATCGTAATATCCCCTCCTTTAGTCTGAATAGCCTGGATAACTTTGTTCTTTTCTATCTTTCTAATTAATGGGTCGATGTAAAGGGGGGAACAATAGGGGAGAGCAAGGACAGCCCTGTCGCGTGCCTCGTGATATCTTGATTATATCGGACATACAGCCAATCATAGCTATTCTAGCAGTAGGCTCCCGGCACATAATCTGGATAGCTCTAGTAAACCCTTTACCCAGCCCCTTTTTCTCCATAGTTGCCCATAAAAAAGGCTAGGAGACCCAATCAAAGGCTTTTTCTGCATCTAGTGGTATTAGAGCCATAGGGTCTCCGGTACCTTTGGTGGAGTCAAACTGGGTGATAGCCCTACGAATATGATACGCTGTGCCCCGACCAGGGACAAATCCATGCTGAAAGGGAGAAACTAGCTTCTTAATGACTATGGCTAATCTGTTAACAAGGATTTTAGCATATATCTTTGTGTCACTATTCACCAACGTAAATAATCGGTATGAGCCCAGTACGCTAATACGTTTACCTTTTTTTGGGAACACAACTATATTAGCCGACTTCCAGGATTTGGGGTCCTCATCCCCTGATTGTGCCCTTAAAAATATCTCTTACATATTTTCCAGTAAGTATGAAACACTTTTTTTATAGAATTCCCCCGGTATTAGATCAGTACCAACAGCCTTACCTGATGGTGTGAATTCAATTGCCTTTCTTAACTCCTCTGCTATTATGGGTGCTTCAAAGTTTTCTCTCTTCTCAGGGGAAAGCTGTTCAATGTGCTGACCATTCAGGTATTCTTCTAATATTCTATCCTCGGCGTGGGTGTCATCTGTATATAACTTCTGATAAAATCTTTGGAATGCAGAGAGAACTGGTGCCAGCTCAGTGACAATACCACTGCTAGGGTATCTGATTTCAGCTGTTCGAGCTTGAACAACCTTTTCCCTAGTGTGGACTGCAAGCATATGGCCTACTCTTTCATTGATCTCATATGCCTTACTACACCAAGCCATAAACCTTCCTGCAGATTTCTTGATTGAATTCTCTGTAATTGCCGACCAATGAGTAGTACCCTTGATTTAGCTGTCTCGAAATCTCCCCCATTGGAGATAGCTTCTATCACATGTGTCTCAGCCATTACCAATACCACATATAGCGCATATAAAAGTTTCTTCTCTTTTTTTGACTCTCCCAGCCATACTTAGACATTTTCCTCTTGAAAGCAGCTTTAAGGACGTCCCAGACTACGTGGATGCTGGTGCTCCCTAAATTCTCTTCGATAAACCTGGGAATCCACAGCTTCATGTGCTGCACATAGCCCTCCTCGCTGAGTAGAGTCCTATTAAATGTCCAACGTGCCGGTGAAGATTTAGTCTAAATATTTATTTCCAACACCAAGGGGTTGTGATCGGACATGACTCTAGGGTATTTGTGTATTTTACAGCCCGGCAACAGCTCCTGCTACACAAAAAAATAATCCAATCTAGCATGTGTTTGATGTGGTGCTGAAAAATATGTGAATCCTGGATCGTTGCGTTCTTGCTTTGCCCAGACATCCGACAGCCCATGGAGTAGCCTTAACTGTGCCAAAGTCTTAAAAACTTTAGGTTTGCCACCTTGATACGTTACCCCGACTTGATTCGATGTTTGACAATTCATATTAATATTGAAGTCCCCACAAATAATGAGAAGAAGGGGCCAACCCACTTGTTCCACATTAAGCCATTCCAACAGCACCGGATGATCAAGAAACAAGCCATAAACCGAGCATAGTGTAAACATATTATTTTCTAAACAGCCTTGAGTGATTACCCACCTTCCCAGTTTATCTGAGCTAGACCGTGGGAACCTAGCTAATACTTTCGGTGCCATAACTACCACCCCTCTTGTCTTTGTATCTCGTGTAGTGCTGGAAATCAGTTTATAGCCTGCCAGTTCCAAAACCTCCTGTCTGCTGGCTACGATGTGTGTTTCCTGAAGGCAGATAATATTGGCTTTCAAGACTTGGACATCCAGACTAACTCTCTGTCTTTTTTGGGGATTGTTTAATCTGCATATATTATTCGTAGCTATTCTAGGCTTGCCCATTAAGCAAAGAGAAAAGGGTTCAACCAACATGTGGCGTAACCACACCTTATGCCTCCTGTGCCCTGCCGCTTCCATAGTCGCTGCCCGCCTAAGTTTAGGACAAAAGAAGAGAAAAGAACCCAAAAAAGAGAAAGGGAGAACAAAGATAATCCCAGCCGGACCTCTGTCAGTATCCAACCAACAAAATAAAGAACACGAAAAAACATCCTAGTATATGTGTCCCCCAAACATCCTGAAAAGAAGAAGCACAAAGTTTTGCCCTTATATTGTTCTCTCATTTACGTGACAGTTTCTGCAGGCACTCCTGGGCTTGTATCTCTGAAGTGAATACCCTGGTTGTACCTCTAAAAATGATCTTGAGTCAGGCGAGGTTCATTTAGAAGACCATGGAGCCCAATTTCTGGAAAGGGGTGATTAACTGATGGAGCCTCCATCTCCTTTCCACTGTAGTGTGACAAAAATCCGGTCATACAAAAAAGGAGTGCCCCTTAGCTGCCCTCCTTGCATTGGGTCTGGCTTTCTCAAATATTGTCTAGCGCAGGAGAACATTTCTAAAAATTAAAGAGAATAGTCCTGGGTTTCTCATTTTGCCCTGCTCTCTTTTTCAACAACATAAGGAATCGATGTACCCTCTGCACCTTTGATTCCCAGTTCCAGTGAGCAAGTTCTGGGAAAGCCCCCTTAAGTAGTCTTATAACAAATCCACATTGGTCATCCCCTTCCCCGTTCTCTTCAATGCCCAGTAGCCGCAGGCTGTTTCGCTGTTGCCGGTTTTCAAAGTCTTCCAATTTCCAAAGTACATCAGTCATCCTGGCTTCTTTTGATGCGATTTGTTGACCCGTATTCTTAGCCCTGGCCTCGAGCCCGATAATGCGCTGCTCTAAAACAGTGGTACGTTCGGAAATTTCTGAACAGATTTTGTTGACTTTGCGAATGGCCTCCTGGAGTTTCTTTGTCACCATATGAGCCCTCTTGTGTTCACGGCGGGCTTCAGTCTGCATCTGTCTAGCCATTGAGTAGATTAAACCCATAAAAGGGGGGATTCTATGTTGGTTTGGGACTCCACAAATAGTTTAGGGACATCGTTTGTACTCCATTCTCCTCTTCCTCATCGGTTTCTTTCCTAAAATGGGTGGTAGAATAATCCTACTTTAGCTGGTTCCTATGGCTATAATCGGAGTTTAAGCCCTTATCTTTCGCTTTGCCTCTGATGCTTCTCCTTTTAGTGCGGTAGGGTACATTCCTTTCAGTATAGGTTCTCAGGGGGGGTGCCACTATCCTCTCCTGTGATTTCAGTGTCTGTGCCCTCAATTTCACTGGTGTTGGTGAGTTGAGACTCATCTGTCACAGGATAAAATTTGTCTCCCTCTGGAGTCCCTGTACTCTTCCACACACATGGGCCATAGTAGCGGTGTTTGGTTCATGAGAACTCAGAGTGCTCTGCACTTCTTGCATAAGGGTATTCACTTGTGACCCATTTCTTTCCTCCTTGCTCATCTCCGTCTCCATGCCTGGTCCAGCAGTCACAGTATTCATGTCAGGCATATTTGTTAACTTCACTTCGGAACTTTCAGTCACTAACGTCTCAAGAGGCAGCCTACTTGCGCTTGTCAGTTTGACAGCTGTGCACCCTTCCGCGCTCTCCGGATATTTAGTGATTTTAGGGGCTTTTGCTTTGGTTTTACCTCTGATTGTTAACTTTGTCTGAGTACCACTGAGCCCGCGACCGGTGAACAGCCCAGGAACAGTCTGTTGTTTAGGTCTGGTTGCCAGGTCGACGGGATGCTGCTCTCCACTATGCCTCCTGCCGTTAATCTCCTCCTGTTCCAAGCCAACAGAGTGATTAGCATATCTGATCTTCCCCTCCGGGTTGACAGCATCCTGTTTCTTTTTTTTTTTTTAATATATTTTTATTGGTATTTACAGGTTACAAATTACATATAATGACAGACATATAGTTACAAGTTCTTGGTTAAAATCTCGCCGCTGACTTAACACAAAAAACATAAAACATAGAACAGAAACCGTCTAGTGTTGGCAGTTTATTTGACAGAAAAGCAAGTCCATTTAAAGGTTGAGTTGTGCTTTGACCCTGGTTGTTATACAGAGATTGTGTGTTTGTTTGGTATGGATCCCACCTGACTTATTGTTCTCTCCTTTGGTCAGCTGGAACCTCAGGGCCTGAAGCAAGTACCACTGATTGGGTATAGAGGTGTGCTTTGACTATGGGGGGTTGAAGGTGTCCATGTGTTTGTCTAGTTTGGACCACATCGCTCTGGAGTGGTGTCTACCTGGCGTGTTTCTGAGGGTGGTCATGTCTGCACCTCTTAGGAAGATCACCCAGTTGAGCCAACTTTTGAAGGTGGCCTTGGAGGTGTCCTTCCAGTTTGTGAGTATTATTTTTGTTGCCGAAGTGAGGAGAAAGTCAAGGAGGTTTTTGTCTTCTTGGGTCGGGACTTCTTGTGAGATATGTGCTGTAGCTATAGTGGCGAATGACTCTTTGAGGGTGCAGCCTAGTGTTTTGTTTGTAAAATCTAGCACCTGTTTCCAGAAGTTTTTGACATTAGTGCAGCTGAAGATGAGATGTTCTAGGTCCCCTTTCTCTAATCTGCAGTTCCAGCAGATGTCATTGTCTTTTAGACCTACAGATGCCAGGCGTGCTGGCATTCAATAGGCTTGGTGTAGTAACCAGAATTTGGTTTGCGCGAGTACTGGGGATATCATGTTCTTAGATGGGGAAGCCCGCAGAGTTTGTATTTCTTGTTCAGACAGTTTAGTCTCAATTTGGACTTCCTAGTAGGCCGTCTTTTTATCATTAAGCTTGGTCGTGGTTGCTCGGAGCAGTTTGTACAGAAGTGAGACTTGGTGTCCTATCTTGTTTAAGTTCTCAATGAGCTGGAAGATGGAAGGGGTCTGTCTATGTAGATTTGATTAGTTAGGGCTGTTTTTATGGCTAGGAAGTTGTAGAGTTCTATGTCTGGTAGGTTGTGTTCTTTTTTCAGGTTGTTGAAGGTGTGTGGTGTTTCTTCCTGTTCTAGTTGTATTGAGAATTGAATCCCTCGAGTTTTCCATGTACTCATGTCTAAGGTTTTCCCTCTGTATTTAATCTTGTGGTTCCCCAATAGTGTCTCCAACTGAGAGTTTTTGATGCTGACCTCTAGGTTGCGGTCTATTTTCAGTAGTGCCTGTTTCGTGAACTTTAGGATCGGGTTGTTGTTGAGTGCCTGTTTGTTCGCAGTGAGTATTGTGAGTGGGGCGGTGTTGTTTAGCATGGCTTTCTCTATGGCTAACCAGGTTGGAGTGTATTTTTGTCTGGGTACCACCCAGTGTATTCCTTGTCTGGCTATGAATGCTAGTTGGAACGTTTTCAGATCCGCGAGGTTGAGTCCGCCTAGATTTTCCCCAGTCTCAGCTTGTGGAGGCCTATCCTAGCTTTTTTACCCTGCCATATGAATTTGTTGATCATTAGGTCTAGCTTTGTGTGGAAGTCTTCTGTCATGGGCAGGGGGAGCATGTCCACCAGGTAATTGACTATGGGTGTTACCATTATTTTGATGGTGTCTATGCAGCCCCACCATGTGATGAACTTGGGTGACCATGAGTCCAGTAGCTCTTTTACTTTTCTCAGCATGAGTGTCTCGTTCAGTTCTAGAGTGCCCCTTAGGCTTCTTTTGAATTGGATGCCCAGGTATTTGATGGCCTTTGGCTGCCACGCTAGTCCTATGTTCCCTATCACTTCCCTGGTTGTGTGCACATTGAGTGGCATGCAGTCCGATTTGTCCTTGTTGAGTTTGTAGCCTGAGTGTTTGGCGTATGTTTCTATTGTGTTCATGAGTGCTGTTATGTATTTGGATGGGTCGTTTGTCAGAATTAGTAGGTCGTCTGCGTATGCAGCGATCTTGGCTGTTGTATTGTTTATTGTTATCCCTGTGATGTTTCTGTTTGCGTGGGCACCCCTGTCTCGTGCCTCTTTCAAGTTCGAACGGGGCGGATGATCCCCCATTTATGGCAATTTTTGCAATTGTTTTTTTATATAGCACCATGACTTTCTTCGTGTACTCGCTCCCTACATTATACTCTTGCATGCACTTCTCGAGGAAGTGCCAGGAGACCCTGTCAAACGCTTTTTCGGCATCTAGCGTAATAGCTATGGCTGGGTGTATTGAGTTAGAGGAGTGTTCGATCACCTGACATAGAAGTCTGGTGTTGTCGTGCGACATGCGGGATTTCATGTATCCTGCTTGTGTGTTTCCGATTAGCTGGGGTAGTATTTTGTTAAGTCTAGTGGCTAGTACTTTTGCATATAACTTGCAGTCAAGGTTGATTAGCAATATGGGGCGGATGTTTTTGTGCCATTGTGGGTCCTTGCCTTCTTTCTGGATGACTATTATGTCAGCTTGTGACATTGTTTCTGTTACTGTGCCCTTCTCTGCGCAGTGGTTGAATGCTTTGGTCAGGACTGGGGCAAGAAGTTCCTTGAACGTTTTGTAAAAGGGTGCTGTGTAGCTGTCTGGTCCCTGTGCTTTGTTGTCTTTTAATGAGTTAATGGCATTTGCTATTTCGGTTTCCTTGAAGTCTTGGCCAAGCGTTCTAGCTTCCTCATCTTGTAGCTTGGGTAAGTTGAGTTTTTGTAAGTAGTCTATAGTGCCTGCCTCATCTATGTTGTTGTCCTTTGTGTAAAGTTCCCCGTAGAACTCCCTGAAAATTTGTAGGATTTCTAAGTGGCTTGTGTGTGTTTTGTTTTGCTTATCTGTGATGTTTGCTATGGAGTGCTGTCTTTGCTTGCGTTTGAGGTATGAGGTATGACGCTAATATTTTCCCTGCCTTGTTAGCCTCGCACAGATTGATTTGTTTGTACCTCCTGATCCACATTCCTGCTCTCTCGCTGAGGATTCTGTTGTATTCATATTTCTTTCTTGTGAGGGTTAGGTTGAGGTCTGAGTTTGATGTGTCATCTATGTGTTTTGCTTCTAGTAGTTTGATGTCCCTTTCTAGTTTATTCAGCTGCGAGTTTGCTTCTTTGTTCCTCCTGGCCTTAATTTCAATCAGGTTACCTCTTATGGTTGCTTTCAGGGCCTCCCACAGGCATTTCGGGTTAGTGTCTTCTGTGTCGTTTTCCGTTATGTAGTTTTTTATTGCTCTCTCAATTGTGTCGTTGTCCTCTTTCTTCGCTAGAGTTATGTTGTTGAACTGCCATTTACAGGTAGTATGGTTGTTATGTCTACCTGAAAGGTGTAGGCTAATGCAGGAGTGGTCTGAGACCGTTCTAGTTGCTATATCTTATGTTCAGTAAGGTGGGTGTGTGATTTAGAGATGAGAATGTAGTCGATTCTGCTATAGGTGTTGTGCGGGTTGGAGTAGAAGGTATAGTCTCTGGTGTCTGGGTGCTGTAGTCTCCATGGCTCTTGTAACTGAAATCTATTGCAGATATTTTTCAGGATATTGTGGGAGGCTGGTGGTCTTGTCTTGGAGTGTGACTGTCTGTCTAGTGTGTGATCTAGGACTAGATTAAAGTCGCCTGCAACGATGTTTAGGCTGTTTGTGTGGTGCTTTTCTAGTTTCCCGGTAACCCCCTCCCATAATACTGTGTCGTCTTTGTTCGGTGCATAGATATTGGTTACCGATATTGTTTCTTCTCCTCTTTTCAGTCGTGTATATAGAAGTCTACCTTCATCATCATGTTCTACTCTTTCGATTGTTATTTTGGACTTAGAGCTCACTAGGGTGATTGCTCCTCTCTTTTTCCCTACTGCTGGTGAACAGGCTAGGTGGCTTATCCAGCGCGCTTTGATCTTGTTCGCATCCTCTGCTGATAATTTAGTTTTTTGCAGGAGGATGATATCTCTTTTTGTATTTGCTAGATAATCTAAGATCTTCTTCCTTTTAACAGGATGGTTCAGACCCTTTACGTTCAGTGATATAACCTTGAGGTCGGATTGTAGTGTCTCTTTGCTATTCATTCCGATGTGGTGTTGGTCATTGTATTTTCAATTTCTGAGTGCGTGGGAAGTATGTATTGTGCCTGCTTTTGTTGCTGGACAAAGTGGTCATGGTGTACTTGACTTGGTCATGATTTCTGTCTGAGATTGCGCTTAGGATATGGATATGACTTACAGGTACACTTTCCACCTTGTTCTGGAGACGCTGAGAAAGATTTCCTATACTGTGCGGGCTTGCAGAGCTCCGATTCCCTGTTCTGGCCTCATCCAGTGTCGTGTCTCTCTTATGACATTTGTAGGTCCGTTTTTTGTCGATTTACAGATTTATTTCAAATTCGTTTTTTCTCCGTGGTGAGGTGATCTGCTCTCACATGCAGTCACACAGCCGAAATCTTGCCTCTTCGGAACTCCACGTTAAAAGCATAAAGCACAGTGGGCAACATTTGTGAACTCCCCCAACAGAGCTGAATTTATTGCCCATCCTTACTCATGTTGCCATGAATATCTTCAGCTCTGAACTCAACAAATGCATATTTTATCTGCTAGAGGACCTAGGACCACCACCCCACCCTAGATTTCCTCAGGATAGCTGGAAGAGCAAAGTCACTGATGTTCCGAAGAACTCCTTAATGTTTTAAGGATAGGAGAAAGTGAATTATTAGATGGTAGATTACCACAAGTAAAAAAGTCACAAGCATGTTTTGTCCAGTTCAAGGTTTCAGGAACGTAAGCCTGAGCTCAATTCCTGGTACCTGTGGCACAGAGCAGATAGGCTCAATTTAGAGAAAATGTGTAAAGGATTTATTTGTACCAAAAAAGCTAAAAAGTTAAAAAAAACACTACAAAATTGCACTCTTATTTATAAAAAATTTAGAGAATTAATAAGCAAAATGACTCCTAAATGACTCAAATCACAATAGGGGAACCACAGAACTCAATTTTGAAAGATGTAATTGAAAATAGCACCAAAATACAATAAGTGAAAATAGCACCAAAAAAAAAACCGCAAAGCACAAATACTAGTAAACTAGAAACTAGTGCAATTTGAGGCAGACAGTGATATTGAGTGTGTCGGCTGCCCCTAATAGGTCGGCCCCACTAGGGATTGAACGTTCAAAAGTGTCCCTATCTGAAAAGAGAATCTGATGATTTTCAACTGTTCTCCATGCAAGACAAAGCTGAAATGCAATCCAATACCTTGGAATCACAAGTCAGTGTAGTCATTCCCCTTAATCCCTTCGGTGCTCATGGCAGAGCGGTTCCGCCATGAGCCATGATGGGAGTGTGCTCGTCACGGAATTGCTCTGTCATGGCACCCACCCATGGGGGAAGCGCTGGTGCTCCCTCCATTAGTAGCCCATCTACAGAGGGGGGTGGCAACAGAAGGATTTCCGCTGCCACCCCGACCCCCCGGGCAATCCCATGACATCAGCGCTCACAGCGCACGCTGACGTCAGCAAGAAGCCCCAGAAGCCCTGGAAGCCATTTGCTTCCAGGGTCCTGACGGAGCAGGTAGGTTTCCTTGATCCTCGGGGTGGAGTGTTTCTGCACGCACAGAGGCATCGTGGTAGAAGAAAGAGTTTTTCCTCTCCCTTGATGTCTCTGTGCAGGGCATTTATGCTTCACGATTGCACACAGTGCCGCTATCATGCAGCAGAAATGCCCCCACTAGGCACCAGGGAGTTTTTTAATTGTGTTGGAAGCGACCCCTTGGGCAAGGGTCGCTTCCAAAGGAGGCACAATGTTTGTTTGTTTTTTCCGCCCTGCCTGTTTTTTGGCCTTTCTGCCCCCAGAGGCAGAAAGCCCCATTAGACCCCAGGGACTTTTTTTCACATTAAAATTGAACCGACTCCTTGGGCAAGGGTCGCTTCCAAAGGGCAGATATTTGGACAATGTTTATTCTCCCCCCCTGGGGGCAGATCGGCCCATTTTAAACCCCACCAGGCACCTGGGAGTTTATTTTAAATGAAATGGAAGTGACCCCTTGGGGCTGATGTATACTGTATGTTTTTTCTGACCACCCCCACCCCAGGGCAGGTCAGACCATTATTTTGGCCTTTCTGCCCTGGGGAACGGGGGGCAGAAAATCCTACTAGGCACATGGAATTTTGTTTGGTGTGTAATTTAAGCAACATGGTGTCTTCCAAGGGTGTAACATTTGGTTAATGTTTTTTCTGCATCTCCTGGAGATAGATCTGCCCCTTTTTTTGGCCTTTCTGTCCTAGGCGGGAGGGAGGAGGCAGAAAACCCTACTAGGCTCCAGGGATTTTTTACTTTTGCAAGGGGGGCACATTTCTGTTTTCTGTTTTCTACCCCACCTGGGGGACAGATCGGCCTGGCAAACAACCTCACCGATCCCTTGGGCAAGATCACCCCCCCCATTTTTTCTCAGCCCTATTTGAAGGCCCATCCGACAGATTGACCATTTGGGTAGTGACATAGCGTGTTATAATGGTAATGGTTTTATTTCTTGTGAATTGCAATTGAAATGCTCTATTTCTCCCTTTTTGTTCTAGTTCAAGGCTCTGTAGACTGTTCCAGGTTGCGGTTTCGTTACTGGTGGTTCTGCTGTTTGTGTAGTTGCATGTGTTTGATAAGATACTTTTTTTTGTACAATATAAATGGTGTCATAATAGTAGTGTGTTTGGCTTCTGTTTTTTGAGTGTCAAAATCTTTTTGCATTTGTGCATGATGTGTATTTTGTCGTCTTGTGAGTAATTCGTTTTGTTTATTCTTTCTAGAAGGATAGTGTTGCTTTTTGCTGTGTCTCTGCAGAGTAGGTGCTGGTGAGTGTAGTTATCTTTGGCAGGTGAGTCATTATCTTTGACTATATAGATCTTTGTGCTAAAGCCACACTTTGTTTATTACTTATGTTGCAGTGTTTGTTGTAGTTGATTTGTTTGTGAAGTCTCATTTCTTTGTAAAGACTATGGCTAGCCAGAGAATTACTGCTCAGGGGGTTGTTGGTTTGCTTTTTCAGTCTTCCTCTGACCACGGTTCAGAGACTGACTCTGTATCTGAGGCAGAGGGGACAGTGGAAGATTCTGGCAGTGAGTTTTCTGTCCACAATGAATCATTGGATGATGAAGCCACTCTTAGTGCAGATGAAGTGCAAGTCTTAGAGGAGACAGTGTAGAAAGATGCTTCTAGGCTGCAGCCTGGGGCTGCAAGGCTTCCCATTGGAAGTGCTGACCTCTGGGTTGTCCCAGGCATGGTGCAGTCAACATTGCCAGACTTTACTGGTGTTCCAGGGTGTAGAGTGAATACTGAAAACGTTTTGCTTATAACCTTTTTTCTGTTGTTTATGGTCGATGTATTTTTGACAGAGATTGTTGAGCAGACTAATTTGTATGCCAAACAGTTTTTGAGGGAAAACAATGCCAGCCTCAGGCCCCACTCTAGAGCTATCCGGTGGACTCCCACAAATCTGGAAGAGAGAAAAAGTTCTTGGGTTTAACTTTTTGATTACGAAGCAATCATTGTCTTCATATTGGCCTACTAGTCCCTTATTGGTAACAGCTATATTTCTGGCAGTCATAAGTTGTGATAGGTATTTACAGATGCATTGAATGCGGCATTTTTATGATAATGGTTTAGGGTTGCCACGAGATCACCCTGATTGTGACTGTCTTTTTAAGATTCGGCCAGTTGCTGATCATTTTGTAGATCGATTTTCTGAGATCTATGCTCCAGGGAAAGATATAGCAGTGGATGAATCTTTGGCCTTGTTCAAAGGCTGCTTGGTGTTTAGGCAATAAATTCCTAGCAAGAGAGCATGCTATGAATTTGAGATGTATATGGTGTGTGACAGTAGGACTGGATATGTCTCTAATTTCAGGGTGTACACCAGTAAGGTTTCCAGGCTTGACCCTCCTGGTTGTCTGTCTACTTTTGGAGTGACTGAGATAATTGTGTGGGAACTTGGTAGAGGACTGTTTAACAAAGGTCACCATTAATATGTAGATTACTTCTAAACTGGTGTGCAGTTGTTCAGGGAATTAGCCAAAGTGGACACTTCTGCTTGTGGCACAATCCGTTCTAACCGCAAAGGCTTCCCAAAAGAACTTGTTTGTCAAAAGCTTGTGCGGGGACAGTGCAGTGCATTGCATAGCAAGGACATTCTAGCTGTGAAATTTTCAGACAGGAGAGATGTCCACATGCTGACTACCAACCACGATGAAAGCATTTCGCCTCTCACTGTTTGGGGTCAGGTTGCTGAAGCGCGCAAACCAGTGTGCATTTTAGACTTTAATATGCATATGGGTAGTGTTGATAGCGTAGATCAGAGATTGGAACCTTACACTGCTCCTCTTAAGGCTTACATTTGGTATAAGAAGTTGGCTATCCATCTTTTCCACATGGCAAACTTTAATGCTTTTGTTGTATTTAAGGGTTGTGGTCCTGAGTCAAAGGTGACTTTTGTTAAGTTTTATGAGTCTGTAATAGGCAGCCTTGTTGTAGTGGAACCGGCAAGTGTTTCTAGAGTTTGAGTGGTGGAGGATGTAGCTAGATTGAAAGATCGCCACTTTCTCGATCACATTCCTCCCACACCCTCAAAAGACTTTCCCAGTAGGAGATGTGGAGTCTGTTGGAAAAGATGTATGCAGAAGGAGGCTCGTATGTACTGCCCCGAGGGTACTATTCCCACTCCAATCAGTGCAACAGTAGGAAAGTGTAGGATAGCGGAGAGGCAAAAAATACTATTACCACTTCAAAGAGTGCAACAGTAGGTAAAGTGTTGGCTAGAGGAGTAAAAAATACTATTCCCACTCCAGTGAGTGCAAAAGTAGGGTAGGTGTTGGATAGCGGAGGAATTAAATGTACTATTCCAACTCCAGTGAGTGCAACAGTAGTATAAATATAGGATAGCAGAGCGGTAAAAATTACTATTCCCACTCCACTGAGTGCAAAAGAAGGGTAAGTGTTGGATAGCGGAGGAATTAAATATATTATTCCAACTCCTGTGAGTGCAACAGTAGGGACAATGTTGAATAGCGGAGGGGTACAAATTGCTATTCCCACTCCAATGAGTCCAACAGTAGGGAAAGTGTTGGATAGTGGAGGGGCAAACATTTCTATTCCCACTACAAAGAGTGCAACAGTAGGGAAAGTGTTAGATAGCGGAGGGGCAAAAATTACTATTTCCACTCCATTGAATGCAACAGTATGGAAAGTGCTGAATAGCAGAGAGGTAAGAATCACTATCCCCATACCATTGCTTACATCATTAGGGAAAGTATTGGATAGCAGAGAAACAAAAATTACTTTTAACACTTAAACAATTGGAAAAACCCCACAACATATTACAAAATTAAAAAAATATAAAAATGAATAAACAATATTTTATAAATATAAAATAAAATATATTAAACATATAGAAAGAACACATTATAATATTAATTACATATAACAAAAACCTACAAATAATATACAAAAGAAATTAATAAATACATTTATAAACAATAATTTTATAAAAATAGCAAATATTAACACTTTTTTAAAATTAAAACATAAATGTATTTAATTTATTTCCTACCCTATAACACCAAACCAATAAGAATACATCTCAACATTTTTAATTACATGTATTCCCATAATTAACATAATTAATAATCCATTAAAAAATCATTTTAATAAAATAATAAACATTCATTGAGAACACATGTTTTAGCACTATAATATCCAAAACACACACCTACATTAAACTATGAAAAAACACAATTAAATATTATTTTTAAAAGAAAAACGTTTACTATTAAAAACTCATGATTAAATATTTTAACATATATTTCATGCCCACCTTTTACCCCTTTAAAAGGAGAAACAACACACAAAAATAAACAATTACACAAAATAAATATCAAATAATTAACATTAATTAATAGCTATATAATAATTATTTAAACACAAAATACTTACCACCCTTTAATCCTATAAACACCTTAATTAATGTAATTAATTACTAATGAATTAACAAAATTAACTAATTATTAATTCATCAATTAATAATAAATTACTTCTCACCCTTCCTACCCTTTAAACCTATAAACACCACAACACACACCCATAATTAATGACTAATTAATTCATTACAATTATTTAACTAATTATTAATACATCAACTAAAAATAAATTACTTTCCACCCATCCCACCCTTTACATCTATCAACATCACAACACACACCAAAAGTAAGTTACAAATTACCATAATTAAATACCAATGGACTAATCAAAATTAATTAACAACCAATTATTAATTAATTGATAAACAATTTAACACTATTACATCATCATTTAAACAAATATAATAAATAAAAAATATTCATCAAATTAATATAATTAAATTGATTGCCACCATATTTCCCTAAAAACCCAAAACCAGCTACAGAACTAAAAACACAAAACTCAAATAAAAAATATTAATAACTACTAAAAACAATCTATTAATTTTATATAATTAAATTACTTCCCAACCTATGCCGCTATAACCCCACAACCTGCTACGGAGTAAAAACGCAAAATAATTAATAACTACAAGAATGTAAGGGGGCGTGGCCAAGCTGGCCAGGATGGCGGACGTGCTTCCCTAGTGCTCCGCTCGGCAGCCCGCGTAATCGACAATCATCTATGCTGTAATCACCCCTAATCCTGCTGAAACCAGCATCGGAGCCACCGCAGATCCCCCAAGATCATTTTAAAGTCGGGATCGCGGGACGGAATGGACACCCACAGTGCAAGGGACCCAAACAGTCACCTCACGAAGAGGCCAACATGTCAGTGCCCATCCGGCACTAACGGCTGCCCGCGACACAAGAGGATTTCGGAGGCCGGGCCGGAGGATTCACGGCCATAACCGTCACATCAGGAACAGAACCACCCCTGATGTCCTCAAGACTCCTCACAATGTAGTTGAGAGCATAGCTTGAGGCGGCGAGACCCTGGGAAGAGGCCGTAACCTCTGGCAGATGGGGCACAGAAAAACTGCCACATAGTGGGTTGGGTCTAGAGGATTCGCTGCCTGCCCCCAGTGCGAGGTGCGGCCCGGTCCGGCATTGCTTCTCCCCATGCCCCAAAGCAGCGAAACACCGCGGCCTGCCCCGCACGGCGCTAAGAGTCACTCGTTTTCAACAGGCCGCATCAACCGCTCACACTACCCCGCTCAAGTTTAGACCATCGTCTGTACGGCACCATAACTGGCTGGGACCTGCAACCAGGGTGTACCGTTCTGGGCTAGGAAGGGATCGCCCGAACGCCACCTTTTACCTTCAACAGCCCCCCAATTCACCCACACGACATAATAACCCGAGAGCAACCCAAGAAAGGGTGAAACTCTGGACCCTTTCAGGACCAGCATTCAGATACACCCTGTGGGGGAATGCGCTGAAACCCTAGCTGGGGTGGTGAAAACATAACTAAGGAGTTTGCTGACTCCCACAACCCCGCCTCCCACAGGCCCTTAAGCCTCTGAGAGCACGGCACTCAATTGTACGCTGCATGGTAAATCGCCAAAGGCCGGAACCCTGCTCATCTGCTGCCTCCCATAACTCATCTCACCGAGGCATGGCCTCCCCCGCACAGTCCCGGGACTCAAGGCACCTGACTGGAAGGTACAAGGAGCTGGGTCAGTCCTGAATGCGGACGGCTGCTTTGACCCACCAGGAAGGCCCCATCTGCACAGTGCCAGGCCTTGAGGCGCGTAACGAACAAACCGGAATGAGCTCATCTTAATCGGCCAAACTAAGCTGACAACGACGTTTTGGGCACCGCCCGGGGCTCACACCGACACAACTAGACACAACACAGCAGTGGGACCATACCGTGACACATCACGGAGGGACAGCAATCACCTCCCAGACTGAGAGGCTTTGCCGAGCTAAATTGCAGGGGGTGCACAGCGATATATGTCTTCCCCTCTCCTCTCTTCAGGGAATCCGACGCAGTTGAAGGCCCCACGCCGCTGAAGACACAAATGTAAAAACTGAACCCCAACAAACATGGCAGGATGTCAAAGAACCCTGACAGGGAGCATATAAGAGGCAGCGATAGGAGACATTCACCAACAACGACGCCTATGACATGTGAGCCCCAATCGACAAGAACAGACATCAACAAATCTTGGAAGGCCGGCATATAAGATCACAGTTACTCACGAGGGGACAGAGACAACAACCAGATATACAAACAACATGGGACGCCAATGCATAACAGGGATATCGCAAGCACTGAGGAACCTGAGGCTGACCTCCCCAGACACCACGACCACCGAGTCAGAAGGGTAGCCCCCCCCACGCAGAGTCCATGTCTGCCAAATTAGATACGGTCCTCGCGGCAATCGCACATTCCAGAGTGACCATGTAAAACAGATTCGGAGAATTAGCCACAGACTGTAACCTCCTCCGGGATGATCTCCGGAAGCTGTCGGACAAAGTCAAACAGGGTGAGAGAATGCTCCAGGCCATAGAACCAAAAGTGCAGAGGCACCAGGATGCCATGAAAGACCTGCAAGCCAGGGTAAAGACCCTGGAAAACAAGACGGATGATCTGGAAGGGCGCTCTCGCCACAGTTATTTCAGTATCCTGAATCTGCCAGAGGGGGCAGAAGGATCCAACCCCCTTCGATACATCGAGACGTGGATCAAAACATTCACCCAGACAAAAACCCTGACCCTGTTCTTTTCCATGGAGAGGGCCCAACGGGTCCTTGCCCAAAGACCAATGCCGGGATCATCGCCTCAGCCGTTCCTACTGAAACTACTCCACTACCAAGACAGAGACACTATTCTCTAGGCTGCTAGACAGGAAGGGCCACTTCGAGTGGAAGATAAACAAGTTATGCTATTCCCGGTTACTCCTGTGCTATCCAGCAACAAAGAGCCACCTTTTTGGCAGTCAAGCGAACCCTGCACCAAAAGAACGTAAAATATGCTCCTCTTGTCCATGCCCATCTCAAAATCCTGCATGATGGAACCACACACTTCTTTACCGACCCTGCGGAGGCAAGTGACTGGGTGGAGCAGCGATTGTCGGGCCTGGACGACCACCTAATTACACAAAGTCTTTGGCCCACTGGTCGCCAATGGCGGCAACATAAAAGAATCACCCTCACACAGCTGAGCCAGCACTCTGATCCCCTCTTGAGCACTCCGCAGACCTGGAGCAAATAAAAGTAGAGCATAGAAATGCATTGCAAGCGGCAGCGGTAGTGCGATCGATGAGGGACAGCTCGGATGAAGAGAAAGGCCCACATTTATTCACTTCAGAGAAGGAAGTCAGTGACACACACACCTCCTGAGATGGCTCAGTCACATCTCCAATAGTGACGCCCCAAAAGGTGGACACGCTGATCTAATGTTAGCTCAGCTGGGGGCAACCGTAGAGTGCATTCCACTCTCAGACATCAGTTCCAACCCAATATGCAAGACTGTAATGTTACTGGTGGAAAGTGATGAGGGGAAATCCTTGGGCATCTCGGACTCAACGTCACCAAGCGGGCAGCCGAGGCACCAGCGGCTGGAGAGGCTGTGCAACCACTCCCCTCAAACAACAAACTAAAGACAGTACATGAAGTGCAGTTTGGACATATTGGCCCCAACAATAGGTCCCCTGAGTTGGGAATGTTTCCTGTTGTCTAGTTTTAGTTTTCCCCTTCCTAAAGGTTCCCAATTACCCTCAATGGAGCAAACTAGCAGACTTGTAAGATGTGTGTGAGTGATTGACATTTGGGTGGGGGAGTTAGGAGGGTGGGGGTGGGCATTACATATTATAAGCCTTCCCTTATACATCAAACGACATGAACACGAAGATCCCTAACACGGATATCAAAATCATTATGATAAATGTCAGGGGCATGCATATATAAAGAGACAGCAGGCACAAATAGCTCTCCTACATGAGATGCACCTGTCGGCGGTTGAGGGGGAACGCTTGCGTAAAAAGTGGTGGGGTATTATCTGTGCCACTACATACTCAGCATTCGCCAGGGGTGGCCTGATCTGGATTCGGCCAGGGATCCCCTTCAGGGAGCAGTCGCGTGTCATACATAAAGAGGGATGATATTCTTTACTGGAAGGGATATTAGAGGGTCAGTCAATATTGTTATGGAGCATCTACGCTCCAAACGTAGAACAGGACCACTTTTGGAGGCGCCTTACTGGAGTATTAACCCACTACACCTCGGTCCCGTGGCTCTTGGGAAGTGATTACAAAAGTGTCTTGGACATCCAACTCGATAGATCCCACCTCCCACCGGCGCACTCACCGGCACAGAAGCAGACAGAACAATATCGAACATGGGTGAAACACTGAGCATTGGTGGACGCATGGCGGGAGAGGAACCCAGACACTAAAATACACTCCTTCCACTCCATCCTACATAACCTGCGAGTGAGGCGTGACAAACACAACACTGCTCCCGGAAGTACAACATGCGGATTATCTGGGTAGGGTACTCTCGGACCATTACGTACCCATAATTACCCTCATATGGTAGCCTCCCCACCCCCCAGTGCCCACCTGGAAACTACTGCGGGACTGCCACACAGACCAGGTGTTCTGCCACGAACACGGGGATCACATCCAAGAACCTTTCAAGTCTAATGCCGGCACAGCGTCTTCCGAGACTAATAGAACGAGACGCCTTCAAAGTTACATCCAGGGGGCATTGCATACAACACATAGTAGGGGTACGTAGAACACTTGAAAGGTCACTGCAAAATGCGGAGGGGACGCTAGCGGCCTTAATAAAACAAACAGATGCTGATGGAGCCACCCGGACCAAATAGCGGAGGCTAAAACAGTACCTGCAGAAGCAATGAGGGACTGATGCAAATACAACTTCCGAGCTTATGCCTCTAGGATGCATAGGGAGGGTAATAGGATCGGGACACTCCTGGCTTGGCTAGCCAAGCAAGACACTGACGTGAAAACAATTACGGAAATACTCGAAAAGACCGGGACTCCGAGACACTCACAAATAGATATTCTACATGTTTTTCACGACTAATACTCGGAAGTCTACCGGACCCCTGCACGGGGAGATCAAAATGTGATTACCCAGTTCCTTCACCCATTACCTATACCCTCCATCCCACCAGTGGATGAAAAAGCATTAGAAGTTAAGATCAAATCCCCAGATGTCACCCATGCAATTGCACTGGCGCGTAACAAAGCTCCGGGCATGGATGGATTCCCATTTGAATATTACAGTACCTTCTCAGCCCAACTGATCCCTTGGGCTGTTAACTTGTTCGACAACGTGCTAGAGAGAGGTGAACTCCCAGGCTAGCTTAGGGAATCTATCTTGGTTACATTTCCCAAACCACGTAGAGACCTAACACTCCCCACCTCATACAGACCAAAAACACTGCTAAATGCAGATTGTAAAATTTTAGGCAAATTCCTAGTGGACCGATATGCACAAATTCTCGCACCATCGGTCCACCCCGACCAAAGTGGATTCTTTCTGAGGCGTAACACCTCGAAGAACCACCGCAGGTTGTTCCATGTCCAGGACAGAGCAAAAATGCACTTCCCCAAAGCGGTGTGTCTGATTCTAGACCTCGAAAAAGCCTTTGACACTTTGCTATGGCCATACTTATTTTCTGGCCTCTGTAGAATAAACGTCGGGCATGCCCTGATGGCATATACACAACTCCTCTATAAAGGCCTCACCTCGCGGGTACGAATAGGTAAATACATTTCCGCTTCCTTCCCAGTAGAACGAGGGACCAGGCAGGGGCGCCCCTCTCCTATTCCCCCTGGCAGTAGAACCCATGGCAATACGGTTGCGTCAGGGGGGTGAGACCTAGGGTATCCCAATAGCAGACACAGTGCATTGCATTTTATTGTACGCAGACGATCTCCTGATATAGGTCCAAGACGTCAAAAGTGACCTCACCCCAATTTGGATGACACTGCGAGACTTTGCAGTGGTCTCTGGCCTCAAAGTCAATTAGGCCAAATCCACGATTTACCCACTAAGTCCTCATTTAGCCCCACACAACATATCTGTCAGAGCTCACACACTCACCTGGAGCACTGAGGCACCTACATATCTAGGGGTGCGGCTGTTCCATTCACCTGAAGACCGGTACGAAGGGGAACTACTGTAAGGTACTGGCAGGGATACGTGCGGCGGTGGGCTTCTGGAAGACACTGCCTCTCACCCCCATTGGAAGGGGAGCCCTTGCAAAAATGATCATGGTCCCCAGACTTCTCTATCACTTCTCTAATCTCTCATGATTCGGCCATGACCCTTCTTCCGAGAGCTGGACACGCTACTGACCGCACTGATCTGGGGAGGACGTAGACATAGAGTAGCCTTAACCACACTGTACTTGCCCATAAATCAGGGAGGACTGGGAGCTCCATCCTTCGAAGCATACTTCTTTGCGGCTCAATTCCAGTGGTTGTCACACTGGACAGCGGAGCGTCACATAGAAGAAACAATCACGGGTGAAGGTCGGGTACCCCTCACATCAATCAGGAGACTACTAATGCCAGGTACCAAGCCGCTCGTACTTACTCCCTACAAGTATCCATAGCCCGTACTTGCATGCTGAAAATTCATTGTATGTCCAGAAGGAAACCTCTACTTCCATTGGTAGGGTTCTCCCGAAAGGATAGATACTATACCACCCGTGCCCTTCAGGTGTGGACTGAACACAAGGTCACAGAGTTGGAATCCCTGTTCGAAGATGGACAACTAAGGACGTATGCCCAAATGGCTGCCCACTACGATCTTCCAACGGGCCAGTTCCTAATACACAGGCATCTATTAGACAGCAGTCAACCCTACTGGGATCTAAACAAAGGGAAACCTCAGAGACATCCGTTGATACACACCATTTTGCATATGGGAGCGGGTAGACATTTAGGGCTAGATGTAGGTGGCTAAATACCGGTCGGTAAAGCCGAAATTCGTTAAATTTCAGCTTTACCGACCGGTATTTAGCCCTGTACGATGTAGGTATTACAGAATGCCATCAGTAATAATGAATCGGTAAATTAAAGGGAAACAGTTATCGATTCCTTATTTACCGATCGGTGTACACCAAAACCTAAAAATACCGAATCGGCAAATAAGGAATCGGTAAAAATTCGGATTTGCGATGAAGCAAAATTCGGTAATACCGAATTTGTCCAAAATCGGTATTAAAGAATCGTTAACTACCACTGACCCAGAGCAGGTGATAATCAGGTGCAGTGCATAAAAACAGCCCCAAAATGCAACTGTGTGAACACAATGGCGGCCCTCTACGTCATAACAAGGCGGCTACGTTTACGAGCAGCAGGAGTGAGGTTTTGGAGATGGGAAGAGCATGTGTACGGACTGCGTGTCACACTGTTCCAATTGACTGAGCCAGAAATCCATGACCGGTACAGGCTACACCCACACACCATCCTTGACATGATACGGGACCTGGAACCATACCTGGAGCATTAGAACCAAGGGTGCACGCTATACCCACCCATGTACAGATACTCTGTTGCCTGCACCTGCTGGCATCAGGAAGTTACCAGGGTGTGATAGCTGCAGCAGGTGGTGTGTCACAGAGCTGCCTATCCCATTTTTTTAACACCTTCCTGGACGCCAGGATGGACAGAATGCATCATTACATACGCTTCCCCAGCACACAGGCGGAGCTGCAGAAACCAAGCTGGATTACTACCAAAAGGCACAGTTTCCACATGTAATAAGCTGCATCGATGGTTCCCACATACCTATCTGCCCACCAGCAGCTACAGAATACATTTACCGCAACCACAAATCCACTCACTCCATCAACGTGCAGGTGATATGTGATGCAAACTTCATCATCACCGCCATTGTTGCGAAATTCCCAGGGAGTACCAATGACTCCTACATATTCAGGAACAGTGGGATCTATACACGTCTGTCTGCTGGTGAATTCGGAGAAGGATACCTACTAGGTAAATCAATGTGACACACCCTGATGTATACCTTGGATTAACGTATTGGTGACACAAATTTATGGCACTTTCTTTTACATTTAGGTGACAGCGCATATGCCCTCCTGTCTTTCCTACTAACCCCATATCTCAACCCATCCACCCCAAGGGAGAGGAGATAGAATGTGGCACATAAAAGCACACACAATGTTGTGGAACACACCTTTGCACTGCTAAAAAGCAGGCTCCATAAACCTCCACAAAAGTGGAGGTGCAGGTCAGTACCGCCCCATCATCTGCTGCAAAATAATAGCAATGTGCAATGATGCATTAGCTTGCCACGAAGAAAGGAACAGCAGTGGAACTAACTGACTCTGAGGACGAGGACAATCCACAGCCAGAGCCCTGCGCAGCTGAGCTTGTGTGGCAGCAGCACCGGATGGGAGACACAGATGGGCTGAGATAACAAGCAACTATTTCTGAGTGAGTAAGGAGAAATAGCCAGTTACTGTATTTGAGTGATGGTGTTTAATGATCAAAGCACCACCAAGATCAAAACCAGTGTCTATACAGACATGAGATACATCACCTAATTCATGAGTACCATAACCTGGTTGGCTCTATTTCCTGTGCCCACGCGCTGCACTGCCATGTTCCTTGGCCCCACTATCTGCACTGCCAGCACTGTGGCGTTTGCTGCGCCTCCTGGTCTCGGTGGGAGATGGCGTAATGCTACTACGGCTAGTAGCCTCCTCACTGTCCCCCCCCTCTGCTGTAGTGGCCACCTTCTCAGTTTGCAGCAGTTCCAGTGCTGATGTCATTGTCACCATCCCCCTAGCCACATCCCTACTACAGTGTGCCAACTCCTCCTGCATGGCTATTGACCGTCTGCACATGAGGGAGGTAGCAGTGGACAGCCGGTTCACCGCCTTGGTGTATGCATCAAGTCTCTGCCTCTCCCTGTGCCTAGCCTGGCGGTCCTCCTCAAACCTGCTGCAGAGCTGCCTCACAGCCGACGCCACATCACTCCTGCCCTCATACATGGTGTTGTTAATTGCACTGATTCCTTTTTCAATTCTGTGCATGTGCGCATTCATGTGTGACATCTCCCTTTGCATTGACTGCATCGCTCTCCATTGCAGGCGCTGGACTTTCAGCATGATGCCTTCCAGCCCAGCGAACACACTGTCACCTTGGTCCGAGATTGGAGGACTGGCTCCCCTGCTCTGCGGCGTCTGGGGGATGTGTGGGCGCTCTCTGATGGGGTCTCAGATCTTTCCCTGTTGCCGTCCTCAGCCAGGTGCTGGTGCCGGGGCTGTGGTGATGGTGGGGATGGAGAAGTTGGTGGTGGTGCGGTGGTTGTGTGCCCTGCAGGTGACTGCTCCTCCTCCAGTTGTCTCCCCTTTGGCCTGGGTGCCTTCCCTCTGCTCCCCTCTGCTGCACTGCGAGATGTCTCGCCTGTAATGACAAAATGTAGATATACTCACTTATCTGGCAGCATTTGCATTGCATTAAACATTATGCCTGCCAATCACACTGACTGTCCTCTGCTTGGTAATTACTGTCACATGATTTGGGTTTGCTAGACTGATTGTTCTGTACATGTGTTTCTTATGACTACATCTCACATAATGCATTGCAGGTTATGAATAAAACATGGACTAGAGTGGGAGTCTCTATGCCTCTCTGGGGATTGGGGTCGGGGAGGGAGAAGCACAGCATGCTGGGCATTCATCTTACCTTGTTTGCTGGCAGCTCTGGCAGAGCTGTCTGCTTCGCCAACGCCACTCACACTCTCCGGCTGGAGGGTGGACTCTATCATGAGCTCTAGAGCTGTTGGTGCAGGTGCTCTGCTCCTCCCTCCACCAGTTTTGCTGGCCTGGCTCTGCCTCTCCGCCATCCTTGCCTTCGCAGTCTTCCTCAGGTCATACCACCTTTTCTTAATGTGCTCAATGGAGCGCTGGGTGGGGACTGCTTGCCAAAAAGCTTCTCATGGTCTTTGCTGACGTCTTCGATGAAGACTTCCAGCTCCTTCTCACTAAACATCATCTTCCTTTTTCTTTCTGATCCCTCCTTCTCTCTCACCTGATTTGCCATTTTGGTCATTTTGATTTGCAAAGAGTGGCTGTGATGCTTCTGGCTCCTCTGCTCAGCTACCTGCCTCACAGTCAGTTTACCGATTCAGTGTTGGATTCGGTATTTATGAATTGGTATTGGGGTTTCGGTATTTATTTTTTACCAATACCTTCCGATTCGCTATTTTTTATCGATTATTACCGAATTGGTAATTTTTACCGAATCTTTACGTACATCGGAGATACTAATTCCTTAATACCGAATCGGTAAAATTCGGTATTAAGGAATCAGTATTTCACGTTTACCTACATCTGGCCCTTAGTTACCTGGCTATACAAAGCGATTTAGGAACTGATCCTTCGTCCTTTAGACTCGCTGCGACAAACTTGAGAAGATGAGGTGGGACGGGCATTTAATGATAAAGAGTGGGAAAAGGCTCTAGAATATCCCAAAAAGGTCTCCAGGAATACGCGCTTCAGGAACATTCAATTTGATATCCTCCATAGAGTGTACCTAACCCCGCACCGCCTCCACCATTTTTATCCTGACACACACTTCGCCTGCCCCCGCTTTCAGACTCCTGAGGCGGACTTCAAGCACATGTTTTGGGACTGCCACACTATACAACAATACTGGGATAGTTCAAGTTAAAAAAACAAGTTTATTTAGACAATTGTCCATAAAAGATTCTAAACATTACACATTAATTAAAACCTTTAAATGAACCTCCGAACACTTTGAGAGACGACCAAAATTACAAACATATTGTCATGGGAAGCCAGTGCCCTCAGAATCTTCCGCAGGTGGAAGACCGAACAGGTACAGTGTCGCTTCGCCTCCCTAGCCATTCTTTTAGCAAACAGGGGTATAGCCATGCATTGGTGGGCCCCGGTGGGACCCCCCGAAGCAGCCTGGATAGGAGCCATGAAGAAGTGAGGTGTGGTGGAGGAAGAGGTGTTAAAGGATGAGGAAGTTAGAGGAACTCGCAAACATCTCAGATCTCTAGAATGGACACAATTACCACACCAATTCACCCACGAAATGATCCAAGCAGAATCATCAACAGCCTCCCAATCTCAGACCCTGCCCCCAACCCCACCCCCCATGGGACCAGCAGAAGATAATGCAAGACGAAACCCAGGTGCCTAGAGCTAGAAATGTAGTAGGACCCCACCAGACGATCTCCACCCACTATGCAAGTACGACCCGTCATGGCCCTCCCCCACACACACGATATCAGACAGTGCAACAGAACCAACAACACTCACACAATTAGTACATTCTGGCAACTCCCCAACAGCTTCCCCAGTTCACCCACAAGGTTAGTAGTTTTACCCTTACACCGGCTGTTCTAAAACCAATGACTTTTTAGATGGGAATGCATTCACTAAACGTTATACTAGAGAACACAAAAACGGTACACGAGGGGAACACATAAAAAACTCATGAACACGGGAACTGTACCCAGCCTGGGTCTAGTAATTATACTAGCACAGAACTAATTGCTAGGCAAGTGGGTATCTCCCAGAATGTTCTACAGTCATCTCTCAACTGACAATAGATGTATGTAAATATATTATAATGATATGACGTCAAATTGTACAATGAAATGCAAAATTCCAATAAACAAATTTAAACAAACAAACGATTAAAATGTAACACATATATTAAACATACAATCAAATATTACACAAAAAAACATACATCACATACAAATAAAATATATACTAAAATACATAACATTAAAAAAATCTATATTTTTAACAAATATATATTTGCAACCGAAATTTTACACTTCAGTATTTTAAACATCAATATTGCTTACCTAAACTCGATATTCTTGACCACAAGAATTTGTCTGTCAATATTTCTGACCCGCACTATTTTTAACTCGATATTTGTGTAAATCGATATTTTTGATTCAATATTATGTCTCTGCACCATGCCTTCCATGGTGAAAACAGTGGTTTGCCACAGTAGAGCTATTGTAACATTTTCTAAATGTCTTTCTTTTAAATACCATTCCTACCTTGTGGGCTCCAAGGCTTATATAGGGGGTAACTTACTCATGGCTAAAAGGGACATTTATACCGGTTTCCCATGTTACACTGCAGGTTTTAAACTGTGCATTCAGGCTACAATGGTAGGCTTGAAGTTGTTTTCCTTTGTTACACTAGTGAATGACACAATAGGAGCTGCAGTCACATTTAGCATTCCCTGCATGGGCATAGTTTCTACATTATATACTATGGCCTTATAGGGTAGGCAAATACATCAACGAGGAATTAAAGAAGTGCTACATGAATGAGGTGTCAGAGCCCATACCCTGGGTACTGTATAGCAGTATGGCATTTTCTCACCTAAAGCAGACACAAGAAATCTTCAAAAATGGTGTCCTATTTATTATCTCTTCTTTCATGCGAGGATGATTGAAATCAGCATCGCAGCTCAGCTCTCTCTCTGACAAGTATCTCTTGGATGAATGTAAATCATGTCTCTGACCAGGTTGTACAAAAACTGCATTCCTCCAGGTCGTAGCTGAGCCACTGTGCATCCTTTACTCCATAAATCCTTGTCTTCCTGTTCATCTTATCTATCATAATTGTATTATATTGGGCACTTTAGGAGTCCTACTTATGAAATCAGGGATCTAAATTCACCTATATACTGATAATACACAACCTGTTATATGCTCTCATCCCTCAATAATGTTTGACATTTTTCCCACACACTGCAAGCAACTCAGAATTGGTTCATTTCTTATCATCTGAAACTTCAACCATTAAAAAACTAATTTCTCACATGACTGGGCTTCCAAAAAATCACCTTGACCTACTGTAAGTTGTGCTTCATGTACATTTTGTCACTTATAATTGTACACTTAATCGTTACCTATAGAAGCAAGGGCAATTGACAGGATGGCTGTACATGCTGCCATTCCGTGTTACTTTGCAGCTAAACTGAAAACATCTGTTGATCCTTATGCAGCTCATACATACTCGTTTTAGAATCTCCAACTTTTAAGATGGCACATTTCTTCAGTGGGAATGGTACTAAAATGTTAAAGTCTTTCACCCCAAGTATGAATCAAATCAAATCAGGTGTTTGTTAAGCGAGACTACTCATCTGTAAGGGTCTCAAGGCGCTGGGTGGGTGGGGGGGGGTGTTTGCAGGTTCCAGTCCATCAAGAAGGGGGTCTGTCGAAGAGCCAGGTTTTGAGGATTCTTGCGAAGATGGGGAGCGATGTTATCTGTCTGATGTGGAGCAGAAGTTCGTTCCAGGCACTGGAGAAGGAGCGGCCTCCCGATATGTTCTTTCTGGTGCAGGAGACCATGGAATAGGAGAGCTGGGCTGATCGTAGGGTCCTTGGGGTGCGTGGAATTTGAGTCGGCTGTTCAGGTATGCTGGTCCGGTATCGTGGAGGGCCATGTGAGCGTGGGTTAGCATCTTGAAGGTGACTCTAGCTTCGATGGGGAGTCAGTGGTGTGTGCCCAGGTGCTGGGAGATGTGGCAGCGGCTTGGCAGGTTGAGGACCAGTCTTGCGGCAGTGTTTGGACGTTCTGTAGCTTGCGGGTGCTGTACTCGAGTCTGCTGGTGACCAGGGCGTGAGTGGCGTTCTTTCTGTGTTCAAGGGGGATACATTTGGATATATACAAATCACTACCTCTCCAGACACAAGTGAATTGGAGTTGAAATTCCTTCTTACTCCAAAATAGTCCATGTGAGTTCCTTGAATTCCACTCTCTTTGATTTTTCTCATTTGGTGATGTGTTAGCTTTTTGATCTGTTCTTGCTTACACTAATTTAATGTCTTCTATGAGAAATTGGGGCGTTGATTGAGGGAAATATATTTACCAAAATGCCCTTATGCACACACTAATAAGTTATCATACAGTCGTGTCTATGTCACAACACACGTCCATTGAACCAAAGCCAACAGAAACAAAAGAGATTCCTCTGCACAGAATCACTGTTCCAGAACCAGCCAGCCGACACGTGTTTCGTCGCGTTTGGAAAAGTGTTTCCGCGACTCCTCTGGGCTGGGAAGGATACAAAATTATATACAATAGAACATCTGGCATGATGTTTAGCACAATTTTTATATTAAAAAGCATCCATTTACGTGAGAAACCCCTACATGAGGATCATTATGTGGAACGGACGTTTAAGTGCGCCATCTAACTAAAAGTACCGTAGGTGAGAGAAGTAAGTGCCCAATCAGTTCCGTTGTGAGATGATGCTAAGATCAATAAGAAAGACATCTGAGAAGACGCAGTACAAAAATCATGCGCTGTTTTTGGGTGCTAGAAATGTGAGTATCGGCGTGCGAAAACGTGATGGACGGATCATATATATCAAGTGCTTCAATTTCACACGTGCTGTCTTTTTGCGCCGAAGTGTGGAAAGTATGAGAAAATTAATCATTTACAGCGATTCTGTGCAGAGGAATCTCTTTTGTTTCTGTTGGCTTTGGTTCAATGGACTTGTATTGTGACATAGACACGACTGTATGATAACTTATTAGTGTGTGCATAGGGCATTTTGGTAAATACATGTTATGTATGTTGGTTTCCCTGACATACTGTTGGTCGGTTAGAGGGTCTTTTCCGCCTGCCTAGTTGCACCACAAAAGGTATAGGAGCTTGAAGTACATATTGCATCTACTTTTGGCAGAGCGCCCAGTTGCTACTCTGAGAGATAAAAACCCTTTCCCTTGAGATTTAGTTAATTGATTGAGGGAAATGTAAGACTCTCTCAAGCGCAAAAAAGAACATTTTTTGGACAGAATGCAGAACAATGTCATACATTCACCCCAGTACAGAGATCTGGGCCTAAATCCATCCTATTTTTGCTCACCATGCCATTCTAGTTTGGACCCAGCCATATGCAAATCAGTCTTGACTCTGCGCCCAATGGGAAGAGTCCAGACCGAACTGCCAGGCCAGGTCCTCCCTGGACTGGAACCAAGCAGCCTAGGACCAGTTTCGAGCTTTCAGCCTTCATCACCCAGGCTAGCTTGACTCCAGTGGCATTGAGAGTATGGGAGTCTCTCAAGCAACAGCCAGAAATGTTGGCAGTGTGAACCACAAAAAGTCACTAAATTAACCTGTGACTAACCCTCTGGAAGCTGCGCATAATAGCAGTCAGGCTTAATTAAAGGCAATGTGTAAAGTATTCATTCAGCAGACAAACAGTAATAAAGTGAAAACACAACACAAGAAAAATACCACACCAATTTAGAACACTAGAGTAATATTTAATAAATTACTTGACACCAAAGTGACAAATATCCAATCAATAGAGCCAGAGATATACCATTAAATTTATGTAGGCTAAATATAGTGCCTAAAAGCACAAAGCGCAATTCATCGTTATATGGTCATTCAAGACCAGGTGAAAGTCACAAGTTAAGGCCAACCACAATAGAGCGTGGGCCCAATAAATGGACCATGTTAGTCCTGATGAAAAAGAGACCTTTTAACGTCTAGTGCAAAGAGTTTTGTTAGTGGGGCAGTAGGCCACAACCACCAGGGAGAGTGTTGCAGATGTTGGCGCCGTAGCTCAAAGATTTGGTTGAGCGTTGCGTCAGTCATCGTTGTAGAATGAAGACCCTTGTTGGCATTGTGGATGGTCGATGCTGGAACTTTGCATTGGGGGTCACTAGAGGCTGATGATGCCGTAGTGTGATATTCGGATCCTGTGTGCCAGTCATTGCTGATGGTCATTGTAGAGTCAAACGTCGAGTAAACTAGAGCTTTGTATTGGTAGTTGGTGTGGGGAGCAAGATCTTGCTTCAAACAGACATATTTGAGGTTTCAAAGAGCGCAAAACTTCAGGGTTTATTTATTTCTTCAAGTAATTCAACTGATGTCATAATAAGGGACTAACAGAGCTCAGTGGCATGTCCAGTGCATCAGGTGCAGCTGGACAATTGTACAGAGATTTCCTGGAGCTTTTTGTGTCCTTGTAACTCAGAGCAGGCAGTCAGTCAGCTGACCCTTGAAGTCACTGCGGCCTAGGATGAAAAGTGCAGGTCCAGTCTTCCTTCTAAACAGCAGGGCAAGCCTCACACAGGACAAGTTGCAGGGCTAGGCAGGTCGAGTGTAGCAGGGTCCACAGGTCCAGGAGGGTACTAAAGCGTGGTTCTGAGAACCTCCTCTTTTTTACCTAGTGACCAGTTATGGAGTCTTGCCCCTGTAGAATTGATTAGAATTTCCTCATTCTAGTCCCAGTCTGTCTGGAGGCACTATAGGCTAGTGTGAAGTACTTTTCTGTGAGCTGGGCCAGTTCTTTTGTAGTGCAAGTGTGGTAGGTGACAGCTTCACCGTCCCATCAAGCCAGTATAGCCCATCCTGCCAACACAAAAACCCTCTATTGTGATATTGTCTTGGAGGAATACAAAAAGGTCAACTGCCAACTACACCTAGTTATGTAGTGCAGAAACAGGCTTCAGGCAACAAATAATTAGGACAAGTAAATGCCATCTTTCTAAAAGTCGCATTTTCAGAACTGTGGTTTAAAATCTGACTTTCTTGGACACCAAACATGAAATTCCTACCTGCACCCAGTCATAGCTATGACATATTAAATGTAATAAGGTAACCCGATGTTATTATGTGGTAGAGGTAGGTCATGCAATTGTGAAAAATGAATTTGGGATTTTTTTCTATACGAGGCCAAGTAAAACTTAATAACTCATGTTCAACTTTTTTAACACAACAAAGCCTGCCCTACAGAATATTTATTGGTGAACCTAGAGGTGTCTTATATATCTCAGAAATAAGAAGGTTTAGACCGGGTAAAAGTTTTATTTTGCCCGGTCAAAATGGCGGTGTAAAACTGCAAGAACAGGCTGGAATTTATTTATTTATTTATTTATTTTTTACACTTATATGGCGCTCAGCTACCCAAAAAGGGTTTCCCGGCGCCTATGACATGTGAGGGAGCAAAGCCATATGGCGATCTGGTTTAGCATAGCTGTTTCTGGAAGAGCCAGGTTTTTATGCTCTTTCTAAACCTGCCGTAGATTTCTTCTTTTCGTATGTGTGGAGGGAGTGAGTTCCACAGAATGGGTCCTTTGACAGCGAAGGATCTTCCTCCCATTCTTGTCAGCCTGAACCTAGGGACTGTGAATTTTGCTGCTGTTTGCGAGCGCAGATTTCTTGCTGGTAAATAGGGAGTGGCTAGAGATTGCAAGTATTTTGGTGCAGTTTTTGATTTTATCCTGAACATATAGCTCAGGGCCTTGAAACTGATACGATTCTCCACCCTGAGCCAGTGCAGATCATTTAGATGTTTTGACACCCTGGCGGTTTTTGGTATTTTGCACAGGAGTCTAGCGGCTGAGTTTTGAACTATCTGTAGCCGTTTGATGACTGCCTGGTTTGCGCTCAGGTAGAGAATATTGCCGTAGTCAATACGCGAAGTAATCAGTGCGTTGACTACGGTCTTTTGGGTGGCAGGGGGCAGCATCCAAATAATTTTATGCAGCCACTTTAAGATGGTAAAGCAGAGACCTGCTACTTTATTTGCCTGCTGTTTCATTGATAGTGCATCATCAATGATAACCCCCAAGTTTCTTACTTGGGTTGCCGGAATGGGAAGGTTTCCTAATTCGGGGGGCCAGTGAGAGGAGTTCCAGAGCTCTTTGTTCTTTCCTAATAAGAGAATTTCGGTTTTGTCACCGTTCAGTTTTAGCTGGTTGGTCGACATCCAGCTGAAGATTTTATGAAGACCGTGTTTAAGAAGAGAGGGGACTGAGGGGTTTGAGTCGGACAGTGAAAAAATAATTTGGGAATCATCAGCGTAGGTCATAAGGGTGAGTCCTACGCTGTCGGCTAGATCCGCTAAGTCTCTGAGATAAAGGTTAAAGAACAACGGGCTCAAAATGGAGCCCTGAGGTACTCCATGTGGGGCTTTGAAAGTGTCAGAGCATGCGAGGGTAGATTTTATCTGGAAGGTCCTGTCTGTGAGAAATGACTTGATCCACTTCATCCACTTTAATGCCTCGCCACAGATACCATTCCTCTCGAGTGTGGCCAAGAGTTTGCCATGGGAGATGGTATCGAAGGCCGCACTCAGGTCTAATAGGATGAGTGCGACAGTTTGACCTTTACCCAAGAGTCTCCTGATATTTTCGGTCACACCCAGCAGGGCGGTCTCCGTGGAGAAACCGGCTCTGAAGCCAGATTGTGTCGGATGGAGAAGATCGTTTTCTTCTGTGAAGAGAGTAAGGGCAGAGTGTATGTGCCTTTCCAAGAGTTTCAAAAAGGCCGGGAGCAGAGATATAGGCCGATAATTGGTCAGTATTGTGGGGTCTGCTGATGGTTTCTTCAAGAGTGGATTTACCATCGCATGTTTCCAGAGAGATGGAACTGTGGAAAGTTGGAGGGAAGAGTTTAAGGTATTTGCTATAATGGTCAGAGATACGGTGTCGATCTGTTTCAGAACGCTGACAGGCACTGGGTCCTGAGGGGAGCCTGATGAGATAGTGTTAAGGGAGGATTTTAATGAGTCCACGGTTATAGGGGGCCACTGTTCTAGGATTTTCGTATTTTCCGATTTCGGAGGGGTGGCTTCCTGTTGGCCAGTATCATCAGAAGTGGAATTGATGTTGAGAATAATTTTTTCAATTTTATCATTGAAAAAGGATGCAAGATCCTGACAATGTTTTTTATTTAAAGGACGGGTCATCGCAGAGGTTTGGGCGCCAGCAAGGTCCTTTACCGTATTAAATAATGTCTTGGCTTTATTTGTGGCATGCTTTCCTTGATGCAATGGTACAGAGGCTGTATCACCACATCCAATTCCCCAGCACACAACAGGCACTAGACCAGACCAAGCAGGAGTTCTACCAGATAGCACATTTCCCCCACGTAATTGGCTGCATAGATGGGACCCATGTTGCAATTTCCCCCCTCGCAGAATGAGTATGTGTTCAGGAATCGCAAGTCCTACCAATCCCTGAACACACAGGTAGTGTGCAATGCCAAACACATCATTTCTGACATAGTTGCGAAATACCCAGGCAGCACCCACAACTCATTCACCTTTCGGCACAGTAGTATTCTCCGATGACTCACGAATGGGGAGTTTGGTGAGGGCTACCTACTAGGTAAATGCATTGGTCACACGGGCACACCAGTAAAGCACAGCAGTAGCAGGACAGTGTTTAACCTGATTCTTCTCACCCTGCAGGTGACAGTGCGTATGCTGTCCGTGACTTCATCCTGACTCCATACCTGAATCCAGCCACCACTGTGGAGCGGAGGTACAACACTGCCCACAGAGCCACCAGCTGTTCCATTGAGAGGACATTTGGAATTTTTGAGAGCCGGTTCCACTGCCTATATAAGAGTGGAGGAGCACTACAGTACAGCCCCGAGACATGTTGCAAAATCATGGCTGCGTGTGCCATGGTACACAACATCGCCACCAGGAAAGGCCCCCAGTGGAGCTTACAGATACAGACTTATCACATGAGGAGGGGCCAGCTCCACAATGCAGGCCAGCCGGTGGAGTTGGTGTGGCTGCCAGCTGCTAGAGGCGAGATGAGATCACACAGAACTATTTCTAGGTGAGTAATGATGACACAATGCAACAGATTGGTACAAAACTGTGTTTTATTTCCTTCAGAGCAGGAAAGTTACCTTCACACAACCTGACGTGCACACTCTGTTAGTCCAAATAGATTGCACATGTTCACAGCACATTGCAAGTCTTTTTAACAAAGATGAGTAAACATGCAATGGGTTGCCTCACCCAGTGTCATGCCCCACTCAGAGCTCTGCACCGTCGGTGTGCATGGCTTGTTGCTCCTCTCTCAGGGTTCCCACCGCCCTCCCCTGAGGCATCGTATGATCTCCCCCGACGTGCACTACGTCACCTGTCCTGAGGATGGGGGTAGTGATGCTGCTCCTGCTGGATTGCTCATCTTCCTTTAATGAGCTGAGGGGTCTTGTTCCACCTATGGCTGCTGCCTGCAGCTGTCCACAGCATGCATAACTTGCATAAGGCCCCTAGCTACATCCTGGCAGCAGTGTGCCATCACATACTGCATGCTGACACAGCGATGTGCCAGCACTGATGTGGCAGTGGACATCCGGTTAGCAGCCTTTGTGTACATGTCCTGGCGGCTGTGGTAGCACTGTCTCTCTCTGCGCCTGGCTGCATAGTCTCGCCACATCTCTGCGCATATTGCTTCCATGGCACCAGTCATGGCCATGACACCCTCCCTCATTTGGGTGATTGTTGTGAGCTGCCAATTGGCACTGTATTGATTTTATTGCCTTGGCTTGAAGGCTCTGTAACTTGAGCATGTTGCCCTCGAGCCCTGAAAATACTGTGCCTTTGCTGGTGGATGGCCGTGCCCTGCGCCTGGACGACATACTTGTAGTAGGACGAGCAGGGGACTGTGCTGTGTGAGTTGAGGCACACTGGCCCTGGACTTGCTGATCCTCGCCAGTTGTGTCCAGTGTATCTACCTCTAGTGGTGGCAGTGGTGGTACAACGAGGCACCGCCTGCTTGTCACTGGGATTACTGGTGAGCCTTCTTTCTGCTCCTTTTCCCTGACTGTTCTTCTGGGTGGAATGCCTCATCCCCTCCTGCCATGGGTTCCTGTGTTTCTGGTGGCACTGTGGATGCAAATGCACACATTAATTTGCTGTCCTGCCTCGCATTTGTTTCGCAATAAATAATTCAGTCCTATCTGTCTGTTTTTTGCCTTTCATGATACACACATTCTGATTGTACCTTGCTGGGTGTCACTGCTCCATTGCTTGGTGCATGTGACTACATCTCCCATAATTCATTGCTGGGTGTGCTAGAATGCATGCACTGGAGATGTATTCATGTTTGGTGCCTGTGTGTTTCTTGGGTGTATGGGTGGTGTGGTGATATATCAGGGGAGTGTTAGCATGCTTCTTACCTTGTCAGGTGTCTTGGGGGTCGAGGTGTCCAGGTCAGCCAAGCCACTCACACTCTCCGGGAGCCGGGTGTCCTCAACCAATTCCTCCAAAGGCGTGGAATCTGTAGCAGTAGATGTCCCACCACTGGTCTTCCTTGCCTCAGCCAGCCTGGTAACCACCTTTTCTTTTGATCTCTAGTGCATGTCATACCACCACTTCCTGAGGTCTTCAACGGTGCAGTGGGTCACGCCAATAGAATTGACCTTATCCTGGATGTCTGCCCAAATTTTCCTTTTGCGTGCCTCTGGCACATGCAGTGATTGTTTTCCAAACAGGAGTTCATGGCTCACAACCATTTCTTGGATTTGCACCTCCTGCTCCCTTTCACTACATTTTAGTTTTCTCTTTCTGGCATTCTCCTCCTCCTGCTGTTTCTCCTGTGAGTCCATGTCTCCTTCACTTAGAAGCAGTGCACAAGTGGCCCAGCTCTCCTCCCGGCCTCTCACTCAGCTGCTGGCAATCAGGTGTAGCATGGGCAGTCACACTTCCTGGTTGTGATGTCATCAAGCTGCACCTGAGTTGCCGATAAGCAGATTTGCGATTCCTTATTTGCGATTTTGCAATTAAGGAATCTCTATATAGGTATTCACATTAAATGTTTGTGATTTTTAGAGAGTCTCTAAATATTAGCAAAGTTTTATTTACATCGGGTTTTGTGATTCGCAATTAAGCGCAATTTAAGAATCGCAAAATCGGATTTTGATACATATGGCCCCTAGTTATTTCAGAAAAAGTGGTACAGGCTGAGGTTCTGAATAGAGCTATTCTTTGCAATAGAGAGTACTCAGTTGTATTTTATGATGCTTTGCAACTTTGTCAAGTGTTGAGATGTGATCACTCCTACCAGTAGGAGTGATAAGAAAGTAGATAGGTCAATGCCTTGTGTTCAAGGGGATGATTTTTTTTTTTGGGGGAGTTTTATATAGCGCAAACTAGACCCGAAGGTATCATATCGCTTTACATGAGCACCAGTTACGTTACAGACCGACAAATTCATATTTTTTTGCTAGGCACAGGGAGATTAAGTGATTTGCCCAGAATTAAAGAATGTTGAGAGTCCCTGCCGAGGCTCAAACCCGGATCCCCAGCTCTGAGGTCGACTCCCCTAGCATTTAGATCATATTCTCTCAAAGATTTTCTTGCTGAGTTCTTCTTCTGAAATTACATAGGCATTTAGTTAGTCCAGTTAAATTGTTAATTTAAAAAAACAATCTATTGTAAAAAGTGTTTTAGGATCTCATTGGGATGTGGGGATATTCAGTGTTCATAAATTCTCAAAATATCCCTCTGAAATAAAAACAGTATTGTACCTGTGCCTACATCATTTTCTCTATGGCCTTTCTTAAGCACAATGTAATAAAAAGTTGCAAGACTTCACTAGCCCCGGAGGTTATGTGGCCATTTTTAGCCCCTACCATTTACCAAGGAAGATCTAATCTCCCGCCTGATAGACCTGCAGGATAAGCTAGGCACCATGCTGATGGATCAATTACAGGCAAATAGGATGTAGATGAAGTAATTATTGACTGAACTGAGCAAGGAGATTCAAATGGTGGAACACGATGTCAGCAATGCTGAAGATAATATTGCAAAGATACAGTCTGACGCAGAACCATATCGTCATTGATGGAAATAAAATTAAAGTGTAAAGATCTGGAAAACAGAATATTATCCATATACGGAACTCTAGAGAAACTATTGAGGAGCCAAAAGTATGGGCCTTTTGTGCAGGACTCTTCCAACAACTGATATTGGGTGATGGGTTCATAGGACAATGGAATTGTATGAGCACACAGAGAAGGCCCATTCAATCAAGAATTAGGCAAAATATTTTTCTGCAAAAATGACCTGAAAGGAAATGAAAGAGGAGGTCTGAGAGAAGCCAATCAATAAGTGACTATAGATGTTAATGGATTCACTATACAACTTTTTAAAATATCCCAAAATACTCTCGCAAGAAGAAGGGGCCTATGTGGCATAATGTCAGAACTCAAGAACAAACAAATTAGATACCGATAGGCCTTTTAATTTGCTCTCATCTGCATGACTGAAGGTAAACAACACACAATAATGTTCACTGTGGAATATAAAGAGTATGTGGACCAATTTTCGAGAGAAACCACTTCAACACATAACAACTGATCTGATGAATGACTGAACATCCATAGAAATAGGGAAGGGAGATTCATAGATGCAGGAGAGGTGACAGGGACATTACCCCATGTGAAAATACTGAAAGAGTGAGATTTCCTAATAACAGATTTGGTACACAGGAATGCTAATATTAGGTCCATTACGCTTTAGGAACCTGATTGCTAGGGGGTGGAGTAGCTTTACAAAGGAGTGTGTTTTATCTCTGACACACCTGTTGCTACACACACAAAAGGAAAGGACTGGTATTAAGTATTACTTATTAATTTAGCTAATACATTCACACTAGGAAGAAAGGCTGCTCGCACTTCGCCAAATTATTAGACTTTTTCATGGAACATCAGGGGTCTAAATGATTAAGTGCCATAGTTTATGCAGGGTGAATAGCCGGATATAGTTTGCCCCCAAAAGACTCCTTTACTTCTGACGTCCAGATATTGTCACACAGAACCTTTCCAACACAATTTCAAACCATATCCAAAAAAGAATACATGTGGTATATGATAGCATTCCATTAATTGCTCATAATCAATGCATCTAAAACAATATTGGACACAGAAGAAAGAAGATATATAGTTCTTGTCCGGAAATGGAACACAAAGGATATACCGATGGTAGTAGTCTATGTACTGAATGCTCATCAGGATTCATACATTTAACACACCTTACACGTCATTAATAACAAAGCTTAGGGAGAAGTGATCTGGATAGTTGACTTCAATTTGGTGTATGACCCAGAACCAATCAATCAATCATGACATTTGTAAAGCGTGCTACTCACCCGGAGGGATCTCAAGGCGCTGGGGGAGGGGGTATTTTACTGCTCAAAAAGCCAGCCTCAGAAGTGGACGCTCCTCACGACCCCTGGTCCACCTGGGTATGGTTACTACGCCAGCTCACTGGCCACCGTTTTGCTCTTCTTTCTAACTTATTGTGCTGATTGCATTTGCCTCCCCAGCTGACACTGTATTGCTCTGCACTTTGTTTTCCCAAGTTATTGTGCTGCTCGCATAGCCTCCCCAGCTGCCACTGTATTGCTCTGCATTCTTTTAATTACTGTGCTGCTCGCGTTGCCTCCCCAGCTGCCACTATATCGCTCTGCACTTTTAAGTGATCGTGCTGCTCGCGTTGCCGCCCCAGCTGCTTCCGCCATCATAGCGATCACTAGCCAGCCGTCTTTGGCGTAGTGTGCTGCTCGCTTCATTGGGCCATATTTATATTTATTACACACTGCCCCCGCTGTGCTTACCTACAATTTGCCCGATTTGCCTATCTGTCCCAGTGCCCCCTCCGACAGCGCAACCCTGTGTGTGCCTCGGCCTCTTACAGTTTCGTTTCCCCAGCCATCTTGTTGTTGTGCATCGAAGCCCGCCCCCTCCACCACGATCCCGCCTCCCAGCAGCCCCTCTCTCGCCCCTCCCCTTCCACCATCCATTTATGACAGTTGCATTTGCGCGCAGCATTTCCGCGCAGCGGGCGCGCCCCGTGCGCGCCGAAGGTGCGCCAAAGGTAAGCCCGTCCGCGCCCGTCCGCGCCAAGCCCGCACCCAGCGCCAGACCCCCTGGCCCCCGTACCACCAACTCCACCCGCATCACTTACGACGCCTCCACCCTCTTAGCCCTTAACCCAGGCCGACTCCCCAACTGCGCCCAAGCCGCTCCTGGACACACCCATGGACCCTTCACATGCATCTCCTGCAAGTATGACGGCACCAAGACCAACTCCTCATCCATGAACACCAAACAGAGATCTGACCCCAATCACCTAAAATGCATCCTGGTCAACACCCGGTCGGTCCACAGACATGCCATTGACCTTTGGAATCTACTAGACACCATCTCTCAGAACGTCGCCTTCCTAACAGAAACATGGATGAACGCATCCTCAGCCCCAGACATCACCATTGCCATCCCGGAAGGCTACAAGATCATCCGTAAGGACCGCATCGAACAAACAGGAGGAGGCATCGCAATCGTCCATAAGAATTCCATCCGCATCTCAACCAGCTCAGACGCCAACCTCGCTAGCGCCGAACACCTTCACTTCCAGATCCACACCGACCCCAAGACCACACTCCAAGGCACCCTCCTCTACAGGCCACCAGGACCCCGTGCACAATTCAGTGAAGACATCACTGACTTTATCACCCCACACGCCCTCCCCTCCGAGGACTACATACTACTAGGAGACCTCAATTTTCACCTGGAAAAGAGCAACGACAGCAACGCCACCACCCTTCTGGACAATCTGGCCAACCTCAGACTCAAACAACTTGTTAACACCCCCACTCACTATGCAGGCCACACACTCGACCCCATCTTCACCTCCAGCAAACATATCTCCTTCAGTCACACCACAGTTCTCCATTGGACGGACCACAGCTGCGTTCACTTTGTCTACAAAAAGACCACAACCCACAACCTACCTCAACCCACTTTGCGAAGAAACTGGAACAAAACCACCATCGACCAGATCTCCTCATCGCTTCTTCAAAACCCCCCGACCCACTCTTCGAACGCCAACCAAGCAGCCGCTAACCTCACTCAATGGCTAACGAATAGCGCCGACAACCTAGCACCTTTGAAAAAACGTCAAATCAAACTAGGCAGCAAAAACGCTCCCTGGTTCAACGATGATCTTAAGACATCCAAGAAACTCTGTCGCTCCCTTGTGAAGGCCTGGAAAAAAGACCCAAACACCAGCACCAAGGACGCCCTCAAAAACGCCACCCGCACACACCACCAACTGATCCGGACTGCCAAGAAAGCTGCACTTAAAGACCGTCTAGACAACAACGCCCACAACAGCAAAGAACTATTCAACATCGTCAAAGAATTTACCAACCCCTCAGCCAACTCCAACGACATCACTCCCTCTCAAACCCTCTGCGACTCCCTTGCCTCGTTCTTCCACAACAAAATCGCAGACATCCACAACAGCTTCGACAACCAACACGGAGACCAACCCACCCAACCTTCTGCCGTACCCTCACCCCCCTTGAACATCCTTACTGATTGGAACCCAATCTCCACTGAGGACACCATCCGCCTGATGAACTCCATCCACTCAGGATCCCCCACAGACCCATGCCCTCACCATATCTTCAACAAAGCTGACTCCATCATAGCACCACACCTCCGAAACATCATCAACTGCTCCCTCAACTCTGCCACCTTCCCGGAAAGCTGGAAACACGCCGAACTCAGCGCCCTTCTGAAAAAACCCACAGCTGACCCCAACGAACTAAAAAACTACCGCCCCATCTCGCTCCTACCATTCCCGGCCAAAGTCATCGAGAAAGCCGTCAACAGCCAGCTCGCCACCTTCCTCGAAACCAACAAATCCTTCGACTCCTCACAGTGCGGCTTCCGAGCAAAACACAGCACTGAGACAGCACTCATCGCAGCAACAGACGACATTCGAACCCTACTGGACAATGGAGACACAGTCGCCCTCATCCTCCTTGACCTCTCCGCAGCCTTCGACACAGTCTGTCATAACACCCTCCTACAACGCCTCAGAAACATTGGAATCCAAGGAAAAGCACTGGATTGGATCAGCTCGTTCCTTACCGGAAGAACTCAGAGAGTCCGCCTTCCACCATTCAAGTCAGAAGCCACTGAAGTCATTTGCGGCGTGCCACAAGGATCTTCACTCAGCCCCACTCTCTTCAACGTATACATGAGCCCCCTCGCGACCATCGCACGCCAACACAACCTCAACATCATCTCCTACGCTGATGACACTCAAATGATCCTCTCACTCACCAAAGACCCGAACACCGCCAAAACCAACCTACATGAAGGAATGAAAGAAGTAGCCGAGTGGATGAAACACAGCCGTCTGAAACTGAACTCTGACAAAACAGAAGTCCTTATCTTAGGCACCTCCCCTTCCGCCTGGGATGACTCTTGTTGGCCAGAAGCCCTTGGAAAAGCACCCACCCCGACGGACCACGCACGTAACCTGGGCATCATCCTAGACTCCTCACTCTCGATGAACAGACAAGTCAACGCCATTTCATCTTCGTGCTTCAACATTCTTCGCATGCTCAAAAAAACATTTCGCTGGATCCCCACCAAAACTAGAAAAACGGTCACCCACGCACTGGTCACGAGCCGCCTGGACTACAGTAACACCCTATACGCCGGAACCACCATTTCTAGTCACCTGAAAAACCTCCACTGGCTCCCCGTCAATAAGAGAATAACATTCCGCCTCTTAACCCACGCACACAAAGCACTTTACGAACTCGGACCCGAATGCCTCAACACACGACTCTCCTTCTACACCCCCTCCCGCCAGCTACGCTCCTCCAACCAAGCCCTTGCTGCCGTACCCCGCATCAACAAAACCACCATGGGAGGTAGATCCTTCTCCTACCTGGCAGCTAAAACCTGGAACTCACTCCCCATTCACCTTCGCCTCACTCAAAACCACCTATCATTCAGAAAGCAACTTAAAACTTGGATATTCGACAAGTAATTCCCCACCCTCCTCAAGCGCCTTGAGACCCTCTGGGTATGTAGCGCGCTATATAAATTATTTGACTTGACTTGACTTGACTTCCTGAAGGAGAGATGGTCCTGTGTTAGCCGGAGGTGGATGGGGAGGGAGTTCCAGGTCTTGGCTGCCAGGTAGGAGAATGATCTTCCTCTGGTGATGGTTCTGCCGATTCGTGGAACGGCGGCGAGGGTGAGGCTGGTTGATCGTAGCTGGCGGGTGGGAGTGTAGAAGGTCAGGCGGTTGTTGAGGTATTTGGGGCCCAGGTCGTGGAGGGCCTTGTGTGCGTGGGTGAGGAGTCTGAACGTGATCCTCTTGCTGACGGGGAGCCAGTGTAGGTCTCTCAGGTGGCCGGAGATGTGGCTGTGTCGGGGGATTCCAGGATGATTCGTGCGGAGGCGTTCTGGATACGTTGGAGTCTTTTCTGAAGTTTGGCTATGGTTCCGGCATAGAGGGTGTTTCCGTAGTCCAGTCGGCTGGTGACGAGTGCCTGGGTGACCGTCTTCCTGGTTTCGGTGGGGATCCACCGGAAGATCTTGCGGAGCATGCGCAGGGTGTTGAAGCACGATGATGAGACGGCATTGACTTGTCTGGTCATCGAGAGGGAGGAGTCCAGGATGAAGCCCAGGTTACGTGCGTGATCCGTTGGCTTGGGAGTGGTGCCCAGGGCAGGGGGCCACCAGGAGTCATCCCAGGCGGAGGGTGATGATCTCAGGATGAGGACTTCCATCTTGTCTGAGTTCAGTTTCAGTCGGCTGTTCTTCATCCACTCGGCGACGTCTTTCATCCCTTCGTGTAGGCTGGTTCTGGCCGTGGCGGGGTTGTTAGTGAGGGAGAGGTTAAGCTGGGTGTCGTCGGCATAGGAGATGATGTTGATTATGTGTTGGCGTGCGATGGCTGCAAGGGGGCTCATGTAGACGTTGAAGAGGGTTGGGCTGAGTGATGATCCTTGTGGTACGCCGCAGATGACTTCGGTGGCCTCGGATCTGAATGGGGGGAGGCGGACTCTCTGGGTTCTTCTGGTGAGGAACGAGATGATCCACTCAAGTGCCCTGTCTTGGATTCCGTTGTTGCTGAGGCGCTGCACTAGGGTGTGGTGGCAGACAGTGTCGAACGCTGCGGAGAGGTCCAGGAGGATGAGGGCCGCTGTTTTCCCGTTGTCGAGCAGGGATCTGATATCGTCAGTGGCTGCGATGAGGGCGGTCTCGGTGCTGTGGTTGGCTCGGAAACCGGACTGCGAGTGGTCGAGGGATCCGTTCGTCTCGAGGAAGGCGGCAAGCTGTCTGTTGACGGTCTTCTCGATGACTTTGGCGGGAAAAGGGAGGAGCGATATGGGGCGGAAGTTTTTGAGGTCGGTGGGGTCCGCTGTTGGTTTCTTCAGGAGGGCGCTGAGCTCGGCGTGCTTCCAGCTCTCCGGGTAGGTGGCGGTGTTGAAGGAGGTGTGGATGATGTCCCGGAGTTGGGGTGCGATGATGGAGTCGGCCTTGTTGAAGACATGGTGGGGGCAGGGGTCGGTTGGTGATCCGGAGTGGATGGTGTTCATCGTGCGGGTGGTGTCTCCGGTGCTGACTGGGGTCCAGGCGCAGAGAGTGGTGGTGGGGGACGTTGGCTCGGAGGTTGGGTGCGTGGTCTGTGTGCCAATGCTGTTGTGTATGTTGGCGATCTTGCTGTGGAAGAACGAGGCGAGTGAGTCGCAGAGGTCTTGCGAGGGAGTGATGTCGTTGTTTCCGGCACTGGTGTTGGAGAGCTTTTTGATGATGCTGAAGAGTTCCTTGCTGTTGTGGGCGTTGTTGTTCAGTCGTTCTTTGAATGCTGTCTTCTTGGCGGTGCGGATCAGCCGGTGGTGTTGCTTGTGGCGTGTCGTGCTTGAGGGCAGTCATGTTGTCTGTGTTCTGGTTGTTGCGTCAGGCTTTCTCGAGGGTGTGGCAGTTCTTCTTGGAGTTCATAAGTTCGTCGGTGAACCAAGAGGCTTTCTTGCTGCAGGGTCTGCTGGGAGGGGTCTTCAGTGGTGCGAGGTCATCTGCGTAGTTAGTGATCCACTGTGTGAGGTTGATGGCTGCTTCTTTGGGGTCCGTTGTGCTGGCGGGCGGGTGCTGGCTGAGGGAGGTAGTGAGCTGGTCGGCGGTGATCTTGTTCCAGCTCCTGCGAGGGGCCTGTTGCGGGTGGTGGTGGGTCGTGGTCCTTCTGAAGCTGAAGTGTACGCAGCTGTGGTCAGTCCAATGAAGTCCGGTGGAGTGGCTAATGGAAATGTATTTGCTGGAGGAGAAGACTGGGTCAAGCGTGTGGCCGGCGTATTGGGTGGCGTAGTTCACCAGTTACTTGAGTCCGAGGTTGGCGAGGTTGTCCAGCAAGGTAGTGGTGTTGCTGTCGTTGTTGTTCTCCAGGTGGAAGTTGAGGTCCCCTAGGAGGATGTAGTCAGAGGAGGCAAGGGCGTACGGGCGGATGAAGTCTGCAATGTTTTTGCTGAATTGTGTGCGTGGTCCCGGGGGTCTGTAGATGAGGGTGCCTCTGAGGGTTGTCTTGGGGTTGGTGTGTATCTGGAAGTGGAGGTGTTCAGCGGCGGTGAGGGTGTCCTCGGAGTTGGTCGTGATGCGGATGGTGTTCTTGTGTACGATGGCGATGCCTCCTCTAGTCTGGTTGACGCGGTCACTCCGGGTGATCTTGTATCCGTCCGGGATGGCGATGGCGATGTCGGGGGCTGAGGAGGCGTTCATCCAGGTTTCCGTGAGGAAGGCAACGTCTGGTGATGTTGTGTCGAGCAGGTTCCAGAGTTCCACGGCGTGTCTGTGGACGGAGCGGGTGCTGAGCAGGATGCACTTGAGGTGGTTGTTGCTGGTGGTCGGCTTGGCGGGTGTGGTGCAGGTTCGGAGGCAGGTGAATCGGCAGGCTTGGCAGGCGAAGGGTCCATGGGTGTGTTTTGGGGTTGCTTGGTAGCAGGCGGGGTACCGGCCGTTGTTGAGTGCGTGGAGGGCGGTGGCGTCGAAGGTCCGTTGTGTTGTCTGGCGTCGGCGGGGGCCGGGGGTCATGGCACTGGGGGCGGTCCAGGCGCGGACGGGCGCAGACGGTCTTGCCTTTGGCGCGCCCACTGCGCGTCTGCGCGGTCTCCATTTAAGACGAAGTGGGAGGGAGGAGCAGCTGGGAGGCAGGAGCGGGGAGGACACAGAAAAAAAAGGGGGCGGGCCGCGATATCACGGCGGCGGGAAGCAGGGAGCGGGGGTAATCTACAACAGGGGAGGCAGCGAACCTAGACACCGAGGAATAAATATCACAAAATACAACAGGGTAAACAAACAGCAGCAAGGCAGACAGCAACAACAGCAAGGGAGTAAACAGGGAAACGGCAACTCGGCACAACGAGCAGCAGCGAGGGGGCACACACACAGCTGGAGGGCCGTGCGGTGTGGGGGTGAGGGACAGGTATTTAGGAGGGAGGACAACAAGCATATGGTCAAGACCAGCTTGTCAGATGTATGGCGAGAAACACAGCCCCAGGAGAAGGAATATTCCTTTATTTTCACATAGCCATATAACTTTCTCTAGAATTGGTATAACCAAGCATATAAGTTGGTTAAACAACTAAATCCAGAAGATTCATAAAGGCCTTATTGTCATATTAAATAATGCACCGGTATAGGACTTTTCCTGACTTGAGATGTACAGACACAAAGCTTTATGGTTTTGCGATCCATTGCATGTTAAAGTCAGGCTGTATGAACAAGAAGCAAATGATCAAATTCAGGAGCACTTTCAAATTATTCAGACATGATCTCTTCCTTAGCCCTATGGGCCACCTTTAAGGCTGTGATTCAGCGGTGACTTGTGGGTCCCTCACAAAAACCACAATAAAGAAGACACTGAAAAAGAGACCCAATGTAAGGATAAAAAAAACCTTAGTTTTATTGAGGAATATGACAAAAATGAGAAGTCAATTAGATCTTTTCATGATTGAACATTCAGAAATGGTCATTCTGGGACAAATACTAAAAGCTGTATTAAAAAGTCGACATGGCTAATACGTTATTGGCAGCTAGAGACAAGCAAAAATCACTACCAAGTTATTGCCAGCTAGACTGATTGAGCAAAAATGGCCATTAAAATACCAAAAGTACTGATGCAAAGTGGTTATCTATCTAGAAAGGAAGGGTATAAGAGGGAGCCTTTCAAGGTTTTTATAATGACCTAAATTCTAGTTAGCACCCAGATAGTGGACAGATCTCAGACTTTCTCAACTCTTTGCAAGCCTCCCCATTTCTCAATGAAATAGGAGATCAAAAGGAGAAGGCAGCATTAATAGATAAGATAGAATCAGTGATCAAATACCTCACTTCTAATAAAAAACTAGGCTCTCCTGGGTTAACTAATGCTTTCTATAAAAGGTTTTGCTTGCTACTATAATCCAAGCTTGCAGCCCTTTCCAACTATATTCTAAGCTTGTAGCCCTTTCCAACTCATTCCGAGAACTAATGGCCTGGTAGTTTAGAATAATAAACTACCAGGCCCTGGAAACCCAAGTAACAGTGTTCATCTCACAGACCTTTGAACATATTACTAGGCTGTGAAGGAGGGGGTGCGGGTTAGAAGACACAGGGACCTGTACGTGGGTCATGTCCTAAGATTATAATATTTCTAAACGAGATGCTAAGCCACAAAAAGAGATTCACTGAACTCCCAATTCAGCAAGAGCCCTTGTGTTGATCTTGGGCATATGTCCACCCCATTTGGAAGGACTCAGATTATGCATGTGGTCAGTCATCTCAGAGATATTTTTGAAGGCTAAACATGAACTTGCCCCTGTGAGACCGGATAGCATTTGTGTGATCTACCCCCAAATGTTTTGCCTTTTCCCCTTCTGTTTGCTGAAAGTCATGTTTGTTGGCTTTAGGACTCTGTGCACTTTACCACAGCTCACCAGTGCTAAATTGACTGGGCTCTCTCTTAACATGGCAACTTTGGTTTTTAGCCAATTGGCACATTTAATTTACTTATAAGTCTCTAGAAAAGTGGCACTACTTGTACCCATAGGCCTTTAAATAAAATACTACTAGTGGGCCTGTAGAGCTTATTTTGCCACCTACTGAAGTAGCCTTTTCAAACATGTCTCAGGCCTGCCATTTAAACCTAGAAAAATAAACCTTTTAACAGGCCTAAACCTTCCATTTAACACATATAAGTCACCCCCATGGTAGACCCTAAACAGCCTTTAGGGCAGGGTGCTGTGCATCTCAAATGGTCAACGTTTGCATGCATGTTTTACATGTCCTGGTCATCCAAAACATCAACATTTGTTCGTCACTTCTGTAAGGCATTCCTCTCCGAAACTGTAACATTGGGTTACCCTATTACATTTAATACGTGATATCTGTTGTCTGGATGCAGGTAGAATGTCATGTTTACAATCAAGTTAATTGTATTCTAAAGCCCTCTTCAATGATTTTAAGTCACAATTCTAAAAATAACACTTTCAGAAAGTTGCCATTTTCTTGCCCAAATTATTTGGTGCCCATAGCCTATATTCTGGGTCACATGATTTGATGTAGGTGCCAGTTGGCCTTTGTGTATTTTTCCTAGACAGTGCAATTTTGGGGTACTAAATATAGTCAGGAATAGCCATCAAGACACTGTTTATAGCATACAATATGCTATATGTATATATACAGATCTACATGTATTGCATTGTTGATTTCCATGTTGTTAATTGATTATTGCTCTCATTTACTTTTACTCTCTGTACATATCATTGTTTGCATTGACATTTTGAATGTGTTTCTGGAATCAAAGACTAATTAAATCTCCTGAAACCAGGTCCCTGTGGTGGCCAGTCACCTGAGCACAGCAACGTCTATAAAATATCTTTTTGCCACATTGGAGCAGCACTTTCCTTCCACCGTCTTATCTGAAGAGAGATCTTGTGTATGCCCACAAATAAGGAAAGAACTCTTAATCCACAGCTGAGGTATTTTCCACATACACTCATAGCAGGTGAGTGGTTTATTCATGAGTAACAAGAATACATTAACTCAGTTTTTGATGGAACATTATTTGTGAAACCAATGTATACTTGTGTGTATGTAGAACTCTTCATTGCATTCTAGTGGATTTCTGGTAGTTTGAAGTACAGAAAAGAGGAATACAATATCACTGCTGACCTTTAAAAGGGACACCATATGCTAATGATATACAATTATTGTGTGAGCACTTCAATATATATTTAAATGGGTATCACATACCACCAGTAATATTAAGTGTAATTATTGAAATGTGTTTTATATGTTAGCAGTTGCCAGGTGTTTTACATTGTGGGAAGAAAGGAATGCAATATCTTCTGATGAATTCACCTTCTGTAAAGGGCCATTAGGATACCGTTGACTAGGGCACTACACCTTGATAAATTACTAGGCCTATGAAAAATTGTTATTATGCTTGTAAAAATGACACATTTTACATGGCTTGCACTTAATGAAGTTCTGCAATTTTAAATCTGTGATTCACTGAAATTCTTGTTGCTGATTAAAGTGAAAAATATTTAACAGCACCAGAAAATGTCTTGTGGACGATGTTTTATTTTCACATCTGTCCCTTTTTTCAATATTTCACACAATTTCTGAAGATGATGTGTGACTTTCTTCAAATCTCACATGGTAAGTTGTACATTGATTACTTTTCTGATGTTCTTTTTGTGATTTGTTAGGATGGGTATGGGTCCGAGTTTGGCAGCTCACCTGGTGAAGTCACATAGAGAGTTGTCTTTGTAGAAGATTGCTACTTCTGTCCTGTCTGTGTTGAGATTGTCGCAATTGGGTTTAATCCACCTGGTTTCTTCGGTTATGCCGACAGACAATTTGGTCTGGGTGTATGCGGACTTGCTGGAAAAGGGAGTGTATGAGCTGGGTGTTGTCAGCATATGATATTATGTAGATTCAGTGGGCATGGATGATATTGGCAAGTGGAGTCATGCAAGCACTGAACAGAGTAGGACTGAGATAGGATCCTTATGGAAAACTTCAGATGAGGTTGATGGCATCTGAGGTGAAGAGGGAGAAGGTGGACCAACCAGGTGTGGCCTCGATGTGTGTGATGAAGGGCGAATCCAGAAAAGTACAGGACCTTCGGTGACGGCTACATGCAGTCATTGGATAAGGATGGTGAGTTGTATGCCGTGGTATTTGGTGAGTCTGAGCTCTTCTATCGGCCAGCTTGCTTGTGGTCTGCTTCTTGTAGCTTTCTTGGCTTTTAGAAGTACTACAGCATCTTTGCAGACAGTAATCCAGGGGTTGAAGTTCAATATGGATTTGGAGAGGTTGTTGGTGTGTCCAGGCCAGCGATGTAGGAGTTCTGAAGATAAGGAGGCTTCTAAGATCTTGTTCCAGTGCTGTCAGATTTAGTGATGGTGTTCCTGCAGTGGTGTGGGATGGCTATGCTCAAGTTGATGATAGTGTGGTTGGACAATGTGATCAATATGGACTTGTCTATCTTGATGTTGCTGAAGCTGGTGAAAAGGGGGTCCAGTAGGTATCTGGTGGTATGAGTGAAGCCTTCCACCTGCTGGGTGAGGCTGAGTTTGGACAGGTCCTTGGTGAGGTTAGTCTTTTAGGGATCAGTAAGGTCTTTCAGATGGTAGCTGAAATTGGCAACAAGGATGAAGGTGCTGCATCTGAGCACCAAGGGGGAATGGCAAAGTATTCAGTGGTGCTGATGAAGTTGTTGCGTGGTCTGGGAGGGCAGAAGATGAGGGTGCCACTTAGTGTGTAGTTGGCGGTGATCAGGAGTTGGAAGGTCAAGTGTTTCATCCTGCTGGCGGTGCTTTCCGAGGTGTTGGCAAATGGAATTAATTTCTTTAAAGATAATAGCGATTCTATCTCCAGAATTGTTTGTCCTGTCCTGCCTGCGATCTTGTGTTCAAAGGGGTTTGCTATGGCGATGATTAGGGCTATCCTCTCCCATAGGATAAAATCAGGCTACCTTTATATATTTATTAAGTGCCTCCTTTGATTTGGATTAAGTAGGAAGTTCATGTTTGTTATCTGAGAAATTGTAATTGTAACTTCAAATCCTCTTTAATGGTAAGTGAGGTATAAGCCACAGTTGTTAAAATGCCCCTTTTAGAAAGTTGCCATTTTCCTGCACTAAATATTTGGTGCCTGTAGCCTATTCTTGGGTCACATGACTGGTTGTGAGTGGCAGATGGCCTTTGTATATTCATCCCAGCATCCTACTGACAACAAGGCCACCTTCTTGGATACCACCAGCTGCCTCACCTCATTGAACTTTACCTTCTGAGACATTTTTCTATGAAAGCTCAATTCATTATGGCCAGCCATAACTTTGAGTCTCAAAGGACTAGAAGTTTGCGCTTTGTGCTTTGATCTTTTAGGCACTAGATGTCACACCGCTAATTCATCTGGCAAAGGAGTTGGGCGCCAAGATCATCCCATATGCTGATGATATCGAGCTCCTCTTTAGATAGAACAAAAATGACTCATCCCCCGCTCGAGCTAGAACTTACCTTACGGCCGTTTTTCAATGGCTCCTCTCTGTGCAGCTCAAGTGCAATGAGGACAAATCAGAGATCCTCTAGTTTGGGACTTTTCTTCCTCAGTTTAGGGAATCGCTCTGGCCGGTTAAATATCTAGCGCCCAATTCCACGGGTCAGCCCACCAAACACCTCAGAATTTGGTTCAATGAAAATCTCCAGTTTTCCACACAGATCAAGAAGCTAGCAGGGCAGTGTTTTGGCACCCTTAGATCACTCAGGAAATGTATCCCCCTCCTTCCTAGGGCAGCCAAGGAAATGGGTACCATTGCCTTGATTCTTTCGTGCATTGATTTTGCGAATGCTTTGTACATCGGCCTGCCAGGGTACCAGTTGAAGAGACTGCAGGTAGTTCAGAATGCGGCATCAAGGTCTCTACTTAACATTCCGGTTCGATCTAGTATAAAGCAAAACCTTCATGATCCTCACTGGCTTCCTGTGGCTGCGAGAGTTAAATTTAAAGCCCTCACCCTGGCTCATTCAGCCCTGTATGGACATGACCCTGTATATCTTAGGAAACATGTTAAGTTCTGTGTACCCATGAGACAGTTGTGCTCAGCGACGCAGCTTCTGGCAGTCATCCGCGCTTATGCCTTTCGAGAATGGGTTATATAACGAAAAGGAGATGCCAATACTGATCAATAATTTCAACAAAATGAATTGCAAATGTAAAGACCACTATTCAGTACAATGTATTGAACTGTGGTCTTTACATTTGCAATTCATTTTGTTGAAATTAATGATCAGTATTGGCATCTCCTTTTTGTCATATAGTATTTGGCTCAGCCTTACTGATTAGAGCCGGCCCTAGTTGTTACCAGTTTCGAGAATGGGTGGCAGCTCTCTGGCCTTTAAGGCAACTGTGGCTTGGAATTTACTTCCTCTGAACTTTCGTGGAATTCAGGACCTGAAGCTCTCCAGGAAATGGTCAAAAGCTTTTTATCTAATGATTCATTGACTCTCAGCTCCCATTTTGGTGCCCCGCCGGGACACTCTTCAAGTATCTGTGCACGCTATAAATGTCAATAACATAACTTCAAACTTGATAAATTCATTCCTCCTGTTCTACTGATTTGATTTTTATGGTTTTAGTGTCAAGTCATTTTTAAAAATGTACTCTATTTTTCAAAACTGGCGTGGGATGTGTCTGGTTTTGTGTTTTGCACTTTGTTATGTTTGTGTGCTCCATAAATACTTTACACATTGCCTTGCTGCTTTTGTGCCTAGATACCAGAGGTTTAAGCACAGGTTCATTTAGTGACTTTAGTGCTTATTGTTTTTAATGATTGTATTTTTAATGTACTTCTAAGGTTTTTAATCAAAACTGAATTGATATTGGCTTGCCCCTCAGTACATTTTGATATTTGGAATTGACACATATGTACACAGGAGTACAAAGGGGAACCTTAGTTGAGGTCGTTGCACTCCTCCCTTTCCCCAATTTTTCAATCGAAAAAAGTAACATCATTATTTGGATGTCACACTCAGGGGTATTATAACATATGATAGTGTTTTTATGAACTGTTCTTATAATGTATGGTAAAAGACACTGTTGAATATTAACTGTACTGTAAAGATTTTCTTTTATTGTGCTTTTATGGTCTATTTATTTAGATCAAATAAAGTTACTATATATATTGCCAGTAGGTAGTTATAGTTAGAACCTAGTTTCAATAGGAAAAGCGTTTTTTGGTTTGCTAATAACTTTGGCGAAATTTGACAAATCTTCCTGAAATCCCCCCAAATAAAATCTATCCAGGTCAGCTCCTATCCTGAAAGTTTGGGCGTGATTCGTCAAGCAGGGGCCGAGAAAAAAGGGGGGTCCCAAAACGTGTTTTCTCCATGTTCGTTTCTATAGGAAATTTTGCGACGAGCTACAGTCCGAACTGCTGAACAGAATTACCTGAAATTTGACAGAAAGTTAGAGCTTGGTTCAGAAAGCAAACTTTTTTTTAAATGGTGTAAATCCGTTCAGTAGTTCAGTAGTCCAGTAGTCAAAAAATCAATTTCCCAGAGGAAACTTTGTGCAAGGCTACAGCCAAAACAACTGAACAGAATTCCCCCAAACTTTTGTGGAAAGGTAGTGTTTGGATCAGAAAGCAACCCTTTTTTTAAATGGCGTAAATCCCTTCAGTAGTTGCTGAGAAACAATACAAATAAAAGTTTTGATATCTGGGCATGCGCAAGCTTCACTGTGATTGGCTGCTAGTACTCCAAACCAGGAAGTGTTGGCAGCCATCTTGTGGCTCGGTAGAAGCGAGTTACCCAAAAACAGAGAAACAAAGGTATAAAACAAAAGAAGGGGGTAGGGTAAAAACACCCTGACCCTCTAGGCCTGGTCAGGGAGTCCTAGAGACCCCCAGAGCCCAAAAAAGCATTTTTTTTAAAACTTGGCACAATTTGTGCTGGGGTCGCAGGTTCCTACATTATTTAAATGAGACCTCTGGGTGGGCTAGGTTCTGGTGGCATTTCTAAAAAAATATTAGCGGGGGCTCACAGGGGTTGCGGGCCCCGCTGGGGTCCGCACAGCCCCGGGGCTTCTCTAATGTTGGGAGGGGAGTTGTGCGGCCCCCATCCTGGAGCTCTCTAAGTGCTTATAACTTTGGCTTCGTTTGATGAATCTTTACGAAATTATTCAAAAAGTTTATCTTTTTTTGATTAGCTCCTGTATTGTAAGTTTGGGGGTGAATGGTGTAGGAGGGGCTGAGAAAAAGGGGGTCCTAAAACGTGTTTTATCCATTTATTTATTTTTAACTTTGTTTATTGAAAGCAGTTAGATTGAAAGGATGATACCAGATACAGTGTCATTTTCATAGAACATTAAACTGCAACTGAACAGTCAAACCCCTAAATCCCGGTCTCCACATTCTGCAAATTAAGACATGTTGTAAAAATAACATATATCATTCATGCAAAGTACTTAAAATGTATAAAGCTACGATCGCAGGCGGAGCCTCCAGAAACGATATCCGTGGTGTCTAGAGCCTACTGGGCCAGAGCCGCATTGCCCAGCTCCTCCTCCACATTGTCCTCTTCGCGGTCACAACTCGCCATCAGACAGTCTCTGAGCGGACCCCATATATCTTTAGGGCTCGAGCTCCTGGGGAGTTCTTCTGAATATGTGTTGAGCTGCTCCTGGCAGTATACCAAGTCTTTAAGCCACTGGGATGCCCTGGGGTAGCGCTTTCAATCCCATGTGAACAACACCCTCATCTAGCAGCAAAGCCACTCTCACAAAGCGACCCAGCAACCCTTTGGCCTCTGGTACGTGTCCCAGCAGACACAGAAGCGGTGTGCAAGTCAGAGTGAGGCCTGTCATGGTATCCAATTTTTGCAGGACATCTACCCAGTAGGAGTGAACAGCGTGACAGTGCCATGATAAATGTATGAAGTCGTCACCAGCCCGTCCACATCTCCTGCAATAATCAGTGTCCCTATAACCTATTCGATGAAGCTTAGTGGGAGTGTGATACGTCTGGTGTATGAACTTCAGGTGTATAATGCGTAGGTTGCTATTGGGTGATAGCCTACCCGTGAGCGAGCAAATTTGAACCCATGTGTCCTCCGCCAGTTGTGTACCCAGAGCATTGTTCCATCTAGCTAAACTACGGTCCTCCGGAAAGACCAATTCCAAAAACACCACTTTGTATAATGTAGTGAGCAGATGCTTCCTAGTGGCGGCAGTAATCACTAGTTGCAGCGACTTGGAGGTGAGAGGCTCGCATGGAAAGCTAGTATAGTGGTCCGTCACAGCCCGACACAATCGATAACGTGTATGTGAACAGGGGTGAAGCATTGGAAATATAGTGCAGATCTTCTCCGGAGATATACGTCCCATCACTGAATAAGTCACCTGGTACAGAGATGCCAGCTTCAGTGAGCAGCCGCATTGAGCCACGCTCCTGTGCCACGGAAATGGGGCCATGGCCCCCGATGCGCATGTTCGGCGCATATAAAGGTAATCGGTCCGTCAGTCTACCAATCGCCTGCCAAGCTGAGCACATGGCAGCAATCGTATTGATCTCCGTCCTAGGTATGTGTCTTTGCGTGTGCGTTAGTATATTCAGCAAAGGAATATCTCCCGCATCCCCCTCCTCCACCGCTACATACGGGACAAAGCCATGTGGTCTGTACCAAAAGAACGCAAAGTGAGCTAGGCCACACAAATAATAAATGTAAAAATCTGGAGCACAGAACCCCCCTTTGTCAAATGGCAATGTTAGGGTTGCCAGGCTGATACGCGGAGGCTTCGTCCCCCACACCAGGCGGAGTAGCTGAGTCTGCAGCGTGGTGAAAAAGTGCTTATTCAGACGAATAGGGATGTTACAAAATAAATACAAAAACTTGGGTAGTATCACCATTTTAATGACCGCAATGCGATCCGCCAATGACAGAGGCAGAGCCACCAATTTATCCACCTGCTGTACCAGCTCAGCATAGGCCCTTCCATAATTCTCACGAATGACAGTCTCTGGGTCTCTATGAACCCAGACCCCAAGGTATTTCACGGGATCCACAGTCCACAGCAGCGGGTATTCCAGCGTGGGAGCGGTAGTGGCCAGTGTGAAAGGGATTACAACCGACTTATCCCAGTTGATACACAATCCGGAGAGGAGGCCAAAGCGGATATATTCTCGGATGATTCGTGTTAGGTGGGTATGTGGTTCGCGAACATACACAACCATATCATCTGCATAAGCAGAGATACCCACCGGTCTGTAACTAAAGTTGAGCGCGGCTTCCCTGTGCTGCTGCCGGATTCTACACATCAGTCGTTCTAGTACAATGGCAAAGAGGAACGGGGAGAGAGGACACCCCTGCCTTGTACCACGCTGTATCGCCAATGGATCAGAGGTGAAACCACCGACCCTCACCCTTGCCGAGGCATCAGTGTACAGAATCTGTATCCATCGGATAAAGACAGGGGGGAACCCCATCCTGCGCAGAATAAAAAATATATACCGCCATTCGATCGAGTCAAAGGCTTTGGCTGCATCAAGTAACACGGCCACAGCTTGTAGATCTGGGTTGAGAACATGGAACATTGCAAAAATCGTACGGAGGTTCCAAGATGTGGAACGATCAGGAATAAAGCCCGATTGGTCAGGTAGGACGAGCATTGGCATCAATGGGTGGAGTTTAGTAGCAAGAATTTTAGCATGAATCTTGGCATCAATATTTATCAGGGATAGGGGCCGATAGGACTCACACCTGGTGGGGGGCTTATCTTTTTTCAGTAAAGTGATAATGAGCGCTTGACGCAAAGACGGAGGAAGATAGCCCAGCTCATGCGCCTCAGCGTACATGGCCAGAATGTGGGGCGCCAGGAGATCAGCATAACATTTATAAAATTCAGCTGTCAGCCCATCCGGGCTGGGAGCTTTCCTATTGGGCAAGGAGAGTATCGCCTCTTTGATGTCGGCCTCATCAATAGGGATGCTAAGATATTTCCTATGGGCGTCCGACAGCCAAGCACGGGCAGTGTCCTGCAGGTAGTCTTCTATAACAGTCAGACACGTCGGATGAGTAATGACTAGTGCCATGGTCATCTACTATGTGTTCTATAGGATGGGCATTTACACGCTCACGCAAACGACTAGCCAGTACTCTGCCCGGTCTGCCACCCTCCCCGTACGCTCTAGCCACAAACCGTTTGGAGATATACCTAATTTCTGCCTCCACCAGAGATTTATGTTCCTCAGTATAGTCTCTTATGCCTGCCAGTGTGTCCATTGAAGGAGTAGTGTCATATGAAGTTTCACATCGCGCAGCTTGGTTTCAACACTACGTAGTTGCCCCCTCAGGTCGCGTAATATGCCTGCTGTTGTGCCTATACATACACCCCGTATATTGGCCTTAAACGCTTCCCACAGGGTGGCTGCACTATCCACCGTGCCCACGTTCAGGTTGGAATACTGTACTATAGCTTTATGGACTGTATCAGCAAAGACGGGATCCAGCAGAGCGTCTGCTCGAAACCGCCATGTGAAGGGGGGCCGCACAGTGTGTGGAATCTGCAGTTTAAGCATGATTGGATTATGATCCGAAAGAGTCCTGGGGAGTGTATAGGTCTCAGTTACCCACCCATTGGCTGAACCGTCCACCAGACAGTAGTCCAGGCGGGACGACGTGTTGTGGGAAGGTGTAATATGCGTGCCTACCCGAACCCCTTCGTTGCGCAGGCGCCAAGCGTCAACTAACCCCATCTCCTCCATAAACTGCCGGACACATGCAGCGGTCTTCAACAAACGGCTACTCGCCAAATCAGATTTGTCAAGCCGAGGATCTAAGTGTGTGTTCAGATCACCCCCAATCATTAGGGCCGATTCTGGCCATGTACGCAGCACCTGAAACAAAGAAGACAGCGACGCTGGCTCGACAGCCACAGTGCCATATATGTTGGCAATAATCACAACCGTCTTACCCAGTGTGCCTCTCACTGCTGCCCAGCGACCCTCACTATCTGTGCAGGAGTTCAGTGAAGTAAAATGTATACCTTTTTTAATAAGGATGAGGACCCTTCGGGCGTAATTAGAGTAAGAGGAGGCTAGTCCGTATCCAGCCCACCTGCGCGCTATGGATCCCTCAGTTTGTACAGTTAGATGCGTCTCCTGCAATAAGGCAATGCTTACCCCATGTCTATCCAGGTGAGAGAGCACCTGCCTAGTCTTTCTGGGTGTGTTGAGGCCACGTACATTGCAGGTGACACAAGTATAGCTCTCACCCACCATCACAGAGGCTCCTGGTAGATTGCGAACAAGCGTCATCTAGCATCACAGCACATTTACATAGTGACACAATCAGAGCAGTTGGGTGAGTAGCATCTGCAGAACATACTATGATGTACAAAATGAGACCAGGCCCCCCTGCCCCCACCCACTTTGGCAACCCCAACCCGCCAAAGGACCTTAGGACCTCCCCCCAACCCACCCAGCACAAAACAACAAACGAGTCAGCAAACGGGTTATACCCATCGGGGGCAGTAGAGGCAATGCACACTTCTGGCACAAGGCAGAAGTGGGCCTCCGCATATAGCAGTTCGTGCCCCCTGAACGTGCCAACTATCAGGAACAGAATGAATACATCTGGTGAGGCGCATGGCATTCAATCCACAGTGTATAACTTAGTACATAAGCTAGCAACTTTCCCCACCTGCAGTTATTAAAGAGGGCATCATACAGGGAGGATCATCAAGAAAGATACGACCCAGCCAAGGAACTGAGATATTGTCCCCCTCCCCCCCCAATCTCCTGTACTCTCAAGCTCAAAACCACCAATCACACCATCAGAAGGGGTACCAGGATACATCTGAGTTCAGTCATCCACGTCAGACGTGTCAGCAGGGGATTTGCGACATTTTTGCAGTGTCTTAGCATATGCCATCGCTTGCTTGGGGGTGGTAAAGATTTTCCCTCCCTCAAATTCGCCGATTCTAAGTCTCGCAGGATAAAGCATGGCATATGGAATTTCTTCCCGCTGAAGTAGTTTCTTTACTGAATGAAATTATTTTCTCGTCGCCTGTACTTGAGCAGTGAAATCAGGATAGAAGGACAGCTGGTTATTCTGATAAGTAATCTTGCTCTTCTGTCTGGTGATACGAAGCACAGTATTCCGATCTCTGTAGTTCAACAGCCTTATGATTATGGTTCGTGGTGGTGTGCCAGGTGGAGGTCGAGCCGCTAATGATCGATGGGCCCTCTCGAACGTGAACATGGGAGACAGGTCGTCAGTGCCACAGATCTCCCTGAACATGGTCTCTACGTAATCCTCTAGTCTCCCCACGTTGGTCGATTCCGGCAGACCCAGGACGCGGATGTTATTGCGCCGGGCCCGCGCTTCAATGTCCTCATTCTTAGCCTGAATTACTTCCAGAAGCTTGACCATCTCTGAAGTCTTGTCCGCCACCTGCCTTCAGACCATCCTCGGTGTCTGTGATCCTCTGTTCCACCTCCCCCAGTCTTGTGGCCTGTTTGTCAAGCTTGGCAGAGAATTGATCCATGCGTGTGTTTAAGGCCTCGATTTTCCCGTCTATCACCTGGAGGCTCGCCTGTATCACAACCAGCGTGGTTTCCAGCATGGAGGGACCCTGCAATGAGGCATCGTGATCCCCGTCAGCAGCCCCTTTATTCGTCTGCTTGCCGTTCTTGCGGAGCTCAAAGGACAGTTTGTGCTGCGACTTGTCAAGCTTGCCCATTTTGAATCTCGTACCCGCACTCCACACACTGCGACACTGGCCGTGCGCTCCTCCTCAACTCACAGGCAGACGAGGAGTCCCTCCGCACTGCACACCCGGCCTCCCCAGGAACCACCAAGTACTTGCTAGATGTCGCGTCACACTCCACAATCCAAACAGCATGTTTTTATGTCGTTCCGGAGGGTGTAGACCTGATTTACTCCAGCCAGTGGGATGAGAGTTCAGCACCCCCTGAGCGCCTCAAGCATGCAGAGATTGGCGCAGTTCCCGGCAGGCTGGCTATAAGGATGGCACACACCGGTAGATAGGGTAGTCATGCAGGTGCAGCACAGGCACCATTTGATACCCCACGCACCAAGTAAGCAACAGCCGTACCTCTGCGGAAGGGCTCAACCAAGCACACAGTAGCCGTGGCACAAAGCGAGTGCTTCCAATGCCCAGCAGGACACCTCGGTGTCCAGAAGTCCGCAGCGTGGGCCTTAGGCGCGCAGTATCCACCAGGGCTCTGGTCGCTCCTCAACAATTAGCAGGACGGGGATAGCAGGGATATACTCAGCAGGCTCCACAAATTTCTCTCACACAGTGAGTCACGCGCCACAGTCCAAAGCAGATGCTCCCGCTGTTATTCTTACTCGCTGAGGCAAGGAGAGGGATCTCGTGGTCTCGTGGCCCACCCTCGGCCTACCAGCCGCCTCGCAGCCGGCCGCTCGATTTTAAGGCTGCCCAGTCACCGCTCAGCTCGTCGGCGTCACGAAACTCGAGAGCCGCTCGGAGCCCCGCTTCATCTGGTGGTGGGCTGGCAGAGAGGGGTGGGACTTACCGGCGATCGCACGTCGGTCACCACAACGAATACCTCGGCTCCGGGGCTCCAGTCAGGTCGCGAGCTCGGGCTTCACCGTGGCCGAGACCGCAAAGGCTGATTCCGGCGGCGGCCGGCGTGCAATATCTCCAAAACTTGCATGGGTTGCAGAGGAAGGCACCAGCAGCTCAGCGCTCGCCACAAATTGACTTAGATGGCACTAGAAGGGAAGGATAATGAAGGATTTTGTTGCGGCAGCCGGCAGAACAGCCCTACCGTGCTGCCATCACGCCGCGCGCCAAGCCACGCCCCCCTAAAACGTGTTTTAATCATGCAATTTCGATACAAAAGTTTACAGAAGACTATAGGTAAAACTGCTGAATGGAATTACGCCAAATTTGGCAGGGAGAAAGGTGATAGTCCAGGAAGCAGGCTTTTGTTTAAATGGTGTAAATCCATTCAGTAGTTTTTGAGAAATATCAAATTTTACGAACATTTGAGAATTTTGACATCTGATTATCTGAGGGGTTACGAGCAGCAGCTTGCGGCTCATTGATTGTGAACTGTTGAAACCAAGAACTGTTGGCGGTTTGTGAGTTAGTCCGTCAGCTCACATCTGTTCGTGTAGAAGCCATCCTGGCAGCAGTTTTACCTCAGCGAGGCAACACTGGCATTTGTGTCTGTGTGACATATGCCTTTCATGCTGCCTCTCCTCATATTACCAAGACGCGGCTATGCCTTTAGAAGCCCGTTTGTCGGCTCTGAGCTCTGTGAGTCAGTCTGTCGGTACGACCCCCTACACTACTGAAACACTACCCAAACACCACTGCAGTGTCGTAAACTCTAAAACACTAATCTCAGCACGATTCCCTACACTACCTAAACACCACTGCACTACCGTAAACCCTAAAAAACTACCCCCTACAGGACCCTTTACACTCCCCAAATACCACTGCACTATCCTAAATCCTAAAACCGTACTCCAAGCACAATCTCTTACACTACTCAAACAACAGTGCATTGTCATAAACCCCAAACACTACCTCCAGCAGGACCTGCTGCACTACCCAAACACTACTGTTCTACCCTAAACCCTAAAATACTACCCCCACCACAACCTCCTACACTACATAAACACCACTGCAGTACCTTAAACCCTAACACACTACCCCCACTACAACCCCCAGAGTACACAAACACCACTGCACTATCTTAAATCCTAAAAGACTACCCCCAGCATGACACTCTACAGTACCCAAACACCACTGTACGACCCTAAACCCTAAATCAATGCCCCAGCACAAGCCCCTACATTACACAAACACCACTGTGCTACCCTAAATCCTAGAACACTATTCCCAGCAAGACCTCCTACACTACACAAACAACACTGCAGAACTCTAATCTCAAAAACACTATTCCCAGCACGAACCGCCAAGCACTACACAAACACACTGCACTACTCTAAATCCTAAAACAGTACTCGCAGGACAACCCTGTACACAAACACCACTGTACTACCCTAAAGCATAAAAGAGTACCAGTCTGTCGGCTTGCAGGTCTGTGTCTGCGAGCCGTCGGGTCCGCAGCTGTTCATCTGCGAGCCAGTCCGTTATGTTATAGGTGTGTCTTCGCTACCAGTGCTTTTGGCCTATTTGGTGTCCCTTTGCGAGTCAGACTCTAGCTCTCCCTCTGCGAGCCAGCACGCTGTTGTGCGTTTGCAAGCGGCCAGCCCGTAGCTTTCCCTGTGCGAGACGAGGGGCTGCACCTCTCCCTCTGCAAGCCTGCCCGATGGCCCGCAGGTCTCTCTGTGCTAGCCGGATTGGAGCTGTCACTCTGCTAACCGATATTGGGCATGTAAGGCGGCTCTAAAAAGAGCCTTTGTGTTTATTATTTAGAGCTACATATAAGTGTGAATGCACAGTTTTAGGTTATTCAGAAAAACTCGATTTCCCTGATCGGTAAAGTGTACTCCATCACTTCTGTAGACATCAGCCATATCAAAATGTATGTTGGTGTTGTAGATCGACCCCATTCTATGGTCTCTGAGGTATGCAGACACAGCTTTGTTGACATTCTTCCTAGAGTTTTCAATCTCAGGACAAAATTGGTTTGACCATTTCCACTTCTGTCTTTGGCATGTATTGGAATATACAAAGATAGTTTGAGGGAAAAGCGACATCAATAGTCGAATGTGTCCTTTATTAGCATTTCCAAACCTACACCAGTCAATGTACCTGGGTCATTACCACCACAGTGCAAAATCATGAGGTCAGGGTGTTGGAGATGCAAACAGGTTTTAACCAAAGGCAACAATTGGTTCCACTTCAATCCTCTCTGTCCAAACCATGTAATGTCCACATTTTGTAAATCTAGGTCTAAGTCAATACGTCTCTGTTCTGCATACCTCTTGCACCAGAAAACATAGCTATGTCCTACGATCCACACTAGCATTTGAAGGTATGGCCGGGAGTTATGGATATATGTCTGTAGCTCACGCAGTCTGTTTGTAGTATAAGAGATATGATGGGGTACTACTTTTTTCCCCATTCAAAACAATAACTGATTGGGAGATGAAAAGCATTGTTGTCCAAAAAGCAGGGTGCACATTAGTTTGAGGAAAAGCATCTTAGTCATTGGTTAATAAAAAGCAGTTTGAATGTGGAGTTCATATAAATTTGCTTACTTCAAGCATACCTGCTACTTGTATATGGAAAGCAGTGGTTGAACTTAAAGCAGTGGTGAACTTTTAACCTGAACGTGCCGTTAACTGTGTGAGAAAATGTTGCAAAAAAATATCGTTAGGGTTAAAAAACCTGCATGTGTTGTAGAATGTTCTAGTAACTGTGTTGATAGAATACGTTGAACTTCTCACCTGTATGTACCCTTAGATTTTGAAAAAAATTATTATATGAAAATTTCTAAAATAACCAATAGAGAGAAGTATTGCAATTTGAAAAAATCAAGGAACTATTCTGATTCGTTCTTTACATGTATTTATGTGTGGAGCAACAAGGAGATTGTGCCATTTCTGGTTCCATTCTTGATGAGAGCGGTGCATTACATGTACTGTGTGATAAAGAAAGAATTGCATACGTTTGTGACATTTGTAATCTGCATACCAACTACGAATGTAAGTTAGAAATTAAGAAGGTGTGTTATGTGTTGTGTAGTAGTGTTTAAGTATTTGAGGCATTATTTTTAACTTTGAAAGTATTTGTTGTTTCTAAGTAACAGTGTTAGTGAAGTGTGGTGTTTCACGTTTGTTCTGAAACATGGATAAACTGTGACTAACTGTAGAATTATATGTTTAGCAGTTTTTCAGATAAAAAAGATGTAACTTGTCATCATCTGTAAAAGACTGAATGGTTTAGAAAATTATACGTAGCGTTTATTTGGATTTGTATATGTATTGCGATGAGATAAACAGAATGTGACATGTTTCCAAATTATTCTTAATCTGGAAATAGTGGGGAAGGGGTAAGAGTAGAAAATTCACATGTTATTAATTTAACATTGGTGGAACAAAAAACAGAAATGTTATGTGGACAATTTGTGGTCTCATTTTTTACATAAAGAGGTATATTTCAATATCAGTGAAGACTGGTGTGTTACTTGGAGGCTTTGGATTTTGGTGTTGTTATGACATGTAACTTATTGGAGAGCGTTTCTTCAGAAGTTATTTTTTATAAATATGTGAGGGATAAAAAATAAATGAAAATGTTTTATGGATATTTTCTGCATGATTTTGTGCTCAGTGCTAAAGTAAATGTGATCATTAGTGAAGGTATTTGTCAGGGTGTGTTTGTCTGCTGAATATACGCAGGCCTTTAAGTGGTCATGGTCTTGTCGGTACTGTGCTCTTTCACACGTTTCAGTTGCCAGATTTTTATTCTACTTAAAGGTTTTAATATACAAAGAGTTCCAATCAGTTTCAATGGTATAAAACTACACTGTGTTATGTTGGAAATATTACATATGCATAGGTTGTGATATTATATTTTACACTGTGAGGTACATTTGAATATAAGTGAAGACAGGTGTTATACTGCGAACCTGTTCATAACGTGCACAGATTACATGGAGAGTAAATGGATAAAGTAAACATACACAATGCTTTCTGTATGTATGCATGGTTAGAATAATTTGATGATGCTTTAAGATATAATCTAAATTGTGTTTGTGCTTTACACTTGGGTATACTGCACTGTGTTAGTAGTTAGTGACTAGATGCTGCTAAAGGGTTTATGTATTGCTCGTTGTTACGAAATAAAGGTGGAGAGGGGCGTTTCTTTAGAAGAGATATTTGTGAGATATAAAAAAATAAAAATAAATGTTTTAATACATTTTCTGTACGTTTTTTTCACACTAGTAAAGTAACTGTGATTATACGTGATGAAAATTGGTAGGTTGTGTCTCTGTGTATGCATGCCTTTAAGTGGGCTGGGTCTTAGCTGTGCTGTACACTACTTCGCCTTTAAGATATCCGCAATTTTTTGTATCCCACGGAAAGCCCTGAAGATACGTCTATTAAAGGAATCATAGAATAAAAGTTTAGGAATGACACCTCTATTTACTCTCCTCGACTCACCTTCTCCATTTTGTGCACCCAACAGTAGTGTTTATAAAAATTATAAAAATTAAATAATAGAACTTCATCCAGTATAAAAATAGCACTTATACTTGTATATGCATGTTGGTGGGATCTGTAGTGTACAGAGAAGGTCATAATGAGTTTGAATGGTACAAAAGGGATGTGACGTATGTTTAAAAGATTACATGGTTTAAGGAATAAGCCCTCTGCGAGTCCTCAGGCCCGCAGTTGTACCTCTGCAAGGCAAACATGGAAATATACCATAGCTCTCTATGTATGAGAAACTTCCTTCACGTTCCCTCTGCCCACATCACCGTCCCGCACCTATCCCTTTACAAGTGGACTGCTCGCACCTCTCCCTATACTAGTAGACCCAGCTGTTCCTTTGTGAGCCGGCCCGCAGCTCTCCCTGTTTAAGCTGACGGAGCACAGCTCTTCCTCTATGAGACAGCCAGCCGGCTCGTAGGTCTTCGTCTAAGAGCCAGCCCACTGGCCGCAGCTGTCCCTCTGCAAAACTACCAGTCGGTCCGCAGTTTTTCATCTGCTAGCCAGATCGCTGTTGCATCTCTGCAAGCGAACACTAGAAATATACCGGAGCTCCCTCTCTACGACATACGCACTTCACATTCCCTGTCACTAAATCACGGACCCGCACCTATCCTTTTACAAGTGGACAGTTCGCACCTCTTCCTATAGTAGTTGGCCCACAGCTGTTCATCTATGATCCAGCCCTCAGCTGTCCCTCTACGATCCAGCCAGTGAGTTTCTCTACGTGCCAGCCCCCCGGGCCACTACTATTCCTCTGTGAGCTGGCCTGCAGCTCTCCCTCTATGAGCCAGGCAGTCGGCTCGCAGGTCTTCCTCTTCAAGGCAGTTGGCCGGCTCGCAACTGTTCCTCTGTGAGCTTGCCCGCAGCTTTCTCTGTATGAGCCAGCTAGTGGGCTTGCAGGATTTCCTCTAAGAGCAGCCCCGCTGGCTCGCAGGTGTCTCTCTGTGAACCACTGTGGGCTTACAGCTCATTCTCTGCAAACCAGCTCCCAGTTGTATCTCTGCAAGCCAATACTTTTCAAGAAAATAGTTGTGTACATGCAGTTGATACCTGAGGTCATTCTTATGAGGTGCAAGATGGTTGTCCAATAGCAAAAAAAAAGATAGTTCCTAGAAATGTTTTAGAAGTAATAGCTGAGGAAGTTAAAGCGAGACGTACCCAGGCTTCAGTGTTTACATGGGATTGTAGTAGTATTTGTAGTATACGTAAACAATCTATTGATATTTTTTACTAATTTTCTTGAGAGAGTATGGAACAAAAACTGTGAAACAGAAGATTAAGATATTACAAGGACTGGATCCTTGCAAAGTGCTGAAAGAATACAGGGTTGCAGGGTCATTCTCTGGCTTGTCTTTCTAGGAAAGTGTGTCAAAGTCGTTTTCATCATTTGAGAATGTTAGCAGTACATCATTCCAAAATGCGAAAGTTGGTTAGAAGATTATACTACATGAAAAGTCCTGAATTATGTCTAAATGAAAATAATACAGCTCTTTTGCATGGTTCAGTGTTGGATGTAAAAACACATCTGTGATGATATAGAGTTACGTTTCTTTGCTGTCATGAGAAGTATAGAGAAAGTGAGAGTTTGATAAGTGTAGGTGTTGATGAAGAGGTGGAAGATACTACTGACGTGAAGTTTGTAAAAGAAATAACAATGTTTAAAGTAGTTTCTGGTGAAAATCCCAACTATGTTTGTACTTGTTGCTGACGTACTCATTATAAAATTCAAACTAGGAATGTAGATGTGTTTTTAAAAAGTAAAAAGGAAAACAATGATAAATGGAGAGAATTTGCTGCTTATCTTTTTGTGGAAGGTCGTTTTGAGCTATGCACTTTACAATGTATTTGTAAATATTGTTACTATAAATTAGAAGAAAACAAAATGCCAGATAGAGCTGTCTATAATCACTTAGAATTAGTAGCTATACCTCCAGAACTTAATACATATCAGGGTATCCTTATACAATCTGTGCACCCTTTTCAGGCTATAATTCGTATGACGCCTAAAACAGGTAAGCTGCCTCCAACAGATCTACAAAGAGGTTTAAAAGGAAGAGTTGTGTATTTACCTTTAGATTTTAAGAAAAATGTTGAAACTGTTGGTGTAGAAAGAGAGGATACTGAACCTGTAGTTATTCTTGTTAATGGTGTACCCACAACGAGTCGGATAATATGGCAAGAGTTAGTAGATGTCTCAAAAGTCCAAAAGGCTACATTATATCTGGTGCAAAATAATATTTACTATAAAAATGCAAATGTACAAGAAGAAAATGAATTGACTTTAGAATATGAAACACAGATTTTAAGTGGACAAATAGAAAAAGCGGAGAAATAAAGAAAAGAAGAAATGTATTAACATTATACTATACACCCTCTACTTTCAAAAGAACTGATAAGAGATACTATTGAATTGTTCTAGATGAAAAGGGCAAAAGGAATTCCCAGGAGTGTGTGGGAAAAACATATGGAAGCTCGTTGTTTTCCACAGCTGATCCCTACTGGAAAAGGTGGACGATATGATGAACGATCAGTTCAGATTCAAGCTGCAGAATATCATGCTTTACGACTGTACTCAGAAGATCCAAGATTTTTCCAGTGTATTCCATATTTGTTTCATATTTTATTTGAGAGTGATATGTCTGCACTTTTATATGCAGTCAACCATATATTAAAAACGGGAAAGCATCTTTTACATGTTTCTGCAAAGGAATTTATGGAGAAAGTTGAAGGAGGAGACGAACATTTAGAATCACTGTTAAGTAATTTGATGGCATGTCAACATGGCACTAATGAATATTGGTATCAACGCCATGGAGAATAAAAAAGTATGTGAAGAAATTTAGGAACCACTACATGGTTTGTTACACTAAGGGCCTGATTCTGATGGCGGTTGGAAAGCTTTCCCACCTACGGCCTGATTCTGATGCGGTTAGGAAGGCCTCCTAATGGCATTTGCTCCTTCCAAATGGGATCAGGAATGACCAGGGCCCAATTATGATGTGGTTAGGAACATGTGCTCCCATTGAAGTCAATGGGAGTCCAACCAAATCGGATGCATTGTACTCCGTCGGTCGGACTGTCCCGATCCGAGTTGGTTGGAAACCATTTCCAACCCGATTCACTCGGGAAGCATTTCCAACCCGCATCAGAATCAGCTCCTTAGTTGTGCTGAGTACATAGGGATGATTTACTGGATTTATTACGAGAAGCAAATTCAAATATAGAAAATATTGAAGACAGCTGGAGAACTTTGTTCCCTGGATCCTGTAAATCTTTGCAGATATTTTAATCATAGGTTTGAAGCTTTGATGTCTTTCATCTGTAATAAAAAAATACACCCATTGACGGAGTTATTGATTTTTTGGGGAGAAAAGAATACCAAGCTAGAGGTGCTCCTCATATACATATGCTTTTATGGATCATGGATGCACCCAAATTTGGAACTGATTTGGATGAGACTGTTTTATCTTTTATTGAAGACTATGTTTCCTTTGTGATTCCAAAAACAGGAAGAGAAAATATCTTAAGACAGCAAGTTTTACGGTTTCGGAGTCATCGATGTGGAAAATTTTGCCGACGGAAATATGGATCGAAGGATATATTTTACACAAAAGTCGATTTGGCTTTCCACGTCTAGTAATTTCCAAAAGAAGAGTAAATAGTATGATGTCAGCAGTGAGGCATATTATCACTCACAAATCACCCCAAAATACTTGTAATATAAAAAGAACATAAGAATCAAAGTACATTAATGATTATAATCCGGTTATTTTGAACATGTGGAATGCAGATATGGACATACAATATGTTGCAGATAACTCATTTGCTGGTTATGTCACGTCATATATTACCAAGACAGAAGACAGAATTGAAAGAAATGTGGGAGGAAATTTCACAGGAGAAGACACTTAGCAAAAAATTGTACAGCTTCAGCTTGAACATGCTTTCACATCGGGAAATTGTATTCTATGAATGTTTGGATCGATTGACATCTGCAAGTTTATATTCAAAGTCAAGAGGAATCATCTGGATACGTCTTGATCCTGCTGCAGCACAAAATCGAGTTTTGAAATCTGTACAAGAAATTGATTACTGGGCACTTAATGAACCAGAAAGTACAGATATTCTGAAAACAAACATGTTGGATACGTACTATCCAAATAGAAGTCCATACCTGGAAAACATATGTTTATATGAAATCCTGCAACATTATAGTTTAAAAAAAAAATGTTACAGAAAAAATAAATAAAGGAAAATACGCTGTAATTGGATATGAAGGATGTTTGGTAAAGCATGATAAAGGATATATGATTAATCACAGGAAATTAAGTTGTGATACTCCAGATAAAAGGGAGTTCTTCTATTTAGCAAACCTTGGTGGACTGAAATGAAATTACTTTGAGATTGTGACTGTTATGCGGATTCTTTTAATGCATGTAAAGATAGCATTGAATGTACAATTTTTCCAAATTATCTCCAAATGTTGAACGAAGAGATTAATCAAGAAATAACTATTGCAGCTGAAATAGCTAGAGATAGTTCTCAAGATAGTCAGAGTTCTGTTCCACAAAGTCAAGATCCACTAGGAGAAGCCATACTTGAAATTTAAGAGGCAACAGCAATGAGTGAAGTGGAAAAGGAGAATCAGCAAGCACAACAGGACAATATTGATTTGGAAATGTAGAGGAACGTCTGAATACTGAACAGAAAGAAATATATTACCACGTTACAAAACAGATACAACATGGATTACTGCATGAAAAGAATGATTGCCAATGTACATCATTTAGACCTATTCTTCTGTACATCAGTGGACAAGGGGGGGAAAGTTTCTTGATTAAATGTTTGACAAGTTATCTACAGAAAACAGCAGATTCACATTGGTCTTGTGTTGTAAATGCTCCAACTGGGTTAGCAACACACAACATTAAAGGAATTACATTACAACGTCTACTTATGTTACCAGTAGAACATGAAAATAGGTTGGAATTAACCCTGGGCAAAGCACTAAGCTACGCTTGTGTAGTTTGTGAAGTTTGCACAACTTCGCGAACTTCACATAGCACAGTGCAAACATGCGTGGCGTAGTGCAGCGGTCATTTTTTGCTTGCTCGCGGTCCTCAACGTCAAGTTGGCGACCTCGAGCACGCAAAATGACATCCTCGCGAGACTTTTTCCTTGTTCGTGATCAGCAACATCAAGTTGCCGATCGCAAGCATGGAAAATAAACCTCCCGGCGAGATTCTAAACGGGGGGAGGTCAGGTTTCTCATTGCGAGTGGTCGCGCATGCTCGCGACCGTTCGTGATGAGAAACTACCAGTCCGCGTTGAGAAAGCTGCAGCTCGAGTAAAAATCTACTCGAGTGGCAGAAAAGTACAGTTCGCACTGTGCAAGATGTAGTTTTCAATGATTGCATAGTGCCGGATGCTTGTCCGCACTGTGCAATAATTGAAAACGACATCCTGCACAGTGCGAACATGCTACTACGCAGTTCACGTAGTGCTACGCGTAGCTTGCGTAGTGCGAAGTGCACGTTGTATAGCTACATGTAGCGCTACTTCGCGAACTACGTGCACCCCTAGTTGGAATACCATAAGCTATCTGGAGAAGCTTGTTTTGAAGTTTCATGAGTACTAAAGAAAATTAAACTTCTGGTAATTGATAAAGTACGCATGGTCTCAAACTGAATGCTTGTGTTTGTACATTTGAGGATGCAGCAGATTTTAAAAACAAATTATGATGTTTTATTTGGAGGAAAACATGTAATTGTATTTGGTGATTGTTAGATTTGGGGGTCTCTAGTTGGCACAGATAGGTACTTGTGACAAATATGGACCCTTGCCTGTAGTCAGGGTATGGGGGTACATTCCTAAAATAAACCCTGCGCACCCCTTTGGTAGCTTGGCACGAGCAGTTAGGCTTATCTCAGAGGCAGTGTGTACAGCATTTGTTAACACATTCAGTAATTCAGTGACAGCACTACAGATGGACACCACACCGTTGTATATTAAAAATAAGTATTCTTTATATATATTTAACACAAGACCACAAATGACAAAAATCCACAATACTGTACTTAAAATGGTACCTTTAGCTTAGTTCTCTTTAGATCTTAAAATGAAACACTTTGAGTCAATGTACCTGGAGATGCGACACGCAGGGCAACAAAAGTGTTGCAATGATGGTGATGCGTTTCAAATTTTGGTGCAAAGAAATATAGATGTCTTGTTGTGCGGCACACTTTTCGATGATGCGCGAAGTCTCGACTCGATGCGTCAGCTGCAATGGCAACACCCTTGTTCCGTGGTGAGACGACAACAGCTTGGGTGGCAACACCCTTCTCCAACGTTGCGAGAGGCTTCTGTGCAATGCGACAACTGCAGCGGCGACACCCTTGTTCCGTGATGCGATGACAGCAGCTCCGACAGCGGCACACTTCTCTGTGGATGCGAGGTGCTTCTCTCGATGCGGTGCAATACGACAGCTACAGCGGCGGCATCCAAGATGCGACGGTAGCAGCAGCGATGCCGACATGCTTCTTCTTAGTTGCAAATTGCTTCTAGCTCCTTGCGACACGCAGTCTCTCAGAAGGCCCAAAACAGAACCAGGCACTTCCAAAAAACTCTTGGGGAGCTGGGCTTTGAAGTTTGCTGCCCCAGAGACTTCAGCAGGAGGCAAGCTCTTCTCTCAAGCCCTTGGAGATCCTTTACAAGTTGAATAAAGTGCCCACAAAGTCCTTTCTCTTTTCTTTGGCAGTCAGGCAACCACTGCAGGCCATTCCCCCAAGCAGCACTTCAGCTTAGGGATAGTCTCTCCTCAGTTTCTTTAGTATCTGCTCCTCAGCAAAGGTTTCTTCTTGTTTTTCCAAAAGTGATCTAATTTATTGGGATCAGGGTCCCAATATTTATACCCCAAAATCCTTTGTCCTCTGAGTGCAGAGGAGCCTTTGCCTAGTCCAAACCCGTTCTGGAGCAGTCTGTTTACATGACTCCTTCTGTTCTTTGTGAGAGTGAACACAGAAGTTGCTGGGCTGTTCCTGAGATAAGAGGAAAGTAAGTGTCAAGTGACGTGTAGGATGTTGGTAGGGTCTCGAAGTTCTACCCTTGGGCATCCATTTTGTTGGATGTAATGCCCTCACACACTCTTGCAGGTGTCATGCTTCATCATTGGGCATGCTCCTCATTGGGTCGGCGGTGCAATCCCCAACGGGCGACACCTCAAAGAGGGGCTCTTTAGCGGAGATCTTTTTCCAACTGCCGTATAGATGAAGTGCGGGTGTAGGGCCAGAAAATTGTAGACGTAAAAATGTGGATTAAAATAAAGCTAGGGGTACCAACAAACAATTTATTCTGGTGGTCCTCTGCTTTAATTAAAATAAGTCTGAATGGTACTCGCTGGAATGTTATCCTTCCAGTTGGTGCTATTGTTCGGACGACATGTTTCTCACTTGTGCCTATTAACTAGCGATTCTTCAGGACCTATGGAACTATTAAAGCAAGTATCTAAAGTGTTCACGGTCTACATAAATGTATTCTCACTAGTGTATTATCAGGTGTACAAACTAGTGGAATTGCTAACAGAAAACGGGGGGGGAATTTCCCGTAGTAGTACCTGCGTTAAGCTGCAACTAACTGGTGGGGAAAAAGGAAGCAAATCACAACAGGTACAAAATATAACATCGGGTGACTTCGTACAATCTGTGTTGAATGCTAGTTTCTGTATTATTAGCGTGTAACAAAACACTGAAAATCGTGTTCATGCATTCTCCTCAGTGAGCCACAAAGTGGGCATGCTCCTGTGGATAAAAGGATAAAAGCAATTCTTGTTAGGGGTGTTACTGGTCGTCTTAAGTAGGTTCTGTTTCAGAATTGACGCTGTGTATATATATATATATGAATCTAATGGTTAAATGTATTTTAATGTTTTCATTTGTGTATTATTTTTTGTACAGTATTATTTTAAAAAACCCTTTGGAAGTATAATCTGTAGCAATTGCATTTAGCAATGCTTGTTGGTTATTCATTTCTATTTTATTTCACATCTAAGATTGTGCGCTCTTATGAGACAGGCTCGTGCGTGTCTGCCCTCGCGCTAGGTTTGATGTAGAGAGAACCTCGCCCTGGTCTCGTGGCTGAGGCTATAAATACAAGCCTCAGCCAACTGCCAAACGCTTCGTCTCTCGTTGTGTTCAGCGAGAGCTTCTGTCCCTTCGAAGGAATTTCGTGAATCCTGATTTCTTGTTAACCGCTAGTCAAATCTAAGCCCCAGATATTAATTCCCTTCATTCCAGTCATCTTCCGTGACTGCGGAAGTCCCAGCTGTCAGCGTCTTAGGATTTATACCAGAAGACGACGTGACAGGTTTCCGGCGCTCTCAGCGGCAGCCGGGAGGTTTGTTTCCCTGCTGCTTCCCCTCCGGCTGTCAGATCGAGTCTCCTGTTCCGCGCCTCTGATAAATGCGGAAAAGACAGTAAGAGGTTTCCTTTTTCTTCAAAAGAGCCACGCATATTCGTAATTGAGATAGGAAGTGGCAAAGGAGAGAAACATTGAAGTATTCAAGACGCTTTAAAGGCATAGCGCGTCAAGGAGAGTTTATCTAAAAAACAAGCCTTGATAAGGGCAACTTACTCTGTATAAAAGCACTGGAACTTGGTCCACAGACTTTGCGCTAGTTACATGAGGAGATCCTTAAGCAAGGATTAGAAAGGGATTAATGACTACAATTGAAGAGAGCTAATCTCAGTGAAAATTTAGCGCTTAAAAGTGAAATGGATGCAATTAATAAGCCTTTGCAAATACAATAGAGTTAAATAGGTGTTCAGAACCTATTTGGACAATACTGTGAAAAGTTGATTTATTTTCTGAGTGTATAAGGAAAAGTATACATATTTACAAGTTAGATAGGAACAATAATCTCAAGTGAGAGAGTGTATTTAGACAGGCTGTATTTCTCTGTATTTCCCTGTCTCCCAATTGCAGAGGCCTTTTACAGAAGAATTATTTTAAAGACTCAGGTATGATTTAGCATGAGTTTTAAGAGTTCTGTTAAAACTAACCACACTAATTATTCTGGTTGTTCACTCAGCTAAAGTGCCAAGTTATTTTGACATGTTGTGTTTACTCAAAAAGGTGTCGAGACTAAGAACCTGAGTTAAAACTTCAGTAAAGTGTGAACAAGGGTCAGACGGATTTATGGTCAGTAAGCACTATGTTTAATTAATAGTTATGGTTATTTAAGAAGTTGTCAGCAAGGTAATTGTTGTTCATATTGTTCATATTGCATCACAGTATTGCTTGAAGACAGCGCAGAATTACCTAACTGAAGGTCCTTGGCCTGGAGCACTTCCTAAGAGAGACACAACCGAAGATTTTATCTTGTATAATTTGTTGTGCGTCTCTCTGTCCACTTCCCCTTTCCCTGGGGGAGAAGTCAATTCAGTCAGTGTCCAAGTCCTGATTGGGTTGGTTGATCCTTGAGGGAGTTGGGAGTTTGCAGCTCGAGAGGAAACATCAGAAGGGTCTCGCAGGACTCTCAACAGTAGACGAAGCCTTTCTTCCCTACTTTAAAAAATCGTTTCCTTTCAAGTCTGCAAATTCACCCTCATGGATGCTTCACAGTTGTCACAGTTAGTTCAGAAGATGCCAGTGGAGATGGAAAATTTACGTTTAGAAAATCAATCGCTTCGTCAGGAGCTAGATGAGACTAGGGTTGGATTCTCATCTTGGAGGGATTCTTCTAAGGAGAAGAAACCGGTTTTAGCGCCAGCTAGGTTTGGAGTTGAGGTTATTCAGCCTCATACCTCAGAAGTTCAGTCAGAAAAACAACCAGTTCAAGTTACTGTTGTTACTCCTACACCTGTTCCTTTGGCTAATCCTGAAAGGTTTACTGGAGATAATAGCAGGTTAGCAACATTTTTTAGTCAATGTCAATTGCACTTCATGTGTAAACCACAAATTTTTTCTTCTGATTCTGCTAAGGTGGCTTTTATAATTTCTTATCTGGGAGGGGTGGCTGCTAATTGGGCCATGCCTTTAGTAGATAATAATGACCCTTTGCTTCACAATTTGCAGAATTTTAAATTGGCCATGTCCAGTCTATTTGCCAAACATACCTTAATTCAATCTTCTGATAATGAATTATTGAGTCTTCGTCAAGGGACCAAGGACCTTGTATCTTATATAACTTCCTTTAATAGACTTCTGTCTGAAACTCATTGGCCTGAGGAGAAGAGAATTTCTTTATTTTATAGAGGTCTAAAAGATGATTTAAAAGACTCCCTTGCGCATATAGTGAATTTACCTGATGGGTTTAAGGAATTTCAGGATCTAGTGGTTAGGCTTGATCACAGATTGGGTGAACGTAGAAATGAAAAAACTAGGAGTGACTTTAGAAGTCCTATAGTTAGAGTAGAGAAAAAAGAGTCTGAAGTTAAGAATGTTTTTGTTGAATCTGTTTTACCGGCTGGGTTCAAAGGGCCTTTGACTCCTGAAGAAAAAGAACGGAGGCGTAAGGGCAATTTATGTTTATACTGTGGCAAACCTGGGCATTTTGCCAAGGATTGTTCTGTGAAACCCGCAAAAAAGAAAGTTTTGGTTGTTGATACTCTTTCTATTAAGCCGTCGGAAAACTAAAATACTCGAGGAAAGCAGAGATCGTCCCCTCGAGCAAATCTTCTTCTAAGATCTCCAAATTTGTCACTAATGTAACTACTCATATTCCCAAACATTTTACTATTCGGATGGTCTTTATCTTAACTACTCTTCAAAGACATAGCATTCCTGTACTTTTGGATTCTGGGGCAACGGGGAATTTTTTCGATATTGGGTTTGCCCATAAATTGAATCTGAAATTTGTTACTAAGGAGGAACCTGAGTCTGTGAGAGCAGTTGATGGTTCGGTTTTATCTTCTGGTATGATTCAATTTAACACCGAACCATTAACTTTGGTAGCAGATAATGGGCATACGGAGAAAGTGGTTTTTGATCTTATTGATGCTCCAAGTTTTGGTGTCATCCTAGGCATTCCTTGGTTGGAATTACATAATCCCAACATTGATTGGATTAAAAGGACTGTTACTTTAGAGTCTTCTTTTTGTAAGTTACACTGTTATCAAGAAACCAAAGATCCGGTGATGCCCCTTTTTTGTGCTGCTCTGACTGCGGAAGATAATAGGCTTCCAATTGAGTATAGAAATTTTTCTAAGGTTTTTGATCCTGTGGAAGCAACCAAATTACCTCCGCACAGAATTTTTGATTGCAGAATTGATTTGGTTCCTGGGGCTATTCTACCATGTAGTAGAATGTATGCCTTAACCGAACCTGAAAATGTTTATTTGAGGAACTATTTGGATGAGCTATTGGAGTTAGGTTTCATTCGACATTCTACTTCTCCTGTTTCGTCTCCTCTTTTCTTCGTTTCGAAGAAGTCTGGGGATCTGAGGGCTTGTATTGATTACAGAAAGGTTAACAAAGCAACCATTAAGAATAGGTATCCTTTGCCTTTGATTCCAGTGCTTCTTAATCAAATTAAGGGTTCTAGTGTTTACACCAAACTAGATCTTAGAGGAGCATATCATTTGATTAGAGTCAAAGAAGGTGATGAGTGGAAGACCGCTTTTCGTACGAAATTTGGTCTTTTTGAATATACGGTTATGCCATTTGGTCTTTGCAACGCCCCAGCGGCCTTTCAATATTTTATTAATGAGGTCTTGCATGATCTGTTGGATGTCTGTTGCATCGTTTATATTGATGACATTTTAATTTATTCTAAGAACATGGAAGAACATGTACAACACGTTCAGTTAGTGTTACAGAAATTAAGAGATCATTCTCTATATGCTAAATTGGAAAAATGTGTTTTCAATGCTTCTCAAGTGGAATTTCTCGGCTATTGTTTATCACCTGAGGGGATTCATATGGATCCAAAGAAAGTCGAAGCAATTCTAACCTGGCCAATTCCTGCTTCAATTAAGGACACACAGAGAATTCTTGGATTTGCTAATTTCTATAGGCGTTTCATTTCTAAGTTTTCAGATATTGTTACTCCCATTACTCAGTTATTGAAAAAAGGGAAGGTCTTCTCTTGGACTGTGGAAGCCGATCAAGCTTTTTTATTGTTGAAGAAGGCCTTTACCTCTGCTCCTATTTTGGTTCATCCTGATCCTGATAGGCCTTTCTTTGTGGAAGCAGATGCTTCACAGACTGCTATTGGTGGGGTGTTGCTTCAGAAGGATGCTAATACTGGTCACTTCCATCCTATTGCCTTTTTCTCTAGGAAATTGCTTTTAGCTGAGCAAAATTATACTATTGCGGAACGTGAATTGTTAGCCATTAAAGATGTGTTCCAAGAATGGAGACATCACCTCTTGGGAGCTAAACACACTATTACTGTTTATTCTGACCATAAAAACTTGCAATTTTATTCCACTGTTAAGGCTTTTACTCCTAGACAGATGAGGTGGTTACAGTTTTTTAGCGAATTTGACTTTTTAATTATGTATCGACCTGGAAAAAAGCAGTTATTATCTGACACACTTTCGCGATTAGTATGTGAAAAAGATTTAAATTCTGTTAAGGATCCCCCCAGTATTTTGCCTTTAGAAAAAATTGCTGCTGAAATCCATTCTGAAAGTTTTTTGGATTCTGTTAAGATGGAATTAAACATTTTTGATGTTCATGAATGGTTAATAAAGAAAGGCAATTCCATTAAAGATGGGTTTTTCTATCACAATGACAAATTGTTTATTCCCACAAGAGATTTACAGGATAAGGTCATGCAATGGAATCATGATTTGGCGATTGCTGCACATCCTGGTATTAACAAAACTCTGGATTTGTGTCAACGTCATTTTTGGTGGGAAAAAATGATTTCTATTATTCAACAATTTGTGAAAACTTGTCCAGTTTGTTCTCGTCAAAAGGCTTTACATGAGGTTCCTATGGGTTTGCTTCGTCCTATGACTATTCCTCCTCACCCTTGGCACACAATCAGTTTAGATTTTATTACTGATCTCCCTAAATCTAATGGGTTCACTACAGTTCTGGTGGTGGTGGATCTGTTATCTAAAATGGGACATTTTATTCCATTACACAAGATTCCTTCGGCAACTGAATTCAGTGCTGTATTCTTATCTAATATTGTGAAACTTCATGGTCTGCCCTCAAAAATTATTTCGGACAGGGGTCCTCAGTTCATTTCTAAATTCTGGTCACAACTCAGCAAACTCTTGGGAATCGAGTTGGCTCTATCTTCGTCTTTTCATCCACAGACGGATGGTCAGACGGAGAGATTGAATCAGCATGTTGAACAGGGTTTAAGATGTTTGTTAACTACCTCCTCTCACCCTTGGGATGAAGTGTTACCGTGGGCTGAATTTTCCTATAATAACACCACTCATTCAGCTTTGGGTTGTTCTCCTTTTTATTTTCTCACTGGTCAACACCCAAGATCTATTCCTATTCTCTTACCTGATGAACAATTGTCTATGCCAGCAGTTACGGATAGGTTGACTCATCTGTTGGATATCCAAGATAAGGCTAGGAAACAATGGATCAAAAGTAAGTTATCTATGAAAAAGACTGCTGATTTTCATCGTAAAGCTGCTCCTTTGTATAAGGAAGGTCAGTTGGTATGGTTATCCACCAGGAACATTCAGTTGGAGGATCCCAGGAAATTGAAACCTAGATTTATTGGGCCTTTTGAAGTTAAGAAAGTTTTGAACCCTGTATCTGTAAAATTGGTTTTACCTGAGGAATATGCTATTCACCCTGTTTTTCATGTTTCTCTGTTGAAACCTTTTGAACCTTCTACTCGTGCTGATAACCCGCCACCGCCAGTAATTGTCGGTGATCATGTTGAGTACGAGGTTAAATCCATTGTAGATTCCAAAAGGATTCGGGGTGCCTTGTTTTATTTGGTTGACTGGAAGGGTTATGATCTTTCTGAGCGATCTTGGGAACCTGAGAAAAATGTTCATGCTCCTAGGCTTGTTAGATCTTTTCATGCTCTATATCCTGATAAACCTAGACCTGTAAGACGACCTTTGGGGGGAGGAACTGTTAGGGGTGTTACTGGTCGTCTTAAGTAGGTTCTGTTTCAGAATTGACGCTGTGTATATATATATGAATCTAATGGTTAAATGTATTTTAATGTTTTTATTTGTGTATTATTTTTTGTACAGTATTATTTTAAAAAACCCTTTGGAAGTATAATCTGTAGCAATTGCATTTAGCAATGCTTGTTGGTTATTCATTTCTATTTTATTTCACATCTAAGATTGTGCGCTCTTATGAGACAGGCTCGTGCGTGTCTGCCCTCGCGCTAGGTTTGATGTAGAGAGAACCTCGCGCTGGTCTCGTGGCTGAGGCTATAAATACAAGCCTCAGCCAACTGCCAAACGCTTCGTCTCTCGTTGTGTTCAGCGAGAGCTTCTGTCCCTTCGAAGGAATTTCGTGAATCCTGATTTCTTGTTAACCGCTAGTCAAATCTAAGCCCCAGATATTAATTCCCTTCATTCCAGTCATCTTCCGTGACTGCGGAAGTCCCAGCTGTCAGCGTCTTAGGATTTATACCAGAAGACGACGTGACAGGTTTCCGGCGCTCTCAGCGGCAGCCGGGAGGTTTGTTTCCCTGCTGCTTCCCCTCCGGCTGTCAGATCGAGTCTCCTGTTCCGCGCCTCTGATAAATGCGGAAAAGACAGTAAGAGGTTTCCTTTTTCTTCAAAAGAGCCACGCATATTCGTAATTGAGATAGGAAGTGGCAAAGGAGAGAAACATTGAAGTATTGTGGAAAAGTAAATTTTGTCATGTTCTGTGTCCCTACGTGTCATCCATCATATGTTATGTGTGCATGATTAAATATGCATATGTATTCCCCATGTTCGATTAATGACGCAATTACAGTTGTGTCCACCTCTAGTATGGCAGTTTCCAGTTCTCGTGAATACTACGAATATCAGGCCTATGTAAAGTTACGTTGCCACGTTTTTCAGTGTGCACGTTATTCCATTGTAAAGTCCCCGTTTCTAGGCCTCAAAAGGGCCCGGACACCAGATTTCAGCTCCTGTCTCCTGTCTCCTGAAGCCTCGCTGAGGAGCGATACAGCCCCCACCTGTATCCTCGACCCTTCACTTACTTCCTGCCTCGCAGTGCCCGGCTCAGCTTGGCTCTGCCTCTGAGTCTGCCAAGAGTATGTTATTATTCTAGCTATCAGTCCAGCCCTCCTTCTCTGCATTCCTAAAGCTACTGAATCGCATCAATAGTTTCCGTCATTGTCTAGCCTTCACGTCTCCATGTAAGAGAAATACTGCATTTAATGGTCATTTAATATTCTTCATCACGCACTACATGTAGAATAATGCATGGTCCAGTCTTAGTGTCTGTTAGCCTTTCCCCTCCTGACTTCTAGTTTATATCAACATGTTCTCTAAACATCAGATACTAGATACTGTTTAGGTACATGTCGCCCTGACTCTCCAGACTTCAGTCTCTGCTCCTAGCACAGAGTTCGAAGCCCCCAGCTTCTCCTAGTAACACGTCATTGCTAGTTTGCGCGCACCATTAGGTCAGAGGTCCCGGCTCCTTAGGTAGCCCCCTCCATGTTTCCGCCCCATTCATGACATATTCTGTTACGTTTGCATCACATGCCTATGTATACGCCCTGTTACACCTCTTTTCACCCTTATCTTTCGCGACTACTACGCGTCACACCTTTTGCTCCACCCACTGCTACGCCTATTGCAATGTAATGCTATGTGTTTGCGTTATGTATATATGCTCATGTACTGTTATTAAAAAGTGATCCCTTGTCCCGATCCTGACCCCGGCAGCGCTGTCGGGCCCTGCCATCCTATTCCTGTGCAGGTGGTCCTGTCCCTGTCCTTTATGCTGTAATAAACCTGCAAACTCCCACTACCTCGAATCTTGACTCTTATTTATTGAGCTATCTGTTATTCATTTATTCATTCAAAAATAGGGTATTATTTATTTATTTACCACAGTATTCAAGACGCTTTAAAGGCATAGCGCGTCAAGGAGAGTTTATCTAAAAAACAAGCCTTGATAAGGGCAACTTACTCTGTATAAAAGCACTGGAACTTGGTCCACAGACTTTGCGCTAGTTACATGAGGAGATCCTTAAGCAAGGATTAGAAAGGGATTAATGACTACAATTGAAGAGAGCTAATCTCAGTGAAAATTTAGCGCTTAAAAGTGAAATGGATGCAATTAATAAGCCTTTGCAAATACAATAGAGTTAAATAGGTGTTCAGAACCTATTTGGACAATACTGTGAAAAGTTGATTTATTTTCTGAGTGTATAAGGAAAAGTATACATATTTACAAGTTAGATAGGAACAATAATCTCAAGTGAGAGAGTGTATTTAGACAGGCTGTATTTCTCTGTATTTCCCTGTCTCCCAATTGCAGAGGCCTTTTACAGAAGAATTATTTTAAAGACTCAGGTATGATTTAGCATGAGTTTTAAGAGTTCTGTTAAAACTAACCACACTAATTATTCTGGTTGTTCACTCAGCTAAAGTGCCAAGTTATTTTGACATGTTGTGTTTACTCAAAAAGGTGTCGAGACTAAGAACCTGAGTTAAAACTTCAGTAAAGTGTGAACAAGGGTCAGACGGATTTATGGTCAGTAAGCACTATGTTTAATTAATAGTTATGGTTATTTAAGAAGTTGTCAGCAAGGTAATTGTTGTTCATATTGTTCATATTGCATCACAGTATTGCTTGAAGACAGCGCAGAATTACCTAACTGAAGGTCCTTGGCCTGGAGCACTTCCTAAGAGAGACACAACCGAAGATTTTATCTTGTATAATTTGTTGTGCGTCTCTCTGTCCACTTCCCCTTTCCCTGGGGGAGAAGTCAATTCAGTCAGTGTCCAAGTCCTGATTGGGTTGGTTGATCCTTGAGGGAGTTGGGAGTTTGCAGCTCGAGAGGAAACGTCAGAAGGGTCTCGCAGGACTCTCAACAATTCTGGAATAAAAAACAGACAGACAACAATAAATGTAGCAGTAATCGTGTAGGTGATGAAGTCTCTAACTCACCTAATCAGTGTAGTGTTGAGGTAACAACAGTATCCAGCGGGTATAGCATCAGGTTAAATCATCCAACAATTGGCTAGTCATGGAAGGAAACCATAGTTAACACCCCTGTTACCCTGTTGTACCTCTAAAGCAAAACTCTATTGCATGTATAAGCGACTTTGCCTGTAAATGCTACCCTTCCGAAAGGCAGTGAGATTGCGTTATTCCTTCCTGAGGTATGAAAAACGACCATGTACCCCAATGCCGTGATAAATGAATGCAGTCAAATTCATATTTGAGTCATAATGGTAGCCCTCGTGTCTCAGTAGAGTTTCCTGGTGCCTGTGTTGTAGTTAAGGTTAAACCGTGAGCGTTCCAAACAAACAACCCTGAGTTCACGAGTATGTGCCCTCGTGGTGTTGATGGTGGATCAAATGTGCAGGACTTATTCCACATCTTGGACACTCTGCATTTGCTCTTTTCCCCTAAGAATGTAGTTTGGCAGTTGTGTAATATAGGTTATAAACAGTTTTAAATAACTGAGCTTTCAAGCTGGAAGAGACAAAAAGCTCAGTTAAAAGCCGTAATGACATATCGATATCGACGTTAGGATTGTTAAGTTTCCTTGCCCGGCCTGCTTCCATAATCCCTGTGTCATCTTGCTGACTTTCTATTAATATATCATAAATGGTATCTATTCTGGTTGTCGATTTTCCTATGCAATCCAGTAAGGCAATATTGACTAAAGGGATATCTGGAATTTTCAAATTGAGAATAGTATTAATTTGGATGAATTTAAAAGTATCTGAGCTCGGGATTGAGAAGTTACTTTGCAAATATAGGAACCTATCAGCATAAGCAGGATGTAAAAAATCCCCAATAGTCATTAGCCCCAGGTTTTCTCACCTCCTGGAGATATCGTCCTAAGCTTGTTCGGGTATCAAGGAAGAGTGCCATAATGATATATATTTATTAAATTTAGGAATATTAAGATGCTTTGCAGTTTTCTTCCAAATTCTCCAGGCGCTGGTTATTATCTTAAATTTAACTTTTTTTAAATATGATGGTTCAACTTGTTTTACTATGAGGCCATTAGCCTTATTTCCTATTGCTAACTCAAAAATTGATGGTATATAATTGTGTACCATAGTAAGATCTGTTGTTTTCATACGAAATAACGGTGACATTTGTTGGAGCAGGGTAGCCCAGAGATAAAACGCTATATTAGGGATTGCTAGCCCCCCCTCTAAGGAATGGGAGGGATAAATAGCGCAAAGATCTCCTTACTTTCCCATAGTTCCATATGAATTTACTAATTTGGGTCTCGAGTGCCTTAACGATCTTATCTTCCACCATTAAAGGAATGGAGCGAAACTAATACAGCACCCTAGGAAGAATATTCATTTTAAGAAAATTACCTCTCCCAATAATCAATAGGTGAATACTATCGATCCTTTTTAAATCTTTCTTTATATTTTTAAGAAGGGGCTCGTAGTTTAACTCGATAATCTTACCAACCTTGGAGGATATGCACACTCCCAAATACACTGCACTGTCTACCTTTTTAGGATCTTCGAAAAGAATATTCTCAGTACAGATAACCATCGTTTTATCGCGATTCAGGGAATACCCAGAGATCTGTCCAAAAGCTTGGGTGATTTGTTCTATTTCTGGTATTGCCTCTGCAGGGTTAGGTGTTGTCACGGCCACATCATCGGCATATGCCAATATCTTGGTGTCATAGGGACCCACCGTAACCGGTTTAATCACAACACTAGCAATTAATTTCAGAATCAGGGGGTTTATGTACAGGGCAAATAAAATCGGAGAGCAGGGGCATCCCTGCCTTGTGCCTCTCAGTATGTCAAATAATCCGGACTCCTGGCCCATCACCAGTACCCTAGCTTTAGGAGAGTGGTACATTGCCCTAATTGACTTCCTGAGACAAGGTCCCAGATTGTTTTTGTCTAAAACTGCCCATAAAAATTCCCACAAAACTCGGTCGAAGGCCTTCTCGGCATCCAGGAGGATCATCGACATCTGGCCCCCCACTGCACCCATGACATCAAATAGCGTTACAACCCGATGGGTATGGTCCGTGGTAGATTTACCAGGGATAAAGCCATGTTGCCACGGGGAGGCCAGATGCTTGACGACCCTCCTGAGCCGATTAGCCAGAATCTTGGAATAAAGCTTTGAATCCGAGTTTATTAATGATATTGGGCAATATGAAGAGGGTAATCTAGGGGGCTTATCTTTTTTCGGAAATATAACTATATTCGTTTCTCTCCATGAATCTGGAGGACTGCCACTCCCTTGAATCCCTACAAATAGATCTAAAATATAAGGTGTTATAATATTACCCAAAATGTTGTACAATTCAAGAGGCAATTTATCAGGCCCTGCGGCTTTGCCTGAATCCAATTCTGCTAGGGCCAATTGAACTTCGATGTGAGTTATATTCTTTTTGAGATCCTCCCGAGTGATGTCATCTATACATACATTTGATTCAAGCTCTGTGAGCCAATTAATCAGGGCCTCTTTGATTGCTTCACCATCAAGCGTATCTTCATTTTGGTATAGCTCTTGATAGTATCTTCTGAAAATATCTAATATGTCCGCGGGTGTTGTATATTCCTGGCCCTGCGCTTCAATAATAGATAATGAATTAAAAGACTGTTTCTGGCGGGTACGAAGAGCTAGCTGCTTCCCTACTTTCTCCCCGTCTTCATAAATCTTATTATGGTTTGACTGATAGATCTCAGCCGCCTTCTGGGAGAGTCTGCTATTCATCACGGTTTTTAGAATAAGCATTTCTCTCAAGGTTGATCCCGCATCTTACCCCTGCATTACTAGAATAGTTTGTTTTTCCTCTATTCTGGCCAACACTTGGAGCTGTAACTTGTTAGCCTTATCCGCATCCTTCCTCCGTTTGGCTACAAAACTAATTGTATCACCACGAATAGCAGCTCTAAAGCAATCCCAAACTATGCCCCTGGAAGCACTATAGCGGTTGCAGTCGAAAAAGCCCTGAGTCCATTTCTTAATATATTCGGTGTAATCCTTATTGACAAGTAGCTTTCTGTCAAAAGTCCATACTGATCGGGGTCTGTTCAAGTTAGCAATATCTAATGTAAGGAATAGAAGATTGTGGTCAGAAATAATCTTTGGAAACTTACTGATTATTGCCTTATCAGAGCAATCTCTTGTTGCCCAAATGTAGTCAATCCGAACATATTTACTATGTGGATGCGAAAAATAGGTATAACCTGGGTCAGGATGTTTTTTAATATCCCACATGTCAACTAGGCCTAAACTCTGTTTAAGCTGAGAGATGGCTCTATATACCTTTGGTTTGCGACCGACATATGTATATTTATCCTGATGTTGTTTTACCCCATTTTGCGTCAGAGAAATGTTAAAATCCCCACAGAAAATCTGGGACCAGGAGGCTAGTTCCATTTCAAGTTCAGTGAGTTTAGAGGGGTCATCCTGGTTAGAGGCATAAATTGAACAGATTGTGATGCCAATCTTAAGCTCATCGATGACCCACCTTCCCATAGGATCGGCGGCCTTACGTATAGCCGGTCCCAGAAAAGGTCTAGCGTATATAGCAACCCCTCTGGTTCTCTTAGTGTGTGTTGTGTTTACCAATAAATTAAATCCAGGGATCCTCATTACATCTCTTTCTGCCCAGGGGATATGGGTCTCTTGGAGACATATGATATCGAGAAGATTTGGGCTGAATATCCCACATAGCTGAGCCCTTTTCTCCCTGTCATTGAGCCCGCCACATTCCAAGAACATATTTTCAACTTATCCATATTGCTTGTTTTGTTTTTTTTACTTGCTTTTAACACTAGTTCTACTATGTAAAAGTGCTTCATACCGACTCTGCAGTCTTTTTTAGTACAATTATGGTTGCCTTTTTTTGTATTTTCTCCACCCTTATCCAGTCCCTTCCCTCCCCCTCCCCGACCTCTCCCTCCCCTCCCCCCTCCCTTTTCCCAAAAGTGAGGCGTTCAGACTCCATTAGAGTCTGTTATGATGAAAGTGTAACCCCTGACCAGTGTTTTTTTTTAAACTAATTAAAGTTTTTCACCGTGCAGATCATATACATTTTTGAAAACCAATAGCCCCCTAATTTCTGTCCTCATCCCCAACAAATTATACTTTCTGATTACTACATAGCATTACTTTATTTCAACCTAAGAGAGATAGCCGGAAACGTGTATCATCTTGTCTCATTTAAGAGCATCCAAGTTTTGTTTCGCTTTAATTTCAGACGTAAAGAATTTTGTTTGCCCCCCGTTAATAACTTTTAGCCGAGCCGGATTATTCAGATACGCCTGTGCCTTCTTGTCTTGGAATGGTTTTATGAGTTGACGAAGACGTCCAACACTTGGAGCTGTAACTTGTTAGCCTTATCCGCATCCTTCCTCCGTTTGGCTACAAAACTAATTGTCTCACCACAAATAGCAGCTCTAAAGCAATCCCAAACTATGCCCCTGGAAGCACTATAGCGGCTGCAGTCGAAAAAGCCCTGAGTCCATTTCTTAATATATTCGGTGAAATCCTTATTGACAAGTAGCTTTCTGTCAAAAGTCCATACTGATCGGGGTCTGTTCAAGTTAGCAACAGTTGTGTGGCAAAAGTCCGGTCGGACAAAGTATGTTATTGGTCCCCTGTTTCTTTTTGCCTCTGGCCTGGCTTTTGCCGAGATTGCCTGCCTTAGAGGAAAATTGCCGAAGTACACTAGTAGCGCCCTCGGATGTCCCCCAGGCTTAGGTGGGTGTCTTAGAGTAAGGGGGAGACGGTGCGCTTGCTGCACTTCTATGTCCCAATTCCAGCTGGACAGTTCAGGGAGAGAGTCGCGAAACAGCTCGATCACAAAAGCACGGGCGTCTCCCCCTTCCACTTCCTCGGGAAGGCCTAAAACGCGTAGGTTATTCCTACGTAGCCTATTTTCTATATCTTCGAGCTTCCATCTCACGTCTGAAAGTTCAGCCTCATGTGCGTTAATCTCTTCCTGATTCGCAACTGTCTCAGACTCATTCAATAGTGCTTTACGACCATCATGAGACGTCTCTTCCCTATGGGCAGCTATAGCTTGGAGTACAGTTTCAATCTTGGGTGGGGCTGAGTTTTGGTATGCGAGTGAGTCCGAGTGCTGAGATGCCTCAAGGGCGCTTGTCGGGCTGTTGATGCTAGGAGGTGGCTTGCAGGTGTATAATCCCAGGTTAGCTCTGCTGAGTCCCGGTAGCTCTTTCTCTGCCTTAAAACCGCTTTTTTGGCTGTTCTATTATCTTTGGCGCTCGTCTCATCATCACTCGAGCCGCTGACAGGGGAACCTGTATCATCAGTCCACCCTAGTTCATCTGAGAATGAGTAAAAGTCACTAGGATCCTTATCCCTGTCTTTATCTCTATCAGGGCGTCCTCATAAGCTTTTCCATTGCTTTGGGTAATCGCGGCGCTTGTTTCCCCTATCTGAAGGAGATCGATTTGATTTATACTCCCTGGATCTTTACAAGGGTCATTTAATGTCTGATCAACTATTGGAGTATTATCCTCAATGAGCACACAGGGGGCAGTGGTGGATTTTCCAGGCACACCCATGGAGATAACATCGCTTTGTGTTTCCACCACCCCAGCCCCGTTACTACTTGCTTCAACCCCACCAGTACTGTCACTCCGTACACTGCTTACTGTTTTTGTTTCAACAATTGTCCCGGTCATCCTAGGGGGATCTGCCTCGTTGCTCGTCTGTAAGCCGCCCTCTCCTGTGCCCTCCGCGGGTGCTGGCATGTGTTGCACTGCCGGCTGACTCCTCCCGCCGTGACCTGGAAGGGGTCTCGCCGGCGTCCTGCGCAGGAGGTCAACAACGGTAGGCGCAGTCTGGCTTACTTTCCCTGTAGCGGCAGTCCCCTGTCTCGCCTTAGCCGGTGTGTTCTCGGTCGCTCCTGCTCTGATCCCTGGGGGAGGCTCAGGACCCCCGCTCGCCTGCTTAGACGACTCCGCAGCGTCTCGGACCGCAAGTCTAGCCGACCTTGCCTTTGTGGCCGCTACAGCCGCCGCCGCCTTCTTCGGCGCCATGTCGCCCTCGCCGGTGACCAGAGCTCCAGCCAGGTACGTCTGATAACTACTTCCCTGCCATTTGCGACTGACACTGCAGACGTATTGAATTAGTGCTAGGCCGATTCGAGACCTAAACGTTGCCGCTTGACTTCTTAATGGCGACTTATAGTTTTCGAGAGCTCCGCTTCCCAGTGTCTCCATTAATCCATCTAGGTTTTCAAAGATTTCTTATGTATTTGCAGCTAGTAGATCTGCATAATTTCATCCCAGCACTGGTCAGTGTGCACCGCGGTCTCACACGACCGCCTTCTTGCCTCCTCACACCCAGTAAGACTTCCGGAAGCATAACATTCAAGCGAGTACCATTCAGACCTATTTTAATTAAAGCAGAGGACCACCAGAATAAATTGTTCCTTGGTACCCCTATCTTTATCTTAATCCACATTTTTACGTCTACAATTTTCTGGCCCTACACCCGCACTTCATCTATACGGCAGTTGGAAAAAGATCTCCGCTAAAGAGCCCCTCTTTGAGGTTTCGCCCGTTGGGTATTGCACCGCCGACCCAAAAAGGAGCATGCCCAGATGATGAAGCATGGCACCTGCAAGGGTGTAGGGGGGCATTACATCCAACAAAATGGATGCCCAAGGGTAGAACTTCGAGACCCTACCAACATATCACACGTCATGTGACACTTAGTTTCGTCTTATCTCCGGAACAACACAGCAACTTTTGTATTCACTCTTGCTGAGGGCACCTGCTGTGGCTGGACCTACTACTTAGCTGGAGTAGTGATTGCCTGTCTCTCCTTTTGTTGTATAAATATCCTTCTTTTCTTTCACAGTGCAGGGCAGAAACATCAGATGACCCACAGGAGGTGGAATCAGCATTGTGGAGGAACGGCACAGCCCTGGAGCACTCTGTTGACATGATTCCTTCTCTTCTTTCACAGTGCAGGGCAAAGACATCAGCTACACCACAGGAGGTGGGGCCAGCATTGTGGAGGAAAGGCACAGCCCTATCCCAAGGAATACACAACCTAGCAGAGGCAGGCTTGGATAGTTAGATAAGAAAATGCCTACTTTCTAAAAGTGGTATTTTCAAACACAGAATGTTACAACAAATTTCTCTAAAAGATGTATTTAATCATTTTGAGTTCAGGCGTACTAAACTCGAATTTCTACCATGTTCCCTGAGTCAGTTAAGATTATAAAATGTAATAATCTAACTGCCCATTCTGGCCAACGGAGAACAGGTGGCCTTGCAATAGTGAAAAATGAAAGTGGCTGTAATTCACTATTAGGACTTGCCACACACCGGGCATGTCCTACCTTATACTTACAATGCACCTTGCCCTTGGGCCTACCATAGGGCTATCTGATATGAAGAAAAGGGAAGGTTTAGGGACTGGCAAGTGGTTTCACTGGCCCAGGCAGCATGACAGTACCAGACTGCACGCAGGCTCTGCAAAGGCAGCCTTAGACACACTTTTACAGGCTGCTCCTGTGGGTGGCACAACCAATGCTGCAAGCCCACCAGCAGCATTTGGGTTACAAGCCCTGGGCACTCTTGGTGCACTATACTAGGGTATGACAGGTAAACCAATCCAGCCAATCATGGAATCACAAATTCATACATCAATTTACAATAGGGAACACTTGCACTGTGGCACTGGACAGCAGTGGCACAGTACCCAAAGCATCTAACACCTGCAAAAACACATGAGGCAACACCAAATATGGAAGGGAGACCCACGCCTATGGTTCTAGGTCTAACAGTGATCTACTACAACTCACTCCTGTGAAAGGCCAACCGGTTTTTAGAACCCTTCTTCATGAAGACACTAAACAATCTTTGGGAAGTATTGTAAATGTGAAAATTTGGACTTATTTTGAATATAAGGAACTTATCAAGAACATGCGACAAGCAAATGATGAAAATTATGGAAGTATTCTTCAAAATATTAGAATTGCTGTCTTAACAAAGGATGGAAATAATGCTTTAGAAAGTCGGCTCCTAAAAATCTTGTCTCCAAAGGAAAATATTGCAGCTGAAACAATCTATCGAAGAATTGCAGAAAAGGAATCTGTAATTTGCCTTATGCCAACACTGAAAGAATGCTGTACATTCAATGAAGAACTGTTAAAACTGGCGAATGAACCGATAATAAAAATGGTAGCTATTGATAAAATAGAACATGAAGGAGTAACAATTCTTTTGTCAGAGATATTGCAGTTAAAATTAGACTCTTTGGAAAAATCAATATCTAGACTGCTGGTTTGGAAAAGACCTTATATGTCTCTGTAAACTGCTGGGTAGTGTTACGGCATAATTTAGATGTTGAAAAAGGTTTAGTAAATGGAGCAATGGGGAAAGTTGTTGACTTTGTTAGTTATGCAAATAGAGATGAGATTGAGTTTTTGAAGATTACATTTGATTAGATTGAAGAAGTTAAACAAATTGGACGCTGTTCTGTTCCTTTTTTGCTTGTAAAAGATTTGTATGTTCGTAGTAAACAGTTTCCTGTTTGTTTAGCATATGTAGTGACTGTTCATAAATCTCAAGGTTTAAGTGTAGACAATGCTTTGGTAAATATTGGAAGTTCTGTGAAGATGGTATGGCATATGTTGCATTGTCTTGAGTAAGAACTTTATCCAGATTGTATTTGATTGATTTTGATGAGCAAAAGCTTAGTGCAGATGTAAATTGTGTAAAAGAGTACAATAGGTTAAGAAGACTGTATGCTCCTAACTTAGTTGAACATCCTATTTATGAGAAACGCTTAATACGTCCAAAACAAAAATATGATAAAGATTTTACTGAGGTTGCAAATGTCAATGTCAATGTCATAGATTTTTATAGAGCGCAGCTTGTCACCGCAAGGTCTCAAGGCGCTTGCAGCAAAAGAACCGGCTAAGAAAAGACAAAAACATAGCGAGCAAAGGACAGGGGCACCCTGCTAAGGAAAGAGCCATGTTTTCAAGGCTTTACGAAATTGCTGATGCTCATTAATAGAGAGAAGGTGAGGAGGCAGCTTATTCCAAAGTGCCGGTGCAAGATATGAAAAGGAGCGCTGCCCATACCTAGAGGTTCGCACGCGGGATTGCGTTAGTAAGGACTTGTGGCTAGATCTTAAGGACCTCTTGGGGACATACCAGTTGAGTCTTTTTTTAAGATACCGGGGCCCCTTGTTGTACAATGAGTTGTGGGTCAGGCATAAGATCTTAAATTGACTTCTTTGCAGTATGGCGAGCCAGTGTAGTTTTTTCAAACATGGTGCGGAAGCCGTTCTAGGCGGCAGGTCCAGCACTAATCTGGCCGCAGTATTCTGCAAAGTTTGTAGTTTTGCCAACAGATCCTCATTCAGGCCGTGGTACATGGCATTACCATACTCAAGATGGCTGATGATCAGGCCCTGAACCAATGGCTTCCTGGCTTCCAGCGGAAGCCATTTGAAGATCTTTCTGAGGCCGCGCATTATACCGTAGCAGGTGCCCGTCACCTTAGCTACATGATTTTTCATGGACAGGGCACTGTCCATTATAATTCCCAGGTTGCGGACTACCAACTTGGGGGCCGGGCAAGCTCCCAATTCAGCCGGCCACCACTCTTGCGTTCAGCATCTCTCTGCTTTTCCGAACAAAATGATTTCAGTCTTGCCCGCATTGAGTTGGAGTTTATTCACCCGCATCCAGCTGCTGATCTCAACCATACATTTTTTAAAACGTACACAAGTATCGGCGGGATCTACGCCGCATGTGATCAGCATCTGCGTGTCATCAGCATATGACACCGTTCCAAAGCCAAAGGATTAGATTATTTTAGCCAGAGGTGTCAAGTACAGATTAAAGAGCAGCGGGCTCAAAATCGAGCCTTGAGGCACGCCCACTGTGACCGGGCGGCTGCGGGCAACCAGAGAGTCGACTCGAACGGTGGTGACGCGGCCAGTAAGATAATCCTCAATCCAACCCAGTGCCCCTCCTCGGACATCAATCTCCCACAGCCGATGTTTCAAAATGCCGTGGGATATGGTGTCAAATGCTGCGGTCTAGGAGGATGAGTACAGCTGAGCCGCCCCTATCCACCGCGAGTCTGATGTTATCCACAATCTCCACTACAGCCGTCTCTGTGCTGTGCGCGGCCCGAAAGCCAGACTGGGAGGGGTCAAGAGCTCCACTGGCTTCTATGTAAGCCGTCAGCCGGTTGTTCACAAGAAGTTCCAACTGTTGGGGTTCAAGGGGGCCTGGTTCCTTCTGTCTAGTTCCCCGTTAGCGTTTTTTCTTAAAAGTGCCAAGTGCATATGCAAATTTATGGACGCTCCTTAGAGCTCGCTTTAAAAGGGGGCTGCCAGCAGGAAACAGGTGCTTGGTTTCTTTATTGGTCCCTTGCCGTGTGTTTCCTGTTCCTGTGGTTCTACCTTGTTTCCCTTCCTTCGAGCTCCATTCCAGCGGTCTTTTCTAGTGCTGGGTTTTCATCCCCTTTTTCCCCTGCTCCCTTGTTTTCCTATTCCCTTGGGCATTTCAGACCCCTTTATTGGGGACCTGTTTTTGATCTTCGGTGACATTCTGGGATTCACGGCTGCGTTTCCTTTGTGTTTTAACGTCCCGTTATTATCCCTTTTTTGTATCCAAACCATCTTGTTATACGTTGTGTTTGGGTGGTTTCACGAAGGAGCTAAATAACGGCCGTTTTTGTGCTACCTTCGTGTTCTTTTTTAGATTTCAGGTGTTTTTTGGGTGTCTTTCATATTCCCTTTGATACCATTTTTCCCCTGTCCTTTTTTGTCCTAAGAATTGTGAATTCCACCCCCTTTGTCATTCTCGGTGTTTCCCGAGGGGGCGTGGTTGGTCTGGGGTTACGCAAGAAACAACTAATACGATTGCAGTGGAAGAATTCCTGTTTCGTATTAAGCCACTCCCGTTTGTTATCTGGGGTAAGCAGGGAGGTCGGTGGTTCGTGTGTGTACTTGGCACTGGTAATAGTAGTAGGGGTGTGTTTAATCTTGTCTCCTTCTTTCATTTTAGCGGTCTCGTCTGTGTCAAGCTGTCAGCTGCCAAGAAGCCAGAGGAGACGAGTTGTGTTCCCCAAGACCTTGGGTTCCCTTGTTTTGTTACCCACCTTCTCCCGGTGTCGTGTTCTCCACCATCCGTTTTGATTGCGGGTGTTGGGGGTCACAGTGAGGGTAGAGGATTGGGACGTTCTTCACTCCTGTGGTGTTGGTCCAGTCGGCAACGGAACAGAAAACCAAGCCCATGAATTAACACACCGCCCGAGTGAAGAATGGTTGAGGAGGCAGCAGGGGGGCTTCTTCGATGCAGGAAATCATGCAGGCTTTAGCGCACATACAGGGTGAAGTCCAATCCCTGCGTCAGGAGAATCAGGTGTTACGGGGGACACTGAGTGAGGTGAATGAAAGCACTAAAAGAAGAGGGAGGGATCCCTCAGTTAAGGCTAAGCCCCCATTGATTCAACCAGCCACATTTCAATATGAGAGGAGTGGGGGGCAGAGTGGGTCTCCTTCTCCTTTGTCCGTTACAGTGAACACTCCCGTGCCGGTGCCTCTAGCAGCTCCAGAGAGGTTTTCCGTGGATAGTATCAGATATGCTATTTTTATGAACCAGTGCCATTTGCACTCCATGTGTCGACCAACCGCTTTTCCTGACGACACTACTAAAGTAGCGTTTGTGATCTCATATCTTTCGGGTACTGCAGCTAGTTGGGCGGTCCCCTTAGTGGAAAACAATGATGCTGTGTTGAATAGTTTCTCGGCCTTTAAAAACCAGATGCATAGTCTGTTTGCTAAGCATGCTTTTATGCAGGCAAGCGATGTTGAATTGTTAAAGCTCCGGCAGGGTAAGCAGGATCTTTTGGGTTATGTGGCTACTTTCAATCGCCTAGTAGCATAGACACAATGGCCCATGGCAAAAAGAACCTCTTTGTTTTATCAGGGCTTGTGCGAGGACTTAAAAGATATAGTCTCTCAGGTTGTAGACCCCCCTGAAGATTGTGTTGAGTTCATCGATTTGGTTGTCAAACTCAACCATCGTATGAGTGAAAGAAAAGGGGAAAAGATCAGGTTTCAACCCCCAAGGACAACTGTAACCAAGAGAGAAACATCTGAGAATGGGGGCATGAAAACAGATCCTGAACCTATGCCTTTGGGTGGGGTGTGGGGTCCCTTATCCAAGGAGGAAAAGGAGCAAAGGCGCTTGTTGCAGTTGTGTTTGTATTGTGGGAGGGGTGGACACTTTGCTCGAGAGTGTCCAGTGAAACCGTCCCGGATCCCGGAGAATAAGGCTGTGGCTTTCGTGGGAAGGGATTGCGAGAGTCCTTTAGTCCATGAAAGAGGTTTTTGTACCCATATGACGTACAAGGGGCGGTTCAAAGAGTCCCGCATCATTTCACGGTATCGGCTTGCTTCGCTTACTCATCTTGTGGTAGAGCTTCCTTGTCGGTATTATTGGATTGTGGGGCCACAGGGAACTTTATGGACATTGGGTTGGCCGAGTCGTTGATGGTTCCCTGTGTGATGAAGAAACAACCTGAACCCGTGAGGGCTATTGACGGCACGGAGCTAACCTCTGGGTCGATTGTACGACAAACCAAACCTTTGTTGATGACATTTGATAATGGGCATTCTGAGACGGTCTGTTTCGATCTGATTGCCGCACCAGCATTTGGGGTGGTACTCGGGGTACCCTGGTTACAGGCCCATAATCCCAGAAACGATTGGGCGCGGAGGCTGGTTACGCTTGATTCGGAGTATTGTCTTCTTCACTGTTATTGTGAGGCGACTGACAGGGTGTCTCCGTTGTCTTGTGCAGCGAGTGGTTGCGATCAGAACGGTTTGCCTCCTTCGTTTGTGGCATATAAGGAGGTGTTTGATAAGGATCAGGCGTGTGTATTGCCACCACACAGGGCTTTTGATTGCCGTATTGATTTGGTTCCGGGGGCCATTTTGCCCTGTAGTAGGGTTTATGCGTTGTCGGAGCCGGAGGAGAAACATCTACGGCAGTATTTGGATGAGATGTTAAAGAATGGGTTTATTCGGCCTTCTTCTTCGCCTGTGTCTTCCTCCATATTTTTTATACCGAAGAAGGAGGGTGATCTTCGCGCTTGCGTGGACTACAGAGCGTTGAATAAGGTCACAATAAAGAACAAGTACCCATTACCTCTTATACCGGTGTTGTTAGACCAGCTGCGACATGCCAAGGTGTTCACAAAGCTTGATTTAAGAGGTGCTTACCATCTCGTTCGCGAGGGAGACGAATGGAAAACGGCGTTCCGTACTAAGTTTGGTTTGTTTGAATATTGTGTTATGCCTTTTGGTTTGTGTAACGCCCCTGCCCCTTTTCAGTTTTTTATAAATTAGGTTTTGCGTGAGTTTTTGGATGTCAGTGTGATTGTTTACATTGATGATATTTTGGTTTTTTCCCCGTCCTTTGAGGAACATGATGCTCATGTTTCGCAGGTTTTGTCTAAGTTGTTGGAACACCGTTTATTTGTCAAGCTGGATAAATGCACTTTCGGTGCGACACATGTTGAGTTTTTGGGATTCCTGATATCTGCGGATGGTATAAAGATGGATCCCCGGAAGATCGAAGCTATAGTTAAATGGCCCATACCCGCATGTGTTAAGGATATACAGGTGCTACTTGGTTTCGCCAACTTCTACAGGCGTTTTATCAGTCATTTCTCTGTCATTGTTTCGCCTATGACTTTATTGTTGAAGAAGGGAGTGGTGTTTGAGTGGACGCCTGCGGCACAGTTGGCTTTGGAAAGATTGATTGGGCTTTTTACATCTGCTCCTGTGTTGATGCATCCTGATCCTGCTCTTCCGTTTTATGTAGAGGCGGATGCGTCCCAGCTAGCCGTTGGGGGCGTGTTATCTCAGCGTGACAATGAATCTGGGTTGATGCATCCAATTGCGTACTTTTCAAAGAAACTACTACCTGCTGAGCAGAATTATACGATTGCCGAAAGGGAACTATTGGCCATAAAGCTGTCTTTTGAGGAATGGCGCCATTACCTTTGGGGGGCTCGTCACCCCATTACCATCTATACGGATCACAAGAACTTGGAGTTTTTCCGGTCCGCTAGGGCTTTAACTCCCAGACAGATGAGATGGGTGCTATTCTTCAATGAATATGATTTTACCATCACGTATAGGCCAGCTGCTCAACAGGGGAAATCTGACGCATTATCTCAGATTTATGCGGATCCGTCACAAGGAAACAAGACGGAGGAGTCCTGTTTTATGATTCCTGGTGATAAGATAGTTGGTTGTGCTTCCATGGAATACTTCATGGTTAAAGTGCAGGATGAAATGAAGCAGTTAGATCTGGCTCCGTGGCTGTCGGAACCTGGAATCACGTTAAAGGATGGGTTATTGTATCAGGCAAAGAAGTTGTTTGTGCCCCCCGAATTGGGTACACTGGTTCTTACATATTGTCATTCATCGTCCTTGGTTGGGCATCCGGGGGTCAATAAGACCAAAGAGCTGTCTATGCGTTGGTTTTGGTGGAAGTCTATGGCCCATGATGTACAGGTATTTGTGGCCTCATGCCCGGTGTGTGCTGTTAGTAAGTCCTCGCACATGTCTCCGTCTGGGTTGTTGCACCCATTGCCAGTGCCTCCTTCCCCCTGGCATACGGTCAGTATGGACTTTGTGACCGATTTGCCGCTTGATTCAGGGTTTATGGCCATTTTAGTTGTTGTGGATTTATTCACAAAAATGGCGCACTTCGTTCCCTTGCTAGGGTTACCTACATCTAGAGAATTGGCTGATGTGTTTATGGCCCAAGTGATCCGACTGCATGGTGTTCCTACTGCCATCATTTCAGATAGAGGGGCACAGTTTGTTTCACATTTTTGGACTGCCCTGTGTCGATCATTAAAGATGGAAGTACATTTGTCAACAGCTTACCATCCACAAAGCGACGGGCAAACAGAACGTACCAATCAAACCATGGAGCAGTATTTGCGCTGTTTGCTAACGTCACTGACGGGCAGTTGGGTACAAGCCCTTCCTGTGGCTGAGTTTGCATATAATAACAGCATGCACTCAGCTTTAGGCATGTCACCGTTTTATTGTTCAATGGGGTTCCATCCTAAGACCATTCCTATTCAGCCATCTGAGAGGGTACCAGCAGTGGATTCCCTGAGTAGGGGTTTGATTGAAATCTGGAAGAAAGCCCAACAGCATTTATTTGAGTCCAAGAAAGACATGAAAGTACAGGCAGATAGGCATAGACGGCCAGCTCCTCTTTATGCAGTTGGGGATAGGGTTTGGCTATCACTGAAGAATCTGAAGTTGCCAGGACCAAGAAAATTACAGCCTCGGTTTGTAGGTCCCTTTCCTGTCCAGAAGGTGGTGAATCCAGTTGCGATCAGGTTGGCTTTACCGGCTGAGTATGGTATTCATCCTGTATTTCACACCTCTTTGTTGAAGCCATACGTCACCACTTCTCTAGAGTTGCCACCTCCTCCTCCCGTTTTAATAGATGATAACGTGGAGTATGAGGTTAAAACTGTTATGAATTCCAAGCGGATGAAGGGACGGCTGTATTACCTAATTGACTGGAAGGGTTATCCCCCAGAGGACCGTTCTTGGGTTCCGGCAAGTAGGGTTCATGCTGCCCGGTTAGTTTGTCTGTTTCATCGCCTGCACCCTGGGAAGCCAAGGCCTGTAGGGAGGCTTTCGGGAGGGGGTACTGTTGGGGTTCAAGGGGGCCTGGTTCCTTCTGTCTAGTTCCCCGTTAGCAGTTTTTCTTAAAAGTGCCAAGTGCATATGCGAATTTATGGACTCTCCCTAGAGCTCGCTTTAAAAGGGGGCTGCCAACCGGAAACAGGTGCTTGGTTTCTTTATTGTTCCCTTTCCGTGTGTTTCCTGTTCCTGTGGTTCTACCTTGTTTCCCTTCCTTCGAGCTCCATTTCAGCGGTCTTTTCTAGTGCTGGGTTTTGATCCCCTTTTTCCCCGGCTCCCTTGTTTTCCTATTCCCTTGGGCATTTCAGAACCCTTTATTGGGGACCTGTTTTTGATCTTCGGTGACGTTCTGGGATTCGCGGCTGCGTTTTCTTTGTGTTTTAACGTCCCGTTATTATCCCTTTTTTGTATCCAAACCATCTTGTTATACGTTGTGTTTGGGTGGTTTCACGAAGGAGCTGAATAAAGGCCGTTTTTGTGATACCTTTGTGTTCTTTTTTAGATTTCAGTTTTTTTTTGGGTGTCTTTCATATTCCCTCTGATGCCATTTTTCCCCTGTCCTTTTTTGTCCTAAGAATTGTGAATTCCACCCCCTTTGTCATTCTCGGTGTTTCCCGAGGGGGCGTGGTTGGTCTGGGGTTACGCAAGAAACAACTAATACGATTGCAGTGGAAGAATTCCTGTTTCGTATTAAGCCACTCCCGTTTGTTATCCGGGGTAAGCAGGGAGGTAGGTGGTTCGTGTGTGTACTTGGCACTGGTAATAGTAGTAGGGGTGTGTTTAATCTTGTCTCCTTCATTCATTTTAGCGGTCTCGTCTGTGTCAAGCTGTCAGCTGCCAAGAAGCCAGAGGAGACGAGTTGTGTTCCCCAAGACCTTGGGTTCCCTTGTTTTGTTACCCACCTTCTCCCGGTGTCGTGTTCCCCACCATCCGTTTTGATTGCGGGCGTTGGGGGTCACAGTGAGGGTAGAGGATTGGGACGTTCTTCACTCCTGCGGGGTTGGGCCGGTCGGCAACGGAACACCAACACCTTACCAAAAAAGGCAACAATGATATTGGCCGATAATGGGAAGGCAGAGCAGGATCATCAGATGGCTTCTTCAGGATAGGCTTTACTTGGGCATGCTTCCACTTAGAAGGGACCTCAGCTTGCTCCAGAGAGGCGTTAAAGATGGCCGTAAGGGACTCGGCTAGCAAGGGCATGATTTTCATGCAATGTCGTGGCGGGAAAGGGTCCATAGGGGAACCTGACTTTATTCTGCTGAGACCTTCAAGAGTCTCCTTGACCGTGATCGGCGTGAATTTCGTCACCGGGCTACTATCTGGGATCGATTGGTCAGGATCTGAAGTGGGAAAAGCAGAATATATTAACTTAATTTTATTCTCAAAAAATTCTGCCATTGACTCAACCCATTTTTGGGAGGGGCTGAACAACGATTGTTCAGCGCGAGGGGACGTAAATTCCTTCAATATTTTATATAGTTCCCTACTTGAATTTGCTGAGGTTTTTATCCGCTGAGTTAGATAATCCTTCTTTGCCAATTTTATATTTTTCATGTAGCCTGAATGAAGTAACTTATATTTGGCTCTATTCTCCTCCGTTTTAGTTTTTTGCCAGTTACGCTCTGCAGCTCTACTCGCCAATTTATCTATCTTAAGATTAGTGGTAAACCATGGAGGGCCCACCAATTTGGCTTTGACGATAGTTTCCGAAATTACATGATCTAAAGCTTGTAAAATGGAGGACTCCAAATTATCTACCCTTTGCTCTAATGGAAGAGCCAGATTGTTTACATGCTTAAAATGAGCCAGAAATGCTTCCGGGGTAAGTTTCCGCCATGGGCGGATCCGCACTCTTGTGCCCCTCTCAGGAATAGCCGGGGTCTTGTTCGGGAGATTAATCTTTAAAAGAAAATGATCCGTCCAGATCATTGGGAGGGGGTCAGCAGTGCTTAGTTTAGGTGAACTAGTAAAGATTAAATCAAGGGTGTGGCCCGCACAATGAGTGGGGCCTCTGACTTGCTGAGACAGTCCCAAGCTTTCCATAGTCCCTATTAGGAGGCATGTCTCTGGATCTAGGGGAAGCTCTGCATGGTAGTTAAATTCGCAAAGAAAAAAAGAATTGAAAAGAATGACGAGTCTGGAAAGAAAATAGAAGGGAACACGTTTTCTATTATTGTAGGATATCAGTTAGAAAATAGTTCAGGTATCAACTGCAATGCTCATGTAATCATGAACGTTGTCTTTGTTTTAGAAAATCTACAGCATGCAAATATGGATAATCGAGAAAAAAGATTTTGTTCTTTATAGCATTATATTTTTGAGAAGTTGAAAACTGTTGAAACAAAAATCCGTACTACTTCTGATGTGCGGAATCTTCTATATGTATGTTCTGTTTCTTCACAATTTACACAGAATGTACAGCAAGATGGTCAGGAATTTCTTGTTTATGCTTGCAGTATTAGAATATGAAGGTATACAAATTAAAAATCTGTTTGGACTACGTTACAGATGGGTTCATAGATGTGACAGCTGTTCATTTTCATCTACCACTAAAATAGACACTGAATGATTCATATATTTGTCAATGCCAGATTGCAGAACAGTGTCTTTCAACAAACTAGTAAAATCAGCTAATCAAGATATGGAATGTACTCAGGGCAAATCGGAAATGTTGTCAACATTATTTATAGAAAGATGTGGACAATATATTATTTTAATGATGCAACGTTGTAAAGCAGTGGAACAAAATTGGAAACCAAAATTAAAAATGTTGTGGCAGGTCAAGTGTCAATTTCAGAAAGATCTTTTAAAACAGTGGCTATTGTTTTCTACGGTGGACCTACTTCAACATCTGGACAGTATACTGTGTATTTAAAATGCAATGAAGGATGGACACTATGTAATGATGCACATTTAGAGTATACATTTTGGTTGCCTAATGAATTACCAAATTCATACTTAATATTTTTGATGCCAAAATTCTAAGAAGATATCAACAAGAATTACTGAGTATATTTTGGATATTTCAACTACAAATTATTTTACAAACATCATTCACCCTATTGGAAGCATGTGAATATGCTTTTAGAAGTGTATGTTGGATATCCTCATTGCAAATGTTTTCAGAAACATAATTCGGCCCATTGGAAAGGTGTGTGTATGAATTCAAAAGTTTGTTTCGGATATACTCAATGGAAATATTTTCAGAAATATCATTTGGCCAATAGGGAAGATGTTCGTAAGTATGGTTTCAATTATTTATTCTGTTCTTTCATATTGTGTTTGAACAATTGTGTTTGAAAAAAGGTGGTGATATATTTGATCTTTGTATTATTTACTATGTTACTAAGGATATTTATTTGTGAAAATGTAAATACTGTTAGAGCGCGCAGGTCACCCAACCAACAATTTCACCATATACGTAACGGGCCCATAAGCTGCAATTTATCATATACATTTGTCGGGTGACCATACACTCTACTACCAGTAACCCAGTTCCTTCCTATATATTTCTATTGTACCCGACTTACCAATCCACCGTCACAGGTACCTAATGACCACGATGAATCAGGGAGCTAGCTGTGAAGAAAAGGCAAACAACACAAATACCAACTTTATATCCTTCATAAAGACCACAGACTCAGGGGAAGTTTTAAAGATTTTATCTAGATTTCAGAATCAGTTTCAGAAAGCATTAGATTTATGACAAGTAAACAATCAATAACCAAGATAACGAAGAGTACATATCCATAAAGGAAATATATCAAGCTAATCATTTATGAGTCTACAGTAAGGTGAGAATGAAAGAAAAAAACGCTAGGCAAATAATGTCAGACTAAAGGGCGGGGAAGAATAAAGAGCATACTAGAATGTCACAGTGAAATATTTCCCCATAAAGAGGAACTATAGATAAAATGCAAATAGACCATACTAATAAACTGGTGCAATTACTCGAATCGGCTAAATAATGGGAAAAGACAAAGAACATCCATGTATCATAAACTTGGAAAGGAATTTACTAAGGATGGGTAAAAATGGAACATGCTAAAATACCGACAAAGATCGTATGAGCTTTCAATCAGTGGGTTTGCAAAAAAGCATGGAAAATCAATATGCAAAGATATGTCTTTATTGAAGCAAAAGACAGAAAATTAGAAAGGTGCAGTATAGAGTTTCAGCACTATATTTACCTAGAAAGGTGTGAAGACCAACCCTGGCCACAGGTCAGTTAAGAACAGGAGGGACCCCAAAGGAAACCCGTCATCAGCAGGACTGCAGGGGCAGAATGGACACCCCAGGACAGGACAGGAAACCCGGATTAGGACAGGACCACCAAGGCACGACCAGCACCCGCAGTTTGGAAGAAACGCCTGCGCTCCACCCTCTCTGCAGCTATCAGCCAGAACCCCGATTGGGTTATCGATTTCCCCAGCAAAAGTGCTCCGCCAGCACTTAAGGTTTAAAACCTCTAGAGTCTATGGAAAGTTCGGACAGAGTGCTCCGCAGCCCTCTGTATCAAGTCACCTATTGAGAGCATTGGGTCAGTGACAGGTCAGCTATTCGGACAAGTTGGACAATTTCCCTATCTAAACCTAGGCTAGTTATACTGTTTTTGGGTCAGTGTACCACCCCCCAAATGTTGCAAGTGTCAGAATCCCCAATTTCGATTGGTCCTCAAGTAGGATAGATCAACACACCAATCACATTCTACTTCTACAAGCCTACATTTACATGGTCTGGGACCGCCTAGTGAATTTGGGGTTCCCATGACATGCTCTACAGAATACAATGGATAAATTACAAATGTATCATTTGCAGTACAGTTTAGCTCCATCCTGCTGGGTCCCAGGTCACTTTCTCAGGAGAATCTTGACTGTGGCTGCCAGCTGGCTGAGTTCCACTGTTCAAGGTTGTCTTCCCTCTGCCAGGGTGACATGCGCAGTAGAGATTTTCAGGATGGATTCACGAGTGTCTCTCAAACCCTCAAGAACGCGGTACATGAAAAAGTAAGCGAAAACAAATTAAAACACAGAAATAAATTAATACACTGTATACCATGAATAACTACTCTATACCCCTTACTTTATAATATCTATAGCGTTAGGGTAAATGCGGAACAAACAACTTTGCAAAAGCAGCTTTGCAAGCACGGAGCTTATGAGGAGACAAAGCGGCCATTTTAGCTGTATTGCGCATGAGCAAACATTTCCCACCAGAACTGCAAGTGCGTCACATCACATGACTATGACTGACGCATGCGCAGACTAATTTCCCGCCAAGCAGCGGCCATTTTAATAGCAAGCATTATTACTGTTTAGTACACATAGGCAAGCGTCTCTGGGACACCAAAAATGTCATAATAACAGGGAAATTAGTAAGACAAACAGGTTGGATTACTTTGTTACATATTATTCGAGGTTCATGAATTCAAGCAAGTCGCGTAATATGCGAATCCTTGCTCCATCAATCCCCTCTTTGATGATATTTACTATCATCACAAAACCAATGGAATCAGATGCCAACTTTTTCTCACACTTTGTTCATTTCAATTTCATCTAACATTCGATTCAACTATTCTTAAACTTCTTTGTTAGGGTGAGAATTCTTCACCATTTTATAAATCTGATTATTCAGTTCCTCCAATTCAAGTTCATCCACACTCCGTTTCACACCTCTTTTATTCACAGTATACTTCTTTTGGTGTTTGTGACATTTGCAACAGACAAATATAAGGAATATGATAAAACCGACTACTGCAATTGGCATCAGTACCTTGTACAACAAACCTTTACCTAAACTAGAAAACCAATGACCTACAGAGGAGAGACCATCAGTGAGTCTCCTCCAGGCACTATCAACCTCCAGTGGTTTGAGTTCTTTTTCCAAATTTGTAATGTTCCTCACATACTTTTTGATTTGCACACTTTTATCCGGTATGTAAGTGCAACAATGTTGCGCTTTCAACATCCGGCAGACTCCGCCCTCTTTCGCTAATAAGGTGTCAAGAGCAAGTCTATTCTGCAAAACCATAGATCTGATCGCAACCATTTCGGTATTGACCATCAGAAATCCACTTGCAGTGTCAGTAGACAACCGATCCACTATAGTTGACAATTTGCAAATTCTGTGTGTGTTCAGAACCACTCCCACTGCAGGTATCAATGCACTAAAAATACTACCCATTATTTCACCTACACTTTCTCTTTTACTACGCACTAAACTGTTAGTGTTTTCATTGCTTCCAGCAATTTCATTCACATGGTATATTTTCGGGAAGACAATGCCAAAATAGCAGCTTCCATACCAGTGATCCGGCAATTTGAAATAAGCCTTATTTCCACATATATAATAAATTCCGGGAAACACAGGCTCTGACCCATTTTTGAAACCCCAACCTCCAATTACCTTGTAAATGTGTTCACATTGACTGGAACCAATGAAAATGTTATTATAATAACTAGTCTTTTCTCGGTGAAGACAAAGCTTCCCTTTTCTCTCGAAATCCAGCAACAAAGCAGGACTAGCCCCACCATTTGAGGTGCTTCCCATGTTTTCAGCCCACTTAGGAATTCTCTGCTTTTTGTCATTTGCCTTCCTTTGGAAACTTTCTCTTCTTTTCTCTGCCATGTTTAGAAACATTTTCTCTTGTTCATGTAATGAACAGGTCAAGTTATCTCTATGCGCTTCACCTAAATCTATGGTACCTATAGTCAGGAAGTATTCTCCCATATAACGTGTCACGTCACTTTTTGTATGTACAGGGTTCAGATTTCCCCGTATAGGAAGTTCAGAAAATATCACGTCTGAGTTAGAGTAATAGTACTGTAATGGTCCTCTTTTGTAAAATAAACTAGCTAAAATACTACAGGAAATTCCATATGTTAGTGGCAAGTGATGGTATGTCACTCCCTCAGCTACAGAAGTAGGTAGCTTCATGCACACATAACAGTCCTCTATTTCCATGGTCTCTACATAATGCACTAAAAGGTTAGCGAATACTTTTAAATGAGTCTGGTTCTTTACTCCATGATAATGCAGTCCTTCCTCATCTGATGTTTCTAAGGCCGGTTTAGTTTGTCTAATGCTAAGTGCTTTCTCATGTCCTTCTACACTTTGCGATGTCGTTTCTCCTGCATTCTTCGTCACAGCCTCTGTGGTGTCAGTAATAGTACTTTTGCTCATCATATAAGGAAGAGTGATTGTTAGTCCTATCCATAATATTAACACTAGAGCTATACTACATATAAATACTTTGCAGCATGTTTTACAGCAATTACGTCTAGGTCTTCCATTCACATTTGAATCAGACATTTCTGCTCGAAAGAAGCTCTTTCTCAACCCCTCTTCGCAACTTTGCACAGGTAGCTTACACTGAGCAATTTCAGGTTGGTTCGTCTTCTTCGGCAGACTGATCAGCTGTCACTTCTTCGTCACTTTCGTCACTTATTTCAAGATCCTCAAATTCCTCCAACACCAGAAAAGTCCATTCAGGATCCTGGTATTTTTCGTTCTGTCTTTTTACTCGGGCACTTCTTCGCTTAGTGTTTTCTCCCGGTAACTCTGTATTACTTAGAGCTTGTTTCCTTTGTTCAAGCTTTTATTCTACTGTTTTCCGTCTCAGTGTCAGTCTCTTAATGTACCTGGGTTCTGTATTTTTCTTTTTCTTGAGTCTTTTAACTGGCACTGTTGTTGGGCTTTCGTCTAAGGCTCTTTTATTTTCGTTCAATTGTGGCACTTCTCCTTCTACTTCTTCCCTTCCTGTCTGACTAGTCCCAGGTCTTATCTCTATTTTTTCTGCCTGGTCACTAAGCTGGCCTTGTTCAGGTGTAGACTTGTTTTGATTTTTGGGCGTTTCAATTTCTGTATCCTGAACACATTCGTCTATTGCTATCTGATCCTGTTCAAGCACTTGGAACCTTTGATTTTCTTCTGCTTGAACTTTCGCCCTTATCTCTGTCAGTCCCTTTTCAATTTCAGGTGTTCTTGGAGGTGTGTCGATCACCTGTTCTGTCCTTATCTGATCTTCTTCTTCTTCAGATTTTACATGGATTTCAATAATCTGATTGTCTTCTTCTATTCCTGTCTCTTCCTCACTATTCCATTCTCTGTCTGCGTAGGTCTGACTTCTTGTTCTGATTGGGTCATCAGTCAGGTCGATTATGAGTATCCACTCATCTTGACTGGTGCTCGGTTGTTCATCATCAGCTACTTCAGGACCAACGTCTGGAGACCCCTCAGCTGGACAACCTTCAGCGTCAGTTTTCTTGTCTTCGATCACCTTCTTGGTGTGGCTGGCATGGATCCACTTCGGGACGCCGGCACACTTCACCGCTTTCGTGGTCACCAGGATCACTTGTCTCGGTTTTCCCCACTTCGGTGCAAGGCAATTCGAACGGGTGTGCTTCTTGAGTACCACCCAATCGCCTGGAATCAATTTATGGACTGGAGTTGCTGGATTGGCGACGGCGTCTTCCCCAATCTGACGAGAGATAGAACGCACTTGGTCACCCAGTTGCTTGCAGTACTCAAGTACCAAATCATCAGAAATGCTTATCAGTTTGTGTCCTGGTACCCATGCTTGTCTCATCACTCTTCCCATCAGGATCTCATGGGGACTCAGGCCTGTATTTCGGTCTGGAATACTTCGGATTCCCATCAGAACAAGAGGTAAAGCCTCTATCCAATTCATGTTAGTAGACTCACACATCTTTCCTAGTCTCGACTTGATAGTGCCATTCATCTGTTCCACCACTCCAGAAGCCTCTGGACGATATGCACAGTGCAGTTTTTGTGTAATCTTGAAAGCTTTACAGAGCTGGTCAATTACTTCATTCTGGAAATGCCCACCTCTATCTGATTCAATTGTGACCGGAACCCCGTACCTAGGTATTAGTTCTCGCAGTAACAACTTGGCTACAGTGATGGCATCATTCTTTTTGGCCGGGTAAGCTTCTACCCATTTTGAAAATAGGCAGACAATAACAAGGACATATCTCATTCCTTTACAAAGGGGCAACTGAATGAAGTCAATCTGCAATCTTACAAAAGGACCTCCTGACTTTCCAATTTTTCCCATCTCAACTACTGTTTTCTTCCCAGCGTTGAACTGCTGACATGTCAAGCACCTCTGGCAGAGCGACTCCGCTACCTTCCTGAACTTCGAGCTGTACCATGTCTGTTGGAAAACACGAACCATGGCGTTCCTACCAATGTGTGCATCTCCGTGTATGAGTCTGGCCATAGAAGCAAGCAAGCGATTAGGCAACACAGGCATATCATCAGGGCCAACAATGGCACCATCCTCGCTTCTTTGGTAACAACCAAGCTTTCTCCATTTTCCCTTTTCCTTTGGTGTCGCTGCATGCTGCCAATCTTTCAATTCATCCCATGTAGGCACATCCTCAAACACCATAAGTTGGCAGCTGTTTCCGTATCCCCCCAATTTGATATTGACAGACATTCGATGTCTGGCACAATGTTGGGCTACTTGGTCAGCATAATTATTTCCTACTGTCACATGGTCATTTCCAGATTTGTGAGCAGCACACTTGACCACTGCCAATTCTTTTGGTAACTGGATTGCATCCAGCAATTCCTGTACAACTTTCCCATTTCTGATAGGAGTACCTGAAGATGTCAGAAACTCCCTTTGCAGCCACAATTGGCCGAAGTCATGCACAACTCCATAACCGTACTGACTGTCAGTATATACGGTTACTCTTTTATTTTTCCCAATTTTACAGGCTCTTGCCAATGCAACCAATTCGGATACTTGTGCAGACTTTACTCCAAATAGACAAGATGCTTCTATAGTGCGTGATACCGTGACTACAGCATAAGCAGCACTTAGGCCTGCAGTTTCATGTCTCAGACATGAGCCATCCACAAACAACTCATAATCTTTTACAGGCAGGGGCATTTCCTTGATATCTGGTCGTGGTTTAGTACTAAACTCAGTCAGGTCAATGCAGTCATGCTCAACCTCTCCCTTTGCTTCTGTAATCAGTGAGTCTGGTAATAGGGTATCTGGATTTAATATGTTACACCTAGTAATGACCACATTCACAGTACCTACAAGAATTCTCTCATATCTAGTCAGCCGACTAGGGGTGAGATACTGGGTTTTAGTTCTGATCGGTAGGATTACAACTGCATGTGGAACATACACAGTTACATGATGTCCCATAACAATGGATTCACTCTGTTCTAGACTCATGCAAGTTGCGGCTACTGCTTTCAGACATCCAGGTAATCCAGCAGCTACTGGATCCAAGGTGGCAGAAAAATATGCTACTGGACGTCTAGTCAGACCATGCTCTTGGGTTAGGACAGACAGTGCACAATTATCTCGTGTATCACAAAACAGTGCAAACTCCTTTGAATAATCCGGCATTCCCAATGCAGGTGCTGTACACAGACATTCTCGTAATTTTGTAAAGGCTGTCAAGCTCTCCTCATCCAATTCCACTGGATCCTTTGCTCCTTTCTTTGTCATTTTGATTAATGGTTTTGCTAGGACTGCAAATCCCACAATCCATTGCCTGCAATAACCTAAGACTCCAAGGAACATTCTGACTTCTTTCTGAGTATTGGGTAACTGCATGTTTTGAATTATCCTAATTCTTTCTGAAGTAACTTTCCTGATACCTTTCTCTATCTGGTGCCCCAGATATTTTACTGATTTGGTACAAAACTGTAGTTTGTCAGGTGATACTTTATGTCCTCCTTCACCTAGATGGTTCAGTAAGGCAATGGTGTCAACAACACAGTCTTTCTGACTTTTAGACGCCACCAAGAGGTCGTCTATATATTGCACCACAACTGAGTTTCAAGGTAAGACTAAAGATTCAAGGCACTTTTTCAGAATCTGATTAAATATTGAGGGGCTTTCTGTGTACCCCTGGGGGACTCGATTCCAAACAAGCACGTGACTGTCGAATACAAATGAGAAAAGACATTTGCTGTCTGGATGCAATGGAATCGAGAAGAATGCATGACATAGGTCAATCACAGTGAACCACTCAGCATCCCAAGGAATCTGATACAGGATCACTGCTGGGTTCGGAACAATAGGGCAGCAGGGAACAACAATTTTGTTTACCTTTCTCAGGTCCTGTATTACCCTGTACTTGCCACTAGGTTTCTTGATTCCAATTATGGGGGAGTTACATGGACTACTCAACACTTCTTGTATGATGTTGGCTTCTAGCAATCTTTTTATTTCAATGGCAACTTCTGCTCTTACTTCTGCACTCATCTTGTAAGGCTTGGTATTGGGGTAAACTGCATTTTCTTTCATGGCTATTTTGATTGGGTCAACATTTTCCATCAAGCCTACATCCCTTCCAGTAAAGTCCCATACTTCTGGTTTCACTGTCTGTTGGACTTCTCCAGGTAAGTCTTGTATAGTCAGTGGTTTAATTTCTGAGTCAGGTCTGATTAACATTAATTTGTATATTCCATCTTCGTCTGGGGTTTGTATTTCGACGCCCTTTGGTGTGCAAAAGATGGTACAATTCATTTTGCACAACAAATCACGTCCTAATAAGTTTACAGGACTGGTGTCACAAACTACAAATCTATGCATTTCTTTGAAATTCCCTATTGTAATCTCCATGGGCTCAGTGACTGGGGTACTAATCAATTGATTAGACACACCCACTACTTGGATTGCTTCTCCCGAGAGGGGTAGGTTTGGAACATCTGCTGTTCTCATAGTAGAACGGGTAGCACCAGTGTCCAACAGAAAGGTGACATCATTGCCTTCAACCTTTCCTTCAATGTATGGCCCTGACTGGTCTACCGGCAAGGAGGCGCCAAGTACGCACTCCTCGTCCTCCCCCCTCAGGCCCCGTCAGTATTGGTCGTCACAGAGGAAAGTATCATTCAATAAAAATTGCGAGGTTGCTGCATTTCTATCCTCCTTTCCTCCCCAGATTTCTATGTCTTCACCTTGCGGTGTCTTTCCCTTATAATTCGGTTTAGGTGCACAAGGCAACTGCCTTGCCTTTACCTGTTGCTGGGTCTTTCTTGGTTTTTCATTCTGCGTCTGTGGATTTAAATCAGGGGTTTGGGGGTTATTATCTTGTGCATATGGACACTCGTATCTCCAGTGCCCTATTTCTCCGCACTGGTGACAGGGGAACTTCTTTTTGGCTTCCTCTCGACTCATTTTTACTCTGGGCTTCCCTCCACCCCCAGAACCTTGATTTTGCAAATTCTTATTCATTTTACCCAATTGCTTTTCCTGCTATTCCGCTAGTTTTACTTGTGCCCACATGACCTTTTCTTTCAGAGCCTTTCGCTTATCAGCCATCTCATCTTCACAGTACTTTGCATACCGTAAGACCTCATCAATCTTCTTTGACTGCCAACAGATTTTATTGTCTTTGATCCACTGGCAAATTTCAGGTCTTAAACCGTTTACAAACCTGTAAATGAAGTGGGTCATATCCTTCATCTCGATGTTATCTATACCGCTGTATGTTTTAAACACCTGTAACAGTCTTTCATAAAAGGAATGCACAGTCTCATCTCTTTCCTGTGTAGTTCTATCTATTCTGGTCCAATCAATTTCCTTTGCAGGCACCTTTCCCTTCAAGTGTAACATCACTTTCTGGTATTTTTTCATTACCTCATCAGAAGGTGCTCCTGAAATAGGATCCCTCGGGTATTCCTCACTAGGCCAACCAATGGCAATTTTACAATCTGTCCACAAATCTACTGGAACAACTATGTCAAAAAACCCATCCAGATCTTTCCACAGGCATTTTTGTACTTTCACGAACCTCTCAACCTGTCGGTACCAATCTACAGGCTTCTCCCGCAATTTAGGGAAATCATTTGTAAACGACACAATATCCTGTCTGGACCATGGAACGTGCACATACTTCCCACCTGGCACTTCTCGCATGGGGTATAACTGTTCTGGCTTGTCGGATTCCCTTAAAACAAACTCAGAAGTCGTCTGTTTGGATCTAACCTCTTCCTTTTTCTTTGCCCACCTGGCTTTCCACTTTTCTACGTCTCCCCATTTTTGCAAGACGGTCAACAATTCTTTGATCTGCACCTTCTTTCCTGACACATTCATATTCTCCAGATCCTTGTCTGAGAAATCAGCTCTATGGGGTTTTTGTAATGGTTTTGATTTCGAAATATCTATTCCCATACTAGCTGCAGTGTCTGTTAATTTCTCATGGAGTACTTTGGTATTACGGGTAAGACTCTTGCAGATAAACAGCAGCTCTTCCTCGGAATAGGTATTTAATCTGTCTAACCCCACGTTTCAGGCCGTCAGTTCTTCCATTTCAATTCTCAATTTGTAAATATCAAATGGTTTGGTCTGAGGAGTTTGTCTCTCTAATTCTCGACTCCATCTCTCAATCTCTTCAGGAGTCACCAATGTGACACTCTTGGTACCTGAAGTCGATTCCATTTGAATCTCTCTCGTATTGAAAGGATTATGACTCTTCTGCAAACTCCTTCCTGAGTTCCTAATCGGTAAATCCATTAAAGAAGCTTCAGATTCACATTCGCTCGTCTGATCATCTACAATTAAGGGCTCTTTTCTTGGCTGCACTACAGTTGGGGTAATATTTGGGGCTTTTGGACTCCCTTGTTTATCCCCATACAAAGGAACAACTGGTCCAATAGTTACTGGGATTGTCAAGGCTTCGGGGCTTGTATTTAACTGGGAGAGTTTCTGAATTATTTTGGTTCTTTGTTTGGCTAGAGCCTCTTGCTCTCTTTCCTGCAGCATTCTTTCCAGGCTTATTTCAGGTACTATTTGTGGACTCAAAGTTGGGGCAGTTGGATGTGTCATACTTGGTCCTCCACCATAATTGGGTTTTGGGAACAGGCTTTCTGTGTTTAAGGATCTCGGTCCTTCCTCATAAGGAGGTCTTGGACAAAAGTCTCTTTCACCTGAATATCTTGATTCTCCACTAAATGGTGGTCTTAAACAGGTGTCTCTAGCACCTATGGGTCCTAGGCCCTCGTTATAGGAAGGTATTTGACAGCTGTCTCTTGCGTTTACAGATCTATTACCTTCCTGACACGGGGGTCGTTGGGAAATATCCTCTACACTAGAGGATCTGGGTCCTTCATTATAAGGAGGCGGATTTTTCATAAACATGTCATCCAATAAATGATCATCTGAATCCCCACTGGACACCCAATGCTCTTTCCTGTCTTTTTCTCTCTCGCAGGACCACCCATTGCCATCATCGGATACAGTCCTTCTACAATCATATTCTGTCTCCACTGTTTCATCTTTTTATCTCGGGTCCCCTGCTTTAATTTTGGATAAAATGTTGTTAATCCTTTATCCATTCGGGGCTTGTCTCTCTCAAAAGCCTCGATCTCCCATTCCTCTAATGCTTCGTACTGCATTAATCTAGGTCTGGGATGTAAATCATTCATTCGGGTTCTCAAATTAAATAAAATCCTGCCATTAAATGTTCCTTCTAACGGGAAAGCCAAAATTCCATCGTCTTTTGTGTATTCCGCCCAATTTTCCAACCATACACATGAATGATACCCTTTATCAAACATCATGAACGATGCAGGAGTATTAGGTGGCGGAATGACAACACCTTCCCTGGTTTTGATAGGTTTGTCCTTTTTGAAATAATTCTTCACTTTATTTACAAGGGGCAGTTTTCTCTTATTTCCTTACATAATGTCGTATCTATTACTTTTCCACTTATCTTTTCCAAACCCTAGATATCTTGGATCAGGTCAGGTCTCTGGAGTATACGTATGCCACATACAAATTTTCTGCAAGCGACTTTGTTTACAAAATCACTCCCAATCCAAATGCGGCTTTTATTTTCATGCAACCAATCAAATGCACGATTTCAAATAATCTAGACCAATGGGTGCGCGGCCTTTCGCGAGACAGGTTCTCACGCTTCGGCACTCACCCCTCCTTTACAATTCCAGCTCCGCTACACACCCGTTGTTTCGACCAATACCAGCGCGGCACAGAGTGACGTCAGAGCAGCTTCGCAACTGACTCCCTCCCTCACAAGGTAACGGAAACTTTTATTTCTTTCTTAAAGTGCAAGTGCTTTAGTTATTTAACAACATGAACACATTCGCCACTGTACTCGAGTGTCTAGAAAGAAAGATGTTTCACTGCAAGTAAACTACTTCCATGTACTTTTCAATTACTAGGAGTAGAACCCTTCTGCCTACCCTTCACTCAAGCATTAGAGAACCTGCTACTTCCTCGACTCATCCACTTCTTTTCGGGATATATACTGAGTCTAAAGTTTCACTAGCGAACTCCTTTGCTATCACCTAAGCTCCGACGAACCTACTACTCCTTTCTCATGTGACCCTTACTAGGCTATATCACAACTGAAGTTTCATTAGCAAACTCGTTGCTATTATTTATTCAAACATACATTCAGAAAAACCCTAATTAGTGCTTCCAGTTCTGCCTAACCTGCACCAATTTTCCTTGAGCCAGTGACCTCAAAGCGAAGTGGATTCTCTTCACCACTCGCTATTCAATTCCCCGGGGATTCCAGACAACACGTAACAATTTATTAACAAATGGGTTAGTACATGTATCAATATAACAATAGAAAAAAAACTATTTAAAACATTTAATAATTTTCAAAACAATAACACATTTGTAAATACGTTCGAACGTTTAGCAGCAATTTTTCACAATTAGCAGCAAATAACTTTTAGCAGCATCCGACCTACCTCGCTATCTTAACTAATCCTGCCTAACTCTTAACTAGTTCTTAACCATTTCTTTAACCAGTCCCTAACCATTTCTTTAACTAGTCCCTAACCATCCTCTGGCTACCAGAAAATTACTGTTAGAGCGCGCAGGTCACCCAACCAACAATTTCACCATATACGTAACGGGTCCATAAACTTCAATTTATCATATACATTTGTCGGGTGACCATACACTCTACTACCAGTAACCCAGTTCCTTCCTATATATTTCTATTGTACCCGACTTACCAATACACCGTCACGGGTACCTAATGACCACGATGAATCAGGGAGCTAGCTGTGAAGAAAAGGCAAACAACACAAATACCAACTTTATATCCTTCATAAAGACCACAGACTCCGGGGAAGTTTTAAAGATTTTATCTAGATTTCAGAATCAGTTTCAGAAAGCATTAGATTTATGACAAGTAAACAATCAATAACCAAGATAACGAAGAGTACATATCCATAAAGGAAATATATCAAGCTAATCATTTATGAGTCTACAGTAAGGTGAGAATGAAAGAAAAAAACGCTAGGCAAATAATGTCAGACTAAAGGGCGGGGAAGAATAAAGAGCATACTAGAATGTTACAGTGAAATATTTCCCCATAAAGAGGAACTATAGATAAAATGCAAATAGACCATACTAATAAACTGGTGCAACTACTCGAATTGGCTAAATAATGGGAAAAGACAAAGGACATCTATGTATCATAAACTTGGAAAGGAATTTACTTAGGATGGGTAAAAATGGAACATGCTAAAATAACGACAAATATCGTATGAGCTTTCATTCAGTGGGTTTGCAAAAAAGCATGGAAAATCAATATGCAAAGATATGTCTTTATTGAAGCAAAAGACAGAAAATTAGAAAGGTGCAGTATAGAGTTTCAGGACTATATTTACCTAGAATGGTGTGAAGACCATTTAAATGTGAGGTCGCTGTGCTCACATCATGGAGAGATTGCCTTCATGATTGACCATCATGAGTTCGATATCTTACTCATGACGGAGACATGGACAAGCACGGACTGTGCAGTAGAGCTGGGCTTGGCCTGCCCCTCGGGATATAAAATCAGGCACATCCCTCGGATTGGTGCTAGAGGGGGAGGACTAGGATTAATTTTTAGAGAGTCTATTGATCTATCCTTGATCGACATCAAGACCATTCCTGGTCATGAACTACTTGCCTTCTCTCTAAATGGACAGGGGGGCACTCTATTTACCGGTCTACTTTGTTACAGACCTCCATCTAGCCCTTTATCGGCTGTGACTGGGCTGATTGAGTTAATCCTTGATCTATCCACCTCGCATTCAAGGTTAATGGTATTAGGTGATTTTAATCTTTGGCTGGGCGGCTCCGGATATACTGCACTTACAGATCTGACCCAGACCTGTCGGAGTATTCAGCTGCAGCAGCTGGTCCTTACTCATACCCACCAAAAGGGCCATATACTGGACCTTGTTTTTGCAGACCCAGAGCATGTAACTGTTCGAAACATCTTGCCCCAGTGCTGGACGGACCACGCGTTGGTCCATTTCTCTCTCACGCCCAAGGTGGGGCAGGGGAGAATCAGGAACTCAGGTGGGGTTAAAAGTACCAGACAATGGTCAAAACTCTTGAGTCAGTCCCCTCTACCCTCATTACTCTTAGAGGGTTTTATCTTAGAGGAAAACGTAGATTTGAGCTACGAAAGGCTCAACCAACGGATTGTGTCCTCCCTTGACTCCTTGGCCCCTTTACGGAAAATAAGAAACAGGCCTATTCCGGCTATGCCATGGTTTTCCGAGGAGTTGTTTCAACTTAAACTCCAATGCAAGCGGGCCGAGCGCACGTGGAGAAAGAATTACCTGGATTCAGATCGGGCTCTCTACAAACAGGCCCTGTCCATTTATAAAGCACAGATTAAATGTGCGAAGGCCAGGTTTTTGGAAGAGTCTTTGCGGGTGGCAGTAAATAAATCACAGACCTTGTTGAAGATCGTGAAGGATCTGTCATGCCCTGCTAGTGCGATCAATACTATCTCCGCATCTCAGTCTCTGTGCAATTTATTGGCACAGGCTTTTGAGGATAAAATCGCAGCCATTCTGATCAATCTTGGTGCAACATCTAGCGGTAATCCTCAGAGACGTACGGAAACGCACCCCGGGCTTACTATAGACATCACCTCCAGCACTACCAGGTTGGACTGTTTTCCTTCTCCAACTTTCGAGGAATTCTGTTCCCTGGCCAACAGTGTGTCGTCGGGATCACCTTTGGACCCACTTCCGCATAAACATTGGAAGCTTGTCCGGGAAGAACTCTTCCCTCCACTGTTTGCCATTTGTGATCAGTTCCTGGTTTCAGCACGGGTACCAGACTGCTGGAAATTCGCCGTGGTATCCCCTCTCCTTAAAAAGCCCACCTTGGACCCGGCTAGTCCCGCAAACTATCGACCCATCTCCTTGCTCCCGTTTCCAATAAAGATTCTGGAAAAGTGGGTCACAAAACATCTGTCTTAGCATCTGGAGACTGGGTCCTGTTTGGATCAGGTTCAATTTGGGTTTAGACCGGCCCATGGGATGGAATCAGCGCTGGTGACTGTGCTAGACGACCTTAGGACGCGAGCCGATCATGGAAGAGCAGCCTTTTTAGTGCTGCTCGATATGTCGGCCGCGTTCGACACTGTCAGTCATGCAATTCTGATTAACAGACTAGAGGAAGTAGGGGTGACAGGCCTTGCACTGCAGTGGTTGACATCAGACCTTGGAAACCGTCACCAGGTAGTGGCTTTGCCACCGTTTAAATCTAACATCAGAAGAGTGGCGCAAGGTGTTCCACAAGGGTCGGCCATCAGCCCTATCCTCTTCAACCTGTACCTGCGGCCCCTGGTTGCGCTGATTAGATCTTTCGGCATAGCGGTGACGAATTACGCAGATGACACTCAACTTGTCTTCTCACTTGAGGGCAAGGAAGCAGTGGCACTTGACACCTTCCACCGCTGTATGCTCGCAACTGCGGACTGGCTGAATCAGAATTCGCTGCAGTTTAACAGCTCTAAGACAGAAGTCTTACACTGCACCACTGACCGCGTCCCTAGACCTCTCCCGCCGGATTTTTGGCCACCCTCCTTCCAAAGCACGACTGTGTCTACCACCTCGGTCCGTAACCTGGGAGTGATGTTTGGGTCCAATTTCCAACTGGACGCAGCCGTCAATAAAACAGTGAGCACTTGCATGGGTCTGCTTTGTATGTTGAGAAAGGTCCTCCCGATGCTTCCTATGGACAGTAGGCCAGAGGTGGTGAGGAGCATCATCGTAAGTCGCCTGGACTACTGCAATGCTCTATTTCTTGGAGCACCAGCTACCTTGATAGAAAAACTGCAACGGGTGCAGAATCTTGCAGCCAAATTAGCACTTGCTCGCCACCGTCTCGACTCTTCATCCCAGGCATTAAGAGACCTTCATTGGTTACCGATCCTTCAACGGATCGATTTTAAATCTCTATGTATTGTATTCAGGGCCCTTCACGGACAAGGCCCAGTGCCACTTCAGAACATGTTTCATTGGTACATTCCGTCTAGATCCCTTCGTTCGGCTTCTGCCTACCTTGCTGTGGTGCCTAAAGTTCTGAGATCGCGGTTGGGCGGTCGATCTTTCAGCTTTACGGCAGCCAGACTATGGAACACTCTTCTGCTAGGACTGAGAAGTATGAATGATCTTGTCTCTTTTAAGATAAATTTAAAAACACATCTCTTTCCTAGGGTTGCATCCTTTTAGTTTTTAATCAGCAGGGTGCGCAGCAGGATCCTTTCAGTCAAAGCGCCAGGATACCCGTGGGGTGACAGATACGCGCTATAAAAGATTACCAATACATACATACATACATACATACATACCAACCCTGGCCACAGGTCAGTTAAGAACAGGAGGGACCCCAAAGGAAACCCGTCATCAGCAGGACAGCAGGTGCAGAATGGACACCCCAGGACAGGACAGGAAACCCAGATTAGGATTAGGACAGGACCACCAAGGCACGACCAGCACCCGCAGTTTGGAAGAAACGCCTGCGCTCCACCCTCTCTGCAGCTATCAGCCAGAACCCCGATAGGGTTATCGATTTCCCCAGCAAAAGTGCTCCGCCAGCACTTAAGGTTTAAAACCTCTAGAGTCTATGGAAAGTTCGGACAGAGTGCTCCGCAGCCCTCTGTATCAAGTCACCTATTGAGTGTGTTGGGTCAGTGACAGGTCAGCTATTCGGACAAGTCGGACAATTTCCCTAGCTAAACCTAGGCTAGTTATACTGTTTTTGGGTCAGTGTACCACCCCCCAAATGTTGCAAGTGTCAGAATCCCCAATTTCGATTGGTCCTCAAGTAGGATAGGTCAACACACCAATCACATTCTACTTCTACAAGCCTACAATTACATGGTCTGGGACCGCCTAGTGAATTTGGGGTTCCCATGACATGCTCTACAGAATACAATGGATAAATTACAAATGTATCATTTGCAGTACAGTTCAGCTCCATCCTGCTGGGTCGCAGGTCACTTTCTCAGGAGCATCTTGACTGTGGCTGTCAGCTGGCTGAGTTCCACTGTTCAAGGTTGTCTTCCCTCTGCCAGGGTGACATGCGCAGTAGAGATTTTCAGGATGGATTCACGAGTGTCTCTCAAACCCTCAAGAACGCAGTACATGAAAAAGTAAGCGAAAACAAATTAAAACACAGAAATAAATGAATACACTGTATACCATGAATAACTACTCTATACCCCTTACTTTATAATATCTATAGCGTTAGGGTAAATGCGGAACAAACAACTTTGCAAAAGCAGCTTTGCAAGCACGGAGCATATGAGGAGACAAAGCGGCCATTTTAGCTGTATTGCGCATGAGCAAACATTTCCCACCAGAACTGCACGTGCGTCACATCACATGACTATGACTGACGCATGCGCAGACTAATTTCCCACCAAGCAGCGGCCATTTTAATAGCAAGCATTATTACTGTTTAGTACACATAGGCAAGCGTCTCTGGGACACCCAAAATGTCAGAATAACAGGGAAATTAGTAAGACAAACAGGTTGGATTACTTTGTTACATATTATTCGAGGTTCATGAATTCAAGCAAGTCGCGTAATATGCGAATCCTTGCTCCATCAATACCGCGTTGCGTTGTTTGTAGATATTTTGAAGAGAAGTATTTTTTTAACAATCTTATTGATTGTATATTTTTTGCCCGCTGTCATCTGAATATTAACATTGAAATCACTGTTTATGGTGAAATTCAATACAATCTGAAGACAGAAAAATCGCAAATTGAATATGTGATGTAATTGTATACTTATGTTGTGTTGCGAAAACTATAACATTATATGTAACAACAGAATTTTTTTCTTCTCTTTTACAGGCTTTACTACTAAAGTTTAAAATGCTTTAAATTTGCATTAAAAAAGGAAGTGAACATATATTACTATTCATTTCATATCTACTTGAAAACAGGTAAGATTAATCCACCCAGGTACTACCCTTGCAGTCTATCAAAGAGACTGTGACTTCCCATGCCCATCTCCAGTCACCCAGCCAGTACTATACACTAATGCAATCTCTCCACTAATACCTAAGTACTTATAAATTCACCATACACTATTCTTGCAATACTGTAATCATCCAGTCACTGCTCATGTACTCATACAATGGCCCAAGCACTAACACAAGCAGTGCTACATTTGTCTGTGCCCTATCCAGACAGACCTTTTTTAAAACCATGTGTCTAGTGCATAAACATATGCACGGCACAGGACCAAAATACTGGAACCGAAAATTGACATGGTACCAGCCTGGCCGAGAACTGAGATCTAGCTCTAAGCTCCAACTCACGCCATCTAGAGTTCAAACAGCTAGAAATGGTGGACGTGCTTTCTCCCATATGGCACCATTTCTATGGAACAAACTTCCTCTAAATATCCGTGCTACTATCGAACACATGAGTTTCCGAAAGTTGCTGAAAACATGGCTTTTTAGCTAGGCCTTCTTTATAGGATCATTCACCATTTTTTTCTGGGACCGTCCGCATGCGCCATGAGACTCCCTCACGGGATGTGATATGTCTGCGCAATATAAATATCCAGACTAGACTAGACTAGACCTGTAAGCAGGCACATACTACTCATTCACTCCTCTACATACTCTGGTAGTACCCATAAACTCTAGCAATCACTCTGTCAGTCCCCATGCACATCTCCAATCACTCATCTAGCACATTGTACTTATCCATTCACTTCGCTAATAGCAAAGCACTTATAAATATACCATGCACTCTCTTTACAGCACTATAATCCTCCAGTTACTAGTCACATACTTATAGAATGGCCTAACTACTAAAACAAACACAGCTACAATATTCTGTACACTATCCGTGGAGACCTCTACCCACCTATATACTATTGATTCACTCCTCTAAATACCCAGTTATTACCCATGCAGTCTAGGAATCGTCCTGTACAATTCTGCAATCACCCATCCAGCCAATACCTAAGCACTTATAAATTCACCATGCACTCTGTTTGCAGCACTGTAATTATTCCAGTTACTACTCAGGTACTTCTGAAATGGCCTACCTACTAACACAAGTACCCGCTATTATAATTAATAGTAGGTTTCAGGCATGATATAGTTAGAAATTAGCACTTAAAAAACCTTATAAATTCCCTGAAAAAACCATAGGTTTCATTGATGGTATAGTTAGTTGAACATTTCACTCATACAATCCAGAGAACATCAGCCGTTATAGTTAGTTCAGATAACTATAACTCGCACCCCCGTAATGCACTGCTGATGACGTCACAATTTACATCATTCATGACATGGTCAGTGACATCACTGATGACATCATCCACGTGACAACATGATGCACCTTCTCACACCCTAATATAACCTTTGATACACCATCTCCAAAATAGAGAATACCATTTTCGAAACCATAGACACACCGATACCAGTTACTACATATCTAGTCACTGGTTCTTAGGTCTACACATACATCCACTCATTCACCCATACAATCACTCATATATGCAGTCACTCATCAATACAACCCTAACATATGTACTCATACACCTACACAGACACTCACACACCAGCACTCATCCAGAGGTACTCACACACCTAGTTAGTCAGGCAAAGAATCAATCATACTTTAATTCACTGACCTATACCTGCCAATATACACAAAACATCACTATGTAAACAGAAACAAAATGCATAATTACTGTCTTATACAATCACTGATACAAGTGCACACTCATCTATACAGCCACTCTCACAATCACTAACTTTCACGTATAGTCATTTATATAGTCCAACTCTCACATACACTACCTTTTAGATATGTAGTTGCTTGGACATGTACCACTGAGAGATCCATTCACTCACTAACACACCCATACACACACTCAATCACCCATAAAGCTGTTTCCACATGCACTCTTGAACCCATAGTCCCAGTGAATTAACTACTCAAACATGTATACACAGAGATACACACCTACCATGCAGTCACACACACACTCAGGCACCCATACAAATACTCTGGCAACCAAACAATAACCCATATAGACACTCATGTAGCTATTGACCAATCCATGCAGCAGCTTATAAAACAGCAGACACACTGATACAGACATTCACACAGTTTAGTCACTAATCCATGCATTCAGTAAGACAAGTTTAATCACTCACTTAAACAGTCAGTCACACGCCTACGAAATCCTCCATCCAGACACTTATACATCCACTCATTCTTCAATACAGCTTGGTATATATATATTCACTGCTAGTAAGTGAATCAGGAATCAGTATAAATGAAGGGTAAATTTGCATGGTGCTAATATAACTATGCATGTGAAGTACCCACTTAGAAATGGCCGCTCCATTTACACAGTATGTAATGGTGTCTGTTTGTTCCCTTCACATGTGACAGGAAGTGATGTTTGTATATAACATGCTGGGTAACAATGTACGCATTGACACTGACGAAGGACTTACAGTCCGAAACGCGTCTGTTTGTTGGAAAGCCGATAATAAACTAACTGAGCATTAATACCCCCGTGAGTGCGTGATCGTTTTCTTTGGACGAAGGAACGGTTGGAGCTGGAATATTGACGCGCTGGTACCACGCGCGAAAACGACACCCGCCCGTGAGTGCCTCGGGATCTTGGTACACCTTGGAGCTGTTTGTAATGTGTACCGGGGCACCGCGACAGCACAGGAGGAGACGTCTTACACGGGTCACAGGGAAGAGCGACGGAACAAACGTGAGTCCCTCCACTGTATTTACCAAAGACTGTGAGCTGAGCAGGGCGAGGGGGTATTAGCTCATTTGAATGCGGTTTACTGTCCCGCAACGGCAAAAGGTTTAGCTGACACTCCAATTTCCACTGATGTGTGATGAAACGGATCGCCGCGAAGCGGCGTTAGACATCTTTAAAAAACGAGTTCCCACTGCACAGGCATTGCCGCCGAGAGGAGGCGCTGGGGTGAAATCTTTGGACGCCCTGACTGTTCTGTTGAATAAGCTTGAACGCAGCAGCGAAAAGGAGATTAGAAAATGGTGGGAGGCTACCAGCCTCCAAAATTACATGGATGTTGACAGGGTTCCGAGGGGGCTCCGGATTTATATTGTCCCGGCATATGAAAATCCAGACCCTATGTTACTGGAACAATGGGCTGAATTGATGGCTGCGTCCTGCAAGGCAATGTTGGACCTATTGGTAAAATTTGCATGGAGCGACCGTAAAAAAGCCCTAGAAGAGATCGCATCCTTGGAGAGAGACCTCTCAAAAGAGGAGGAACAAACGAAGATACAGCAACTGAGGGATGAAATGAAGAAGAGACTTATGAAATACGAACTGAAAATAAGATCTAGAAAACAAGAAAAGTTCGAAAGGGACGAACGGGATTACAGTCAAGGGAGAGTATTAACGTTCTCCAAGAAATATGATGGTGCCAGAGCAGCCATGAAGGACAAAGGCAAAAAACAAATGGCGGAACCAATGGTGGAACTTGTCACTTCCGAGTCTAGTGCCACAGATGAGGAGCCCTCTGGGGAAGAAAATCTGGGTACATCCAGCCAAGTACGGAAGAATCCTTTTCATTTGGAATTCAACCTAATCAAAAAAACGTGGCTGAGAGGGGGAAAGAGCAAACCTCCAGACGACGACGATGTACAAGAAGGGGCGGTTGGCAGAGGAAGAGGAAGAGGCAAAACTGCAAGTTACAATACCCGCAAGAAGGGCAACAGGTGGTAGAGTGTGATGATAATTTAACAATAATAAATCTCACCGACAAAGATCTATCAAATGTTGAGAAAGACACTTTGCAATTGGGCCTCACTTTCTGCCCGAGTGAAAGTTTGGAATTCACGCAAACAAGAATCGACCTCTTTAAACTTGTAAGGAAAATGAAGCTACACAAGTTCCACAAAATGAAACCCAGCAATGGGGAATCGCATCATAAAAGCAAGAAGAAAAAGAAAACTGCCACACAATCTACTGATATCTTGACTGTGAGGGATTTACGCTCTGTCCAGGTACTAGAAGACCTAAGAGAGGAACAAACACAAACAACTGAGACAGAAACAGGCATTCAGCAGGAATCACCGCAAACGAATTTTCGAGCTGTCTCGCAGTTTATTCCTCAGATGCCTTTTGATGCCATAGATACTTTTTCAGAGGCAGTCATACAGGATCTGGTACATTATAGAATGGACAACAGTAAAAAGTGGAATGTTAAACAGAAACATAATCTAACTATAGAACAACAATCCGCCTTGGAGAATATTAGGAAAAATGAACAATTGGTATTGAAGCCATCTGATAAGGGCGGTAATATCGTCTTAGTATCGAGAGAACAGTACTGCAAGGAATCCCTCCGCCAATTACAAAATCCTGAGAACTATATCATGACTGATGTGAGGGAATATGAAAGCAGTATAAAGGCATATCATGATCTCCTAACGAAATGGCGGAATAAGTCGATGCTGGACATGGATGAGTTTCTATTCCTGCGTAATCCTGAACCAATAACCCCCACGTTTTACCAACTCCCAAAAGTACATAAGGACATAATCAATCCTCCGGGACGACCAATCGTCTCATCTAAAGGTGGACTCACGGAGAATCTATCTATATACATTGACCACTTCTTAGCGGAATTTGTGGTGAATCTGAAATCATATGTGAGAGATACGAAACATTTCATAGAACAGATTGAACACATCACTTGGGACAAATCTTTCTTGCTCATTACTCTTGATATTACGAGCCTTTACACCTGCATAAGGCATGATTTGGGGGTGAAGGCCGTCAAGCATTTTCTTGAGAAGAGACCCAGGAAATACAGGGAGCATGGTGTAATGCTAATCGAAATGTTGGAATTTTGTCTGCAAAATAATATATTTTTATTTCAGGACACCCTGTTTAAACAAGTCTCGGGTACTGCTATGGGAACCTGCTTCGCCCCCAGCTACGCGAATCTTTTCGTGGGCTGGTGGGAGGAGCAGGTGGCCACTGCGGGTGAAAACGGTAAATGGGCGGACAACATTGTGGTGTGGCGTCGTTACATTGACGACCTGTTTGTGGTGTGGAGGGGCTCCTCCACGGAAGCAAATAATTTTATCAGGGATCTGAATAACAATGATCTACATTTGATATTTACTGCCGATGTGAGTAGTGAGGAAGTTCACTACCTAGACCTTAAAGTTTTTGTAGAGGCAGAGAAGTTACAAACCACCCTCTACAGAAAGCCTACGGCAGGAAATAGTATCCTCCACGCTAAAAGTAGTCATCCACCTAGCCTAGTAAAAAGTATCCCTTACGGTGAGCTACTAAGGCTGAGACGTAACTGTTCCCGAGAAGAGGACTTCACAATAGCTGCAAAAGAGTGCACACGGAGATTCCGCTCGAGAGGATATGATCCGGAATTGCTAGACTCAATCTTGAACAAAGTGTCTAGGATCCCCAGGCAACAGCTCTTAACCTGTGATTCCAAAAGAAAGGGAGATAGCGAACAGATCAATAAATTCAGAATGATCACTACCTTCTCAGAGGGAGCAAATGCCCTCAGAAGGATGCTCAACAAGAGTTGGCATATATTGCGAACTGATCCTGTGATTGGGAGTGATGTGCCGGAGAGACCATTGATCACTTTCCGGAAAATACGCTCCATCAAGGACATGGTGGTACAGAGTCATCTAATACCGATGAAAATTGCTGGACAGGGTACACTTCGAGACATGACTGGATTTTTTCCCTGCGGGAAATGTCGCGCATGCGAAAATAGCCGGAGAATTCTCTCCTATTGTGTCCCAGGCCTGAAACAACCTAAAAAGATCAAGCACTTCATAACCTGTACAACACCATATGTGGTGTACTGCCTTTTATGTCCCTGTGGGCATAAATACATAGGGAGTACGATAAATGGGGTTAAAATGCGTGTCTTAGAACATCAACGGGCCATTATGAACAAGGACACAACATACCCTGTGGCGAGACACTTCGCCCAATCGCACCAGAGCAATAGAGAACTTCTCCAATATTTTGGAATAGACCATGTCCCCCTGAACCCAAGAGGTGGGGACAGACTCACACGTCTGCGCAGACTAGAATCTCGTCATATAATTGACATGCAGACGAAACAGCCTGGGGGCCTAAATATTGGAGAGGAATTAGGTGTCCACCTGGGCAAATAGTCCAAGACCCTAGACACTCTATTTTCTGAAACATGGCGTAGCTAGTGTTTGCACACAGGAGTTCCAGGATGAAATGTGAACTTTGGAAACTGTAGTCACATTGGCTAATTCATACTCGCTATGTGTTATCTTTCATATACATGTATGTCACATGTGTTGTTTGCAGCTTTAGTCAGAGTATTTCTGCCTATTTTGTATTTCCTCTATCTTTGACAACCTTTAAAATTGATTAATTCTCAATTTCTCTCCTTCTGTTTTCTCTTCCCCCACTTGCCTAGAACTAATGAATTTTTTCCACCCACCGTTAGTGTATCCTCCTCCTCCATACTTTCCTCCAGTTCCCTTTAATGGTACATTAAAATGTAATATACACGATGACCTTAAGGTATGAACTCTGATGTATTGTATAGATTGTACATAATGCTAATTTTGGCTTGATCAAGATTATTTTTGCTTTGCCATAGTCGGTGACATGCCGATACACGGCGAGATCTTTTGGATTTGTGACCGACTTGGGTTTGCTATTGTATGAAATGCTGATAACAATGATTTACAAGCAACCCATGGTGCAATGGGACTATTATTATAAATCTGATTTGAGATTTTGTAATTTTTGTAAATACTTTGTACATAGGACTCGCTGGATTCCGTGATTTGCCGATCCACGGCGAGAATGTAGTATTCACTGCTAGTAAGTGAATCAGGAATCAGTATAAATGAAGGGTAAATTTGCATGGTGCTAATATAACTATGCATGTGAAGTACCCACTTAGAAATGGCCGCTCCATTTACACAGTATGTAATGGTGTCTGTTTGTTCCCTTCACATGTGACAGGAAGTGATGTTTGTATATAACATGCTGGGTAACAATGTACGCATTGACACTGACGAAGGACTTACAGTCCGAAACGCGTCTGTTTGTTGGAAAGCCGATAATAAACTAACTGAGCATTAATACCCCCGTGAGTGCGTGATCGTTTTCTTTGGACGAAGGAACGGTTGGAGCTGGAATATATATATACATATATAATACATATTTAAAGTTTAAAGAAAAACACATTCACTGGATGGAGTGGTGAAAAGTTTCAGCTCTCCGTACATCTTCTTGTTGTGTTTGCTATGTGGTTTTAAAGGAACCGTTGTCTCAGTTTTGGACAGATGGTACAAAATATGGCTTTGGAAGCTTGTCAGATTTGAGAAAAACTGTTTTAATGCAGGGCTTCTGTAAGAGAAAATAAATCTTTAATAAGAGGATAAGTGAAAAATAACATAGGAGGGATGAAAGAAAGTAAAACTCGTTCTGAATTGTCTAAGTGACAGCCATGCAAATCTTCCTGTTTGCAATGTTTGATTGTTTCCTTTTCTGTTCTTCTTTCTATATGATGCCACCAGCTACCTTGGAAGAAGACCAAACACCCAGGTGAGTATATATCAATAATAGGCACTCATGCACTTGAGGGGAGGGAAACAAGGAAAGGAAAAAAGATCATTTCAGCCCAGAATCTAGAATTGTGCACTCCTTTATTCCCCCGGTTCTTGGCATTAAATCAGAGGTCCTGGTAACCCACCCTGTCAGCAACAATTCTCCTGATGTCATGTAGTTCCTATACAGCTATATAGGATCTGCGTGTTTAGACAACATAAGCTGCTGAGTTGGTTTTCAGACTGATTCCAGACACCCCTACTGGATATGTTCACCTGGAGACCACAGTGCCACTATGAACTCCTATTACCAAGAAGCAAATAGTTTCTGGCAACTATTGAACATGGCAACACTGACCCCTCAGGGATCGTGGATACAGTACAGTACTTTTTGTTCAGTCACTCGTGCTCACTTTGCTTCAGAGAGATACACAGAATAAACAATGGGGAAGTTTTCAATAAGCATTTTGTGAACCAGCGTCATTCTAGTGTAAAATATGAGTGCTGCAACAACCATAAGACAGACACAGTTGTATACGGTAATAATTACCAACAAAGTAAATAGATGGTAGACTTCTACCATAGTGCTAAAACAATGTATATAAACAGGTATATGGATATATGACAGTAATAATGCGTACTTCTACGATGCAGCCCTTACTAGACGTACTTAAATGTACCTAGCATGTGAGTAGGTGTATAGCCAAGAATCCCCCCCTAGGATAGAGCCAACCCCACTACCTGATGTGACAGAATGAAGGACCCCATTGTGGTCTTGAGTTGGACACCCAGTGAGGGATGTCAGACCACTACGTACTGCAGTATCTGTGTGCAGGGACCTCAGCATCTTGTGTCAGCATGGAAGTCTTTCTCCTCTAAATTAACTGTATAAGGTACCCTGTCTCTTGTAGTAGTTGAGCCACCCTCCTTTCTTTGAGACAGTCTTTCTCCTCTGCCTGGCCCAGTAAAGAGGTGGTGCTTATATACCCAAAAGGTACCCTCAGGCATTCTACCTTGCTGTGTCATGTCGACCGAGGATGACGACAGGGATGAGCCTTATACATAGTTATTATGCAGAAGATCCAGAAGGTGGTAGTCCTGTTGTCATTCTGAGAATCCTCATGCATAATAAATGAGACGAGTTTTTGGAGAAAACAACACAACATTTATGTAGCACCTAACTAGGTAAAAGGTCAGCACAAAACCTGTTATGTAGTACAATCACAGAGTAAATGTAGGTGAAAGGTTAGGTGACTATCTAGACCTATATTGGGGTGCATTGTAAACCATAACACTGAGTTGTGGTGAATTTCCTTGCAACCACTGGAGGTATCCATCACTCCTTGTATCACTTGTCAGGGTCCTCGCAGTTGGTTGAGTAGGCCTCTTCATCTGATACTCAGTCTGAGCTTTGTGTTGTATGAGTTCTGTGTCACACCTGTGTGAGGTTGTCCCCTACTCGCTCCACTGCAGTTCTCCAATTCTGTTTCTCCTACCGCTCCACCCATTGTCTGTCACTCTGTTGTTCTCCATACTTGGGGCAGTACAACAGGTGGCCCTGAGGAAGGAATATCGACTACAGGTAAGTTTCCCTCTTCCCCAAACTTAACTAATAGAATCACATGAGTACAGCGAGTAACCCCAAAACACTGCCTTCCATCCTATCTGTTGGTCATAATGCCGATAGTGCCATATAGCTCTAATTGAGGACCTCTAGTTTTACTAACTGGATCAAAATCCAATTTTCACTGCTCTGACTTTACAACAGCAGGAAACTAGCACTCGCTACCCACCCTGCCCTGGTCTGACGAAATCGAAGAAAGGAGACATAACTGCCACATTCCCTTTCGGCTAAATGTTTCTGCTGCCCCTGAATGAAAGGTAAATTAAACATGCATTGAGAAGGGTCTTAAATAGCCTGTTATCCATCACTCTGCACCATGGATGGCACAGACATATTGTCTATTTGGGTATAGGGAAAGGGGATCAGAAGAGAAGGTGGTGAGTTTTAGTGGCAGGAGACAGGATATCATTTTGTTTTATATTTGAGCGGGATGAAGTGTGAGAGATCTACAAGACAGAGTGGTGGGATTAGTGGCAGGAGACCAGATAATTATTTTAAATATTTGGAAGGAGGTGGAGGGGGGAGTTGGTAGCAGGACACTGGATTGTTTTTTTCAGTTTGGGGAATGGTAAATTCAGAGAGTAATGGAGGTGGGTTGCAGCAGGACATGAATTTGAGGGAGTACCAGCTACGTGTGGGCCCCCAATACCCCAATGCCCTTATTCAACAGTTGGAAGCACATGCATAGAGCAAAACTGCCTCTAAGTATGAGTTGTTGCTTATACAGGTCAGCAGGAGATGCAGTTGCAGGCATGACTCCCTGACTCAGGGACAGAGCACAGTCTTATAAAGAAGAAATACCTACAGGGACTTAGATATCATTTACCCAGACTGCTTACTTTGTGCTGAGGAGTACTGTATCTTGCATGATGCTCAGTGGTTATACGCTTGACAAGGCACTCTTAGCTCACTATGTGTCATTGAAAAGAAAAATATGATTACAGTTGGGTAACATGAACTAAGTTAATTTACAGCACTATGAAATGGTCATATATTGCAGCAAACACTGTGTAAGCAAATTACTATTGCCATGATCCATTTAATGTTGGTCGTTATACCCAGGTACACTTTGCATAGGAAATAAGGGCCATATGTAGCAATATACTTGGTTGTGAAAACCAGTCACAATCTGCAACCTGTATTGTTTTGTGACAAGTGTAGAAGTTTGTGGACTGACCTGTGCACTAATAGGTCAGTTCTCAAAATTCTAAATAGGAATGGGTCCCAATCTTGCTTACCTAGCTTAAATTATGTTGGGAGTAAATCTCAACTCACTCTGATTGGATACAATCACAGGGATTTCAGCCAGCAAGGGCCAATAGACCACCCTGTCTTGAATGGCATTATCATGTACCTCTGATAGATAATATATTTACATTTGGGTAACATTGCCTACATTATTTTACAGTACTAAGAAAATGCAACACATGCTTTGTAAACTAATTGCTATAAAGATGATCCACTTAATGTTAGCACATTCATAACAACTCCTGAAGGGAGAGAACCAAGGGTCTAAGGGAGAGTTTAAAGACCAAATCACTGATTTAATCCCCAATACAATTAATCACAATTACAATAGAATCTGGTGGTCTCAGAGAGAGGAGCAAAAAACAGGTTATCACAACAACTAAGATTGAAAACAAGTTGACAATCAGAACTACAGCCTCCTGGCAGAATGATGTCGTTCTGTAGTCTCATTGCAAAAACAACAATGATGGACAGAATGTGGATCAATGTCACACATTCACCCCAGTCCAAAGATCTGGGCCCAAATCCATCGTTTTTTTGCACCACACACCACCCTGGGTTAGACAATGGCGATATGCAAATCAGCGCTGACTCTGTGCCCCATGGGAACAGTCCAGTCCGAACTACAAAAGCCATGTCCTTCCCAGAACGGAATCAAGCATCCGAGGACCGGCCCAGTTTCGAGGTAACACCTCTCGTCAGCCCGGCTAGCTTGACTCCAGTGGTGTGTAGTGCCTGGGACTCACGTCTGAGCATCCCCAGTACACTTAGAGCGGTAATTGCAAAAACAACAATGATGGACAGAATGTGGATCAATGTCACACATTCACCCCAGTCCAAAGATCTGGGCCCAAATCCATCGTTTTTTTGCACCACACACCACCCTGGGTTAGACAATGGCGATATGCAAATCAGCGCTGACCCTGTGCCCCATGGGAACAGTCCAGTCCGAACTACAAAAGCCATGTCCTTCCCAGAACGGAATCAAGCATCCGAGGACCGGCCCAGTTTCGAGGTAACACCTCTCGTCAGCCCGGCTAGCTTGACTCCAGTGGTGTGTAGTGCCTGGGACTCACGTCTGAGCATCCCCAGTACACTTAGACCGGTAATTGCAAAAACAACAATGATGGACAGAATGTGGATCAACTTCACACATTCACCCCAGTCCAAAGATCTGGGCCCAAATCCATCGTTTTTTTGCACCACACACCACCCTGGGTTAGACAATGGCGATATGCAAATCAGCGCTGACCCTGTGCCCCATGGGAACAGTCCAGTCCGAACTACAAAAGCCATGTCCTTCCCAGAACGGAATCAAGCATCCGAGGACCGGCCCAGTTTCGAGGTAACACCTCTCGTCAGCCCGGCTAGCTTGACTCCAGTGGTGTGTAGTGTTGTGTTTGCAGTTATCGCTCTAAGTGTACTGGGGATGCTCAGACGTGAGTCCCAGGCACTCCACACCACTGGAATCAGCGCCTCATTATACGCAACCGTATCATAGAGAGTACTACAAAACCATATACCAAGATACTTGAGACGTTTAGAGCCAGCGGAGCCCATATGTGCTGGGAAAAAATAAGCATTTAGGGGGAACATCTCGATTTTATCCTTGTTAAGGGTATAACCAGAAACCTTAGAGAAACTAGCAATAATATGCTGAAGCGCGGGAATCGCTGAGACAATATCATCAGAAAAAATAAGAACATCATCCGCATAAGCAGCCGTTTTTATGCAGTGCTAACCAAACGCAAAAACTTTGATGTCCGGATGTAGATTAATGAGTCTAAGAAGGGGATTAATAGCTAATAAAAATAAAAGTGGGGATAAGGGACATCCTTGGCGGGTACCTTGACGAACATTGAAAAAATCAGAGGTAGCCCCATTAACACGGATGTTCGCTCTTGGCTGAGCATATAAGGACATAATCATATTAACAAAAGCATCACGAAAATGATGTGCATGAAGAACAGCATGGTGAAAAGGCCAATAAACCTTGTCAAATGCCTTCTCGGCATTTAAGGCAAGGGAAGCAGCTGGAAGCGTAGATAGGACCCCCTTTTTTAACACTCGGTACCATTCAATACGATTTTGGTTGTATTCCTTGACTACCTATGGCAAGCTGATTATTTCCGAGGAATAGAACAAGTGACAAACTCTAAATATAAATATAAGGGACAAAAACCTAACGAATAAGTTAACCATTTCTTTCGGGTGGTTTCTCAGGAGTCTTCCTTCTTGTAAGCAAAGTAGCCCATTGTTGAGTATAGCATCAGAGTATATGGCACACCATGAAGGTGCAGAGATAGAGATTTGAACTGTTCCACATGCTCCTCTGAATAGCTTATTTTAATTATTTCCCTACAGGGCGGGGTCTACCATACCTGAATTGCTACCGGGTGAGTTGAGGTTTTTATCTCATACAAAACAGGTGAGTGCACCAGCTTACGTTTTTTGAACAACGGTGCAAGCAATCAAATCAGATATGATTTACGTAGCTATTGAATGATATTTAGCTATGAGATACCTGTTTTGGAGAGCATTTACAAATTGGTTCAGCATTTAACAATGAAGATGTGTGTGCTTATCATTTGCAGGTGTGAAGATCACTCCGCTTGTATGGAGGTATTTTTTTATAAAAGTTGTATTCTGACGACTATTGTCAGCACATTTCACTTTCCGAAGAATGCAGTAGCAATCTTATTTAGGTCCTGAAGAAAGCCTGGGCTAGGGGGCCTTTCGGCTAAAACTAGTCGACCATATTGTGAAGCAGTCGATTTGTTGAAAACTGCTTTTGCACTATTTTAACCGGACTGGCAGTGATATCTCCATTAAAGTAATTTTCTCTCTTCCACATCCATTTTTAATCTCACTCACTAGCACTGCACTGACTATTCCATCAGCCAAGCTACCGATATCCACTCTCAAAGGGAGATAACAGTAAATCAGGTAATCTTCTTCTTCCTTGTTTGCACTTCCTTCTGTTGTTTTTTGATGTAGCCTGATCGCAATCCGATCCACAGTATCTCTCTCAGTGATCAGGAAGAGTTGTGGTAGGAAGGAAGGATATCCAAGTGATGACACTGACCTCTCTTGGTAGTTGATGGACATCCTATCATCTGGCAAGGCTGCCTTTCTTTATACCAGAGCTTTCCAAAGTATGTGGCGCAACACAGTACTGTGTCGCCTGACATGTGTGGGTGTGTCGCGCAACAGTGCTCTCTAATTAAGCATGTAAGTCTGTCTTGAATCTTTAAGACAGACGTACATGCTTGATAAGACGTACGTGAGACATATGTACATTCTCGTGCATTACGTCTGCATCGCAGACTCTGGAAAAGCTCTGGCTCAGCGAATCTCCCCTCTGCAAGAAGGCTGTGCAGGAGGTCAAGCTGCTGCTGCTGGGGAAGGGGTGGGGGGCGAGCAGGGGTGCACTGGGCCTGGGATTGGATGCGGGGAGGGGGGGTGGATGCAAGCGGCTGGGTGAAGGGACAGCCAGTGGTGTTTTGAGAAATCTGTGGCATACATAGTGTATTGTCCTAGTATTGCAGAGCAGAAAGACATTTAGGAGTAAATCATTTTTCCAAACCCTTATGAACGCAATCCGTTTTTCCCCGATTGCTTACTTTTTTATTAAATCAAAGAATACACTGGATTTCTTGACGTGGGAGTCTGATTCGAAATAGATGGACAAAATCAGTTCTAGTTGGGGTATTTAGAGCTGGCTCCTGATAGCACACCAAAGTGGAAACTCTGTTGTACAGCTCAACGGTGTTTGCATGCCAGAAACAGGGGCGGCTCTAGGCTCATGGTGGCCCTGTGCAGGGAGGGTAGGTGGGGGCCCCGGAAGAGGGGGTCCGGGCGGGGCGGAGCTCAGGAAGGTGTTTTAATAATTGCTCGTGCTGATACACTTTTCCTGTTGTCTCACAAGTGACTGTCGGGCCGGGGCTCAGCACTTCAGCAACTGGCAAGGCTCATGCAGATGACGGACGGTAAAGGACATGATGGGTGCTGCTACTAGCGGGTGATTGTAGGGATTTGTACAGGTGCTTGATGTCTGCCAGTGCCACGCTTTTCCTCCCCCCCTTTGCCGAAACACCATACCTCACGGGGCAAAGCTGTAGGTCACTCTTACCCTCGACTGGCACAATCATGGCCTGCATGAGCGACTTGCAAGGAGCGCTGCCTTTGCTTTTGCACTGCCGCTGTCCAGCATCTTGTGCAGTCTCTCAGCAGGCGCCCATCATTCTTTTGCTCACCATGCCACCACGGTTTAGACTTGGCCATCCCTCATAAGCCTGGACAGCTTGAGGGGGCAGAGTGTGTGCTGTACACGTGTGTGAAGGGACAGAGAGTGTGGCTGTCCATCAATTGTTCTCCTTACATTTGTAACCTTGTTGTAAAGGCTGGTGGTTTTAAAGACTGCGTAGTAAATGAGGTCTCCCCCCCCATTGAGGTCTCTCCCCCTATTTGAGAGTTGGAAGTGGTACTCCTTTGAACCCTTTTCCATAATTCACAAAGGGGAAGAGGTCCAAAAAGTCTTTTGTGATTAAGTTACTGCACAAAATTGTGAGTTGGTAAGATTTCAATGGGTTGCATTTTTGCAACGGAAAAGCATTTTCAAACCATGGATACTAACTCATTATTAGGAATGGACGCCCACAATAGGCTTGTTGGACCTGTCCTCCTTGGCATGGCAGTCCCTGACTTTTTGCCTCTGCCTCCTGTGTTTTTGATGCTATGCTGGACTTTGTTTTTGCTGGTTTAGATGCTTTGGGCACTTTGCCACTGCTGATCAGTGTCAAAGTGCAAGTGCTCCCATGGTAAATTGTTATTGTGATTGGTTATCCATGATTGGAAAATTTGTCTTACGAGTAGTTCCCTAGTGAAGTGCACTGAGTGTGCCAGAGCCAGTAACTCAAATGCTACAAGTGGGCTTGCAGGATTGAATGTGCCACCCACATGATTAGCCCTAAAAGAGAACTCAGGCTTGCCACCGCACTGCCTGTGCTCAGTTTGTCAACTGCCATTTTGACCTGGCCTGTGTACACACTTGCCAGCCTTACCCTTCGCTTTTCTTACACATAGGACACCCCTATGGAAGGCCCAAGGTACCCCCCTGGGCAGGGTGCAGTGTATGTGAAACGCAGGACAAGTACTGGTATGTGTAACATGTCCTGATAGTGAAAAACTGCCAATTTTATTTTTCACAATTGAGAGGCTATCTTGCCCATAGGACAGAATGGGGAATGCTGTGTAACAGGTTTACAAGCATATATTCCCATAGAAGTAAGATACGAAATTAAAGTCTGGTATCCCTGAACTCAGAATTTAATAACCCATTTTTTAGGAAGGATGGTTTTTAAAATCTGGTTTGAAAATAGCACTTTTAGAGAGTGGCTATTTTCTTGTTCAACCTTTCAGGGTGCCTCTGTCTGTTTATAGATTGACTGTCTGGCTTGAGAGTGACAGGGGCTGGGGTGGCTCCAGGAGTCTGGATGAGTTGTCACTGTGTTACTGTGAGTGTTGGTACAAATACTTTACACACTGCCTTTGGGATAAGGCTGTCTGCTCGTGCCAAGCTACCAAGGGGGTGAACAGGGATTATCTAAAGTGTGTATCCCATTTACCCTGACTAGAAGCAAGGGTCCCTATTTGGTCAAAGGTACCTATCTCTGCCAACTAGAGAGCTCCAGTTCTAACAAGGCTGCTACAAAATAATGATTTGTAAACTATATTTGAACCAATTTACTGAATCAGATAAACTTTTACAATTTGGACAGAGGGCTCCCCAAATATAAAAAAAATGCTTTAAAAGCAACTCCTCTCATTTAGCTAAACAAAGGTTTGCATCCATTTCAAATTTGTGTTCTTCTAGCGCATAGATTGTAAAGTTCGAAGCTTTAACCTGCGGTATGAGACAGTGGGTTCTGCCCATGTAATCCATCCAGATTTATCACTTTTTGATCACCTGGTTTCCGATCTTTTAGTGGTTTTCTGGGTGGGTTCCTCATAACCTGTGATGCACCCACAGTAAACTCTCGTAAATGGGCTGTGTGTCTTTATCATTGTTTCTGCCTTTTAAGATAAAGCTCCTCTGACAGAGCAAGAATAAGGGGCACTTGGCTGGTAACGCGTGAACACGTGTGCACACATATGAGCCCCTGTGTAAGGCCTGTGCATGAGAGACTCCTGTCATGCACAGCCTGGTAACCGGGCACAGGCATCCTGGTACAGGGGAGACTCTGCAGGATTGGATATTGACCTAGAGTAGGCCTCATAAGGCTAGTGTATACTCTTAGGGAAACTCAATGTGGTTTACTGTCTTGTTTGAAACAATCCATTATACACCTACTGGGTAGCTGCCTTGGAGTGCAGCTTCACTTCCCTTTGGCCTACAGAGGCATATCGAATTGAGGCATAATCTGCGCAGGAACATAAATTCTGCTAGTTCCAAAAAGATCTCTGTACATCTTATGGGTCACATTTTTCTGGCTCACCTCAGGATCATAGCCTAGGTCTTTTGTCTCTCTGCTGTGCCAAGTTAATTACATTTCTGATCAGTTTCAGGAACAAATGCCTCTGCACACAAAGGTACCAATTAACAGCGCTTCACTCAGAGGAAAAAGGTTTGACAGAATACTCTGTATCAATCAATCAGCTGTCATACTGCACCAGGGATGGGTCAGTCTATGCCCACTAAACAAAGGAAAGGCCCCAGACCTCTGGGTCAACTCAAGAAGTGGATCCCTTTGAAGATTAAGTGGGAAAGGTCATGTTAGTGATGTCAGTGAGGGGCAGAGCTGAAGCTCCTAGTGCAGATGTGACTTGTGACTCCTGGTTCACACCATTATAAAATGTCCCAGCAGGCTATGCAGGAAGGTGAGAATGGGCAGAAAGGGAATCTGGCACCTCAGGATAGGCCTGAGGTTTCTCATCTCTGGAAAATGTTGCCCCATTTAGAAATTCTTGTATATGGGAGAGAACTCTCTCTAGGTTGTGATTTTCTGCTGTGCATTGGGACTGGAGGCAACAGCCATAGAGAACAGGAACGAGGAACCCACTGATATCTATCTGGCCAAATGCCTCTAACTATAGCTGCCCCCAGGAACAGTTGGGCTCTTCCCAGGACCAGAGAAGCTGGTCCTCTTATACCTCCTGAGGACCAGTTAGGCTTGTCTTCTACAACAAGGAGGAGAGAAGCCCAGAGTAAACATAATACAAAAGCTAGCATAAGGAGCCTTTGAAACCCTCTCTTTGCAAAGATCATCGGTTTTGAGGCTAGAATAACTGAGAAAAGTGCTCAAGGAGGCTAGGGCTTGCCACTGAGAGCAAAACAGCCCAATGAGGCCTAGGATACCAGCAGGGAAAGGATTTGTCTAGTGAGCCCACTAGCGCCTCGTCATTGGGGAGGGCCATGGTCTGAGTGTTGCTGCAAGGGGTCATTTTTGAGGTTTCTTTTCTTTGAAGGGGGAAGGCCAGGGGTTCCCAACCATCTGGCTGGATTTTAATCACAAGGGCCTTAAGCTCCCAACTCTGGGCCTCACAGGAAGAGCAGTGTCTAGAGATTGCCTCGTCACCCGTCCGAAGTGAATGGCATAGAGTGGAGTGGCATGGAGTGAAGTGGCATAGTGTTGAGTGGAGTTGAGTGGAATCGTGTAGAGTGGAATGGTGCAAAGTGGAGTGATGCAGAATGTAGTGCCATTGAATGGAGTGGTGTTTTTTAGAGTAGAGTGTGAAGAGTTGAGTGTAGTGGTATAGGGTGGAGTAATATAGAGTGTAGTGGCATAGAGTGGATTGGCAAATAGTGGAGTGGAGTACAGTAGAATGGTATGTCATAGAATAGAGTTGAGTGGAATGTCATATCATAGAGTGGTGTGTTGTAGAGTGTGTTAGAGTGGAGTGGTGTGAAGTAGAGTGGTGCAGAATAGAGTAGAGTGTCATAGAGTGCATTGGAGTAAAATAGCACAGTGTCACAGAATGGAATACTGTTTCGTAGAGTGGTGAAGAGTTGAGTAGAGTGTTGTATAGTGGAAGGGTGTGGAGTTGAATATAGTGGTTTAGAGTGTAGTACTATGGAGTGGAATGTCAGAGTGTTTTGTAAATGTTAATATGGAGAAAGTCAATGTCAGTATGAATTATGATACATTTAGGTATAAGAACGAAATTGCATTTCTTTTGATGAATTCATCCATTATGAACTTCACAGGATCCTCGACTCAGAAATACATAGACAGGCAGGCTCCGAGACCCAGTCCCAAGATCACTGGTTTACAGACCACATGTGGGGTGGCACGTAGTCAGCAGACAAATGTATGAACAGGAAATCCCATATCTATCCCACAGATAGGTGGAGTGACACCACAATGGTCCAGGGAGATTGGCCCCAATAAAGTGCACTGACCCAAAGCAGGCGGCTTCACCACCACGGTCGGCTAAATAGTAATGCAACTCGTAATCCCAACGGTGGTCTCCTTGTCTGTACCGCCCTCTGACAGCTGTTCTTCCCCTGGTAGTAGTGTTGGCGATTCTCCAGTGGTCTTTCCTGCCACAAACCACCAACCTCATACTACGGCGGTCGGAATGATAATGGTTCTGGGGTGTTCCAATGGAATGACCATCCTGACACCACAAAACTCGTAATCAAGCCCATAGTTGTTAAAAATATAAATTTTAATCATTGTATTGTGTTTACATTTTATGCGTTATAATTCTTTATATAAATGTTATTGTTTTATACTATAGCTTATAATGTAAATGATATATAATTTTTTATTTAATTATAGTCATTTATAGTGTCGTAGCAAGTTGTTGTTTACTGCATTTTATTCAATTATATGGTTGCTATTTATTGTGTACTTTTAGAATACTTTTATAGTTACATTTCTTCGCTATCTGCTAGGTTTGTACAGTGAAGGGTGGAAAGTTAACTAATAATCAATTAACACTTAAATATTAGTTGTAGATACATCATTTCATTGATTTTTATTTTAGTTGGAGGTTTGTAGGGCTATACAGCAGGAAGTTAGCTAAGTAATAATGAATTAACTATTATTTATTATTTGTAACTCAATTATTTAATTGAATTTAAACTATGTAAATACTTATGTTTTTTGTTATATTCCAGGTGTGGGCTGCTAGGTTTGTAGGGGTATAGTGTGAGAAGATAATTAATTAATATTTGAATACCAATTCTTTATTACTTGATAGTTAATTATTTTATTGAATAGTAATTATGTACATTGAGTTATTGTTTTTTTTCTTTATACATAGCTGGTCACCAGTAGGTATTTATAATTATGGCTGCTTTTCCATGGACAGAGCATTTTTTTGTTTGATTATAACTTTGGCCCTGTCTGACAAATCTTCACAAAAACGTCCCCAAAAACAATCATCCATTTCAGCTCCTTCATTGACAGATTCAGGGTGATCCATTCAGCTGTAAAGGAGAAAAAAGGGGGATCCCCAAACATAAAAACTCATGCATTTTCCATATACTTCTTTAGACAAGGCTATAGCAAAAACTGCTAAATGGAATTAGACCCAATTTGGCGGGAAGATATATATGGGCCCACAGTTTGGGCTTTTTATAATTTGGTGTAATTCCGTTCAGTGGTTTTTGAGATATTAAGGAGTCAGAAATAATTTTATATTTTGGCAATTGGGCTTGCAAGGGTCCCACCGCATAGAGCAACAGTGTAAAATCCAAAATGGATGCCTGGGATTGGTCGAGAGCCTAATTTTTCTCATGAGCCTTCACACTCTGGCTGAAGTGTGAGGCTCCCACGTGTCTCACAAGACTAAGCACTATAAATGGATGCCTGTTACACTGTTAGAAATAAAATGGTCACAATTACTGTTTACTGTAACAAATTGCAGTTGCTGCAGAAATGAAATAAAAAAGCTATATAAGGGGGCAGCAGAAAGACATGTTGTCCCGCTGGATTTAGAGAGGAGGTGTCTAAGGGGTAACTACTGTAAAGATAACAAATGAATATTGTATTTAAACAACATCCATGATTTCGCTGGGCTGTCGTGGGATCGAGAACAGTAAAAAGGAATTGATCAGTTCTCAATACACTCTATTAGTAGGAATGCATATTGTGGTGCTTGTTTTTCAGGAGAAGTGTCTAACAGATAAGTACTGTGATGAGTAAGTAGTCAATCAATCAATCAAACATTTATACAGCACAAACAATAACCCGTGAGGATCCCACGGCACTGAAGATGCTGGTTGCTAGGTGATGGTTGTTCATTTGAACAGCCAGGTGTTGAGATCTTTCCTGAACTACTGGAGTGATGGGTCGGTCCTGAGGTGCTGAAGAAGGTTGTTCAAAGCCTTTGCCACTAGGTGTGAGAAAGAGTGTTCTCCACGGTTGATTCAGTGGATCCGGGAGGATGTCTGTGAGGAAGAAGGAAGCAGATCATTGGTGTCTTGTTGTTTGGTGGAAGGTCAGGCATTTGTTGATGTATGCTGGTCCTTCATCGTACTGGGCTTTGTATGCATGAGTCAGCTTCTTGAATTGCCATCCCTTCTGAATCAGGAGCTAGTGTAGTGTCTTTAGGTGAGGTGTGATGTAATTTCTTCTGGGGAGGTCGAGGATAAGTCTTGCCACAGAGTTTTGTATTGTGTGTAGTCTCTTGAGGAGGTGTGCAGTGATGTGCATGTAGAGTGTGTTCACGTGGTCCTGTATGCTGGTGACATGGGCCAGCTTGACAGTCCTTCTGGTGTTGACTGGAAGCCACCTAAAGATCTTGTAGAGTATGCATAGGGTGTGGAAGAAGGCGAATGAGACTGGTCTAACTTGTTTCTTCATAGAAAGCTTGATGTCCAGGATGATGCTGAGTTTGCGGGAATGATATGTTGGTACCGGGTGTTGGCCAAGTTCCCAGAGACACCATGGGTCTTTCCAACCATGTGCCTTTCCATGGCGAGGTGTTGTTACCAAAGATGAGGATTTCTGTCTTTTCCATGTTGAGTTTGGTACATTGAGAATGTTAATTCTTATTTCAAAAAACGATTACGATCTTTTGAGACTCTTGTGGTATCATGCAAAGTAGGAAGGAGTAGGTGATATTTGAATATACTCTGCTATGCACACTTATTACTGTATGAATGCATTTTACTGAAGGCAGTGCTTATCAAAGTCCACTATTTATGGTGATTGGCTTGGGAAGACTTGTGAACAGAGTTATGGCTCATCTACACACCTTAATATGCATACCCATCATCTGAGATAGAGGTCTGAAAGGAGAGATTAGTCCCTCCGCACACTCTAATATGCACACTATTTTCTGAGAGATAGAGATTTAAAAGGAGTGGCCAGTCCCTCTCCACTCACTACTACACACACCCATCATTTTAGGGAGAGGTCTCAAATGAGAAGCCAGTCTATCCTCACACCCATCAATTGAAAGAGACATATCAAAGGAGAGGCCAGTCTCACTCTATACACACTACTATGCACAGCCGTCACGTGAAAGAGAGGTCTTAAAGGAGTGTCCAGTCCATCCGCACACCCTACTATGCACACCTGTCGTGTGAGAGATGTCTCATAGGAGAGGCCAGTTGCTCCACATACACCCTCCTACACACACCGTTCATTCCAGAGAGAGGTCTCAATGGAGAGGGCTGTCCCTCCCAACTCACTACTATGCACACTTGTTATTTGGTAGAGAGTGTAGTAGGGGGTTGCATTTACGTAAGGTAATTAAGTATTACTTTACATTAAAAAACATAGAGACTCACTGAAAAAAACAGTGATGTTGTCAATTATCTCTTTTAAAATGTCATCCTTGATTTCATAAATGATGTCATAGAACATGTAATGAGTGATGTTATATGTGAGGTCATAAGCAGTGCATGGAAAGGGGCGACCACTCGGTCCCCCCGAACGTATGGATGGGTGCCCCGAACCTCCCGGGAAACCATTTTGGGCGGGGTGGGCGTAGCCCGGCTGGTATGCCCGAAGCGGCGTAGCCGGGGCACGCCTTCCCCCGCCCAAGAGGGGTTGTCCTAGACATCTCAACGGAAGACGACCACGCCCCGTAGGCGTACCGGGGACGGGTACACGCCCTCCCGCAGAAGAATAAAGGAGCGGGAATCCAGAGGAGCGTCCTCTTGTTCCTCGGATCGAAAGGCTGCAGCACTCGTTGCCCGTGAGCCCTCGACGGAACAAGCAGCAATTTTGAACTTGTTAATCTTGTTTTTCTCTTTCAGTTTCGAAGGCTCACAGATTTCAGGACCTCGTGGATCGACCAAGGGCGGAAGACTCGAAACCATGCCTAACAAGAAAGCAGGGAAGGGTTCCGAGACGGAGAGGGGGTTACGCCTGTTGTCGAACCGGATGGCTTGTATGGACCGAAAGCTCGGACAAGTCCAATCGCTCTGGAGAGGTCTAGCGGAGGTGAAGAAGCAATTGGCCGCATTGAACGACCCAGGTCAGTCGAAAAAGGTAATAGGCCCGGCTTTGCCGGGAGTCGTCCCTGGGTTAAGAGGGAAGCGGGTCAAAGAAAGGGCGGTCTCGGGGGGGTCCCGGTCCCAGAGGTACCCTCCATCGTCCCCCTCGTACCGGCTGGTAACCCGGTTCAGGAACTAGTCTTAGGCCAGCCTATCCCGGTGGTGATCACCTCGACCGAGGATGATGAAATGCCCCCAGAATTGGCCGCACAGTTGACGGCATGGCTCAAAACAAAAGTCGGGGGCACAGTGACCCTGGGAGATCCGGCCGAGGAAGCCAGAGTATTAATAAAGCAGTTGCGGCAATCGAGAGATGTCGCAAAGGCGAGTGTTCCTCTTGTTCCCCCACAGGTGGCACCTGGAGTACCAGCAGCTGGTCAGGAAAAGACGGCGGCAGCAACGGCCGATCCGGGTAAGCTCGCATTGCCGATGGTGGGGGAGGGCTCAATACCCTCAAGGCGGGAAAAGGTTGCACAGCACATTCCCATGGCCACGAAAGAGTTAATATGGGGAGACAAGTATGTCAACATGTTTTCATTGTTAACTGACCATCGCGAGATGGAGTATGCTAAAACACAGAAAGATTTGTGGCACCCGAGTGTCTGGCGCGCCAAGATGGCCGAGTTCAGGGTGGACGAGACAGTGATGAACTGGGTTAAGTCCTTCTCTATATTTACCGCAGTGATGGGGGAACGTAAACCCGAGGTTATGACTGATTTGATTTGCTATCAGAATCGCATTATGGATTTCTATTCAATGTATGAGGGGGAAGAATGGAAAGGCTATGACATGAAATTCCGTAAAGCAAAAGAATTTGATGCTTCTTTGTCTTGGGATTGTTTGGACTCGGTGTCATGGCACAAGCAGCTCCTGCCAGGGGCGACAGGTACGTCCTCGCCAGGCGGGAGCGGGTCCGAAGTGGTCCGCCAAAAGCCCGGGGTGCCCTTTCGAGCAGGCACAGGGGGGGGCTACCAGCCCAGAGTTGGCGGGAATGGCGGAAAAGGGGGGGTCTGTTGGGGCTTCAATAGAGGCAACTGTAACAGACCACAGGGGACATGCAAGTTTAAGCATGTGTGTGCCGGCTGTGGGAATTCCTCACACCCGGAAAGTGCATGTAGATCAAAAATTGGCGGGACGGGGGGTAAAGGCTGGTCTAAACAGGAGTGAGGTAGAGTTTTGTGACCGATTGCCTACACCCGTTGATCTCATGGTTATGATTCCTTGGTTAAACAAATACCCTGATCATGTATCCGCTGGGGTGTTGAGGAAGGGATTCTTACATGGCTTCCGCATCCCGGCGGGGGATTTTCGGGGGAACTCCTTTTGTAGAAACCAGTTATCGGTACAGCACAACCCGGGCGTGGCAGAAAAGAAAATAGCAAAAGAAGTTAGTTTAGGGCGAGTGGCTGGGCCCTTTTGTTGCCCGCCGGTGGCTGAGTTCATCTGTTCCCCGTTGGGGGTTGTCCCGAAGAAGGACCCAGGTGAGCTTAGACTCATACATAATCTTTCTGCTCCTAAGGGTTCCTCGGTGAATGATGCCATTGACCCAGAAGTTTGTGCAGTACGATATGCATCGTTCGACGATGCCTTGGCCATGTTGAACCACCTAGGCCCTGGGGCGCTGATGGCGAAATGTGATATCGAATCAGCGTTCCGGTTGCTTCCGGTGCACCCGCAGGATCAGCGCCTGCTAGGTTTTGCATTTCAGGGGAGTTATTACATGGATAAATGCATGCCCATGGGTTGCTCCATTTCTTGTGCGTATTTTGAATTGTTTAGCTGTTTTTTAGAATGGGCATTCACCGAGGCTACAGGGCATAGACATGTTATGCATTATCTGGATGACTTCCTGTTTTTGGGGGCAGCCGGTGATACGAACTGCGCACAGGCGCTGTATGATTTCTGCATCCTCATAAGTGAATTTGGAGTCCCATTGGCACCAGGTAAGACGGTTGGACCATCTACTTCACTGGAGTTTCTGGGAATTGAACTCGATTCTGTGGAGGGGTGTTTCCGATTGCCAATGGACAAAGTGGTCAAGTTTCGGGCTTCCCTGATGCAATGCCTGAGTGGGGAGAAAGTGACCCTGCACCAGTTACAACAAACAGTGGGTCAGCTTAATTTTGCATTGAGGGTGATGCCTATGGCCCGCCCCTTTTCGCGCTCTATCGCGCAAACTATGGTAGGTCTCAAAGAGGGTCACCACCGTACGAGACTGTCAGGGGAGGTTCGCCAGGATATGCGTATTTGGATGGCATTTCTGGCGGACTTCAACGGTCGAGTCGTGTGGAACTCCCCGCCGGAATCTTCAGATGAACTAGGTCTATGGACCGACTCAGCAGGGAGCGTGGGTTTTGGCGCCATCTTAGGTAATCGATGGTCGGCACAAACATGGCCAACATGGTGGCACTCCAACGGTCTCACAAGTAACATTGGTTTCCTGGAGTTATTCCCCATCTGGGTTGCTCTGATGACATGGTCTGACGACTTCAGGGACCGCTCAGTGGTGTTTTGGTCTGATAATATGACTGTTGTCGAGTGCATTAACCAACAGGCAGCACGCTGTAAATTGATTTTGAGATTGTTGAAAGAAATTGTGCTGCTTTGCATGAGATTGAATGTACAGTTCAGGGCGAAACATGTGCCAGGTGTACTGAATCATGCGGCTGATGCACTCTCTCGTTCACATATGCAGGCATTCAGGGGTTATCTACCCACAGCGGACCTAGAGGCAGCACCATTCCCCGAAACAATATGGCTAATCGGTGCCCCGGATTACAAGACCTCGTGGCAGCGAGTTTAGCCCCCAGGACAAGGAAAGCATACGAAGGAGCGTTTCGTTCCTATTGCACATATTTGGGTCCCACAGAGAGTAAGAAATGGGGTCAGGAGGAATCCTTCCTGGGGTACTTGGTAGCGCTGCACAGAGAGGGCCGATCAGCGGCAACGGCCAGTAGGCACAGGGCGGCCATTTCATTCATGGCCCAGGTACACGGCATAAAAGACCCTACAGGTTCCTTTTTGGTGAAAAAAGCCCTTCGCGGCTGGCAGCGCCTTGAGGGTTGCAAGCAAGATACGAGGCACCCGATTGCTAAAAGCAGAGACAGTCTGTCTAAGCCAAAGCTGGATGAGACGTGTTCCTCCCATTTTGAAGCAGTTCTGTTCCGGGCAGCGTTCACATTGGCATTCCATGGGGCTATGAGGGTGAGCGAACTTGTCGCAAGGAACAAGAGAGATATGGAGGGAGGCTTGTGCAGGGATCACATCCAAATAAGGGGTGATTCGATGGTGATCGTAATAGCCAGGTCCAAGACTGACCAGTGGGCTATGGGAAACAGTGTGGTCATACAGCGCAAGCGTGGGTCCCCCATCTGCCCGTTGAAGTGTGTGGAAGACTATTTGGCGCTAAGGGCGGCCGCATGGGGGGGAGCTTGCTCCGACACAAGGATGGCACTCCACTGACGAGATTTCAGTTTCAGAGAGTGCTAGCACTGTCAATCGCTGACGCGGGTATGGACCCGTGTGATTTTGGGACCCACTCCTTTAGGATAGGGGCTGCTACTGAGGCTACAGCCAGGGGTCAGAGTGCTGAGGAAGTGAAACAATTGGGCCGTTGGTCCTCGAATTGCTTCAAGAGGTATGTGCGATTGCACATGTTGTGAGTGATCAATTGACATGCACTCACGTTTTCTGTCTTTGTTTACTTTACAGTTTCGCGAGCCTGCCACGCGGGGCGGAATTTGAGGTCGACCCAGCACCAGGAGACCAGCGGTCAGAGGCCACCGACTGGAGAAAGGATGGTATGGGTCGTGGGCCACTCATACGTGAGGCGCGCCGGCGACGTATTCAAGGAAGGTGACGCGATTCACGCACCTGGGGAATACGGGTTCAGAGTGTCCTTCCATGGGAAGGGTGGGCTCGTTTTTGACCACTTTGAATCATTTTTCGAGGGGCTTCTAGGGCGGTATAGGTCGCCGCCGTCTGTAGTCATAGTACACCTGGGAGGCAACGACTTGGTGACACTGGGTAGACGAGTGTTACTTGAACGAATTTTGTCAGCGGTTAGCTGGTTGGCTAAAAGAGTCCCGGGGTGTACGATTGCCTGGTCCCACATGATTCCTAGGAAGATGTGGCAGGGGGGCCTTTCGGTGTCAGCACTGAACCATTCAGTTAAACGGGTCAATAATAAAATAGGTAGATTGTTCCGTTCTGCGCAGTTGCATAACATTCCTCATGGGTGTATTCGGGGTGATCAAATGTATCTGAACGATGGGGTTCACCTGTCCAGGGAGGGGAATGACTTACTCATAGGAGACTTCGTAGCATGGCTAAGGGGTTTGAGGAAGCATGACCTTTAGGAGGATTTGGGCGGACCGGATAGTCGGTCAACTATCCGGTCTGTGGCGGTAAGGTCATGATCGGTGAGCAGTAATTTCAAGGTCCCTAGAGTGGGGCGCCACCCACAATGGATGGGAGCGCCCGGGGGAAGACGGCCATTGGCCCCTTCCACGGGGAGGCGGCACCCACTAAGGATGGGGCGCCTAGGGGGAGATGGCCATGGGCCCCTCCCAGGGGGGGAGGCGGTTAAATGCCCCTCCTACTAATTTCCCGGGGCCGGATATCCGCGACGGCGGATAGAGAGTGTGGGGATGGGGGGAGAGTCCACGCTGTCCTTCCTACAGAGACCTCATACGGGAACTCGGACAACCCTTAAGATGGCGTCGAGTAGAAAGGGGGCCCCCAACACGACAAGGGAAGTTACAGTTGGCAATGAGGGTACAGTCCTCTGCGCATGCGCCACTCACACCGTGAGGGCGGGAGTCTGGTAGTAGGGATCTGACACCGGTTAAGACCTTGCCGTTGGCCCTTAATGCTAGGATGTACAATTTGAGTTAGAGTGTATGCATTTTCAGGATGTTAGCCAAAAGTACATGACTGCATCGAAATGTAATAAATGACAAATTGTACATTATGCATAATGATGAAACTTTTATTTAATGTTTTAAATTTTGTTTCATATTTTATTAAATACGGCCGGGAGGGTGACTCCCTCCCGCCTTCCAAAAGTTCAACTATTGTCCGACTTCCCATTCTTGGGGAAACGTGTTGGGAGGGGGTGGCGGGCATCCCGGCCATATGGAAAGGGGCGACCACTCGGTCCCCCCGAACGTATGGATGGGTGCCCCGAACCTCCCGGGAAACCATTTTGGGCGGGGTGGGCGTAGCCCGGCTGGTATGCCCGAAGCGGCGTAGCTGGGGCGCGCCTTCCCCCGCCCAAGAGGGGTTGTCCTAGATACCTCAACAGAAGACGACCACGCCCCGTAGGCGTACCGGGGACGGGTACACGCCCTCCCGCAGAAGAATAAAGGAGCGGGAATCCAGAGGAGCGTCCTCTTGTTCCTCAGATCGGAAGGCTGCACCACTCGTTGCCCGTGAGCCCTCGACGGAACAAGCAGCAATTTTGACCCACCCACCAGCCCCTTATGGCAAATGTTTGGAGAAATAAAGTCTTGCAGAGAGATGGAAGTATAGGCCTTTTTTCCTTGGTAGAAAGAATGAAGGAATGTTGAGATTAAAGATTGACCTTTTGCTGATATGTCTTCTTGCAGGAGAGAGCAATTGATGGCACAGTAGGATGATGTCGAGTTTTTCCTTTCCTTAGTAGGTAAACAACTGTCGTATTTATTTGTCGGGCGGTAAGGTCATGATCGGTGAGCAGTAATTTCAAGGTCCCTAGAGTGGGGCGCCACCCACAATGGATGGGAGCGCCCGGGGGAAGACGGCCATTGGCCCCTTCCACGGGGAGGCGGCACCCACTAAGGATGGGGCGCCTAGGGGGAGATGGCCATGGGCCCCTCCCAGGGGGGAGGCGGTTAAATGCCCCTCCTACTAATTTCGCAGGGCCGGATATCCGCGACGGCGGATAGAGAGTGTGGGGATGGGGGGAGAGTCCACGCTGTCCTTCCTACAGAGACCTCATACGGGAACTCGGACGACCCTTAAGATGGCGTCGAGTAGAAAGGGGGCCCCCAACACGACAAGGGAAGTTACAGTTGGCAATGAGGGTACAGTCCTCTGCGCATGTGCCACTCACACCGTGAGGGCGGGAGTCTGGTAGTAGGGATCTGACACCGGTTAAGACCTTGCCGTTGGCCCTTAATGCTAGGATGTACAATTTGAGTTAGAGCGTATGCATTTTCAGGATGTTAGCCAAAAGTACATGACTGCATCGAAATGTAATAAATGACAAATTGTACATTATGCATAATGATGAAACTTTTATTTAATGTTTTAAATTTTGTTTCATATTTTAATAAATACGGCCGGGAGGGTGACTCCCTCCCGCCTTCCAAAAGTTCAACTATTGTCTGACTTCCCATTCTTGGGGAAACGTGTTGGGAGGAGGTGGCGGGCATCCCGGCCATATGGCAGTGGCACAAGTTGTACTAAGCGCTGCTTACTCTAACTGGTGAAGTTCTGTGTTATTCTTAGAACAAAACGTTAATGTTATCACTGGCAAAATCAAAACCTTTTGTCACACCTACAAATAATATTACGTTAACAACAAAGAGGGATAGCTCTCAAGCACAAGCTGAGGTAGCACGCTATAAGACCAAGATAAATGAGGAATGGGCAAAAGTCAACGGCAAAAATGTCAAACATATCAAAGGGAATGTCATGAGTTTGGGGAGACTACAGGCGGGTGTTTGGCCAAGAAAATCAGGAATAGGCAGGTAAAAGACACAATTGCCACAGTTAAAGATGCAAATGGTAAAGTTGTAGCAGCACCGGCGGAGATTCTAGAAGTTTTTAGAGCTTTTTATGAGGGGTTATATACAGAGGAGCATGAAAATCAGGATAGATCAAGTGCTTTTGGTAAAGACCCATATAGGAAAACACTAAGGGCCTCATTTATGAAAAGTGCCACATCGCTGCGTGAAAACAGCGATGCGTCACTTTTCATTGTGCCCTTCTTGCGATACCAATGATGCATCATATTTACAGTATGACGCATCATTGCGCAAGGAGTTACAGATACGTCAGTATTTTTGCCGTATCTGTATGGTGCAAAAGTGACGCATTGCTGGGGTGTGTCACAAAAGTGACGAACTCCAGCAATGTGTCCTTTCACATGGGGCAAGCCCCATGTGAAAGGGCCTGCGTCAGTCTTATGCCTACTGTGAGGCAAGCGTAAGAAATTGACGCATTTGCGTCCTAGAAGTGGCGCAGTGAAATCTTATACATTTCACTGCGTCACTTCTATGACCTTTTCTTGCGTCAGAATGCCCCGCTGCATACATTATACCTGGCGCAGGTATAATGTAGCACAGGGGTTTACAAAGTGACGCATCTACCTAGAAGCGTCACTTTGTAAATATGGTGCAACAAGGCAAATTTTTTCCGCTGCTGGTCCGTCACAAAAAGTGACGCACCGGTGGCGTAAAAGTGACGCACAGCCTCATAAATGAGGCCCTAAGTGTAGAAGACTCTGCATACCTGGAAGAACCCATAACTCTGGAAGAATTAGTGGAGGCGGTTGGATCCTTAGCAGCAGGGAAAGCTGCAGGGCCGGATATGCTGCTGCTTGAAGTCTATAAGACTGTCTTAACTGAAATGCAGTTAGATATGTTGTCACTTTTCTGGGAGGCTCAGAAAGGGGATGCACCAACATCATGGGATGAGGCGGGTATAGTTGTTTAAAAAAGAAAAAGATAAGCCATCTATGCTACCTGGATCTTATCAACCCATTTCGCTTTTAAATTGCGATGGAAAGATTTATGCAAAGATTCTGGCAACACGCCTCTCACGTGTAATAATGCCTATAGTATCTGTTCCCCAACACGGGTTCATCCCAGGAAGAGGCACAGTCAACCATGTCGGCCGAGTAGTCACTATGTTGGACATTGCTAATGTTCAGAAAACACCTTGCGGAGTAGTGCTACTCGATGCTGAGAAAGCGTTTGACCGTGTCTCCTGGGAGTTCGTGTGGGCTACTATGAGGCGGCAACGCTTTGGACCTGGGTATATTCAAGCTCTGAGAACTATGTATAAAGAACCTAAAGCCAAAATATGTGCAATGGGTCTTGAGCCCGATTCAGTTGTAATAGCAAGAGGCACCCTATACATTAACCCCTTTTTAAATGTATTGGAAACTAGGCTAAATGAGTTTGGAGCTCCGTCTGGGATGGAAGTAACTATATTAGCATATGCGGATGACATTGCTGTGATCTCTGCTCTGTTGAGGCTTTGAAGAATCCAAGCCTGCAGGGTTCTCCCCCTGAGGCCCTAAGGTTTCTCTAATATAGTACTAATTTAATACATCAATAAATCCAAAAGTTCATCAAAAAGTAACCACATGAACACTTTTCGTGGTTACATCAATTTATATGTTTGCTTTCAAGCTTACGTGTTTAAACAATTGATTCGCAGAATTTAAATCACATCAAAATTACAAAGAACCACACGCTGTGGTTTGCCAAATTAAACAAACAGTTCAAAGTTATAATTCCCAATACATTTCGGGTTTCTTAGTACCCTTCCTCAGGGGTAAAAGTAAAAACGAAAATCCATGACTCTAGGTGCCAAGACGCGATTCTGTAATATACCAAAAATACAACACATTGTAACAATTTACATTTAATGACCTTCAAGATTTTACATGCTTATTTATAGAATTCGCACAGCCAACTTATGATTCAAAGTGAGAAGTGGAAAGTATTTTAATAAAAAAGTGAAAACGGATATTTAAAAAAGAGAGTGGTGACGTTTGTGTGCGCTACGTAAATAGTACTCATGATAGGATATCTACGGTACACCTCCCAGTGATTCCTAACGTGGTGCTATACACTGTGCTAACGGCCGATATAACAAAATGTATACTCACTAAAAAGTGTGCGGCAACAAAACCCACGTTATATTCAATTTCTGATGGCTCTACCTGAACGAGACAGTGAGAGGTTATAACTCTACGCTTATCGAGACTTTTGTTTCCACCATAATGGTGTAGATTGCGTTCTTACCGCATTATGCTGCTTCTGTCTCTTGTAAGGCTCATCGAGTCTTTTGCGTTCAATGAAGATTGTGAATCAAACAAGAATTGATTTGCCGGAGCGTTATCTGAAAACGTTAGTAATTGTAATGAGTATCCTCAAATGTCACCTGAAACGGTGCATTGGTGTCTGAACCCTCTGTAGTTGAGGCTCTTACCCGAACTGGCCCGTAGACGGTGTCTCTGGCTTGTTACTTGCTTCAAAGAGCGGTATTGCGCAGTCCTGTAATAGGATGAAACTGAGTTTTAACACTCATGATCTGTTTAATTTATGGCATGTTCGAGATGCTCTACCGGCTCGAATTGCTTACCTCCCGTGGGTGTATTTCCAAGGACGCTGGTAGCCGACAGTACTGACTTCCGGTGTGTACATCGGTATAGACTTTACGAATATTTAAAGGGAACGATACAACGACAAGAGCGTAACGTGAAAAAAATGTGAAAAAGAAACTTTATTTGTTGTTCTCTTGCCTGGGCTCGTGACTCAGTATAAAAAAGCATTGCTGTGATCTCACCAGATCCAGATAAATCTATGCGAGAGATTGAACAACTAGCCGTAAGTTTTTGGGGAAAAATCTGGATTTAAGTTAAATATTGCAAAAACACAAATAATTTGCACAGAGCAAGTATATATTAAGCATATATTAATGATGCCAGGGTTATAGAAGAAGTTACATACTTGGGCATTCGTATCAATGCATACTTAGAAAAGATGGTAACATCTAATTGGGAACAATTGCTATCCAAAATTAGGAAGGATTTGGATAGAATAGGAGGCATGCATTTATCCTTAGTAGGCAAATATAATGCTTTAAAAATTGATGTTCTGGCCAAAGTAGTGTATACTTTAGATGTGTTCCCCTGGAACTTACTGGGAAACAACTGAAAAGGGGGGGCCCTCGGCCCCCCCGCACGCATGGCGGCGCGGCGACCGTCTCCCCCCCATTCTCCTTTGTTGTCTGTCGGTGGTGGGGGCGGGCCCTGGGGGGCGCGACCCACCACCGATTGGCCGGCGGCCTCCCTGACCCGGATACCAGGTAAAAGGTCCGGGTCAGGGGGGGCGGGCTACAGGAGGGGCGGGCCGGGGGGGGCGTGCCCCCCCCGCCTGGCCCCTGGAGAATAAAGAGGTGGGGAGCGCCCAGGAGACCCCCTTGTCCCTGGACGCTCTCCCACAGCACCGTGTGCCCCGCGCTCAGGGCTTCTTTGTTTATTAACAATTTGGCTTTTATTTTTACAGGAACTCGATTACAGGCGGGAGAGAGCGGTTTTCTGGGATCCTGTTGGCGGATCAAGACTCAGCGCCGGAACTTTTGAAATTTTGCTCTCTGTTGCAGGCTTTGGACGGCCGGGGCCGCGCTGAGCCAGCCGCGTGGGGCCCGCCGCATCGTTGGAGCTGAGAGTCGGGCGCATTGGTTTATTTCCCCTTCCAGGTTCCAAGCACGTCGGGATCGGTCCAGCGGGAAAAGGAGGATGTCCCTGGTCGGTCGTGGACCCGCAAGGGACGAAGAATGGCGAAACGGCGGTGCTCCACGTGGGCAGGATGACCGGGGGGACGAGTGTTTCCGAGAGAGGTTTCGGGCGGGTCGATGGCTCGCGGAGAAGTGCGCCTTGGACACAAGTTAAGTAGGGGGAAAGCAGGGGTGTTATGGGGGGGGGGGGCTCAGCAGGGACCTATACGAATGGTCTACTTCCAGTAGAATGGGCTATGGAAAGCTCTTGCCGTCGTGAGCGCACAGGTGTACAAATAGCATGTATGTCTGCGGGGTAATGGCAGTGTTTCCAGTGCGGAGTAGAGGGGGAGAGCAGAAAGGAACCTCAGTTCATGCTTACACACGTTTGGTAGTTTCCTGCAGACTACATGTAAATATGGAAGCCTTCTATTTATCTATGTGCATGGCCCTCTTCTGGAAACTTGTCTTTTATGTGGGTACAGGTTAGGTTGTCCCTTTTTTCTTTGGTCACTTTAGTATTTCCCCCACGTCAGTGAAAATTCTTACTTGGCGGGTTGACATTTCCCCTCCGTAAAGCTGACCTCCTGTTTGTTTGTCTTTTGTGCCGTAAGACATATACACCTTTTTATTTTATTTCATAGCGAGATAAGCAGCTACCGCGGACAGGTAGAGCCATTTTTGTACAGCAAGCTGTTCGTTTGCTTCCACCGCTTGGAGAGTAAGGTGCCCTTGGTGTAATACTCTGTAGGGTTAGCTCCTCTGAAACAATGTCTTATCTGTCTTCAGCACAGAGGCCCATCATCAAATCACAGTTTGTGTGAGGCCACTTGCTGTGATGTTGTCGCTGGCTAAAGAGCATGTGATGTCCATGTGTTACCCTTGACTTTTGGTGACTTTTCACTGGTGCCCTTGGATTAATGAAACTGATGAAAACCCATGTGTTTATGTACCACCGCCTACCTACTTCTAGGCACTGCGTGGCAAACTGATCACCGGGAGGAGAATTAAACAAATTGTACACTACTCTTAACCCTTCCCGAGACTGCTCCCCATGTCTCTAGCACCGGCTATAGGCACCGACACTGTAAAGGTCGGTCTACATATGTGAACGGGTGTGTTATAATCAAGCAAATACCGTATTGTGGGAGATGCCCGCCTTTTTGTGGGAATTTGCCCCTCGCTCGAATGAGGCGTTTGCAAGAGTATTGTAGGACTCTTCCTACAGTGTGTGATAGAGACGGATCCTAACATAGTGTGTAATTTCATTTGTACAACCCTGCATTCTCCAACTGAGGCGCTAGAGCGCGTTCAGTGAGCTGGGAACACGCTTCATCACACTTTTTTGGACCATCAAAGAGAGTTCCGCAGGGTACTCCGTTCCATTCTCATAAATAATGCCAATCCATGCACCTCCGTGCCCACAGACATGCCGGGAGATAACGGGGGGCACGCTGAGACCGACATTTATGAATGAGTTGGAGGGTTACAGAGCAGTGCCACTCTACCCTTCTTTCAGCTGGTCCAGCTGCCCGCTTTTACTCTTTAACCAGCCCAGGCGCCCTCCAGGCATCCATCAATGTCGCCCCTTCCTTTCAGGACCACGGCGACCCGTTTACTCAGATGCATGGGCGCTGCCACGGAGGCAGCTGCGTCCAGAATAAATAGTTCTTATAGCTTACACACGGTATGTGGCGCACTCGGGGCGTTATCTCTGGGCGCGCTCTGTCAACACCCTACTCGCACCTCTATGTAAGCCCCGCGCGGCATCTTGGGCAACAGGTCGACGAGACAGTTGCACACGCGTCACCCTTAACTGAAGTTAAAACAAAGAGAAATGCCAGAATTAATGCACCGTGCCGAAGAACGCACCCGCATTATTACAACGCGCGCAATATGATATTCTTGGAATTTTTTCATGCCATAGATTGAGGAGATGGTATTGTTGACCATATAATGGAGAAGCTATTTCTACTGGATTATAGTACTAGATTGTGTTTTTGAGTTATGTGCCAAGCTGACTTGTAAAGCGCAAACAAACGTCATAGATATGAGCCACATCACCCGGCCATTTTATGCCAGCCTGGACCATCGTCTCTGGGGGCTTGTCTCCCATGTTGTGTCCCATGTTGTGTCTTTCAGCTGACTTTAAATCAGTGATGGTTGGGACCCCTGAAAACCATCACCTATCCACGGTGTTACACAAGGTTTTGATAAATGAATTCTGCAGAATATTTGTCTTCCAGCATATGAGACAGAGAACACAGGCCTGATATGAGCTGTGTCTAAACTCTTACAACTGCTCCGAGGTCAACAGGTTTGCAGAGGTGACTTGTCATTACGGGCACCGGGGCCCCCTCTCCTTTTCCAATGCATGATGAGTGTCTGTTAGGCTCAGCCGTGGTTATTATGACCAGGCGGGCAACTAGAGCAACAATTTCGAGGGGGGGGGCTTAAAAATATTTCGTGAGGGGCTAATTCTTCCAACCACATACAAAGTGGCTGTAACGGCTAGGGTGGTTGCTCTCAATTCTGGGGAACTGGGTTCGAGACTCTGCAATGACGCTCAACATCCTGTAATTCTGGACAAATCACGTAATCTCCCCGTGCCTAACAAAACAGAATGTCCCAGATCACAGAACATTGTTATGTCCTTCGTAGTAAATTGAGACATTCGGGTGTGTGTTAAAAATTACTTCAGGGTTTGTTGTTACCAAATTGTGTGACATTTTAAGGTGAAGGTGATGTGTTCTGCTAAATTTTGTGATGCAGTGTTTGTACTTCATTATTGCAAAATACTGCGCTGGGCTATAGCTGTTGGGTTGGATGCAGTTTTGACTATTTCGTGATGTTGTGCCCTGGAAAATTTTAATTTTCTTGTTATATTACTTGGTGTATATTATTGTGTTATATTGTTACATTAAGGTTATTGGGGGGCATGCTGCTGCCTTTCTAGCCGAAATTAGACTTGTACCATAAAAGTTTCTTTCATCAGTAACCAGTTTAACACAAATGTGGTAAAGTAACACTTCCCCAGCTTTTCAAGCATTTAAGAGTCCAGTCAGCCCAAAACGGTGGCACTTACTCTATCTTAAATTAGCACTGGCAGTATTCACTGTATTCAATGGGACCCGATGTACACAAAGTCACCGATGCCCATCAACTGGATCGCATCCACGTGCTGGGGGGGACTCAGCAATATGGAGCTTGGGCGTTTTAAAATGCTCGGGTTGTACTTGGGTAGAATTCACAAGGCAGATGCAGCTCCCTGATGGGACGGGTCCCCACCATGGGTTGTGAGTTACCCAAAGATGCTCTGTCGGCATTCAGTTGATGAGTTCAGGTCTGGAAAACTCATTGTCTAAATCAGAGCCCACGCTACATGGGTGACATTAAATTTCACCTGGAGAATCAGATGGATGTTGACATTCCTGGGCTGCTTTATTGATGTCCTCTAAGCACTTGCAATACTTTATCCAAGCCATGGTTGCTGCTTATTTCTCTTACGCAAGGAACAGCCATTGACATAAGTCAAATTTTGACACTATAGAACGACTATCATTGGTGTCTGCTAGGTGATAGTTAGAACAATCATGGAACCATTCACGAATAGGGTATACCACCTTCTATTGGGGTCAACCTGGGGATTAACGACATCTAAGGGTAGGGCTTGACGAGACTGAGAAAGCCAGTTTCCCAGGTCCCACTTTCCTTTGCAAGCCAAAGCAGAAAGCCAAACAATGGACTTATTTCATTGTGGAGGTAATCACCATATCAGATGCTGTTCACTAATCTAGGGGGGACATTGCACCAGTCCAAACATTGCACCTGTCCAAACGACCCTTCATGGATGATAGGTTAAAGTCAACATTATTAGTAAGCTATCCTAGGGTTAGCTGTATTGCGTGCCGCCTTCAGGCTAAGTCTTGAGGGAATATAGAGCTGCTTGTTTTACCAGTCTTTAATTTCATGAATGAGTAAATGAAAAAAGAACAGGTGTATAACAACAAATATATGTATTTGTACTAAACACACCCCTTTAGTTCGGTCAGTAAACTTATTTAACACACAAGTAAATTGGCCAATATACGTTGAGCCTATGATGAGATTTGAGGCGAATAATTACGGTGTGAAGACTTATATAGCACACAGTAATTTAGCACCATATACGTTGAGCTCTAGGGGTGCACCAAAGCCATATATTAATAAACACTGGTGGGGGAACCACGAATGGCATAGAGACAGGGCCTAGAGCCTTTAGAACGACTACTTGGGGTCCTGATAATGATACACACCCTGATGTCACACCTAAAAGGTGCCCAAGAGCCTAGTTGCGGCATCACATAGTTCTGGGGATGCATGTGATCATGTCCGGGTGGCTGGGATGATATTTCCCAGAAGCCAAAGTGGCGAGCGGAAAAGGTCCTTGGGGCCAGCTTATGGCCTGGCGGAGTTAGGGCTGTGCTAATTCTTTTAGCTAAAGACTGTGATGCTGCACTGCTAAGTAGGCTGTCTTGTTTTGCACATAGATCCTATGCATGAAGACGTGGGTAGAAAACAGACAAACTGAGGCTATGCTTAACATTTACTGTCGACGTGTTAATGTGTAGTGATCTGGCACTAAGATTATCTAAAACTTAGCGACTGATGGTAATGTAAGTCTGACGCGTGTACAGCAGTTATTGCCGGAAACACTAATGGTGTGTGTCTATCTTTCCAATTTATGTATGACCGGGTCCATGGTGGATACCTGGAGTGCTCCACATCACAACAGCTGCAACAGGTGGACAGCCCAAGGGATGCTTACGTCAGTCACGGCTGGGTCCATGGCGGATATCTGGGGAGTGCTCCACACCGCAACATCAGCAGCTGGTGGACGTCAAAAGGGAAGCATACGTCGAAAGAGGACACCAAGGGCCCAGGTATTGCTGGCAGGTGTAAGTGCTACCCATTCCCTAAGGTGGAAGTGGGAATTTGTCACCCAGGTTTTCTTGGTCTTTTCCTGGTTCTTGCAGTTTCTCAAACCTGTCACGCAGGGGAGGAACTCATCACCAGAAGTTGTGGAGCTACAATGTGCCAGCACAAGCAACAGGCTGGACGCAGGACAGGGAAGAGTTGGTTTGAGGGTCTGTGCCATGGTCAGTTCAGGAACTTCTTTCAGGGACTTTTAGCTCAGCAGCCCGACCTCCTTTCAGTGGTGATACTTCACCTAGGGGGGACTGAATTGGCCAAACTGGGGAGGCGAATACTCATTGATGAGTTCATCTCCACTGTGGGTGGGTCTTCAGGACTTACCCGGGTGGCACAGTAGTAGGGTCTCAACTTATCCCGTGGTGGCAGGGACTCGGTCAGGGCGTTGAATCACTCGATAAAGAGGATCAACACACAGTGGGACAAATTATTCCAAGCCCCCCCTCGCTTGCAGATGATCCAACATGGGTGTATTTGTTCTACCTGGTGAGGGGAGTCCATTTGACGGAGGAAGGAAGGGTCCTGTGGTCTGATGATGTCAGGGCCTGGTTGGAAGGTGTTGCTACAGTGAGAACTTTGTAGGGTAGGTCTAGGCAGGGGGAGGCCAGATCGTCGGTTAACAATGCTGGCCTGTGGCGGTAAGGTCATTATCGGTGAGCACATATTTGAGGTCTGAGGGGGCGGGCATCATCCTATGGAGGTTCCTGCCCAGGGGGAGGGGCCTGCGGGCCACTCCTAGAACTCCAGGGGCAAGGTAATGGATGCTGCAAAGCAAAGGAGCGCGGGTAGGAGTAGTTCACGCTTTCCTTAGGCTGGTAGCCACCCCGCGCGCGTGGACTCATGACGTCACCGGATGGCGCAGAGTAAGGGCCCTCCTTTAGTGGGTAAATGGAGTTCAGGGCGTAGACCGGGCAATTCCCGGGGTAACACTGCGCATGCGCACGTCTCTAGGGGAGGCGCAGCTTGTAGGACCTGACACCGGTAGTGACCTTGCCATATGGCCAGAAATGTACAAAAATCAAGATGAGGATGTTAGTCTCGGTTAGGAAACAACATGTATTAGAGTTTTGTTAAGGTCAGGCTCTCAAACTTGTTGACAATAATTTTGTATCTAATGTCCTGCTGATTTTTGTATAAATTGTTGATCATGCAATTAAAACCTTTTTTAATTTCATATCTTAATAAATACGGCCGGGCGACTAGCGCCCGCCTTCCAAAAAGTAAAGAAGTCTCGTGTCCACGTTTCTGGGTGTTGGGTGCCGGTTTGGGGGGGAGGCGGCAGCTAGTCGCTGACCATGTGAAAAGGGGGGGCCCTCGGCCCCCCCGCACGCATGGCGGCACGGCGACCGTCTCCCCCCCATTCTCCTTTGTTGTCTCTCGGTGGTGGGGGCGGGCCCTGGGGGGCGCGACCCACCACCGATTGGCCGGCGGCCTCCCGGATACCAGGTAAAAGGTCCGGGTCAGGGGGGGCGGGCTACAGGAGGGGCGGGCCGGGGGGGGCGTGCCCCCCCCGCCTGGCCCCTGGAGAATAAAGAGGTGGGGAGCGCCCAGGAGACCCCCTTGTCCCTGGACGCTCTCCCACAGCACCGTGTGCCCCGCGCTCGGGGCTTCTTTGTTTTCCCACCCACCATCCCTTGGAACAAAGTTTTGTGGCATTCATTATGTCCGGTTTAATGGTAAGTTTGCGAAGGTACTGTCCACATGTATTACATGGTAATAGTAATGAATCTGTCGGTATATTTTGATGATGCTGTATGTTTAGGAATTTTTTCCCCCTTTTGTTTAGGAATTTTTTCCCCCTTTTTCGCGAATTATGTGTGAAGTACTTTTTCTTGGATGCCAAGTGTCTTTAGGCCTTTTTTCCCTTTGTAGCTGTACGGTAATGCTGTTATTTATTAGCCAGTGTAGCTGTCCTTTAGAATTTTTCCCATAGGTCGTCGTATTTATTAGGTATGGGGCATGCGGTAAGGTCATTATCGGTGAGCACATATTTGAGGTCTGAGGGGGCGGGCATCATCCTATGGAGGTTCCCGCCCAGGGGGAGGGGCCTGCGGGCCACTCCTAGAACTCCAGGGGCAAGGTAATGGATGATGCAAAGCAAAGGAGCGCGGGTAGGAGTAGTTCACGCTTTCCTTAGGCTGGTAGCCACCCCGCGCGCGTGGACTCATGACGTCACCGGATGGCGCAGAGTAAGGGCCCTCCTTTAGTGGGTAAATGGAGTTCAGGGCGTAGACCGGGCAATTCCCGGGGTAACACTGCGCATGCGCACGTCTCTAGGGGAGGCGCAGCTTGTAGGACCTGACACCGGTAGTGACCTTGCCATATGGCCAGAAATGTACAAAAATCAAGATGAGGATGTTAGTCTCGGTTAGGAAACAACATGTATTAGAGTTTTGTTAAGGTCAGGCTCTCAAACTTGTTGACAATAATTTTGTATCTAATGTCCTGCTGATTTTTGTATAAATTGTTGATCATGCAATTAAAACCTTTTTTAATTTCATATCTTAATAAATACGGCCGGGCGACTAGCGCCCGCCTTCCAAAAAGTAAAGAAGTCTCGTGTCCACGTTTCTGGGTGTTGGGTGCCGGTTTGGGGGGGAGGCGGCAGCTAGTCGCTGACCATGTGCAGAACCTACAATCTATTTGCAGCAGTTTCCTGTGGGCACAAGGAAAGCCCCACCGTGCAATGAGGTACATGACTTTACCATGACATCGAGGGGTGTGGGCTGTTCCAAATTTCTTGTTCTACTACTGAGTGTGCTTACTACAACAAATGGACATATTGTTGATTGGAGAAGAGGAGGAAATGGTAGAAGAGTCCCCGAATATTTATAAGATTTTGTTGGCGCAAAAACAGAGGAATTTTCTTCAGAATTTAGAGCCCAGCTACTACAAGAAAAATTGTTTTAAGGTGTTTCATGCTGCTTATAATGCATGGTCACAGATTAGTAAGATGTTGAAGATTTGTAAACTTAATTTTATACTCCTATCTCCACTCTAGCTTTACCTCCCCTAATTTTCTCTGATACGGTCATGGCTAGATGACGGAGAAAGGGTTTTATGACCTTGGGGGATTTAATTAATAATGGTGCTATCAAGGCCTACTCTGCGTTGGTGTCTGAATATAATCTCCCTCAAGCTGATTTTTTTTAAATGCTTGCAAATACAGGACTACCTAACAAGAAGAGTAGATGTAATGAATTTGGCTAGGAAAAGTAATTTTCTGGAGATATTGAGAAAGCACGGTAGGATAGGTAACCTATATCAAAGCCTTATTGAAATACAAAGGGATGACCTCGATGTACAGAATTCTAAATGGAATAAGGAATTGAAGCAGGAAGGGGATATCCTGCAGGAATCAATTGCGGTGGCTGATACACTTTTGATATCTTCCAGGCTCAAATCACAATTTTTCAATTTGTATTATACGCCCGCCAAAATATCACAGTGGGGGGGGGGTAAATGAGGGCAGGTGCACGTGATGTGGAGTAAAGCAAGCTGATAGCATCCATATGTTTTATGATTGTCCAGAGTTGCAACAGTTGATACATAAAATGGAAGCTTTCTTGGCAAAGCTGACAGGGGAACAGATTGTGATAACCCCTTAAGGTGATAAAGCTGGGACTACTGGATGACTCATTGATGGAACAGGGGGCATATCAATATAGATATCTTAATTGTATCTGTCTAGCGGTTGCAAGATTATGTATTGCGTCGTTATGGAGGAAAAAAAAGCCACCATCCTTTGAAATGTGGAGGGGCAGATTTCATGCAATATATAATCTAGAATATAGTTTGTATGCCCTAAAAGGGCTTCATAATCACAGGTTAGGCATAAAAATATGGGGGGGGGGCGCTCACAGAATATCTAAAATAATCCTGATATGGCCTAACTGTTGCTCCTTCTATGTATTGGGTTCAAGACTTGGCTGGCTCTGAGGCTTGGCGGCTAGAAATGTGTATTATAATGGCTTGTCTTCTGAATGAATTAGAACTGCCCGAGACAGATTGATTATATAATGACCATTTTTGGTTTCCTCTTCTTTTTTGTGTTGTGTTATGTACTGTAATGATACGTATATTATGATCCCTCCTGATATGTTCTATGTGTGTAAACAAAGCTTCTGTAAATGTTTATTGAATGGCTTAATTTAAAAAAAAAAAATCAGTTTTTATGTGTATATTTTCTGTGTGTATATATATATATTCACTGAAAAAACCATAGGTTATAGACCATATATAGTTAGGAATTAGCATTTAAAAAACCTTATTTTACTCACACAAAACCATTGAAATTCCATATATAGTTATGCACTAACTATATATCGCGCACCCGCAATCCACTGCTGATCATGTCACATATTACATCATTCATGACATGGTCAGTGACATCACTGATGACATCACTGATGACATCTCAAATGACATCACTGATGACATCACTGATGACAACATCCAGTGACTGTATGTTTCTGTAAAGTTAAAATATGTCTTAGATATTGAAGAATGAGTGGATGTATAAGTGTCTGGATGAAGGATTTAGTAGGTGCGTGACTGACTGTATGAGTGAGTGATTAAATGTGTCTCACTGAATGCATGGGTTAGTGACTAAACTGTCTTAATTTGTGCATCATTATGTCTGTTGTGATGTAAACTGCTGCATGTGTTGATCATTAGCTATACGAGAGGCTATATGTGTTATTAATTGGTTGCCCAAGTATTTCTATGGGAGATTGAGTTTGTGTGGGGGTGGCTGGAAGGTGTGTGACTCTGTGCATAGATGTGTGAGCAGTTTATTCACTAGGTGTATGAGTTCAAGAGTGCATGTGGAAACAGCTACATGGGCAGTTGACTGTGTGCATGAGTGTATTGATGAGTGAATGGATATCTCAATGCTACATGTCATAGTAAGTACATATGTAAAACACAGTACATGTGAGAGTTGGCATATATAAATAACTGTGCATGAGAGCCACTGAATGAGTGAGTGGTTGTATCGATCATTGTGAACTTGTATCAGGGATTGTATAAGAGAGTAAATATGTGTTAGTATATGTTTCAATAAGTAAGGTGTGTATAACTGTATAGTTGAAGAAATGGAGGTGAGATTGTTTCTTTGCATGACTGACTGGGTGTGTGAGTAACTCCATGGATGAGTGGCAGTGTGTGAGTGTCTGTATACACTGAGTGTATCTAAGGTTATATTAGAGTCTGAAGAGGTTTATCGTATTAGCACAAGAATGATGTCAAATGAGACGTCATCAGTGATGTCATCAGTGATGTCATTTGAGATGTCATCAGTGATGTCATCAGTGATGTCACTGATCATGTCATGAATGATGTAATATGTGACATGATCAGCAGTGGATTGCGGGTGCGCGATATATAGTTAGTGCAACTAACTATATATGGAATTTCAATGGTTTTGTGTGAGTAAAATAAGGTTTTTTAAATGCTAATTCCTAACTATATATGGTCTATAACCTATGGTTTTTTCAGTGAATTTTCAAGGTTTTGTAAATGCTAATTCCTAACTATATATGGTCTATAACCTATGGTTTTTTCAGTGAATTTCAATGGTTTTTTAATAGCAAATATCATAAGCTGTCGAATGTCAAGTACGTGGTAAGTAAAAACATTTTCATGTTTATGCACACTGATCTGCTTTGAATGCTGCCCCCCACCCCTCATTTCTATTAGGAGTACTCTCTCTTTGCAGATAGTGAAGGGTAGTTAACGCAGGCCTTTGCCCCCGTTGTAATCCGTCGTGCCTGCTTCTCTCTCCATTTGATTGATTGTTCTCTTTGGTTCATTCTCTATTTACAAACAAGCACAGAGTCGCAATACTCTGTTTAGTCTTTGCAGATAGCAAAAAATCGTGTAAAAAAACAAAAGGAATCGAGCAAAATCAGTAGGCCACTAATGGGATCTCTTTTTGACCTCCCTAAAATAGAAACATTAGGAACAACCTGTTGATAATACCAATGTGTATGTACATAAGCGGCGTTCATTTGTGTTCACAGTACCCCTTGTTGATTGTTTGAATCGACCATTGAATTGTTCGAAGTTGGTTCTCTTAAGAATCTTCTCTGCCTGCAAACGAGGAAGAATAGGAATATTCTCTCTCCCTTTGCAGATAGTGAAGGGTAGGTAACGCAAACCTTTAACACGTCGTGCCTATTTCGTTCCTCATTGATTGATTGTTTCCCCAAACATTGACTGTTTGGGAATTGGTTCTTTTTGGAGGTATTCCCTGTTTGCAAATATACGTAGGAAAATCTTTGCAAATAGTGAAAGGGTACGTAATGCGGACCTTTCTCCCCCGTTGTAATCTGTCATGCCTATCTACTCCCCACTGATTGATGCACCTGTTTCACCCGGACCATTTACTAGAGATACGTCATCTGGCCCGACCAGAGAGCACCCCTAGTGAAAAGGACATATGCAATAATAACAAAGTGATCACTGTATCCTGTTAACAGAAACTTTAGCATGAAACAACCTGGAAAGAAAAGAATAGGAAAACGAAAATCAGTAGGCCACTGATGAACATGAACTTTTATTAAACAACGAACAAAGAAACGATAACATAACGTAATGATAAAACCTATTAATGTCCTAGAAACAAGAAAACGTTAAAATATGCCAGTGGTGAGAGATCAGAAAAACAGTAAGAGAAACCAAATCACCCCTCGCTGTCCCACCGCCTGCCACGCCAAAAAAATCGATAGACTAGGGAAAATGCAAGTCAGTAGAACATCCGCCCCCACTCTGGAAACTTCCAAGGTGGGGCAGGGTTGCGGCTACGCCCAGCCGGGAGCAGCCCATATAAGGCGGGTCCTGCTGCCACGCCTCGGCCAGGAGATCCTAACGTAGGGTGTAGCCGGAGGAGAGGCCGAGGCCAGCGGGACCCGGCCAGGGGATTGCCTTTACAACGCTGAACAGTTGCAGGGGGGGGGAATGTCTCCTCGACCCTCCCCTCTCTCTCCCAGTCCGGCCGCGGTGGCCCTTGACAGTTTCAGGTAGTCCCGCCACATGCTCTTCCGGTCCGGCCACCAACGGTCGGGGGGCCGAGGCCGACGGGATCCGGCTGCAGCCGATAAACCAAGAAACCCGTTCATTGGGCCAGAGCCAGGGGCGTCCGGCCAACATCTACCGGAAGCCCGGCCCGAAGACGGACGGGACACTTCTTCTTCCTTGAATAATGGCTGCGACAACACTGGGGGGGGATGTCTTGCACATGCCTCCGACCCCCCCCCCCCTCATCCTCATCACCTGGTCCGGCCATAACAAATCTCAAGCGAGACGCCGTGGGGTGCACTGGGAGTGAGAGACGGTGCGAACAGGCCTCTCCCACCTCCCCAGGTGGAGGCTTCCCAGCTGCACCCTCAGCGCTCCAGGCGCCCGGAAAAGGGTTCTTCTACTGTGGCCATGCTGCAACGTCTCGCCCGGCAGGGTGGAGCCCGTCCGCTCATTTGACCCCGCGATCGCCAGTAGCTACCGAACTCTCAAAATGGCGGTCGACCTGGCAAGAGCGGGCCCAGCATAAAGAAATGGCCCGGTCACTGGTTGACTCCACCACGTAGTCCTCCACGACCTTGAAGATTCTAGAGGAGCCGCGGGAGTCTCCGACCCCCGATGGGGAATGACTGCCATGATCGCCCGTGGAGTGACGAAACTGTATCCGCGGGACGTCGGCGCTCCCATGCTGGCGCCAGCCTCACTTTGAATTACTAGAATCCTGCAGACCTCAGTTCCGGTGAAAGCACAGTGTGACCCGGTAGGAAAAATTGTTGCACCCCCTCCCCTTTTTGACTGATAGTTCAAACCACCGATCCTTTCCTTTGCCCTTTTAACGGAACTTTGGACTGCCTCCCCCTCTTTTACATTTTCTAGAGAAAACAAAACATTAACCACTACATTAGCATAGCAGTTGACACCAGAACTGTATTCAAATTGAAAACCAACAACATCTTCAACAGAATCCTTTTTGTTTCTGCTGTGACCCTGCTACAGCACAGGCATTGTCCCCAGCAGTTATTCTGCAATGCCGGTAAGAATAGCTGTGGTGCCTACTGGACTCACTCACCCCCGCGGCGCCCCACGCCGTTATTTGCTGGGCGGCAACTTACTAGACATCACTTTCGTGCCACCTAGATTTCAGCGCGTTCTGCTGCCTTGGAACTATTCGCACAACAGACTGCTACTGACGACCCACCCCCAGGCAACATCTTCTGAATTTTCATAATTTGAAAGAACTAGTAACATGTCCTCATCAGGAATTCAAAAGAAATTGCCACGGTCTCGTCGTTGTTTAAATGTTTTTACTGTTTTTGTTTTGTTGTATATATTTATATGTTATTAAAGTTTTATATTCCTACTACTTTGTTGGAGTGCTATATATTTTTAATGTGACACATAATTGTAAAAACGTTGATGTGCAAAGAGTCATTCCTGGAATCTTCCGCTTCAGGCTCGGTCCCCTCCCCAATCACAATACAGGATGGTTTTCAGATAGTAGGAACACGTGTGGTGTGACGGATCTCATCGGGTGTGGGCCTTGATCTACTATAACTCCTTTGAAGAGGGGTGATTCTTTACAGCTGGGGCCATAAACTACATCTGCAGGGCTAGGTGATAGCCTGGACAATCGGACACAGAGGAAGAGGAGTGTCAGAGGGTGCGGTAGTGAATAGGGCGAAAGGGAGGTGTCGGGCGGGCACAGAGTGTGATTCTCAGGGAAGAGCAGCGCAGATGGGGGGAGGTTTATTGCCCATGCATAAGACAGAGAGCGGGGGTGACCAGTGCCTGGGGAAGATGCTTGCGAGGGTGGGGAGCCATGCTACGAATCGACAGCGTGCAGAGAGTGGGTCTGGTCAAGGCATCTAAAATGGCTGCCGTGCACGACAAAAGTGTGGCATTTCAAAAAAGGCAAGATGGTGCAGACAATGTTTTTCAACACTTCCTCATTTCCTTCGAATTGAACGTTAACAGACGTTGGTGCATATTACCAAAGTTAAGCGATATTTATCCCTAACGATGCTTAGCAACGAATTTTTTACCGCTAAGCCTCGTCAAAAATTATCGAAGATAAACCTTGCTATTATCAAGGTTTATCGCAAATGCAATAATAAACGGCCGCAATGCATGAATATCGCTAAAAAGTCAGCGATATTCATGCATTACCGAGCTAATGCTCTTAGCCATGTTATCCACCTCCCATTGGATAACATGGCTAAGAACTGCTCAGGGCAGGTGTTACTTTTTGGAGATATTCGCGCTTAGCGCGAATATCTCAAAGTTGGTAATAGGAGATAGATATCTTGCATGTTGTAATGCAAATTATTGTGGTATATGGAACTCATACCATAATCTCTCAGGAAAGCAGAAACTGATCCTTTTGGGACCGCCTAAAAAGGCCTAGGGGGTGAGGGGTACTCTACTTTGCCCCCTTTTCACGTTCCGAACTATTTTATTTTACTCTCTTCTGTAATTACACAAAATAGCAGCGATAAGATGCATCGGAGACACACAGTGAGAGAAAGGAGGCCGGAGATGAAGAAGAGATGTCAAATACACATTGGAGATAATATAGTGGCAGAAGGGAAGTAAATATGAGTAAACTTACCATGTAACATAAAAATGTTGCACTCTATACTATAAGTCTCATTTTATACTACAATCACTTCGCTACAACCTCATAAATTAAAAATAAAAATGAATAATCTCTCAAACAATTTTTGATTTCTAAATATAAATTTATTCTTCAGAATTTTCTACATTTGAAAGAACTAGTAACATGTCCTCATCAGCAATTTCCTCATGAAAAGTCTGCAATGATGATTCTTGTAACTCTATGGTCTCCAAACATTCGATAAATTCGCCATCAACAGATTGATCAAAAAAATCATTCAAGTCATCTCCTCCTTGTGACAATATTTCATTATTGGTGCTGTCAATTTCAATCAATGTAGTGGAATCATTCAAGTCATCTCCTTGTGACAATATTTCATTATTGGTGCTCTCAATTTCAATCAATGTAGTGGAATCATTCAAGTCATCTCCTCCTTGTGACAATATTTCATTATTGGTTCTGTCCATTTCAATCAATCTAATGGAATCATACAAGCCATCTCCTCCTTGTGACAATATTTCATTATTGGTGCTCTCAATTTCAATCAATGTAGTGGAATCATTCAAGTCATCTCCTTGTGACAATATTTCATTATTGGTGCTGTCCATTTCAATCAATCTAATGGAATCATACAAGTCATCTCCTCCTTGTGACAATATTTCATTATTGGTGCTCTCAATTTCAATCAATGTAGTGGACAATTCAAAAGAAATTGCCACAGTCTCTTCATTGTGAGCCATTTTATTTTGAAATTGCTTGCTGTAAATTGCAGAAAAAAATAATCACTTTCATTTATCGTTTTTAGTAATACATAATATAAAACTAACTTTATCAAGTATTTAGTATAACAGAAGGACTGCAAATAAATAACAGAAAACATTTTTCAAATTATCTTCAAGTGTACAACATAGTTCCCCTTACAAATTAACAACTCACCTTTTTAAAAGTAGGAGAAGTGTTAGTACTGTGTAAATCAAACACCAGAAATTCACCACCAAAAATTCCTCACAAATGTACCTCAGACAATAGTATCACAAAATGGCTGTGGTTTCCTCTCATTTGACATATATACATAACCAATTAACTTTCATCACACACAAATACAAAACCAAAGTAACATTTTAATTGGTTCTAAATTTCAACACTTTCAAATGTGTTTTCCCCATGCAATTTTCCATATGACATTTACATACGTCTACAGCCTGAATGGCTAAACGGAATTACACCAAACTTGGCAAAATGGTACTTCAAACCTAAGAGGTCAGGAAGGATCTACTATGCCCCCTTATGGTCATTTCCCCCTTCGCTTTGGCCTCCTCTTGTCTCTCAATCCTACCGAGAGACAAGATGGCGGCCGCTACGGACTGTTTGGAATGTTGACAGACGCCGGAGAACCACTCAGCTTCGCAAAGCTCCGTAACGCGAAAAGTACGCGAAGCGGAGCGCTGTTACAGATATATATCTTTTTTTGAACGTTAATTTCTCAAAATCCACTGGAGCACACATATTGAGACCTAGCAAAGGCACATCGGGCTACCAGTCCCTAATATTTTACCAAGTTTCGTGCAAATCCATTCAGCCGTTCGATTATTATTATTATTTTTTTTTTTTGCCCCGCGGGGCCCTTTTAAAACCTCCACATCAAACCTAGGGGGTCAGCGAGGATCTACTATGCCCCCTTATGGTCATTTGCCCCTTCACTTTGGCCTCCTCTTGTCTCTCGATCCTACCGAGAGACAAGATGGCGGCCGCTACGGACTGTTTGGAATGTTTACAGACGCCGGAGAACCAATCAGCTTCGCTTCACAAAGCTCCGTTGCGCGAAAAGTACGCGTACTGGAGCGCTGCCCGGTCCGCTGTTACAGATATATATCTTTTTTTAAACGTTAATTTCTCAAAATCCACTGTAGCACATATATTGAGACCTACAAAAGGCACATCGGGCTACCAGTCCCTACAATTTTGCCAAGTTTCGTGCAAATCCATTCAGCCGTTCGGGCTAAAAGTGAGGCCAACCGCCCTATGGAAAACTCAATGTTAAAAACACGTTTTGGGACCCCCCTTTTTTCTCGACCCACCCTGGACGAACCCCCCCCCCCCCATTTTCAGGGGCTGCTCAGAAACAAAATGTGCCATTTTCCTGAAAATTTCAGCCAATTCCGTCCACAAACGCCAAAGTTATTTGACATAGAATTTTCAAAAATCCCATAGAGAAAAAATCCTAACTATATATACCTACTGGCGACCGCCAGTGGGTAATATATATATATATATACTATAACATCGCTGAAACCTATGTTTTTTTCAGTGAAATATATATACATACATATATATATATATATATATATATATATTCACTGAAAAAACCATAGGTTATAGACCATATATAGTTAGGAATTAGCATTTAGAAAACCTTATTTTACTCACACAAAACCATTGAAATTCCATATATAGTTAGTTGCACTAACTATATATCGCGCACCCGCAATCCACTGCTGATGATGTCACATATTACATCATTCATGACATGGTCAGTGACATCACTGATGACATCACTGATGACATCTCAAATGACATCACTGATGACATCACTGATGACATCATGACACACCAATACCAGTTACTACATACGCACTCACTGATTCCTACGTCTACACACACATTCACTCATTCACCCATACAATCACTCATACATACAGTCACTCATTATTACAACACTATCATATGCACTCATACACCTATGCAGACAGTCACACACTGCCACTCATCCATGGAGTTACTCACACACCAAGTCAGTCCTGTAAAGAATCAATCACACTTCCATTTCTTCATCTATACAGTTAAACACAGAACACCATACTTCAGTGACATCACTGATGACATCACTAATGACATCTGAAATGACATCACTGATGACATCTCAAATGACATCACTGATGACATCATGACACACCAATACCAGTTACTACATACGCACTCACTGATTCGTACGTCTACACACACATTCACTCATTCACCCATACAATTACTCATACATACAGTCAGTTATTATTAGAACACTATCATATGCACTCATACACCTAGTCAGTCCTGTGAAGAATCAATCACACTTCGATTTCCTCATCTATAGTTAAACACAGAACACCATACTTTTCACACATATACTAACACATACTTACTCTCTTATACAATCACTGATACAAGTACACATTGATATGCACAGAGTCACACACCTCCCAGCCAGCCACACACACACTCAGTCTTCCATACATCCACTCATTCTTCAATATGTAAAACGTATTTAAACTTTACAAAAACACACAGACACTAGATGATGTCATCAGTGATGTCATTTGAGATGTCATCAGTGATGTCATCAGTGATGTCACTGACCATGTCATGAATGATGTAATATGTGACATCATCAGCAGTGGATTGCGGGTGCGCGATATATAGTTAGTGCAACTAACTATATATGGAATTTCAATGGTTTTGTGTGAGTAAAATAAGGTTTTCTAAATGCTAATTCCTAACTATATATGGTCTATAACCTATGGTTTTTTCAGTGAATTTTCAAGGTTTTGTAAATGCTAATTCCTAACTATATATGGTCTATAACCTATGGTTTTTTCTGTGAATTTCATTGGTTTTTTAACAGCTAATATCTGTAGCTGTAAAATGTATTCTTCTTTAAATCCAAAAATATATTTTATATGTTTATGAATAATTTTTTTTTTTAATATTTTTTTTTCTTTGTTCCCGCTTCGCGAATCGGGAAGCTTCCCGTTAGCTGACCTTGATGCCGCGAAATAGACCGCGAGCCGGTAAACGTTTCTTTACCGCAAGTGCCGCGTTAGAAAACAACATCGTGACGCCTCCCGTCCGCATGACGTTTCACGTTCTCGCGTGATACGTCATATGACGTGCTACGTTAGCGAACTGGTACGCGAAGCGAGTCGCAAAGCGCAGGTTTCTGGAAGCAAACCGGGAGGCCCTGCAAAGCGCTTAACGTAAACACAGCAAGTCATGTGACTTGGTAATAACACTTTTCATTGGTTCATTTCACTTTTGGTTTCCTAATGATGTAAGACTAGGTCATATAATCTAAAATGAACACTTTTGATTGGTTGAGAACTCTTGTTTTTCCCAAATGATGAAAATCCCTCCTTCTTTCCTCACTCTGACTTTCATCATTGTGAGAGAAAGACCCTTTGTGATCACTGAGCAATGGCTTCTTTAGTAGCTTCAGCTGGTGCTTCCCCACCACCTCCACCACATCCAAGGAAGAGTGGACCACCTGCTCAAGTTATAATTCAACAAGAAGAGGAAGAAGAGGAACAGGACGACGAGCACGAAGAGAGGCAGTTTTTGCCTGAGCAGCCCAGGACGTCTCACCGGAAAGAAAACTTCATTTGGCAATTTTTTAAAATTCCCAAAGGTCAGAAAAAAGTAAATGCAAGATACGTAACTTGCCTTATATGTCAAGATAGACTGCCCAGAGGAACCGAGAAAAAATACAGTTTCGGAAACTACACAATGCATCGCCATATGACTAGGTGGCATCCTAACAACTACAGTGCTGCACAGTTTCGGAACGACCTAGATAATCTCCCTATTATGGCCAGAAGATCTGTTGTACCGGAAGTAACGGGACCAGAGGGCAGGGAGATGGTGCCAAATATACAAATGAAATTTGGTGAAGTAAAACACATCTGCGTATTTTGCGATGGATTCATTTCCTACGGAGAAAGAAGCATCACTCTGATCAACAGAGCTATTGACTATCATATGCAAGTTTGTACGAAACGCCCAAAATAATAAATACTTCTTTTTTTGTTTTGTTGCTCCTGTTGAGCCCTTTACAATGAATCGTTTTCATTGCCCCCTCCAAGAAAAACCCAAAAAAATATAAAACTGTTCAGAAAAATTCAAAAAAAGTAAAAAAATGTTCCGAAAAATAATAAAAAAAATATAAAACAACAAAAACAATTAAAAAAAAAGTTCTTTTCAGAACTACCTCCCCGTTATTAAAAAATTGGTACAATATTTGGAACTGTGCCAACCTCTATTTCTCTTAGTTCGCTTCCCAGTTCGCTCGCCGGTACGCGAACCGGAAGCGAACCAAAAACAGTAAGTATAAGGGAAGGAAACAGACACTTATGTTAAAAGAAAGACAGCTATAGGGGAGTAAACTAGAGATACTATTACCCGTAATCCACTGCTGATGATGTCACATATTACATCATTCATGACATGCTCAGTGACATCATCAGCAGAGGATTGCGGGTTTTTTGGCAACGTGCCTTATCCACAGTTTAATAACGCTGCCTTTTGCTTTATATAAGTTTTCAAATTGTATGAAATATATACCAATAGGTCGTTATGAACCTTTAGGTAGTGCTTTTCTTCATGAGGTCTGGTCGCTTCCATACACATACAGATGTTTCAAAGATGATCAAGAAGTTTATCTGAATGGAGAGGAATGCACTGAGACGCCAGATCATTCACTAATGTGTAGGCACATACAGTTACACGGTTCATGCAACAAACACCGACCAAATATGGCTTGCGTGTTGCAAGGCACGCCAGTTCCTGCTATCATCCCCACGTTCAAGTTGTTGGAAAATGGTAGTTATTTGATGCTCAATAATGAAGATTGTTCTGAGTTAATTAAAAGTATTCCTTTTATCGTAACAGTAAGTGAACGGGTTATTTGCTGCAGAAATGTTCTATTTCCTCCCACACATGAACATAGGGAGTTTTCAATCTGGCCACAAATACCAACCTTGGGACAGATTTCAACGGCATGGCAAGAATAAGAGCTCTTTTGTCTCAGAGAGAGGTGGCCTTGAGTTCGGCCCGCGAAACTTTCGTGCTTCACATAGCGAACACCCGTACAGAGGTGCAACCCTTTTCAATTCAGATTTGCCTTTCAATTTCAGCAAGATGGTTCCGACTATCTTTAACGCATCCTCCACAAAGGCCCTGGCGCACTTTTTTAAAGTTGTTACCAGTTGTCTCGTGACTTCATTTGAGAAAATCTTTGGAGTCATCCCTGCTTCCTTTCATTCTATTTTCTCCACTCTGGTTCGTGGATTGGCATTTTTACTTGCATTACCAGCGGACGCTCTTGTGCTTTTTTACATTTTTAAATATGGATGTCCCTCCTATGCAACCTCCCACCCTGCAGCTGCTGACACTGTTCCGCAATCGCATGCTAGAATATTATGGCACAATGCCGTTGGCGATATTAAGCACGGCATATGGATTATCTTTTCGATTCTCCTACTTCACCTGTGTCCAGCCTGTATTTCACTGCCTGACCTGTGATTTCGATTGGGCCATTGATTTGTGTCTCTGCGGACCGGTTTCTCCTGACGTCGACTTTAATCAGCTGATGACTCCTATCATTACTCACGAGTTGGTTTGTCCTGGCGAAAGGATTATGGCTGTGGCATTGATGCATGGACTACTTGGTCCCTGGAATTTACTGGCGGCAGCACAGTCTTTCTTGGAACAGAGCTTTCTTGAAAACCCACCGAGCTGTCCTCTGATGGTGATAGAGGATCCGGTGCTGGGAGAGCACGTATGTTCTTTTCCGCTTTTAAATTGGATGGCTGAACTGTTTTCGGATGAAGACGGTGACTTCCTATTGGAGGCTGTTGCAGCTTATTTTGCATACACAGTTATGTCATAGACCTTTTTCATGTTTGATATGCTGAGTACTAGCATTTCATTGACAATTCATTGACTTATTTGTCAAGTTTTTATTATTTACCTTGCCTATTGGCTTAAGACTCGATAAAGTACTTGGCTGTTTTATTTTTCTTTAGCATTACATTTTCCTAGTTTTTAATGCTTTACCTTGCGGACCGTCCACATATAAACTTGCAATCTGCTCTCATGAGATGGCACTTCTATTATCTTATTCAGTTCGTTTCCGGATCATGGGGAGGTGTCATCTAGGTCCTGGATATCTTTACACCGTGTTAAGTTAGCATGGGCTCATTACCGGTTTAAACGCCATTTTTCCTTTTTTGCAACTTCTGCACACGACACTTAGTTGTTGCTTTAGCTTTCCACCTAGTAGTTCATCGTGGTTTACATGAGAATAATATGTTATTGCTCTACTATCTGCTTTGCTTGTTAAACTATATCTGTACAGCGAGTGCTAAAGTTTCAAGAACAACACGATACAGAATTGTTATGAGGTCTGATCTCCACGACTTCATACTCATAACATAAGTGCAACTTCTGCCAATTCTGGGCATGAGGCGGGTTTTATATTGCTTTGCCGAACACACATACACAACAGTTGATGCGGTTCACATGAAGAGAGAGCTGGTGTATGCTGATGTGATTCCTTCAAATCTAAGACACTAAAGTATGGGCACGCCCTAAACCAACACAAAGAGACCTTCTTAGCAAATAATATAATATGTGTATTAGGGAGGGTGAGATATAAGCAGCCGCGGGCCGTGGAGGGAGTTACGGTGAGGCAGGGAGGCGGGGAGGGGGAGAAGCAGGGTGGAGCCCTCTCTACCTTGCCCCTCCCCCTCCCCGCCTCCCTGCCCCACCGTAACTCCCTCCACGGCCCGCGGCTGCTTATAAGTGTTGCTAACTCTTATTCATTTACAGCATGTTAACATACTGTCACCATTCGCTTTTTATGTACTAGTAACTATGCTGGTAATTTTGCTACTGATAATATGTGTACTTGTATTCTCCACCCTGCTTCTCCCCCTCCCCGCCTCCCTGCCTCACCGTAACTCCCTCCACGGCCCGCGGCTGCTTATAAGTGTTGCTAACTCTTATTCATTTACAGCATGTTAACATACTATCACCATTCGCTTTTTATGTACTAGTAACTATGCTGGTAATTTTGCTACTGATAATATGTGTACTTGTATTATCTAAGATACTACGCCTGAGAAGACTGCATTAGTAAATAAACATTTCAAATACACATGTGTTCTTCTTAACTCCATGTTCTGGTTTCTAAGAAATATATAACGACCGACTGTTCATGAGTTCCACGTATCCTGAGGTACTATAAGTTCATATTCTGGATTGTCTAAACATTGAGAGTTTGTTATATCCAATGTGACACTGTACCTAGCTTGCTAAGGAGTTTTTGATTACTAACGTGAGTTTTGGGACACCCTAATTCGCCGAGGTTCCAATCCTCTGTCCACAGTTCTGTGTGAGAACAGAAACCCTGCGACAGGGGCACCCCCGACCCTTGCTGGAGCTTCATCACACTTGCGATACAACTCCAGCAATGCGCCACCTTTACGGCACAGATACATCACGCATCTGTGCTGTTTTTGCCCCATGATGCGCCGCATTGTAAATGCAGCACACCATAGGTGACGGAACAGCGGCACAGAATGACTAACACATCCCTGGTGATGCGCCAGTCATCATAAATGTATCCCTATGCTTCTTATCTTGTTAGAGATGAACCGCCATATGTATCATCAAAGTTTTTTGCATTTCCTAAATAGCGAACTTTAAGGAATAAATAGCGATTCTTTACCATTCCTAGTTTGCGATTAGCTATTTGCTAATTACAAATTACCCATTCATTTCCTTCATTTCCATAGGGCGGTTGGACTCACTTTTAGCTCGAACGGCTGAATGGATTTCCACGAAACTTGGCAAAATTGTAGGGACTGGTAGCCCGATGTGCCTTTGCTATGTCTCAAGATATATGCTCCAGTGGTTTTTACGAAAATTAACTTTGAAAAATATATATTGGGCTACATTGGCCTATATATATGTTGGAGCCCAAATGTAGCCCAATGTAGCCCAATAAAGCCCAATGTAGCCCAATGTAGCCCAAAGATGGCCGCCAGACACACAAAAAAACAAATGTAGCCCAAATATCAGCCAGATGTAGCCCAACTATAGCCCAGTGACAGAATGACCAATCAGCTTCGCAAACCTCCGTTACGCGAAGCGGAGCGCTGTTACAGATATATATCTTTTTTTGAACGTTAATTTCTCAAAATCCACTGGAGCACATATATTGAGACCTAGCAAAGGCACATCGGGCTACCAGTCCCTAATATTTTGCCAAGTTTCGTGCAAATCCATTCAGCCGTTCGATTATTATTATTATTTTTTTTTTTTGCCCCGCGGGGCCCTTTTAAAACCTCCACATCAAACCTAGGGGGTCAGCGAGGATCTACTATGCCCCCTTATAGTTATTTCCCCCTTTGTTTTGACCTCCTCTTGTCTCTCGATCCTACCGAGAGACAAGATGGCGGCCGCTACGGACTTTTTGGAATGTTGACAGACGCCGGAGAACCAATCAGCTTCGCTTCACAAAGCTCCGTTGCGCGAAAAGTACGCGTCCTGGGACGCTGCCAGGTCCGCTGTTACAGATATATATTTTTTTTAAACGTTAATTAATCAAAATCCACTGGAGCACATATATTGAGACCTACAAAATGCACATCGGGCTACCAGTCCCTACAATTTTGCCAAGTTTCGTGCAAATCCATTCAGCCGTTCGGGCTAAAAGTGAGGCCAACCGCCCTATGGAAAACTCAATGTTAAAAACACGTTTTGGGACCCCCCTTTTTTCTCGGCCCCCCCTTGACGAACCCCCCCCAAATTTTCAAGGGCTGCTCAGAAACAAAATGTGCCATTTTCCTGAAAATTTCAGCCAATTCCGTCCACAAACGCCAAAGTTATTAGACATAGAATTTTCAAAAATCCCATAGAGAAAAAATCCTAACTATATATACCTACTGGCGACCGCCAGTAGGTAATATATATATTCACTGAAAAAACCATAGGTTATAGACCATATATAGTTAGGAATTAGCATTTACAAAACCTTGAAAATTCACTGCAAAAACCATAGGTTAGAGACCATATATAGTTAGCTGGACATTTTATTGACATAAAACCAATGAAATTCCATATATAGTTAGTTGCACTAACTATATATCGCGCACCCGCAATCCACTGCTGATGATGTCACATATTACATCATTCATGACATGGTCAGTGACATCACTGATGACATCACTGATGACATCTCAAATGACATCACTGATGACATCATCCAGTGACTGTGTGTTTCTGAAAAGTTTAAATATGTTTTACATATTGAAGAATGAGTAGATGTAGAAGTGTCTGGATGAAGGATTTAGTAGGTGCGTGACTGACTGTATGAGTGAGTGATTAAATGTGTCTCACTGAGTGCATGGGTTAGTGACTAAACTGTCTTAATTTGTGCATCATTATGTCTGTTGTTCTGTAAACTGCTGCATGTGTTGATCAGTAGCTATATGAGTAACTATATGGGTTATTGATTGATTGCCCAAGTATTTGTATGGGAGACTGAGTGTGTGTGTGGCTAGCTGGGAGGTGTGTGACTCTGTACAGATCAATCTGTACTTGTATCAATGATTCTATAAGAAGGTAAGTATGTGTTAGTATATGTTTGAAAATGTAAGGTGCTCTATGTTTAACTGTATAGACAAGAAAATGGAAGTGTCATTGATTCTTTACAGGACTGACTAGGTGTGTGAGTAACTCCATGGATGAGTGGCAGACTGTGAGTGTCTGTATAGGTGTATGAGTGCATATGATAGTGTTGTAAAGATGAGTGATTGTATGTATGAATGATTGTATGGGTGAATGAGTGAAGGTGTGTGTAGACGTAGCAATCAGTGAGTGCGTATGTAGTAACTAGTATTGGTGTGTCAATGGTTTCAAAAATTATACTCTCTTTTTAACACTGGGTGAAACAGAGGTTATATTAAAATGTGAGGAGATGCATTGTATTGTCACATGAATGATATCATCAGTGATGTGGTCATTGATGTCAAATGAGATGTCATCAGTGATGTCATCAGTGATGTCATTTGAGATGTCATCAGTGATGTCATCAGTGATGTCACTGACCATGTCATGAATGATGTAATATGTGACATCATCAGCAGTGGATTGCGGGTGCGCGATATATAGTTAGTGCAACTAACTATATATGGAATTTCATTGGTTTTATGTCAATAAAATGTCCAGCTAACTATATATGGTCTCTAACCTATGGTTTTTGCAGTGAATTTTCAAGGTTTTGTAAATGCTAATTCCTAACTATATATGGTCTATAACCTATGGTTTTTTCAGTGAATTTTCAAGGTTTTGTAAATGCTAATTCCTAACTATATATGGTCTATAACCTATGGTTTTTTCAGTGAATTTCAATGGTTTTTTAATAGCAAATATCATAAGCTGTCGAATGTCAAGTACGTGGTAAGTAAAAACATTTTTGTGTTTATGCACACTGATCTGCTTTGAATGCTGCCCCCCACCCCTCATTTCTATTAGGAGTACTCTCTCTTTGCAGATAGTGAAGGGTAGTTAACGCAGCCCTTTGCCCCCTTTGTAATCCGTCGTGCCTGCTTCTCTCTCCATTTGATTGATTGTTCTCTTTGGTTCATTCTCTATTTACAAACAAGCACAGAGTCGCAATACTCTGTTTAGTCTTTGCAGATAGCGAAAAATCGTGTAAAAAAACAAAAGGAATCGAGCAAAATCAGTAGGCCACTAATGGGATCTCTTTTTGACCTCGCTAAAATAGAAACATTAGGAACAACCTGTTGAAAATAGCAATGCGTATGTACATAAGCGGCGTTCATTTGTGTTCACAGTACCCCTTGTTGATTGTTTGAATCGAGCATTGAATTGTTCGAAGTTGGTTCTCTTAAGGATCTTCTCTGCCTGCAAACGAGGAAGAATAGGAATATTCTCTCTCCCTTTGCAGATAGTGAAGGGTAGGTAACGCAAGCCTTTAACACGTCGTACCTATTTCATTCCTCATTGATTGATTGATTGTCCGAACATTGACTGTTTGGGAATTAGTTCTTTTTGGAGGTATTCCCTGTTTGCAAATAAACGTAGGAAAATCTTTGCAAGTAGTGAAAGGGTACGTAATGCGGACCTTTCTCCCCCGTTGTAATCTGTCATGCCTATCTACTCCCCACTGATTGATGCACCTGTTTCACCCGGACCATTTACTAGAGATATGTCATCTGGCCCGACCAGAGAGCACCCCTAGTGAAAAGGACATATGCAATAATAACGAAGTGATCACTGTATCCTGTTAACAGAAACTTTAGCATGAAACAACCTGGAAAGAAAAGAATAGGAAAACGAAAATCAGTAGGCCACTGATGAACATGAACTTTTATTAAACAACGAACAAAGAAACGATAACATAACGTAATGATAAAACCTATTAATGTCCTAGAAACAAGAAAACGTTAAAATATGCCAGTGGTGAGAGACCAGAAAAACAGTAAGAGAAACCAAATCACCCCTCGCTGTCCCACCGCCTGCCACGCCAAAAAAATCGATAGACTAGGGAAAATGCAAGTCAGTAGAACATCCGCCCCCACTCTGGAAACTTCCAAGGTGGGGCAGGGTTGCGGCTACGCCCAGCCGGGAGCAGCCCATATAAGGCAGGTCCTGCTGCCACGCCTCGGCCAGGAGATCCTAACGTAGGGTGTAGCCGGAGGAGAGGCCGAGGCCAGAGGGACCCGGCCAGGGGATTGCCTTTACAACGCTGAACAGTTGCAGGGGGGGGAATGTCTCCTCGACCCTCCCCTCTCTCTCCCAGTCCGGCCGCGGTGGCCCTTGAGAGTTGCAGGTACTCCCGCCACATGCTCTTCCGGTCCGGCCACCAACGGTCGGGGGGCCGAGGCCGACGAGATCCGGCTGCAGCCGATAAACCAAGAAACCCGTTCATGGGGCCAGAGCCAGGGGCGTCCGGCCGACATCTACCGGAAGCCCGGCCCGAAGACGGACGGGACACTTCTTCTTTCATGAATAATGGCTGCGACAACACTGGGGGGGGATGTCTTGCACATGCCTCCGACCCCCCCCCCCTCGTCCTCATCGCCTGGTCCGGCCATAACAAATCTCAAGCGAGACGCCGTGGGGTGCACTGGGAGGGAGAGACGGTGCGAACAGGCCTCTCCCGCCTCCCCAGGTGGAGGCTTCCCAGCTGCACCCTCAGCGCTCCAGGCGCCCGGAAAAGGGTTCTTCCACTGTGGCCATGCTGCAACGTCTCGCCCGGCAGGGTGGAGCCCGTCCGCTCATTTGACCCCGCGATCGCCAGTAGCTACCGAACTCTCAAAATGGCGGTCGACCTGGCAAGAGCGGGCCCAGCATAAAGAAATGGCCCGGTCACTGGTTGACTCCACCACCGTACTCCTCCACGACCTTGAAGATTCTAGAGGAGCCGCGGGAGTCTCCGACCCCCGATGGGGAATGACTGCCATGATCACCCGTGGAGTGACGAAACTGTATCCGCGGGACGTCGGCGCTCCCATGCTGGCGCCAGCCTCACTTTGAATTACTAGAATCCTGCAGACCTCAGTTCCGGTGAAAGCACAGTGTGACCCGGTAGGAAAAATTGTTGCACCCCCTCCCCTTTTTGACTGATAGTTCAAACCACCGATCCTTTCCTTTGCCCTTTTAACGGAACTTTGGACTGCCTCCCCCTCTTTTACATTTTCTAGAGAAAACAAAACATTAACCACTACATTAGCATAGCAGTTGACACCAGAACTGTTTTCAAATTTAAAACCAACAACATCTTCAACAGAATCCTTTTTGTTTCTGCTGTGACCCTGCTACAGCACAGGCATTGTCCCCAGCAGTAATTCTGCAATGCCGGTAAGAATAGCTGTGGTGCCTACTGGACTCACTCACCCCCGCGGCGCCCCACGCCGTTATTTGCTGGGCGGCAACTTACTAGACATCACTTTCGTGCCATCTAGATTTCAGCGCGTTCTGCTGCCTTGGAACTATTCGCACAACAGACCGCTACTGACAAGAATATTTCATTATTGGTGCTGTCAATTTCAATAAATCTATTGGATAATTCAAAAGAAATTGCCACGGTCTCTTTGTTGTTTAAATGTTTTTACTGTTTTTGTTTTGTTGTATATATTTATATGTTATTAAAGTTTTATATTCCTACTACTTTGTTGGAGTGCTATATATTTTTAATGTGACACATAATTGTAAAAACTTTGATGTACAAAGAGTCATTCCTGGAATCTTCCGCTTCAGGCTCGGTCCCCTCCCCAATCACAATACAGGATGGTTTTAAGATAGTAGGAACACGTGTGGTGTGACGGATCTCATCGGGTGTGGGCCTTGATCTACTATAACTCCTTTGAAGAGGGGTGATTCTTTACAGCTGGGGCCATAAACTACATCTGCAGGGCTAGGTGATAGCCTGGACAATCGGACACAGAGGAAGAGGAGTGTCAGAGGGTGCGGTAGTGAATAGGGCGAAAGGGAGGTGTCGGGCGGGCACAGAGTGTGATTCTCAGGGAAGAGCAGCGCAGATGGGGGGAGGTTTATTGCCCATGCATAAGACAGAGAGCGGGGGTGACCAGTGCCTGGGGAAGATGCTTGCGAGGGTGAGGAGCCATGCTACGAATCGACAGCGTGCAGAGAGTGGGTCTGGTCAAGGCATCTAAAATGGCTGCCGTGCACGACAAAAGTGTGGCATTTCAAAAAAGGCAAGATGGCGCAGACAATGTTTTTCAACACTTCCTCATTTCCTTCGAATCGAACGTTAACAGACGTTGGGGCATATTACCAAAGTTAAGCGATATTTATCGCTAACGATGCTTACCAACACATTTTTTACCGCTAAGCATCGTCAGAAATTATCGAAGATAAACCTTGCTATTATCAAGGTTTATCGCAAATGCGATAATAAACGGCCGCAATGCATGAATATCGCTAAAAACTCAGCGATATTCATGCATTACCGAGCTAATGCTCTTAGCCATGTTATCCACCTCCCATTGGATAACATGGCTAAGAACTGCTCAGGGCAGGTGTTACTTTTTGGAGATATTCGCGCTTAGCGCGAATATCTCCAAAAGTTGGTAATAGGAGATAGATATCTTGCATGTTGTAATGCAAGTTATTGTGGTATATGGAACTCATACCATAATCTCTCAGGAAAGCAGAAACTGATCCTTTTGGGACCGCCTAAAAAGGCCTAGGGGGTGAGGAGTACTCTACTTTGCCCCCTTTTCACGTTCCGAACTATTTTATTTTACTCTCTTTTGTAATTACACAAAATAGCAGCGATAAGATGCATCGGAGACACACAGTGAGAGAAAGGAGGCCGGAGATGAAGAAGAGATGTCAAATACACATTGGAGATAATATAGTGGCAGAAGGGAAGTAAATATGAGTAAACTTACCATGTAACATAAAAATGTTGCACTCTATACTATAAGTCTTATTTTATACTACAATCACTTCGCTACAACCTCATGAATTAAAAATAAAAATGAATAATGTCTCAAACAATTTTTGATTTCTAAATATAAATTTATTCTTCAGAATTTTCTAAATTTGAAAGAACTAGTAACATGTCCTCATCAGCAATTTCCTCATGAAAAGTCTGCAATGATGATTCTTCTAACTCTATGGTCTCCAAACATTCGATAAATTCGCCATCAACAGATTGATCAAAAAAATCATTCAAGTCATCTCCTCCTTGTGACAATATTTCATTATTGGTGCTGTCAATTTCAATCAATGTAGTGGAATCATTCAAGTCATCTCCTCGTGACAATATTTCATTATTGGTGCTCTCAATTTTAATCAATGTAGTGGAATCATTCAAGTCATCTCCTCCTTGTGACAATATTTCATTATTGGTGCTGTCCATTTCAATCAATCTAATGGAATCATACAAGTCATCTCCTCCTTGTGACAATATTTCATTATTGGTGCTCTCAATTTCAATCAATGTAGTGGAATCATTCAAGTCATCTCCTTGTGACAATATTTCATTATTGGTGCTGTCCATTTCAATCAATCTAATGGAATCATACAAGTCATCTCCTCCTTGTGACAATATTTCATTATTGGTGCTCTCAATTTCAATCAATGTAGTGGACAATTCAAAAGAAATTGCCACGGTCTCTTCATTGTGAGCCATTTTATTTTGAAATTGCTTGCTGTAAATTGCAGAAAAAAATAATCACTTTCATTTATCGTTTTTAGTAATACATAATATAAAACTAACTTTATCAAGTATTTAGTATAACAGAAGGACTGCAAATAAATAACAGAAAACATTTTTCAAATTATCTTCAAGTGTACAACATAGTTCCCCTTACAAATTAACAACTCACCTTTTTAAAAGTAGGAGAAGTGTTAGTACTGTGTAAATCAAACACCAGAAATTCACCACCAAAAATTCCTCACAAATGTACCTCAGACAGTAGTATCACAAAATGGCTGTGGTTTCCTCTCATTTGACATATATACATAACCAATTAACTTTCATCACACACAAATACAAAACCAAACTAACATTTTAATTGGTTCTAAATTTCAACACTTTCAAATGTGTTTTCCCCATGCAATTTTCCATAGGACATTTACATACGTCTACAGCCTGAATGGCTGAACGGAATTACACTAAACTTGGCAAAATGGTACATCAAACCTAAGAGGTCAGGAAGGATCTACTATGCCCCCTTATGGTCATTTCCCCCTTCGCTTTGGCCTCCTCTTGTCTCTCAATCCTACCGAGAGACAAGATGGCGGCCGCTACGGACTGTTTGGAATGTTGACAGACGCCGGAGAACCAATCAGCTTCGCAAAGCTCCGTAACGCGAAAAGTACGCGAAGCGGAGCGCTGTTACAGATATATATCTTTTTTTGAACGTTAATTTCTCAAAATCCACTGGAGCACATATATTGAGACCTAGCAAAGGCACATCGGGCTACCAGTCCCTAATATTTTGCCAAGTTTCGTGCAAATCCATTCAGCCGTTCGATTATTATTATTATTTATTTTTTTTGCCCCGCGGGGCCCTTTTAAAACCTCCACATCAAACGTAGGGGGTCAGCGAGGATCTACTATTCCCCCTTATGGTCATTTGCCCCTTCGCTTTGGCCTCCTCTTGTCTCTCGATCCTACCGAGAGACAAGATGGCGGCCGCTACGGACTGTTTGGAATGTTTACAGATGCCGGAGAACCAATCAGCTTCGCTTCACAAAGCTCCGTTGCGCGAAAAGTACGCGTACTGGAGGCTGCCCGGTCCGCTGTTACAGATATATATCTTTTTTTAAACGTTAATTTCTCAAAATCCACTGGAGCACATATATTGAGACCTACAAAAGGCACATTGGGCTACCAGTCCCTACAATTTTGCCAAGTTTCGTGCAAATCCATTCAGCCGTTCGGGCTAAAAGTGAGGCCAACCGCCCTATGGAAAACTCAATGTTAAAAACACGTTTTGGGACCCCCCTTTTTTCTCGGCCCCCCCTTGACGAACCCCCCCCAAATTTTCAAGGGCTGCTCAGAAACAAAATGTGCCATTTTCCTGAAAATTTCAGCCAATTCCGTCCACAAACGCCAAAGTTATTAGACATCGAATTTTCAAAAATCCCATAGAGAAAAAATCCTAACTATATATACCTACTGGCGACCGCCAGTAGGTAATATATATATATATACAAATATATAATTACTAGCAGCCCATCCTGACGTTGTCCGGGTATGAATTGCTGCCGGCCAGTAGTATATTGTTTTGTAGGATTTCGTTTTGATAGCATTTCTTATCTGTCACAGGCCTGTGAAACGCTCCGATTCACAGTGCACTGCTGATGCACTTAAGAGTGCGCGTTCAGTAGTGTGTAAACTCGAGTTTCCCAACTTTAATTTTCCTTGCAATATTATATAGCGCGAACTCGACAACATGGCATGAGCACAGTTTACATTACAAAAGAACACATTCATTTGTGGTAGGCACGGGGAGACAAAGCGATTTGCCTGGAATCACAGGATGTTGAGCTGATGCCGAGATTCGAACGTAGCTCCCCAGCTCTAAAGTTCGCAATTCTAGAACTTGTGGCGGGAGGTGTGTCTAAAAGTGTATGTCGGTGCTGGCCATCAATGAGAGAGACCTGCGCATTTTTCAAATGGGTGTTGAAAAAATATGTTGCTGGAGATGTGGGCCGCCGTGCCACCAATGTACTTACCGGGGAGGGTAAACACCCATTATTCCGCAACTTTCTTTCCGCATACCATCACTCTGCATACTTTCATTATGAAAGTACCATGAATCCGCAATGTCATTATAACGCATGGCATTACATTTTATATGCTTTTACCACGCATACATTTACAACGAAATTCGTTGTAAATGCATGAATGGTAAAAGCATGTTTTTTTTTTAATGTTTGGATAAGGTAAGTATGGGTATAGGGGTATATGCTTTGGGGTACTGAGGTATATGTTTTGGGGTGTTTGGGTATTTTAAGGGTTCAGATATAGTTTTGGGTTATGGGGTACAGGGGTAGTTTTAGGGTTTAGGGATAGGTATGGGTTTTGGGGTACAGAGGTATTTTTAGGGTTCAGGGAGAGGTTTGGGTTTTGGGGTATAGGGGTATTTTTAGGGTTCAGGGGTAGGTTTGGGTTTTGGGGTACAGGGGTATTTTAAGGGTTCAGGGCTAGGTTTGGGTTTTGGGGTACAGGGGTATTTTTAGGGTTCAGGAGTAGGTTTGGGTTTTGGGGTACAGGGGTATTTTAAGGGTTCAGGGGTAGGTTTGGGTTTTGGGGTACAGGGTTATTTTTAGGATTCAGGGCTAGGTGTGGGTTTTGGGGTACAGGGGTATTTTTAGGGTTCAGGGGTAGGTTTGGGTTTTGGGGTACAGGGGCATTTTAAGGGTTCAGGGCTAGGTTTGGGTTTTGGGGTACAGGGGTATTTTAGGGTTCAGGGGTAGGTTTGGGTTTTGGGGTACAGTGGTATTTTTAAGGTTCAGGGCTAGGTTTGGGTTTTGGGGTACAGGGGCATTTTAAGGGTTCAGGGGTAGGTTTGGGTTTTGGGGTACAGGGTTATTTTTAGGATTCAGGGCTAGGTTTGGGTTTTGGGGTACAGGGGTATTTTTAGGGTTCAGGGGTAGGTTTGGGTTTTGGGGTACAGGGGCATTTTAAGGGTTCAGGGCTAGGTTTGGGTTTTGGGGTACAGGGGTATTTTAGGGTTCAGGGGTAGGTTTGGGTTTTGGGGTACAGTGGTATTTTTAAGGTTCAGGGCTAGGTTTGGGTTTTGGGGTACAGGGGCATTTTTAGGGTTCAGGGGTAGGTTTGGGCTTTGAGGTACAGGGGTATTTATAGGGTTCAGGGCTAGGTTTGGGTTTTGGGGTACAGGGGTATTTTTAGGGTTTAGGGATAGGTTTGGGATTTGAGGTACAGTGTATATTTATAGGGTTAAGATGGGTTAGTGTTTAAGGGTGTTGGGGTATTTTAAGGAGTAAGGGTGGGTTACAATTATGGGGTGCAGGGGTATTTAAAGGGAGCAGGGTGGGATTAGCACACAACATGAGACAGGGCATGAAGGGCGGAACGTACACCACGCCCCAGAGTTTGTCACGCCCCAGCACACGCCCACAGCACAACGCAGACACGCCCACAAGGGACTACTTTGCTGGCACGGTTCTTTTACCTTTTAAATGTATATGGTGGGTGTCTGCATAGCCTATGTCCTTCTGCTGCAACTGCCCTTTCTAATGCTGTATTGGGTGTTGTGATTGGTGCTGTGGTTCCTGAGATTACCCGCCTCAAAGGTTTGGGCTCTCTCTTTATTATATTAGTATGGATATAGGTATTAACTGAAAAAAACATAGGTTTCAGGCATGTTAAAGGTAGAAATGTATATGGTTTTATACAAGTGAAATATCCAAGTAACTATAACACCCCTGAAACCTATGATTTTTTCAGTGAATTTCTAAGGTGTTTTAAATGCTAATTTCTAACTATAACGTGCCTGAAACCTATGGTTTTTTCAGTGAATATATATATATTTATTATACTATGTATACATGTGAAAATGTCTTGGTCCGCCTGTTTGCCTCGGTGGCACAGAAAAAATAGGTGGAACTGACGTCAGCACGCCGACGAGGTCCTCCTATGGCTCCAAATGGTGTCGCGAGCGGAGCCGTGCTATTATGACGTCCTCGTCGACGTGGGAGAGGTAGGAAAGAATTTTCGCAGAATGCTGGTGCAAGGGATATTCACCTACGTGTTCAGGCTAGACCTTTGGGAGCAACTGTTTATGTTGCCACTCCAGAAACCAAAACCAATGATCCGAGGGCAGAGGCCCTGCAGATGGCACACGAGGTGGGGTGCCCAGTGTGTGCACCGGCGGGGCAGCTAAGTGACACGCACCACAACCCACAAAAAAGGTAACAAGGGCAATAACACAGGATCTTCTCTTTGTATCTGGCAGGAACAACAGAGTTAAAATGCCCTAGTACAAAAATGTAGAATGAGTGCTACAACGGTCTTCAAGAGGACCTGCAATGCCGCTTCTGCCTCCTGTACCCTGGAGGCGGCACATGGGTCACCTGGTACTGACATACTGCGGTAGGACGCACATTCATTGACCTCTCATGGCACTGCTCCACACTTCAGGGAGGACGCTTTCCATTAGCTATGTTTTCTGATGATGTGTTGCGCCAGCCCCGCCCAACAACAGAACTCCTTTAGATCCAAACAGACTCTTCCACTTTCTTACTGAAAGTGAAACTTGGCCACGCGGACACTATCACAATACAACAGCTAGTAATGCAGTTTTCGGTAAAAAACACTTTCCGTCCTCCTGATTAATCAAATAAACATCTCACTGAAGAACAGGGGCCAGCTTCAATCCGTAAACAGCCATTACAGCCACTTTTTTATTTTGCGATACCATTACAACGCATGCATTACCACGCATGCATTGCACATCGCAAAGGCATTTCTACACATTTTTTTAGAACGCATGGTAATTTACCACGCATGCCTTTACAACAAATTTTGTTGTAAAGGTATGTATGGTAAATGACCTTGCATTCTAAAAAACATGTAGATGATCCACGTTGTTGTAAGAAACAGAGACTGTTCCGTTTGCTCACAACGACTTGCACCACCCCTCAGAGACAACGTGAAGCAGGAACCATGAGGAGAGAGGAACCACGAGGAGTGGAGGATTGGGCATGGGGTGTTTTTTTCTTCTTCTAGGGTTTAGGGTAGTGCAGTGGTGTTTGGGTAGTATAGGGGGTCATGCTGGGGGTCGTGTTTTAGGGTTTAGGGTAGTGCAGTGGTGTTTGGGTAGTGTAGGGGGTCATGCTGGGGTAGTGTTTTAGGGTTTATGGTAGTGCAGTAGTGAAGGGGGTCGTGCTGGGGGTAGTGTTTTAGGGTTTAGGGTAGTGCAGTGGTGAATGGGTAGTGGAGGGGGGGTTGTGCTGGGGTAGTGTTTTAGGGTTTAGGGTAGTGCAGTGGTGTTTGAGTAGTATAGGGGTCAAGCTGGTGGTAGTGTTTTAGGGTTTAGGGTAGTGCAGTGGTGTTTGTGTAGTGTAGGGGATCATGCTGGGGGTAGTGTTTTATGATTTAGGGTAGTGCAGTGGTGTTTGGTTACTGTGGGGGGGTTGTGCTGGGGGTATATTTAGGGTTTAGGGTAGTGCAGTGGTGTTTGGGTAGTGTAGGGAGTCATGCTGGGGTAGTGTTTTAGGGTTTAGGGTAGTGCAGTGGGGTTTGTGTAGTGTAGGGAGTTGTGCTGGGTAGTGTTTTACGGTTTATGGTAATGCAGTGGCGTTTGGGTAGTGTAGGGTGTAGTGCTGGGGTAGTGTTTTAGGGTTTAGGGTAGTGCAGTGGTGTTTGTGTAGTGTAGGGGGGGGTAGTGCTGGGAGTAGTGTTTAGGGTTTAGGGTAGTGCAGTGGTGTTTGTGTAGTGCAGGGGTAGTGTTTTAGGGTTTAGGGAATGCAGTAGTGTTTTGTACTGTAGGGGGTCGCGTTCGGATCTAGTGTTTTAGGGTTTAGGGTAGTGCAGTGGTGTTTGTGTAGTGTAGGGGGTCACGTTTTAGGGTTTAGGGTTGTGCAGTGGTGTTTGGGTAGTAAAGGGGGTCATGCTGGGGTAGTGTTTTAGGGGTTAGGGTAGTGCAGTGGTGTTTGTGTAGTGTAGGGGGTCATGCTGGGAGTAGATTTAGTGCTTAGGGTAGTGCAGTGATGTTTGTGTAGTGTAGGGGTCATGCTTGGGTAGTGGTTTAGGGTTTAAGGCAGTGCAGTGGTGTTTGTGTAGTGAAGGGGGTCGTGCTGGGGGTAGTATTTTAGGGATTAGGGTAGTGCAGTGGTGGTTGTGCAGCATAGAAGGTTGTGCTGGGGTCGATTTAGGGTTTAGGGTATTGAAGTGCTGTTTGAGTAGTGGAGGGAGTCGTGCTGGTGGTAGTGTTTTAGTGTTTAGGGTAGTACAGGTATGTTTGGGTAGTGTAGGGTGTCGTGCTTGGGGTAGTGTTTTAGGGTTTGGGGTAGTGCAGTGGTGTTTGGGTAGTGGATGGGGTAGTGTTTTAGGGTTTACGATAGTGCGCCCAACTAGCCACAATATCTGTGAACAAAGAGGATCCTGACTCTTTTGAACGCTCCGCCAATTGAATATTTTGGGTCAAGGGCCCTACCACGCCATAGACCTCTCAATTCCTGACCTCCTTTTCAAGGGTTGATGGATTTTCCCCACCACATACTCTGCCACTTTGGTGTCAGGGGTCCACTCAGCCGACCTAGGATGGTAAATTTGGGTAGGCTCGAACATATCCAAGTGGACCCCGTCCCCAACCTGAGACTGAGAGAAGTGGGACTCTGGATGCCAGGGATGCCCTGAGTTCTTATTCTCATCGGAGGAGAAATCGGCCTCCGATACACCCTCTCCCTCTAAGGAAAATCCGCCATCGGGGTCTACAATAGTGGTGACAGCGTCGCAATTTGCTTCGGACTCCTCCTCCTCCTGGCAGGGTGAATATTTTAGCGTTTGCACACTCTTGAGGAAGGTCTCCATAAGTTTATCAAATCCTTCCAAGTGCCCCCCGTTATGCTTAACTGCCCTTTTATTCCCTATCTGGGAGCTACTGGGACCTGCCACTACCAGATCTTGGTCACTAAAAATCCCAGGGATGCTTTTTACCAGCCTATCAACCTAATCCCTAAGAGGAGCCAGCGTTCTAGAAATAGCCAGAGAGAGGGCTTGGTCCACTGCTGGAGGGAGAAGTTGGGGGGCCATTCCGCCTCCAATTTCTGGTAGGAGGAGTAAAAATTGTCTTCTTGAGAAGACATGATAGCAGAGGGTGTGAGCACAGAACAAATGCCCTTAAAATCCTTAAGGCAGCCCCCTCGCCGGTGCTTCAACAGCTGGGCTTTCCCTGAAGCTGTTTTAAGAATAGACTGAGGCGCAATATCAATTAACACCTAACGTGGCCATTTGGGGAAATCACAGTGTAGCAGTTTCAAAATTAGGCGAGGGTTAGTCGGAAATCACGCAAACACTAAAGGAGTGACAGGATTCCCAAACGCGCGTAAAGACCAGCGAGAGCGCTCGACGGAGCTGGCTTGCTCGGCCAGGCGATCCTGACAGGATCTCACTACGCACAGAGCGCACAGCGGGAGAAACTGCGAGGGGGATACGCTCTCAGGCAAGAGACTGCTGCTCATGGAATATGAAACAATACCAAGGCAATAATGCTAATAACGTGCACAAGAAACCGCAATACAAACAGCAACAATGTCACATTAAGCCAAGAATGTAAGGAATGCACTTAACTGACAAGCAGGGAATAAAGAGGAAGTGGAGGGACGTCACAATATTATATACGATGGACTGTGATATGAATAGACTATAGTGGCCTTGGAGACTACCCCCCTAATCGTTCATCGGTTGTGTAGTCTTTTGTTTAATGATTATTGTGTTACGTTTTATTTGAACTGCTATGCAAATAAAGTGAGGAAAGATATGCAAAATCCTCGCCTCCGTCCTGCCATAGAATTCATTAAACTTTATTCGATCTGATATAGAAACATAGATCATAAAAGTGTACAAACAGTAAATCCTCTTTCCTAATGCAATACAGCGAGAATTCTTTAAAGCCGGTAGGTAAATACGGGTGTTACAAAGCCCGATGCAGAGCAACTTCAGGTTAACAGAATCGTAAAGTTCAATGTTTTGCAAATTCAATCTCATATTCTTCGTGCAAAATACGCAATAAGGGGTCCAAGTAAGATGTAACGCTCCAATACCTGACCAGTCTGCACTATATAAAACTGAAGAAAAACTAAAAATAAAAAGTGTTTTGCACATTTCTGTCATTGAGCTATATGTGGGCTACATCTGGGTGATATTTGTGCTACATTTTAGGTCTTTTTTCTCTGGTGGCCATCTTTGGAGACTTATTTGTTATGAAGTTTCCTAATTTTCTCATTTACTGCAGTCTCCTCAGTAGGAAATGCTTTCAGTTTTTTACTTTGATTCCATCAAGAGGTCATTCAGATGTGTCACACAAAAAAATTGCCATACATTCAGAATGTTAGCACTCTAGTTGTTCATTAGATCACTGTAGTAAAGCTACTGCTCACCAGGGAGTTAACTAGAAGTCTACTGCTGGTATTGAAAGTGATTGTTTCAGTCTGCATGTCAGAATGTGCTAATGAAATAGAATAGGATTTGAGATCTCACTTAAAGCATCCCCTACATTTTCTTTCTGCAGCACTAACCATAATTTCTATGGCAAAATGAACCCCCTCATTTTGTTCCTTTTTAAATTAAAGGTTTTAAGTGTTACTAGTTTATTCCAATCAATATGGCTTCATGATGTGTGCTATGATTTTGTCATAAGTAAGACTTTTAGCTCTGAAATGTAATTGTACAGGAATTTATATAGTGCAAATCATCAAGCGGTTTCTAAGCGCTTGCTTAGGGAATCCGTCCTGGTATTCCCCTGTGAGATAACCCCAGCAGGGTATCCGCAAGGTGAAAGCCAGGCATCCCGCCGCGAGGGGCCGTTGTGGAGATTAAGCAAGCTATTGCCCAGAGTCGCAGAGTGTGAACCCGTGAATCGAGTAGGCACAGGAGCGAGAATTGTCGAGTCCATGGACATTTTTAGGACTCAAGACCCCGCCGAGCCGGGAATTGAACCCTGGTCCCGGGCTGACCTCTGCTTCCAGGTCTGCCTCCTCTAACCAGTGAGCCACACTTCTCCACAGCTCTCTAGTTGTTCTTTAGAACACTCTGGGATGCTGCAGTAGAACACAAAGGCATTAACTGACAGGCTACTCCTGTGAAAATATCATAGGAAGATATTTGAGATCGCACTTGAAACATGTCCTAATTTTTCTTTCTACAGCGCTAACCATAATTTCTATGACAAAATGAACCCCGTCATTTTGTTCCTTTTTAAATTAAATGTTTTAAGTGTTACCAGTTTATTCCAATCCAGATGGCTTCAGGTGTGCCATACTTTTGTCATAAGTAAGGCTGTCAGCACTCTAGTTGTTCTTTAGAACACTCTGGGAAGCTGCAAAAGAACACAAAGGCATCAACAGACAGGCTGCTCTTGTTGAAATATAACAGGAAGATATTTGAGATCTCACTTAAAACATGTCCTATTTTTTCTTTCTACAGCACTAATGATAATTTCTATGACAACATGAACCCCCTCATTTTGTTCCTTTTTAAATTAAATGTTTTAAGAGTTACCAATTTATTCCAATCAAGATGGCTTCATGTGTGCCAAAATTTTGTCATAAGTAAGACTGTTAGTGCTCTAGTTGTTCTTTAGAACACTCTGGGAAGCTGCAGTAAAACACAAAGGAATCAACTGACAGGCTCTGCCCTTGTTGGATGTACATGTTTTCTTTGAGAATGACAGACTTCATTCTCACATGACTGAGAAAGATAATGTGAATTTACAGAAAAAATGCTCGCATTTTAGCTTCACTTTTCTCTCAAACATGATTCATGATATCCGAGCAGAAGGTTTTTCACAGGGTAAAATCACCTTAGAACACACCACAATTCCTGAAATTAGTATGGTACCATCAACAAATGAATTATAATGTAACTAAAGTCTGTTATCACCCATTATAGTTCTCCGTTTGGTAACCCTCAACATGTTCGATTCACTACAATGCATTTCAATGGGGTACTATCACGAATATTGGTCCCAATATGGCTGCCAGCAATTCCAGGATGAAGTGCTGACAGCCAATCAGATCTCACGATGAGATGTGTCATTAGGCTCCGCCTCTTTTTCTAATTTCTCATGAACTACTGAACAGATTTACACCATTTAACAAAAAAGGACCTTTCTGAACCAAGGGTTACCTTTTCGCCAAATTTGGTGTTATTCTGTCCAGCAGTTCGGGCTATAGCCGTGTCTAAAGTTTTCTAAGGGAATCGACATAGAGAAAACATGTTTTGGGACCCCTCTTTTTTCTCGGCCCCCGCTTGCTGAATCACCCCGAAACTTTTAAGACAGGAGCTGACTGGAGCTCTTCACAAGTTATGAAATTTTCACGAAGATTCGTCAACCGATGCCAAAGTTATTGGGAAAAGAATGTTACGATTTTCCTAAGGATAATAGGTCTTAACTATAACTACCTACTGGCAACCAGCAGTAGGTAATATCTATCTTTCTATCTGTCTATCTATCTATCTATCTATCTATCTATCTATCTATCTATCTATCTATCTATCTATCTATCTATATTTGTTTTTTTTTTAAATCACTGATATTAGCATTAAAAAACCTTAGAAATTCACTGAAGAAACCACAGGTTTCAGAGACGTTATAGTTAGTTGGATATTTCGCTTGTACAAAACCAGAGAAATGTGGCAGTTATAGTCAGTTGAGCTAACTATATCTCGCGCCCCCGCAATGCACTGCTGATGATGTCACATTTTACATCATTCATGACATAATCAGTGACATCACTGATGACATTACTGATGACATATCAAATGACATCACTGATGACATCATCCAGTAACTGGATTTCTGTAAAGTTTAAATATGTTTTTATATACATATCTATGCTAAGGTGTATTGAAGAATGAGTTTGTGTATAAGTGTCTGGATGGATGATTTAATAGGTGCGTGACTGACTGTACAAGTGAGTGATTAAATATGTCTTAATGAATGCATAGGTTAGTGACTAGACTGTGAGAAGGTCTGTATCAGTTTTTCAGTTGGTATGTGAGCGGCTGCAAGAGAGGTACAGAATGATGCAGTGAAGAAAGAACCAACAAAGGTGCCGAAAGAGGCAAGAGGGGTTCAGAAAAAGGTAGGAGAGGTTCACAAAGAGGCAAGAGAGGTACAGAAAGAGGCAGGAGGGGTACAGAAAGAAGGACTCAGTGCAGAAAGAGGCAATAGAATTTCTGAAAGAAGCAACAGAGATGTAGAAAGAAGCAAGAGAAGTGCAGAAAGGGGTAAGTGGGGTACAGAAAAAAGCAAGATCAGTGCAGAAAGAACAACAGATGTGCTGAAAGAGGCGTGAAGGGTGCAGAAAGAGCAATAGAAGTGCAGAAAGAGAAAAACAGAGGTACAGTGAAGAGAGGTGTAGAAAGAGGAAAGAAAGTTGCAGAGAGGTACAGAAAGAAACAAGAAAGGTGCAGAAACAGGGAGGAAAGGCACAGAAACAGGGAACAGGAGTGCAGAAAGGCAAGAGAGATGCAGAAGGAGAAAAAAGGAGTGCAGAAAGAAGCAAAAGAGGTGCTCAAAGAGGCAAGTAAGGTGCGGAAAAAGCAAAAGATGTGCAGAAAGAAACAACAGAGGTGCTGAAGAGGCGTGAAGCATGCATAAAGAAGAAACAGAGGTACAGAAAGTGGCAAGAGTGGTGCAGAAAGAGGGAAGAGAGGTATAGAAAGAGTCAGGCAAGTTTCACAAAGAGGGAAGAAGGGTGCAGAAAGAGGCAGGGGGTACAGAAAGAAGCAACTGAGGTGCTGAAAGACACAAGAGAGGTGCGGAAATTTAGTAAAAATTATGGTTTTATCAAAACGTATCTTCTTATTTCAAAATATCTCCCTGGCATTTGAATAAGAGGGAGTAAAAGAACTCCAACAAGAATAAATAGCTTTATATGGGCCTCCAAAAATACAAGGATATCTTGTAAAAAAACATCGTAGAAAGAAAACAAGGGAGGGCTGTGTTTTGCAGACCTATATGCATGGGTATTCCTAATGAGAGCTAGGAAAATGCTCATGAATTAACCGGACAGCTCGGACATTCAGGTAATGTTCAAGGAAATGCTATTAGATCTAAAGGGAGGCGATCAAGGCTTTGTTTATAAATGTGATGATCCGAGATTTTTTTTTAAAGTACGCCTAAAGACTCTAAACGGTTTAACCTCTACATGGTTTAAGATCAGAAAACTATTGAAAATCGATTATTACAGCACATTGGCGCCTATTTGGGATGCCCTGGGTTTTCCCATATGGACTAAGGACTCCTTGTTAACTCCTTCAAAAACAGCCGGGATAGTATGCTGAGCACAACTTGTACCAGAGGGTTCTCTGCTTTCGTGGGAAAATCTGAGGAACATTACTGAAAACAAAATATCCAAATTCAAGTACTTACATATCAAGAGCTGGCATCCAGCGATTTACACAACTGTAGGTTGCTCTAATGAAATGGGGGCGACCCTGAGGAAGAGAGTCGGGAAAAAGAGAGAGGTGGTGCTTCTGTACTGGCTTCTGGTTCACCAGACAGACGGTGACATTAAACTTCCATTGGAAATGTGGGGAGTGTGCTCGCCGCGCTCCTCTCCTGAAGAATTATGACAAGTATCTTATAACCTCTTGTACTCAACAGTTCAAGCTGCAAACATAAGGAGAAATCACATCTTTTGTCTCCACAGGGTATACTGGTCTCCCTTAAAGCTTTCTAAATTTGTGAAGGGTCCCATCCCAAAATATCCGAAATGCCTCCAGGAAAAGGCAGATGATGTGCATATGTTTTTAAGATGCCCAAAGTTACATCATTTCCGGGAGTCTGTAAGTAGAGGTATGAAAGCTATTTTGGGCCTGATATTCAGGTGAGCATAATCCTAGTATTTTTTGGAGTTTTACCAAGAGAGAAATCTGTAAATGTTGGATTAAAAATACATTTCGATGTTTTTAGATAGGTTTACTTCTATCAAATATACAATGTTTGGACCGCATTACCTACAGTTCTTTGGGTATGTACATCGATTGCGCGCCAGAGTCTGTTGCCCTAATTTGAGACCCTACCTGTTGTTACTTGGGCTGTGGGACCCCCCCGGAGGAAGTTTCTCTGCTGTTCTGCTTGCCCCCCTGCTTCTGCGGCCGTTGCCGCTCTCAGCACCACACCGCCAGCGAGGTCACGCCAGAGGAGAAGGGAAGGGACTACATCTCCCTACACCCCCAGCGGCGCAGGGAAATCTCCTTCATCAGCCAGCTCCAGGAGGCGATTAAAGTTCAGGGGGACCCACGCAGCGCGGGACACGCGCAGGCGTGCCCGGGCACTGCCGAGGCCAAGGGCGGGCCCATCCGCGCCCATCCGCGTCAGGAAGAGACAGGGCAGGGCCACCCCCCTAACACTTCGAACCGGACTCAGAAGGACATAAGGTACTGTTCGTGGGATAAGAACGGGAACTGTGCAAAACGGACTGGCTAATCCTTGCGCTGGTGTCCAGAGGGGGTACTAAATTGAAGTAGACCTGTTTGTTGTGATAAGGAAAGTGTAATATGGGGAAAAGGAAAACCATGGAGGGAGGGACGGCAACCCTACCTACCAAAAAAGGGAAAAAGGCAAAAAAGGCGGCGCACGCAGCAGTCAACTTATTAATTTATTAATTTATTTATTTATTTTTAACACTTGTAAAGCGCACTGTTACCATAAGGTGTCCTGGCGCTGTCTTGATAGCTCCTGAAACTAAGTCCCCGGGTTAATTTACAAAAAGCCATGTTTTCAGGGGACAGCCGGAGTGCCGCTGGAAGGGCATTCCAGGCCACCGCCGCCCCTCGCCTAAAACTCCTGCCTCCCCAACACACTTTCCTGATACGTGGGGTCTTGATCAGTCCCAGAGTAGCTGACCTCAAAAGTCTACCTGGTTTGTACCAGTGAAAGTATTGCCCCAGGAATGCTGGACCTATACTATGGACTGCCTTAAAGTCAATGCACATGCTTTTAAATAGGATTTGCTTCCTTACTGGCAACCAATGTACCTTCACAAGTTCATGAGAGATGGACGCAAACTTGGGCAAGCCTGTAAGAAGGCGCGCTGCTGCATTCTGCAGTATCTGTAACTTGTCGAGTACTCCTTGCTGGGCTTCAAGGAGCAAATTGTTACAGTAATCCAATCGTGAGAGCACCAAGGCCGTCACACTGTTTTTTTACATTCCCCTGGGAGAAACGGAAGAACCTTCCGAAAGATTTCCAGTGTCCAGTGGATGGATGAGACCAAGGCGTTTACCTGAGGTCTATAGGAGAGTCTATCATCTATAATGACCCCAGGTTCTTAACCTTATTAACCGGAGTGGGAAAAGTCCCCATCTCTTCTGTCCACCAACTCGGGCCCCAGAAATTGGCCGTAGAGCCAAACAGTATCACCTCGGTTTTAGCCGAATTGAGTTTTAGACAATTTCCGGCCATCCATTTGCTCACAGCCTTCATGCATTCCTGGAACTTACTGGCCACGTCATTCTCCCTCCCTGGTAGCAGTGACACCACGATCTGTGTGTCATCTGCGTAAGATGTAAGTTCAAACCCATGGGAGCGGATGACTGGGGCCAGGGAAGAGACGTAGACATTAAACAAAGTAGGGCTAAGTGAGGAACCCTGAGGAACCCCACAAGGTGGTTGAAAGGGTTTCGACTCAAAGTCCCCCAGCGCGACTACCTGGACCCTATTGGTCAAGAAAGATCTCAAAATCTCTAAGGCCTTCCCCTGAACCCCACATTCCTCCAGCCGGTCCACCAAGATGGTATGGTGGACCGTATCAAAGGCCGCCGACAGATCCAGCATAACCAGGGCCGCACGACCTCTGGAGTCCATCACCTTCCTGACCTCTTCCGTTGACTTGATCAGGGCGGACTCCGTACTGTGGCCTGGTCTAAACCCATGCTGTGAGATGTCTAGCCCCTGGGTGGTTCCTAGGTGTGCGCTAAGCTGGATGTTCATAATCCTTTCTATGATCTTGGCCGGCAAAGGAAGTTGGCCGATAATTGTTGGGGTCCGAGATGACCAAGTTAGGCTTTTTTAATAGCGGCTTGATGGACGCCCGCTTCCAGCTCGATGGGAAGTCCCCCATCTCAAATAACTGGGGCATTGGCTATGGGGTATCTTCCAGCTTTGCGACTTTTACTGGGCAGGGGTCATAGGGTGAACCAGATTTTAAGTGTGGCTGCCGTCCGGCTCCTAGATCTGGATGCCTGCAGGCTCTGTGCCACCGGGGCTTCCAAAGATGCAAAAATCTTTTCCACCTTGCTTGAAATAAACGGAGCTAAATCTCACAAAGTTCCTGGCTTGGAGGCGTAACTGCTGATTTAGGTGTGGCCAGGCTTGCTAACGCGTGAAAGAGTTCCTTGGACGAGTTTTTAGCCCCAAGGATGCGATCTGTAAAGTAGGCTTCCTTAAGTTGTCTTATTCTCTCTTTATATTTTCCCTGACTAGCTCTGCATGTCTTCTTCTCGGCCTCGTTGTAGTTTTTTGCGCCAGACTCGCTCTAGCTTTTTGCACTCGCACTTTAGCTCCCTGAGTTCCTCTGTAAACCAGGGGGCTGATGGAACCGTACGAGTGGGAAGGCAGCTTTTAGGTGGAGCCAGTATGGTGCAGGCCTGGTCGATCCAGTTGGCATAAGTAGTGGTGGCTTCCTCTGTTCCTCAAGGCAGAGGCACCATGGAGGATGCCAGCAGTTCCTCCAAGGCAGTCCCAACTATTTTAGTCCAGGCTTTGCTAACCTTAACTTCCTTCTTATTCCGTCTTGCCCTATGTACTGCCGCGCCTTGAATACTAAACCATTCCACAGCATGGTCTCACCAGACTACGGGCTCTGACCGGGAGAATTGCAAGTCTGGGTGACTCGTAAAAATCCCGTCCAAGGTATGGCCTGCTTTATGAGTAGGCCCAATGACCACCTGCATTAGCCCCAGCCCTTCCATTAGATCTTTTAGTGCCACTGTGTCACTGTCCTGACTGGAATCCAGATGGAAATTAAGATCCCCAAGGACAGTGTAGGCCTTTGTACACAGTGCTTCCTCTACAAAGTTACCCACTGCACCCAAAAACCTAGTTTTGGTGCCCGGTGGTCTATATATGAGACAGCCCTTAAAAGATTGATGGTCCGATAGAATTAGGTTAAATGCTAGGGCCTCACAAGAGTCGGACGATATGGGGAGGAAGCTGCCTTTAATGGGGGGGTGATATATGACCGCAAGGCCTCCTCCTCTTTTCTTCGGCCTATCCAGTGTATAACTGAGGTAGTTCGCTGGGATCGCCTTTACTAGGTCCGGGCCGGACACCGCATCCGTCCAGGTTTCAGTAACAAATGCTATTTTAGTTTTGTGATCTTTAATTAGTTCAGCTAGCTCTAAACTATGCTTGACCAATGATCTGGCATTGATCAACAGACAGTCAAAGTCTCTCCTCCTTGTTTCTTCCCTGTTCCTCCTTCACTGTGTGCTTACCAGAATTTAAGCCATTGTCGCGGACTGTGAAGAAGTTTTAGCGGGGAACACTGACAGCAATAGAGTGGTTATTACTGATCCCACTGTTGAGTCCTCGGTTCAGGCTCAGAAAAGGGTGATCCCTGCTGTCTTTAACAAAAAATCAACTCCCAACCCTCCCGTTTGTGAAGTCCATAGACCAGCAGAAGGGGCAGCTGAGGTATTGCCCTTGAAGGAAGCCCCCAACAAAGAAGAAGTGGGTCCTAATAATTTAGCTCCCCTGGGAGACAGTACTGTGGGAAGCATTGCATGTTTAAATAGAGTTGTGGTGCTAGAAAGGTTATCAGGGGATTTAGCAGATGATCTATTATGTGTAAATAGGGACATAGAGCCACCAAACGATGCCCCCCAAATGTGTCCTAGTTGTGCTCATAATAACGTGTTGATATTGCAATGAGTGGAAATGCTTGGAAGGGAGGTAGTTGTGGTAAAAGAAATGATGGAAGAATTAATCAGAAAAGTGAATCTGACTAGGAGTATAAATTCCTTGCCCCTACCAACTACCCAACCATGCAAAGCATCTAGGGTGCAGTCAGTGTCTAATTCAGTGAAAGGGGTGGGGGGAGCAAGGATGGCTTGTAATATGTCGCAGGGACCCTGCTCATTGCCTACTCCAACAGACTCTAATAGATCGAGTGTAGGAATCATGAAGAGAAGCCAGGGTGTTGGAGCTAAGCATCAGGGACCATCCCTTACTAATCCAGAACATCAAAGCCCACCTACTGGGAGACACAAGCAACCAGGGTGGGTGCGCCCAGGATTAAGTAAGAATAGCTCCCCTGTAAGAAATCCAGCTACAATAGTCTATATGACTAAGGTCCCCAAAGAAAGTAGTAATTCTGGCTATGAAAGCAGTGAGTCCATCCACAATAAAGCAATACATTGGCTACGTCATGTGAGGGGCTGTAGGTCAATCATTAGGGAGGATATGGTAAGGGTAAAAAGGGTCTCCCTATACAGCTCCCGGACAGACTGCATTGAGCTACAGTTATCCAATGCAGAACTGGCGGAGAATCTAGTGGCCCTGGAATATCACACCTCACCCCCCAAGCATTCAGATATCCAAATCAGGCATTTGCCTATCTGGTCCACAGACAGGGAGCTGGTCGAATCAGAATTCAATATTGTCGATTGACTGGATGAAACCCACCAAGGGCCCCCTATACTAGAAACACACGAGGGGGTGGAAGGAGGGCATGCCCCAAGAGTAGTTAGTTCAGAGTCAAGTCCCCGCAGGGGGGATGGGAAGGGTGGGAGCAAGTACGATACTGTAGTTACTCCAGCAGCAAACCCGAGGGTGATACAACTCCTCTCATGGAATATAGCAGGACTACAAAAAAACTAGCTATACCTGAATGGAATGACTTTATTAATACGTTTGAGGTCTGCTTGTTTCAGGAGACCTGAAGTACGCTCCCTATATATAAATCTGGGTATTCCACATTTTACACCACTGCAACAAGCTCTGGGAAGGGCCGTCCAGCAGGGGGCCTACACATTTGGATTAAGATTGCACTGAATTGGGCCATTGCTATACATAACTCTCCGTCAGAGGATATTTTACATCTTACTATCAAAGGTCTTCAAAAGGGTAACAAGGTAGACTTATATAATGTATATGCAAGAGGGTCTGCAGGTGCACAAATGTCCACCACAATAGCAGCCCTAGAATCAGAAATAGCTAATAGCCCCCTCTCTCCAATACCATTGAGGCTGGAGATCTTAACTATACCTTCGAACCCCTAAGTGGGGAAGATTTCCTAGGAATTGTGGAGGAAGACATTAAATGGTTTATACCTACTCTGATGCTGGCACCTATGAAAAAATGGCCCCCAAGAAAATTCAGATCAATTCCCTAACTCTAGAACACAACCTGAGAGCTGTAATTAGTAGGACAGGTTCCGACCCAGACGGGGCCAATACTTTTAATAGGCTTAGTGGCCCGTCACGTATAGATTATATACTGCTGGACACTCGCCTCTGGAGAGACTTACTTGATATTGAGGTAATACAGTCCCAGGACAGTGACCACAATCCCTTATGCATGAAATTAAGGTGGGGAATGATTAATGGAAATATAACTAAGGCCCTGTTAAAGCAAACTAAGGAGCCGTGCCCTCGAATTGTAACCGTCGGTTGAAATGGCACAGGGTTAGATGTCAGGAAGAAAAATGAAGCAACATCAGTGAGCACATAGTACTGAAGATTGTTGAGTTGAAACAGTTTGAGGGAGCTACAGAAAACCTTCAGGGCCACTCCTTCGCTAAATTTTATAATAACATAATTGAGAGACTGGGCCAGTGTTTTATTATTCAGGATAATAGTACACAGAAACAGCCCTTAGTAAAATCAAGTAACCCTTGGTAAACAGACCAATGTAGGGGAAAGAGGAAGGCACTCACCATAGCTCTGCATAAAAAAGACCCGTCATTAGTAAGAGCGGCCAGAAAGGATTACGCTAGATCAATAACGCTAGCAAAACGCAATTGGGAGGAGCAACACTGGCTAGACCTTAAATCTGCATCCCAGAGGAAAGACTCAACCTTATTCTGGGATTTAATTAATAAAGCAAAGAGAAGGGGAGCTGATCCTATTACTAACCACATAACGGAACAACAATGGTATTCCCATTTTTATGATCTGTATTGTGGAGCAGGAGAGCCTCGCCCTCTACCATTTGTGCCTGTTGGTGATGGTTTAGAATTGCAGGTTCCTGAAGAACCCTTTTCCATTACTGAGGTACAAACGGCTATTAAGAATTTAGCCTCGGGAAAGGTGGCAGGCCCTGACAGGCGTCCTGGGACCTGCTTCTACATGACCGTGCGATGTGGGCTAACTTCATCTCCCTAATAATGAATCTGATTGCTGGGGGTCACCCAGTTCCAGATTCATGGAAGGGAGCTGAGGTAGTAACAGTGTACAAAAAAGGTGCGAGGGATGACCCTGCCAACTATAGGGGGATCAGTCTAATTGACGTGATCCAGAAGGTTGTTGGCAGGGTCATCATCTCTAGGGTAGGGTCGTGGATAGAAGAAGAGAACATTCTTTCCCACTTCCAAGCGGGTTTTAGGCTGAAGGTGGGCACGATGGACCAAGTATTCAGATTCTTTGCTGTTTACTGGAAAACCATGACCATCGGGAAAGGCAGGCTATACCTGGCGTTTCTAGACCTTAAGACGGCCTTCGACCTGGTGCCCCGCGTTAAACTATGGCAGGTGTTGCAAGATTTGGGACTCCCCATTCCCCTTCTTGAATTCATTAAGAAACTGCATGAGGGGAAATATGCAAAGATCAGATGGGGGGATCAGCGGCAGTTGACAGAGAGGGTGGCTGTGAACAGGGGGGTCTGCCAGGGCGGTGTGATGGCCCCGACTTTGTTCTCTCTCTTTGTTAATGGGTGGTAGACCATTTGAGCGAGGACCTAGCCGATGCCCCAGCCCTGTCGGGGGAGAAAATACCCACCCTGCTTTTTGCCGACTATACCCTCCTGCTATCTAAAACCCCGGCAGGCTTCCAAAAGCTGCTAGATCGATTTAGTTCATTCTGTTTCGAAAGAGGCCTTACCATTAATACTACCAAGACAAAGCTAATGACCATGTCACCCTCAAAGAGATTTAAGAATACCATCTCCCGTAATGGTACTCCATTAGAGGTGGTGGACTCATTTAACTATTTGGGGGTAAGGGTTAACAGCCGGATGAAGTGGAGAACCCATATGGCCACAATGCTTCTTAACCACAAGCGAGTTTCAGGAGCTATTCTAAGAGAACATCGAGAGTCCACGAGTAAACCTATAGCTCTGGCCCTTGTGGTGTATGAAGGAAAAGCATTGTCTTCTGCAGTGTATGGATCTGAGCTTTGGGGGTTTGAGAATACTATTGATTTAGTAAGATCTGAAAATAAGTTTCTGAGAGAGCTGGTCTCTCTCCCTGTTTCCACCCCTGTAAAACCCTTGCGTCAGGACATGGGCAAGCGTTCCTTAAAAGACATAGTTTGTCTCCGCCCTTTATTATTCTGGGTACGTCTAAGAAGGACACCGGAATTGACAACCTACGGGCAGCCCTGGATGAATTAATCAAACTTAACACTAGTAATAGGATCAAGTGGTTAAGTAATCTCAGGCAGCTGGTTTTAAAATTAGGGATGAGTGAAATTTGGGACAAAGAAAAACCAAAGGTGGTGATGGACGGAGCGTTGACAATACAATCACTCACCCCCAGTCAACTGATCTGGGTTTAATCCATCACCGTTCTTTAGCTCACTCCGCCACCCCAGTTCAGACATGGCCATATGCAAATCAGTCTGACCCATTGCCTCATGGGAACAGTCCAGCCCGAACTGCGAAGCCATGTCTTCCCTGGACCGGAATCAAGCTTCCCAGGACCGGTTTCTGGCATTACAGCCGTCTTCAGCCGGGCTTGCTTGACTCCAGTGGCAAAGTGAGCAAGGGACTCACGTCTGAGCATACCCTGCCAACTTAGGGCGAACAAAGAAAAACCAAAGGTGGTGATGGACGGAGCGTTGACAATACAATCACTCACCCCCAGTCAACTGATCTGGGTTTAATCCATCACCGTTCTTTAGCTCACTCCGCCACCCCAGTTCAGACATGGCCATATGCAAATCAGTCTGACCCATTGCCTCATGGGAACAGTCCAGCCCGAACTGCCAAGCCATGTCTTCCCTGGACCGGAATCAAGCTTCCCAGGACCGGTTTCTGGCATTACAGCCGTCTTCAGCCGGGCTTGCTTGACTCCAGTGGCAAAGTGAGCAAGGGACTCACGTCTGAGCATACCCTGCCAACTTAGGGCGAACAAAGAAAAACCAAAGGTGGTGATGGACGGAGCGTTGACAATACAATCACTCACCCCCAGTCAACTGATCTGGGTTTAATACATCACCGTTCTTTAGCTCACTCCGCCACCCCAGTTCAGACATGGCCATATGCAAATCAGTCTGACCCATTGCCTCATGGGAACAGTCCAGCCCAAACTGCCAAGCCATGTCTTCCCTGGACCGGAATCAAGCTTCCCAGGACCGGTTTCTGGCATTACAGCCGTCTTCAGCCGGGCTTGCTTGACTCCAGTGGCAAAGTGAGCAAGGGACTCACGTCTGAGCAAACCCTGCCAACTTAGGGCGAACAAAGAAAAACCAAAGGTGGCGATGGACGGAGCGTTGACAATACAATCACTCACCCCCAGTCAACTGATCTGGGTTTAATCCATCACCGTTCTTTAGCTCACTCCGCCACCCCAGTTCAGACATGGCCATATGCAAATCAGTCTGACCCATTGCCTCATGGGAACAGTCCAGCCCGAACTGCCAAGCCATGTCTTCCCTGGACCGGAATCAAGCTTCCCAGGACCGGTTTCAGGCATTACAGCCGTCTTCAGCCGGGCTTGCTTGACTCCAGTGGCAAAGTGAGCAAGGGACTCACGTCTGAGCATACCCTGCCAACTTAGGGCGAACAAAGAAAAACCAAAGGTGGTGATGGACAGAGCGTTGACAATACAATCACTCACCCCCAGTCAACTGATCTGGGTTTAATCCATCACCGTTCTTTAGCTCACTCCGCCACCCCAGTTCAGACATGGCCATATGCAAATCAGTCTGACCCATTGCCTCATGGGAACAGTCCAGCCCGAACTGCCAAGCCATGTCTTCCCTGGACCGGAATCAAGCTTCCCAGGACCGGTTTCTGGCATTACAGCCGTCTTCAGCCGGGCTTGCTTGACTCCAGTGGCAAAGTGAGCAAGGGACTCACGTCTGAGCATACCCTGCCAACTTAGGGCGAACAAAGAAAAACCAAAGGTGGTGATGGACGGAGCGTTGACAATACAATCACTCACCCCCAGTCAACTGATCTGGGTTTAATCCATCACCGTTCTTTAGCTCACTCCGCCACCCCAGTTCAGACATGCCCATATGCAAATCAGTCTGACCCATTGCCTCATGGGAACAGTCCAGCCCGAACTGCCAAGCCATGTCTTCCCTGGACCGGAATCAAGCTTCCCAGGACCAGTTTCAGGCATTACAGCCGTCTTCAGCCGGGCTTGCTTGACTCCAGTGGCAAAGTGAGCAAGGGACTCACGTCTGAGCATACCCTGCCAACTTAGGGCGAACAAAGAAAAACCAAAGGTGGTGATGGACAGAGCGTTGACAATACAATCACTCACCCCCAGTCAACTGATCTGGGTTTAATCCATCACCGTTCTTTAGCTCACTCCGCCACCCCAGTTCAGACATGGCCATATGCAAATCAGTCTGACCCATTGCCTCATGGGAACAGTCCAGCCCGAACTGCCAAGCCATGTCTTCCCTGGACCGGAATCAAGCTTCCCACGACCGGTTTCTGGCATTACAGCCGTCTTCAGCCGGGCTTGCTTGACTCCAGTGGCAAAGTGAGCAAGGGACTCACGTCTGAGCATACCCTGCCAACTTAGGGCGAACAAAGAAAAACCAAAGGTGGTGATGGACGGAGCGTTGACAATACAATCACTCACCCCCAGTCAACTGATCTGGGTTTAATCCATCACCGTTCTTTAGCTCACTCCGCCACCCCAGTTCAGACATGGCCATATGCAAATCAGTCTGACCATGAACGGTGATGGATTAAAGCCAGATCAGTTGACTGGGGGTGAGTGTTTGTATTGTCAACGCTCCGTCCATCACCACCTTTGGTTTTTCTATGTTCGCCCTAAGTTGGCAGGGTATGCTCAGACGTGAGTCCCTTGCTCACTTTGCCACTGGAGTCAAGCACGCCCGGCTGAAGTCGGCTGTAATGCCAGAAACCGGTCCTGGGAAGCTTGATTCCGGTCCAGGGAAGACATGGCTTGGCAGTTCGGGCTGGACTGTTCCCATGAGGCACAGGGTCAGACTGATTTGCATATGGCCATGTCTGAACTGGGGTGGCGGAGTGAGCTAAAGAACGGTGATGGATTAAACCCAGATCAGTTGACTGGGGGTGAGTGTTTGTATTGTCAACGCTCCGTCCATCACCACCTTTGGTTTTTCTTTGTTCGCCCTAAGTTGGCAGGGTATGCTCAGATGTGAGTCCCTTGCTCACTTTGCCACTGGAGTCAAGCACGCCCGGCTGAAGACGGCTGTAATGCCAGAAACCGGTCCTGGGAAGCTTGATTCCGGTCCAGGGAAGACATGGCTTGGCAGTTTGGGCTGGACTGTTCCCATGAGGCACAGGGTCAGACTGATTTGCATATGGCCATGTCTGAACTGGGGTGGCGGAGTGAGCTAAAGAACGGTGATGGATTAAACCCAGATCAGTTGACTGGGGGTGAGTGTTCGTATTGTCAACGCTCCGTCCATCACCACCTTTGGTTTTTCTTTGTTCGCCCTAAGTTGGCAGGGTATGCTCAGACGTGAGTCCCTTGCTCACTTTGCCACTGGAGTCAAGCACGCCCGGCTGAAGACGGCTGTAATGCCAGAAACCGGTCCTGGGAAGCTTGATTACGGTCCAGGGAAGACATGGCTTGGCAGTTCGGGCTGGACTGTTCCCATGAGGCACAGGGTCAAACTGATTTGCATATGGCCATGTCTGAACTGGGGTGGCGGAGTGAGCTAAAGAACGGTGATGGATTAAACCCAGATCAGTTGACTGGGGGTGAGTGTTTGTATTGTCAACGCTCCGTCCATCACCATCTTTGGTTTTTCTTTGTTCACCCTAAGTTGGCAGGGTATGCTCAGACGTGAGTCCCTTGCTCACTTTGCCACTGGAGTCAAGCAAGCCCGGCTGAAGACGGCTGTAATGCCAGAAACCGGTCCTGGGAAGCTTGATTCCGGTCCAGGGAAGACATGGCTTGGCAGTTCGGGCTGGACTGTTCCCATGAGGCACAGGGTCAGACTAATTTGCATATGGCCATGTCTGAACTGGGGTGGCGGAGTGAGCTAAAGAATGGTTATGGATTAAACCCAGATCAGTTGACTGGGGGTGAGTGTTTGTATTGTCAACGCTTCGTCCATCACCACCTTTGGTTTTTCTTTGAAATTTGGGACAGCCAGTGCCCACCACCAAAACAAACAATGAAGAAGATATATGGACTGGGTACAGGAGGAGGAGTTACGTAGCTCTAAAATGGGGGATCCTTACAGAACAATTTTTGGAGCATAAACCTGTTAGGAGGCTCGAACCATTTCTTGATTTCATCCAAAAGCCCAGCGACAGATCGCTTTATTTAAAATTGAGGTTTGGGATCCTCCCGAATAATGAAACTATAGCAGGTTGGAAAAAGACGGGATCCCTCATAACATCCTGCCCTGGGGGCTCAGCTCCCACTTTTTGTTTGCATGTAAAGCATACAGGGTTGCAAGGAAAATATGGCTGAAACCAATCTGTAAAGAACTGGGTCTTAGGTGCCACAGGATGGCCCTACTTGTTTTAACTACTGACACGTCATCTCTGGTCACAGTCTGTGGGGTAGCAAAGTACTGGTAGACACGTTGAAGGCTGTTAAAGCAAATTTCCCATCAGTCTGTGCACTTGCTTGATTAAGGCATTTTTAGCATTTTTGCACTGATATTCTGCTTCTTGTTTAATTGTATATACACTTTTTTTTAATTGTATTTCTTACTCTGTACTTTGGTTGTATGTATAATGGATTGCTGGATTTTTTCTTTTTAATGTATAAAGATGTACATACTTTTATGATAATTTTTTTATCGAATAAAGTACATACAACAACAACAACAACATCGATTGCGTATTTGGAGAGGCAATGAAGAGAGTGCACAGGATTTATAAACAAATTAAATCAGAATAACTATAACCTAAAACTCATCCAACATGAGCAGGGTTACCATTGACTTCCTTGACGTGGTTAATAAGATAGTCAACTACACAATACACACCAATCTTTATCGCAAAACCACAGCAGGCATTAGTTCTCTCCACGCTCTCAGTAGTCACCCAGAGAACTTGAAATGGAGCATCCCGTTAGAGCAAGGAGAAACTGTAAGACAGAAGAAGCTTATAACATGGAGAAAACCAATATGGTTCAGAGATTCGGGAACAGGGTTACCCTTAATGGGTTCTCAATAAAGCTGTAGCCAAGGCCAGCAAAGTAATGAGAGTTCATATCCTTGCAGATCACAAAGTCAGGAAAAATGAGCACAGGTCCAACAACACCAGGGTTATACTCATACAATTGCAAAGAAGAATGGGGAATGGGGTCAGGCACAATTGCACCTATCCTTAGTACTGCTTAGTAAAGATATTTAGGTGCCACAGACCAGAGATTCACAAGCCCCTAAATCTCCTAAGAGAAAAGATTATCTTTCTCACAACTTTATAGCACACAATGGTCCAGCACACTAACTATGAATGCGTTCCAATATTTCAACATTGATAACAATTTTTTTAAGTCGATGAAGACAGCAATTCAGTAGAGTTGTTAGCAGTTCATTCTTTATTTCTTTATTTTTCTTTGAATAAAAGACTGTAGCCGTAGCCAATGCTTTTCGTCCTTCAGGGACTTCTTCAGGGCATAAAAAATAATGATTTTTTGTTTTTAGCAAGTGTTTTACGTCTCTCCCCAATGGCATCCAACTTGATTTCAGATTGCCTTACAAATTCTCTGTCTTTTATTTATATTCAAGGAAGCTGTAGCAAGGGAGCTCCTGTATCCAAAAATCAGTCCTGTATTGAAGTCCTTCAAAAACGAGTTAAAGCCGGCTCCATAGCGTGGCGTCTTCTGTGGTAGAGAGCTCATGTACAACACCAAATCACAGGACATGCATAAACTCCTGGCTAAGAAGTGGGATAAAAACACATCAAATTTGAAGTAGGGACAGAGGCCAAAGTTTACCGACTCAGCAGGATATACAGCCCCAGTATTAACTAGTCAAACCACACAAAAAAATACCCTGCGGTCTCTATACAAAAGAACAACGAATAGCTGACAAATACCAAGACTGACCAAAAAATACAATTTTTTTTACGGATTCCCATCACTCACCGGTCCCGGTGACATGATTCATCATCTGGGTCTCCTTAAAAAGGGCTACCACTCCACCCTAGTGATGGAGGAGCCCAAGGATGTTTTCAAAGTTTTAATTAGTACAGATACGAGCAAGTAATATGTAAAAGAGTGTATGGGAAATAGGGTGCAGTGCAAAAAATGTGATGTGAATATAAAATTGAAGCGGAATCAGACTAAAACTTTATTCACGTCTGATCCGAACAAACATTAAAAACAGTGCAGAAAGGCCGGATTCAGCAGATAACCGTCCATTCATAAGAATTGGTCAACATGTTTCAGCACGAACAGCTTCTCAAAACCTCCCCGACGGCTTGGACGATCGTCTGAGGTACCGACGGTGAGAGCGGTGCCTCCTTCTCCCTGAGCTGTTGGCAGGTGAGGTTATTCCTCCATACCCTTGAGATTTTTCCAAGAGGCAAGAGGAGTGTTTTGAGAAGCTATACTCACAACGTATCCTTTATGTTTGCTATTGAAGTTCACATCACTGAATTGTGCATTGCAGTAGCATTATACATCTAATAGGTCCTGATGAAAGCACTAGGTTTATTTTTTACCTGTTCGTGCTGAAACATGTTGACCAATTCTTATGAATGGACGGTTATCTGCTGAATCCGGCCTTTCTGCACTGGTTTTAACCCCTTCGATGCTCATGACGAGCTCAGCTCGTCATGAGGCACGGTGCTCGTGTGCTCATGACGAGCTGAGCTCGTCATGACCACACCAAGTTCTATTATGGCCCAGCACAGGAGTAGAATATGTCAAGCATCGATGAGGTTAATGTTTGTTCGGATCAGACACGAGTAAAGTTCTCAGGCATTCTCTTCAGCTAATGAGGCCCCGCCCACTAATGGTGACAATACTAAATAAAGGATTTGAAATGGTGAGCGCTCAGTGTATCATTGCCACCCCAAGAAGAAGAGCCGCAAAGCCTCAAAATGCGTCTGCTTTATGGTGAAATGTCTGGGAAATGACAGGCGAGTTGCAGCGAGGCTTGCCACTGAAGAGAATGCCGTTGTGTGCCCTCCCAATGCTCTGGGGCACTTTAAGATACATAATTGACACGGCAGCCCTTGCCGTGGGGAGGAGCACCATTTTCCAAAAACAATGAAAAGGCTGTGATGTGGAACTTACATAAATCACGTGGCACGACGTTCTCATGCAAATGAAATACTCATCTGCCGAAATCCCATCCTACTAAGTAAACAATTGGTTTAAAAATTCGACAATTGATGCACTGTACCTACGAAGGAAATAAGCAAATACTCACCATTGAGGACTACCAGTCCCAGCATGCCATCAGGCTAATGAGGCCACGCCCACTAATGGTGACAATACTAAATAAAGGATTTCAAATGGTGAGCGCTCAGTGTATCATTGCCAGCCCAAGAGGAAGAGGCGCAAAGCCTCAAAACGCGTCGCTTTATAGTGAAATGTCTGGGAAATGACAGGCGAGTTGCAGCGAGGCTTGTCACTGAAGAGAATGCTGTTGTGTGCCCTCCCAATGCTCTGGAGCACTTTGGGATATATATATATATATATATATATATATATATATATATATTCACTGAAAAAACCATAGGTTTCACACCAGTTATAGTTAGGAATTAGCATTTAAAAAGCCTATTAAATTCACTGAAAAAACCATAGGTTTTACACCAGTTATAGTTAGCTGGAAGTTTTACTCGCATAAAACCATTGAAATTCCCACGTTATAGTTAGTTGGACTCACTATAACTTGCGCGTGCAATGCACTGCTGATGACGTCACATATTACATCACTCATGACATGGTCAGTGACATCACTCATGACATCACTGATGACACCATCCAGTGAATGTGTGTCTTTCTGAAAAATAAATATGTTTTATATATGTATATGTAAAAGTTGATGGTAGAATGAATGTTTAAATAAGTGTCAGGTCTACTCCACGGGATCCAGTCGCTGCAAGTATGGTTCCACCTCCAAATGTCACCAACACCCTGAAGTGTAAACACAGGGTGTTCGAGCCATTAGGCGAGGGAGGAAAATAACAAACTAAAATAAAAAAAATGTGGGATGGGTAAAGGTAGGGTCAGCAGAGAAAGGACTCCTGTAATAAAAGACAAGACAGGCATCAGATAAGTGCTTACTAGCATGCAATACCACTCTCAAATAGTCTCACTAAATAAACAAGAAACTAGGTAAGTACCTGAGCAAAGAAAAACCCGACCTTGGATAGGAAATAATTGCAGCCCTTCTGCCACAATCTGTGAGGAAGGCCTAAGGAACACATAGACAATTAGTTAAAGAACACAGTCCTGTCATACCAGACACACACACGCTGTACTGAGACACCTAACCACTACACACAACATACCACGGACATGACAGAGGGCTCAATGTACAAGGGGTGTCCAAGGTTTCCAAAATAAGGATGTTTGTTCCAACACAAAGTAAAAGGGATACGGTAGTGTGTAGGAAGCAAAAACTACAACACTCCACTCTCTAAATAATGTCCCCACAGAGTACACTGGTTAAATGCAAACAGAAAAACGTAGTTGCGACCACCACTGAATTCTGTCAACAATACCCCCAATGGTTGGCTGCACAAGGAGCACTGGGGTGACCTGTAGTTTCCTCACTACATGCCCAGCTCATGTGTACTTCGTAATTACTCAGTTCATAACGGAGACGCGTAGTTGGCCTCACTACAGCGCCCTGCTATTCTTAGTGCCAAACAAATGTCAAGGTGTACAGTAACACGTGGTTTCGACCGCCACTGTGTTCCGCCACACCCTAAGTAGCCAAGAAAGTATGCTCTACTGACAACAGAACTCCGTACTCCCCCGAGCACTTTTACACAGGAAAACAAACAGCTGACCGCAGATGCGGTCGGGGATGACAGAACGGCAATACCTGTTGGCGCTGTTGTCTGTCTACCGCAGGGACAGAAGTAGGAGTTCTCCCCCCGAGCTTTGGAGGGGAAGCCAACGGGAGACACGAAAGACGGGCGTGCAGAGCAGCCGCTCTCACGCCTGGTGCTGATAGAATCCGGAATAACGCGCAACCGGAAGCGCGCCAGGTTCCAAGAAGTACTTCCTGCAAGTTACCACCGGCTCATGGGAAATGTAGTTCCCGAGTGTGGTAGGCGCGATCGGGCGGTATAAACCTGACAATAAGTGTGTAAATGGATGTTTTTTTTATTTATAATAGATTGGTTAACTGGCTGATTAAGTGTATCTTAGTGAATACATATATTAGTGAGTAATGTTTAAATATTTAAATATATCTATTAGTGTTTCACTTTGTGTATAAGTGGCTGCATGGGTTGGTGAGTAGCTATATGTGTGTGTATATGCGTTATTAGATGTTTTTCTTAGTATCAGTATGACTGTTTGTATGGTTTAGTGGGGGTATTACTTAGCACATAGATGCATGAATGACTGACTCTCTCTTTGTATGTGTTTTGAAGACAGCATATGTGCAGGACTGTATGGGTGGATAAGTGTGTATATGTGTGTGTTAGTGAGTGAATGACTGTCTCACTAGTGTCTTTACCAGTAACTACATATGGACCAGGGCGCAGCGGGCATCTACGATGGAAAGCACGGACAGCAGCCGGGGCGTGCACATTCCCCTCAGGCTCACAGGAGTCGTCCTCCACCAAGTAGCCCTTCCAGGATACCAGATACCACAGGACCCCCCTACATAGTTTGGAGTCCTTAATACGCCGTACCTCGTATTCAGCCCCAGCATCCCGAAGCACCGGAGGTGTAGCCCTCCGTCTTGCCGAACGAGCAGGTTTCAGCAGGTTGCAATGGAACACCGGATGTATACGCAAAGAACCAGGCAGTTTCAATTTAAAGGCCACAGGGTTGATTCGTTTCACAATGGTATAGGGCCCAATGTAACGTGGATGGAACACACTACGCAATTTGAACCGGATGTTGCGTGTCGACAACCAAACTCTATCACCAACCTGGAACGAGGGGCCCTCCTTGCGGTGTTTATCCTCCCATTTCTTGTACACTGCTTTAGCCTTCTCCAGATGCGCCCTGACCTTCTTGTGCAGAACGCGGAGCTTCCGCACCTGTCCCAAAACCGAAGGCTGGCGAGACACCTCCTCAGGGATGCGCACAGGAAGGATACGTGCATCAAACCCATAGTTAGCAAGGAAAGGTGAGACCCCCACAGAGCAATGCCAGGCGTTATTATATGCCATCTCGGCCATCCACAACAGAGAAACCCATGACTCATGGGCATCCTCAGCAAAACACCGTAGGTATTTTTTCAATGTCTGATTTAACCGTTCAGTTTGCCCGTCTGTCTGTGGGTGGAAACTGGTCGAGAGAGAAGACTGTATGTGCAACGCCTGGCACCACGCCTTCCAGAACCTCGCAATGAACTGAGGGCCTCTGTCAGACACTATAATCTCTGGGACTCCATGCAACCGTATGACGTTAGTTAGCAACAGTTGAGCCGTCTGCCCTGCAGTTGGAAGGTTGACACATGGTATAAAGTGGCCTAATTTAGTGAGGCTGTCGACGACCACCAACACAGCCGATTTGCCCTGATCAAGAGGGAGGCCGGTGACAAAATCCAAACTAATGTTCTGCCATGGCTTCCTCGGGGAAGGCAACGGCATCAACAACCCTTTTTTTTGTCCGGTAGAGGATTTAGCCCTTGCGCAAGTCTCACACTGCCCTATCCACACAGGGACATCGTTATTGACGGATTCCCACCAGAAATGTCGTTTCATGAGATGCATGGTCTTTTGCACCCCCTGATGTCCTGCCAAAGGGGAGTCATGACACCACATGAATGCTTTTCTTTGCAATGCTGGAGAGGGGAGAAACAACCTGTTATTTTGAAAAGGCAACCCATTCACCAATGTGCGATTACCCCCATACGTGGCCCATCTGACCCAGGCGTCATGGTCCTTCGCTTGTCTGACAAGGTCCAAAAATGTGTTTGCCTGTATTGCGCAAACCACTTTCTCGGGACTGACAATGGACACCTTAGCTTCTCCGTTGTCCTTCTCTTCCGACTGATCCCGTCGGGATAAGGAATCAGCTTTCAGATTTTCGGTCCCTGGTCTAAAGGTGATGGTGAAGTCGTACTCTGCGAAGAAGAGCATCCACCTCATCTGTCTTTGTGTCAGGTGCTTTGCTGTCTTCATATACTGAAGGTTGCGATGATCTGTGTAGACAGTGACAGGGGATCTAGACCCCCAAAGGTATTGTCGCCATTCCTGGAATGCACGTTTGATCGCTAGCAGTTCCTTCTCAGCTATGGTGTAGTTCTGTTCGGGGGGGCTAAGTTTTTTGGAAAGATACGCTACGGGGTGGAGCTGTCCGGTGTCCTTATCCCTTTGAGACAGTACTGCTCCGATAGCTTCGTCGGAAGCATCCGCTTCAACGACGTAAGGATATTCCGGCCTTGGATGTGCCAGAATCGGAGCCGTCGTGAAAGCCTCTTTTAGAAATCTGAATGCCACTGTGGCTTCGGGGGACCACACGAATTGCACTCCTTTCCGCAACAGTCTCGTCAAAGGAACCGCCACTTGAGAGAACCGCGCAATGAAACGGCGGTAATAATTAGCGAAGCCTAAAAACCTTTGCACATCTTTCACGCAGGTAGGGGTGGACCAGTCCTGTACCGCCTGTATCTTTCTGTCTGCCATTTGCAGTCCCTCGTGGCTTGGCATGACTCCTAAGAACTCAACCTTGTCCACTCCGAATTCACACTTGCTCAGCTTACAGAACAACCGATTTTCTCTCAACCTTTGGAGCACTTCAGTTACATGCCGTGTGTGATCCTTGACGTTTTCTGAGTAAATCAGAATGTCATCTATGTATACCACTGCACTGATATCCACCACCTCCTTCAAAACGTCGTTCAAAAAGTATTGAAACGCCGCTGGGGCGTTGCACAGCCCGAACGGCATCACAGTGTATTCGTACAAGCCGTATCTCGTTTTGAAGGCGGTTTTCCATTCGTCCCCCTCGCGGACGCGGACCAAGTGATATGCCCCCCTTAGGTCCAATCTGGTAAACACCTTGGCATATCGTACTTGGTCCAACAAAACAGAGATAAGCGGCAGTGGATAACGATTCCTGATGGTATTTTTATTCAGCATTCGATAATTGACACAGGCCCTCAAATCTCCGTTTGCTTTTTTGATGAAAAAGAGGGGCGAGGCTGCAGGGGACCTAGATGGGCGAATAAAGCCGATGTCCACATAATGGTCCAAGTACTCCTTCAAGTGAGTAGTTTCAGGGTCTGACAATGCATAAACCCTACAGGATGGTATTGTGGCTCCCTCCACTAGATCAATTCTGCAGTCATATGACCGGTGTGGAGGGAGTTTCTCAGCCTGACTTTCGCTGAAAACGTCCCTGTAAGCCCTATATACCATCGGCAGACACACCTCTTTTTCCGCTGCTGTTGCTACCACCAACGGAAGAACAGAAGGTGAAAACCCGACGTCTTCTTCCATATGTTTTTTGCATTCCTCGGACAAAAAACGAATCGACTTCTCCTTCCAGTCGATGGAGGGATTGTGATGACTAAGCCAGGGCATACCGAGTATTATCTCATATTGAGGGGCTTCGATGATGTTAAGCACCAATTCTTCCCTATGCCTGCCGTCAAGTACAGCAACCGACAGTGTTACCCTCTCGGTTTGTTCCGTTATGAGGCCTGAAATTAAGGGTTTTCCATCAACCGCCAAGACCTCCTCAGGGGTGTCTCTGGGTACCCAGTCTATGGACAAAGAGGACACGAGCCCGCTATTGATGAAATTCCCTGTGGCCCCTGAGTCAATCATGACAGTGACAGTGTATACCTGTAACTGACACTCCAGCCTCATGGGCAACAGGATATGGGATTCAGATTCTCGTAGTGTTAACACCGTCAATGAGGGCACCTTCCAGGGCTGTGATTCCTTCTGATAACCCTCTCCCTGAGCACCAGCTTCCTCTGGAGTGTTACCCGCAGCTATGGCTACCCTTTTATTCCGAGTCCATGAACCTGTGTTTCTGGGTTTGGAAGGGCAGTCCCTAACATAATGGCCCTTTTTGCCGCAGTACAGGCAAAGACCTGCAACACGACGACTCTCTTTTTCTTCCCTGGTTAGGGGGGATCGGACTGCCCCGATTTCCATCGGTTCAGGGTGTGCATCTGTAGAAGGCAAAGCCCTACGTGGACTCCATTCCAAACGGGGGGGACCCCTATCCCATCTTCTCCTATCCCCTCCTCTGTCTGTCATTCTACCATCCAATCTCAAGGTTAGATTCACCATATCTACGCAAGTGGTAGGTTGGGGATCGATCTGGGCGATAACGTCTTTCAGACCATCCCGCAAGCCCTGGTAGAACAAGGACATTCTTTTTTCCTCCGGCCACAAGGTTTCCGACACCAGTCTATTGAACTTGGTAAGATATGTTATCAAGTCCGACCGCCCCTGCCTTAGTTCCAGGAGTTCTCTATCTGCGCTAAAGGTGGTTGCCCTTCGATCAAATACCTTTTCGAATTCGGCCCGGAAGGCCGCCCAATCTGAGAGCATTGGATCGTCATTCCGTACCAATGGTACAGCCCAATTGGCTGCATCCCCTGTGAGGTATGAAATCGCGAAAGCTACTCTTGAATGGTTGTTAGGGAACGAGGCAGGTTTACACGAAAAGTGCAACATAACTTGCGTTAAAAACGCCTGAGTTTTAGTCGGATCCCCTGAATACCTCTCCGGACTAGCCAGAGGGATAGGGGGGGGAACCGTTACTTGTACCTGAGGTACCGCTGTGGAAAAGGGATTCCTCGATAGCCTATCTACCTTTTCCTTTAGAGACGCGGCCTCTGCCTTAGAGTTGGCAAGCTCCTGCTGAACTAGGAGCAGTGCCTGCATAACATCATCCATGGTGGCCATGTTGCAGCAACTGGACCGGGCAGAGCAACGTTCGTGGGCGCGTTATTCTGTCAGGTCTACTCCACGGGATCCAGTCGCTGCAAGTATGGTTCCACCTCCAAATGTCACCAACACCCTGAAGTGTAAACACAGGGTGTTCGAGCCATTAGGCGAGGGAGGAAAATAACAAACTAAAATAAAAAAATGTGGGATGGGTAAAGGTTGGGTCAGCAGGGAAAGGACTCCTGTAATAAAAGACAAGACAGGCATCAGATAAGTGCTTACTAGCATGCAATACTACTCTCAAATAGTCTCACTAAATAAACAAGAAACTAGGTAAGTACCTGAGCAAAGAAAAACCCGACCTTGGATAGGAAATAATTGCAGCCCTTCTGCCACAATCTGTGAGGAAGGCCTAAGGAACACATAGACAATTAGTTAAAGAACACAGTCCTGTCATACCAGACACACACACGCTGTACTGAGACACCTAACCACTACACACAACATACCACGGACATGACAGAGGGCTCAATGTACAAGGGATGTCCAAGGTTTCCAAAATAAGGATGTTTGTTCCAACACAAAGTAAAAGGGATACGGTAGTGTGTAGGAAGCAAAAACTACAACACTCCGCTCTCTAAATAATGTCCCCACAGAGTACACTGGTTAAATGCAAACAGAAAAACGTAGTTGCGACCACCACTGAATTCTGTCAACAATACCCCCAATGGTTGGCTGCACAAGGAGCACTGGGGTGACCTGTAGTTTCCTCACTACATGCCCAGCTCATGTGTACTTCGTAATTACTCAGTTCATAACGGAGACGCGTAGTTGGCCTCACTACAGCGCCCCGCTATTCTTAGTGCCAAACAAATGTCAAGGTGTACGGTAACACGTGGTTTCGACCGCCACTGTGTTCCGCCACACCCTAAGTAGCCAAGAAAGTATGCTCTACTGACAACAGAACTCCGTACTCCCCCGAGCACTTTTACACAGGAAAACAAACAGCCGACCGCAGATGCGGTCGGGGATGACAGAACGGCAATACCTGTTGGCGCTGTTGTCTGTCTACCGCAGGGACAGAAGTAGGAGTTCTCCCCCCGAGCTTTGGAGGAGAAGCCAACGGGAGACACGAAAGACGGGCGTGCAGAGCAGCCGCTCTCACGCCTGGTGCTGATAGAATCCGGAATAACGCGCAACCGGAAGCGCGCCAGGTTCCAAGAAGTACTTCCTGCAAGTTACCGCCGGCTCATGGGAAATGTAGTTCCCGAGTGTGGTAGGCGCGATCGGGCGGTATAAACCTGACAATAAGTGTGTAAATGGATGTTTTTTTTATTTATAATAGATTGGTTAACTGGCTGATTAAGTGTATCTTAGTGAATACATATATTAGTGAGTAATGTTTAAATATTTAAATATATCTATTAGTGTTTCACTTTGTGTATAAGTGGCTGCATGGGTTGGTGAGTAGCTACATGTGTGTGTATATGCGTTATTAGATGTTTTTCTTAGTATCAGTATGACTGTTTGTATGGTTTAGTGGGGGTATTACTTAGCACATAGATGCATGAATGACTGACTCTCTCTTTGTATGTGTTTTGAAGACAGCATATGTGCAGGACTGTATGGGTGGATAAGTGTGTATATGTGTGTGTTAGTGAGTGAATGACTGTCTCACTAGTGTCTTTACCAGTAACTACATATGGACCAGGGCGCAGCGGGCATCTACGATGGAAAGCACGGACAGCAGCCGGGGCGTGCACATTCCCCTCAGGCTCACAGGAGTCGTCCTCCACCAAGTAGCCCTTCCAGGATACCAGATACCACAGGACCCCCCTACATAGTTTGGAGTCCTTAATACGCCGTACCTCGTATTCAGCCCCAGCATCCCAAAGCACCGGAGGTGTAGCCCTCCGTCTTGCCGAACGAGCAGGTTTCAGCAGGTTGCAATGGAACACCGGATGTATACGCAAAGAACCAGGCAGTTTCAATTTAAAGGCCACAGGGTTGATTCGTTTCACAATGGTATAGGGCCCAATGTAACGTGGATGGAACACACTACGCAATTTGAACCGGATGTTGCGTGTCGACAACCAAACTCTATCACCAACCTGGAACGAGGGGCCCTCCTTGCGGTGTTTATCCTCCCATTTCTTGTACACTGCTTTAGCCTTCTCCAGATGCGCCCTGACCTTCTTGTGCAGAACGCGGAGCTTCCGCACCTGTCCCAAAACCGAAGGCTGGCGAGACACCTCCTCAGGGATGCGCACAGGAAGGATACGTGCATCAAACCCATAGTTAGCAAGGAAAGGTGAGACCCCCACAGAGCAATGCCAGGCGTTATTATATGCCATCTCGGCCATCCACAACAGAGAAACCCATGACTCATGGGCATCCTCAGCAAAACACCGTAGGTATTTTTTCAATGTCTGATTTAACCGTTCAGTTTGCCCGTCTGTCTGTGGGTGGAAACTGGTCGAGAGAGAAGACTGTATGTGCAACGCCTGGCACCACGCCTTCCAGAACCTCGCAATGAACTGAGGGCCTCTGTCAGACACTATAATCTCTGGGACTCCATGCAACCGTATGACGTTAGTTAGCAACAGTTGAGCCGTCTGCCCTGCGGTTGGAAGGTTGACACATGGTATAAAGTGGCCTAATTTAGTGAGGCTGTCGACGACCACCAACACAGCCGATTTGCCCTGATCAAGAGGGAGGCCGGTGACAAAATCCAAACTAATGTTCTGCCATGGCTTCCTCGGGGAAGGCAACGGCATCAACAACCCTTTTTTTTTGTCCGGTAGAGGATTTAGCCCTTGCGCAAGTCTCACACTGCCCTATCCACACAGGGACATCGTTATTGACGGATTCCCACCAGAAATGTCGTTTCATGAGATGCATGGTCTTTTGCACCCCCTGATGTCCTGCCAAAGGGGAGTCATGACACCACATGAATGCTTTTCTTTGCAATGCTGGAGAGGGGAGAAACAACCTGTTATTTTGAAAAGGCAACCCATTCACCAATGTGCGATTACCCCCATACGTGGCCCATCTGACCCAGGCATCATGGTCCTTCGCTTGTCTGACAAGGTCCAAAAATGTGTTTGCCTGTATTGCGCAAACCACTTTCTCGGGACTGACAATGGACACCTTAGCTTCTCCGTTGTCCTTCTCTTCCGACTGATCCCGTCGGGATAAGGAATCAGCTTTCAGATTTTCGGTCCCTGGTCTAAAGGTGATGGTGAAGTCGTACTCTGCGAAGAAGAGCATCCACCTCATCTGTCTTTGTGTCAGGTGCTTTGCTGTCTTCATATACTGAAGGTTGCGATGATCTGTGTAGACAGTGACAGGGGATCTAGACCCCCAAAGGTATTGTCGCCATTCCTGGAATGCACGTTTGATCGCTAGCAGTTCCTTCTCAGCTATGGTGTAGTTCTGTTCGGGGGGGCTAAGTTTTTTGGAAAGATACGCTACGGGGTGGAGCTGTCCGGTGTCCTTATCCCTTTGAGACAGTACTGCTCCGATAGCTTCGTCGGAAGCATCCGCTTCAACGACGTAAGGATATTCCGGCCTTGGATGTGCCAGAATCGGAGCCGTCGTGAAAGCCTCTTTTAGAAATCTGAATGCCACTGTGGCTTCGGGGGACCACACGAATTGCACTCCTTTCCGCAACAGTCTCGTCAAAGGAACCGCCACTTGAGAGAACCGCGCAATGAAACGGCGGTAATAATTAGCGAAGCCTAAAAACCTTTGCACATCTTTCACGCAGGTAGGGGTGGACCAGTCCTGTACCGCCTGTATCTTTCTGTCTTGCCATTTGCAGTCCCTCGTGGCTTAGCATGACTCCTAAGAACTCAACCTTGTCCACTCCGAATTCACACTTGCTCAGCTTACAGAACAACCGATTTTCTCTCAACCTTTGGAGCACTTCAGTTACATGCCGTGTGTGATCCTTGACGTTTTCTGAGTAAATCAGAATGTCATCTATGTATACCACTGCACTGATATCCACCACCTCCTTCAAAACGTCCTTCAAAAAGTATTGAAACGCCGCTGGGGCGTTGCACAGCCCGAACGGCATCACAGTGTATTCGTACAAGCCGTATCTCGTTTTGAAGGCGGTTTTCCATTCGTCCCCCTCGCGGACGCGGACCAAGTGATATGCCCCCCTTAGGTCCAATCTGGTAAACACCTTGGCATATCGTACTTGGTCCAACAAAACAGAGATAAGCGGCAGTGGATAACGATTCCTGATGGTATTTTTATTCAGCATTCGATAATCGACACAGGCCCTCAAATCTCCGTTTGCTTTTTTGATGAAAAAGAGGGGCGAGGCTGCAGGGGACCTAGATGGGCGAATAAAGCCGATGTCCACATAATGGTCCAAGTACTCCTTCAAGTGAGTAGTTTCAGGGTCTGACAATGCATAAACCCTACAGGATGGTATTGTGGCTCCCTCCACTAGATCAATTCTGCAGTCATATGACCGGTGTGGAGGGAGTTTCTCAGCCTGACTTTCGCTGAAAACGTCCCTGTAAGCCCTATATACCATCGGCAGACACACCTCTTTTTCCGCTGCTGTTGCTACCACCAACGGAAGAACAGAAGGTGAAAACCCGACGTCTTCTTCCATATGTTTTTTGCATTCCTCGGACAAAAAACGAATCGACTTCTCCTTCCAGTCGATGGAGGGATTGTGATGACTAAGCCAGGGCATACCGAGTATTATCTCATATTGAGGGGCTTCGATGATGTTAAGCACCAATTCTTCCCTATGCCTGCCGTCAAGTACAGCAACCGACAGTGTTACCCTCTCGGTTTGTTCCGTTATGAGGCCTGAAATTAAGGGTTTTCCATCAACCGCCAAGACCTCCTCAGGGGTGTCTCTGGGTACCCGGTCTATGGACAAAGAGGACACGAGCCCGCTATTGATGAAATTCCCTGTGGCCCCTGAGTCAATCATGATAGTGACAGTGTATACCTGTAACTGACACTCCAGCCTCATGGGCAACAGGATATGGGATTCAGATTCTCGTAGTGTTAACACCGTCAATGAGGGCACCTTCCAGGGCTGTGATTCCTTCTGATAACCCTTTCCCTGAGCACCAGCTTCCTCTGGAGTGTTACCCGCAGCTATGGCTACCCTTTTATTCCGAGTCCATGAACCTGTGTTTCTGGGTTTGGAAGGGCAGTCCCTAACATAATGGCCCTTTTTGCCGCAGTACAGGCAAAGACCTGCAACACAACGACTCTCTTTTTCTTCCCTGGTTAGGGGGGATCGGACTGCCCCGATTTCCATCGGTTCAGGGTGTGCATCTGTAGAAGGCAAAGCCCTACGTGGACTCCATTCCAAACGGGGGGGACCCCTATCCCATCTTCTCCTATCCCCTCCTCTGTCTGTCATTCTACCATCCAATCTCAAGGTTAGATTCACCATATCTACGCAAGTGGTAGGTTGGGGATCGATCTGGGCGATAACGTCTTTCAGACCATCCCGCAAGCCCTGGTAGAACAAGGACATTCTTTTTTCCTCCGGCCACGAGGTTTCCGACACCAGTCTATTGAACTTGGTAAGATATGTTATCAAGTCCGACCGCCCCTGCCTTAGTTCCAGGAGTTCTCTATCTGCGCTAAAGGTGGTTGCCCTTCGATCAAATACCTTTTCGAATTCGGCCCGGAAGGCCGCCCAATCTGAGAGCATTGGATCGTCATTCCGTACCAATGGTACAGCCCAATTGGCTGCATCCCCTGTGAGGTATGAAATCGCGAAAGCTACTCTTGAATGGTTGTTAGGGAACGAGGCAGGTTTACACGAAAAGTGCAACATAACTTGCGTTAAAAACGCCTGAGTTTTAGTCGGATCCCCTGAATACCTCTCCGGACTAGCCAGAGGGATAGGGGGGGGAACCGTTACTTGTACCTGAGGTACCGCTGTGGAAAAGGGATTCCTCGATAGCCTATCTACCTTTTCATTTAGAGACGCGGCCTCTGCCTTAGAGTTGGCAAGCTCCTGCTGAACTAGGAGCAGTGCCTGCATAACATCATCCATGGTGGCCATGTTGCAGCAACTGGACCGGGCAGAGCAACGTTCGTGGGCGCGTTATTCTGTCAGGTCTACTCCACGGGATCCAGTCGCTGCAAGTATGGTTCCACCTCCAAATGTCACCAACACCCTGAAGTGTAAACACAGGGTGTTCGAGCCATTAGGCGAGGGAGGAAAATAACAAACTAAAATAAAAAAATGTGGGATGGGTAAAGGTAGGGTCAGCAGGGAAAGGACTCCTGTAATAAAAGACAAGACAGGCATCAGATAAGTGCTTACTAGCATGCAATACTACTCTCAAATAGTCTCACTAAATAAACAAGAAACTAGGTAAGTACCTGAGCAAAGAAAAACCCGACCTTGGATAGGAAATAATTGCAGCCCTTCTGCCACAATCTGTGAGGAAGGCCTAAGGAACACATAGACAATTAGTTAAAGAACACAGTCCTGTCATACCAGACACACACACGCTGTACTGAGACACCTAACCACTACACACAACATACCACGATCATGACAGAGGGCTCAATGTACAAGGGATGTCCAAGGTTTCCAAAATAAGGATGTTTGTTCCAACACAAAGTAAAAGGGATACGGTAGTGTGTAGGAAGCAAAAACTACAACACTCCGCTCTCTAAATAATGTCCCCACAGAGTACACTGGTTAAATGCAAACAGAAAAACGTAGTTGCGACCACCACTAAATTCTGTCAACAATACCCCCAATGGTTGGCTGCACAAGGAGCACTGGGGTGACCTGTAGTTTCCTCACTACATGCCCAGCTCATGTGTACTTCGTAATTACTCAGTTCATAACGGAGACGCGTAGTTGGCCTCACTACAGCGCCCCGCTATTCTTAGTGCCAAACAAATGTCAAGGTGTACGGTAACACGTGGTTTCGACCGCCACTGTGTTCCGCCAAACCCTAAGTAGCCAAGAAAGTATGCTCTACTGACAACAGAACTCCGTACTCCCCCGAGCACTTTTACACAGGAAAACAAACAGCCGACCGCAGATGCGGTCGGGGATGACAGAACGGCAATACCTGTTGGCGCTGTTGTCTGTCTACCGCAGGGACAGAAGTAGGAGTTCTCCCCCCGAGCTTTGGAGGAGAAGCCAACGGGAGACACGAAAGACGGGCGTGCAGAGCAGCCGCTCTCACGCCTGGTGCTGATAGAATCCGGAATAACGCGCAACCGGAAGCGCGCCAGGTTCCAAGAAGTACTTCCTGCAAGTTACCGCCGGCTCATGGGAAATGTAGTTCCCGAGTGTGGTAGGCGCGATCGGGCGGTATAAACCTGACAATAAGTGTGTAAATGGATGTTTTTTTTATTTATAATAGATTGGTTAACTGGCTGATTAAGTGTATCTTAGTGAATACATATATTAGTGAGTAATGTTTAAATATTTAAATATATCTATTAGTGTTTCACTTTGTGTATAAGTGGCTGCATGGGTTGGTGAGTAGCTACATGTGTGTGTATATGCGTTATTAGATGTTTTTCTTAGTATCAGTATGACTGTTTGTATGGTTTAGTGGGGGTATTACTTAGCACATAGATGCATGAATGACTGACTCTCTCTTTGTATGTGTTTTGAAGACAGCATATGTGCAGGACTGTATGGGTGGATAAGTGTGTATATGTGTGTGTTAGTGAGTGAATGACTGTCTCACTAGTGTCTTTACCAGTAACTACATATGTTTTAATGTAGTATATGTGAATTTTCATGTATATAAGTGACTATATGTGAGAGTAAGGGATTGTAAGAGTTCCTGTTTAAATAAGTATGTGTTTCTATAAGTGATTGTTTAAGAGAGTAAGTATGTGTAAGGTTCCTTAGACGTAAGGTGCTAGTGTGTGTATAGCTGTATATGCAAATAAATCGAAGTTCAATAGTTTTTTTGCATGTGTGAGTATGTGTGAGAGTATCTTTTGGATGACTGTCGGTGTGTAACAGGATGCATAGGTGTATCACTACATATGATGAGTGAGTATATGTATGAGTGACTATATAGAACTGTTGGTGAATGAGTGGATGTGTATATAGATGTTGGAATTATTGAATTGGTTGTTGTAACTGGTATGGGTATCTCAATTTTTTTGAAAATTTTAGTTTCTATTTCTGAATATGTGTTTCAAGGGTTACATCACACTGAAAGGAGGTCTGTCACTCTGTCACAAGGATGGTGTCATCAGTGATGTCATGAGTGATGTCACTGACCATGTCATGAGTGATGTAATATGTGACGTCATCAGCAGTGCATTGCACGCGCAAGTTATAGTGAGTCCAACTAACTATAACGTGGGAATTCCAATGGTTGTATGCGAGTAAAACTTCCAGCTAACTATAACTGGTGTAAAACCTATGGTTTTTTCAGTGAATTTAATAGGTTTTTTAAATGCTAATTCCTAACTATAACTGGTGTGAAACCTATGGTTTTTTCAGAGAATTTCAATGGTTTTTTAATAGCAAATCTTTATAGGTATAAAAAATAATAAATTTTAAAACGAATTTTATATTGTATAATGATGTCAATTTTTGATTTTTTTAAAATATTTTTTGCCCGTAGCGCTCCCGGGGCGCGTACCGGTGAACGCACGGGTAAGCGCAATGTTACGGCGCGCCCCGGGGCGCGTACCAGGGAGCGTCCCGTTAGCGCTATTCTCGCGAACGAAAACAACATCGTGACGTTTCGCGTAACCGCGTAATGCGTCATATGATGTACTGCGTAAGCGCACCCGGAAGCACGCGAGCGCATACGATCGCGCAATGTCCTGACGCGCTTACACCGCAAGCCCCGGGGCGCGCCCTGGAGCGCGACTACGGGCGCGTCCCGGGGCGCGTAGCGTAAGCGCGTCAGGTCATGTCACCTGAAAATAACACTTTTCATTGGTTGCTAACATTTTTTTTATAAAGAATGAAATCCCCACCCATTTCCTTCACTTCTTCTTTCACTTTTGTGACTGAAAGACCTGCCTGTTTTGCTGTCGGTTCTTTGTTGGATATCTTGGATTATCATGGCTGCCAGACCATCCAGCAGTGAAGATGACTCCAATGAATTCATCGATGAAGAGCCTCCGAACAGCATCGGTGAGGGGGAGATCACAAGAGCAGGTTCCGAACATTCAGCCTGCATTTAACAAAGGCGCCCTTAAATGCAGATACTGTGATCAGATACTTTTCTGTGGGGAGCAAAGTGTTCTGCTCCTGGTTCGAGCATTGGAGAACCATCACTGCCGTTACCAGCCCTATTTTTTTTTTTTTTTGCTCCTGTTGAGCAGTTTCCATTCCCTGTTTTTGTTGTAGTTCTAAAAAAAGAAAAAAGAAGAAAAAAAAAAGTTATTTTCAGAACTACCTCCAATTCTCATCAAAGAGCTATGGGGCATATTACCAACCAATAGAGATAATTTTTGTCTCTAACTTGTTTAGAGACAAACATTATCGCCGCAAATCGGCGATTTTTATCGCACATAAACCTTGCTATTAGCAAGGTTTATCGCAAATGCGATAAAAAACGGCCGCAATGCATGAATATCGCTGAAAAGTCAGCGATATTCATGCATTATCGAGCAAATGCTCTTAGCCATGTTATCCACCTCCCATTGGATAACATGGCTAAGAACTGCTCCTGGGCAAGTGTTAGCTTTTGGAGATATTCGCGCTTAGCGCGAATATCTCCAAAAGTTGGTAATAGGAGATAGCGATGTTAGCGACTGTTTTCAGTCGCTAACATCTTGGCACGCCCACTTTGCATGTCATTAGTGATAAATATCACTGACATGCAAAGCGGGGCCCAAGATGGTCACTATCTCCTATTAGCTGTCGCTAACTGGTGTTAGCGACAGCTTGGTAATAGGGAGATAATTTTATCTCCGCTTTCTTGGCTTTTAAAGCCAAAAAAGCAGAGATAAAGCCCCTTGATAATATGCCCCTATATTCTTAAAAAAATGAAAAAGAGTAAGTGAAGTGGAGTGCATTGATAAATGAAAGGAAAATGAGTAAGAAAGAACAGAAAAGTATGAGAGGAGAAAGGAAGTGAAGTAGGGGGACTGAAAGAAGGTGAGTGTTGGGAACAAAAGTAAGGAGAAGGAGAGTGAACATGGGGAATGTGGTTATTCAAACAAAATGTAGAAAAGGAACGGGTGTGTGGAAGGGTAAGAAAAGATGCATTGCTGGAGTTGCATCATTTTTGTGACACTCTCCAGCAATGCATCACTTTTGCGCTTACAGATACGTCTGAAATACTGGCGTATCTAAAAGTACTTGCAACATAATACGTCATATATTTAATATGACGCATGAGTAGAAGACTGAAGGCCTCATTTATGAGGCCAGGCGTCATTTTTACGCCACCAGTGCGTCACTTTTTATGACGCACCAGTGCTGTTAAAAATACACCCTATTCAGTCATATTTACAAAGTGACGCATCTAGGTAGATGCATCACTTTGTAAACCCCTGCGCCACATTATACCTACGTCAGGTGTAATGTATGCAAAAGGGACATATTGACGCAAGAAAGGGTCGTAGAGGTGACGCAGTAAAATACATGAGATATCACTACGTCACTTTTATGACGCTGTTGCGTCCAAATCTTACAGACGTACAGATACGTTTGAAATACTGACGTATCTAAAAGTACTTGCGACATAATACGTCATGTATTTAATATGACGCATGAGTAGAAGAATGAAGGCCTCATTTATGAGGCCATGCGTCACTTTTACGCCACCGGTGCGTCACTTTTTGTGACGCACCAGTGCTGTTAGAAATGCACCTTATTCAGTCATATTTACAAAGTGACACATCTAGGTACATGCATCACTTTGTAAACCCCTGCGCCACATTCTACCTACGTCAGGTGTAATGTATGCAAAAGGGACATATTGACGCAAGAAAGGGTCGTAGAGGTGATGCAGTAAAATCTATAAGATATCACTACGTCACTTTTATGACGCTGTTGCATCCAAATCTTGCTCCTGTTTCACAGCAGGCGTAAGACTGGTGCAGGCCCTTTCACTTGGGGCCTGGCCCCATGTGAAAGGATGCATTGCTGGAGTTGCATCATTTTTGTGACACACTCCAGCAATGCATCACTTTTGCGCTTACAGATACGTCTGAAATACTGACATATCTAAAAGTACTTGCGACATAATACATCATATATTTAATATGACGCATGAGTAGAAAACTGAAGGCCACATTTATGAGGCCATTCGTCACTTTTACGCCACCGGTGCGTCACTTTTTGTGACGCACCAGTGCTGTTAAAAATGCACCTTATTGAGTCATATTTACAAAGTGACGCATCTAGGTAGATGCGTCACTTTGTAAACCCCTGCGCCACATTATACCTACGTCAGGTGTAATGTATGCAAAATGGGTATATTGACGCAAGAAAGGGTCGTAGAGGTGACGCAGTGAATGAACGGGGTTTTCCCCATGCTACGCTCCCCGGTACGCTCCCCGGTGCGCGTACCGGGCGCTCCCCCCGCGAAAACCGAAAAAAAATTAATTTTTGTTTTACCCGAGGGACACTTTTATGGCCTCCCCATCAAACCTAGGGGTTCAGGGGGGGTCTACCCTGCCCCCTTTTGATTATTTCCCCCTTTATTTTTACCACCTCTTGTGTCTCGATCCTACCGAGACACAAGATGGCGGCCGCTCCGGACTGTTTCGAATGTTTACAGACACCCGAGAGCCAATCAGCTTTCCGTGCGCAAGTCACGTGGCGCGCCCGGAGCGCTCCCCGGTGCGCGTACCGGGGCGCGGCTACAGATATATACACATTTTTTAACCTAACTTACTCAAAATCATCTGGAGCACATATCTTGGGACATAGCAACGGCACATCGGGCTACCAGTCCCTACAATTTTGCCAAGTTTGGTGAAAATCTATTCAGCGGTTCGAGCTAAAAGTGCGACCGACCGCCCTATGAAAATTAACATGGGGAAAACCCGTTTTGGGACCTCCCTTTTATCTCGGCCCCCGCTTGACGAATCCCCCCCAAGCTTTCAGGGAAGGACCAGAGCGCCGCGAGGCAAAGTTGCTGAAAATTTCAGGCAGATTCCTCCACCGCCGCCAAAGTTATTCCAAATAGAATGTTACGATTTCCCTATGGAAATCAATCCTAACTATAACTACCTACTGGCGACCGCCAGTAGGTTTATATATATATATATATATATATATATATATATATATATATATATATATATATATATATATATATATATATATATATATATATATATACATATATATATTACCTACTGGCGATAGCCAGTAGGTATATATAGTTAGGATTTTTTTCCTATGGGATTTTTGAAAATTCTATGTCGAATAACTTTGGCGTTTGAGGACAGAATTGGCTGAAATTTTCAGGAAAATGGAACATTTTGTTTCTGAGCAGCCCCTGAAAATTTGGGGGGGTTTCGTCAAGGGGGGGCCGAGAAAAAAGGGGGGTCCCAAAACGTGTTTTTCCCATGCAATTTTCCATAGGGCGGTTGGCCTCACTTTTAGCCTGAACTGCTGAATGGATTTACACCAAACTTGGCAAAATTGTAGGGACTGGTAGCCCGATGTGCCTTTGCTATGTCTCAAGATATAGGCTCCAGTGGTTTTTACGAAAATTAACTTTGAAAAATATATATTGGGCTACATTGGGCTATATATATGTTGGAGCCCAAATGTAGCCCAATGTAGCCCAATGTAGCCCAATGTAGCCCAAAGATGGCCACCAGAGACAAAAAAAACAAATGTAGCCCAAATATCAGCCAGATGTAGCCCAACTATAGCCCAATGACAGAATGTCCCAGAGTGTTCTAAAGAACAACTAGAGTGCTAACAGTCCTACTTATTACAAAGGTATGGCACACCTGAAGCCATCTTGATTGGAATAAAGTGGTAACTCTTAAAACATTTAATTTAAAAAGGAACAAAATGAGGGGGTTCATTTTGCCATAGAAAGTATGATTAGCGAATATATGACGAAATCCCGCATACCATCAGTCCGCAAAAAAAATCCCGCATGTACTATTAGGCCGCAAATTAAAATAACGAAAACTTTTAGAACGAATATGCCTTTAGCATACACTAAACAACTAAACTACCCTAAACCCTAAAACACTACCCCCAGCATGACCCTACACTACACAAACAGTACAACACTACCCTAAACCCTAAAACACTACCCCCAGCATGACCCTACACTACACAAACACTACAACACTACCCTAAACCCTAAAACACTACCCCCAGCATGACCCTACACTACGCAAAAACTACAACACTACCCAAAACCCTAAAACACTACACCCCAGCATGACCCTACACTACGCAAACACTACAACACTACCCTAAACCCTAAAACACTACCCCCAGCATGACCCTACACTACACAAACACTACAACACAACCCTAAACCCTAAAACACTACCCCCAGCATGACCCTACACTACGCAAACACTACAACACAACCCTAAACCCTAAAACACTACCCCCAGCATGACCCTACACTACGCAAACACTACAACACTACCCTAAACCCTAAAACACTACCCCCAGCATGACCCTACACTACGCAAACACTACAACACTACCCAAAACCCTAAAACACTACACCCCAGCATGACCCTACACTACGCAAACACTACAACACTACCCTAAACCCTAAAACACTACCCCCAGCATGACCCTACACTACGCAAACACTACAATACTACCCAAAACCCTAAAACACTACACCCCAGCATGACCCTACACTACGCAAACACTACAACACTACCCTAAACCCTAAAACACTACCCCCAGCATGACCCTACACTACGCAAACACTACAACACTACCCTAAACCCTAAAACACTACCCCCAGCATGACCCTACACTACGCAAACACTACAACACTACCCAAAACCCTAAAACACTACCCCCAGCATGACCCTACACTACGCAAACTACCCTAAACCCTAAAATACTACACCCCAGCATGACCCTACACTACGCAAACACTACAACACTACCCAAAACCCTAAAACACTACCCCCAGCATGACCCTATACTACGCAAACACTACAACACTACCCAAAACCCTAAAACACTACCCCCCAGCATGACCCTACACTACGCAAACACTACAACACTACCCAAAACCCTAAAACACTACCCCCAGCATGACCCTACACTACGCAAACACTACAACACTACCCAAAACCCTAAAACACTACCCCCAGCATGACCCTACACTACGCAAACACTACAACATTACCCAAAACCCTAAAACACTACACCCCAGCATGACCCTACACTACGCAAAACCTACAACACTACCCAAAACCCTAAAACACTACACCCCAGCATGACCCTACACTACGCAAACACTACAACACTACCCAAAACCCTAAAACACTACCCCCAGCATGACCCTACACTACGCAAACACTACAACACTACCCAAAACCCTAAAACACTACCCCCAGCATGACCCTACACTACGCAAACTACCCTAAACCCTAAAATACTACACCCCAGCATGACCCTACACTACGCAAACACTACAACACTACCCAAAACCCTAAAACACTACCCCCAGCATGACCCTACACTACGCAAACACTACAACACTATCCTAAACCCTAAAACACTACGCCCAGCATGACCCTACACTACGCAAACACTACAACACTACCCTAAACCCTAAAACACTAGCCCCAGCATGACCCTACACTACGCAAACACTACAACACAACCCTAAACCCTAAAACACTACCCCCAGCATGACCCTACACTACGCAAACACTACAACACTACCATAAACCCTAAAACACTACCCCCAGCATGACCCTACACTACGCAAACACTACAACACAACCCTAAACCCTAAAACACTACCCCCAGCATGACCCTACACTAAACAACCACCACAACTCTACACTACACTAACACAACACTACACTACACAACACTACACTACACTACACAATCACTAACCCACGAAAAAATTAACACAAACCCACTTACCTCTCTCGTCATCGTGGTTTTCACAACGCAAATGCATTTACCATACATGCCTTTAAAACGTAATTCTTTGTAAAGGCATGCGCGATAAATGCACATGCGTTTTGAAAAAATGCGGGATAATGGTATGCGAGGTCAATGACCTTGCGGGATAATGGTATGCGGACTGAAAGTCTGCGGGATAAAAAATGCGGGAAAATGGCTGCAAACCATGATTAGCAGCAGACTTCCCTGGTGAGCACTAGCTTTACTACAGTGATCTAATGAGCAACTAGAGTGCTAACATTCAGAATTTATGGCAAATGTGTGACACATCTGAATGCCTTCTTGATAGAACCAAAGTAAACAAGCATTGAAAATGCAATAGATCTCGCCCTCGTTTAAGTTAAAGCCATTCTGTTTGTAATGAGGTGGCTTTTTAGCTTTGCTTTTATTAGTGTTTTTAAAACTTTCATGTAAATAACATGCATATGTATGCATATATGTATATGTATGCATGCATTTATATTTATATAGATATGCAGATTATATATGTTTATATATGTATATTACCTACTGGCGATAGCCAGTGGGTATATATAGTTAGGATTTTTTCTCTATGGGATTTCTGAAAATTCTATGTCTAATAACTTTGGCGTTTGTGGACGGAATTGGCTGAAATTTTCAGGAAAATGGCACATTTTGTTTCTGAGCAGCCCCTGAAAATTTGGGGGGGTTTCGTGAAGGGGGGGCCGAGAAAAAAGGGGGGTCCCAAAACGTGTTTTTCCCATTCATTTTTCCATAGGGCGGTTGGACTCACTTTTAGCTCGAACGGCTGAATAGATTTACATGAAACTTGGCAAAATTGTAGATATGGTTTGCCCGAAGTGCCTTTGCTATGTCTCAATATATGTGCTCCAGTGGATTTTGAGAAATTAACGTTTAAAAAAATATATATATCTGTGACAGCGCTCCGGTTAGCGCCCCGGTTCGCGTACCTGACGCGTAACGGAACTTCGCGAAGCGAAGCTGATTGGCTCTCCGGTGTCTGTCAACATTCTAAACAGTCCGGAGCGGCCGCCATCTTGTCTCTCGGTACGATCGAGAGACAAGATGTGGTGAAAAACGAAGGGGGAAATGAAGGAAAGGGGGCAAGGTAAACCACTCCTGACCCCCTAGGATTGATGAGGGGGATATTAAAGTGCCCCGCGGGGCAAAAAATAAAAAATATTTTTTTTTGCGATTTTACGCCGTAGAGGCGCGTCCCGGTACGCGAACCGGGCAGCTCACCGGGCAGCTCACCGGGCAGCTAACCGGGCAGCTAACCGGCAGCGTAGCTGTCAACATTGTAAACAGTCCGGAGCGGCCGCCATCTTGTCTCTCGGTAGGTTCGAGAGACAAGATGTGGTGAAAAAAGAAGGGGGAAATGAAGGAAAGGGGGCAAGGTAAACCCCTCCTGACCCCCCAGGATTGATGAGGGGGATATTAAAGTCCCCCGCGATTTTTCGCGGTAGAGGCGCTTCCCGGTACGCGAACCGGGCAGCTAACCGGCAGCGTAACGGGAGTCCACCATCTTGTGTTTTTGGAGCGTCCGGTTCGCGTACCGGGTAGCGTCCCGGTAAGTGTAACAAGGGGAAAACCAAGAGAAACAGTAAAAAAAAAATTAAGGGAATAGATTTCCAGCAAACTTGGCAAAATTGTAGGGACTGTTTGTTTGATGTGCCTTTGCAAGGCCTCAAGATATATGCACGTGTGGATTTTGTCTAATTAAGGTTAAAAAAAATATATATATCTGTAAGCGTGCTCCGGCACGCTTACGTTACGGGTTTTGTTTGCGCTGCAGAGCCGATACGTCACGGTTATGCGACGCGTCATGAGGCGTCTCACGTGGCTACGTGATACGTCACGTATTAAAGAATATATTTTACAGCTATAGATATTAGCTTTTAAAAAACCAATGAAATTCACTGAAAAAACCATAGGTTATAGACCATATATAGTTAGGAATTTGCATTTACAAAACCTTGAAAATTCCCTGAAAAAACCATAGGTTAGAGACCATATATAGTTAGCTGGACATTTTATTGACATAAAACCAATGAAATTCCATATATAGTTAGTTGCACTAACTATATATCGCGCACCCGCAATCCACTGCTGATGATGTCACATATTACATCATTCATGACATGGTCAGTGACATCACTGATGACATCACTGATGACATCTCAAATGACATCACTGATGACATCACTGATGACATCTCAAATGACATCACTGATGACATCATGACACACCAATACCAGTTACTACATACGCACTCACTGATTCCTACGTCTACACACACATTCACTCATTCACCCATACAATCACTCATACATACAGTCACTCATTATTACAACACTATCATATGCACTCATACACCTATGCAGACACTCACACACTGCCACTCATCCATGGAGTTACTCACACACCTAGTCAGTCCTGTAAAGAATCAATCACACTTCCATTTCCTCATCTATACAGTTAAACACAGAACACCATACTTCAGTGACATCACTGATGACATCACTGATGACATCTCAAATGACATCACTGATGACATCTCAAATGACATCACTGATGACATCATGACACACCAATACCAGTTACTACATACGCACTCACTGATTCCTACGTCTACACACACATTCACTCATTCACCCATACAATCACTCATACATACAGTCACTCATTATTACAACACTATCATATGCACTCATACACCTAGTCAGTCCTGTGAAGAATCAATCACACTTCGATTTCCTCATCTATACAGTTAAACACAGAACACCATACTTTTCACACATATACTAACACATACTTACTCTCTTATACAATCACTGATACAAGTACACATTGATATGCACAGAGTCACACACCTCCCAGCCAGCCACACACACACTCAGTCTTCCATACATCCACTCATTCTTCAATATGTAAAACATATTTAAACTTTACAAAAACACACAGACACTAGATGATGTCATCAGTGATGTCATTTGAGATGTCATCAGTGATGTCATCAGTGATGTCATTTGAGATGTCATCAGTGATGTCATCAGTGATGTCACTGACCATGTCATGAATGATGTAATATGTGACATCATCAGCAGTGGATTGCGGGTGCGCGATATATAGTTAGTGCAACTAACTATATATGGAATTTCATTGGTTTTATGTCAATAAAATGTCCAGCTAACTATATATGGTCTCTAACCTATGTTTTTTTCAGTGAATTTTCAAGGTTTTGTAAATGCAAATTCCTAACTATATATGGTCTATAACCTATGGTTTTTTCAGTGAATATATATATATATATATATATATATATATATATATATATATATATATATATATATATATATATATATATATATATATATATATATATATATATATATATATATATATATATATATATATATATATATATATATATATATATTAATTACTGGGGGTCGCCAGTAGGTAGTTATTGTTAGGACCTACTTTCCATGGGAAATCCACAACACTCTATTTGGAATAACTTTGGCATCGGTGGACGAATATTCGCGAATGTCTCCAAGAAAATCGCCTTTTCGGTTCCGCTCCTTCCCTGAATGTTTGGGGGTGATTCGTCAAGTGGGGGCGAGAAAAAAGGGGGTCCCAAAATGTGTTTTCCCCATGCAATTTTCCTTAGGGACCTTTAGCCAGGGCTACAGCCTGAACGGCTGAACGGAATTTCACCAAATGTGGCAGAGAGGTAGAGTTCGGTTCGCAGATTGTGCTTTTTGTTAAATGGTACAAATCTTTTCAGTAGTTCCTTAGAAAATTACAAGCAAAATCATAGCTATATCTAGAGATGGAGTACAGCACGCGTACGGAAATCCGTACAATTACGAGCACGAGCTGCATGCTGATTGGATGTCAACTGCGCGTGAACACTCCAAACCAAGAAGTGTTGGCACCCATCTTGCTCATCGCTAGAAGCGACTCACAAGAAAACAGTAAAACAAAGTTGAGAAATAAGGAAAGGGCGCAGGGTAGAAACATCCTGACCCTCTAGGCTTGCTCAGGGGTTCGTACATGGATCTTTAGGCTCAATCGGGGGGTACGTGTATGGTATACATACGTGGTGGAAAAGGGAAATAAAAAATAGAAGTCCGTTTTATTCATTAGGTCCTGGGGGGGCAATTTTTTTCATAGTGGGGGGCTTGTAAGGTGCCCCGAGCACCTGGGAACGCCAAACCTCTGTGTTTTTATTTTGAAGTATGCGGGTGGTTACGGTCCTCTTCCCCTCAGTCTTGGGAACCGTCACACCGATGAGGCTTTTTTTTTTTATATATTTTTTTAAAGTGTGTTTTCAGCGCTCCCTCTCTCTCTCCCCGTACACGTCGCGTGGACCGCCACCTTCCTGGGCAGTAATATGTAAAATGACCTTCCAGCCCCAGGTACCTGCACCCCCGGAGTTTTTTAATGTTGGGAGCGGGTAGCGCTGCCCCGCTCCTGGAACCCTTGGTGGCACTGGGTTCCACCATCACCCAGGGTCGGTTCTTGCAGTGTCTAGGGGTGCCTACTTCCGGGATACTGCTGTTTGGTATGGTAGGGCGGTACCGTCGCCGCTTTAACTTTACCACTGGAAACCGCTCCTATTTGAAAAAGAGAGCAAGTTAATCTGTTCTCTCTTTCAAGAAAGCAGATTGTTTTTTGAAAGAGAGAGCAGCATATAAGGTGATGTCTCTGATAAAGCAATGCGGGCTCACGAAGGACGCGGGAAGTCGTCTGCGATCGTGGGGGCATTGGGGCTAAAAAAAAATATATATATATTTTTAAGAACTAACTTTCCTGGTCAAAAAAAGAGCTATCCCCCACATGCATCAAGCATTTTTGTAGTCGCAAACGGTGCGATTCCTTAAAATCAGCCGTTTGCGAATGCAAAAGTGCTTTTTGGGATGCATGAAGCAATTTTAGAATTCGTAACATGTTTGTGAGTTCTAAAATTGCGGGTGCTTTTAAGAAGTCGCAGATGTGCGATTTCTTAAAAGCAATGCATCATTAAATTTAAAACTGTAAAATCGCAATTAGGGTGCCAAATTTACCGAGTGGTTGAACCACTCGGTAAATTTGGAAAAAGTGTTTAAAAAGCTGAAATTTTTTTTTTTTCAACATTCATGTTTCACACACACATGTCCTTAGGACATGTGTGTGTGAAACATGATGCGAAAAATACATTTCAGGGGTGCATGGGGGGGTCCTTTGCACCCATGAAATTTTCTAAGTGCCACTCGCAATTTGCATTGACTCCTATGGGCCTTTTGGCCCATAGGAATCAATGGGAATTGCGAAAATTAACTTAAGAATTCGGTATTTATTTGGGATTCGGTAAAAATTGCGATTTTTACCGAATCACAAATGAATACCGAAAATAATGATGCATAGCATTTTGCACTTCTTAATTTGCGATTCCTTATTTTTCGCAAATTAAGAAGTGCAAAATGTCACAATGATGCATGTGGGGGTATATTTCTATGATAGTATGTAAAACTTTCCGAGTTTTTTTTTGGGCACCAGTTGTACTCTCTATGCATTCGCAGTCTCGTTTCCAAGTCCACGTTTTTTTCTTTTTCTTCAAGTTCGCCAAGCAAACCTCTCCTCATTTCAGGTATTAAATTTGCTGCTTTCTTTTCCGGGGCCGTGTGTGTCATCCGCTGCTATACTTTTGTAATATATTAATAAACATATTGTATCTATGTTTATTTGAAATGTAGTGTCAAGGCGCCAAACGTTGATTACATGCTCCGTCCACCACCATTTTTGTAGTTTTTCTCCGTTATTTTAATTATACCTGTTACTTTCATTTTACTCTCCGCTTATCTTCTCTAAGATCCATGAGATTTCCTGCCACAGACACCACGGTGTTTGTCCTTTGCCTCCGATCTTATGACTTGGTCACACGTATACCTAAATGCTGATGTGAAGGACGTAAGCCAGAGCCATTACAACGCGTGTTCGTCAACACAAAGATATTATTAAGAATATGCGTTTATCATGCGTGGTAAATGTTTACTAGTTGTAAAAGCATGCGTGGTAAAGGCATGTGTGGTAAAGCCATATGCGTGCTAATGGCTTCGTGATGACGATCACGCATGGTTATGACAGCGTTGTAATTAAGCATGGGCGGATTTTGCGAATTGGCAATCCGCGAACTTGCGTATTTACGGATTCGCAATCCGCAAAATCCGCGAACTCTCGCGATTTCTTTTTTTTTTGTGTTCGCAAGGGTTTCTGCCAGTTCGCGAGGGTTGTGTACCAGTTCGCAATTGCGAACTTACTTGTCAGCTCGCAACGGCCGCGACTATGTTGTTTCTACGTCTGGTTCATCATCACAGGTTCACAGCACCCTCTGTTTCACCACTGCCACCCTCTGGTACACCCATGCCACCCTCTGGTACATCACTGCCACCCTCTGGTTGGTTTATCACTGTAGATTATGGGGGTGAAAAAAAGCAAGCACACCTGCCCTGCTTCAACTGTCATGAATTAATTTGGGGTTGATTAATGTGTCACTGAATTTAAACTTCCAGTCTGGCTGGCACCTGCTTCCTTATCTGTAATTTGCTTTCTGTTGCAGTGCAATTTTTTTTCACAGGACCTTTGTGGCCTACTTGTAGCTATTCTATGAGCCTGCTGTGAGGGTCAGAGCAGGGTCATAGAATAGTTGCAAATAGGCAACTGAACTCTGGAGGGGCCCCTCAGGAAGCACTAGAGTGAATGGTTACTAATGTCAAGATTGAACTTTTGCACCTGCTGAGTGCTTTCAGTTTTGCAAAAATCGTTTTTCTGCAATTTCGCGCGATTAGCGGGGCGCGAATTCGTGCGAGATCGATTTCGGAAGCCGCGAATTTGTGCGAATACACGATTAGTTTTTTTTGCGGAGTGTTTGTTCGCGTGATTTTGTGCGTGTTCGCAAGCCGCTTGTAGCGCAACGTTTGCGAAGTTACCCTAGCGGTCGTACATGGGCGCGGCCATCTTGTTTGCGTGACGTATTTCCGTTTCAGGGCGCTATGTGTAATCTCGCAAAGTGTGCGGCTCGCTAGTACAATTTTGCATGTGATCGCGAGGAAAATCTTGCGCGAACTTACCCACGCGGTCTTGAATGGGCGCGGCCATCTTGTTTCTCATTCATTGCTATGGTTCTGGGCATGCTTTCGGTATCCTCTCTGAATCTCTGCCATCCTTTGCTTGTTATAAGTTTTTTTCTATCTATTTTACTTATTATCTATCCCTCTATTTTTCTAGCTCTATATTTTTGTGTTTTCTGGTACTTTTGGTTAATTTTAAACTACTTTTTTAAACCCTTTTCTTTTCTTCTTCCCTATTCTATTTCTTCTTTAATATTTAGCTTCCTTTCTGCCCAGACCATGGTAAAGGGAGCCGGGAAGCATCCTGAGAAGGGGAAGGGTCCGCACCCCGTGCCCGGCTCCCGTGCGGGCGTTTGAGGGGGGAGAATGTCACAGCCCGGGAGATCTTCAGCGCGGAGGAGGTGGCCGCACTAGTTTTTTATGTTCAGCGCCGCCTCCCCAGGACCATCATGGCAGGCGGCAGGATCGCTAGCGGGTACGGGATCTGGGAGCGCCAGAAGCGGTGGGAGAAGGTGTGCCGGGCCATGTACCAACACTCTCGGGTCCTGCACACCTACAACCAGGCCACCCACCGTTGGACGGATCTCCTGGACCGGGAACGCGATCTGCTGGACCTGCTCGGCCTTGAGATCCCCGGGCTTGGTGAGTAGTAGTACCTATTTCTTTACTACTAGCAATAATGCTGCTGACATTGTAGGTAAATTATATTTCAAAATCTTCTGTGCATTTCAGGTGCACTGCTCTCCTTCTCAGTAGCGTTGCTACTACGCTTATTTGTTTTCGATTTTGTGTTAATTTCATTGGCCTGTGAAATTATGTATGAGTGTAGTTTAAAGAACTGCGTAATGCTAGACACTAAGGGTCTGATTTTTCATTACCGGCGCATCCCTGCAAAGTAGCAGGGATGCGCCAGTAATTGTGCGCCACGTCACCACCACCCATGGTGCGCCGTATTTACAATGTGGCGCACCATGGGCCCAAAACGTCACCGAAGCGTTACGCATCTGTGCCGTAAAGGCGGCGCATTGCTTGAGTTGCGTCGCAACGATGGCGCAGCTCCAGCAATGCTCTAGGGTGCCCTATCTCCCCAATGCTGCGTCAAGCCGTACCTCTGCTTCAAGCAGGCGCAGGGTTTGAGTCACGCATCATTGTCCTCAAAGTGACCGATTGAAATCTTGTAGATTTCCCTCAGCCACTTTTAGGGTGCGTTCCTGCGCAGGAACGCCCTCCCTTGCGCCGGAACGCCCCCTGATGGCGCAGGGCTTTACAACGTGATGCATCTCCCATATGTGTCACGTTGTTAATATACACCGCACCATGGCGCCTCTTTTGTTCTGCCGCTGCGTCACAAAAGTCACGCAACAATGGAGCAAAAGAGCCGCAAGGGGCTTCTAAATCAGCCCCTACAGACTCAAGTCCAGTCCTTCCTTTGTACACCTGGCAATAAGAAGAAATAGTGGTGGTGGATTGATAGTAAGTTTGAGTATTTTAATGACTGGTTAATGTAGTAGGAACCTTTTTAGTGTTGTCGCTGATCTGCAATCACGATGGACTTTGTCTGTCACTTCGCGTGCTGCGGACTGCTGCCTGCCAGTCCTAGGCGAACCTTTTTAGTAGTTTGTTTAGTGAGTTACATAACTATCCAAGTCGACGGTCCGCAAATCAAGCAATACTAATATCATAGTAGACCACATGAGATAGGTCAATATTTCCCGTGGAATACTTGTCCATTTGCTATTTTGCCAAAATATTTTGTTATTGTTCTTTTCAAATGTTTGATTTGGTTGACAAATATCATCCATGTTTTCTGGTCTTTCTTTCTTTCATGTTGTACATCAGCTCCCCCCAGGGGCAAGAGGGCATTGGAGGAGGCTGCTGCTGAACAAGGCCAGGATCGGTCAGGCGAGGGCTCCTTTGCTGGCCCCGGTAAGTTTTAATTTTAATATAGAGTACCTATCTTTTCCTACGTTCCTCATTCGATTTTTTCTAAATCGTCTTTGATCTTCTTGTAGACTGTATCTAAATTTTTATCCTGCCTCGACTATGACTCCCTGTGGTATTACTAGATTATTCTTATTAGTCTGTCTGTGTAGCTAACAAAGATTGAACATTTGGCAAAAGGTGTAAAACCAAACTCCCATTCTAGTCAGCAATAGCTCTATGCACTGAGTGCAGTCCTCTGGGATTGTCCATAATGTCTTTTCAAGTCTTCTAAATGTTTATGCTTTGACAATTACCAACAATAAAAAGGTGAATGACCACCAAGAAAGAATAAGATACTACTTTACTTTTGGTTTGGATAGGAGGACAATCCATACTACTACTGTTGCAGGGACAAATCTGTACAAACAGAACTATGGACACGAAATAGTCCATTGTTTATCAATTATAATAGGCGCAGGTAGACTTTCCACATACCTCAGTGATATCAGACTTTGAAGAACCCCCAATCTCCATACTGACTAGATAGTGTGGCAGAGTCATTTACCTCCCGAATTCATCGATGATTGATCCCCAATGATGATTATCCAACGCAGGACAAGAGCACGGAGTCAGAGTCCAGAAGTGTCAGAGGCACGGGCTCATGCATTGCAAATTGCAAAACCTTTTGCTCATTCACTCATGACCAAAAACCACAGAGTCTATTTAAGTTTTAAAGCTTTAATAAAAGTAGAAATATTTATTAAAATCAAGCTTGTCATAAAACATAAACGGTTGATTAAAAATGGAAAAGTGCTTATAGTGATTTATTTCATACATTTATTGTGGGTGAGCCGAGCCCTCACCTGGTTTGAACTTTAATTTTCTTTTTGGTGTTGAATCGTTGGTCCCTCCGTCCTAGTGATGATGATTTGTTCTTAGAAGTGAAGCTTCTGTCTGTTATGAGACAAATGGTGCGTGTTAAAAAGCAAGCATTCATCAGTTGTGCCAAAAAGTGCAGCAAGACAACACCCTTCCCTGGAAAAAGGGACATTTTTACTTTAGAGTAGACAGTCACAAATGATTAGATTGTTTTCTGTATTCACATTTCTTCATTCCTAGACAAAATACTAGTGATTGGTGTATGTCTATGACATCTAACATTCTTAAATGTACTTTGTAGGTGGAACATCTGGTGCTGGGCCCAGCGGGGAGGTGGAGGAGGAAAGTTCTGGGGAGGAGGCGGTGCAAGTGCCGGACCAAACTGCTGTGCGGGTTGCCACGGTGGTGGCGGGCAGTGGTAAGCTCTTATATTCCTTACTTATTGAGATTTCAGACTGCATAGTGTGCTCCCCGTGAGAAAACGTAAGGTTTGTCCAGATGAGAGACATGAAGAAGAATGATTGACATATAGTTTGAATGGATGGATGCCTGAAACATGGTACTATCTGACTCTTAGATAGCATATGTGTATCTCGAGAGAGTACACGGTCACTGGATGAACTAAGTGTTACTTTGAAGAGCATGTAACACCGCACCCGCACGTCCGTCCCAGTGTAGGAAAGGCAAGGAAAAGAAGTTGTAATTTTGTCTGAATACTACCATGAATAGCAGCAGTAGTTTGTATTGCAAGCACAGCATATATCCGGCTATTAGGATGGCCACTCACTACCTCTGTTAATAAGTTTAGTATAACTCGGTCATTCTTGTGTGGATGTATCACTGTTCACTCAATAAAAAGCAAAGCACCTAAAGTCATCCCATATGTAAGGAAATACATACCATGTGCAGTGATAGATAATCAGATTATTTATCTTCTTCATTTTCCTTTTCTAGTATCTATTTATTGGCACTGTAGGGTGAAAGTTAAATTAATTAAGCAGTAGCCCTTGTAACAGAGTATTCTCAGTGCCACCTGTAATAGAAAAGTAAGAGCATCACCACCTGCATGTAGTGGACTGGTACAGTAACGCAAGTCTGTCTCACTCATCATGGCGGGCGTCTGTTTTTCTTGGGTGCAAGTTGACTGCGCTGGCATTATGCCGGCTTACAGAAGTTAACGTACCAATTTTGCTAAACAAGAGAGAAGAAGAAGAATAAGACTGGTGTACTGTCATAGTCGACTCTAATGGAGTGAGTCCATAGTGCTCGTAGAATGGATTCCTTAAACTCCCACTAATGTTAGAGCAAGGATGAAGAAGTGGGAGGTTAGATAGATACTGGACACAATAGTTATGTACTGCGCTTGCAAGTTGCTACTTCTACTGTGACACAACGTTCTGCTGAATCATTTTGTGTTAATTTTAAAGAGCATTGGTTACAGACTATGTCTTTCTTTCTTCATATAGATGCTCCTTCCAAACCAACCCGGAAGGAGATGGCTTCACGGGCCCGGCAACAGAGGCTGGAGGCCACTGTCGCAGAATATCGGCGGCTGGTGGCCCAGGAGGAGGGGGACACGCAGTCTACAACAACATCTACCGACACAGCTGCATCCTCCTCTGCGCTCCCTGGGTCACCCAGTCAGCGCAGAAGGTCTCCAGCGGTACGGAGCCGGGGTACCGCTGCCGCAGCCACCCGCCATCGCCGAGCAGCAACGAAATCAGCTGCCCCCCACAGCAGTTGCAAAAAACGTATGCACCGCCTTTCCCTGAGGGTTTCCTACCTCGAGCAGGAGCTGCTCACCACGAAAACCCTGCTTGAGACCCTCCGCAAGGAGCATTCTGACCTGGCCCGGAAAGTCAACAGCAGTAGCCAGCAGTAGGAGGAGAGACTGTCCCTTGCCCCTTCTTTTTTAAAGACTTCTGGGGGGTGGGAATTGGGAGTTGGTTTTTTTCACTTTTTTGGACTTTTCAAGGACATTCGTTGGGGTTAGGAAGTGGGGGTGGGTTGGGTCTTGTGGGAGATTATTTTTGTCAGGGATATAAATATACTTTAAACTTTATCTTAGCATACGTGTTTTTTTTACTGCTTTTGAGGGTGGTGGGTGGGGGTTTAACAGTAACTTTGTTTTCGTGAAACTGAAGTGGCATCTTGATTCAAGTTGTGTAATTAATTGCCCAAATGTTTTCAAAACTAAGTGCCTCTCACAGAGTAAGTGAATTCAATAGTCCTAGGACTTTACTAGTACTAGCGTCAGTCTCTCGTCTCTCCTAATACTCCATTATACTTCCTCCCCCCAAACGCTTATCTTACCTGTAATTTGTGTTTTGAAATAGGGCTAGGCACAGGGCTGGCTGCACGGCAAATGGAGATTAAGGTTGACAATCCTGGGTGGATGAAATGTCATCATTGCGTTGGTACTTGTGGTGTTACACAGTGGCAGTTGCAGTATCTGAAAAAAAAAGAAAATGAAACCTTGTTTGTCCTTACCGTAGCATTAGAACGGTACGATAGAGAATATAGCAGGTGACAGTACACTAGAACAGTGCCACAATGTAGCCTAACAAATGGTAAAGTATTGAAAGTATAACTAGTACTTGGGTTGCATTTATTTGACATTGGCTACTACTACAAGAAATAGTACCGAAGGTGAAGGACACAGCAGCGTAATAATTTGCCACGTCTAGGAGGAGGATGTTCTAATCTTGATGACCTATCAAGTTGATGGCGCACATGAAAATCTGCTTTCATTTGCCAATAGTGACTGAGTGTCAAGCTGAGTAAGAATAGAATATATATCCTCGGATTCCTTCACCAGCCTGTTGCTATGACCTTATCCTCCCCAGCAAGTGTGTGGAATTATTGCTGTCATTTGTCACACATCAATCAAAACCACACAGCCCGAGGGAAGAGGGTTAGGGTTTGGAAAATGGATGGGAATGGGTTTTTTTTTTGGGTAAGTTTTGTTGAGAGAAGAAAAAAAAAGCACAGCTTGGACAAACAATAATTGAAGATAAACAAATCTTTGGGTACAAAGCTAACCATAAATCTTTTAAGTGACATAAAGGAAGTGCATGCACGACTGCATGCATGGTTACTGAAAAGTAAGTACTATTTTCGACAACCGTGAATGACAGAATGCGACAGTACAGGGCTGCAGCGTTTTCACTTGCCTATCTCTGCACTCAGAGAAACACTTCTTACATTAAATTAGGTTTAAAAAATAGCAGAAGTAAAACCTATAGAATGGCTGTAGGGATGAATTTAGAAGCAGAGAATGGAGATCCAAGGAATGCAGAGTCATACTCATAGAAGTTCACAGCAATAACATTACTTTAAAGATAATTAGAAAAGAACGGATACTGTATCTGTATGTTGTTGTAGTTGCCTGTTGAATTTGGTAAGTTGCATGCATCAAACCATTCCTCTTATTAGCGGGACTCCTCCATTCCAGCTGACGCTCCGTCCATCAATGTTGGTGACCAGAAGACACCCTGTCCACTGCCTGCCTGGCGGATGCTGAATTGCGGCTCGCTAATGTGATGCCTGACTTCATCCTTTTTTTCCTATTGCACAGACTGAAACCCGGCCTATAATTATTGATGGAAAAACAGGTAGTGATATTAGAACACCACTGACAAATAAATATAAGGTATGTAAGCTGTGTAGTGCAAAAAGTCACACTTTTAGTTTCCTAATAGACAGTTCAATATTTTTGAAAGTGCGTACTCTGTCTGAGTCTCCTTTTGAAGGAGAAATAAGTATGGGCAAATTAATTTAGCGGATCTTTCCCCTCAAGCTAGGCGTACTGTAAACTGTGTTTTAGAACAAAATTAGACATTCCCAGCAGTGCTCCCACCCAGACCCTTACTAAAGCCAGTCGCAAAAATGTAGAAGACCCCCAATCAGATCTCAAAAAACGTCAGTCCACATCAACAGTACACCCCAAAAAAACGAAAAACACACACCACAATCCAATGCCAGGATGTTTACATTAAAGAGACCCCACAGGCAGACTCAGTCCATGCACCACTCACTACCCCTGGGCAAAAGGCCCCAACAGCAGCCCAAAAAAAATCGAAAAAAACCCCACAAAATTCAGCACAATCCCAGGCCATCCATGCCCTCAATGATGTTTAAATTCAACAAAACAGTTGTATCATGCACCCATAACTAACCCTGGTCCTACTGGATACTGTGGCTCCCCACAATTTATTTTATTTAATGTTCTGAAAAAGTTCCAAAATTGTATTTGCAGCAACTGTAATGCCCCAAACAAACTTACTTGTTAATCCAAAAGTGATCCAAAGAAAGTCAAAAAGGCCTCAAATCCAAATATCCAGCAGCATCCACAAAAAGTAATCCTTCCAGGTCAAGATCCACATGAAAGTGACCAGCACATGAAGAAAGCACTGGGAGGAGCCTGCTGTTCAGGAACAGGAAGTTGGAGACTGTGGGGCACTTCCTTCCTCCCCCCCCCCAAAAATGGACTCCTTGCAAAAAAAAGTGCAGGCAAATGTCAACCTGAGGAGTTATTCTGATAAAAATCATCATTTCCAGAAGGTTTATGCTGCTTGCTGGTGGATTTCTTGTGCAGAATTGCAAATTTTGCAATTTGGCGAGTGCGAGATTGTTGCTGTCCGCCGCATCTATCTATCAATTGCGAACTCTCACGATGCGTGCTGTGCAAGGTGGCAAGCCGCGATGACGTAATCGGGGTCGCCAAACTCCCGCGGGATCCCGCAGCAAGATCCAAAATGGCGCAGCACACGCAAAATATGGAGAAAATATGGAGAAAAACAACTCTGCAAACGCTGAATGACGGTAAGTGAACGCCGCGCGCCGCAAAATTGTATCACCAAGCAAAAAAAATCCGCTGCGTGCGAATTTACGAATTTTCGGCAAATTCGTGAGAGTTCGCGGATTGCGAATTTGCCGAAAATCCGCAAATTCCGTGAGCGGAACGGATTTTACGCCCATGCTTAGTTGTAATGGCTGTTTCCCCCCAGGACACTGCAGGAACCAGGTCTGGGTGTGGTGGTCTCCAGGGTACCAGGCGGAGGGCACGCAGCCCCTCTCATACAATATAGAAAATGTTGTGGGGTGATTGTTTCCGTTGTTTGAGGGGCGTCATTGAGGCCCACACTTAATTTTGTAGGGTGGTAGGTTTGCATGGGAAAATGTCACAAGAGGTTTGCAAATGTGGTACACATTGTTTCGTATTAGTTTGATTTCTTTAGCATGTTGTAGTGTACCCAGAGAAAATATAAGTCAGTACTTTTCAATCTTACTCTTGAAATCTTACTATAGTACTTCAACATTATAAATATTATTTTTATTGTGGACCGTCAACCCCCCACAAAAAAAGAAGTATGTTGCTTTTTTATTAACTTTTATTAAAAGAATAACTAAACAAAACTTAATGATAACTATATTATAAAGAAGTAGAAAAATATCTTTAAAAAAACAATATTATAAACAAATTGTGAAGTGGACTCCAAAGGACGTTGGATTCGTAATCTGCAAAATAAAAAAGAAAATGAGAGTTTAGAATTATGTAGATGTGAGTAAATGAGATGAAGCATTACAAGTCAAAGTAACAGTATGATTTTACGTGTGCAGTGTGCCTGGTACATTTTACTTCTGTTCAAGTGGTGTCTATATGGAAGTGCCTACTGCGTCAGTGACACAAAAGTGGCATAACGGGATTGTAAATACGCCAACTTATTTCTAATGCATTGTAATGAAGGCATTGTATATCTAGGCCTCTGTACTTACCATTGTATAAACACTGCGGCCAGTGTAATTCAAAACTTAAAGACTTCTTTGCTTTTACATATGAAAGCAGACAGCATTTTCTATGACTTGAAAATAGAAAGAGAAATGATAGAGAAAACAACATTAAAACTGTCTCGCAGAGTCTGGAGTTGAGATTATTTCTTAAAAATTCAGACGTAGATGGGGAAAGCTGCTTGCGTCACTTTTCCCATGTTAAAAGTGACACAAATGTGGCGTAATAAGCTTGTAGATCTGTTTGCCAGACTATTGTAACCTATCTGTTGGCAGTGTTCGGAGGTAATGATACATTTCAGACAGTGAAGCTGCTGCACACTACCCACTGTCTCCTTTCACAAATGAAGGTAATACTACAGTTTTACGTGTGCAGTGTGCCTAGTCAATTTCAGTTCTGTTATAGTGCCGCGATCAAGTGGTGTCCATATGGAAGTGCCTACTGCGTTACTGACACAAAAGTGGCAGAACGGGATTGTAAATATGCCGACTTATTTCTAATGCATTGTAATGAAGGCATTCTATATCTAGGCCTCTGCTCTTACCGTTGTATAAACACTGCGGCCACCGGAGTTCAACTGTTGTTCTAGACGTCAAAGCAGACAGCAGTGTCTAAGTTTAAAAGAGAAAGAGAAATGATGTCACAGAGAGTGAGAGAGAGAAAACAACATTAAAACTGTCTCGCAGAGTCTGGAGTTGAGATTTTTTCTTGAAAATTCAGACGTAGATTAACAAGCTGCTTGCGTCACTTTTACCATGTAAAAAGTGACACAAAAGTGGTGTAATAAGCTTGTAGATCTGTTTGTCAGACTGTGGTCACCTATGTGTTGTCACTGCTCGGAGCTAATTTAACCTCTTAGACAGTGAAGCTGGTGCACACTACCCACTCACTCCTTTCACAGATAATTTGTTGTTGTTTCGGAAACAAAATTGTTTGTCACCTAGGGCCATTGGCGTGATTGAAACATGGTGCTCTACGTGTGGAAGAAGCCTTCACTGTAATCAAGAGAGTTAATCATTTCAATTCAGATAAGGATGTATACAGCAGAGTGGAGATAGCAGCGTCCAAATCTTTAAAAAAGAAAGAGAAATGATGTGAGAGAGTAAGAAAGAGAAAGGGAAAAAAGGATATTAAAATGTGGGAGAGACACACACGACAGGGGAGGGGTACGTGAAGCCAGAGGCGCAACCAGTCAAAAATAACGGGGGTGGTGGGGCGTAAAAAAATTTGGGGTGGGGGCTTTAGTTCAAGCAAAAAGAAGAGTGGAGCTGCAGGGGCTGTAAGCGGGAGGGGGATTATAAAAGTCTCATTAACAAGCAAAATGTCTTTAAAAGACCTGTCACATACTCAGGTGCAAGTGTGTGTGGGCCTAGGAAGCTATCTCATCTTTGCTGAAGACCCGTTAGCCCAATGTTTTTTTTGCGCCTGCTGCATACTACATATTGTCTCCTTTGACAGATAACTTGTTGTTGTTGCAGAAACAAGCTTGTTTGCTCACCTTATGCTATTGCCGTTGTCCGTGTTACATAATCCATCCTGAAGCTGTACATCTAAAAGATATTAAAAGAAAGATGTTATGATTGGTAATTCTTGCTATATTAATTTGGAGTTAGATAATATCGCGCTTTTAGACGTTTGATTGTCAGATTTCTAGGAACTGTTTGTATTGTGAATATATTTTGGACATTTCAGCGATTATAAAAACGTTGCTGCTATTGGGGAAAAAAATGTAACATGTAAATTAATACATTATGTAGGAGTGCGTTCGTCTAAAATACTAAGTCGCATTTTTGTATGTAGTCAGCTACAACCCTTTGACTCCTTCCGATGCATACTCAAGCCTCACTGCTCACCTTTTCATGGAAAAGACACCTTCTTCATGAGGTAGTTCTGATCTTCAACAAAGAAGTCTCATATATGGTGCAGAGTCTTGATATCTCTATGGTTAACGACATATTTGTGCTCCCATCATCATCATCGCAGGTTCTTCACCCGCACAGTGCTTTGGGCACCACTAACTCAGTAACCAAAGAGGCCACGCATGTGGTCGTGGGCCCCTTGTTCGGTGCTTTGGGAACAACTCTAAAATGGCATAGAACACGTGCGCCCCATTTTTTTTATACATAGGGTCACGTGTGTAGTGACAGATGTGCTGGATAGGTGTGGTGTGGGTGTATACTAGCCATGAGAGAGTGTGTGTTGATCTGACAGATAGACCTGCAACTAAGAAATCACTACAATGGAAATCTGGGCTTTGTACTGTTGTTGTGTTTTTCTGGTAGCCTAAGCACAGTAGGCTGTACTAACGTATTCAGTCTCGATTAATCACCTGCACCAGGGGCTTTTAAATGTTGGGAGAGGGGTCAATAATTGTGTTGACTTTTCTTCTTTAGTGTGCAATACTATATTGTTTTATAAAAATGTATGAGTCTTCAAACTATCTTTACTCTTACGATGTACATGCGATATTTCCGTAATTGATTTTAAAAGTAATATATGCTTTTTTTCAGTTTTACAAACTATTTTTATGATTATCCCAGATAATGTCTTCTCTTAATATGTACATTAAAGACATCAATATATGTTTTTGAATAATTAGAATCTTACGTGGAGTACGTGTACGTGGTGCCGTATATGACGTCAGGCGGGATATATTTTTTTTAATTAAAAAAGGCAGGGTATGCGTTTTGGGTAAAAAAAAGAAAAAAAAAATATGTGAAGCCCGCTTTATTGTTAATTAGTCTCCGGGGGGGGGGTCAAATCTCTGGGGCTATTTGTTTTTCATAATGGGGGCCTAGAGGATCTCCCCTGCGTGGGGATCGCTACCCCCGGATGTTTAACTATATGTATGTGGGGGGACTCATGGCCCCCCGGGGTTCCGGGGACCGCTTTCTCCTCCACTTGATTCCCTCCCCCCTCCCCCACCTCCAGGGCCTCTTTTTATAAAAAAACAACTGTGCAAAGGCGTTGCAAATGTGGTATTTTGGTTTTGTTTCTGTCTTGTAGAGGATCCAAGGGAAATATAACCGTTTTTTGTACAGCCACTACTTTTCTGCCTGTTACTATAGTAACAGTTCATGGATCAGTTGTGTGAGTACAGAAGTTAGAAGTTCACCACAATATGTTGCTAATTGAAAACTTACTGTGCTGGAGATTTATATTTATTTTTTTCATAGGAACCGTTAGTCGTAGAAGAAGTTTGTGGAAAAGTTTTATTAAGGATTTCTTCCTGTTCGGGGAGTATTCGGGTAACGTGCTCCAAGCGGGACTTTATGAAGTTTAATGTTCATTGGCTGTTAAGTATTAAAAGTAGAAGGCTTAGCAGTCATTCCTTGCTCGTCTTAGGAGAACATGGACATTTTATTAGCTAAAGTGTTCCGAACACAAGTTTGCTCCTTATTGGGTGGTAACGGTTCACTGTTGTCAGTGATATTGTGATGCATTTTCCAAAGGAGTATGGGGAAAGAAAGTAGTAGAGGGTAGGTTAGGAAAACTATTAACTGTGTACAGTGCCCATAAGGTGGTGGAGAGGAATTATGAGGTAAACTATTTTTTATATATGTTTCAAGGGCCATTCATATATTGCCGGGTGGTGTATAAATCACGGCGGAAAAATGACAGTGTTTTGCGCTGTTTTCTTTTATCAAGTTTGTAGGTGACATACTTCTTAGTACTACTATTTACTTATAATGTGGTGTTTACTTTCATGATGGGGAGGTGTGGTTGCGCAGCAAAAAATTCAGTCTAGGTTTGAAACAGTTTTTATTAAGCAAATACAAATAAACTTTCTTCAGAAACTGTTGCAGTATATTTGAAAGGGGTGACAATTAAAAATTGAATTTCATAAAATATCAGTTAAGTGTGGCTATATAGTTCATATTTGTGCTACAATTTCTAAAAGTGTTGCCACACATTTTTGTTGATGTAAGAGGGCATCAGTTACTTTTAGATAAAGTAGAATAGAAGTGCTACAACAAACACTCCCGCACTACATTATCTCAGATCAAGAGAACAAGTAAAACAGTAAAATCTAAATTGTTTCATATTACATAGAAATGCATGCATTATTATTTTTAACATTTGTATTCTGTACAATTCAGAAACATGCTGTTGTAGTTGCAGGATGTTTTGCTACTAAATCACATACTCACCAAAGAATATATAGAATGTTACTCTTATAATATATAGTACAGGTCCTATATATTCTTTAGGGAGAAGGTGAATAAGAATTGCAAATAAGAATAAAAACTAGAAAATAACATTCAGAAATGTAGGGTTTATTAAATAATTAAAGTAACAAAGTATGCATGATAGCTATATTTTAAGATATATAAAAATATCTGATCACGTTTTTATAAATATTTGATAATTATATTACAGATGGCGCTGAAAAATCTCCCATTCCTCTTCTGTAGCAATAGGACAATCTATTTTAATATAACGACTTATACCATTGTTACAGTATAAAGAAAAGGAAAATGAAGTTATGTATTTAACAGAACATCCATAATGAAATAGTTTCGAGGAGTAATTATTTACTGAACTTCTTTTCTCCGGGAGGTGAAAAAATTAGATCTTCGCGATGACGGGTCATAAACTCCTCTGAGATCATGACGTTGAGAATAATAATATGTATATATTCTCACAGCATATGATCATAAGGGGAAAATAGACTGAAAGCCGCGAGCCGGTAACATTGCTTACTTATCGTTACTGTTTGTGAAGACGGATTGTGAATTTCGCTAGGATCAATAAGACTGTTAATGTTATAATATACATATTAACAGTATGTGATCTCTTGGGGAAAACATAATAACAAGTGTATCATTGTCACGTTGATTGTAAATGTTTAGGGTTTGCGTCGACGGGTTAGCAACACCTCTCGAGCGAAGTACAATATCAATATTATAATATAAAAATTCACTATATATAAGGTAAAAGGAGCCAGAAAAGGAGTAATATTTATTATAATATATCTGTTTCTAAGAACAATCTGCTGACGTTAGAGAGAAAAGGGGAAAAACATGCAATAACATTTGTTTCTACATATAAATATTTAAATATTGACAAATAGTCACAATTTATAACAAAGTACTATGCCTATGCCATCTTGAAACAACTTACAACTCCGGAATATGTTTGTTGACACAAAAAGAGAATCCGATGCTGGAGAACGGAACCTACAACAGAGATTGGCGATTCAGAAATAACTCGGGAAAACAAAACTAATTGCACAGTAGGTGTGGTTTATGTAGTTTTTTGTTGTTTAGTAGTCTAAGGAAGGAAGATGTGGCTCCTCCTATGTAGATGGCACGTTTTGCAGTTTACACGTGCTCACGTTTTAACTGTTTTTCATCTGCACGTGTTCGGAAAAGTTTCAAACTGTGAAGCTGCAAAGATTTTGATTTTGATAGGAACACATATAAGGTAATATTATCTACATACGTTGGAGAGTTTAAAAAGTGTTACTCTGTAAAATGTGTTCTTTGCATTTTGATGATTAAAAGCATCTAAATAGAAGACGTATAAAAAATATCGTTTTCATTAGAAGAAAAAAAAAAGTTTAATATTTGTTATTTTTATGGTTCTTAATTTAAAAAATGCTAGCATTTGTAGATCGTAATCCTACCCTCAGAAAGGTGTGCTGGCGCTTGAGGCTTTGGAAAGGTTATTAAATAATAAATGCCCTTTTCTATGCGCCTGTAGACTTGGGGCCTCATTTATGAAAAGTGACGCATCGCTGCGTGAAAACATCGATGCGTCACTTTTCATTGCGCTCTCCCTGCGACATGATTGATGCGTCATATTTATAATATGATGCGTCATATTTATAATATGACGCATCATGTCGCAAGGAGTTACAGATACGTCAGTATTTCTGACGTATCTGTAGGCGCAAAAGTGACGCATTGCTGGAGTGTGTCACAAAAGTGACGCTACTCCAGCAATGCTTCCTTTCACATGGGGAAAGCCCCATGTGAAAGGGCTTGCTACAGTCTTACGCCTGCTGTGAGGCAGGCGCAAGATTCTGACGCAACAGCATCCTAAAAGTGACGCAGTGAAATCTCATAGATTTCACTGCGTCACTATTACGAGGCTTTTTGCGGGTGAACGCCCCCTCTGCATACATTATACCTGATGCAGGTATAATGTAGCGCAGGGGTTTACAAAGTGACGCATCTGCTGAGATGCGTCACTTTGTAAATAGTGCGCATCAGGAGGCATGTTTTACGCCGCTAATGCGTCACAAAAAGTGACGCATCGGAAGCGCAAAACTCACGCACGGCCTCATAAATGAGGGCCTTGGCTTTTATACTTTCAATTGCCTAGTCTGTATATTTACACTTCCTCCAAACAGTTTGGTACTGCTATTTTAGTATTGCACTGAGCCATTCAGCAGTATGTGTTTATGTATACACTGTTCTAAAAGTGAAGCTGCTGTACATTTTGCCAGACACTCTCCTTGCAGAATTGTAATAATTCAGCCAGTACCCAAGTAGTCATGGTACAAAGTGGGCCTTAGGGCATGGACTGCTTCAAAGTCCTATACACTATGCATGCAGTCTTGCATGCAGGGGAAACTTGCCTTTGATAGCTTTTATTATCCAGTCTATGTTCTTACACTTCCAGCAAACTCTTTGTGATTGCTGATTCAGTATTGTAGTGAAGTATTCAGCAGAATGCCTTTATGTATACACTGTGCTATAAATGAAGCTCTTGCAAATTCAGACAGACACTCTTGTTTCAGAACTATAATTATCCAGTCAGTACTCAAGTAATCATGGTGCAAAGTAGGCCTTAGGCCATGTACTGCTTTAAACCTGTATAGAGTATGCATGCACTCTTCTATGTAGGTGCCCATTTGTTTTTTACACATTCAATTGTCCAGTCGGTATCATTAGACTTTCACAATCACTCTCACTCTACTGTTTCAGTATTGTAGTGAGCCATTCAGCAGTATTTCCTTATATATGTACTGTGGTAAAACTGGAGCTCTTATAAATTCATTCATGCACCACTCTCTTTGCAGAACTGTAATCATGCAGTCAGTACCCAAGTAATTATGGAGCAAAGTAGGCCTTAGTATGTGGACTGCTTCAAACTCCTATTTACTATGCATGTACTGTTCTATGCACCTGCAAATGTACCTTTTATATTTTGAATTCCCCTGTCTCTATCCTTACACTTCCAGCAAACAATCTGTCATTCCTGTTATAGTTTTGTAGTGACTCATTGATCAGTGTGTAGTAATCCATTCTCTACATTGAAACAGTAATCAGGAGATGTACAATAAGTGGTCCATTCCCAGAGATATGGCAGTTATTGTGCACTGTGATATCAGCACAATGGATGCAACGTATTTACAATGTAGTGTATTATGGAGCAAAAACAGCACAGATATGTGATGTATTTGTGTTGTGAAGGTGGTGAATTGCTTGACTTGCGTTCCAAGTGCAATGCAGCTCCAGCAATGCTCTTGTTATGTTATGTTATGTTATGTAACATTTTTAATGTGCACAGATGCTCCAGCGAAGGAGCGTCCTGGCGCAGGGAAAGGCAGACACAACACAACACTAAAACCAGCAACAGAAAAGCAGAACACTTAAAACAGGGGAAGTTTAAAACAGAAAAGTTTTCAAGGCCCTACGGAAGGATATTAAATCATCCAAGAGGCGGATTTCCAAAGGGAGCGCATTCCAGAGGGTTGCAGCTTTCACTCGAAAAGAGCGTCCCCCCATCCGACTAAGTCTGAACCGGGGAACAACCACCAAGGATTGTCCCAGGGAACGAAGTGAGCGAGTTGGCACATAGGGAGAGATCAATTTATTAAGTAACACAGGTGCCGACTCTCGAAGAATTTTAAAAACCAGGCTGAGGGCTTTAAATTGAATTCGCTTATTCATCGGGAGCCAGTGTAAGGACTATTGGAGGTAGGGCAGGTCCGGGGCAGGCCGACCACCGCCCTCGCCGCAGCGTTCTGGACTCGCTGTAAACGGAGTATCTCAGCTTGGTTCGCTCCTAAAAGGAGTGAACTAGCATAGTCCAGGCGAGAAATAATCATTGCTTGAATGACCAGCTGTCTTGTAGGAGCATCAAAAAATTTGAGCAGGGGTCTTAGCCCGCGTAATACTCCAAAACAGCAGGCCGCCACTCTCTTCGTGTGAGTCACAAAGCTTAACGTGTGGTCAAGCCATACTCCCAGATTCCTGAGTTCCAGGACAGGGGCTGGAGCTGTTCCCAGCTCAGGAGGCCACCATCCATCTCCCCAGAGGTCCGCATCCCTTCCAACGATCATCACCTCCGTTTTTGATGCGTTCAGCTGGAGACAGTTGTTATTCATCCAGCTGGCCACCTCTCTCAGTCCACTGCGGAACCTGAGGGCATCCTTCTTGGCATCCCCGCTGATCGTAACCGCCAGCTGAGTGTCGTCGGCATAGGAAACCATGGTTAGGCCCCATTGCCTGGCGACTTCAGCCAGCGGCTGCACGTACAGATTAAAAAGCGTGGGACTCAGCGAGGAGCCCTGGGGCACCCCCAGGTCCAACGGATGGTATTTGGACTGAAAGGGAGGGGTGGCAACGCAGAAGGAGCGATCACTGAGGAAGGAGCGGAACCACTGCAGAGCTGAACCACAGAGGCCAATGTCCTGCAGGCGGTGTAAAAGGATGCAATGGGAAACAGTGTCAAAGGCAGCGCTCAGGTCTAATAAAATAAGCGCTGCCGTTTGACCTGCATCCAATACAGTCCGCAAGTGCTCAACCATTGCCAGAAGGGCCGTCTCAGTGCTGTGACCAGCACGGAACCCATTCTGCACGGGATCCAGGACATTAACTTGGGTCATATGCTCTGTGAGGTTCCATGCTCACAAAGCTGTGTCAATCCTTACACCTGTTTCTAGCAGGTGCAGGGTTTTGATGCAGCATAGGACTAAACGTGACTGAATTAAATATTATAAATTTCACTCAGTCACTTTTAGGATGTGTTCCTATGCCAGAACACTTGCACTCCCTCCCCCCCGCCCTCTGCGCAGGAAAGTCTCTTTCTGGCGCATGGCTTTAGAATATGATGCACCTTCCATATGCATCACATTGTAAATATCAGGTACTATGGTACGTCTTTTGCAACACCGCTGCATCACAAAAGTGACGGAAAAGATGTGTAAAAGAGGTACAAGGGGGTTGTAAATTTGCTCATAACAAATACAAATTCACCCAGGCAGTTTCACTAGCAGTGCAAATTGAAGTATAAACTTTTATCATATTTATATGGATCTGTTACATTGAAGTGCTTCGGAGGTACTACAGTAGAGTATAGGTAAACACCTTATACATTTATGCTGTAGCACTCTCTTATAGTTTTGCATTTTCACATTTACCATACACTACTAATTCATTCGTTCATGTATGCATTACACATTCATTCTGACAAAGTTTTACACACTAATATAGAAATATAGTTCTTTTTTAAGCCATTGGAGGTGATTCTGAAAAGAAGTGTTTTTTTTTCTTTTTTGTTTTTTTTGTATTTTTTTGTAGTTTTTAGTTGTTGGTTTTTTTTAAACCAAAAATAATGAAACTGGAAACAAAAAACTGTGGAACAGGAAGAAAAAAGAAAAAAAAATATTGTTTTGGGCAACGGTACTCTTCTTTGCTCTTCACAATGAGGTGAATAAACTGCTCACCGTAACAAAGGAGTTCTCTGCAAAATTTACAATGAAGTGTAAGATTTGCAAACTGAGGCACAATAATAGGATGTGGACTGTTCGGAGGTTGTGGTGGTGCTTTTGAGGTAGGAGGAACTGCAGGTTGAGGCTTTTCCTGGAACCTCTGTGTTGTCATACTTCCATAATTATTTGGATGCACATTTTTGACATGGTGAACCATTGAGGCTGTCCGAAAGAGTACTTTTTAGGGGGGTCAGCCCTGGAAAGTGTAACCTCACAGATCTTGCATGTTACTTTTGGTACATTCACCTTTTTCTGTCCCTCCGGAAATGAAGAAAACTTCCAAATGAAAGCTTCTTTTCTCTTTTTCTGAGGTGGCTTAGTAACAAAATGTTTCTTAGAGGAATGTACTGATGAATTCTCTAAAAGAGCAGCCATTGTAGAGTTTGGTTGTAAAAGACTACAGCTCCACAGAATAGATGTTTTTCCTGGGAAAGTCGAAGTAGGATAATCAAAATGAGAGGGGTCTTTCAACAGTTGGAATAGGAAGTATTATGAACTAATCAAAACTCTCCTTTTATGGTCAGATGACTTTGCGTATGCCTTGAGCCTCTTACAGTGCTCTTAAGATGCGAGTATGTACGAAGTACCTTTGCAATTTGCGTAATTGCTTTTAAAAGTAATAATCGCCTATTAAAAGTAAAAAAAAAAGTATTTTCATGATTGTCCTAGATACTGTCTTCCCTTAATATGTACATTAAATACATAAATATATGTTTTTGAACAATTAGAAACTTTTGCGCCGAACGCTTACGGGGCGCCGTATCTGACGTCACGCAGAAGCGTTGATGCGATGCGCAAGGTCAAAGCGTATCTGTAACGAGTGCGTGGCTATGCGCAGAGGACCAATTACCGTACAAAGTGTGGTGCGATCACTGTACGAGTACGGTGCGATTACCCCAAAAAAAAAAAAGGAATTATACAGATTATAATTGTAAAACATGGAGAAAAAATATTCTTATATAAAAAAAATTGGGGATTTAGTTTTGTTATTGTTTTACATTAAGAATATGAAATATAATTCAAAAAATAAAATTAATATAAATATTTTTCATGAAAATGTAAGAAATTAGTATAAAAAGCAAGAAATGTAATAATTTAGACATTTAAAAATTATCATTTACTAAACCTTTGAAATTCACTGAAAAAAACAGGTTTCAGCCACGTTATAGTTAGGAATTAGCATTTAAAAAACCTTGCAAATTCACTGAAAAATCCATAGGTTTCACACATGTTATAGTTACCTGGAGATTTCACTCATACAAAACCATTGAAATTCCCCCGTTATAGTTAGTTCACCAGATCGGTTTAGATGCTGCATGCGGGAGGTGAGCAAATGGATGGCAGGATACTGCCTCAAGCTCAATTCTGCAAAAACAGAAGTGCTGCTGTTTGGGGCAAGAGACAACTTCTGGTCCCCGCGTTGATGGCCGGAGAAAATGGGGTCTCCCCCCTCTCCGGTGGCAAAGGCAAAAAATCTGGGTGTTTTGATGGACGACTCCCTGTCCTTTAGGCCACAAATCAATGCTCTGTCCTCATCTACCCATTACGTGCTCAAAACTATCCGGAAAGTTCTGCCATTTCTGCCGGTGGAACACAAGAAGACAGTAGTGACTGGACTTGTAATGTCCCGGTTGGATTACTGCAACGCTCTGCTACTGAATGCCCAGCAGGGACTTTCAGATAAACTTCAAATTTTGCAGAATGCAGCAGCACGGCTGATTACGGGCACCCCCAAGTTCGCCTCAGTTTCTCAGGACCTTGTAAAGCTCCATTGGTTGCCAGTTCGCAAGAGAATTGTGTTTAAATCACTCTGCGTGATTTTCAAGGCACTGCACGGCCTGGGGCCCCAATGCATGATCTCTCTCTTCCAGTGGTACATGCCAGTGCGAGCTCTAAGATCAGCCGAGCAGGGGCTGGCCGTAGTCCCCAGAGTAAGGAAAGCCCACTGGGGAGGCAGAAGCCTATCTCTGGGTGCCGCCAAGGCGTGGAATGCGCTGCCTTCCAGCCTCAGACAGATTCCCGATTTGCTCAAGTTTAGGAAAGCACTCAAAACATTGCTTTTCACCCGCTAACCCCCCTACCCACACCCGCTAGTGATCATTCAGCGCCAGGACACCTTTGGGTAACAGCGCGCTTTAAAAATTTCAAAAATAAATAAAATAAATAAATAAACTATAACTCGCACGCCTGCAATGCAATGCTGATGACGTCACATACTACATCACTCATGACATGGTCAGTGACATCACTCATGACATCTCAAATGACATCACTGATGACATCATCCTTGTCAAAGAGTGGCAGACCTCCTCTCACAGTAATATAACCTTTGATGCACAGATTCAAAAATAGAACCTAAAATTTTCTAAAAAATTGAGATACCAATACCAGTTACAACAACCTATTCAGTAATTGCAAAATCTACATACGCATCCACTAATTCACCAATAGTTCTATATAGTCACTCATACATGTACTCACTCATCATATGTACTCATACACCTATACATCAAGTTACACACCTATACTTATACATAGAGTTATTCACAAATATACTCACACAGGCAAATAAACTATCAAACATCCATTTACTTGCATATACAGCTCTACACACTCCACTACACTTATTTCTACAGAAACGTACACATACTCACTCTCTTAAAGAATCAGTTATAGAAACACATACTTATTTATACAAGAATTATTCCAATCTGTCACTGTCATATATCCTTACTTACATACATCAATACTCACATATACTAGTTTAAAACATATGTACTTACTCATAAAGACACTATTGAGGCAGTCATTCACTCACTAACACACCCATACACACAATCATCCACCCATACAGTCCTGCACACATGTTGTCTTCAATACACATACAAACAGTAAGTCAGTCATTCATGCATCTGTGCGCTAAGTAATACCCCCACCAACAACTAATAACCCATATAAACACTCATGTAGGTAGTTATTAACCCGTGCAGTCACTTATACACAAAGTGAGACACTTATACAGATATACAGAAAGCTCGTGCTCGGGAAGGTACGCGTACTGTACCCGTACGGTTCTTCGTCTATAGATATATCTATGATTTTACTTTTGATTTTCTAAGAAACTACTGAACAGATTTACACCATTTAACAAAAAGCGTAATCTTCGAACCGAACTCTACCTTTTTGCCAAATTAAGTGTAATTCCGTTCAGCAGTTCGGGCTGTAGCCTCACTTAAAGGTCCCTATGGAAAATTGCATGGGAAAAACACGTTTTGGGACCCCCTTTTTTTCTCGGCCCCCGCTTGACGAATCACCCCCAAACTTTTAGGGAAAGAGTGGAGCATGCCATTTTCTTGGAGAATTTCGCGAAGATTCGTCGACAGGTGCCAAAGTAATCCAAATAGAATGTTGCTGATTTCCTATGGAAACTAGGTCCTAACTTGCTTTCGGTTTTAATACTTTGACACTATCAGGATGGTGTTCAGGTGTATCATTCTTTTATCATAAATGCATAATGTTAGAAGTCTACTGTTGGAAGTAGATTAAGTAGGCAGCAGGACAATGTCTTCAGGTTATTAAGATAGATTTATTAACTTAGTACAGCAGAGCAGTAAACCTCACAGCTGACCAGACCATCAACTGCCAAGGCTGGAACCTTCACATACAACATAGAACACTCTTAGGTACTATGGGAGGTTGGGAAGATAGAAACACTAAGAAAGGACTACTGACACCAAGTAGCCATATTGAATAAAGTACAAATATACAACATCTGCTTGTTCATTAGTACAGTGTGGTGAAGGTGCTGCAGATCACAGTGAAATCAACCGAGAGGCTTCTTCTGCTGTTGTCAGTGCATTTTCACTCAGTATATCAGACTATTTTGTCACATGGCTCTGGAAGCCAGTGTGAAATTTTAGTAATTGTGGGGCATATTACCAAGCAATAGCGATAATTATCGCTATTGCTTGGTTAGAGACAAAAATTTACCGCTGAGCTGCGGCGATGTTTATCGCAGATAAACCTTGGTATTACCAAGGTTTATCGCAAATGCGATAAAAATCGGCCGCAATGCATGAATATCGCTGAAAAGTCCGCGATATTCATGCATTACCGAGCTAATGCTCTTAGCCATGTTATCCACCTCCCATTGGATAACATGGCTAAGAACTGCTATGGGGCAGGTGTTAGCTTTTGGAGATATTTGCGCTTAGCGCGAATATTTCCATAAGTTGGTAATAGGAGATAGCGATGTTAGCAACTGTTTCCAGTCGCTAATATCTTGTCACGCCCACTTTGCATGTCATTAGTGATAAATATCACTGACATGCAAAGTGGGGCCCAAGATGGTCGCTATCTCCTACTAGCTGTCGCTAACTGGTGTTAGCGACAGCTAGGTAATAGGGAGATCATTTTATCTCCGCTTTCTTGGCTTTTAAAGCCAAAAAAGCGGAGATAAACCCCCTTGATAATATGCCCCTGTATTCTTATATCAGCTTCTGGGGAACTCTCTGTAACCTCCATGAGAAACTTATGAGAGAATATAATTTTCTCTCAAACATAGTTCCTCAAAACCCAAGAGAGGATCAGGGGTTTTCAGAATGCAAATCACCTTAGAACCCACCAAAATTCTTAAAATTAGTATAGTACCACCAACACATGATTTTTGTTTTGACAAAAAATGTTTATCACCCTTCATATGTCTTCTTTTTTTGTGGTTGGCAAAGACAGACTTTCACTATGATGAATTACCCTCCCCCCTCACCACCACATTTACTTAAGGAGGTCAGGGTGTTCTCACCCTGCCCCCTTATATGTATACTTTTTAATTTAATGTTCGAGATGTAGGGATCATGTACCTAGATCCTGTAATGGCTGACACAACATATTGTTCATGCTGTGACCAGGCACCAGGAATGACCAATCCCTTAGAATAGCCTATTAGGGCACATTTGGACACCAATGGTACAAATATATGTCTAACATTTGCTGTGGGTTAATCCCTTCTTACCCAACAGAGCACCTGTTTAAATGCTAAATTCTTGAAAAGGACTAAATAAATGTACACCAAATATCTAAAAGCACACTTACTTGAGTAAAGTTCAAAATTCCTGCCACAATTGGTATAAGTATGTTTAACCATGTTTTCACTATCTGAGAGCCAACTTTTCTTTCTTCTGCTGTAAATATGCCAAAAGTTAGAGGTCAAATTAATTATGTGCCAAGAAAGAGCAATCCTACTGCATCCCATTCCAGGAACACCATCTCACAGCAGAGGGTATATCACGTTTCAAATGTATTATGTATGTGTCTCATGTTTTACTGGCATGTACTTTGGGATTCACGGCATGGGATAGTAAAACAAAATTCAACATATTTGTGATTCTACAGCATTAACACCTTGTTGAATTATTTACAGTTTTGAGAACCCTGTATATAAATTATAATGAATAAGTCAATAGTAAAATAAAAAATATGACAAAGAAGAAATAATTCTATCCACCCATTTTCAATACACTAAAGATGTTGAATTGTTTTGCAGATAGTAGAAGAATGATCACAGTAATCAACATCTAAGTGAAACCAGATGATTGTTGTAAAGCATTGTGGTATGCAGTATTTTTAAGAATGTTTCATTTTGATAAAATCAGGAAGTTTGCAGCCGACAATAAATTATGTGCTGTTGGCATAAAACTTGTTTACATGGAACATGCCAAAGCTGCACTATAGTAAGTTTCCAGTGCACCTCTCTATGAGTCAAAACAAATCTATTTTCTACCAACAGATTTCATCCTTTGGGCCAATGAATGAAGTCAACCAGACCCGAGTAACAGCGTTTATCCTTTTAGGACTCAACAATGACCCACATTTGCAAATCCCACTCTTTGTGCTGTTCCTTTTGGTCTATATTATGACAGTATTGGGAAATGTGGGTATGATGGTACTTATAAGGATGTCTCCTCATCTTCACACTCCTATGTACTACCTGCTCAGTCACTTGTCCTTTCTCGATGTCTCTTGTTCCTCTACAGTTACACCAACACTACTAATGACATTTGCCTCCAAAAGATCGTCAATTTCTGTCCTTGGTTGTGCCACTCAGCTCTTCATATTCATGGGTTTGGGAAGCACAGAGGTGTTTATCCTAACAATGATGGCCTATGACCGATACATCGCTATATGTAAGCCGCTGATGTACACAGCCATAATGAACCACAGTGTTTGTGTCTATATTGTAGTTGGTGCTTACTTAGTTGCCCTAGTCCATGCACTGTTACAAACTACGTGCACCTTTAGGTTGAAATTCTGTAGATCAAATGAGATCATCCATTTCTTTTGTGAACTTCCACCATTGTTGAAGCTCTCCTGCTCCAACACATCTCTCAATGATGCCTTGCTGGTTTTTGTGGCTGGTGGTTTCATGGTTTCTTCCCTTGTCATCATTTTTACCTCCTACATCTTCATTGTTGCTGCTATTCTTAGAATACACTCTTCAGATGGTCAAAGGAGGGCCTTCTCCACCTGTTCCTCTCATTTTGTCTGTGTCACATTATTCTTTGGAAATCTTCTGTTTATATATGGCAGACCCAGCTCAAACCATTCAATGGATAAAGACCGAGTGGCTGCAGCATTCTACACTATGTTCATTCCAATGCTGAATCCTTTCATCTACAGCCTGAGGAACCAGCAGGTCAAACAGGCCATGAGAAAAGCTATTGGGAAATTATGTGTTGCAAGATGGATTTTTCATGGTAAAGCACATGTTGCCATCTTCCCATAGTATGATTTGTTAAGCACTGACCATGCTTTTAAGGAAAAAATGCAGAAGGGCTACAGAGATGGTGCTTGGTGGACAACCAACAGAGGGCCAGATTCTCAAGGGTAAATTAGACCAAATGTCCAACTTCACACCTGAAGTTGAAGTTTAGACCCAATCTAAGTTCAGAACAAAAGTCTAACGTAGACCAAGTGTTTGGCTTTACTACTTTTCGGTATTCATAAGGTAAGTTAGTACTAGTAACTTTACTACTAGTATGCTTGCTAGTAGTAAACTTACTAGCAGCAACGTACCTTTTTGAATGCCAAAAAGTAGTAAATCTAGACCTTTGGTCTAAGTTAGAATTTAGGTCTAAACTTAGACTTCAGGTCTAAAGTTAGAGTTTTAGTCAAACTTTAACTTTGTAAATCAGGCCGAATGTATATCCAATAATTAATGTAATTAACTATACCTGGAATTCTCAGCTGACTGGATTATTCAGTGCATGTGCTTGATCCTGTATATTTACAGAAGACTGCAAGTTATTTCCTCCATCTAGATTTTGTTTACAAATGAGCATTTGAGTAAAATTACTTTTTTGGGAGGAAAAAAGTATTATGCAATAATAAATGAATATTGTATCATCAGTTTTTTCTACATCTATTGTGTTTATTTATTTATGCAGAGTTAAAACAGGATAATTATCAACAACCATCTCAGGACCAGACACTTTGTAGATCACTGTTGCTCCTGTATAGTTACACCATCTGTGCTAACTGGGTTTCCTTTACAGTTACACCATCAATGGTAGCCAAAGGGCTGTTTATTTCTATATTTAGGTTGGCTGATGCTGTGTGAAGGGAGGTGTGCCTCATTACAAATAAAGGGTATGCATCTATTATTCATCTGATTCTCTGCATCAGTTCATTGGTTCGTTCGGGAGTATCAGGGTAGCTGTATTAGGGTGAACATTACCAAAACAAGTTAATTAAACATTACTGGGAAGCGGCTAGACTCTTCAAGAGTGACACCAGAGAACTACTGGGCTTTGCGGTTTCCCAGTACTTGCACATCGACTGGGTATTAAGGAAGAAGGCCAGTCTCAATTCTGAAGCATGATAGAGAATTCGACTAGCATAAGCCTTGCCATGATACTTTTATCCTTGCCCGTCTTGTTCCTGACTTCCTATTTATCGATCCAAAAGACTTGACCCTTGGACAACTGCTGGGTGCCATGAGTTTGGTCTGTGTGAATGGAAGATTGGACACAGATAGACTAGAAAAGCGTACTTTTAAGCAAGGCCACCAACCCTGCCCAATAGATTATGTGTATTTACATGCCTGGAATTTTGACCTAGTCAAGCACTTTGAAGTGGTAAGTGAGGAAGAAAGTGATCATTATCCTCTGAGAACCGACATTTTTGGGTCAGATGGAAAATGTAGAGATACTGTGCTACAGGTTCAGGTAAATTACTCTAGGCCCCTCACAACCCGTTTATTGGAGTATTGAAAAATTACTAGCAGTCCAGCAGATGCTCCCGGTGGAGAATATCCTGCCAATATAGTAAACTAGTAGAATGTTTAAGAGTAAATATTAAAGGTTGTAAGCCAAGGTGTGGGAAGAAACGCTTCAAAGAAACTAAAATAACTGGTTTGACGAAGAGTGTCGTTAAGCTAAAGCGAGCATTAGACAATGTGAAAGACGACTCAGTGTTAATTATAATGTTGATCCGTTACTTAAACTCCAAAAGCAAAAGAGAATTTACAAAATGTTAATAAGGAACAAAAAAAGATCTTATAAAGAGAGTTACTGGGTTAAACTTCTAACTGCGATAGAATCCAAAGATATCAAATGCTTCTGGAAACTAGTTCAAGAAAGCTCAGGTAAATCTCTGGGATCTATGTCTTGTGTGTTACCAGAAGCAGATTGGGTGAAATTTATGGAAACTGGAAAGATATAAAGAGTTCATACTCAAAACTATGGCCAGGAGTGGGTTTAACTCTGACGCGAGCTGCGGGCCCAGATAATCTCCCTGCAGTGATTATAAGAAATAGGCCTAAGTGGTGGGCAGATTTCTTCTCAAAAATGTTTCAGGTGGTATTGAACACTGGCATAATTCCAGAAACTGGAAAGATGCAAACCCATCAATAAGAAAGGAGACATAACAAGCCCGAAAAAGTATAGACTAATTAATCTCTTAGATATAGGCGAAAACGTTTTTGCCAAAATAATTCTGGAGAGACTAAAGGAGTGGACAGAAAGTAAACATGTGGCGCCTCCAGAACAGGGGGGATTCAAGGAGGGTCAGTCAATGATTGACCACTGTTTTGCACTCTAGTCCATCGCATGGAAGTCTATTGAGCAGAGAGGAAGTTTGTTTTGCTGCTTTGTGGATTCTGCGCAGCATTTGACTTGGTGGACCGTGGGACACTGTGGGAGACGTTGATTGGCTTCGATATCCCTAGAGATTTACTTAGTTTGTTACAAGTATTACATACTCGCAATTGAGCGCAGATAATCTTGGACACAGATGGAAGTCTATCTCAGAAGATTGAAATTGGCAATGGATTGCGACAGTGGTGTGTATTGGCCCCTCTCCTTTTTTCACTATTTATTGCGGACCTACCCTTGTTCTAAGTAAAGAAAGGGGGGCCAGCCTAAAGGTCGATGGGAGACACATCGCATGCCTTTTATATGCGGCTGATTTAGTAATAATAGACCAAACTGAGATTGGGTTACGTAGAAAGTTGAATAGATTTAATGAATACTGTATGGTTAAAAAACTAATAGTTAACATGGATAAAACAAAGATACTAAAGATGGGTAGAAGGAAATCAAGGTTTAACTGTTTTTTGAGCTCCACAAAATTACAAATAGTGGATGAATACAGGTATCTGGGCATGTGGTTTCAGAAACTGGACCACCTACTTCGAAGCATTAAAAGTACGTACATCAGCTTCATTTAGTGGCCTAAACAAATTCAACATAGTTTAAGGGGTAAAGTCAGGCAGACCAGTTTTAAAGGCTTATGTATCTGTGGTCCCACCCCAATTCCTTTATGGGGCGGAAATATTATATCTGAGCAGTAGACGTAGCTGGGATGTTGATGATGGAAAAGCCCTGATAAACTTATTTTCGCTGCTTAAGACCTTAATGGTGCAGGCAGTGAGGCTCGAAACAGGTATTACTTTATGGAGCATATCAGCCTGTATAACAGTAGTAAGATTTTGGCTGCATCAGGGATTCGAAGATGTAAATAAAGTTTCCCAATGGTGCAAAAATGAGATTTTGAAGAGTGATCTATCATGGGCCAAAGGGCCAAAGGGGTTAAAGACTGTATTATTAAAGCAGGTAGAGTGTTGAATCTCAAAATGATCCCCTTGACATTACAAATTGAAGTTGAGAGGAGGGAACGAAGGTGCCTGGGAAAAGATTTATCTTGTGCCCAGGACCAGGAGTACCCAATGGGGAAAAAATCGGTATGCTTTATGGCCTTGTCGTGCTGCTCATTTTCCCTATATTGAGACGTTGTCCTGTTGTCACTTGAGAAGTGAAGTTTTAAGGCTGAGAATCGGCGTCAACCCTTGCTATCATCATAAAGAGACAAAAAGACTAATGATTGGTAGTGATGGGAAGTGCAACTGTATCCTGTGGACAACATGTGATATTTTACATATTTTATTGGATTATTAGATGGTTTTAGAGTTATGGAAGGAGATTTGATGTCCAATTTTTTAAAAGTATAGTATAACTAATAGGTCACAGACAGCAGAATTTTTAACTGAAATGAAGAATTTCGATACAGTCTGTGCCCTGGGGAGGTTTATGCTAAGAGCAAAAGAAAACATGAAAGGTGTCTAGTATCTTTATGCACCCTGTTCGCACAGCTGAGATAAGACATATGATTCAAATGAAGGTTTTAGGATGTTAATCCAGAATTGTAAATTGATGTATTAATTGCCGGTGCCTGTGGGGAGTTTATATAAAATCTAAAGAAACTCGACCATAATTAGTAATGGAAGGCTTGACTTATGCTACGTAAAGTGAACTATTAGTTCTGAAACATGGTATAGTATTTAAAATCATGAATTTTATCATGATGAGTTTATGATTTTTTTTTATGATTGTAGGTATTGTATTTATGTTGTTTTTATGTGTTTAAGGACTGTGGAGTCCAAATAAACGTGGTATTGAACTGAACTGATCCATCTTCCTGTCTATCAAGTTAATGACCATGATAGCCCCCTCTGACTGCTACTTTGCACATCACCTATTGTAAATATATGAATTTTTTCTAGCTGATGGGAGTGCGAAGATACGTGGTTTTTTTATTTTGGAGACTCTTTGGACCATCAGATTGAAGGAAAGCAGTCAGTAGCACTTTGGTTGGTTGCTATGGGCAGTAGGTGATATGCTATCTCAGCACTTTATATTGTCCCATAGCAACCATCAAATTGTATAATTGGCTTGCATGCCGGATCCAAAATCCATTCAGCCGGAAGACACCCTTTTTTCTCTTTTTATTGATGATAGATTGATTTTAAGGCTGTTCATTTAAAGTATAGCAACTTTATCCTGATGTTTTATGTTTTTACATTGTATAATCTGGTAATGTATTTAAGAGTGCATTTGCTGTATTATTCTGATGATATTTATGGGCTGTGCCCAAAATAAACAATTCTATTATTAATAATTTTATGATTAATATTATTATAAGTTAATTATCAATTTTCAAGATTATTGATTATAAAGTTTTAAAAGCTGCAAAAGTGAACACTCTACCCCTGTAGAGAATAGGAGCTAACTGGCACCAAAAAGCAACACTTTCCAAAACCATTGTACAATATTACTATTTTACTAGTTGCAGTCAGCACACATATGGCTGTGTGGAAATGTTTATTCACCCTAGAAGGATAATGGAGAAAACTTGACAGAGTACTTCACGTACAGTCCATGGGAGCGATCTTAAAAGGCAGGAACAAGGAAATTATTTGATAGCAAAGTGGTGCAGTCTGAATGTTGCAAGGGCAATTTACCCTGTATCTTGAGGCAATATGCCAGCTCTCAAAGTACCTTGCGGTATGAACAAAGCGCAGAGCTGCTGGAGCTACTGTGGTGTACTGAGTAATAATCTGGTAAAAGTTAGTTGCATGATCATGATGGGAGGGCTGCCTTTATAAATCCTGCATAAACAATCCATAGGTACACCATGAAAGTGCACTAAAAGGTATACCACCGAAGAAGTAATATAAACATAATAGTCCATTTTGTAAAGTGTTTGTTCACTGTGAATAGTTGATATGTAAACACATCTAACTCTTTAGGAATTATATTGACCACAGAAATGACATGAATGGAATGAAAGAGGCTTTTATATAGAGCATGGCTACCCGGAGGCATCCCAGCACTGAAGCGGATGCTAGAGGGGGGGAGCTTTATGGGAATAGCCAAGTTTTCAGTTGTCTCCAGAATGCAAGGTGGTTAGATTCCCTAAGAATAGGAGTGGTAGGGAGTCCCAGAGCTTAGCAGCATTGTAAGAAAAGAGACAGCCAGCTATTCTGGCCAATTTGATTCTGGGTACTTCAGCCAGGTGGAACTCGTCTGAGCGAAGTCGTCATGTAGCCTTGTATGGTCAAATCAAGGTTTTGGTGATAGGTGGGACTTTTCCTTGCAGTGACTTGTGTGCGATGCAGAGAGCTTAAACATGTATTCTCTCCTGCACCGAGAGCCAGTGAAGGTAGCGTAGGGCAGGCTCTGCTGAACAGCCATTATTTGTACCTGTGTGCAATCTTGCTGCCGAATTTTACTCAGTTTGCAGGTTAGCAATCACTGAGTTTGGAGCACCTAAGCAGAGAACGTTACCATAATCCAACCTAGAACGGATTAGGGCCTGGATCAATAGATTTCTTGAGTGGCAGGGTAGTAGGGGAAGTATTTTGCGGGTCATTCTAAGCAAACCGTAGCATGTGACAGCAGTCTTCCTCGCTTGGGCTCTAAAAGTGAGATTTCGGTCTAGCCAGATGCCCAAGCTTTTTATCTCCTTTTTTGTGGCTGGAGTCGGGCCCATGCAGGTCAGCCACATAGTGCTCAAATTGAAGCTTGCCTGGTTGCCCAGCAACATGAGCTCTGTTTTATCACCATTGAGCTTTAGGTGTGAAGAGCTCATTCAGCAGGAGCACATATCCGTAAGTGACTGTTCAGCCTGGTCCAGGGCTGCAGCCAGCTGAGTATTGTCAGCATATGTTAATATGTGGATTCCACAGGGGGATACGATGTCTGCTAGAGGGGCCATATATACATTAAAAAGAGTGGGGCTCAGGGACAAGCCCTGGAGAACTCCACATTGCAGTGGGAAAGGATTGGATAGGATGTTGCCTTCAAATACCTGGAAGTGTCTTTCTTCCAGAAAGGATTGTAGCCATGATAGGGCCGTGCCTGTCACTCCCACCTTTTTAAGATGGTGACCCAAGATGTTTCAAAGGCTGCACTTAGGTCCAGGAGGATTAAGGCAGAGGACCCTCCAGAATCAAGAATCTTTCTTGATTCTTCCACTACCGCTGTCAAGGCGGTTTTGGTGCCTTGACAGGGGTGAAAGCATGCAGGTGAGGGGTGGAGCAGTTTATGGGCCTCAAGGTGCGCCAAGAGTATCCTTTTGACATATTTTTCTGCAGTTTTACTAATTCCGGGGAGAAGCTTAATGGACATAAATGTTGTTATGATATGGTAAATCTTCTTCTAAAACACATGAATACCCGGATGTGTCTTGGCACTAGCTCTTCTAAACAGGTTAAGGAGGAATTACTGATTGCAGAAAAGCCAGGTTGTTAATGCTTTTCTAAAAGACAGCAAGCTGGACATGGATTTAATGTGAAGGGGTAACTTATTCCACGCTTTAGCTGTGCATGTAACAAAGCTTCTCCCACCCTAAGTGGAGCATTTGAACCTAGGGACTATGACATTTTTGTCCCTGATGAGAGCAGCATCCTACTTGGCTCACACCATTTAAAGTTATATCTCAGACAATCCGGGCCAGAATTGTAAAGTGCTTTATAGGCAATACACAAGGCCTTGAGCCTGATCTTTTGCCTAATTGGAAGTCAATGTAGTTTTTGGTTGGCTAGAGAGATGGATTGAAATTTGGGGATCCCTTACAGAAAACATTTCAACAGTATTTTGCAAGGTTTGGAGTTTATTCATGAGTTGTTGTTGCTTGTTTGGGTAAAGGCCTATTTTAGAAAGCACTAAGGATGTAACTACCATTTTCAGTGAGTCAGTAAGGATGAAATAAAGGATTTTTTTTATTACCCTCAAAGTGGCATAAGATGTTTGAGAACATCTGAACAATTTGATCAGAGTGGCAAAACGGTCACATAAATGTTGAACAGAGTTGGCCTAATCGAGAACACTTGAGGGACCTTGCACGTCCAAGAAATGGGTTCAGAAACATACCCTTTTAGGGTCACCAATTGCTCTATACCAGAAGGAAGCAATCTCATCAGTACCATTGCAGCCCCATTGATCCCGATATTGTAAAGATGATTGTTGTATCTGGCCTTTTTTGGCTAAAGTGCCCTAAACTTTTTGCTTCCCACTGGACCTTTTTTTCTGACATGGTGTTGCCAACTTAGATGCTTTGGGCACTTTGCCACTGCTGATCAGTGTCAAAGTGCAAGTGCTCCCTGTTAACAAATGCAAAGGTGCACCACAAATTTCTTCAATTAACAATTCTATTACTGAATTTATACAAAGATGATGTCTTTTCTTGTATTTTCAAAATTCTTTATTATTCAATGTTAACACCATACAGCCGACGCGTTTCGTCCCAGTGGAACTTCTTCAGGGCTTTTAGATTGAAGGTAATACTTCCAATCTGAATCATCAAAGTTGGAAATCTGTTTGGCGCCTTTCCCATTCATATATCTTCATAAGAATGAATAAGCAGGGCTTGTGCTGTGTCTTTTTCTATGTTAAGAATTGGAGTAAGGTGATATAGATGGTGCGGGCTTCATATGTTGTCTTATTCTTCTCCACCTGTGTCGATTTCAATATTTGTCCGGGAGTTCCAATAGATGAATCACTAGGACTTATGTGTGGGCACTGGCGTGCCAACAAGTCGATCGTAGTAAATCGACCTGCCCTCTTCCACAGCGCCTGTCACCTTCTCCGAAAATACGAGGTTCCCGCAGCCCAGCTAGTGCTCCCTGTGTTAATTGAAATGGTAATTGGTTGTCCATGATTGGTATGTTTGCCTTACTAGTAACGTCCCTAGTAAAGTGCACTATGTGTGCCAGGGCTGGTAATGCAAATACTACTAGTGAGTTTGCAGCACTAATAGTACCACCCACACAAGTAGCCTTAGAGAGAGAACTCATGCCAGCCACTGCAGTGCCTGTGCTCAGTTTGTTAAACTGCCATATTGTTCTGACGAGTGCACCCACTTGCCAGACCTTACCCTTAGCTTTTTATGCACATCAGACACCACTATGGTAGGCCCAAATTACCCCCTGGGCAGGGTGCAGTGTATGTGAAAGGTAGGACATGTACTGAGGTATTTATCATGTCCTGACAGTGAAATGCTCTCCATTTTGTTTTTCACTGTTGAAAGGCCATCTTGCCAATAGGACAGAACGGGGGAGGCTGTGTAATATGTTTCCAGCCTATCTTCCCAAAGGTTTAAGATGGAGAGGTGAAGTTTAGTCTGCCTAAACTCACAATTCAATTACACATCTTTTTGTGAAGGTGTTTTTTGCATTGCAGAAACCACTCTTTTGGAAGTGGCTGAGTTTTTGTGCTCTAACATTTCTGTGTGTCTCTGCCTGGTTGTGGATTGACTGTCTGGATCTGAACATGATAGGATCTGGGGAATGTCTTGACCCAGGGGAGGAGGTGAGACAGCAACAGGCTGACCTGCATCTGAACAGAAACATTTCAAAGACTTTGAGGGCTATAACTATGAGAGCTGAAACCCCTGAACGTTGGATTGATCAAGACTGAAAAGGATTGAGACCACTTCATGGTCAAGAGGTACCTCTGCCAAGGAAGAAACAGCTGAAGAGACTGAAGGAAAGGACTGGCACTTGCAGTGTGTTCTGGGGCTGGCCTGCAGTTTGCTGCTTTAACCAAGGAGAGGCTAAAAGGACTTTGCTGTGTGCTGTGCCCCCCTGCTTGAAAGGATGTTGCTGTACTTTGTCCTGAAATAACTGAACCCCAAGGGCCCGAGGAGAGCTGGATCCCTGTTGTGGAAACTCAGGAACACACAGGTTTCCAGAAGTGTCTCAGCGGCGCTGTCTGTGTGTGCTTTGTGAAGCCTGAGACCTTCGTAAGAAGTGCCCTGTGATTGTGGGCACCTGGAGTCCAAGCAAGTCTCAGCGACGCTGTGTACGTGTGCATTTTGCAGGCTGAGATCTTCGTGAGGATTGCCCTGTGACTGTGCACATCCGAAGTTCAAGGGCGTCTCAGCAACGCTGTGTGTGTTTACTTTGTGCTGCTTGAGACCTTCATAAGGATTGCCCTGTGACCGCGCACACCCGAGGCTCAAGGGAGTCTCAGCAATGCTGTGTGTGTTTACTTTGTGCAGCCTGAGACCTTCGTGCGGATTGCCCTGTGATGATGCACACCCAAGGCTCAAGCGACACTGTGTGCATGTGCCCTGTTGCAGCCTGAGATCTTCGTAATTGTCATCGGCCCAGAATCAGCCAAGTCGCATCGGAGGTTCAAGTCGCTAGAGGTGGAGAGGATAGCAAGGTCGCACCCCCCCAGGTAACGTGTGTCGGCGCCTGGGGCGGGGTGCTGGCTCAAAGAGAGATGCTCTCGGCCTCTCCCCTTCTTGTAGGGCAAGCCTCTGATCCAGTGCGTATCACGACCCATACGTGCCAAGGAGTGGAAGTACCAGAGTGTGGAGCTGCACTGTCCTTTACACAAGATCCGTGATGGGGGCATATGGTGACGGAAACTGACCGTGAGTCAGTACGAGCGGCGGAGAGACCGTCTGAAGCTGGAGTGTACTCTGCATTGCATTTGTTTGCAGAACGAACTACCTGATTGTTACATCACCCATTGCGTTATTTCTGCAGAATGAACTACCTGATTGTTGTGTTACGCATTGCATTAGTTTGCAGAATGAACTACCTGTTGCATTGTTGCATTACGCATTGCATTACGCATTGCTTTATTTCTGCATAACAAACTGCCTGATGGTTGCATTACACATTGCATTAGTTTGCATAATGAAGTGCATTATTTTTACATTGCAAAGTGCCTGATTCCTGCATTACAAACTGGTAAGCCTTGCATTAGGACTGCATAGGATCACCTCGAATTGCTCATTATTACCACCAGAGCTTACAACAGCTGGCGGAACTAATAGCAGGCCAGGAGGTATATAACAGATACGCATATGTTGGATTTTTATCGTTTGGTCTCTTTTTATATAAACTTATACTTGTTTTTATTTGAAACTTGTGTGGGGTCCTTTTGTGGTGTCACCATTGGGTCACTGGGACCGTGGTTGCAAATACTTTACAGATTTGCCTTGAAGATAAGCCTGGCTGCTCGTGCCAAGCTACCAAGGGAGTGAGCAGGGGTAATCTGAGAAGGTGGCCTTCCTTTCCCCGATGGGGAAGCGAGGGTCCCTACTTGGCCTAAGGTACCTGCCTCAGCCAACTAGGGAATCCTGGTTCTAACAATGATCAATAATTGGTGATTGACCGTATTGAATGTTGTTAATAAATCGTGTAAGACAAGGGCTGCTCTCTCTCCCTGGTAAAGAGCTGCCCTTATCTCCTCTGTTGCCATGAGCAAGGCAGTTTTGGTATGTGGCCACGTCTGAATCCAAACTGGGTGGGATCTAGAAGATACTTGTTCTGTATGAAGGAAGCCAGTTGTTGATTCAAGGCCCTCCCCAGAATCTTAGCCAGTAATGGAAGATGGGAGATTTAGTGGTAGCTGTTTGGATCCAACAATTAAGATTAGGTTTTTTATCAGCGGAAACACTGAAGTTATTTTCCATTGGTTAGGGAAATAGACTACCTTAAACATTCTATTGAAAATGTTAGTTAGATTAGAGACAATAATCTCAGGAGCTAATTTGGATACTAAATAGGGCATGGATCAAGTGGAAAACCAGTCTTTATCGATTTAATTTGCTCAATTACCTGCTCACTGTAAAGGTTTCATTTTCTGGACAAGAAGGGGAAAACTCATTGCTAGATTTTTCTTTCTCCACCTTGTTGTAATCCTTTCTCCATTTATGTTCTTGTCTTCTATTGTTGTGTAGTTCCTATAAACCTATATAGAAACTGTGCATTTAGACAACATATACTGTAGGATTGGAGTCAGACTAATTCCGGACACCCCTACTGGATATGTCAGCCTGTATACCAGCTAGATCACAGTGCCACTAGAAACGCCTCTTACCAAGGAGAGAAGAGTTCTTGGCAACTATCGAACATGACAACCCTGATCCATCAGGATCGTGGAAACAGTGACACTTTTCGCTCAGTCACGCGTGCTCACTTTGTCTCGGAGAAATACACAGAATAAACAGTGAGGATGTTCTCAAAAAATATTTATTGAAGGAGCATCATTCTAGTGTAAAAAGGTGTGCTTAAACAACCATTAGACAGTAACAGATATAAATGAGTATAAGCACTAACAGAGTAAAGGATGGTAGATTTCTACCATTGTGCTAAAACAATGAATACAGGCAAGTATATAAAATACATGTCAGTAAAATGCATACTCCTACGATGCGACCCTAACTAGATGTACATAAGTGTACCTAGCATGTATGTTGGTGTAAAGCCAAGAATCCCTCCAGGATAAAGTCAACCCCATTACCTGAAGAGAGAGACTTTGGGACCCAGTCTTTGTCTCCAGTTGAGCACCCCGTAAGGGATGGTAGACCAATGCGAGCTGGAGTATCTACATGCCTAAGCCTCAGTGTCTCGCATCAGTGTGTAGGCATGGAAGTCCTTATCTCCTCTGACTATCTCAGCAAGAAATTATGTATATATACCGAAAGTGGTACCGCCTGGTGATACCTCGCTGTGTCATGTCGGACTGATATAATGGCAGGAATGACCCATATACATAGTTATTATGCGGGAGATGGTAGGCCTGCTGTCCTACTGTGATTCCAAGAATCCTCATGATTAATGAATGAGGCTTCAACTTTTCAGAGAAAACCCCATGTCATCTCTGGACATTACTGTAACTAGGTAAAAGGTCAATACTGAGAACTGTTATGTAGTATAATGTTAGGGAGGATATAGGTGAAGAGTTAGGTGACTGCCTGAGTCTATATTAGGGTACCTATATGGAACATAACACTAAAACATTGCTTCTGAGTCCTAAGATATCAGTAGAACTCAGAGAGGATGATTTGGTTCTGTGGTAGTGAGACACATTGACGGGTGCTAAGTTGATTACTGCTGAGTTCAACCAATAAAAATGAGTTAAAGAAGATTGGTCTAAATCCTCAGGCTGTTAAGACTGTGATTGAGCAGGAATCTGATTAATTTGGAGTTTTGGATTCAATCTGATGTACCAAGATTGAATCCTGTGGCCAACTGCTAGAACCCAGGCTACTACAATGGATGTATTAGTGCACCGAACCACTAGACCAGCTTTAAAAATGGAGCAAAATCAAAGACAAAGTTGCAACACCCACTTACAATGCATTCTTTATCATTGAAGTGTTTCATGGCAGCTGTATTGGAATCTCCGTAGGATACAGAAGTATGCAATAATTGCATCCATTTTAGAGTGTACCATTACTAAACATTAAAATGAAGTTTACAATTACTTAGCACAACCTGACCACTTAGCATAGATCGAAGGTTCTCTTATGTGGTTGATTTTTGTGAAGGTAAGAATCAATAATTATACACTGCATTCTCCCTTAACTAGGAATCCATTTGCTATATGTGTTATAAAAATAGCTCCACAGATGATCTGCCTTTAATGCAGATATCCTGCTAAAAATGTAACCAATTTGAACCATCTTCTTTCTAAAATTTATTGATTAAAAGAATAGAATAATTTCTACATTAACAAACCCCGCAAATCAGCTATTTTACTCAAGGTGATAGTTTTCTTAACATGATTCATCTTGTTATATTCCATTCAATCCCCAATGCATTTTGAACTTACAGACCTTCATCAGGGGTTCAATTAAACAATCTTTTCATCGAAATGCTATAAAATAAAATGGAACAAAATGCAAATATCAATTAAATATCACATTGATGCTCAAAAACAGGTAAAAAATACCATTTGCTACATCAACAATCTATTTGTACTACATCACACACATTTCTATGGCTATAACTTTAAGTGTCTCATTCTCAAAGGTAAATTAATAGGTTATAGTAAGTTTACTAATTCTACGTATTCACAAATTATGTGCGGAATTTTACAGCTCCACAATCCCTATACATATGTGTGCATATTTCTCCCACACCCAGAGACTCTGGAGTTAGGGTTGAGAACTCGGCATAAATAAATGTAGGGAATGAAGAGTTGTAAAACTCCGCACAGAGAGACAGATGCACAGGCATTAGGAATTGAGATTTCCGAATGAGGAAATTACAATTCCTAATTTAAGAAGCTTTGGAAGTTTTAATTAGCGATTCCTAGTGAGTCTCAAATTGACCTGCCTCATGAATAATAACAAGCTACTAAGAAGTAATATGAACATAATCGTCCATTTTGTAAAGTATTTGTTCACTGTGAATACTTGATATGTAGACATATCTAACTCATTAGTCACACCAGACAAATCTGTTGTGTTGGAATTAAACAGGCTCCAAATAAGGTTTCCATCCACTGGACTTGCTTTCCCCTGAATCAATTTCATTTCACTTGTGTCCTTCCAATAATCATAGCCTTTAAGAGCTAGCTCGTTGACAAACAACCCTGTAAACATTAGTCTGTGTATGCATGTATTTTTTCGATGGTGTAGTGACTAATTTGAAATAATATGATATAGGATCTTTGGTGTCATAGCCTGAAAAATACATACATTTGCCTTTGTACTTTTTGGAAATCCCTTGTTGGGGAGTCAGACAATTATTGTGTAGAATTAAAAAGTGTATGTTGAATAATAGCTCTGTGTAGGAATTATGGCCATATTAGTGATAATATTTTAGTACAATTAGTAGAATTAAGTAACCCAGTTACTATTTCATCACCGATAGAAATGTTAAACACATATAGTATCTGCAGGATCTCCATAGGACTAATCATGTTGAAAGGAACTTAACCCAAATAATTGCATCAGTTACTGGAATGGCTAAAATGTTAATGAGGTACAAGTCTCTTATCGGTTTACTGGAAGAAGAATGGGGGCTAACGCCCCGTCAGCCAGTTCGATGGAAGAAGGTTCTGGGAGGTAGCAACCATTAATCAACAGGAAAAAAAACTGTCACAAATTGAATCTACATGAAAACATTTTTACGGAAAAGGTGATCCATAAATATATCAATATCAGGACTAGATAAGTATGTTTCAGCCATGAGATGAAAACACAGATCCAAGCTGGATGAGTACTGTCTGAGGAAAAATCATCTTGATCCAAATAATACCCAGAAGTACTTAGTTGAAAAAGAGGAGGTTTGTGTCTGCAACAGGGGGCTAAAAAAACAATAGAGAGGGATCCACTGACAGTGAATCATTATAAACTACATCAGCTGCAGAAGACGTAGTAGTTAGAACAGCACTCACTACGGTCATGTTGCCAGCTACAGGCTCATTCTCCCCCCAGCCGGAGTGTATCAGCTTCTGTGGTTCTCACTAGCTACAGGGGAACATCCCGGGTAGTAGCATGCCACAACTTGGCCTACAATTTAGAATCGGCCACCTGCTCTAGTTTGATATTTGAAGGGAGACAAAGCATTTGTCTTTAGATCTAGGAAGTGGTGGCAGGATAACAGTCTTTGTGCCTTGGACACTAATGACAGGTACCCGTGCAAAGTGTGATTGCCCAAATTCCTTTTTAATATCCAGCTTTTCTCAAACAAGATCTCCAATTTTTTTAATCCAGCTGGAATGATTGGGTTTCACATCCATACCTGAAGAGGGAAATGCGGTCAATTTTTCACTTGGTTCGGTGTCAAGGAACATTTGTAGATCCTGTAAGACAAAACACCAATTATCAATGGCAAAGGTTGAGGCAGCAGTCACAATGTCTGTATCTATATGGGCTGCAACCTACATCTTGACACCAAAAAGTACTTAGAATGGGTTCCTCCTACCCAGACATCTTTTAAGGAGGTCATGTTTTGCCCTTTGAATCCCATCGAGGTGATAGATCCAGCTATGTCCAGTGCTTAGTACTCATGCAGTCAAGCAGTGCTTTAAGTTTAAGTCATGGTTCATCCTTTCCACAAAAGAATTGTCGCGGGCCAATATGGAGAGGAATAATGCACCTGTACACCCAGGGATGCAATAGTACCCTGATATGCTTTAGAAGCAAAAGCCTGGCCCTGGTCCGAGTACAATATACTGCATGCATGTGTCCCGATAAAGACTTGAAGGACTTCAATAACAATTTGAGCATTGGCTGAACACTGTAGCCAAACCCAGAAGAATCTAGAGCATGGGTCTTTAACCTTTTGTGTAAGAAGAGTTATTTATGTTAATCGAAAATCATTGCAAGCTACCAATATTATTAGTGTTATGATAATGACCACATCAGATAAGATTTCTTTAGTAACCACCATGGCCAATCAAGGTTTCCATCTGTGATAGCCTCAGTGCATCAGGAGGGTTGCAAGCAGTATTATAAAGAAGGCTTTGTCAGTTTGGAATGTGTATAGGTAAGTAACGCATGCAGTTACAGCTGCATTGCCCCTTGCACAAAAGTAATCATATTAGTTATGTCTCTGCAAATGATTTATTACTCACAAATTACCGATATATATATACTTTGAAAATTCACCCATTTTTCTCCAAACATCAGCTTATGAGTTCTGAGAATACACACATATTCAACTTGGAATACAAAATGTTGTCATACATATGTTAATTTAACCAAACATAAAGTTCCAGTTTAGAAGGCTAGGATGCATACAGGAGAGCTACTGATAGGTAGCTAGAGAGCTAGCAGTAGCTCAAGAGCTACTCGTTGGAGTCGCCTAATCTAGAGCAAGAATGAACTGCAGCTAAAATTTATTTGAATGCATTGTCTGAAATCAGTCTTCCACAGTGATCCAAATAAATGCAGCCAGAAAATTTGTTGGAGAACAACAGCTGTGCCTCGGGTGGATGAGCCACGGTGGAACATTTAATTTGTCGACAAATGTCCCAACACAGGAAACATCTTTTGGCCTGTAGTAATAATCCGGGCCACCAATAACATTGCTGTTGCAGGTCAATTGTGGCTGATACTCCAGCAAGTGCTTCAGCAACACTTTCATGTGCTGCTACCACTAACGCAAGTCTGCAGTCTTGGTTGGGAATCAAATGCCAACCTCTGTAATTGTCACATAATGGATGTTTGTTCATTTAAATGATAAGGATATTTAGAAAGAAAGCCCTTAGGTAAAGGGATGCCATCTTTATTTACATTAAAGTCAGCCAAGATATCTCTATCTATTTGTGCATTACAGCATGTAATTGCAGCAACAGTAGTTGTGGTGACTGCATTATTGCCTGCTTCATCAGCCAAGGAATTCCCTACAGTGTGTGGTCCCACACGCTGATGACTCCACTGATGTATTACATAAGTCTGTGGCAACCTGTCTTCAAGATCTGCAACTTTAACCCAAAGCGTCTTATGCTTAATTGTGTTACTATTAGAATCTTTGAATCCACTTTGTTGCCAATAATATAGATTATCATTAAAGGACTGTACACAGTAATAAGATCACAGAGTATAAGTGTGGGGAATTCGGGATCTGTATCTTCAAGTGCAAGAAGCAAAGCCTTTAGTTCAGCCAGCTGCGCAGTGCAGTCACCCAATGACTGTGTGCGACTTGTTTGAGGTTGGATTTCACTGTCCTACATAACACCAATAACAGCAGTCCATGCCACTGAATATTATTGATTAGACCCTGTAGCAGGTTGAGCTGAACCATCAGTGTAAAAGATATATTTATACTGATCAAGAGGCAAAACAGAAGAAGGCTTGTGATAGACATGTTAATACAGTAGAAATTCGTCTGTCTGTAAAGAGGGGTCAAAGACAAAGTCTACATCAATAGCTGTTAAGAAGGTTGCCCATTGAATCCACCGAGGGTGGAGGGCATTAGCGTTGGGAACAATAGCTTTGGGGAAAGCATCGAAGGCCAGCATGGGAGTAACAACAACAATGTTTATCCCTTATGCAAGCAGCCATTCTTTAAGTACAGCCATCTGAACTGTAGTCAGTATTTTCTGAGTGGAAGCAGAACGCATTTCCGCATTGGAATATAAATGTGATTTATATGCAATATCCACTGTTCCACCTTCATCAAAAGTGTTGTAAGTAAATCCAATTCCACTTGGCAAAAACAAAAATGAACAGGTTTGTGGTATTGACACGTCTAAGAATGAGACTTGTTTCAAGCAAACCAAATTGTAAGGATCTGAGTGTACCTATGTATTCTAATGTCCAACATATAGAGACAAAATCAGGGTGTATTAAATCATGAAGTGATTTAATGCATTGGTCATAGTCAGGCCTGCCTGTTGTGCCAAAATTTAGAAATCCTAGCAGGGACTCAATTATTTCAGCATGTTTCTCAAAAATGAGGGGAAAGACTTCTTCCCTCATTCATAAGATCATATCCTAGGAAAAGAACACTCAGAAAAGTTATATTAGATTTGTTGAATTTGAACTTATAACCAAGTCCAACAAATCTCAATATAATATGATCTACCTTGGCCAGTTTGGGATTCAATTCATCGTCAGTCAAGTGGAAATCATTTCTGTTGGACAGTAAATCAAGGTCGATATCTTTAAGAATCAACATAATGTGTGCAGCAAATAAACCAGGCCTATTTTTATAGCCCATTGGGTGTCGTCCATATAGCATTTGAATACTGAGTGCGCTAAAAGCAATCGTTTCTCAGCATACAGCAGCTAGATTATGGGTGAAAAAAAACATTGGAAATGTCCAACGTGGTTTTGTATTTCTTACGGACTATATTGTTAACTAGTGTTGTGTGTGTTTTGCACTGCACATGTGTTTGCATGACTATTTAAATGTCTATAGTCTAAGACTATGTGTACAATGTGAAAAAGAGAATTATTCACCTGAGAGACACAGGGTTCAATAACTCCCAAGTACTCCAATGGGGAGAGTATTTCTTTAACAAGTGACTTAGCATCTCATTTAATTGGGTATGGTGGTTTCACTTGCGGGCTGGACCGTAAGAGTCTAGGATGTTAAGGAGAATCCCTATCCCAGCCGACATGAATGTGATAGAGCGCAGACGGTACTGCAAGAGCCAACTGTGCTGCATGGCTTGTTTGACTTGTTTTGTGATAAGACCAGAAAAAGAAGAAAGTATAACATCCTCTCCTTAGGGGGATGCGGGTACAAACAGAGGGGGCAAATCAACTTCTGCCAACTGAATGTCATGAAGCAAAGTAACATGTCCGCAGAATACTGCCTTAATCATGCATTTGACGTCACCTTCTATTTGAATATCTAAATGATACAATCTATCTGGAGGAGCTATGCTTCTATAATGCTTCTATCCATGGTCTCAACTGTAACAAAGGTATCAGTTGCTCTCGCTACTAGAAACCCCTGGAGATTCATGTACACTATGGTGTCTTCTGCCACACTGTCGAGGAGGTGCAAAAAGAACAATTGATTGACAGAATGCAGAACAATGTCATACATTCACTCCAGTACAGAGATCTGGGTCTAAATCCATCATTTTTTTGCACACCATGCCATTCCGGTTTGGACCCAGCCATGTGCAAATCAGTCTTGACCCTGCGCCCAATGGGAACAGTCCAGCTCGAACTGCCAGGCCAGGTCCTCCCTGGACTGGAAACAAGCAACCTAGGATTGGTTTCAGGCTGTCAGCCCTCATCAGCCAGGATAGCTTGACTCCAGTGACATGGAGAGCACGGGACCCACGTCTGGGCATACCCGTCCCACTCGGGGTGACCAATGCAAAAAGAACAATTGATGGACAGAATGCAGAACAATGCCTTACATTCACCCCGGAACAGAGATCTGGGCCTAAATCCATATTTTTTTTGCTCACCATGTCTGTCATGTTCCACCTTACAGAATCCTCGGGTTGTGCTGATGCTCAAAGGGGTCCACCTCTTGACTGCACCAAGTCCGGAAAACATATATACATGGACTGGTGAGATAGTCAAGCGAGGGAAGGAAAGGGTAGAGAAAGCATGGAAGGAGACCTGAGGAGGACACAAGAAACACACCGTCAACACTCAGCTGTCTGTTCACACAACACAATCAATTGCGCAATTGCAATGGTTAAACACACTACCTGAAAATGAAGAGAGTAAAGGAGCGATACCAGAAAAGTGAAGAGGTTGATTCCAAACCTCCAGCATGGAACTAGTAGGAAGAGAGAACACACCATGAAAACATGTCCTGCATATGTAACAATTCCCCCTACAGTAAACGAGAGAGAAGAATTCCCTCCACCTACCCAAGGGTACATCTGGATCTGTATAATAGGCAATGCAACAGTTTCCTGCACACCCTCATAAGTCTCTCTATCTCCTAGAAAATGAAATACAACGAACAATTGAATGTGAAGAAATAATGAACAGCAGAGGTACAATCATCACCTGTTCATTGCTGAAAACGAGGCAGAATTGGCGTTGTTATGTGGGAATCTAGGACCCTAGTGTAACTTTTCCCGATTCATGCCCATATATAGGTATAAACCATCCAGTACTTATATAGGCATAAAGAATCATAGCCTTATTTAGTTATAGCCGGCGCAGCCCTAATACGGCATGGCTACTTCCACTAAACCCCGAGAATCCACATTGATTTTGTGGTAAAACCAGCCCTCAGCAGTCAGGTACCTCCCCCTGCTTGAATACTGATTTATCCAAGAAATCCGGGAGTTTATCAAGGAACTAAGGCACTAGTGACGATATTATGTCCAATCTTACGTCAGACTCTACACCTTCAGGGGTATAAAAATGCCTACATTTGCCCGGTCAAACACACAGTGGTTCCGGAGCAGATCGACCAACTACTTGCCCGACGCCCTGCTGATGCAAGTGCTGAAGGAAGCCGACCCTCCAACTGACGCACTGGAAAGACGCTGTCTTTTCTCCTGCCGAGAAATCCAGCTCCAGTGTTTCCAGGCTACCCTTGCGGGTTGCTGGGAGATCGAGTCCCAAGAGAGAGATACAAGACCTCTATCATTCTAAAATCAAGGTACGGAGCTGATTAGATCCCTAGAGAGTTCTTGAACAGATTCATGGCAGAGAAATACTAAAACTTAAACTACTCCTCACTTACTCCTCCCTTGTACTAGGTTTAGGTTAGGTACACTGGGGTAGGCGTACGTTAGAAGCACCAGTTGAGTACTTTTAGCCATCATTTTATCACTGTATGTATTTTATAAATTTTATGTATTCTATGTTTATGGCTTAGAAATCATATCATGCTTTTACAGTACTGTTTTATAATACTATTCGTATTATATGCCTCGTACTTCTTAACTACCCCACAAGTTAAATGAAGTAGCACTCCGGATGGAGGGGGACATAACTAGAAAAATAAAAGCTCTCTTCTGGGACAAGCTTTCCAAGAGTTATGACATACTTCTAGCTGAAATAGACTGGCCACCTGCAGTTGTTAGGGAGTGCTCAAATGGTGAAGAGATAATTATGCCAGCCTTCTCAAATCAAATTCCAATTCATAAAAAATATACATATGCCAGGAAATGGGCAGTGGCCCAAGCCCCAGTATTATATAAAAATCATGTGGGATGGGATGAGGACTCTCCTCATCACAAAATCCAGGTAAAAAATCAACCTACTGCTCAAAGGCAGTATCCAGTCAAGGAAGAAGCTAAAAAACAAGTCAGGGAGATCTTAGATCAACTTGAATATCAAAGGGTGATTGAAACATGCACCTCATTTATGAACAATCCTTTGTTTCCTGTCTCCAAACCAGACAATACATATCGTCTAGTTTTGGATTACAGACACCTGAACTCTTGTTGCAAAACTTTTGCGGTACAAAATTCACATAGTACAGCACTGATGAATAACACAGTGCGCAAAAAATATGAAACCACATTAGATATTTCAAATGGGTTCTTCTGTCAAAACATTGCACCAGAAAGCAGGCATTTGACCGCTTTCTCAATCTTGGGGTCACATGGGCAAACGCTGTCTCCCCCAGGGATTTAAGAATAGTCCAGGGTTGTTTTTAGATAGAGTAGCAGAAATACTACAAATGTATGATGATGAGGCATTATCATATGTCGATGACATCTTTCTTACAGATGACGATTTGGACAGGCACTTGAAAAGAGTAAATACCATAATACTTGGGTTTGCTTCTGGAGGGTATAAATTCAACTTTAAGAAATCACGAATTGCCCACCTCAATGTCCTATTTTTAGGTTACGAGTTATCAAGTGAAGGCAAAAGCCTGCAGCAAACTTCTTAGAGAAATGTGCGCTGCTCCAACCTCCAAAAACGCTGAAAAACGTACAGTCCATTCTAGGTTTCCTGAATTTTGGAAGAACTTATGTTCTAAACTACGCAGAGAGGGTTAAACCTCTCTACGAACTAATCAAACCTGATTTCAAACCAACTAATTGGACTCAAGCACACACAGAAATTCTGCGTTCAGTCCAAACAGACATGTTAGCTAAAAAACAGTTACAGACACGTGAAAACGTTCGTAATCTTGTGATACGAGTTATCCCAGGGAGATGCGGATTTGGGTACCTGACCTTTAATAAGGGAGAAACGGTACCAATAGCATACAAATCACACTTGTATACACAAGCTGAAATGAAGTTCACTTCTACTGAGAAAATTCTGACAGCGGTTCAAACTGCAGTAGCAAAAGAAAGAGCTCTCACGCAGGGGAAACGCATAATGATCGTTACACCTGTACCTGCCTTAGAGGCAGTGACAAAGGCAACCATCCCAAATGCTAAAGCTTTACATCTGAGATGGATACAATGGGTTAACTCTCTTGCTGCAACAGACGTTGAATACGTTTTTGACCCCAGCTTGAAAACAGAAGAATTTCTCCAATACGAACAAGAATGTCCTCTGCCGACCGAAATTCTGCCTCTTGAACATTACGGATGTATAATATATAAAGACAGATCAGCACAACCCGCAATTGGGGGTAAACAAGCCTATAGTGCTGGGTGCGCGATTGTTAAAGGTCGCTGGCGCGAAGGTAAATTCAGACCTTTGGTCACTAAAACTCAATCACTCGGAGACTGTACAGCTCAGCGAGCTGAACTACAGGCTTTCAAGATGGCGCTTGAAAATACCGATCACGAATTCCCCACACTGATAGTGTGCGATTCGTATTACTGCGTACAATGTTACAATGAATACTTGCAGAACTGGGTTCAGATTGGCTTCAAAGACGCTAAAGGTGCCACAATCAAGCATAAAATGCTTTGGGAACAAGTAGTTCTTTTACAAAAAGAACTACAAAAGACTCACGAGATACATACACTGAGTCATCAGCGTGATGGCGTTCACGTTGCAGGGAATTCATTGGCTGATGAGGCCGCGAAGGCAGCTGTGCTAACGGCTTCCGTAGCGGCAATCAATCGGTCAAAAACAAAAATAGACAGCGAAATAATGCAAGCTGTCACTGCTTCATTAAAAGACAGTGGTAAGACACTCCCGAAAGGCTTTCCAGTAAAGTACTCATATATAACTGATGCGAATAATGTTCCTTTTGCTCGAATCCCTGGAGTGGGGGACAGGGCAATCCCAAACATGGAACATAGGTTAGGACTAAATGTAGCAGCACATAAAGGGCTGGCATCTACACACATGGGCGTTTCCGCCACAGTGTCATTATTAAAACAGAGATACTGGTGGCCACGCATGAGGAAACAAACTAGAAACTATGTTCTAGAATGTGAAATCTGCCAGAAAATAAAAGTTCCTACAGTGAAACGTCCTGCACAGACGCCTCTTCTGATTTCAGATAAACCACTAGCGTGCATTTACCTGGACCACTGTGGTCCCTTAACCATGGATGGCAACTATAGATATATTATGGTCGCAGTGGATTCCTGCACAAGATTTATTTGGTTATGGCCACAGCGCTTGGCTAACGCCAGAACTGTTATAAAGGATTTGCGAGTCTTTATCGACACATACGCAATTGGCACACTACATTCTGACCAGGGTCCTACGTTTAGCTCTCGAGATTACAAGGAGGCCATGGTTAGCTTGGGCGTTGCATTGCGGAATTCTAGTCCCTTCCATCCTGAGGGTAATGCGGTAGTGGAAAGAAAAAACCATGACATAAAGCAATCCATAACAGCTAAGGTATTAGGTTCGGGTGATGGGTGGTTCAAACATCTAACAAGTCTCCAACGTAGTCTTAATAATCTGCCAAGAATTTCTCTGGGTGGAGTCACTCCGTATGAATTAATGTTTGGTACTAGAATGATAATCGAAGACCTCGATAGTCAGACTTCAGTGGTGAAAGAAAAACCCTTTGATGTCAAAGATCGTTTGACTGTTTTACAGGACTTAAATGAAACAAGAAGAAGTCTGAGTGATACCAAACAGAAGCAAACGCCCACTGAAGAAAAAACACCTGTCCCAGCAAGGCCTGTCTGGATTCCAAAAATTGGGGATCTGGTCAGGGAGAAAATTGCGGTGAAGAAGGAATTTGGGCCATCTTACAGAAAAGCAGTACTGGTCTTGGTCGTCCAAGGAACAAGATCAGTAGTACTACCGCCCCTTGCTGGTAAAAGGGAGAACAGAGTTGTATCTATTGACTTGGTCAAACCACAATCATGTGGCCAATAATAAGTAGTAGGCCCAGTGGTCTCCTGAGAAGTAGCAGATGACCAAACCTTGCTACAATCCAAGAGGTTCAAACTGAAAGACTTATCACCTTTGATAATCCAACAGAAAAACAGAAGGACTATGCAACAAAGCCATGGAACTTGTACCTCTGGAAACCCAAATAACAGTTGGTCAAGAAACACCTGTCTACAATGATGTACTGTCTGAGTATACAAATATGACAAGGAAAGAGACAGCTCCGGTGACTTCAAGTAATCCTGATGCAATCCTAACAATTGACAGAACTGCTTCTGGCTACTTTATCAACTTCGATAATTTTTCTGAGGATCCCTGAAGGTGAGCCAGTAAACAAAACTATCAAGGAAAAAGTAACAGAACTCCTTCATTTACTAGAAAAAACATATCTGGTTTCACCATGGGTGGAATTTTGGATTTGATTGGGTGTACTTTTCCTCCTGCTCTGGCTCGTGCTGGTATTCAAGTCAAGTCAAGTCAAGATTTGTATAGCGCACTACTCACCCAGAGGGTCTCAAGGCGCTTGAGGGAGGGGGGTACGTTACTTATTAAATATCCAAGTTTTGAGTTGTTTACTGAAGGAGAGGTGGTTCTGTGTAAGGCGGAGGTGGGTGGGGAGGGAATTCCAGGTTTTGGCCGCTAAGTAGGAGAAAGATCTTCCTCCCATGGTGGATCTTTGGATGCGTGGAATCGCGGCGAGGGCTTGATTGGATGATCGTAGTTGGCGGGTGGGGGTGTAAAAGGTCAGGCGCGTGTTGAGGTATTTGGGTCCTAGGTCGTAGAGGGCTTTGTGTGCGTGGGTGAGGAGACGGAACGTTATTCTCTTGTTGACGGGGAGCCAGTGGAGGTCTCTCAAGTGACCAGATATGTGATTGTGGCGGGGGATGTCTAGGATGAGTCTGGCGGATGCGTTCTGAATGCGTTGGAGTTTTCTCTGTAATTTAGCTGTGGTTCTGGCATAGAGGGTGTTTCCGTAGTCCAGTCGGCTAGTGACAAGTGCTTGGGTGACCGTCTTTCTTGTTTCGGTGGTGATCCAGCAGAAGATCTTTTTGAGCATACGTAGGATGTTAAAGCATGATGATGAGATGGCGTTGACTTGTTTGGTCATCGAGAGGGAGGAGTCCAGGATGAAGCCCAGGTTGCGTGCGTGGTCCGTTGGTTTGGGTGCGCTGCCCAGGGCCGGTGGCCACCATGAGTCGTCCCAAGCAGAGGGGGATGATCCTAGGATGAGGACTTCCGTCTTGTCTGAGTTCAGTTTTAGACGGCTGTTCTTCATCCACTTGGCTACGTCTTTCATCCCTTCGTGTAGGTTGGTTTTGGCGGTGTTTGGGTCTTTGGTGAGGGAGAGGATCAGCTGGGTGTCGTCTGCGTAGGAGATGATGTTGAGGTTGTGTTGGCGCGCGATGGATGCGAGGGGGCTCATGTAGACGTTGAAGAGGGTGGGGCTGAGTGAAGATCCTTGTGGTACGCCGCAGATGACTTCAGTGGCCTCTGATTTGAAAGGGGGGAGGCGGACTCTCTGGGTTCTTCCGGCGAGGAACGAGATGATCCAGTCCAATGCTTTTCCTTGTATCCCGACGTTGCTGAGGCGTTGAATAAGGGTGCTATGACAGACCGTGTCGAACGCTGCGGAGAGGTCCAGTAGGATGAGGGCAGCTGTTTCTCCGTTGTCAAGTAGTGTTCGAATGTCGTCTGTGGCTGCGATGAGGGCGGTCTTGGTGCTGTGCTTGGCTCGGAAGCCGGACTGTGATGGGTCGAGGGAGCCGTTAGACTCGAGGAAGGCGGCGAGCTGACTGTTGACGGTTTTCTCAATGACTTTGGCAGGGAATGGGAGGAGCGAAATGGGGCGGTAGTTCTTAAGTTCGGTGGGGTCTGCTGTGGGTTTCTTCAGGAGGGCGCTGAGTTCGCATGTTTCTAGCTTTCCGGGAAGGTAGCGGTGTTGAGGGAGCAGTTGATGATATCTCGGAGATGGGGTGCGATGATGGAGTCTGCTTTGTTGAAGATGTGGTGGGGGCATGGGTCGGTGGCGATCCGGAGTGGATGGAGTTCATCAAGCGGATGGTGTCTTCGGTGCTGATTGGGTTCCAGGCGCAAAGGTTGGTGGTGGGGGGCTTCGATTCTGAGGTAAGGAGGTTGGACTGGTCGCCGAAGCTGTTATGTATGTCAGCGATTTTGCTCTGGAAGAACGAGGCTAGAGAGTCGCAGAGGTCTTGAGAGGGAGTGATGTCGCTGGTGCCGGCGGTTGGGTTGGTAAACTCTTTGACGATGTTGAAGAGTTCTTTGTTGTTGTCTAGTCGATCCTTGAATGCTGATTTCTTGGTGGATCGGATCAGCTGGTGGTGTTTGCGGGTGGCGTTCTTGAGGGCGGTCATGTTGGCTGTGGTTGGGTTTTTTCGCCAGGCTTTCTCGAGGGTGCGGCAGATCTTTTTGGATTTCTTAAGGTCGTCATTGAACCAGGGGGCTTTTTTGCTACCTGGTTTGTTTTGATGGTTTTTCAAAGGTGCTAATTCGTCAGTGGTGTGGGTGATCCATTGTGTGAGGTTGATGGCTGCTTGATTTGGGTCCAATGATTTGGCGGGAAGGTTTTGGTATAGCGATGTGGTGAGTTGGTCGGTGGTAATTTTGTTCCAGTTTCTACGGGGGATTTGTTGTGGGTGGTGGTGGGTCATGGTTTTTCTGTAGTTGAAGTAAACGCAGCTGTGGTCCGTCCAATGGAGTCCTGTGGCGTGATTGAAGGAGATGTGCTTGCTGGAGGAGAAAATTGGGTCGAGCGTGTGTCCGGCGTAGTGGGTGGGGGTGTCTACCAGTTGTTTGAGTGCAAGATTGGCGAGGTTGTCCAGAAGGGTGGTGGTGTTGCTGTCGTTGTTCTTTTCCAGGTGGAAGTTAAAGTCTCCTAGTAGAATGTAGTCCTTGGAGGGGAGGGCGTGTGGGCAGATGAAGTCAGTGATGTCTTCGCTGAATTGTGTGCGGGGTCCTGGTGGTCTGTAGATGAGGGTGCCTCTAAGTGTGGTCTTAGGGTCGGTGTGAATCTGGAAGTGAAGGTGTTCGGCGGCTGCGAGGTTGTCGTCGGAACTGGTGGTGATGCGGATGGTGTTTTTATTGACGATGGCGATGCCTCCTCCTGTTTGGTTGATGCGGTCCTTTCGGATGATCTTGTAGCCGTCCGGGATGGCTATGGCGATGGCTATGACGGTATTGAGCTTGGGAAGGACGATTGATGGAAAATACAGTACTATGGACACAGCAAGTAAGAAAATCAACTTTGTCCTGAAACCTTACAAATCATCTCAACGTGAAAAAAGAGGACTGTCAGCAGTGAACATCACAGCTGTTCCTATACCTGGTGGTATAGCATGGGACAGAACTGATTATGACATCTATGGTCCGGTTGAGCTTCTTTGAGTGACTTTGTCGCACCCAGTGAATTTTCTGATGATTGGGACTTTGAGACTATTAACAACATGATAAAACATTTGGAATTATCGGCTAAATTTACAGAACATGACTACTTAGAAGGGTCATCGGATTATGAAAAAATGTATTGTTTTAATCATTATGGTCATCATTATTTGCGTAGATATGCAAGCCCTAGGGTGGTTTTATATTACAATCAATGGGAACATTGTCCAACACCGCCAAAAGGCAGTTCGAAAAAATTATTGGAAAAATGTCAGGGTTTAATGTTACAAATCCAGATTTTTTTTTTAAAATATAAATAACACAGGTATGAAAACAATGTTGACCAATACTAAACAAATTTATTCTGCAAACTTTTATGCTCAGCTGTCTACATTAGGTTTTGACTTTTGGGAAGACAACATAGAGACAAAAACTGTCTGGGGCACGAAAGATTGGCAGGTACAAGGTTTAGAAGCACTATTTAGAGCCTGCATTATACCAGAACAATTTTTGTTTTTGAATTACACTGTTCAACAAACCTCTTGTCTTGGCTTAGCTAAGATAAAAGATTTAAATAAACAGTCTTTACCAAAACCTGAACCTGACAGTAATAACGATTCGGATGAGGAGGTAGACGTAACTTATATATTAAAACAGAACAGAACTGATCCTAACTGGAAAAAGTGGGTAATCTGGCAAACAGACACTAATAACTGTCGTGAAAGATTCCTGAACAAAACACAAGGATTCAAATGGAATAGGCCAGGTCCAAGATATTCCCAGAGACAACATCCAGGGATGGTAACTACTTACAGTGTAGGGAAGCTTTGCCTTGAATGGCTTCAGAAATCCACACTTCCAGAAATAAAACAACACTTGTCTTTACTTAAAGAAAGCAATGATTTGCGAGATGTCTTAATGGGACCTCACAAGCCAAGGCAAAAACGATTCATATACACCGGTATATATGCGGCTTACAATGAAGCTTGGAAAGTGACACAAATAGAAACTGCAGAAAAAATACGGGAAATTGATCGTATCAATTTGGAGAAAGCACTTTCTGTAGTGGACAATGGGTTAACGACTCTGTCCTCCAGAATATATTCTATGGACAGCATCGTGTCATCTGCTATAGACATCATAGAACAAGACTTACTAAAGTTACAACATGGTCAGTCTCAATTACGTTATGTTATGCTGTTAGGCTGGACGTTGCAAAATCTGCGTTCTGTCCATGTGCCATGGCATCTAATCAATACAACGTCATTGTTTGCTGTATTTAACCTTACAGATAAACAAATCTCTTTGGCACAAAGAGGAGCAGACTATACGGTGCTGAGCATTGAAAAACTTGAAAGATTACAATTAACAGTTTCTGAGAAGCCTGTGATTGAGTGGATAATTCATGGCTCCATTTCAATTCCAGTCACAACATTCCAGTTGCAGTATTGTCTAGAGTATGTACCAGCAGGCCTGTATGAAAGGTTGGGTAAAGAATACATGAAGTCAACCTGGGTTTTACCATATACACACAAGTGTTGGAATGGGGGACATGAAGTTTTCCTTAGTGGCAATAATTGCAAAAAGTCACTAAGTGGTACACTTCTGTGCAATGAAGTTAATTTACACGGGGCCTGTGACGGTTCTGCAAATAACCTCTCATGCCACCTGCACGCCTCGCCCTCTCCTACGATAATACCCGTTTTCAGGCAGCTATCCAATGGCAGTTACATTATGTTGAATGATCACAGCTGTTGTGGCATGTTGCCAGGAAAAAGTTATCTCGTAACTATGTCGTCCACGGTCACTTGTTGTATGCAAGTATTGTATCCAAAAACAGAGACAGAAATGAGACGGCTATATGGCCTTCACTGAATATCTCTTCTATACAAATTGATACTTTAAGCAGAATGAAAGCCATTCTTTTGCAAAAAAATGTGCCACTGACCTCGTCTAGAGATCTGCAAGTAGCAAGGTCTTCTGCAGAGATACATGCATTATTATTAACAAACTGCCCAGTGCATGTCGCAGAAATGTTAAGCCAAATCTTAAACATGTCTGATACCAACGGCATCGCACATTTATTTAAGACAGTTTTTTGGGGACTATTAACACCATTTTAAGCAGTCCTCTGCATTTTTCCTAATTTCATGCACACTGTGTTCGGCGGCCTGCCTCTCATTTTGGGACTAGTAGCAGGAATCCTATTTTTATTCCTTCTGCTCCGATATGGCAAGTCTGGTCGCCAGCAACACCAAAACTACCATGGAACAATGCCTCCTTGCAATGAGATATCGTGAAAGGATTTCACAGATTCTTGGCTTGGCTCGTTTAAGAGATCTGAACACAACTTGGTTTCTTTCGTTCAGACCAATCTGGCAAGATTGCATCTTACCTATTCTTCGATGCCTGCTTTGCGGACAGGAATGCGTGTTGGACATTTGTCTTACACTTCCATCAGTACTGTCATCGGATGTCGACGCTTTGCTAAGTCCAGTAACGGCTCATGCATCGTGTTGCCCCCAATGGCTGCCAATTCCGATGACGGCATTCATTGAGGTCTCACCGGCAAGTCTAACTGAGGGTGAGATACAGGAAACTACAGGCATACAGGTACCATCTACTACGGCATTGATAATGCATCAAACGCTGACGACGATGATCCACACTTCTGCACTTTTGATCTGCCAACTGAAGTGGTTCCACTTTCACCTACCACGGTAGACGGTTTCTTTGCGAGCCTCGATGATCTGATGTTTTCACCTGACACTCCTGAGAATAACTTTTGATTATTTCACACAGCGTTCCCTGAACTCTGCAATTCAGCCTTCATTTTTCAAAACAAATCCATCAATTTGAACTTTTTTCCAAAATAGAACTTTTGGCACAGAGTAATCTGCTTAAAGTAGAACTATTCTTAGAGAACAAGATTTCATGTTTATGCTTCCTAATTTACAATATTTGGCTTCAACTTCGATTACAGAGATAGTTAGACAATTATGCTATGGGATTGATCTCAGGTATCAAATAATGACTGTACTTTCATTTTATATAATGTGAAGATATATGCTCATATTTTATATTTGATTTCATGATGCCTATGATTTTTGCAGACAAGCCTATTCGCAAATGCATTTTTGTATGTTTGGGGTGGGATTGTAAACACTTTGCTTTGAAATATGTCCAGTGCTTATATATTATTGAACTTAACATTCGTGGAGTGGGTGTTATGTGGGAATCTAGGACCCTAGTGTAACTTTTCCCGATTCATGCCCATATATCGGTATAAACCATCCAGTACATATATAGGCATAAAGAATCATTGCCTTATTTAGTTATAGCCGGCGCAGCCCTAATACAACATAGCTACTTCCACTAAACTCCGAGAATCCACATTGATTTTGTGGTAAAACCAGCCCTCAGCAGACAGGAACCTCCCCCTGCTTGAATACTGATTTATCCAAGAAATCCTGGAGTTTTCAAGGAACTAAGGCACTAGAGACGATATTATGTCCAATCTTACGTCAGACTTGGCACCTTCAGGGGTATAAATATGCCTACATTTGCCCAGTCAAACACACGGTGGTTCCGTAGCAGATCTACTAACTACTTGCCCATCGCCCTGCTGATGCAAGTGCTGAAGGAAGCCGACCCTCCAACTGACGCACTGAAAAGACGCTGTCTTTTCTCCTGCCGAGAAATCCAGCTCCAGTGTTTCCAGGCTACCCTTTCGGGTTGCTGGGAGATCGAGTCCCGAGAGAGAGATACAAGACCTCTATCATTCTAAAACCAAGGTACGGAGCTGATTAGATCCCTAGAGAACTCTTGAACAGATTCTTGGCAGAGAAATACTAAAACTTAAACTAGTCCTCACTTACTCTTCCCTTGTACTAGGTTTAGGTTAGGTACACTGGGGTAGGCGTACGTTAGAAGCACCAGTTGAGTACTTTTAGCCATCATTTTATAACTGTATGTATTTTATACATTTTATGTAGTCTATGTTTATGGCTTAGAAACCATATCATGCTTTTACAGTACTATTTTATAATACTATTCGTATTATATGCCTCGTACTTCTTAACTATTCAGAAAAGGGGGTGGTGATGAACAGAGTGTCTGAATTAAGCAGACCACTCTTACCCAGTCCAAAGATCAGGGCTTGATCCATCACCGTTATTTAGCTCACTGCCCCATCCCAGCTCAGAACCTGGCTATATGCAAATTAGTCTGTCCCTGGCCCAGTGCATCATGGGAACAGGGCAGACCAAACTACCAAGCCAATTCTTCACCAGAAAGGAGACAAGCTACTGGGGACCGGTTTCTGGCATTTCAGCCTCGTCGGCCCGGCTTACTTGAATCCTGATGGAGCAGTGAGCAAGGGACTCATGTCTGAGTATACCCTGCCACACCTATAGTGGCCAAAAACGATTCAGAAAAGGGGGTGGTGATGAACAGAGTGTCTGAATTAAGCAGACCACTCTTACCCAGTCCAAAGATCAGGGCTTGATCCATCACCGTTATTTAGCTCACTGCCCCATCCCAGCTCAGAACCTGGCTATATGCAAATTAGTCTGTCCCTGGCCCAGTGCATCATGGGAACAGGGCAGACCAAACTACCAAGCCAATTCTTCACCAGAAAGGAGACAAGCTACCGGGGACCGGTTTCTGGCATTTCAGCCTCGTCGGCCCGGCTTGCTTGAATCCTGATGGAGCAGTGAGCAAGGGACTCATGTCTGAGTATACCCTGCCACACCTATAGTGGCCAAAAACGATTCAGAAAAGGGGGTGGTGATGAACAGAGTGTCTGAATTAAGCAGACCACTCTTACCCAGTCCAAAGATCAGGGCTTGATCCATCACCATTATTTAGCTCACTGCCCCATCCCAGCTCAGAACCTGGCTATATGCAAATTAGTCTGTCCCTGGCCCAGTGCATCATGGGAACAGGGCAGACCAAACTACCAAGCCAATTCTTCACCAGAAAGGAGACAAGCTACCGGGGACCGGTTTCTGGCATTTCAGCCTCGTCGGCCCGGCTTGCTTGAATCCTGATGGATCAGTGAGCAAGGGACTCATGTCTGAGTATACCCTGCCACACCTATAGTGGCCAAAAACGATTCAGAAAAGGGGGTGGTGATGAACAGAGTGTCTGAATTAAGCAGACCACTCTTACCCAGTCCAAAGATCAGGGCTTGATCCATCACCATTATTTAGCTCACTGCCCCATCCCAGCTCAGAACCTGGCTATATGCAAATTAGTCTGTCCCTGGCCCAGTGCATCATGGGAACAGGACAGACCAAACTACCAAGCCAATTCTTCACCAGAAAGGAGACAAGCTACCGGGGACCGGTTTCTGGCATTTCAGCCTCGTCGGCCCGGCTTGCTTGAATCCTGATGGAGCAGTGAGCAAGGGACTCATGTCTGAGTATACCCTGCCACACCTATAGTGGCCAAAAACGATTCAGAAAAGGGGGTGGTGATGAACAGAGTGTCTGAATTAAGCAGACCACTCTTACCCAGTCCAAAGATCAGGGCTTGATCCATCACTGTTATTTAGCTCACTGCCCCATCCCAGCTCAGAACCTGTCTATATACAAATTAGTCTGTCCCTGGCCCAGTGCATCATGGGAACAGGGCAGACCAAACTACCAAGCCAATTCTTCACCAGAAAGGAGACAAGCTACCGGGGACCGGTTTCTGGCATTTCAGCCTCGTCGGCCCGGCTTGCTTGAATCCTGATGGAGCAGTGAGCAAGGGACTCATGTCTGAGTATACCCTGCCACACCTATAGTGGCCAAAAACGATTCAGAAAAGGGGGTGGTGATGAACAGAGTGTCTGAATTAAGCAGACCACTCTTACCCAGTCCAAATATCAGGGCTTGATCCATCACCATTATTTAGCTCACTGCCCCATCCCAGCTCAGAACCTGGCTATATGCAAATTAGTCTGTCCCTGGCCCAGTGCATCATGGGAACAGGGCAGACCAAACTACTAAGCCAATTCTTCACCAGAAAGGAGACAAGCTACCGGGTACCGGTTTCTGGCATTTCAGCCTCGTCGGCCCGGCTTGCTTGAATCCTGATGGAGCAGTGAGCAAGGGACTCATGTCTGAGTATACCCTGCCACACCTATAGTGGCCAAAAACGATTCAGAAAAGGGGGTGGTGATGAACAGAGTGTCTGAATTAAGCAGACCACTCTTACCCAGTCCAAAGATCAGGGCTTGATCCATCACCGTTATTTAGCTCACTGCCCCATCCCAGCTCAGAACCTGGCTATATGCAAATTAGTCTGTCCCTGGCCCAGTGCATCATGGGAACAGGGCAAACCAAACTACCAAGCCAATTCTTCACCAGAAAGGAGACAAGCTACCGGGGACCGGTTTCTGGCATTTCAGCCTCGTCGGCCCGGCTTGCTTGAATCCTGATGGAGCAGTGAGCAAGGGACTCATGTCTGAGTATACCCTGCCACACCTATAGTGGCCAAAAACGATTCAGAAAAGGGGGTGGGGATGAACAGAGTGTCTGAATTAAGCAGACCACTCTTACCCAGTCCAAAGATCAGTGCTTGATCCATCACCGTTATTTAGCTCACTGCCCCATCCCAGCTCAGAACCTGGCTATATGCAAATTAGTCTGTCCCTGGCCCAGTGCATCATGGGAACAGGGCAGACCAAACTACCAAGCCAATTCTTCACCAGAAAGGAGACAAGCTACCGGGGACCGGTTTCTGGCATTTCAGCCTCATCGTCCCGGCTTGCTTGAATCCTGATGGAGCAGTGTGCAAGGGACTCATGTCTGAGTATACCCTGCCACACCTATAGTGGCCAAAAACGATTCAGAAAAGGGGGTGGTGATGAACAGAGTGTCTGAATTAAGCAGACCACTCTTACCCAGTCCAAAGATCATGGCTTGATCCATCACCGTTATTTAGCTCACTGCCCCATCCCAGCTCAGAACCTGGCTATATGCAAATTAGTCTGTCCCTGGCCCAGTGCATCATGGGAACAGGGCAGACCAAACTACCAAGCCAATTCTTCACCAGAAAGGAGACAAGCTACCGGGGACCTGAATCATTTTGTCCACCATAAGCGTGGAAGGGTATACTCAGATGTGAGTCCCTTGCTCAGTGCACCATCAGGATTCAAGCAAGCCGGGCCGACGAGGCTGAAATGCCAGAAACCGGTCCCCGGTAGCTTGTTTCCTTCCCGGTATAAGAATTGGCTTGGTAGTTTGGTTTGCCCTGTTCCCATCATGCACTGGGACAGGAACAGACTAATTTGCATATAGCCAAGTTCTAAGCTGGGATGGTGCAGTGAGCTAAAAAACGGTGATGGATCAAGCCCTGATCTTTGGACTGGGTAAGAGTGGTCTGCTTAATTCAGGCACTCTGTTCATCACCACCCCCTTTTCTGAATCATACTTCTTAACTAGCATTTCAATTGTAGATGTGCATTTCTTATGCTTAAGAAATGAGACTGTTCAATAAAAAATAATGTTATATGGTTGTCAGAGACTAATCCCTTCTTGTTTATTCGAGAAAGTTTCTAGTGACCTCTGAGCTAGCTGGCACTCACAATTAAGTGTAATATATTCGGTAGAGACCTAGTCGACCTCAGTCCTACGTCTAAACTACGGTATATATTATTCCAATGCATAGAGCCTATTTGGAATATAGGAACTACACTACAGCATGTACAGGGACCACAAGACTCCAAAGAGATTATTTATACTGTTCTCAGACACAGACCAAACTGCATAAATATCCATAGTTTTCAGTTACTCAGAAGCAAACCGCTTAGAAATGTAATTCCCTGAGGAGGGTCTCTAATGTTATGCCAACCAATAATGTTCTTTCAATATTATCACCAAATGAGGAGCAAAGAATCAGCAGCAACCCACTTTTGTAATCCCATGGTAGTTCACAGATTGATAATGAAAATACTTTTCTGAGCAGCTCTTCAGTTTAAGATAGTTCCCTCTTACCGAGAACCTCCTTGTCCTGTCAGGGAAGAAGGGTACTGACTCCCTGCATATGATGCCACGGGAAAAGCGGGTCTCTCCAACAGGGAATTGCGATGTAAAGTGCCCAAGGAATCTCATCTGGCCCTCATCTGCAATGAGCCAGTGGAATAACACTCTGTCTCTTCCAACAGATGAGTGTGAGGAAATAATAAATCACCAAGGGGTGCTAGCGCGTTCCTCTGCAAGAGACCGCTAAGGAGATGTCTCGCCAACAGAGGAGTGAGCGCAGCGCATTGTCAAAGGAACAAAGAAAATGGACCACCAGGAACGTACTCCAAGCAATCCAAAACGGTGCAAGTCGCACTCACACTGCCGAACTTCCTGAACTCCAGAAAATCACAGGAACGGCCATCCATAAATAATAATTGGCAGCGCTCGATCTTCCTGCTTGAGGTATATCCGGTTTTCAGCATAGCGTCCGATTCACGTGGGGCGTGACTCACGCTATGCATGCTGGGAAATGTAGTCAAGAAGGGTCCGATTACTTCCTGGTTTACCCTTCGATGAGCAGTCAGTGCGTTACCGGCTGCTAGGGCCTGACAATGCCATTCCAGTTTGGACCCAGCCATATGCAAATCAGTCTTGACCCTGCACCCAATGGGAACAGTCCAGCCCGAACTACCAGGCCAGTTCCTCCCTGTACTGGAAACAAGGATCCTAGGACTGGTTTTGGGCTTTCAGCAAGGAGGACCTGGTTTGGCTGTTCAGGATGGACTCTGCCCATAAGGCACAGGGTCAAGACTGATTTGCATATGACCAGGTCTAAACTGAGGTGGCGTGGTGAGGCAACCGAATGACTGATTTAACCCAGATCTTTTGACTGGGGGTGAATGTTTTGATTTGTTCTGCATTCCGTCCATCAATTGTGTGTCTTTTGCTTTCTCGCCCTAAGTGCGCCAGGTATGCCCAGACGTGGTTCCCAGGCTCACTGTGCCACTGGAATCAAGCTATCCTGGCTGAAGAGGGGTGAAACCCGGAAATTGGTCCTAGGATGCTTCTTTCCATTCCAGGGAGGACCTGGCTTGGCAGTTCAGGCTGGACAGTACCCGTGAGGCACATGGTCAAGACTGATTTGCATATGGCCAGGTCTAAACTGGGGTGGCATGGTGAGCAAAAGAATGATGGATTTAACACGATTTCTTGACTGGAGGGTGAATCTTTTGATTTGTTCTGCATTCCATCCATCAATTGTGTGTCTTTAGCTTTTTTACCCTAAGTGCCCCAGGTATCCGAACCGTGGGTCCCGGGCTCAGTGTGCCACTGGAATCAAGCTATCCTGGCTGAAGAGGGGTGAAAACCCAAAGCCGGTTATAGGATTCTTGTTTCCAGTCCAGCAAGGACCTGGATTGGCAGTTCGGGCTGGACTGCTCCCAAGAGGTACAGGGTCAGGACTGATATGCATATGGCCAGGTCTAAACTGGGGTGGCATGGTGAGCAAAAGAATGATGGATTTAACCCAGATCTCTTGACTGGGGATGCATGTTTTGATTTGTTTTGCATTCCGTCCATCAATTGTGTGTCTTTTACTTTCTCACCCTAAGTGTGACGGGTATGCCCAGACGTGGCTCCTGCACTCACTGTGCCACTGGAATCAAGCTATCCTGGCTGAAGAGGGGTGAAACCCCAAAATTGGTCCAAGGATGCTTGTTTCCGGTCAAGGGAGGACCTGGCTTGGCAGTTCGGCTGGACTGTTCCCATGAGGTACTGTAGCGATTACATTGCCGGCAGGGCTCGTATCACGAAGGTTCCGCTGTTTCCCTCGAATATCTAGTAGAAGAGTGTTGGCCCTGAAAACTGCAACTACCAGCATGCCTAGGGGCAGAAACCAGGTGGCTTAGGGCGGAACTCATTTAAGCACCTCCTTGCCACTGAGAAAGTGCTTGTTAATTATTCCGCGTTCTTCGAGGGATGGCGGATGGTGTTCCCCGCCGGATTCCAGCGTGAAGACAGCCTTTGGTGTCCGGGACTCTGTATAGGAATCTGGTATCTCGGGACTTGTAACAGGTACTCGTGCGGTTGGAGAGCGGGCTCGCCTCCTCCGCGTCTTGCCACGTAGTTCTGTGTGTGCTGGTAGGAAAAGCCGCGGTGCAGTTTTAAACGCGTTGCATCGCGTTTTACATTGCAGGCAGCGGGTGAAAAAAACGACATTGCTCTGAACGCGTCTGATATCTAAGACGCGTTCCGAGTATATTCGTTTCTAGGTGAGTCAGGAAAGTTATGTGCTCACCATACTTGTAGAGAACTCCGCGGAAGAGAAAAGTCCGCAGCAGTGTTCTACAAGCATTTAGTGCAGAGGAACAATACGTGTGCCTTGCGTTGTGCTGTTAACAACGCCTATTTTGTGGACAACATTCCTTCCTGTGTTTTACTCGGAAATAACTTTGGAATCCTTGCTGTTTCTTTTGCTGGAGAAAAACACCTACTGTGTTTCTGCTGTATGAAAAATCTGACGACTTTTGCAGCGGACAATTATACTTCCTGTCTCGTATATTTTCTTTTGAGAGGAATAGGGAAAGAATTGCCCTGTTTAGCTGTATATCTGCTGGTAAGGTGATACAACGATATCTTGCATATATTAGTTATCATTCAGGAAAGAACAGGTGATAGCTATACTGTGCCTTATCTTCCCCTTCTGCAGAGTGAAAATCCTTCCTGGTGCCCAGCAGTTCTTTTGACCAGACCTTGAGGGAACCACAGAGATTACAGCTCTTTAATTTCTTTGTCCACTTCCCTTTTCCCCGGGGCGCGAGTTCACGCAGAGGGTTTCAAATCTCCCTTTGTTGGGAATCGTGCTCGGGAGGAATTGGGAGGCTTTTTCTTCTAACATCGTCTCCGCTGGTCACAAGGTTAAGGTTAGTGGCATTTATTATCCTTGAGCTGCTGCCGATCCCGACAGATTGACAAGCCCAAGAATAACGCCCGGCCTAGACGATGGACGTCGAAAGAGTGTTGGCTTCTATGGTGGAAAGCTTGGCCGCTCTACAGCAAGAAGTGCACACTTCTAGAACAGAATCCCAGGTATTACATAAAGAGGTGGGCTCCTTACGGAGAGAGGTGGCAGGTCTAACACGTAGGGGTACAGGAGGGGTTCCTTTACTCAAACCCGCCACACTGCCACCGCCTGTTTCCACTACACACATGCCCTCCGTAGGAGCAGAAGGAGGTGGGTTTGCTATACCTCCTCCTCTCACAGTACCCCCTGCTGACCCTACTCACACAGTACATATCGTACAAAACCTGGGAATCCCATTGGCCCCCCTGAACGCTTTTTTGGGGATCCCCGGAAATTCGAGACATTCCTCAATCAATGTAGACTACATTTCTTGTGTAAACCAGGGGTGTTGCAAGAAGACTCAGCGAAAACGGCGTTTATGATGTCTTATATGAGTGGAAATGCAGCAAGTTGGACAGTCCCCTTATTGGAAAGGAATGACCCCGTGCTACACAGGTTTTCTGATTTTTGTTTGGAACTCCGGAAACTATTTGATAGGAAATCCCATATGATGACCCTTGACAGGGAATTGTTAACCTTACGTCAAGGTTCCCAGGACCTGTTGACCTATATTACATCCTTCAATAGACTGGTGGTAGAAACCGACTGGCCTCCTAGTAAACGTATTACACTGTTCTATCAAGGATTGAGAGGGGAGCTTAAAGATGTCCTGGCACAAGTAGTGAAGCTTCCTAATACCTGTGAGGAACTCATAGATTTGACCGTCCAGTTGGACCACCGACTCCTGGACCGAAAAGGGGACCGGAACAGGATGGGGGATGGTCGGTGTATGTCTCCTCGTTTTAGAAACCTTCCTGAAGATCGTCCCAAAGTAGCAGAAGGTACTGAGCCCATGCAAATCGGAGGACTTCGAGGGCCCCTTTCACAAGAAGAAAAAGAGAAAAGGCGAAAACTGAAACAGTGTCTGTATTGTGGAAAAGGGGGTCATTTCATAAAAGACTGCCGAGCACGAAATGCAATACCTGGACGCCCATTTGTACCTCGTGTGCAGGCGATTGTACAAGCAGGAGAGCCGGCGGAAAACTAAAAAACCCAAATCAGGAAGAGATCTCTGCCTTGGGTTCCCAAACATCTATGATCTCACCAGTACTCGCTAATACGCTACATCCCGCTGTTGCCCATATGAATCTCCAGGTTACGTTATGGGTCTCTTCCCATGAATCAATGGATATAGATGACTTACTGGATTCCGGGGCTACGGGAAATTATATCGATCAGGAATATGCTATGAAACTTGGAATCGTCTGTGAAAAGAAGGAAACACCAGAGCTGGTGAAGGCAGTCGACGGAACAGTTCTGTCTTCCGGTCCTGTGTCGTATCATACGAGTTCTTTATTGATGCAGACCAGCCAAAACCATCAGGAGTACATCCAGTTCGATCTCATCGACGCGCCTCAATTTCGCCTCATTTTGGGTATGCCCTGGTTAACCCTACACGATCCGAAGGTCAGTTGGGCAGCACGTACCATTACCTTGTCGTCTGAATATTGTAAGGAACACTGCAAACGGGATATTCCAGTGCACAACACCCCTGGCATAAAGCCTTCGTGTGTCTGGCGATAGAAAGTACCTCCGAGCGTTTTTGTTGCGCTACCATTCTTCCTGAAGAATACAAGGTATTTCTCCCAGTGTTCAATCAACAAAAGGCTACCACCCTGCCTCCGCATCGGGTATACGACTGCCGTATTGAACTGGTACCAGGAGCAGACATCCCATGCAGTAGAGTGTATGCCTTGACCGAGAAGGAGACACAGTACCTAAAGAACTATATTGATGATAATTTAGCATCTGGCTTTATCAGGCATTCAACGTCACCAGCCTCATCCCCTATGTTTTTCATTCCTAAAAAGGATTGCGAGGAATTAAGACCTTGTATCGATTATAGAGCGATCAATCGTGTAACAATAAAAAATCGATACCCTCTCCCCTTAATACCAGTACTGATGGACCAATTGAAGGGAGCCCGCTTTTTTACCAAACTCGACCTTCGCGGAGCATATCATTTGGTTCGTGTCCAAAAAGGGGATGAATGGAAGACAGCGTTCCTAACAAAATTTGGGTTGTTTGAATACAGGGTTATACCTTTTGGGCTGTGTAACGCTCCTGCCTAAGTTTCAGTTTTTTATGGACGAAGTGCTGCGGGGATGTCTGGAAACATTTTGTGTCGTCTATATAGATGACATTCTGGTCTATTCCTCTACTTTTTCGGAACATGTGACCCATGTGAAAATTGTGCTTGGTAAATTACAACAAAATTCGCTTTATGCGAAACCTGAGAAGTGCTTGTTCCATGCTCGAGAAGTCACTTTTCTTGGCTACGTTATCAATGAACATGGATTCCAAATGGATACGTCTAAAGTTGAGGCTAGTACCAATTGGAACACTCCTCAGAACGTCAAATCGGTGCAGAGCTTTCTTGGCTTTGCCAATTATTATAGGAGGTTCATTAAAGACTTCTCAAAAATTATACATCCTATCTCAAACCTGTTGAGGAAGAATACTCCCTTTGCTTGGAGCTAGCATGCTGATAATTCATTCCGATTTCTAAAGAAACAGTTCACTCAGGCTCCAATCCTTCGCCATCCTGATCCACAAATGCCTTTTATACTGGAAACGGATGCATCTCAAAAGGCCGTAGGAGGTGTGCTATCTCAAAGACATCCTGTGACTGGCCAAGTACAACCTGTTGCCTTCTTCTCGAAAAAGCTTACACCTTGTGAGATTAACTATTCTATATCAGACAAAGAGCTTCTTGCTATCAAAAGAGCATGTGAGGAATGGCGCCATTATCTCCTGGGAGCAGCGCACACCGTTGAAATCTATACGGATCACAGGAATTTATTGTTTTTGAAAACTGCCAAGGCACTCACCCCCCGACAGTTGCGATGGACATTATTCTTTTCAGACTTTGATTTTGTCATCAAGTATAAACCAGGGCCCCAAAATGGGAAAGCGGATGCCCTTTCCCGCATAGGAGAAACAGACGACCAGAAGAGACCCGATAACCCTGAACCTCCTTTCATACTACAAGGTGTGAGCGTGACGAACCCTTCGGTAGCACTGATGTCCTCACAGGATTTCTTGGAAGACGTGATGGTTGCACTAGCAAACGTGAACCTGCAGGAATGGGTCCAGGAAGATCCGGAGCATCGTACTGAAAAAGATGATCTTGTCTATCATGGCTCGGCCCTCTATGTCCCGACGGAGGCACTACGACAACGGGTGTGAACATGGGTCCACGATTCCACATTGGGTGGACATTTGGGAACGTATAAAACAATTGCCAACGTGGAACTCTCCTTTTGGTGGCCTCGAATGCGAGAGGATGTACAACATTACATCATGAACTGTGCGATCTGTGCTCAAGGAAAGGCGATCCATGCGAAACCTGTAGGACTATTGAGATCTTTGCCTATACCTCCTCAGCCTTGGCACACGCTATCAATGGACTTTATAGTTGAGATGCCACCCTGTGACGACAAAACGGTGATCTTGGTTATTGTAGACCACCTGACGAAAATGGGACATTTCGTACCATTGATCGGGCTGCCCACAGCTGCGGAACTAGCGGAGGTGTTTCTCCAGCACATTGTACGAGCTCATGGTATCCTTTGTGTTCTAATAACTGACAGGGGGACTCAGTTCACTTCCCGGTTCTGGAAGGCTCTTTGCAAAACCCTAAACATCGATGCACGGCTCTCCTCCAGCTACCATCCCCAGACAGATGGCAAGACCGAACGCCTGAACCAGACTCTGGAACAGTACCTCCGGTGCTTCACACTACAGAACAAGTTGGACTGGACTACTCTATTATGGATGGCAGAATTCACTTACAATAATGCTGTGCACTCCACTCTGGGGTGTTCTCCATTTTTCTGCCTCCAGGGCTACCACCCCAATGTTCTTCCTTTTGATTGGCCTGTTCGTTCCCCTGTACCTAGTATACATGAACATCATGCGCATCTTAGAGCGGTGCTTATAGCAGCAAAACACAATCTAGCTGAGGCACAATCCTCACAGAAAACATTTGCCGATAAGAAAAGGACCCTGGAACCTGACTACAGGGTGGGGGATAAGGTATGGCTCTCCACTAAACATCTTCATCTGAAGGGGGTCTCCAAACTGAAACCGAAACATGTGGGTCCTTACACTATAGTAGAGGTCATTAACCCTGTGGCGATGAGGCTCTCCCTTCCCGATTCATGGCAGATCCATCCTGTTTTCCATGTGTCTCTGCTCCGGCCATGTCCTCCCAGTATGAGACTTCCCGATCGACCCCTTCCTGTTGAGGTAGATGGTGAGGAGGAGTATGAGGTGCAGGCGATCCTTGATTCCCGATTGGTGAGGGGTAGGGTTCAGTATCTGGTGGATTGGAAAGGCTATGGGCCCGAGGAGAGGACGTGGGAGCCTATTGACAACCTACATTGTCCTGAGTTGGTGGCTCTCTTCCATGCTTCGCATCCTGGTAGACCTGGGCGACCGCCTGGTCGGCTGTCCTCGGGATGGGTTTCTGTAGCGATTACATTGCCGGCAGGGCTCGTATCACGAAGGTTCCGCTGTTTCCCTCGCATATCTAGTAGAAGAGTGTTGGCCCTGAAAACTGCAACTACCAGCATGCCTAGGGGCAGAAACCAGGTGGCTTAGGGCGAAACTCATTTAAGCACCTCCTTGCCACTGAGAAAGTGCTTGTCAATTATTCCGGGTTCTTCGAGGGATGGCGGATGGTGTTCCCCGCCGGATTCCAGCGTGAAGACAGCCTTTGGTGTCCGGGACTCTGTATAGGAATCTGGTATCTCGGGACTTGTAACAGGTACTCGTGCGGTTGGAGAGCGGGCTCGCCTCCTTTGCGTCTTGCCACGTAGTTCTGTGTGTGCTGGTAGGAAAAGCCGCGGTGCAGTTTTAAACGCGTTGCATCGCGTTTTACATTGCAGGCAGCGGGTGAAAAAAACGACATTGCTCTGAACGCGTCTGATATCTAAGACGCGTTCCGAGTATATTCGTTTTTAGGTGAGTCAGGAAAGTTATGTGCTCACCATACTTGTAGAGAACTCCGCGGAAGAGAAAAGTCCGGAGCAGTGTTCTACAAGCATTTAGTGCAGAGGAACAATACGTGTGCCTTGCGTTGTGCTGTTAACAACGCCTATTTTGTAGACAACATTCCTTCCTGTGTTTTACTCGGAAATAACTTTGGAATCCTTGCTGTTTCTTTTGCTGGACAAAGACACCTACTGTGTTTCTGCTGTATGAAAAATCTAAAGACTTTTGCAGCGGACAATTATACTTCCTGTCTCGTATATTTTCTTTTGAGAGGAATAGGGAAAGAATTGCCCTGTTTAGCTGTATATCTGCTGGTAAGGTGATACAACGATATCTTGCATATATTAGTTATCATTCAGGAAAGAACAGGTGATAGCTATACTGTGCCTTATCTTCCCCTTCTGCAGAGTGAAAATCCTTCCTGGTGCCCAGCAGTTCTTTTGACCAGACCTTGAGGGAACCACAGAGATTACAGCTCTTTAATTTCTTTGTCCACTTCCCTTTTCCCCGGGGCGCGAGTTCACGCAGAGGGTTTCAAATCTCCCTTTGTTGGGAATCGTGCTCGGGAGGAATTGGGAGGCTTTTTCTTCTAACATCGTCTCCGCTGGTCACAAGGGTAAGGTTAGTGGCATTTATTATCCTTGAGCTGCTGCCGATCCCGACAGGTACAGGGTCAAGACTGATTTGCATATGGCCAGGTCTAAACCGGGGTGGCATGGTGAGCAAAAGAATGATGGATTTAACCCAGATCTCTTGACTGGGGGTGAATGTTTTGATTTGTTCTGCATTCTGTCCATCAATTGTGTGTCTTTTGCTTTCTAGCCCTAAGTTTGTCATGTATGCCCAGACGTGGGTCCCAGGCTCACTTTGCCACTGGAATCAAGCTATCCTGGCTGAAGAGGGGTGAAACCCCAAAATTGGTCCAAGGATGCTTGTTTCCGATCCAGGGAGGACCTGACTTGGCTGTTCAGGCTGGGCTGTTTCCATGAGGGACAGGGTCAAGATTGATTTGCATGTGTCCAGGTCTAAACTGGGGTGGCATGGTGAGCAAAATAATGATGGATTTAACCCAGATGTTTTGACTGGGGGTGAATGTTTTGATTTGTTCTGCATTCCGTCCATCAAATGTGTCTCTTTTTTTATAAACTGTCGAGGAGAGTCACCGTCAACTCCTGTTCAAGAGAAGGTTCCTCTGAGTCTGTGGCATATTTAACAGTTAAAGCTGCAACATTCTTTTTCTGAAATGGGGCTCTATATTGCGGAGGTTTATCATCACGTCTGACGAGTGTGGTGTTTCCCTTTTTGGTTTCAAATACTGCTGGTGAGACGGTTTATGAAAGGAACAAAGAGAATGTGGATAAGAAACCTGATACCTGTTTGGACTGTTGATTTTAGTGTGATCTTGAAAGTTGTATCAGTTCTCAGAGAACTCCGGGCATGATGTTTAAATTGTTGTTGTTGTTTAGATCCATCCCATGTTTTTTAAACATACTCACAGGCCGGCTTGGCTTACTTGTCTGTATTAGGTTTGCCAAAATGTGGTTTGGTAGGTCTGGTTCCCATAATATTGTGTCCTAAGGATGTATATACATCAGCAATATTTATCGGCAATCTGCATTCATGATCAGCTGGTGTGACTGCCACGAGCCGCTGGTGTATAGCCTGAGATGCTGCTTTACCTTTAACATTAGACAGAATCATTGAGGACACCACAGGAACATTTCCCATTAGTATCATTCCCAAATCCAGAGCAGCACTTGCCCCATGTTCATTCTGTATCTGTTAGAGCACGTCTGGTAAGACAGAGATCAAGGAGGTGTTATGGCAGAAAACACTGAAAGCGGCAAACATTGTCCCTCAGCTGTTAGTCTCCAATACCATGAACCATCTCATTGGGTAAGCACATAGTGCAAATTCTGTGCTTGTCTTGTGGTCTGTAAGGGGAAACACAGTCTCAAGTTGATAATTTTTTGGGGAGATTCAAAATGGAATTTCCTAATTATTTGTGGATCATTTGCCCAAGTGCTTAAGGTCTATATTGATTAGGAACTGGAGGTGCAGTGTATGTATGGAATGTATTAGTGTTTCCATAAACAGCTGGAAATGTGACCCAAGAATAAGATTTCAACTAGACCACCTGCATGCTGTGTTAATGTGTGTAAACAGCTGCACTGCAACTGACCGGAATTGCTACAGGCTACATAGCCATCTGAAAGACAAAAATTGATTCAAAGTGGGACACAAACTGGGTTTGAACCTTTTAATATTCAAGTTTGAAAAACCAACAGGGTTAGGTGCTTTTTAAACACTGGATGATTAATCCCCAACATCACAGATGTCTGTGGGAAAAGAAACAAAGGTATTGTGGACAAGCACAAGCACTACTCAGGAGACCCATAAAAAAGTACTAGACCAATCGAGGGAGGTGCAATGTTACAGGGATTATGCTTAGGAAAAGAACAATGCTTGAGACCATAGAACATCAGCATGTAGGGACTGAGCCACCTTACCCCATCAGTATCTATGCGTCTGAATCCAACTAGCTTATAGTGCTACACTTGCCCTCCTAACCATTCCCAAGAGACAAGTTGATCAAAAATCATCTTTTTGCCCTGTTTGCCCCCTTTTTTGCTGAATGATGCTGGCGCTAACTGACTTTGAGTGTACCCTGGGCTCTGATAATCAGCCAAAGCACCAGTGTTATGTTTAAATATTGAAATGTGTACATGTAATTGGATACACTTACAATTGGCAATGATGGACTCTATAAGTCCCTAGTAGATAATAGGGTCAGGGGGAACAACCTGCCAGCATGCCCCTAGTTTATAATAGGGCATGGAGGTTTAGAGGCCAGGCTGATTTTCAGCACTTGCATGTTTGCACTGCTCCTTGCTTGATGTCCTTTTAAAGGTAGCCCGCCTTGCAGCCTGTCTTTAAAATTAAATTCTCACAATGAGTATTGACAGACCCAATAAGTCCTTAGTATATAATAGGCTTAGGGGGTTCAAACTACATATAGGTCTGTGGTATATACTAGGGCATGGAATTTTAAAGGCCCAGCAGATTTCCTACATTCGCATGTGTTCACTGGTGAGTGTCTCCTGTCCGTTTAAAGCCAGCCTTGATTTGAAAACTATATTTAAAAGCAAATTATCAGCAAATTTGACTTTGGTGGTATGGGCACTTTAAAAGTGATGATCTACCATATGTTAACATATTAGGCAGCACCAAGGTGTACCCTAGCTGTGCCATGGGTGCGGTTGGGGCATGTAACTATAAGCAGAGACCTTATAAAATATGTTAAAAATGCCCTGGTGAGGGAAAAACTGCAGTTTAATTGTTCATCATTGAAGGTAATAAGTTCCATAGGCTAATATTGCAATATTTTATTTAGGTATAACTATTGGTAGCAAAGGAGTCAGAAAGGCATTCAAAGACTTAAAGGATTGACATTGCCATTGTTGAATGTATCATAACTAGTGCAGAAAAGAAGTTTTCTGTGAACCAAAAACCAGCCTTTAAGCAGTCCATCCAGATTGGTCAGCAATAGCAGGCTAGGCCAGACTGCTTTGATGAAGCAATAAGTGACTGCCAAGATCCAAGGTTATCTGATGAGGAGATCGGCTGCCTGAAACTACAAGGAGAAGAAGGACACCCTTGCTGGAATCTGGATTTGCACCCAAAGGCCTGCACTCTGACGGACTGCGCCTGCTGCAAAATCTTGTACTACAGCCATTAGGACTGTACCTTTCGTCAGGAAAGATTAACAAGGGGAATCCCCGCAAGCTAAATGGTTAACTGAGGCCACTTGCATCATCCCCACCAAGAATTCCCATCCTGGAGTGGTCCACTTTTCTTTGGGGGAATTGTAGTCCAGACATCTCAGAGACCATCTAGAAGATTTCTGACCTTTGGATTGGTATTTTGGATACTTGGAACCGATAATGATACCTTCATGCATCACCTCCTGAAGTTTGAAGAACTTTTGTGAAAAAGCTCCAGGAGGTGACATACCAGACATCAGGAGTCAAGCCGACTACCTTCAACAACGACCCAGCTAGAATTTCAAGTTCATCCCACTAAATGCTCTGGAGCTCCAGAAATTCACTGGCGTCTCTTAGAAAGTCAAGCCGGTGAACCTTTACCACATATGACCTGCTGTTGAGAATCTTTTGACATCAGAAGAAAAAGCTCCAGAAAAGTTTCTAAGTGTAAAGGTAAAACTTTGATCCAGGCCTCCCGCTTATTGTATTTATTTATTTATTTTCTTTTATTTTCTTGTAGAGCGCCTGAACAGACCCTCGAAGGGGTATCTCCGCGCTTTGCCAGTAGAAGGAACATAGATTGTGCTAATTCATGTTCAAGAATGACTGATTGGATGGATGAGTGTTTAACTGCTTGTGAAGAGGTAGGTTTTGAGGGTTTTTCGGAAGGATAGATGATTGGTGATTTGTTTTAATGTCTGAGGCAGAGAGTTCCAGAGAACAGGTCCAGTGTGGGCCAGGGCACGACCTCCCTGCCTAGATTTTTTAATTCTGGGTACCTGCAGTAACTGGAGGTTGCTGGAGCGTAATGAGCGCCCTGGGACATAGGGTTGGAAGGCTTTTGTTAGGTACATAGGCCCCGTACCTGTCAGACATTTATGGATGGTACATAAGATTTTGAACTTAATGCGTTGCCGCACTGGGAGCCAGTGTAGTTTAGCCAGTAGAGGGCGGGATGGCGTCCTAGGAGGAACTTTAAGGACTAGCCTTGCCGCAGTGTTTTGGACTATCTGCAATTCATTAAGTTGATCTTCATTTGTTGATAGTAGAAGACCATTACAGTAGTCCAATCTGCTAATGACTAATGCCTGGACCAAGGTCTTTCTGTGTCTGTCAGGTAGAAATGGAAACACCCTTCTCAACAGTCCAATGGCTCTAAAACATGTACCGGCAACTTGGTTAACATGATCTTTAAATGTAAAGGCTTGGTCAAATAGCACTCCCAAGTTTTTCACGGTCTGTTTAGGGTTGGGAACTGGTCCCAGTTCTAGGGGCCACCATTCGGGGGACCACAGTGTCACTGCCTCCCCGAATAGCAGCACTTCCGTTTTGCCTACATTACACTGTAGGCAATTCTTGGCCATCCACTCTGACACTGCCCTCATTCCATCTGCAAAAGATTTTTTTAGAGCAGGTGTGAAGGTTTTGAAAGGGAACAGAAGTTGGGTGTCGTCGGCGTATGACACCGGGGTGAACCCAAAGGATCTCACTAGGTCAGCCAGGGGGGCCACATACACATTAAATAATGTGGGGCTTAGGCATGAGCTCTGTGGCACTCCCCTGGTGAGCTCCCTAGAGATGGATTTATGGGAGCCCAACCTGACTTCTTGAGAGCGGCCTGAGAGAAAACTCTCCATCCAGGACAGAGCTACACCCCCGAATCCCACATCTTTCAGACGACCGAGAAGCACTTCGTATGATACCGTATCAAAGGCAGCGGATAAATCCAACAGCACCAAAATCATTGACCCTCCACCGTCCAATGTCATCCTGATGTTATTGGTCACTGCTAGGAGGGCTGATTGGGTGCTGTGGTTCGGCCTGAACCCAGATTGTGAGTGGTCCAGGCCTTCCGTTGCCTCGATATGATTAGATAAGTGGGTATTCACGTGCTTCTCAGTCATCTTACTGATGTGCGGCAAGAGGGAGATGGGCCGAAGATTTGAAAGATCTGTCCATGGGGAAGCCGCTTTTTTCCTTATTGGGTTCACCACCGCTATTTTCCACTTAATTGGGACTTGCCCTTCTGTCAATGAGATGTTCATCACTGACTGAATGGAGGGTCCTAGGAGGGAGATCAGAGGGGCAACCATTTTTGCAGGGAGGAGGTCATTGGGGGACCCAGATTTTATGTGGCTGATGAGAGGTGGCAGGTCTAAGTCACTGACTAGTGGAAAGGTCAGTAGTGGGTTTTTATTTTGAGTAGGTGAGTCATTAGGGAGGGAGACCGTGGTTCCTGCACCACTAGAGACCGTAATTTTATTATAAATAAGATTAATTTTGTCCTCAAAGAACATTGAAATCTCATCACAGAGTGTTTGGGAGAATTCATCGGGGCTCTCACAGGCTGTGGGTTTAACAAAGCTCTGCAGTATTTTAAACAGCTCCCTTGGACAGTTACCCGCCTCTGCTAGTTGTAAGGTGAGACAATTTTTCCTAGTTCGCTTTACGTTTTTATAACTGGTTGACTGGGCCTCTTGGTAAGTTTTCCTTTTCTCCTCAGTTTTCAATTTCCTCCATGCTTTTTCTAGTCGCCTACATTTCTGCTTCTCTGTTCTAAGGTCTTGAGTATACCATTTTTCTTGCTTGGTGGGAGGGTATTGCTTATGGAGTTTTAGTGGGGCCAGGGTGTCGATAGCTAGCTTAAGTGAGGTATTACATTTTTCTAGTGCAGTGTCTGCTGAGTCTTCATTTGTAAATGTTGGTAATATCCAGTTTTCCCGCAATTTTTCCACCGATATTTTGTGCCATTGACGGCGCAGGATTGGCGGGAGCGTCGCCTTGTGCAAGGATTTAGTCGGGCCCATCAGAAGAAACTCTATCAAAAAATGATCTGACCAATTGATTTCTTTAGCAGGAAGGCATCTTATTTTAGTGCAGTTAGTGAATAGTGAGTCCAAAGTGTGAACACCTGTGTTGGTAGCACCACTATTTATAGCCTTTAACCCCAGGTTAGACAAGTCTGCAGTTAGTAAGATAGTTTCGGGGTGTGTCAGATTGTCCATGTGTACATTAAAATCTCCGAGGAGGATGAAATCCTCCCTGGCTTTAAAATGTGGAGCTAGTAACTCCAGAAGGGAGAGGGCAAAGTCCGGATTGGATCCTAGTGGGCGGTACGCTAATGCGCCTTTCCAGGAGATGTGGCCAGCCGAGCTGAACTTGAAGATCATTATTTCCAATTGAGGACTGGACCTTTGTTCTAATATTGTTACCTTTAGTATGTCTTTATATATGATGGCTAAGCCACCACCTGTTTTATTAATTCGGTCAAAGTGTAGAATCTTGTAGCCTGATGGAACCCCAAGTGTAATTGCTGTGACCGTATGGGGTTTCATCCATGTTTCGGTTAAAACCAAGCTCCCCCTCTTGGTTTGACCAAGACTCCATCGCGGTTGGCCTCAAACTTTGACTTTGCCCCGGTCAAGCACAACCAGATGTCCCAAAATGGAGCGATAGGCTTTTAAGCACTAAAAAGTGTCAATTGTTAAAAAGTTTATATCTCCAGTTCCCACTTTGGATTTTTGTTGTTTTGGCGTTAATTTATTCCTAAAATTATAACCTATTTTTATAAATTGGTGTTGGATTTGTTTGCTTTTGGTGTTTTACTAATTTGATGTATTAGTGTTTTAAATGCTTTACACTCCTGTCTCCTAAGTTAGGCCTGACTGCTCACTGCCAGCCACCAAAGGTTGAGAAATGTACACATTTTTTGAGAACTTTACTAGACCTTCCACTGTGACACGGTACCCAAAATGTAGAAACATGCCATTGTGAACCCCCTACTGAAAAAAAACAACTTGACCCCTCCTCATTGGCAAACTACTTTCCGATCTCACTGTGACCCATCCCTGGAAATATTGCGTAGAAACTCGTGAACAAGACTGTCTCACAATTCCTGGAAGACAACATAATCATTCAGCAAACACAGATGGGATTTTGACCAAATCACAGCACTTGATTGTTGTCACCGATAAACTAAAAAGCATCCTAGACCAAGGAAGAACTGCAGCTCTTGTGCTCCTGGATCTCAGTGCGGCCTTCAACACTTTAGACCGCAAGGTACTGGAAAAAATCAGATCCTGGGTGGACAATTGTAGCCTCAAGCTTAATGGGGATAAAACCGAGCTACTAATCCTGGGCAGCAACTTCAACTCATGCTCGGAGATCCCCTGGATATCAAAATGGGGTTCCCCGCCCCCTCCTTCAAAACCTTCATAAAAAACTTAGGAATGTGGCTGGACCAGAACCTAACAATAGAGATCCAAGCAAAAAAACAGTTGAATACCTGCTTTGGGATGCTCCGAATGATTAGAAAAATACTGAGCTTGCTTCCGGAAAAATCAAGGAAGACAGTGGTTCAAGCCTTAGTGGTGTCAAGACTTGATTACGGGAACTCATTGTATCTGGGTTCCCCCAAATATGTTACAGACAGACTGCAAACAGTACAGAATGCAGCAGCTCGATTGCTCCTGAAGATACCCAAATTCCAGTCAGTAAGGGCCTCCCTCAGAGAGCTACACTGGCTCCCGGTCAGTGCCAGGATAAAATTTAAATCCCTCTGTCTGGCCCACAGAGTGATGCATAGGAAAGGTCCAGCGCTGGTACAATACCTGATCTCTCTGTACGCACCACGTGGGCAACTCAGGTCAGGATCAAAGTTCTTGATGAACACCCCTAATATCAAGAGATCCAGATGGAGTGGAAGGTCGTTCAAATATCTGGTCCCCAAGCTCTGGAACAGTATGCACCCAGAGTTTCGAATGATCCCGAAGGAAACAACTTTCAAAAAGAAACGAAAAACATGGCTGTTCCCCTAAACATCCGCTGAAACTCTCCTATCTTGCCTCATAATTGGCACTGGGATGCCCAAGGGTAGCCATGCGCTCTAGAAATCCCTAAACCTAAACCTAAACCACTGCATTAGTGGCCATATTACTAGTGGTAGGTGGATACTTACCCCTGTCAATAACCAACTTTCCAACACAAGTGATTTGGCAGCCCAGAACACAACACTCCCGACCCTCTCAGGGATCACAGTAGCAGGCCACCCCCTTTAATTTCTTCTCTCATACTTGTCCATAATAAAATTGAAAAGAGACACAAAGCAAGTTTTCAAAATGTTTTTAAAAATACTGTGCTCTAATATGCAAGATGTGCGGCACAACTACAAAACAAATACAGGTCAGTGATATCATTAGCATTATTACACCATATACAATAAAAAGCCCTGTTATATTATCTGACAGAATTGCCTCCCACCCTCATTAAAAAAATGCTAAGTGATTTAAGATTATAAATCTCTGGGCTTAGTGGCGGACCTCATACCTTAGCATACATAGATGGTTTCTCTAAATCACAATCGTTACAGCCCTCTCATCTCAGGACCGTAGCTCTGTCTGTCCTTTTTAGGACGACACGTCCCAAGTTATATGACAGGATGTGTGTGTTCAAAAACAACAGATGGATTTCTCTATTATGTCTAGGTGCTCGTGTCTGACCACAGAAAATAACGAGGAGAAATGTTGTTTGACCTTGCCTAGGTTGTTATGACGAAGTCCGAGCAAAAGAACACAACAAAGAAACATGTGCTGACTATGAGTGTAGATACAATGTGGCACAAAAACAAGCATAATATTTAGTAATGAGTACAAAGCAAAAGCAGCCTACAACATGCATACTTAGGCTAACTTAGGGAAAATGACAATGGGTAATATAGTAAACAAACAGCACATCCTTTGGCATCGCAGCTGAGGACTTTAAGGAACCCCACCTTGCTTTTCAATGATGAGCAGTGGGACTCCATAAGTGAATGGCTGAAGAGGGCCGGTTAGGGATGGAGACCAAAGTTTTAATTTTAGTCTTGAATGAGTCTGCAATTGTCTAGGCCCTCATAAGGAGGTAACAACGTCTGTAACTTACTTATACACCTACTCTTGGCTCCATGGGATTGATGAGTCCCTAGCTGACATTGCTGGTATCATGATGCAGTAGGAACAACACCAGCCTTCTACATCTGACACCAGTGAAGTTGTCAGGCAGCTGGGGGCCATTAATACATTCATTCAGTCCCTAGAGGCCAGGATGGACTCCTTCATAACATCAAGGAGTGTCCTCAATAGCAATGGTGCTGCTTTGTTGGCTGAACAGCAAACCCTTGCCAGGGACCACTATGCTGCCTTGCCTATGCTCACAAACGTTGTTGGGAACATGGGAGCTACAACTTCTGCCTGTGATGTGCATGTGACTGAGGCTAGTAACATCTCTCAACTGCTTTCCATTCAGACACCTCAACTTCCAGTGTAGGCAGAACATGCATCTGAAGAGGAAGTTGTAAAATTCTCTAGTTTCCAAGGAAGAACAACCTAATAAACATTTGTGAATTCCCACCTATCCAGTTTCTATCTGGAACCCAGAACTGTACTCTTTGTTTGAGCAGTAATTTGGTTGCCCACTTGTGCCCTAAAATACCATGCAGCATTTAATAAAGGCAATTGTTTCATCCTCATTGATCTCACTACAGTAAGTGTGTTGTAACTTGTAGAAGCTAATGTTTTTTCACACACAACACCTAATGATTTTATATATGTGTTTGTAAAGTGTTCCAAACATAAACATGTTGTAATTTGAGGATAGGACTATATGGAAGAAAATAAATATTATTTTTATAAAGCATTATTAGATTTGGATGACTGTTCCTCACATGTCTATAAACATAATGTAACCATAACACCCAACGTCACTTTTTTTAAGCTGAAGAAGAGTGAGCTCAACTTAATTGCACATGCTGTATGTGCACCCAAACCAATTACATCTATTGCAATGTTATGATGAGCACTATATATCTTATCAATGTAATGCCAGAGTGTATCAGCAAGATGCATTTTCTTGATAGACACACAGTGAGAAGGTTCTTGTAAAGTACACACAAACGTACCACCTACAAATGGGATATGTGAGGAATTTTAGGCCAACACTGTACAAATATCAACATAAATGTTGCAATGTAAAGATTGAAACATCATTCTGAAATGTGAAAATATCACTGCTCACACAAAAGATAATCAACAATACATGACTGTGGATAGTTGTAACAATAAGAGCCAAATATTCATGCCCATAGTCCTCATAGATTTGCATTGTATTGGTGGCACAGAAGGAAGCACAAGGGCAAACTAATACCGTAAACAACAGTAACCAAGACATTCAAGTGCACCTTGCCCCACCCTGTCAATAATGATAATTGTTATATAATGCAACACAGCCCAAAATAACCAAAATAAGTTACTCTGCCCAAGATAGGCCTCACATGTTTTAAGTGTGAGTGCGTCCACATATTAAATTATCTGCACATACAAATGTTGCATAGGTGGAAGACCAGTGAACCTGTATTATTGCTTAACCTCCCCAGGGGACGGTTACATGGAAGACATATATAAAAAAATATTGTTGTCAGCTTTTTCTAAGCGAGCCACATGATGTGCGAATTCCAACAAATGATGGACGTTGTCCAGGCAGATGTTACTTCCTACGCAAATATAGTCCACATAGCAATGCAGCCCCCATTGTACAATGTGTAAGGGTGTTTGTGTTAGTGCTATGCAGCAGTTTAGGTAGCAACACAGGCAGGAAGCAGCATTCTATAATAAAAGGTCAAATTAAACACTTACCGCTCACTCCCTTTCACACAGGGTGCTACATTAAGGAGACTACCCGTGCTGTGCTGTCTGTAAAATTAAATACTGATCTTGACTTACAGGCCCCTATTCACAAAAGTAAACATTGAACAAAAATCTAAGTTACAAATTTCGGTATTCACAAAGGTAAGTTACAAGTAGTATCTTTACATCTGCACTCGGAGGAAGAAATCTTAGCCCCGAATTTGGAGATTCCATTTCACACCCAGGGGGAGTCTCCATACCTGGAGTAGAGTCTCTGCACCCAGAGTGGATTCTCTGTACTCAGGGCAGAGATTTCGACACAAGTGCAGAAACTCTGCCCCGATTGCCCGATTTAAAGATACCACTCGTAACTTACAATTCATCAAAATGAATCTCCACCAACTTACAAGCCTACAATAAAAAAAATCACTAAAAACTACTACGCAAAATGTACTTTTGATTTTTTTAATAATCTAAATCTTACCTAAACTATACCTACATTAAACCCTGAGTGTAAGTATGCCTAATAAAAAATAGATTTACAGCTATTAAAAGTCAGGGAACGGTATGTTCCAAGGGAGAGTCAGATCTGTGCTGAAACCTGCTCCAGTACCTCCTGGTATGCCATTAAAATGTCTTGAATGCTGGCCTGCTCTTTTTCGATGCCAGCCATCCTTCTTTTCATTATCTGCATCTGTCGGTTGAGCAACAAGTTGAAAGTGGAGGTTGCAGCATGTCAGCCCCTCTTTCACCTTGTGCCTGCCAGCTGTTGTCCTCATGAGTTTCACAGAGAGGTCTGTGTGCTGCCCTTCTGCTGATTGTCACCCTGAGATCCTGTTGCCGCAGGGGTCTTCTGTGACATGGACTTGGCACCTGATCCACAAATGCATGTAGCTTTTGCCTTCTTGTTGATGCTGCCCATTTTCCCTAATCCATGGGCAATCTTACAAATGTGCCCATCGTGGTAAAAGGTTTTAGCCATGTCTGCCGAAATATTTGCTAGGGAGTAATTGTAAACTCATTTTAGATCAAGTTGCATATGTACAGCACATTTTCAAAATATGTCTGACATGCTTTTGCAATCATAAGTGCCACTCCACACCGACACTAAATCTTGGGATAGATATATGTACAATATACCTTCAGTACAGTGACATCTCCTAATGTCAAACTGACCCAAGTAAGCCTTAAAAAAGGGGTAAATTATAAGCATACTACACACATAGTTCAGTTCATAAGACACACAAGTGATGACCTTTAAAGTCTCAATCCATAAAACATGGGTTAAACATTTAATCGACAATTAAACTGATCACATCATGGCAAAATTCTGGCAAGTCCAGGTGTTGTAAAAATCGAAACCCTTCCTCATAAGGGGGCTAAAACTGCATACGCACAGAAGAGGAAGTAAAAAATGTGTTCTCAATGATTAATAAAGTACGCAAAACAGCAAAAGTGCAATGTGCTTTGGCTTGACAGAGTATCATAAGGGAAGAGAGGGAGAATCTTAAACAATGCCCCATTTTGTGGAAAAGCTAAAAGAAATGCAATGAGCCCAGAGCCTAGTTGAATAAAACCTATATTGGGCATTTTCTATATTGAAGAGGTAAAATTCCAACTCAAGAGAGGGGGGCTGAGAGGCTTATTGCTAATGCATACAATGCACCTGCCCATAAAATGCCACTTGTATCTGATTCCTAGCAGTGCGGGTAATTTGGTCAAGGTTATTAAAAATCTCTGGGGCTCCCAGCCTACTAAAAGTGTGATTTAAGGTATCTTAGCCAAGGTCTAGACTCAGCATTATCCAAGGCCAGGCAATCCTGGAAAAATGTATTTAGCGAATCCTAGTTCTGGAGTTTGACAGATTTTTAACAATAATAACAGTGTTGCCAGACCCACAATATCCCTCAAAAAATGTAATCCCACTTACGAATGACAAAAGAAGGATGGTGGACTCTGCGGTACCATTAGGAGACTTTGGATAAAGCTTTTGTGTGTAGTCTAGAGCTATCACACAACCCCCAAACTCCTGCCCCATACATACAGCTATTGAGAGACACGTAGCATTATATAAAGTGATAATTTCCCTTAATGAACTATGTCCTAGTTTGGCTGCAAAGCATAAAATGCGTCCACACCATCAGGGACTCCCAGTTAATTTGTGAATTGAAAGGCAACCCCAAATAAGAGAACCTTTTTTCCTTGGCAACTGGAACACCCTCAATCAAAAAAAACTTTTAGATGTAGTTGACTTCTGCTCATTAATCTTCAAATTCAAGGATGACATAAACTCCACAAAGGCGTCCAGTGCTTTATGAAAGTGAATTGCAGCTGGTAGGATGACTTTATTTTTTTCCTCATATGACCTCCGTAGCTACTGCCACCTCTCGACCTGTCCCACCGTTGGCACAGATAACTTTTGGTGGTACTTAGTCTCATCTGATATATTCTAAATGGGTTAGCCCCGTTTATACTCAACTTGAGCTGACCCAGAGATTTTAATCATTGGAAGTTATCCTATATCCATATCTAACATATGGTAATCCAAAATCTTCTCAAAAAGGGTCATCAAGCCAATACAAAAACAACCAATGTCAGACATTTCCCTGAAAACATTAACTCTCTGGTCTACAGCTCAATAATACTTAACAGAATTCCACCAGGCATTCCAACTAGGAGACGTTTCCTGTCGCCACAGCAAGCAGTTCTCTCTCCTTGCCAACAAGATCAGGTAGAACACCAATTTATATTGAGGCCCAAACTGAAGTCGTATCCCACCCTGTATAGACACCACACCAAATAAGATAAGAGTTGGGCTTACCTCCACATCAACGCCCAGGACCCTGGAGATAGTCTTACCAACATCCAACCAAAATTCGTATACCTTGGAACAAGACGCAAATATGTGGACATCATCCTCATTCTGGAATCCACACCTCCAACAATTGGCTGCTCCTCCACCCTTCAATTTAGAGACTTTAAGATGGGTGCAGTATATCCTAGGGAGTGTGAAAAAATGGTTTCTTCTGAGTGCAGCAGATTTAATCACAGAATAAAGCAGGTCAATAGCTATTTGCCATAACTCTTTCCATTCTTCACCAGGCAAGTAGTTCTCTCAGACCCGATAAGGCTTATCCATCCTTCTTTCTGCTGCAGCCAGAAGATAATTATACCATAGGGCAACTTCTTTCTTCCTTGGGGCCTAATTTTGTAAATCATTTTCCATGTCATTATCCTCACAACATGACCAACGTTGAGATTTACACCATGACATAAGCTTATAGTGTTTAAATCTGGACAAAGTTCCAACTGTAGTTTGATTCCAGAACTCTCAAGGAAGACATTTGCTATCCACTACCAAATCCCGCCATTGTAAGACACCTGCCGCTTTTAGTGGCTGAGCAAAAGTGTCTAGAAGGCACTCCGGCGTTCCAGGGGAGTTCCACACCGGCACCAATTCGCTGTAGTAGGGAAGCCCTAAACAGACTCAACAGTCTTACCAAAGCTTGGCCGCCATGCCCAGCGTTTTCAGACAAACATTTTTATAAAATTTAGGAGAGCCAAATTTGTACATAAAACCATACTCCCCTACCCCCTCCAGCATGGCTTTAAACATATTACCAATTAGAAAATTGTCTGGGGTATGCATTAGCACCCGGGCATTTTTTTGTTGGTAGGCCCAGCATTAGAGCTGAAAGTCTGGTAAACCCATGCCACCCTGTGTTAGTTTGCGCCTAAGTTCTTTTCAGGACAGCCTAATCCCTTTTCCTACCCAAATAAAAGAGCAAATCCTTCCCTGAATTTTAAGAATCTCAGCTTTTGCGAATTCCAACTGTATGTTGTTAAAAAGATAAGTGTGTTTCGGGAGGACACACATTTTAATCAAATTGACTCGGCCGGATTGCGATAGTGAATTGTTCTGCCATCTTTTTCAAAGAAACTCATCTTCCTTTGATACTCTATCTTAAATAACCATTGGAATTGTCCTGGGATTTTGAGTTATTGTAATTCCAAGGTATCTAATTTCTGTCACATATGGCTCCACCTGATTAGCAATGTTCCAAGCCATAACCTCTGTCTTGTCTTTGTTTATCTCATAACCCAAAAATTTCACGAAGGTTTCAGTTTCAAGTATAAGTTTGTGTAGTGTGATGTCCACATTAGATGAAAACACAACTAGATCATCCACATATAGAACTATTTTTCTAACACACCCACCCAGTTTAAAAGGAGCAATCTTTTTATTTAATCTTAAACTCTGAGCCAGGGGCTCCAAGTAAATATCAAGTAGAATTGGGGACAGGGAACAACCTAGCCTTGTAGCACTTGCTATATTAACAACGGAGGAAAGGCTTCCATTAACTAAGATCCAAGCCCATGGTGAACGATAGATTGTTTTAATGACATCTCTGAAACCCGAGGTAAAGCCCATAACATTCAAGGTCCTGTCTAGGAAATGCCATTTAACATGATCGAAGGCTTTAGCCGCTTCGACCGTGATGATTGACAGAGGTAGACCCGGAGATGATGCCATATCCACTGTGCCAACTAAAGTATAAAGCAAGTCTGACATTTGTCTACGCAGAAGGAAACCCTTTTGATCTTCATGGATTTTACAATGAAGTTTATTCAAAATCCCTGCAATAATCTTATAATCAACATTTAAAAAGGAGATCGGGCTGTATGATTGGCACTGAAAAGGATCCTTACCGGGCTTAAAGATCAAGGTAATAATGCTTCAGACCATGAATCCGGCAGAGGAGATATGCCTTTTAGTATTTCGTTAAACCGTTTCAACAAAGACAGGAATGATTTAATCCTTCAACATAGATTAAACCTCAATCGGGATTGGATCTGGGCCTGCAGCTTTCCACTTTTTAGCCAAATCTAACTCTTCCAATATCTCGCTCCCTGATATTTCTAAAGAGAGAAATTCTTGACTAGCCTCAGTTAACCTCGGATGTTGTTTCTATTTCAGCCAGCTATCTATAAGCTCCTCCACCCCCTGGAGATCTTACTGATGTACATGTTAGCTCTATGGATCCTTGACTTCATGACAAGAAGCTTACCACAGTTCTCCCCTTGGCCAACCTCCCACATTTGACTTATCTCCCACTTTTGATGTAAACTTTCTTCAGTCTTAAGTTTAAATTTTAGCTGACGCTCCTCCACTCTCTTTACCCACCGCTCCTTCCCTGGGTCATCAGGAGCTCTCGCCTTCAAATAAGCTTCGGCCCCGCTATGTGTTGTTCGAGGTTGGCCAATTCTTCCCTCTCTGACCTTGCCCACGCTGATACCGCCCCTTTTAGTATCCCACTCAGCCAAACCTTGAAGGCATCCCGGACGATAAGGATGACTTTATTTGCATTAAGAAGAGTTGGGATAAAACAAGTGCCTACCCTTTGAAAATCCAATTTTTGGGGGAGAAAATGAACCTCTAAACCCTAATATGAAGACAAAACAAAAATGGGATAGGACAGACCCCTTGATTGCAATGTATATAGGAAGTATATTGACATATATTCTCCCCCAGGCCCGTAATTTATCTTAGGCAAGGTATCCCAGTGCAAACACCAGAGGAGAGTAACCAGGGGTTCCTCTACCTCCAGGTTCCCCAATAAATCCCATTGTTTGGACCTATTCACCATAAAAAAGCACACAACAGGTCCATGTAAGCTTGGTGTAAATAACCTTTCATGGACTTGGTTTACTTAGTAATAATGAGCTAAAGTTCAGATGCTGGTCAACCGTAGCCATTCATTGTGTGTAATCATTTTGTGCTCGTAATGTGCTTCCAAAAGTTGTTTGAGATAGTCCAACCTTCTATATGCACCAATAAAACCCTACCCAAAATCTTAACTGTGGAATCTGGTAGGGAAATAGGCTGATAGTAGTCTTGGTTAGATCTATCTCCTTTTTTTAAACTGGATACTACAATCGCCTCCTTCTATATGGAAGAAAATGGACTGATAATAGTGGCTCCGAAAATGTTGGCGCACATGGGAGCCAAAATATCAAAGTTATTTCTAAACAGGTCTACAGGAACTCCATCAGGCCCCGGGGTTTTGCTACAATGTGCTTAATAGCCACCTCAACTTCCTTCACAGTGATGAACTGGTTAATCTTGTGGGCCAGTTCCTGGTGATTGTTGACATTACTCAAAGAATAAAATATTTCTGAGAAGTGAGCAACCCAAGATGTTTCCAGGATTAAAGAATCCACATAGGGGATGGACCTTCAGCAAAAAGGGATAGGTTCATGACCTCCCAAAATTGCCTTGCGTCCCTCCCACTCTGCAGCAAGCAAATCAGACCAGGCTTCATTTCTTACTTCAATCTTCATTGCAGTCAAAGCAGCTTTAAATGCTTTACACTCATTAGTTATCATTGACCTATTTTTAGGTACAGATTTAAGGGCCACCTTCAACTGCATATATGATGGTCACTAGCACAATTGGTGGAGATTTTGAAATCATTCACAAGAAAAGTGAAACCACTTAAAATTAAAATACATCAATAGTGCTGGCTTTATTCCCTTCTATGGAGGTTGGATACTGCTTGGGAATGGCCCTGACACACTCATACCAGTTATTCACATTTCACTCATACCCGTGATCCGCTCTCATTCATATATGTCAATGGTAAATTCTAGATGTGGCCCAGATATGATCACTTTTGGTGTTGGTCTTCCATCATTCAAGTGGTGTAGGGTCTTAGCAAAACCTATGTGAGATATGTTAAGGTAGCCTAGTACAGCTTGTGTGACTCTTTATCTCGTACGTAATATGGAATTAGTCAAGGCAGCACATATTGCTGACTGGTCTTAATTTGCCAGAGGGAGCCAGTCCATAGATGGAGGATGGCTCAACACTTGAATTTATGAAGACTTAAAAGATTTTCCATCATTGATAAACTTTGAAACTTGTTATAATACATCATGTACACCAGTGAACTAAAACCAGGTGAAAGTTTGATTTTGATATTTCTGTACACTCATTCTCCCTGTGCACATTCAGCAGCACACAAAAAATATGCCAAAGACCTCTCAGGAGTCTACGTATGCAGGCTAGAGCCTGGCCACAAACTATGTTGCCTACAATGCAGGGCCCTTTGCACCATGATGTAAGGGTGCCTGCATTTGTGCTAGACAGGCAAAAGTGCTTCACCAGCAAGGAAAGTCAGTAATGTGCCCTATCATGGTATCGCTCTGCATTCCATTATTTTCCCTCTTACATAGAGCAGCAAGACATCTTCCCACATTACACTGTAGGCATGCTTTGCAGAAATGTCACACAGTAGACATACTGGCCTTGAGGCTAGCATTGATATATGCCAATCCATGAGAATTCAGTGTGCTTGTCCTGCTGATCACACTCATGCAAATAACAATGTATCAATGCAATGAGACCTACTGGACCTGCATAGGTTTCACTACAAAGGCTGACATTTCCTTTGCAGCTGCTAAGCCACAGAACAAGAACCCTGCCATATGGACATCTACCCTCACTATGTGCATCAGTCAAACTAGGAACTAATGAGCTGAGCGACACCTTCAATCAATGATTTTTTCTTTGTCACCACACTTTATATAGGTATGACATGGACACCTCTGAGGGAGGCTCACTCACCCCTGAAGCAGGATTACAACAGCGATACCTCAGATAAATGGTAATACTGATGAAATGTCCAGACTAACTGCAGAATTACTCACACCACTGCATGGATTGATTTCACGATCCTGAAAAACAGTGGGATGTAATTGCCACATTCCAGCATCTATCAGTTGAGATTACAATGCATGCTTTTACATCGCATGCCTTTACAACATGGTTTTTACAACGCATGCCTTTACAACGCATAGTGCTTTGGGGCGCTGGATAGTGAATTGTTTAATTTACTATTCCAACTCCAGTCCCCTTGGATAGTAGGGAAGGTGTTGGATAGTATATTAAACCTATTCCCTATCCTAGAGCGCCCCCCAGCGCAATGCGTTGTAATGGTTTGCGTTGTAAAAGTTGCGTCGTAAAGGCACTGCGTGGTAAAAGTTGCGTTGTAAAGGATGTTCCCCATCAGTTGAGTAATAATTGCAATGTGATGTCTACCCTGGTGACACTGTCATCAATGTGGAAGCAATTTGAGTTAAGTTTATTTCAAGTTTGAATCTGCAACAATATTTAATCATACCTATATTGACACTGCATCAGGAGTGGCTCCTCCATTATGGAGGAGGGGAGGTGGCCCACTGTTGTGCGGCAGCATTGGCAAACATGAGAAATAAAATGATAATAACACTTTTTTATTGTCATTTTATTTTTCTTACCTTGCCATGTCCCGCCAAGTCTTTGGGCAGAGCCTTCCTGAGAGTGTCACTGCTTCAGCAGGAGAGATGAGTGTTTGGGGTCACTGTAAGTGAGCATGTCGGTTTGGCCTACAGTGTTAGGATGGCCAAATTGCCATGCGCACTTACATTTCTTCAAACCAGCTGTGTGGCACAGCCTGAGGCGTGCAATGGATGCATTTTATGACCGAGCCAGTACGATGCACGCATCGGACAGCCGGTGCGAGCCGGAGTGTCCGGTTTGCAAAACATCCGGGAAGTTGCCTTTGGGGGTCCGCGTTTGACCCCCTGTCACCCGCAGCCCTACGACTCAGACACAGGGGGAGACCCAAGGGTCTCCCCAACACAGGCATGCACGGTGCGGATGGCACCAACACGTACCCACTGTAAGAGGTGCCCTGTGCGAGACATACCCATTCAGTCAATTGGAGCCCATGTACGCGTCGTACGACTGGCTCCCATTGACTTCTATGGGAGTCCGACAGAACCGCGCCCAGCAGCATACGGCCTCATCGTACTCGCTCGGTCGAACTGCAGGACTACGGCTCGGTCAGTAGACACTCTGGATCGGGCTCGGTCGGAAAGCTTTCCGACCCAGATCGGAATCGCCCATCTGTACTGCATTCTGCAGCACACCTAGAATGAGAAAAATGCCTCTCTGGATTGATTTTGTGCAGGAATGCTCCTTCATGCTCAATAACGATCCTACCTACAACAAAGACACCCTGGCGCCATGGTGCAATGGTGCCTGCATTGGCGCTAGGCTGCAGAAACGGTACAGGGGGAAAGGACAAGAATGCACTGTATTGCATAAATACAGTGCATCCTTGCCCTTTCACTTGACAAGTTATTTGCCAGCAGGTTATTTGCTGTGCTGTACGATGCCAAAACCCGATAAATGAGGCCATTGATACATGCGCACTAGCCTTGCCACACAGAAATACTTTAGACAGTATGCAGAGTGGATGGTGATATGTAATGGGATCCTAGCCATAGAGGCAGTTTGTCCAATGTAGTGTGCAGTGGTACAGTCATCTGAGTCAACCAAAACAGCAACACATTATGTATACTTTTAGACTTGGCTATTTCAGCGGATTCACCTCAAACTTTTTCTTTTTTGCCTCCTGTTTTTGACCTGGTTTTTGTTTGTTTTAGGATTCTGGACACTTTATCACTGCTATTTAGTTCTAGAATGCTTATGTTTTTAATGAATTGTGTTTATGGATTGATTTTTCGATAATTGGCTTGTTTTATTTACCACTAAGTCCCTAGTACAGTGCACTGTGTGTGTTCAGGACCTGTAAATCAAATGCTACTTGTGGGCCTTCAGAACTGGTTGTGCCACCCACAAGTGTCTCAGATAATCCCTCCCTGGCATGTGCACCCACATGCCAGGCCCTTCTCTTCCCTTTCCTTACGTCTAAATCATCCCTAAGGTAGGTCAAGGTAGCCCTATTAACAGGGTGCAGTGCATTTAAAAGGTAGGACATGTAGTTGTGTATTTTTGCTTCCCCTAATAGTAAAATACAGTGTCTTTCGTTTTCAATATTGAAAGGCTAACTCTCTCATAGGTTAACAAGGGTGCTGCTTGGTAACACTTTACCAAGGTAGCTTGCAAGTGGGAGCTGATAGAAAAATGGAGTTTAGTAAGCTTTAACTCAGGATTTAAAAATACATCTTTTAGTAAAGATGATTTTTATATTATGTGTTTGAAAATACCACTTTTAGAAAGGTGGTATTTTCTTGTCTAACCACCCATTGTTCCTCTGCTTTTGTGTATTCAAATCTGCGGTTAGAGTGACAGGAGCAGGGGATGTGCATTCATACTAGACAGACCCAAGGCGGGTTTTGAGTTCTGCCTTTACTGGGTGACTCCTCGCCAGACTGGATAAATTACGGCTGCATTTAGAGTAATGGGAGGAGATGTTGCTTGCACCTGAATGGACTGTGCCTGTCTTCCACAATGCTGTCTCTGCCCCCTGGAGAGAGACTGCCCTGACCAAGACAGTACTGGATTATGTATGCCAGTGGATCTTTGTTTGTGCAAACTTCAAATGGAAAAGTGTTATAAGTATTGGGGCCCTGACCATAGAGCTTTAGATTGCTGCTCGACTAAGAAACCTGCCAGGAAGAAGAGTTGGTAGAGCTGTCAGGAGAAACTACCACTTTGCTACATGCTTTGCTGGGTTCACCTGCAGTTGCTACTTCTGTCTTAGGAAGGGAAAGAAATGTACTCTTCTGTCTGCCTTCTAATTGTCTCCAAGGGCTTGATGTAGAGCTTGCCTCCTGATGGAATTCTCAGAGGACTGAAAGACTTAAATATCTTCTGGGTACCAGATTCTGGAACTGGATGTTTCAGCTGCCACGGAGGAAAAAGGTAACCCAACGCCGCTGCTGGCTCTGTGACCTGAAGGCACTGCAGAGGGCACTGACGCACCTTGCACTGCTACTCTGGACTCACTGATGACAACACCCACCACCCCCACCAAGCCGCTGCTTGCAGATGACCTGTGGGCACTGCACACCGCCTTGCTTCACACAGCCGCCTTGGTATCCCCGACGATGCTGCAATGCCATCAATGATGCCACTGCCTGCACCATGACCTGTGGACACCGCTCATGGAGAACACGGAGCATCATACCTCTTCGCATAGCTGCACTGGTCTCATTGACAGAGACTCTCCAAGCTAACATCCATGCTGGTGCCTGAACCCTGCACAGCGCACCAACACCAGGGACATTGCCTCCAGCTCATAAACCGATTTAGCTGCTTTAACTGCAATCTATGAGCCCCACACAATGCATTGCTCCATCTCACATTGCAGCCTTCGATCTACCAATCACAGCACTTCAGCATTGACAATGCCTCTGCTTGCACTGTTACCTGTCAGCACTACAACGAGCACCACCCCACTTCGCATCAGTGCCATGGTCTCACCGATGGGGCTGGATGATCGTCATTGAGCTGCTGCCTGCACCGCAACCTGAGGGCACTGCACGTCCCACTGCTTTGCTTCACACTACATCCCTGACTTCTGCAGCCACCAGCTTCCTGAATTCAAACTCAAGGAGTTTGATTTGCAGTGCATACAACTTCATGGGCCCTTTGACTCCTGCACCGACTCCCAAAACGATGCCTGCCCATGCGCCCCACCGGAGCTCACCACAAGGTTCATCTGCCTGCATCTCCAAAGGTACTCTTTTGTGGGTCTCCCCGACACTGTAGCTAGCCCTCAATGCTTGTTGGAATTGTATTTGGATCACTGTAGATTTATTGTTTTGGTTCTTATTTTACACAAATAAATGTTGGATATTTTTCTAAAACTGGTGTTGTGTCTGTTTGTAGTGTTTCACTGCATTACTGTATGTTATGTGCAAATGCTTTACACACTGCCTCTGGGATAAGCCTAACTGCTTGTGCCAAGCTACTAAGGGAGTGAGCAAGGATTATATTAGAAGTGTAAAACCCTTATCCTGACTGGAGTGGTAGATTCTGCCTGGCTTAGGTGCAAACCCTAGCCAACCAGAAAACCAATTTCTAACATATATATTTACATTGTCCTACCAAAACATTTATCAGTGCAGGCAATTGGTAATTAGTGACTCCTAATTGGAAAAAGGGCTGCTTGGCATTACTTGGTCCCACGAGCGCCTGCCCCATATAACGCAACACCGTATTTATGCCAGGTGTGCTGCTTTGTGTGACCGTTTGATACATCTGTCATTCTCTTTTGCAATGTGTGTCACAAGGCATCCATACATTGCAGCTTCCTTTTGTGATTAATTTTTAGCACAGCTAATATAGCAATATTACTACATGTTGATGGTACATAAATACATGTCAATTAAAAAAAACTTTCTTTCAGCACAAGGCCATGAAATCACATAAAACAAAAAACATTAAATCAATACTGTTTCTTACATGTGGTACAAACCGTCAAAACAATTAATATGAATATATGATTAGGAAACACATCCTAAATTGGAAACTTCCCTTGTGAGGTTAAAAAAAGGAAGTAAACCATCATAAAACAGTATACAAAGCATCATCTTAAAAAAAGATTAATTAAATCTATAGCTAAAACATTTTAAACTGATGACATAACACATCTAAAAAGCACCTATGTCATAAATAGCAAGTTAGCACAACAGGGTTGTAAATATATACCTATGGGGCCTCCAAACTCCCAACCCAGTAGATCTACCACATCTGCCTCATGGGATATAACATCTGCCCAATGATGTTTCATCTGAGAAGCACTCCGGTCTTCCTTAAACACATGGGCCATGTGCAACTGCACCCTATCCCTTGAGGGATAACCTTGGCTTACCTTTCCCCAGGCAATCACCAACTGCGGCAGGTTGTGCAAGACCATTCAGATCAATGCACCGACCTCTACCTCAGAATAGTTCTTCTCTCTACCCTTCATATACATAACCCTATCCCTCCTTATAATCCTAAAATAAATAACACCTCTTAAACCTCAAACTAAGCATAAATAACTAGTACCCCAAATTGAACAAACATCCAACAATACAAAGACACATAAAATCACAAAATACAACACAAAGACACAAAAGGTACACAATCTATAAGTGATAGGGACAGACCTGAAACAAACTACACCACAAACAGTCAAAATCTTCTCCAAACTCTCTCTGCACTCCAACATCAACTAGCACCAACATCCCTTGTCCAGATCTGTTTCTATTGTGGTGATGATTCCATCCCACAAGGTTCTAAAAGAAGATATCCGCTTTGTTAGAAATCCAAATCCATGTTTGTTGACGATCCAAGGTCTTTTGTCGCTCATATAAAGCAGTCATCAGTTTCTCTATTTTCCAGAATGTGTCCTTGAGTACAATAGAAACAGATCTGAACATGTGATATTGGAGCCATGAAAAAGTTGCGGGACTACCTTCCCAGTGTGATAAAACACGTGTTGGCTGACTAAGAACTTGTTTGAATAAAAAAAAAAGAGGAAAAGAATAAAGAAAGGAAGAATTTGACTGCTGTGTTTCTTAATTGTGTGTACTATCGTATATTACTGTGTGTTTTTCCGAAACTTGAAGACGTGTGCTAGGTTCTGTAATTACGTCTTGTGTTGACCTAGGCCACAATTTTGGGGAGGCTAGTGGTTCTCTTCACTCTGCAGCACCGTTATCCTATACAGTTCTATTTGTAGATACTTTTGTGACATCACCTGGGTGGCGCCAGCTCACCTATCATTATACCACCGACCGTTTGAATCTCACCAATGAAGGTTATCGTTGTTGCATGCAGGATTGTTTTCATGCCGGATGGGGCACTCTTCTGTACATAAACAATCATGAGAGGCATATTCTTGGTTTTAAGTGTGCTGCACAATACAGCAGACTTAGAAAGAGGAAATAACGAGGTGAAATAAAGATATTTTTCCTAATTATGCCGCCTCCAATGAAAAGGTGTATCTTTTTGGAGCATTGCCAGGTCTACCACTTTAGTTACATCTGGGAATGTGTCAAAAACCATGAGAGTTATATGGAAACACCCACACAATGCCCATGGAATGCCTTCTCAGGTCAGAACAACGCAACGCAGCAACGTAACTCCAGGTTTATGAAGCCACTCAGGGCCATGCAAGGTGGCGTTGTGCTGCTTCATGAATCACATATTGGGCTTCCTTCAATGTGTGGTACAAGCACAATGCAACCCCTTTCATAAATATGCCCCTGGATTTATAAACCATGGTCTGGTACAGGAAGATCTCTTACTTGCCTGCCTGGCTCTCCAGACCTCAGATGGTAGGAATTATGCCACCGGACACCAACAGGTCTTTTCTTTTTTCTCAGATGTGCCTTCGTACCTCATTTTTGCACATTGCGGCTCTCTTTCCTGCCTCTGAGAACTGGGGTGGTGTTTCTGGCTCCTACAATTGTCTTTCCTCCTCACTCTGTACCTCAATCCACAAGTTCAAGGTAAAGTAAAGAGTCTAAGAGGCATGTGGGGTATTTGAAGCATGTACTGTTCAATCGGGGTGGCAGTAGGAGAAGCATTTATTTATTTGTCCAATTAAGGAAATCGGCAGGCTACTTTGCTTTATGACCCTTCTTGGCATTGTAGGCAGCACTTGAGTCTTAAATCCACAGTGAGCACATGTCTAAGTATCAAAAGTGGGGCAGAGTTTTTTTGATGAGTTGCAATTTGTGATTCACATCAAACTTGGGCATTGCTTGTGGTTAGGTAGAACTTTTTTAAGCACACATAGAAGGGTGAGCTTGTTGGAGTAAAAGTGGCATGAGGGATAACAATCAGCACCATGCTTAGTTGTTCACAGAAGCAGGTGAGTATTTTCTGGTCCTTTGGGGGAAATCTACCTGCATAACATGCAGCCCAAGGCACCCACGAGACAGACTAATGGCACTAGAAGGCATAGATAGCGGTGATTTCTTTATTTGTGTGTGAAGGCCGTGCCCCTCCTTACATTTGTTTGTACCCAAAGCGTAAGGCATAACCAGGGCAAATCATTCCTTTTACAGGAGAGTGAGGCAGGCGGATGTGGAGGGATGGGACAGGAAGCTTGAGTGATTGACAGGTCAACTGTTGTGCCTCCTTTGGGTGAACTGCACATGTTAGGTGGATGGCTGCCTTGCTCTGCCCAGCCCGACATGCACACTTGAATCCTTGCTAACATGCACAATGTAGGGGGTCCCGAGAATTTCTGCTACAGCTCACAAGTCTCCTTTAGAGCATCGGCAGTGTCTGACAAAGCCAATTTCCTTACCCCTCTCATGCTGTTTCCCATAATAAAGAAATAGGGAGCAGCATTTAAATTGGCTCAGGAGTTGCGGAGGTGGGACTGGGGGCTGAGCTGATGGTCACTCACACGTTTGATGCATGCCTGAAGGTATAACGCACCTAACGAGTCTACACGTTTTCTTTGCTGTCTCTGACCTTCCAGGACCACTGCGGATGGTAAGTGAATTTGTGCATTAACTTACGTTTGGCACAGTGGCACTGCCAGCATTGATCAGAGAAGCTGGTCAAATGGTCCTAAAGGTTGTATTTCTTTTCTGCACAGCTGTACATGCACTGCACTCAACTAACATGAATATAGTGAAACATGAATCTGGGGTATCTGTTTATGCTACTGCTGAGGGATAAATAAAGTTGGGCAGATTTATGAGTTCTGGCGCATCTCTGCAAATCAGCAGGGATGCGCCAGAACTGATGCGTCACGCAATTTCCTCCTTGCGGCACTACAGATGCGCCGCATTTACAATGCAAAAACAACAGGTGATGGACAGAATGCAGAACAATGTCATACATTCACCCCAGTACAGAGATCTGGGCCTAAATCCATCGTTTTTTTGCTCACCATGCCTTTCCAGTTTGAACCCAGCTACATGCAAATCAGTCTTGACCCTGTGCCCCATGGGAACAGTCCATCCCGAACTGCCAAGCCAGGTCCTCCCTGGACAGGAAACAAGCATCCAAGGACCGGTTTCGGGCTTTCAGCCCTCATCAGCCTGGATAGCTTGATTCCAGTGGCATGGAGAGCACGGGACTCACGTCTGAGCATACCCGTCCCACTCGGGGTGACAAAGCAAAAACAACAGGTGATGGACAGAATGCAGAAAAATGTCATACATTCACCCCAGTACAGAGAACTGGGCCTAAATCCATAATTTTTTTGCTCACCATGCCTTTCCAGTTTGAACCCAGCTACATGCAAATCAGTCTTGACCCTGTGCCCCATGGGAACAGTCCAGCCCGAACTGCCAAGCCAGGTCCTCCCTGGACGGGAAACAAGCATCCAAGGACCGGTTTCGGGCTTTCAGCCCTCATCAGCCTGGATAGCTTGATTCCAGTGGCATGGAGAGCACGGGGCTCACGTCTGAGCATACCCGTCCCACTCGGGGTGACAAAGCAAAAACAACAGGTGATGGACAGAATGCAGAACAATGTCATACATTCACCACACTACAGAGATCTGGGCCTAAATCCATCGTTTTTTTTGCTCACCATGCCTTTCCAGTTTGAACCCAGCTACATGCAAATCAGTCTTGACCCTGTGCCCCATGGGAACAGTCCAGCCCGAACTGCCAAGCCAGGTCCTCCCTGGACAGGAAACAAGCATCCAAGGACCGGTTTCGGGCTTTCAGCCCTCATCAGCCTGGATAGCTTGATTCCAGTGGCATGGAGAGCACGGGACTCACGTCTGAGCATACCCGTCCCACTCGGGGTGACAAAGCAAAAACAACAGGTGATGGACAGAATGCAGAACAATGTCATACATTCACCCCAGTACAGAGATCTGGGCCTAAATCCATCGTTTTTTTGTTCACCATGCCTTTCCAGTTTGAACCCAGCTACATGCAAATCAGTCTTGACCCTGTGCCCCATGGGAACAGTCCAGCCCGAACTGCCAAGCCAGGTCCTCCCTGGACAGGAAACAAGCATCCAAGGACCGGTTTCGGGCTTTCAGCCCTCATCAGCCTGGATAGCTTGATTCCAGTGGCATGGAGAGCACGGGACTCAAGTCTGAGCATACCCGTCCCACTCGGGGTGACAAAGCAAAAACAACAGGTGATGGACAGAATGCAGAACAATGTCATACATTCACCCCAGTACAGAGGGGCAGATTTATGAGTTCTGGTGCATCTTTGCAAATCAGCAGGGATGCGCCAGAACTGATGCGTCACGCAATTCCCTCCTTGCGGCACCACAGATGCGCCGCATTTACAATGCGGCGCACCATGGTGCAAGGAAGGGCAGATGCGTGACGCATCTTGTGGTGTACGGGCGGCGCATTGCTGGAGTAGCGTCGCAAGTGCGACGCAACTCCTGCAATGTACAGATGCCACCCATACATAACGTGGTGCGTCACTCCTTATGCCTGCTTCAAGCAGGGGTAAGGATTTGACCCGGCAGCGTCATAAAACTGACTCAGTGAAATCTTGTAGATTTCACTGCGTCAGTTTTACGGGGCTTTCCTATGAGGGAACGCCCACCCTGCGACAGAACGCCCACATGAAACCTGACGCAGGTTTCATGTGGCGCAGGGCTTTACAACGTGACGCATCTGCCTAGATGCGTCACGTTGTAAATAGGTCGCAGGGATGCACCACGTTTCCGCGCCGTTGCGTGACGCACCGGCGGCGTAAACGTGGCGCAAGTCCGACATAAATCTGCCCCAGTGAGTGACCGCAGGAAGCAATTTCAAAACATGCTCATAGACCAGATTCAGGAAGGAACCTCTTGATGTTTTAAGCCAAAATGGCTTCCATTTCGCTGCCTCCCACCTGATATTGGCTCTTCTTCAATTCATGTCAATGCGAGAAATACTTGCTCTTTATTTGTTTTTAAAATGTTGGCATGTATGTACTTGCCTTCAATTTTTGAAAGACCTTATCCTGGATTTCAGTGAATTCAGAGAATTATGAAGTTCTGTGGTCATACTGAATAAGAAGCTGCCTACATCATAATCATATAAAACCTCTTTATTGATGTCATAACTACAGTTTTCACAATTTCCTTATTTATCTTCCTGCTTTCTCCAATTTGCTTGAAAATGCACCATTTGCCTCCTCTTTCATGTGTGCAGTGAAAACTCACCACAGGTCACTGAACTTTTACACTCCATCACATTCAAATGTCACCAGCCGCCACTGACATATTGACATGGAGAGAGGGGTAGGCAGGCTTGATTATATCAATCAAACAATCAGGGGAATTGTAAGAGCACTACTCACTCGTGAGGGTAACAAGGCGCGGGGGTGGGGGATTTCAGCCCCATTCAGTCGAAAAGCCAGGTATTGGGTGTCTTCCTGAAGGTGTTCAGGAAGGGGGCGCGTCTGATGTTGTACAGGAGCAAGTTCCAGGTCTTGACCATAATGTAGGCTCTTCTATCTGTCCTGGCTTTGCAGATGCACAGGGATTTGGCGAGGGTGAGGTCGTCAGATCAGAGCTTTCTGTTGGGTACTTGGAAGGAGATCCTTTTATTGAGGCATTGGGGTCCGGTGTTGTGGAGGCTTTTGTAGGTATGGGTGAGTAACTTGAAGGTGATTCTCTTTTCTACGGGGAGCCTGTGGGGGCAGCGCAGGTGTTTGGTGGATTTGCAGACATTGATTCCATGGTTGAATATGTGCAAATGTATTAAGGCAGCTCAGCAATTGTATTACTGTTTCTGTTTTGATTTCAGGACACTGGCACACAGTGTCAGTGGAGAGGAGAGGCAACATGTAGGAATCAGCAGTCAGTGAGAGCAAACATCAACATCGTCAGGTGAAGGATTAAGAAGGAGACAGGACAGGAGAGGTATGTTTGTTACTGCTCCCCTTTGTAACTCTTTATGCTCCCCGCTGGGGGTACTCCCAAAAATGATCTGTAAGAACTTTGCCTCATCCTCAATCTATCTGTGCCAAACAGACACTTTGTTAATGATGAGATTGGCCAAAACTTGTGTTCATTGACGTATCCTTCTTTTGAGTCCGCCATTGCCGTGCGGCAGCCTTTGAGCACTCGGATCTCCTGGTAAATGTAGACATTAAATCAGACTTCAGAATGCTGCCACTGCATACAAATGATTTTCATTTATTGGGTTTGCAATTTGACTTTGCATTTTATTTTGATAAATGCATGCCTATAGATATACTTTGTCATACTCTTATTTTGAAAAATGTAGTCAGTTCTAGAATTATGTTTCTAAAAAAGAGAATGCAGAAGCCCCTTAGTTTTGCACTGCCTGAATGTCTTCTTGTTTCTAGGCCCTTCTGGGTTCTAGGCCCTTCTGGGTTCTAGACTTTGTAGTCAATCCCTGTTGGAATTCATTAGACTCTTGACAAGGTTAGGAGTACTTCTGGCACTGCAACAACTCTAATTGTTCTGGATATTGAACTTGACACAGTGCAAGGTGTTTGCACACTGCCTGAGGAGAAGGTCTTGGCTTTTAAGCAATTTGTTCAACCATGTTTGAGGACATACAAAGCTACTTTACATTAGTTGTAGGTGTTGGTACATCAGCTGAACTTTACTCTGGCATCATCCTGATGAGCCCCCCTTCCTCTAGATTCTTAGGGCCAGACTTGTCTTTAGGCACAGGCCAAGAAAAGTGTTTCACATCCTACTATAATAACTGTCTCTTAGACCGCACAGCCTTAATGTGCTCTTTCCTCTAACTTTTTGCCTTCCTACTCCCCTTTTCAGACCTCTTTTTTTCTGGCTTTAGGACTCTTTGCACTTTATCACTGCTAACACATGCTAAAGTGCTAGTGTTCTCTTCTCTGAACATAGTCATGGTGGCTTATCCCCAAGTGGCACATTTAATTTACTTATAGGACCAAATAAAGTGCACTGCATGTGCCAGGAGCCGGTAAATTAAATGCTGCTACTTCGCCTGCACAGTGTATTGTGCCACCCACTTGAGTAGCCCTCTAACCATGGCTCAGGCCTGCCATTGCAGAGCTTGTGTGTGCAGTTCACACTGCCATTTTGACCTGGAGAGATAAACTGCTTGCCAAGCCCAAACCTTCTCTTTTTATACATAGAACTAAGTCACCTCAAAGATAAGCCTTGAATGAGCCAGAGGTCAGGGTGCAAACTATTTAAAAATCATGCCTTGGTAGTGAAAAACTCCTGAAGTTGTTTTTCACTTCTGCTAGGCCTATTACTCTCAAAGGATAACATTGGGATTACCTTATTTCATTTTTATTACTGTGATTTCCAATTGTGAAGAGATAGACATTTCTCTGGAATCGTTTAAAATGTTGAGGTCAAATTTTAAACTGCAATTAGAAAGTTGTCATTTTCTTACTTTATCCATTTGGTGTCTACTGCCTGCCTCTAATGCAGATCTGAGGGGGGTGACAGCAGAGATTTGTGTATTCCCCAAGACAGCCACCCCTCAATGGGAGCTTAGGTGTTATTTGATGGTCCATCGTCGAAGGATGGGAGTGAGGACCTGGACCCAGCCTCACTTACACCTGAATGGACTGTGCCCTTTTCTCCACACAAAGGGCTGCATCCACCCCATCATGAGTTTGGAGCCAGGGCAGGAAGAGAGGACCTCAGTGCACTTCAAAGATCTGTCTTTTAAGTCTCCCCACTTCAAAGGCACAACTGGGTATAGGTAATGGATCTCTGATATCACCACTTTAGTTCACTTCTGGGCCTGTCGAAATTGTGCCAGGAAGAAGGACTTCTATGCTGTTGAATGTCTGCAATTCTGCTGAATTGCTGCTTTGTGTGACTCCTGCCATGCTGTGCAGCCCTACTGCCTGCTGTTCTCCTGCCTGGCTTAGCAGGACTGGACCTTCATCACTGGAACCCAGAGTGACATCTCTAGCTAGCTGGCTGGCCTCCACTTCTGAATTCTCAGGGTTGTAAAGGACTTCCAACCTATCTGCTTCTGCACCTGGACTTTGCCATCTGTGAACCAGGCCTGCAGAATGGTGTCACCCCAGTCCTGGACTCTTGTAAGTGGACCTAAGGTTCTTGCTAGAGCAAAACCCCTGCATCCTCTGCTGAATCAGCATCACCACCATCGAGTGGATCAGAACTGGTGCATCACTCCGATTGCATGGATTTTATCTGGCACATTGGTCCTTCTGCGTGGATCAGAACCGGCGTATTGCCTGAGCTGCATGGATCTGGTTGTTGGATCACCTTCCGAATCACCACTGGACGGAGGTCTTCCCGGTGCAAAGTCTTCGTATCCCATTAGTGGCATCCTCATTGACAATGCTGAATCTCTGCATCAGTAGCTCTTTGCTCATCGGAACTGGTGCATCACCACTGCTGTGTGGATCAGGACCGTCTCATCACATCCACTGCTGGATCAATACCAACCCATTGTTTCAGCAGCACTCCGCATCTTAGACAACGAAGCAGTCAGGATCAATGTACTTTTGTTCAGCGGACCTCACTGTGTCCCTGTATTCAGCCCGTGCTCTATTGCGGTCGGCCTGGACATTTGACTTAGAACCGATCCAGCATGACCAGATATCCAAAATTAGAAATTGTTGCTTCCAAGCAGTTTATTCTTTAAAAATGCATTCATGCTAGAAACTCACTCATGGTACTAACTACTAGTACATTTCAGAAGGAAACCATAAAGCCAAGACCCAGGCAGGCACTGCAAAAAAAAGTCTAGGTGAAGTTTTTCATCTCAATTTTCGGCTTCCCTGCCAGGCCCCTAACAATGTAACGCTGTTGCAGCCTCTTTGCTGAATTAAATATTTACAGGAAGATGTCAGTGTTTGACATCTCACCTCCCTACCCCAACACTTGCTGCCTGCCAGGCCCTGTCATGAAGGGGCCCCCATGGGTTGCAAAGCTCCCTAGTTCATGTTTGACATTTGTATGTCTGATGCATTATATGTGCCATTTTGCATCACCCTATAAGGTCAGCAGAAAAAATCAGTTACAGCCATGTAATGAGGGTAATCTCACTCAATGTTATGTTTAGAAGGGGTTTTAAAATACTTACAATACTCCTGCAAGCTTATTAACCTTTGTAACATGATACCAACTCATTTCCAAAATAGTTCCTGCAAGTCTCCCTCTCACCTCAGTCTTCCGTCTATGCCTTTCTACCTCAGTTAATCTTCTGTCCATTCTTTGCTACAGATGTTTTCTCCTCCCATCCCCTTTTAAGGCCAACAACACCAAGAACTTTTCAAGATTGTTATGGAATTCTCCAACCCAACTGAGAGCAAAAAGAATATCATACCCTCATAGGAGCTGTGCCACAACCTTGCCCACTTCTTCCACGACAAGAGTGCAACCCTATAGAGAAAATTCAAACCCCAAACCATACCTATGGACTTCCTTGTTAGATATGCCAACACCGTGACCAACCCGAATCGGATACTGACCTCCTTGAACATCCTCTTCACCCAGGACACTACCTCCACCATGAAATTGATCTACTCAGGAGCTCCCACAGACCCATGCCCACACCACATCTTCTACCTTAGAAACCAAAGGATCAGTCAGGACCTCACCACTCTACTCATACCTCTATCATCACAGCAATATTTCCCGATGCCTGGAAACACACCAACGTCAGACCACTACTCAAAAAACCCTCTTTTGACCCCAGCAAAGTCAAAAACTACCGGTCAATCTCCCTGCTCCCATTCCCAGCAAAGGTAATGGAAAAGTTGATCAACCATCACCCCTTGACACACCTGGAGCAGAATCGGCAACTCAACGCCTCCCAATCCGACTTCTGTAGCAATCACAGCACCGCAACTGCCCTGATCGCAACCACCGCCGAAATCCAAACCCTCTTTGTCTGTGGAGAAACAGCAACTTTGATCCTCCTAGGCTTCTCTGCAGCCTTCAACACTGAATCTCCCCACGCACTAAAACAGAATCCAAGGACACGTGTCCAGATGGATCACCACCTTCCTCCTCGTAAGAACCCAGAGGATCCACCTCTCACCTTTCACCTCTGAACCCAAGGAGATCACTTGCAGTGTCCCCAAGGGCTCATCCCTCAATTACATACTCTTCAACACATATATGACCCCGCTGGCCAACATCGTCAGATCCCTCGGTCTCAGCATAATTTCCTATGCAGACGACACCCAACTCATCCTCTTACTCATCGACGACCCCGTCACCACCAGAACCAACTTATACAGATGCATGAAAATTGTCGCTGACTGCATGATGAACATCTGCCTGCACTTGAACACAGACAAGAGAGAAGTACTGATTTTGGTAACAGCAGCAGCCCATGGAATGATTCCTGGTGGCCAGCAGACCTAGGACCCGCACCCACTCCCTACAACCACGCAAGATACCTCAGAATCATCATTGACAACAAGCTCAGCATGAAATCACAGCTCGACACTATCTCCTCTGCCAGCTTCCTCACCATGTGCATGCTACGTAAGATCTTCAAGTGGCTACCCCTGCACATGTGATGCACCATGACACAAGCCATCATCATCAGCTGACTTGACTACGGCAATGTCCTCTATGTGGGTATCACTGCAAACCTTCAATAGAGACTTCAGACCATACAGAACACCACAGCCAGACTCATCCTCGGCCTTCCTTGACCAACTTACATCACACCCCACCTCAGGAAACTCCACTGGCTTCCAATACAGAAGAGATGCCAATTGAAGCTGCTGACCCATGCACACAACCACCTGCGCTTCCCCCAACCATCGAGAAGACTAAATTCTGCCTCCCTTTCACTTGCCCATATTCCCAGCATCTAAGGAAGCAGAAGTGGAGTGGGCTCCTTCACCCACACTGCAGCAAAGACCTTTAACAGCCTCCACATGCACCTTCGGACCATCACCTCCCTCCGGGATTCCGAATGGCCCTCGTGACCTGGCTGTTCGCATTAGCCTCTGGAGCCTGCAAACACCTTGATACCTTATTAAATGGTTAGCCACGCTTTATAAATTGATTAAAGTATAGATTTTTTTTTCCGACTGATTATCTTATGCTGGTGTAGCCCTTTCCTCGGAGCACCATTGCCTTCTTTGACTAATACACCTGCGTTCCCTCTCCTTACCCATATGTGCTTCTGTCTTCTCATGATTTCTCATGCAGGCATCCTTTCCTCTGTCCTTGTTGCCATCCTTAAATTACTTTTGTTTTTAGCTTGCTAATCTCCAGTGATATGTTTTCATAAGTAAGAGTGTTTTTTGTTTTTTTATTTGAGTTTTGCAATGCAGTATTTATTCTCTAGAGGACTCTAATGTCCTTCAGTAGTGAAGTCCAAATCCCTTTGTGCAGTAGACAGGGCATTTTAGATGTTGCCACAAGAGGGCAGTAAATGATGCATTTTCTTTCCACAACTGTGAGTCATATTATCAAGGGACATACCGCTGCTTTTTCGGCACATAGCGCCGAAAAAGCTGCGTTTTTTTTATTGCACAATCATCATGGCGGCGCTAATATGCATTAGCGCGTGTTAGCTGCCATTTCCATGACGCTTTGCATCTTAGCGATATACATCGCTAAATAGATGCAAAGTAGGCGTTCCTGTCAAGAAACAGGAACGCCTACTTTGCATCTATTTGGACTTCACTACTGAAGGACATTAGCCCAAAATCACATGATGTTGAGCCCACGCTGAGACTCGCAACTGGTCCCCCAGCTCCAAAGTCGGCAGCTGTGCAATTGAGAATTACAATTGTTAAACAAAATAACTGAGGTTATAGCATGGTGCCATATCAAGTAACTAAAGCTTTATTCAGTTAAAAATCTTCTCACAGGAGCAAGGAAAAACGTAATGAAGTGAGCTCAAGTGGGTGTTTGCGCAACAAAAATGGATGGCAGAATGCATTTTGCATTATATATAAATAAATAGTGCAAAGTGCCGACGCCGGCATTTCATTCAATAATGCTGAATTTGGTGTGACATTTTGCATACTTTATGCAAAGTACATTATGCAAATTTCGCCAGTATCTAGTTCTAAAAGGACTCTGTGCAGTGGCAGCAGCCCAAATCATTGGTCTTTAATGTGTCGTGCACAATCACTTGTGGTTGAGTTCATCTTCTGTGAAATAATTTGGGGCTGTGCGCGTCCCATTTGTTTCTCTCCTAGGAACCAAAATCCCTGCCTACATCCTCTGAGCCCTGTCCACACCCTTTGCTAGGCAGTGCCATGTCAAAAGGAGACAGAATCAAGTGCCTAATGTTGTTAAACGGGAAACAGAGAACAGCTCACCAACGTGAGAGACAGAGGGAAGCTTACACTTGATGGTGCTGCCTTCTGCTGAGTGTCAGTGCATAGGATATTTGTGTAGGTGTTTGTCTGTGCTTGTAAATGTGTCTGTGTGTGCTTTTCATTTTGCTGTGTGCTTACATCTGTGTATCTTTTGCACCTCAGTGTCCACAGAGGTCTGTGTTCTTGTCTCTCTGCTGTTCTGCTGTGCGTTTGTGTTTGTGCATCTTATCTTATCTTATCTTAAGAGGGACTTGTATAGCGCTCTGTCACCATAGGTTTCCTGGCGCTGGGTGGTACTGAGAGATGTAGAGAGGGGGAGCTAGCCAGACTGTGTAAAAAGATTGGTTTTAAGAAGTTTTCTGAATTCCAGCAGAGACATGGAGGATTTGAAAGATAACGGCAACTGGTTCCAGAGTTTGGGAGCCAGATGAGCAAATCTGCAACCACCATATTTTTTGAGTTTGATTGGGACTGCGGTCAGAAGTTGACGGTGGGAGGACCGAAGGTTGCGTGCCGGACGGTAAGGAGTCACTAGGGACCTCAGAAAGACGGGGGACGTACCAATCACAGCTTTGTAGGTCAGGCAGCCGATCTTGAATGCAGCTCTCTGTTCGACCGGCAACCAGTGGAGTTTACAGAGTAGTGGTTTTGCAGACTGCCACTTCGGGGTCTTAAAGGCTAGTCGGGCCGCCTGATTCTGCACGACTTGCAGCCTATGTAGCAGGTATTTCGGTAGGCCATGATACAAGGAGTTGGAAAAGTCCAGGCGAGAGAGCACAAGGGCGATTAAGACTTGTATCAGGGCTTCAGGCAAGAGTAGATGGGAAACTTTCCTGATTCTCCGAAGCTGAAACATACACGAGGATACGACTGCCCCAACCTGAGGCTTGAGGGAGAGCTCTGGGTCTATGATAACCCCCAGGCTCTTTGCCGATTTAGCCGGGATGGGCGGGGAGCCCAGCTCTGTAGGCCAAAACTGTGGGCCCCAATGAGTGGAGCTACTGCCAGGGAGAATTAGCTCAGTCTTCCCTGGGTTCAGCTTGAGCTGATTAAGGTTCATCCATTGCTGGATATCATATGTAACATGACCGCCTGACAGTCGAGAGCTGCGTTAGGGGTGTTAAGAGGGAAGATGATTTGCAGGTCGTCTGCATAATTGAAGACGGTAATGTCCCAGCTCTTCAGGGAATGGATGAGCGGGCGAAGATAAAGATTGAAAAGCAGGGGAGACAGAGAGGAACCCTGAGGCACTCCACAGATGAATGGTTCCCTAGTAGCCGTGAAAGGACCCAGGTGAACAGCCTGGGTTCTGCCTGTCAAGAAGGATTTAATCCAGGCCAGAACCGAACCCCGGATACCGGCTTGTTCGACACAGTGGAGAAGGATGTTATGGTCCACCGTGTCGAACGCTGCCGACAAGTCCAGAAGGATCAGGACCTGAGGAGACCCTGTGGGCAGGTCTGAAGCCAGCTTGGTTAGGCTCAAGATAGCCGGAGGACTCGATGAACTGAGAGAGGCAGCAGGTGACATGTGCCTCCAAGATCTTAGAAAAATAAGGCAGGAGAGAAATAGGCCGATAGTTGGCAAGGTCCTCTGGGTCGGCTCCGGGTTTTTTAAGCAATGGTACCAAGGCAGCTTCCTTGAAGGAGTTGGGTACGATGCCGGCCTCGAGAGAGGTGTTTAGTAGGGGCAAGATGCAGTTGGGCAAAGCCAAACAAATGTCCCTGAAGACAGAGGGAGGGCAACAATCATTGGGGGAGCCAGATTTGACTCGGGAGGCAAGTTTGGCGAGGGAAGAAGGGTCGAGGAGGGGAAAGTGTGACAATGAACATGGGTTACCAAGGGAAGGGACAAGTGGAGCAGCAGGGGGGCGGGGGGGATAGTGTTCTTGATCTTAATGATCTTTTCAGTGAAAAAGCTATTTAGAGCATCACAGGATTGTTGGGTGGGGACCTGGGAAGGGATAGTTCTGGCATCAGACGTCAACTCGCCCATAATTCTGAATATTTCCTTGGACCTATTGGGGGCGACAGAGATTCTTTCGGAGAAGTATGAAGATTTCGCAGCTATAATTGCACTTTTGAATATTTTTCGTGCCTCAACGCAGGCCTCTCTGTTGAGTGGTAAGTAGAAACGCCTCCACCTGCGTTCCATCTGACGCAGTTTGAGCTGCTGGGATTTCAGGGAGGTATTGAACCACCTGTGCGAATTGCTGTGGCGAGAACGGGGAAATTTAGACAGGGGGGCAAAAAGATCACTGGCTTTGGTGATCCAACTGGAGAAGTCGTTTTCTAAGGCCTGGACTGTCGCATTGCTGCGCAATGGAGGTTGAGTGTCAGCCAAGGAAGATAGGAAACCTTGCGAATCATGGATGCCCCATTTGCGAGCGACCCCGCCTGCTACGGCAGGAGCTTTAACACGGCCCCTGACTGTAATCACCGTGTCGATTAGGTGATGGTCCGACCAAATACAGGGGGTAACCACAGGACAGGAGAGAGTGAGATTGTAGGTCCAGATGTGGTCTAATATGTGACCCCTGACGTGAGTGGGGGAAGAGACAAGTTGATTCATGTTGAAGCTAGAGAGGACTTCAAACAGCTCTGCAGCATGGGGGCCAGCATCGCTGTCGTTGTACCAATAGTTAAAATCGCCGAAGATGGCGAGGCGGGCAGATGAGGTGATCAGATTGGCTAATTGTTCGCTAAAAATGCCAGGAAACAAAGAAATAGGGGACGGAGGGCGATAGAGGACAATGAGAGTAAGGGCTCCCTCTCCTGTTTCAAGACTGATGATAAGAGTGAAGGAGGATGTAGAGATGATCTTAAACTCCTTCCGTATGATAGCTGCCACCCCACCACCGGCGCGGCCGGGGGGACGATTGATGTTAAATATATAGTAGTCAGGGGGTAGGGCTGGCAAAATATCGGGGAGTGAGTCATCGGTTAGCCAAGTCTCAGTGATTAAAAGGATATCTGGGCACTCATCAGTGAGTAGGATAAAAAGGTCAACATGATGTTTGACGAAAGATCGTGTGTTCAAGTATAAGACACGTATGCGTGACTCTTGATTATCCGTGCATACTAGGGGATGGGCACTAGGGTGAGGAGAGGAGGCAGTGCGCGCAATGCCCAGTAAGGAAATGCGATCACGACAGGCAGGGGGTAGGTTGCAATGTTTGGGTTGTAAATTTCTCAGGGCAGAGGGAGTATATGTGACAGGGGTGACAGAGTCCTTGGCCCCTGGGCCCGTTCGGCCGCGGACGGGCGCAGACGGGCAGGACTCTGGCACGACTCCGGCGCGAGTCAGGCTTGCCCGCAAAGCGCGTCCGCTGCGCGGAGGAGTAAACATCCCCTTTTATGCGCAACTAGAGCGCGCTGGAACCCACCCACACACAAGATGGCCGCTGCAATTGAGTGCCCGGGACCAACTCCACAGCTTCAATACTCGGCTGGGAGTGGCCCAGGGCAGCGGGAAAGAGGGGGGACGTGGTCAGCAAGTCAAACTTAGTAGAATCAAGCTATTTAGAACAATTTACGAAGGGGAAAGAAAAACGCCGATTTTTGCAATTAATTACACTTTTAAAATCAGGTAAAATCAGAGGAGGATGCATGCATCTGTGTTTGTGCTTACATGCCTGCCGGTTGTCTGGTTGAGTGTCAATGCACATGTGTGTTTGCGTACGTGTCTCTGAATCCACATGTGTGTATTTCTGTCTGTTTACTTGTTGGTCTCTGCTGTCTGTTTTTCCGTTGTGTGCACAGTTGTCTACTTGTGTGTCGTGCATATGTTTGCCTGACTTCCGGTATGCATGTGTGTGGGCGAGAGAACGAAAAAAACAAAGAGAGAGAGGCATAGAGAGTGAAAGACTTCGTCACACCGCCTTTCCTCCTTTCAGTGTGTGTCAGTCCCTCACTGGAGTATTAACAGGGGTTACTCATGAGTACAATGAGTGATTGCATTATCAGCTACCACTGGAGTACACGTGAATGGCAAAGGCAGCTACCAGCATGGAGGCCTGGATTTTAATCTGGGCTGGTGAATTCCGACGGAAGGTCAGCCTCATGCTCTCATGCTAATGGGCCCTTGTAATCTTCCTCGAGATGCAGGAGCAGTTGGTAATGCGAGTGGCCATCTTGCCGCAAGGCCGATGTAAGAGGAGGAAGAGAGAATTATTTATTGCTCATTTTTTTCAAATGTAATGTTGTGCATAGCGAGCACAACAGTCCAAGGGTGTTAGCATGCTTTGGAAAGCATTTGTACATTAAGACATACCCAGGAGTGGGGCATGCACACGCGCTGGGGAGAGCAGTCTGCTATTTTTCAAAGGACATACTCGTTCTTTTGGCATGCCGCTGAGTACTCGCGCAAGGTGTGTACCACTACAAGCACAAGTATGTACTTTGAAAAAGAGCTGCACGACGGCTGAAGGTCTCCTAAGTAGCGCATGCGTGCTGCGTAGGTGAGACCTAAAAATGCTTAATAATGCATTTTAATGCCGTAATGGGAACCACCACATTCAAAAGTGCTAGTCTAACATTAACAGTGGTACGTGGTAGGGCTGGGAGTTTGTCCAGTCACAACATGAGTCTGAGAACCGGTTCAAAGTGTCTTTAAAAGGCACCGGCACAGCTCTCAAGACAGCAGTGTCACACCACTAAGCAGGTCCTCTCACTATCATCACTATGTGAGAACTTATCCTTATTCCCATCCGCTGTCTGCAGCCAAGGATCAAGACAGACACCAAGAGAATACAGAGACCCTTGACAAGCAGGATTTATTGTCCCAGCTACAGCACTGTGACTCCAAGATTTGGTAAATGTGAAATATTAACACTGCTGACATTATAAATATTCCTGCTAAGGTCGAAGTTCAAGTTTAATACCATAGCTACTCGTTTATTGTACAGTACGACCTGGTTACAAGGATACTAGGTTAGTGCCCTTCCATTTCTGGGGCTTCTTAGAGTTTCTCGTTGCTCAAATGAGTGTGATTTCTGCTATGTATGTTTCCCTGGACTTCATTGATTGATTTTGACCTTAGAGAAAGAGTCATTCTAAGTGTCACACATTTGGCCGTTGATTGTTACTCAAAATCCCACTGGATCTGTAAAAATCTCACACATGAGTAATCTGAAACATTGGTAGCTATGACGATGGGTACATGGATATAAAACACCAATTGAAGATTGTATGACATACATAACAACACATGAAATGTCTGAAATATTACCTCTACAATCTTGTTAAACATGTCAGACTACGGACATTAAAAGTTAAACTGAGCTGTCTATAAACACCTGCCAACCTATCCATTAGGGCCACATGAATGTAGCCTTTAGACTTTAATTGTAACCAAAACATGTTCTCATCACACGTACAGTATATTGAAGTTGCATCCAACAGGGGTTTTAACAACTGTATATATTAAGCTGGAAAAGAGACTCTCAGTGGGATATATACAAGGATGTGTCACCCTATCACATGCTCAAGTGTTGAGTAGGTTACCGTGACTGACGGTATGATATTCAAACATAGCCAACAAAAAACATAAAATTACAGGTCAAAATTCACCTTCATCTAGGCCACAATGGATGTAGTCTCCGACTTTCAATTTTGCCACAACCATGATGAAACCTGTTAGGAATTCCAACTGGCAGGTGGTTGTCGGTAATATAGGTCATATATTACAATTATTTTCCAGATCTTGAGTAAGTTAAAAATCAGTCTATTAGTTGATATTTCCTTTTGGTCCAAATTGAGTTTCTCTAGAATCTGAAATATATGACCCTTTGTTCAAGAGATTAGGGAAGCCTGAGAAAGGTTCTGATTATTAAACACAATGTTTTCAGGAGCTGGATGTTAGTTTTGGAATTGTTTGCTGTGATTGAGCCTCGATTGTAGGATGCTGGTTTGAGCCCTTACTTATTTTCCAAGTCTTTATGAGTTAATCTGGAAGGAAGTGTCTCCTGTTTTCAAGAAGTTATTATGAGAAGTGGGTTTTTTGCCTGTGAGTTTATTTGCGATATTTCCTCTCTGGTAGTAGATATGCCATTGAAAAAAAGCAAGAATTAATTGCATTTGGCAGGCGATGAAGATGTTGGTGTCATGAATGTTGACAAAAAAAGTCTCCTGGTTACATGTGAACAATGATGGAGGAGGTTGAAGACAGGGTAATCTGGTCTTGGATTTATTAGGTCTTTGATTTTATGATTTTTACTATTTCTCCCTCAAAGTAATGAGCTTGCATCTGTCGCTGAGCGATTTTCAAGGTAGTCATGTATGCTCCAATGTTTAGATTCATCTTCTTAGCATGAAGAGGGAGCCAGTAAACCATTTGTAGCTCAGTTTAATGGAGAGAGTCTTCGTTTCTAAGACAATATATATGTGGTGTAGACACATAGGGGCTTATTTACAAGCCCCTTGCACTGCCAGTCCATCACTTTTCCCCATATTGAAAGTGGCGCACTGGCAGCCCAAGGGGCTTGTAAATAAGCTCCATCATGTCTTCTGTTGCATCCCGGAATAGGGTAATGGCCCCACCAATATTTGAACATGTTAGCTATTTATGTTGGATATGTATGGATGCAAAATATTTTCCAATCGTTTTCCTCAGTGCACCTTTGACATCCTGGTTTCTCAGGCTATAGATGATAGGATTTAGCATTGGAATCACAACAGTGTAGAAAACTGAAGTTACTCTTTCAAAACCAACGGAGTACATTAATTTGGGACTGAGGTACACAACAAGGGTAGTGCTGTAGAGCAAGGTAACACAACTCAGGTGGGAGGAGCAGGTGGAAAAGGCTGGGAGCCTACCTCCAGAGGATGACATTCTCATTATGGTGGTTAAAATATAAATGTAAGAGGTGAGTATAGTACAGATGGACACTATTGCTATGGTAAGGGAGCAAATCTGCATTGACATTTGATTGACAAAGGTGTCAGTGCATGAAAGCCTCAGAAGAGGGGGGGCATCACAGAAGAAATGGGAGATCTCTTTTGAGCCACAGAAAGACAATCTGAAGATGAGACCAGTTTGTAGCATGGCATGTAGAAATCCACAGATGTAGACACCAATGACTAGTTGCATGCACACCTTCCCAGTCATTATCGTAGAATACAGCAGAGGATGGCATATCGCTGAATATCTGTCGTACGCCATCACAGCCAAAAGGAGACCGTCTGATGTTCCGAAGACAATGAATGAAAAGAGCTGCACAGCACACCCTGAGATTGAAATCACCTTTCTCCCCAGGAGAAGGTTGGCCATCATGTTTGGAGTAATTGCTGAGGAATAGCCAATGTCTACAAAGGACAGGTTACTTAGCAGGAAGTACATGGGAGTGTGGAGGTGAGGGGCAACCCTAATCAATGCCATTATAGTACCATTCGCAATTAAGGTTGTGACATAGACCAGGAGAAACAAAGAGAGGGACTTGCAGCAGAGGGTCGTCAGTGAGACCAACGAGAATGAACCCTGTCATGGAGCTCTGGTTCGTTTCTTTCATGAAGGGCCAAATAGCACTTGCTGAAAAAGAAATACAAGCAAAGCATCATGCTGTGAGATTGGGACTTGTTTTGAAAATGTATTAATTTTAATTTATGAGTTTTTCACAATTGCTAGTTCATTACATTTGATACACTTGACGTTCATATATTTTACAAACAACACATTTGAAAACATATTTAAAAAATGACATAGAATCCCATCATTATGAATTTTCAAACATCTCATATATTTACCAGGGCAGTAATGACTTTGCAATACATCATTTAGACAAATATTTTCATTGGTTTAAATGGCCACCATCTGCCCTACAAATAAACATGGTTTGGTAAAGCCTTCCAAAGGTGTTAGTCAACATCTTGGCTTTGACAATTCTCGTTGTCAAGGCTGAGACAAAATGCTTGTTTGATGATGCCAAAGACTATCAACAAAAAAGCCAAAGTAGCCAGACCCTGCGTGAAGATGTATAGGGGCACATGCAGAAAAACAACTCCCTCCTCTAATTAGCTGAGGAGGATGGATTTTAGCTGTGACATCCTGTCAATGCCTTCAGTTTTTGATATGCAATAACATTCTGGTACCTGTACTTCACTCTTGTTTGGACTTCAGAAGTAAGCTCTGCAGGACCAGCTGAGAATAAGTGAATGAATTTTAGCCTTGTAGAGCGCACTGACACTCGGAATCGAGCATTCTGGCACTTAAGTATAAACTCCAATTGTCCCAGCTGAGGAGGGACTAAAAGGAAGGAGCAGACACTGAGAGATATTGGGAGAAAGATTATGTAAGGGGTTAACAGAGTGTGTCAGAGACCAAGAAGAGCCAGGTTGTCAAGTGCTTTTTGAATAAGGATTCAGATTGAATGAAACTCAGAGGGCTGGGGAGTTGGTTTCATGGCTTAGTTCCTAGTACCATAAATAATATTCTGCCTTGGGTTTTGAGTCTAAAGAGAGGGAGCTTAAGGAGGTTAGCATTGGAGGATCTTAACATCATTTGAGGTGTATGGTGAGTGAATCTGGTAGCTAGGAATTCTAGTCCAATAGACTTGAATTCTCTAAAGACCAAATAGAGGATCTTAAAATGGACCCTTTGTGGATTGGCAGCTAGTGTACTGTTTTAGAGCTGTTTTTAGGGCTGTAGAAGTGGGTCTTCATCTTGGGAGCTTCAGCACAAGTCTGACATGTTGCACCATTTAAAGCTTATGGAGTATCAGGTTGAAAGATCCTACTTAGAGACTATTACAGTAGGAGTATAAAAATGATGAAAGCAAAGGCAGCTGTTTTCCTGGTTGCTAGTAGAAGATAGTTGAAGACTTCCTGCCAATCCCAAAGGTTGTGGGTGCAATGGGAGGGTTGTGTTTAATTTTACTCCTAGGCTTCTTGCAACCTCTACTGTTTATCAAGCAAAAGGATCAGCTGTGTATATTCAACTTAAGATGTAGTGGCAATTCCAAATTATGATATAAGGAAGATTAGTGGGGCCATGTATATATTAAAGAATGCAGAACTAGGGGATGAGCCCTGCAAAATTCCAAATGCCACTGATCTTGGTGTAAATGAGAAAGGTCCTAGTGCAACTACTTGACTACTGACAGTCGAGAAAGAATTGATCAAGGACAGGGTTTTATAGGAAATGTTGCAGTCCTTGATCCGTTGAAGGGGTATGGAGCATGAGATGGTATCAAACATGGTGGAGAGCTCAAGTAAAATCAGCACCTCATTATTTCCCTCACCCAGCGTCTTTTTGAGTTTCAGAAACTTCCAGTCCAGCTGGGCTTATTCTGTGGAGTGTTTAGGATAAAAGCCAGATTGCTGAGGGAAGAGTGAATTTGAAGTTTTCAAAAAGGAAATTAGATGGCCAGTGACACATTTTTCAAGCAGTAAAGTTCATGTGGGATGTAGGGATATGGGTCAGAGATTAGAAAGTGTGGGATCTGCAAGAGTGTTTTTTGCAGGGGTTTTATGACTCCCCGCTTCCAGTCTGGTTGGATTTCCACAATTGATAGTACTGTATAAAGCATCATGTAATTAAAGCGTTGACAGTATCAGCAGCCTTATGGAGAATGACTGGGGGCAAGGGACATTGGGAGAACCAGATTTACAGGAGAGAATGGCCTGACGTGATTGTGAGAGTGAGATTTCCTGAAAAACTGTGAGAATTGCGGTTCTAAACTTAGAGGGGTTGTCTAGTGAAACAAAACGGGAAGAAAAAGATTAAGTGTTATGGTCAGAAAACACCATGGCTTTTCTCCATCAGGATAATACTATACCTAGTGTCAGGAGCCACTCACCTGAACACCAGGAAGTTCCGATGGGGTGACGATGATACACGACTCCGGCTAAGGACCTATCCTTGGTAGAAATTAATGGTATTCACACTGCCCCAGTGAAAGTTCGCAGGGGGAATGGGGGAAGGAGAGACAAATGAAGAAACAGATAGCATAGGCTCTGTTCGTCCCTCAGGGCTTTCAATCTCCTTGGCTGGAGGGTGGTGCTCTTGACCTCTGTAAAGAACAATTTATGTTAATATGCAATTGTTAAGCGAAAACAGGTATTGAGTAATTACGTGTTGCTAACAGAATAATTTATTACACTTGGTCCTAAACAAACATTGGCCTTGTTGGATCCAGAGTTCTTTATATTTACAATAATACTGTCTTAACAAATCCTTAGATTAAGTTTTGTCTATTGAGCATAAAATTGTCTTTTTCAAAATGGATCTGAGAGATACGCGCTTCCATGAGTGTATGCAAAATGCAATATACTCATGTTCATTTATGTAGCTGCTTCTTACTATTTAATTATGATTCCCAAAACTCATGAACTGTCCTTATGTGCCTTTTGTTACAATTTTTCAAACTTTTGTGCTGTTCTTATTTCACCTGTCCTTATGTAAAGGAATTGGTTTACCTGAACGCTGGTTTAGTTCTGGTAATCAGGTGGCAGTTGGGTGTTAAGTTATTCTTGTCTTTCTTTCCTCCTTTGACTTTGTCTTTGTCTTTGTCTGTAGGAATTTTGAGTCAGTGTGGGGATGAGCAGCGCAGCACAGCTGGAAAAGATCCAAGATATGAGTGGTTGCTGAGGGTTTTTGAAAGACACCCAGCCAGGCCAGGTGACAAGGCAGAAGTCCGGAGCTCAGGTGAGTGGGTTTGAGCGATGAGGCACAGTGCTCATTCCAGAGCCTGGGGGTTTAAATAGGTAGTAGGTGAGGTGTGGTGCCAATGAGTAATTGGAAATTAGATTGGGGTGGGCAGGAATCAATCAATGAGTCATAATAATTTCCAATCAGTGAGTTATTACAATACCAGCAGGAAATATTCAGTGAAATATCAGCAATGACTGGAAGTGAGTCGTCAGCAAAAACTGGTAGGAAACAATTAGTGAGTCATCAACAGTAACTGCTAGTGTCGAAATTGGTGGGCAGTACAATAACAATTGTAAATACATAAATGTCTCAGAGGAGCTTGTTCTTTTTTCAAAGGTCAAGAGTCATCATAGCGGCTACAAAAGCACTAGTGAAAAAAAGAACACAAACCTACTTACATGAGCACCACCATTGCTATTAGAGAATTCCTACTCCAAGTTATGCCTTCATAGGAGAGAGGGCACACTAGGGACAATGAAAGGAACTAGCGGTGGAACAGGACAACTGGGTCATTACACCCAGCACCAAATGTCAAAGCTGGTGCAGGTTCTGATGCCTTTGCGTGTAAGATAAAGGGCATACACTCCGTGACAAGGGACAGATTCAAAGTCCCAACTGACCTAAACCACTGTGGTGGACTAATTCTTAGGAGCCATCCAGGATCATCTTTATCTTGTTTGATTGCATAAAGAGGTTGAACGGCCATGGCCAGAACAGTTTGCTAGCTAGGTCCTTAATGGCTGTGTCATACAGCTAGGACCTAAATATGTCATGAACCATGGCTTTCCCCATCATTCAGACTAGCTATAAAATCACCTGTTGAAACTACAAGAAGGTATTGACTTTATGGAAAGACTAGGAGGCAGACTTATAGATATATTGGCCGTATGCCAAAATGCCACAGATGTTACTTCCACCATATATAGAGAGAACTCCAAGTATATAGAGTGCTGCATGTACATAGTCTAAATAGGGTGGGAACAACATCTGCCACTTTACTGCTGGTGTTCAACAACCACAAAACTCTAAGTAGAATTCTATATATACTTAACCCCTTTGCTTCTAAGCCTTTTCCCCGGTGTGCTAAGCCTTTTTTTTCCTATTTGGGGTAGTTTGAGCTTGGGACCCTGTAACTTTTTGTCCACATAAGGTATCTGCACCAAATTTGCGTACTTTTCTTCCAACATCATGGGGTTTTTAAAGATACCCAGGGTTTATGTATTGCCCTGGAGGGGACCCAGAAATTAGGCAAAATACAGATACATTTTGGGGAGGTTTGGGAAAAATGGGGAAAAAGTACTGCAGAAGAAAGCATCCATTTTTTTCCCTGCAAATGGGATCAACAAATGTACTGTGGTGCTGAAATCCCCATCTACCCAGCTTTCAAGGACAAACAGACCTTTGATAGATAACCAAAATGTTTTACACAGTTTTGGCATTCTACTGGGACATAGCCTATTTTTGCTACTTTTTGTGCTTTCAACCTCCTTCCAGTTTGTGGTAGAAATGGGTATGAAAGCAATAATAGATCCTGGAAAACCCTACATTTCTGGTAAGTAGACAAACTTCAAAATTCAGCAACGTGTCGTTTGTGTATATCCTTCAAGGTTTTTTTAATAAAAATATGAAAAAGTGAAAATGAGTTGAAAAAAACAGCCACTTGTGCCAACATTTTTACCTGTAACTTCTACTAAGTATTATAGATTCTTTAAAGCAATATACTGTTACATCCACTGGACACGCCGGTTCTGGTGATATATGGAACTTTTAGTTTCACCAAGAACTCGAGGAACCCAGAGCCAATAACTGAGCTGCATCTTGCAATGGTTTTTCATTGTGTACTAGGTATATAGCAATTCATTTAGTAAAATATATAGAGTGATACATAGGTATCAAGGACACCTATGCATTTCCAAAATGGGAAGAAAACATAGAAATTGGGGGTACGAATACTAGCATGTACATTATAGGACATTTTTTAAAGTAACTTCTTTTTTACACATTGTCTTACATTTGGAACGCAGAAATGCATAGGAAGTCAACAGATAATAACAGTTGCCTCCTGATAATAATGGTACCTCACTAGTGTGTGTAGACCTAGTGTTCATAACAGGAAATGGCCCAAAATGCAACATGCAAAAAGAACAATTGATGGACAGAATGCAGAACAATGTCATACATTTACCCCAGTACAGAGATCTGGGCCTAAATCCATCATTTTTTTGCTCACCATGTCTTTCCAGTTTGGACCCAGAAATATGCAAATCAGTGTTGACCCTGTGCCTAATGGGAACAGTCCAGCCCGAACTGCCAGGCCAGGACCTCCCTGGACTGGAAACAACCATCCTAGGACCAGTTTTGGGCTTTCAGCCATCATCAGCTAGAATAGATTGACTCCAATTGCATGGAGAGCACGGGACCCACGTCTAGGCATACCCATCCCACTCGGGTGACAAATGCAAAAAAGAACAATTGATGGACAGAATGCAGAACAGTGTCATACATTCACCCCAGGACAGAGATCTGGGCCTAAATCCATTGTTTTTTTACTCGCCATTCCAGTTTTGACCCAGCCATATGCAAATCCCTCTTGACCCTGAGCCCAACGGGAACAGTCCAGCCCGAACTGCCAGGCCAGGTTCTCCCTGGACTGGAAACAAGCATCCTAGGTCCGTTTTCGGGCTTTCAGCGCTCATCAGTCAGAATAGTCTGTTGCTCACTGTGCCACTGGATTCAAGCGAGCCTGGCTGATTATAGGTAATACCCAGAAACCGGTCCCAGGATGCTTGTTTCCGGTCCAGGGAACACCTGGCTTGGCAGTTCAGTCTGGACTGTTCCCATGAGGCACAGGAGCAAGACTGATTTGCATATGGCTGAGTCTTAACTGGGGTGGCATGGTGAGCAAAAGAACGATGGATTTAACCCAGATCTCTTGACTGGGGATTAATGTATGATTTATTCAGCATTTCGTCCGTCATTTGTTTGGATAGCACTTTTCACCCTAAGTGGGATGGGTATGCCCAGACGTAGGTCCCTTGCTCACTGGGCAACTGAATTCAAGCTAGCCTGGTTGATGAAGTGTAAAACCCGTAAACCGGTCCCGGGATGCTTGTTTCTGGTCCAGGGAAGACCTGGCTTGGCAGTTCGGTCTGGAATGTTCCCATGAGGCACAGGATCAATACTGATTTGCATACAGCTGGGTCTAAACTAGGATGGCATGATGAGCAAAAGAATGATGGATTTAACCCAGATCTCCTGACTGGGGGTAAATGTATGATTTATTCTACATTCCGTCCATCATTTGTGTGCGTAGCACATTTCACCTTAAGTGGGATGGGTATGCCCAGACGTGGGTCCCTTGCTCACTGTGCCAATGGATTCAAGCTAGCCTGGCTGATAAAGGGTAATTACCAGAAAACGGTCCCAGGGTTAACCCTGAGAGAAGTACTGGGCTATGCTCACATAGTTTGCGAAGTTTGCGATACTTCACACTACGCGAATTGCACGTAGCACAGTGCAAACACGCATAGCGGTCATTTTTTGCTTGCTCCCGGTCCTCAACGTCAATTTGGTGACCGCGAGTGAGCAAAATGACATCCCGTGAGACTTTTTCCTCTTTCGCGATCAGCATCATCAAGTTGCCGATCGCGAGCATGGAAAATAAACTTCCCAGTGAGATTCTCAATGCGGGGAGGTTAGGTTTCTCATTGCGAGTGGTTGTGTATGCTCGCAACCGCTCGCGATGGGAAAACTACAAGTTTTCGTTGAGAAAGCTGCTGTTCGAGTAGAAATCTACTCGATCAGCAGGAAATGACCGCTTGCACTGTGCAAGAAGCGGTTTGCACTGATTGCACAGTGAGGACAAGCATCCGGCACTGTGCAATCAGTGCGAACACCAATTTGCACTGTGCACTATGCAGTTCGAATAGCTCGCGTAGTGCGAAGTGCACTTCGCGTAGCTACGTGTAGCGCTACTACACGAACCAGGATGCTTGTTTCTGGTCCAGGAAAGACCTGGCTTTGCAGTTTGGTCTGGACTGTTCCCATGAGGCACCGGATCAAGACTGATTTGCATATGGCTGGGTCTAAACTGGAGTTGGATGGTGAGCAAAATAACAATGGGTTTAACCCAGATCTCTTAACTGGGGGTGAATGTATGATTTATTCAGCATTCCGTCCATCATTTGTTTGTGCAGCACTTTTCACCCAAAATACAACATGGACACACCACATTTTTACAGTGAAAACAGACCCTTTTTTTGCAAAGTGCCTAGTAGTGGATTTTGAACCCTAGCTCATAAATTTATGAAAACTATACACTCAGAGGAATCCACGATGGGGTGACTTGAGTGGCTCGCACCAGGTTCTGTTACCTAGATCCCTTGCAAACCTCGATCTATGTAAAAAAAAATCCACATTATCCTCACATTTCTATGATGGAAATTTCCTGAAACTGTGTGGATCCACAAAATTCCACACACCCCACATTACACAAAATGGTACCTCACTTGTGTGGCTACTGGCTAGGCCTCATGCCCACGACAGGAAACAGGCCATAGCGCAATGTGGACATGCCACATTTTTACAGTGAAAACTGGCCTTTTGTTTTTTAAAGTGCCTAGCTGTGGATTTTGAACCTTATCTCTGCCCGCACCTAGGGAAACCTAGCACACCTATATATTTTGGAAAAGGGGAATCTAGGAGGGGATGACTTGTGTGGCTCTTGCCAGGTTCTGTTACCCAGAACACCTTACAAACCTCAAACTTTGTCACAAAAAACACATTTTCCTCACACTTCCATGATGGAAAGTTCTGCAATCTACATAGAGCCTCAAAATTCCACCCACCCTGCATTCTGCCATATGCACGATCATCATTACATTGAAAGAAAAAAACTGCCTTGGGAGGCTGGGGATGCCCTTCCCCACCTCCCAAGGCAACATTTAAAAAAAAATCACTCTGGTTTTCTGCAGCAGAGGGATTTTATGCACCTGTGCACATGACGGAATGGTTCTATCATGAGCACAGTAGCACTGGTACTCATGACGGAACTATTCCGCCATGAGCACCGAAAAGATGAATGAAAGAATGACGGGCATTTACTTTAAACAATTTACATTCAATTCAGCTGAGAGCAATATGGTTTCTTTTTAATATAATAGTCACCACCACCAGATCATTGTCAAATAACCTTTAATGGTGACATAGTCAAAAATACACTAATTATTTGGCAACTTTTTTTATTCTATAATCACAGTAGGCAGTTATAGTTATAGTTAAGACCTAGTTTTCATAGGAATAGCATTTTTTGTTTTGCCAATAACTTTGGCACCTTTTGAGTAATCTTCAGGAATTTTTCAAAACTAGTGTTCAACTCACTTCAGCTGCTATCTTGAACATTTTGGGCTGATTCATCAAGTGGGAGCCAAGAAAAGGGGGGGGTCCCAAAATGAGTTTTCCTCATGCAATTTCCCATGGGGATTTTAGACATGAATACAGCCCGAACCACTGAATGGAATTACACTAAATTTAGCAGAAAGCTAGATGTTGATCCAGAAACAGTGCTTTTTGTAATTTGAGGTAAATCTGTTCAGTAGTATTAGATTTATTAACCCCTTCGATGCTCATGACGAGCTCAGCTCGTCATGAGTTGTACCTGTGGTACGCTCATGACAAGGTGAGCTCGTCATGTAAAGTGGGTTTTTCAATTTTCCAGCGCACAGCGGGAAAATGCACCGCATGGATGCGGTTAAAGGACAAAGATTTAAATATATCTAGAATGCAGATCTTCCGATGATCCACTGTGAAGGCTCCGAGGATCCACATGCCAACAGTAATGCTGTGATTGGTTGGCTGCAACCTGGGAGACTAATTGCAGCTTTCATTTTGTCAATCGGGGCACAGTTCTTGAGAGGGGGAGATAAAATAGAAATCGGATACAGGGGGTCCGCCTAGAGGTATCCTAACCCATGGGACTGATGGAGGGGTCTGTGAGGGACCCCACATGGGAAAGAAATTATGGGGAAATATTTTTTATGAGCACGAAAATCTGCAGTTCCCCCACAAGGCTACCATTTGCCCCTGTGCTGTGTGAGTCATACACCTATACAGTCATTCAGACACCTACTCACACACCCATATAACTCCTCACACACCTACTCAAACAGTCATACACCCACTCATGCACCCACTCACACACCTATACCGTCATCCACACACCCACTCACATACCCATGGAGTCACTGATACATCCACTCAAATACCCAGAGAACTATTAACACATCTACTCAAAGACACATACAGGCACCCACACACTCACACAGCCATGAAAACACCCATACTGCCAGTTACAGAGGAGAAGCGTGGCTCAGTGGTTAGAGGCGGCAGACCCGGAAGCTGAGATCGGCCGTGGACCAGGGTTCGATTAACCGCCTCGGCGGGTCTCGGGCTCAAAAATTCCACGGACTCGACAATTCTCGCTCCGGTGCCTACTCGACTCATGGGGTCACACTCTGCGACTCTGGGCAATAGCTTGCTTAATCTCCACTACGGCCCCTCGCGGCGGGATGCCTGGCTTTCACCTTGTGGATACCCTGCCGGGGTATCTCACAGGGGAATACCAGGACGGGTTCCCTAAGCAAGCGCCTTGATACCTTCGGGTGATACGTGCGCTATATAAGTCGCAATACATTTACATTTACATTTACATACTCTTTCAAAGACCCACACATCCTCTTACACACCCAGACACACTCATACAGCAAAACCACTCACACACCCACTCACATACTGATAAAACCATTCACATACCACCAAAGGACCCACAAAACAACTTACACACCCATTCATACACCCACCCATCACACACTAGCATGCCCATGCAACACTACTAATAATGCACCCACTGACAAGTTGAATGAAAACTGATACAACCACTCAGACCCATACAGACACTCACACACCCAGTCACACATCCATACAGCCACTCATACACCCATGTATTCACTGATACATACACTCAATGACTCAGAGAACCACTCACACTCCCAATCACAGACCTACACAAGCCTTCATACACCCAGTCAGTGACCCAGGAACACACTCATACACCCATGTACATACTCATACAGCCACGTAAACGCCCAGTCACACATCCATAGAGCCACTCAAATACCAAGTCACACATATAGAGCCACTTATTTAACCACTCACACACCCCTACAGTCACTGATACACCCAATCACAGACCCACTCACAAACCCACTAAAACACCCATACAACCACATACTCAGCCACTTAGAGACTCAGTGAACCACTTACATGCTGATGTAACCACTAGCACACCTACTCACGCACCCTTACAGCCACTTAAACACCTTCTCACAGATTCAGAAAAGCACTTAAACACCCATACAGGCACTAGGCAGCTACTCACACATCCACATAGTCACTCTCATACCCGGTTACACACCTACACAGCCACTAACACAGTCACTAACACAATCAATCAATCAATCAATCACAGTACTTATAGTGCACACTACTTACCCGTGAGGGTCTCAAGGCGCTGTGTGGGGGGGGGGTGCAGCAACTGCTCGAAGAGCCAGGTCTTGAGGAGTCTTCTGAAGGTGAGCAGGTCCTGGGTCAGTTGTAGGTGGGTAGGGAGGGTGTTCTAGGTCTTGGCGGCGAGGAAGGAGAAGGATCTGCCGCCGGAGATTGTGTGTTGGATGCGGGGGACAGCGGCGAGGGTGAGGCTGGCGGAGTGGAGCTGTCGGGTGGGGGTGTAGAAGCTGACCCAGCCATTGAGGTAGGCTGGTACGGTGTTGTGGAGGGCTTTGTGTGCGTGGGTGAGTAACTTGAAGGTGATCCTCTTTTCGACGGGGAGCCATTGTAGGTTTTTCAGGTGGGGGGTGATGTGGCTGTGGCGAGGGACGTTGAGGATCAGTCGGGCGGATGCGTTTTGAATGCGTTGCAATCGTCGTAAGTGTTTGGCCGGGAGACCTGCGTAGAGTACGTTGCCATAGTCCAGCCTGCTGCTGACAAGGGCCTGGGTTACTGTTTTTCTTGTTCTGGTGGGGATCCACTTGTAGATTCTGCGGAGCATGTGGAGGGTGTTGTAGCAGGAGGAGGAGACGGCGTTGACCGGCTTCGACATGGAGAGGGAGGAGTCGAGGATGATTCCCAGGTTGCGTGCGTGGTCGGTGGGTGTCCACCCGGAGTCATCCCAGGCTGAAGGGGTGGATCCGAGGATGAGGAACTCCGTTTTGTCTGAATTCAGCTTCAGTCAGATGTTCTTCATCCAATCGGCGACCGCCTTCATTCCCTCGTGGAGGTTGGTTTTGGCGGTGTGCAGGTCTTTAGTGAGGGATAGGATCAGCTGGGTGTTGTCGGTGTATGATATGATGTTGAGTTTGTGCTGGCGGGAGACGTGGGCGAATAGGGCCATGTAGACGTTGAACAGTGTCGGGCTGAGGGATGAGCCCTGGGGAACACAGCAGATGATGTCTGTGGCTTTGGAGCGGAAGGGGTGGAGGCGGACGCTCTGGGTTCTGCTGGAGAGGAAGGAGGTGGTCCAGTCCAGGGCCTTCTCTTGTATTCCGGCTTCTTGGAGGCATGTCTTTAGTGTGCAGTGGCAGACCGTGTCGAAGTCGGCTGACAGGTCCAGGAGAATGAGGGCTGATGTTTCACCATTGTCTAGTTGGATTCTGATGTCGTCTCTGGCAGCGATGAGGGCTGTCTCCGTGCTGTGGTTTCTTCGGAAGTCAGACTGGGATGAGTCTAGGATGTTTTTGTCCTCGAGGTAGCGGTTCAGTTGCGTGTCGATGACTTTCACAGTCGGGAGCAGGGAGACGGGCCGGAAGTTCTTGAGGTCCTTGGCGTTCGTCTTGTGTCTCTTGAGAAGGGCGTTGATCTCGGCGTGCTTCCAGCTTTCCGAGAATGTGGCTGTTTTGAGGGAGACGTTGATTACTTTCTGTAGTTGGGGTGCGATGGCTGCATCTGCTTTGTTGAGAATGTGGTGCGGGCTGGGGGCTGATGGAGATCCTGAGTGGATGGAGTTCATGATCTTGTGTGTTTCGTTGTCGTTGATGTTGGACCAGGAGGTCAGGCGGTTGGTGCGGGAGGTGTTCGCAGGGTTGATAGAGTCTGGCGTTGTTGCGGCGGTCGTGGTGTTGAAGCTGTCGTGGATGTCAGCGATCTTGCGGTGGAAGAAGGTGGCCAGCGAGTCGCACAGTTCTTGTGAGGGAGGTTTGTCGTTGGTGTTGGCTCTGGGGTTGGAGATGTCCTTCACGATGCTGAAGAGCTCCTTGCTGTCATGTGCGTTGTTGTCCGGGCAGTTTTTGAAGGAAGATCTCTTGGCTAATCTGATGAGGGGGTGATGTCTGCAGGTGGCGTTCTTGTGGGCTGTGTGGCTGTCTGGTGTTCGTTCGTGTAGCCACTTCTTCTCCATTTTCTGGCATGCTCTCTTGGAGGTTTAGAGCTCTTCGGTGAACCAGGTGGCTTTCTTGCTGGTGCGGTTGTTGGAGCGTTTCTTGAGCGGGGTGAGGGCGTTAGCACAGTCGTTGATCCATTTGTCTGAAGTTGTGGGCGGCGGTGTCTGGGTCGGTGGGGTCGGTGGGTGGGTTCTGAGCGAGGGTGGTGACCAGCTGGTCTGCGGTGATTTTGCTCCAGTTGTGGCGGGGCAGCTGTTCGGTGCGATGGTGCATGGTGGGCTTCTTGTAGGTGAAGTGGATGCATCGGTGGTCTGTCCAGTGGAGTTCGGTGGTGTGGTCGAAGGAGACGTGAGGACTTGCGGAGAAGATGGGATTAAGCGTGTGGCCGGTGGCGTGGGTGTATGTGGTGACGAATTGTCTGAGGCCGAGGTTGGTGAGGTTGTCGATCAGGGTGGCGGAGTTGGCACCGTTGTTGTTCTCGAGGTGGAAGTTCAGGTCCCCAAGGAGGATGTAGTTTGTGGATGCAAGAGCGTGGGTGCTGACAAGGTCAGTGATGGAGTCGCTGAACTGTGGTCGGTGTCCGGAGGGTCTGTAGACAAGGGTTCCTCTGAGGGTGGTGTTCTGGTCGGTGTGAATCCGGAAGTGCAGGTGTTCGGCGGTGCTGAGTGTGTCATCGTCTGAGTGGGTGGAGACCTTGAGGAAGGATTTGTGCACGATGGCTATTCCTCCTCCAATTCCATTGGTGCGGTCTCTGCGGGAGATCTTGTAGCCGTCTGGGATGGCTATGGTGATGTCGGGTGCCGAGGAGTCATTCTGCCAGGTCTCGGTCAGGAAGGCGACGTCTGGGGCGAAGGTGTTGAGCAGGTCCCAGAGCTCGACGGCGTGCTTGCGTGCGGAGCGGGTGTTCAGGAGTATGCAGCGGAGGTGGTTGTGTACAGTCCTTGGTGGTTCTGCGGCTCTGGCACAGGTGAAGCTGCAGTTGCAGCAGGAAAAAGGTTCATGTATATGTATATATCCCCTCATACACCCACACAGTTACTTACACAGCTACTTACACACCCACACATAGGCAGTGATAAGGTTATATAATTCGTAATAGGATATGTTTCTATTAAATATGGTGTTGTTCTGCATTGACAATGTGTTTTTGGTTTTGAACGGATCTGCAGATCTGTCAGAGAGTCACCTGTAACATAAGCGGCAGGCCCCGTTTTTAGCGGAGGATCCCAGGATCTGAGTGAGAAATTGGAAAAAAGGATGAGTAAGAAATTGGAAAAAAGGATTTGAAACCAAAAGGAACCAGTGTTTGGGAAAAGGGTTGGCTCTAAAAAGAGCCTTTGTGGCTGATTACATTGTCGGGTGGAGTTTCCTCTGCCCGTCATCATCTCAGTCACGAAACCCACCGACACCTGTCTGGAGTGCATATTACCATTGTAAAATAGGAGGTGCATTTCATCCCTGCACCCCATGGCAGCCACTTCAAGGTGACTGCCATGTGATGTAGAGATTAACAGGGGACACCATAGGTGTCCCCCCCAGCCTCCAACCGGAGGCCGTGCACCAAAGTGGGCCCTGCAGGTGGCACCCAAACTTGAGTTCTGACAGCCTTACTGTGTTGAAAAGGCCGGAATGGAAAGGCTGCCAAAAAACAACAGTGTAATCCCTAGGGCGGAAAGAACCACCCATGAGATTACTGGCCACCCTCCGACTGGCAGACGTTCTCTCTGAGAAGCCAGTTGGAATGACCATTAAGTTTCATTTCTGACCTCCTCCATTGTAATGAGCATCCTGGGACCGGTTTTGGAGCATCACCCAGGCTTAGGACCACAAAAGCAAAAGGAACAAATGATGGACGGAATATTGAACAATGCAAACATTCACCCCAGTCACAAAGTTCTGGGTTTAATCTATCGATCTTTTGCTCACCAAGCCACCCTAGTTAGGACCCAGCCATATGCAAATCAATCTTGTCCCTGTTCCTCATGGAAACAAACAATCTGGGACCAGTTTCCGGGTAACATCCCTCATCAGCCAGGCTAACTTGAATCCATCATCCTTCTTTAGCTGACTTTACCACCCCAGTTCAGGCCTAGCCATGTGCAAATCAGTCTTGACCCTGTTGCTCATGGGAACAGTCCAGACAGAACTGCCAAGCCAGGTCTTCCCTGGACTGGAAGCAAGTATCCTGGAACCGGTTTTGGGGTAACAACCCTCATCAGCCAGGCTAGCTTTTATCCAGTGACAAATTGTGCAAGGCACCACCCATACCTGGGCATACCCTGCCAACCTAGGCTGAACATAGGAAACACAAAGAGATGATGGACGGTAGAAGCAATAGAGGTACAGAAACAGGCAAGAGAAGTTCAGAAAGATGCAAGAGGTGCACAGAAACAGGCAAGAGAGAGTGCAGAAAGAGGCAAGTGAGGTGCAGAAAAGGGCAGGAGAAGTGCAGAAAGAAGAAAGAGAAGTGCAGGAAGGGGCAAGAGAGGTGCAGAAAGAAGCAAGAGAGATACAGAAGGAGGCAAGAGAACTGCAGGAAAGGGCAAAAGAGGTGCATAGTAATTCGGAACAGTGGTGCAGACAGAGACAAGAGAGGTACAGAAACAAGGAATGGGGGTGCAGGAAGAAACAAGAGCGATATAGAAAGAAGCAAGAGAAATGCAGAAAGAATCCACAGAGGTGCTGTTGGAAATGGGATCTCTGGCTGGCCAAGGCTTTCGCCAAAGTCAGTCAGAGACCACCACACCCAAGTCAGGGCAAGGGAGTTACACGCCAAGATAACCCCTACTCACCCTCTAGGTAACGTGGCGCGAGCAGCAAGGCTAAACTTGGAGGCGATGTAGGCTAAGTATTTGCGCACGCACCCCAGCAACAACAACCAAAGGCCCACCACAAAGGAAACTCCACACAAGGTTATATAAAAATAGCCTTTGTATTACACCAAAACACATTAGATAAAACACACACTTTACAATGTGCCAGGGGCACGGGCAGAATTTACAGGGGGATATTTACAAGACAGGGCCATCTGGACCACTGTCAGGAATCAGAAGTAACACTTTCAGAAATAATACTTTTGCATGTAAAATCACTGTAGCACACAATAGCACACAACCAGTAATCACTGGTAACCAGGACCTCACTAGCACCACCTGTACTAGGGAGAAAACAACCACCTATGTATTACAATACCTGTAGGGGTGTAAGAGGAAAACACATGATGCAATGCATAACAACATTCATTCAGAGGTGTAAAGGCACATGACGCATAAACAATACATTCAGAGGTGCATAGAAAGTACAACTGCGCCAAACTCACGTAAGTCACCACCTGTGACTGTCCCTAGGCCAACTGGCCTCTCTGGGGCTAGGACGCCCTGTGTCCAATGTCAGGGGGGGCCTAAACGTAGCAGTTGCCCACAAAGTGCTGGGCAACTGGTGCAGGGAAATTAGGGCAACGTTGGAGCCTCTCTGGCTCAAGAACCACCACTGTGGCACTGCAGAGCCTCTCTGGGCTCACAAAACGAATGGCCCTCTCAGAGCCTCTCTGGGCTCTTAAAGCAAGAAAATGTCCCCTCTGAGCCTCTCAGGCTCAAACACAACTGTGGCACCTTTTTGTGGTAGTCCCCCCTCTGGGGGACTCGAGGACAATGGCCCACGCTAGCTAGGAGCCCCGCTCGGGAGACTCGCTGTGCCTAAAATGCCCCTGGAGCCTCGTGGCTCTACACAACTATAGCGCTTCGTTGGAATCCCTCACGGGGGACTCTGCACTTAAAGGACACTGCCCCCAGACTGGTGGAGCCTCGACAGGCTCAAAAACGATCTAGATGCCCCAGGAGCCTCTCAGGGGCTTTAGCACCCCAAGGCCATAAAGCTAGCACAGCACAGGGGGGGCGCGACCTCGCTCCCCCCTCCCGCTCCCCCAGCCGGTTTTCCACTCACCGGCTCTCTGTGGACAGGTGCTGCAGCTCCTCCTCGAGGGCTCCCGCTCCTCGGCTTCCTCAGAACGGGCGGGGCTCTCCTCTTCACACAGGAGCCTCGCTCCCTGCAGCACTTCTCCCGGGGCTCTCCCTTCACATGGGAGCCCCGGCAGGCAGCAGCTTCCGCCTGCCTCTCTGTCCTGCCCCCGGCCTGCCTGACTTCCGGGTCGCGGCTGTGGGGGCGGGACTTCCGTCGGCCTGCTTTCTGATTGGCCGGCCAGAGAGGTGCTTCCGGGTCGCCGTGGGCAGAGCGGTGGCCCGAGGGAAGCTTGTCTTGTAGTGGCAATCCGGGGGTGATAAATCACGCAAATATGCGGCGTGGGCAGCCGCTAGAGCAGCAAGAATGCAGGGTGGGCACCTGCCTTACGAAAGCGCTCCCAAGCGCCTCGGGGTCAATATAAAGCGCTCTCAAGCGCTAGTGGGCACAAACCCCAGCGCTCCCAGCGCTAGGACGAAACAAAGCGCTCTCAAGCGCTAGAGGGAAAAGCCAAGCGCTCCTAGCGCTATAAATCAGGAAAGGACCCAGCAAAGTCCTTGTAGGCAGGCAAGGGGCAAGGCTGGGCCCAGAGCCAGCACACTGGGTCTCCAGGCAGGGAGACACCCCAAGTGGCGGTCCTCTGGCCCAGCAGCAACAGCCCCCTCAGGATCCTGGAAGAGAACAACTTCTGTGGGGACACAGCCCCATTTTTATACAGTGCATGCCTTTGTTCAAGGGTGTAGAGTGGGGGCGGAACCAGTCGCAGCTGGTTCTTGAGTACTCTGTTTACCTCAACCACCCTCTCTATTCACTGGCAGGGCTTGGGTCATTAGACACACCACAGGGGGGCGGAGCCAGCATTGTGTGGGGAAAACCCAGCCCATCCAGGACACAGGTACACTCCTCCCACACATCACTCATGCTAATCTCCCACTCACCACCGGGCAGACCCATCCAGACTTCCTGGAGCCTGGCATGCCAGCCAGCTCCAGCCAATCACACGCCAGCACCCTCACAGCACACGTACAGCCATGTCTAGAAATGGCGCTTCGCTACTAGACACATACATGCTGCATACACCGTTGCGCAGCATTCACTCACACGAGTTCACACATACCAGACTCAAGCCTGTACACCCCACGCATCAGGAACTACCAGGGACACATACATTCCCCATGCATTCCTATGGGCGGGCAGGCCTAGCTCAGCACATGCACTCAGAGTGCGCACGCACTTTCCACTGGGACACAGTGAAAGTGCGCAGAATCCAAAAATCACCATCTCCAGGTCACCATTTCAAGCAAAAAGTCTAGGGGTGAACCTGCCCTAAGGGCCAAAGTCCAACAGGTGCAGTAAGAGACAAGAGTGGTTCAGAAAGAGGCAATGGAAGTGGTGAAAGACGAATCAGAGGTGCAGAAAGAGGCAAGTGAAGTGCAGAAAGAAGAAACAGAAATGCAGAAAGAGGCAAGAAGTTCAAAACTAAGCGAAATATATGTAGAAAGAGGTAATAGAAGTGCAGAAAAAAGGAACAGAAATGCAGAAAGAGGCAATAGAAGTGCAAAACGAAACAAAATAAATGCAGAAAGAGGTAAGAGAAGTGCAGAAAGAAGCAACAGAGGTACAGAAAGAGGCAACAGAAGTGCAGAAAAAAGCAAGAGAGGTGAACCAAGACATAAAAAATGTACACAAAGAGACAATAGACGTGCAGAAAGAGGGAAGACGAGTGTAGCAAGAGACAACAGGAGTGCAGAAAGAAGCAAGAGAGATGCAAAAAGAAGCAAGAGAAGTGCAGCAAGAAGCAACAAAAGTGCAAAACGAAGCAAGAGAAGAGCAGAAAAGGGCAATAGAAGTACATAAAGAGACAAGAGTGGTACATAAAGAGGCAAGAGAGTTACAGAAAGAGGGAAGAGGGGTACAGACAGAGAAAAGAGAGGTACAGAAGTAGGCAAGAGAGGTGCAAACACAGGCAAGAGCGGTGCAGAAAGAAGCAACAGAGGTGCAGAAGGAAGCCAGAGAAGTGCAGAAAGAAGCAACAGAGGTGCAGAAAGAGGCAAGAGAGGTACGGAAAGTAGCAAGAGAAGTACAGAAACAAGTAACAGTGGTGAAGAAAGAGGCACGAGAAATGCAGAAAGAAGGAACAGAAATGCAGAAAGAGTCGAGAAGTACAAAGAAAAGAAATGTAGAAAGAGGTCATTAAAGTGCAGAAAGAAGCAACAGAGGTTCAGAAAGAGGCAAATGAAGAGCAGAATGAGGCAGGAGATGGACAAATAGAGACAAAAGAGTGCACAATGAGATAAGAGAGGTGCAGAAAGATGGAAAAAGAGTGCAAAAAGAGACAACAGGGATGCAGAAAGAGGCAATACAAGAGCAGAATGATGCAAGAGAGGTGCAAAAAGAGACAAACGAGGTGCAAAACGTGACAAGAGAGGTGCAGGAAGAGGGAAGACGAGTGCAGAAAGAGACATCCCCGCTGCCCCCTCCCTCACAGCCCGACCCCCTGCCCGGTCTCCCAGGTTTCCGCCGCTGCTCCCCTGCGGCCCCGCCCCCCCCGGTCCCCATTCGTCATCCCTTGACTTCCCCCCGCCTCCCAGCTGAGCCTCCCTCCCCACCGCTGCATAAATGGCAGCCGCTGCGAGGTGAAGGAGCGACCCTTGACCCCATGGTAGGTCGCTCCCCTCCCTCTGCAGATCCGCCGCTGCCCACCTGGTGATCACTGCTCCTGCTGTGCCCGCTGTGTCGGCGGCTCCTCCGCCTGTTTGCCTGCCTGCCTAGCCTTCTTCCTTCTGTATCCTGCGCGGTGTGCCTGCACCGTCTCCCCTGCTGACTGCCAGGGCCGTTCCCACTTGCTATTCTGACCCTTTCTGGCCTTTTCCCCGCTGTCCCCCTCCCTCGCAGCCCGACTCCTGCCCGGTCTCCCGGATTCCCGCCGCTGCTCCCCTGCAGCCCCACCCCCCCGTCCCCATTCGTCGTCCCTTGACTTACCCCCGGCTCCCAGCTGAGCCTCCCTCCCCACCACTGCATAAATGGCAGCCGAAGGCGTGCCTAAGGCAAGCGCGTCCGTGCCTGGACCGCGCCCAGCACCACGACCCCTGGACCATGCACTATCCAGGCTGCCCGCATCTGATATGATGCCAACACCCTCGCCGCACTCAACCTCGGATGACCCTCCAGCTGCCACAAGGCCGCCACCAAGCGTACCCACGGCCCCTTCACCTGCCAGAACTGCAGCTTCTCCTGCATCGTAGACACCGAGACACCCGCCGCAAAGGAACCCAACCAGCTCCATTGCATCCTGCTCAACACCCGCTCCACACGCAAACACGCCGTCGAGCTCTGGGACCTGCTCGACTCCACATCGCCTGACATCGCCTTCCTGACCGAGACCTGGATGAACTAAGCCTCCGCCCCGGACATCGCAGTGGCCATCCCCGATGGATACAAGATCACCCGCAGAGACCGTACCAACGGCGTCAGTGGAGGAATCGCCACCATCCACAAGGACACCATCAGGATGTCTACCGACACCCTCAACACCGCCGAACACATGCACTTCCAGATCCACACGGGCCCCAGGACCACCCTGATAGGCACCCTCATCTATAGACCACCAGGACCCCGCCCCCAGTTCTGAAACTCCATCGCCGACTTCATCAGCACGCACACTCTGACCTCCTCGACGACCTGAACTACCACCTGGAAAACAACAACAACAGCAACTCCTCCACCCTGATCGACAACCTCACCACCCTAGGACTGACACAGATCATCATGACACCTACCCACACGCTCGATGCTATCTTCTCCTCCAGTCCCCACGCCACCGAACTCACCTGGACCGACCACCGCTGCGTCCACTTCACCTTCCAGAAACTGGTCTCACACCACCGCACCCTACAGACCCCTGGATGCCACTGGAGCAAAATCACCAAGGAACTTCTGCAAACACACCCCGCACCCTCAGACACTGGATGGAGGACTGCTCTAACATCTTAGCCCCGACAAGACAACACGCCCACAGAGATACCAGTCAGAGAGCCAGCTAGTTTACCCCAGAGCTCCTAACATCCAAGCGCACCTGTCGGAGACTGGAAAACACCTGGCACAAGGAGAAAACACCCGACAGCAACGCAGATCTCAAAAACACCATCCGCTACCACCACCACCTCACCAGGACCACCAAGAAAGCCGCCTTCAAGAACCACCTCGACAACAACGCACACAACAGCAAGGAGCTCTTCAACATCGTGAAGGTACTCTCCAACCCCAATTCCTGCACCAACGACATCCCCCGTCACAATCCCTGTGCGAAGCCCTCGCTGCCTTCTTCTACCGCAAGATTACCGACATCCACGACAGCTTCAATCCTCAGACAGACCCCGCCAACCTCACCACCCCGGCCCCACCGATACCCACCGACCAAGACCACCTCACAGCTTGGACCAGCATAACCACCGAGGACACGCGCAAAACAATGAGCTCCATACACTCAGGCGCCCCGTCGGACCCTCTTCCCCACCAAATCATCAACAAGGCCGACTGCGCCATCGCTTCCCAACTGTGCAACATCATCAAACTCTCTTTCAAGACCGCGACCTTCCCTGAGAGCTAGAAACACGCCGAGATTAACGCCGTACTGAAGAAACCCAAGGCGGACCCCAGCGACCTTAAGAACTTCTGGCCCATCTCCCTTCTTCTGTTCCCGGCTACGGTCATCGAAAAGATTGTCAACACCCAGCTCACATGCTACCTAGAAGACAACAACATCCTCGACTCCTCCCAGTCGGGCTTCCGCAAGAACCACAGCACTGAGACCGCCCTCATCACCGCCACAGACGACAACAGACTCCTGCTTGACAACGGTGAGACAGCGGCCTTCATCCTCCTGGACCTCTCCGCTGCCTTCGACACAGTCTGCCACCACACACTACGCACACGCCTCTACGACGCAGGGATCCACGACAAGGCCCTGGACTGGATCACCTCCTTCCTCTCCGACAGAACCCAAAGAGTCCGCCTCCCCCGTTCCACTCCGGAATCACCAAGACGATCTGTGGTGTCCCGCAAGGATCATCCCTCAGCCCGATGCTCTTCAACATCTACATGGCCCCACTCGCACACATCGCCAGACTCCACGACCTCAACATTATCGACACCCAGCTGATCCTCTCCCTCACCAACGAACCCCGCAACGCCAAAGCCAACCTCCACCGCCGCATGAAGGTGGTCGCCGACTGGATGGAAGAAAGCCGGCTCAAAGTTAACACGGACAAGACAGAGATCCTCATCCTCGGGCCCAACCCCTCAGCCTGGGACGACTCCTGGTGTCCCACTTCCCTGGGCACCGCCCCTACACCGACCAACCACACACGCAACCTGGGAGTCATCCTCGACTCAAAACTCACCATGACCAACCAGATTAACGCAGTCTCCTCAACCTGCTTCTACACTCTCCGCATGCTCCGCAAGATCTACAGATGGATCCCTACCAACACACGAAAGACCGTCACACACGCCCTCATCAGCAGCAGGCTCGACTACGGCAATGCCCCTCTATGCCGGAGCCCCAGCCAAACTCCTCAGCAGACTTCAAAGAATCCAGAACGCCTCTGCATGCCTGATCCTCGGCGTCCCCCGCCGAGACCACATCTCCCCCCACCTGAGAAACCTGCACTGGCTCCCCATCGACAGAAGAATCACCTTCAAGCTCCTTACCCACGCACACAAGGCATACCACAACACTGCCCGGCATACCTCAAAAACCGACTTTCATTCTACACACCCAACAGGAGACTCCGCTCCACCCACCTCTCCCTGGCCGCCGTAACACGCATCCACAGAACCACCTCCAGAGGCAGGTCCTTCTTCTACCGCGCCGCCAAGAAATGGAACTCTCTCCCTCTCCACCCACGGCAGACAGAAGACCCTCAGACTTTCAGGAGACTACTCAAGACCTGGCTCTTCGACCACTAGCTGCAGCCCCCCTTCCAAAGCGCCTTGGGACCCTCACGGGTATGTAGCGCGCTCTATAAATTGTTTGATTGATTGATTGATTGACATTAGGGGTGCAAAAAGAAGCAAGAGAGGAGAAGAAACAAGTAGGAAAAGTACAAAATAAGTAGCAGAGGTGCAGGCAGTGGCAAGAGGGGTGCAGTAAGAGGCAAGAGAATTGAAGAAAGAAGCAACAGAGGTGCAGAAAGTAGCAAGAGAAGTGCAGAAAAGGGCATGAGGATTGCAGAAACAGGCAAGAGAGGTACAGAAAAAGGGCAAAGGGATGCAGATAGAGGAAAGAGATACAAAAAGAGTGAAGGTGGGTGCATAGAGAGGCAATAGGGATGCCGAAAGAAGCATGAGAGGTACTTAAAGAAGCAAGAGAAGTGAAGAAATAAGCAACAGTGGTGCAGAAAGAAGCAAGGGAGGTGCACAAAGTAACAAAAGAGGTTCACAAAGAGGCAAGAGAGGTGCACAAAGAGGGTAGACGTATACAGGAAGAGACAACAAGGGTGCAGAAACAAGCAAGAGAAGTGCAAAAACAAGCAACAGAGGTACAGAGAGGTGCAGAACCAAGCAAAAGAAATGCAGAAAGAGGTGAGAGAAATGCAGACAGAAGCAACATAGGTACAGAAAGAGCCAACAGAAATGCAGAAAGAAGTAAGAGAGGTGAACAAAGAGATAAAAGAGGTGCACAAAGAGACAAGAAAGGTGCAGCAAGAGAGAAGAAGAGAGTAGAAAGAGACTACAGGGGTGCAGAAAGAAGCAAAGAGGTACAGAAAGAAGCATGAGAAGTGCAGAAAGAAGAAACAAAGGTTCAGAAAGAGGCAAGGGAAGTGCAGAAAGAGGCAAGAGTGGAGCAGAAAGAGGCAGGAGAGGTACAAAAAGGGGGTAGAAGGGTACAGACAGAAGAAAGAGAGGTACAGAAAGAGGCAAGAGAGGTGCAGAAACAGGCAAGAGACACGCAGAAACAGGCCAGAGAGGTACCGAAAGAAGCAACAGAGGTGCGGAAAGAGGCAAGAGAGGTGCAGAAAGAAGCAAAAGAGATACAGAAGGAACCAGAGAAGTGCAAAAAAAAACCACCGAGGTGCATAAAGAGGCAAGGGTAGTGTATTAAGAGGCATGACTAGTACAGAAAGAGGCAAGAGAGATACAGAAAGAGGCAAGAGAGGTGCAGAAAGAATCAAGAGAAGTGCATAAGCAAGAAACAGAGGTGCAGAAAGAGGCAGAAGACGTGCAGAAAGAAGGAACAGTAATGCAGAAAGAGGTAGGAGAAGTACAGAACGAAGCAAAAGAAATACAGAAAGAGGTAAAAGAAGTGCAGAAAAAAACAAGAGGTATAGAAAGCGGCAAAAGATGAGCAGAATGAGGCAAGAGAGGTGCACAAAGAGACAAAATAGGTGCACAACAAGGCAAGCGAGGTGCAGAAAGAGGGAAGACGAGTCCAGAAGGAGACAACAGGGGTGCAGAAAGAAGCAACAGAAGTGCAGAAAGAGGCAAGAGACAGAAAGAGGTATGAGAGTTGCTGCAGAAACAGGGAAGAGAGGTATAGAAAAAGGGAACAGGGGTGAAGAAAGAGGCAAGAGGGATGTAGAAAGAAGCAAGAGAGGTACTGAAAGAAGCAAGATAAGTGCACAAAGATGCACCAAAGGTGCAGAAAGAAGCAAGAGGGATTGAGGACGAGGCAAAAGGAGTGCTGAAAGAAGGAACAGAATGCAGAAAGAGGCAAGAGAAGTGCAGAACGAAACTAAAGAAATTTAGTAAGAGGTAAGAGCATTACAGAAAGAAGCAACAGAGCTGCAGAAAGAAGCAAGAGAAGGGTACAAAGAGACAACATAGGTGCACAAATAGACAAGAGAGGTGCAGAAGGTGGGGTTTTGAGTACTGTAAGAGGCAACAGGGGTGCTGAAAGAAGCAAGAGTAGTGCAGAAACAAGCAACAGAGGTGCAGAAAAAGGCACACCAAGTACAGAAAGAAGGAACAGAAATGCAGAAAGAGGCAAGATAAGTGCAGAACAAAGCAAAAGAAATGCAGAAAGAGCTAAGAGAAGTGCAGAAATAAGCAACAGAGGTGTAGAAAGAGGCAACAGAAGTGCAGAAAGAAGCAAGGGAGGTGCACAAAGAAATAAGTTTGTGCACAAGGTGCACAAAGTAACGAGTGCAGAAAGACAATAGGGGAGCAGAAAGAAGCAAGCGAGTACAGATCAAGCAAGAGAAGTGCAAAAAGAAGCAACAAAGGTGCCGAAAGAGGCACGATAGGTGCAGAAAGCAGCAAGAGAGCTGCAGAAGGAAGCAAGAGAAATGCAGAAAGAAGCAACAGAGGTAAAGAAAGAGGAGAGAGGGGAGCAGGAAGAGGCAAGAGAAGCGCAGAAAGAATCAGCAGAGATGCAGAAAGGCATGATAAGTGCAGAAAGAGGAAAGAGAGTTACAGAAACAGGCTAGAGAGGTACAGAACAAGTATGATTGATGCAAACAAGGGCAAGAGAAATGCAAAAAGAAGGAACACATATGCAGAAAGCAACAAGAGAAGTGCCCTTAGAAGCAATAGAAATGCAGATTGAGGCAAGAAAAGAGCAGAAAGAAGCAGCAGAGGTGCAGAAAGATGCAATAGAAGGGCACAAGAAAGCAAGAGATGTACAGAAAGAGACAAGAGAGGTGCACAAAAAGACAAGAGAGGTGCAGAAAGAGGGGCGATGAGTGCAGAAAGCGGCAAAAGAGGGGTAGGAAAAGAAAAGAGATGCGCAGAAAAAGGCAATAGTGATGCTGAAGCAGGTAGGAGAGGTGCAGAAAGAGGTAAGAGGGTTGCAAAAGAGCAAAGAGAAGTACAGAAAGAAGCAACAGAGGTGCAGAAACAGGCAAGAGAAATGCAGAACGATGCAAGAGAGATGCGTAAACAGGCAAGAGAGATGCATAAAGAGGGAAGAGGGGTGAAAGAAGAGGCAAGAGAGGTGAAGGAAGAGGCAAGAGAGGTACAGAAAGAGGAAAGAAGGGTACAGAAAAAAGCAATGGAAATGCAGAAAGAGCCAAGAGAAGTGCACAAAGGAGAAACAGCCATTCAGAAAGAGGCAACTGAAGTGCTGAAAGAAGCAAGAGAGGTACAGAAAGTAAAAAGACAAGTACAGAAAGAAGCAACAGATGTGCAGAAAGAAGCAACAGAGATGCAGAAATAGGTATGAGAAGTGCTGAAAGAAGCAATAGATGTGCAGAAAGAGACAACAGAAATGCAGAAAAGAGGCAATAGAGGTGCAGAAAGAGGGGTGCAGAAAGAGGCAAGAAGAGTGCAGAAAGATGCAAGCTGGGTACAGAATGAAGCAAGAAAGGTGGGGAAAGAAGCAAAGGATGTGCAGAATGAAGGAACAGAGGTGCAGAAAGAGGCACGGATAGGTACAGAAAGAAGGAAAAGGGGTACAGAAAGAGGCAAGAGGGCTGCAGAAAGAAGCAAGAGTGGTGCAGAATGAAGCAACAGAGGGGTAGAATAAGGCATGAGAGATGCAGAAACAGGCAAGAGAAGTGCCAGGAGAAGCAAAAGCGGTGCAGAAGGAGGTAAGTGAGGTGCAGAAATAAGCAAGTAGGGTACAGAAAGAGAGAAGACGATTGTTAAAAGAGGCAAGAGAAGTGCAGAAAGAGGAAGAAAGGCACAGAAAGGAGCAAGCGAAATACAGAAAGAAGCAAGAGAGGTGGATTAAGAAGAGAGTGAGGTACAGAAATAGGCAAGTGAGGTACAGAGAGAAGCAAGAGAGGTACTAGGTGCAGAAAAAAGCAAGAAATGTGCACAATGAAGCAAGAAGAGTGCAGAAGCAAGCAATGGAGGTGCATAAAGAAGCAAGAGAGGTACAGAAATAAGCAAGAGATATACGGAAAGAAGCAGGAGAGGTGCAAAGTCTTACAGTTGTCACAGAGTGGTCTAATATTTCGTTTTTATTTTTCACCCTCAATGACGAGTTATAGCTTTAAGGGGGTCTCTCTTCTTTTTTTTTTTTTAAACCTTTTTATTAATGGGTATCACAGGCAGATTTGAACAGAATAATCAGAATTTTGTTGTACATAACTTCGAGTGTCTATAAAAATATTACAAAAAGCAGTTTACCAAAACTTGTAAATAATAATCAATTCTCAAACGGGCAAATAAATACAATACAGGAAAGATTTACACAAATAAATACAATCTTATCTGACTTAGAGTTAGACACAGCTTCAGATCAAGTTAGTTAGTTTCGGTTGTATTAAACATGCCTCCCCATATTCTCTTTACTTTAATCATCGCTTTCGCTCCTCTTTTTCTGGCTAGAGATAGCTCCATATGATGTATCTCTTTAACCAAACACCACCATTCATTCGCATTAGGTGCTTGATCAGCTATCCAAGCTCTAGCCAGAACTAACCTGGCACATGCCAGCACAATAAAGATTAAATCTTGAAAAGGTGTAAAATTGGGCTGTATACCTAACAGAATCATTTCAGATGTTAAAGGTGCATCAATTAACAATTTCAATCTCAGTATCTTCCCTATACTGTCCCAAAATGAAACTAGCGCAGGACAAAGGACCAGCATGTGTTCTAGATCAGCAGCCTGTAGATGGCATTTGGGACATTTAGTTCGATCGTTAAAGGCATTATTCGGGGACCATTTACTTATTTGTAGAGGAGTGTGGTAAAGTTGGCAAATTGTTTTATATGCTTGCAGTTTTAAGCTTGAAGAGTGAACTAGCGTGTCAATTTTCTTTAAGGAGTATGATATTTCATTCGAGGTGATACCTGTGGGAAAGCATAAGGCCCATTTCTCTGCTATTTTTGGACACTCATCTAGTTTATTTTCTGTAAGACACTTATATCCCTCGCTAATAGTTACTATTTGCTTTTCCTCTCCCTTGTACATACATTGCCAAAAATCTGAATCCAGAATCTCTTTCAGTTTTAATTTTCCTACAAGAAAATCACGAATTTGTGTATATTTAAAATAAGTGTGCTCAGGTAGTTTATACAATAACCTTAATGTTTCGAACTCCAAAAAACCTGAGGAGCCGTAAAGATCCCCAAGTTTCAATATACCTTGACTCGCCCATATTTTACACCCAGAATCGGAAAAAATGCTAGGTAAACCTGGGTTGTTCCATAGTCTTAAAAGAGGATGGTAAAATGATAACTTATTCTGATTCATAATTATCCTCCAGATGTTAATCATGTCCTTTGCGGGCTTGAACCTCACTCTTTTGAAGTAGTTTGGGTCATTACTTCTAGCCAAAAACTGCAAGCAATCTGGCCCCAACATAAATTGATGATAAAAGTATGGATTGCTGGAGTTAAACAAACTCTGTATCCGCCCCAAAAATGATGCAATATAATACAATCGGAAACTAGGGAAATTAAGCCCTCCTTTTATAAATGGGAGTTTCAGAGAGAAGAGTGCTCTTCGGTTCTTTCTATAACCCCAAATGAAGCTGCCCAATATGCCATCTAGTTTTCTAAAGAAGACTGTGTTTATTTTCAACGGTATACATCTGAATAAGTATAAAAATTTTGACAGAATGTTCATTTTAATAAGGTTGATTCTCCCGATAAGATTTAAAGGTACCTTATGCCATTTTTTAAGGAGGGCCTCAGTTTCTTTTAATAAAGCATCATAGTTCAGTAAAATAATTTCCCTTATATTGGATGTCAGCTTAATGCCTAGGTAAATAGCAGCATAGCATACTCCCATCACAGGTATTGGCGGCTTATAGTTGGCTATAATTTGTGTTTTATCTAGGTTTAGCTTATAACCCGAAATTTTTCCGAAGATTTCTGCCTCTTTAACTATACCTAACATGGATTCAGTCAAATCGCTTGTATAGATTGCCAAATCATCAGCGTATGCTGTTATTTTAAGAGAGTTTGCCCCGAATGTAAATGGTTTTATCATAATTTGAAGCTGTATGGCGTTAATAAAAGGTTCCATAGAGAGCGCAAATAAAAGGGGTGATAAAGGGCAACCCTGCCGAGTTCCTCTTCTTATGGGAAATTTAGTAGAAAGTAGGCAGTCGTATCCAATTAATGCATTAGGTAAATAGTAAAGTGCTTTTATCTTAGTAATGAACTTGCTTTTAAACCCCATTGCTTTCAAAACTGACCACAGGTAATCCCACCCCACTCGGTCAAATGCTTTTTCAGCGTCAAGTAGTATAATACCGAGTGGGGTGGAGTTAGCTGCGGCCATATCAAGCACTGTGATGGCTGTATTTACATGCTGCGTCGTATCTCTACCTGTTACAAATCCATGCTGATGTTTGCTAACCAATCTCGGCATAATGTGGGACAGTCTCAAGGCTAGTAATTTGGCAAAAACCTTAGCATCAGCATTAATCAAGGAGATTGGGCGGTAAGATCCGCATTCCGTAGGCGTTTTATTCTTTTTTAAAAAAAATATAATTTTGGCGGTGTTCCAAGATGTCGGTGCCCCGTTATCTGTAGCAATCTGATTAATAACCAAACAAAGTATAGGCACCAGCTCCTTCCAGCATAATTTATAAATTTCAATAGGGAGGGTATCATCTCCAGCAGCCTTTCCAGATGGGAGGGAAAAAATAGCTAATTTTAATTCTTCTTCAGTATAATCTTTTTCTAACTCTTCCATACATATCGAATCATTCTCCGATTGCCAGTTATTTCTGATATAATTCTCCACCAGATCAGTTGAGGGCACACTCTCGGGGGTATACAGCTTAGTGTAGTAATCAGCGAATTACTGCAGTATCTTTTCAGGTTGAGTATAAATAGTACCTTCTGTTCCTTTTATACTCTTTATTAGAGAGGTGGCTCGTTCGTCAGCTATTTTATAAGCAAGTATTTTTCCTATTCTATCACCGCTCTCATACTGTGTAATTTTATATTTGTGTAATTTAGCAGTAACTTTATCTCTTAAGAATTTTTTAGTCTCGCAGCGCAGCGTATTTATTTTAAGTTCAAGTCTATCCTTGTTTAAATTAATAGGGGCTCCTGCACTTTCTTTTCTAGTAATCTCGGCCAGGTGTTCTTCTAACCCTCTAACTCCTAAAATTAAGCATTGAGTCTCTGTTTTCTGATTGAAATTCTGCTGGATAATATATTGCTGTACAAATCCTCTAATACTGGCCTTGCAACAGTCCCAAACTAAAGTAATTTTAGTCAAATCAATATTAAACTCCAAAAATTCTTTTATGTGAGCTTTCAGTAAAGGAATGAACGTATTATCAGATAAGAGGTGTCTGGGTAATGAAAATAGCCTGGGTTCTTTCTTTGAAGAAAGTACCTTAAAAATTACCATTATAGGATTATGATCCGACGTTACCTTTGGGCAGATCTCCATTTTACAGCCGTTGGTAATTTGACTCGTTGCCCAGGCCATATCTATACGGGAATACATTTTATGAGGTATAGAATGGTAAGTATATCCCGCCAATGTCGGGTGTAGCTGTCTCCAGACATCCTTTAATTTATGTATACGGGCCAGCTCTAAAATGGATGCCCTAGTCTTACACATTCGCTGTGAGGGGGTACTCTTGGTCGTGTCTATTGCATAGTTTATTACACAGTTGAAATCCCCCATGATTAATATCTCTCCCTCCCACCCTAGTAGTTCTATATTTAAACGATCAAAGACTGCAGCGTCACCATGATTAGACCCATATACTGCACATATGGTGTATTTAACAGTTGATAACGTGATTTGAGCGATGACCCATCTACCCGCTTTGTCAGATGCTACCCTATTAACCTCAACCTTGAATGTTTTTTTCTTTAGTATAGCTACCCCACGTATCGAGGTATTTAGAGATGTGCTAGCTATCAGCTCAGGGTCTCTCTTCCTGCAGCCTTCTTAGACAAGGTAGGATTTCTGTGTTAGTGATAAACATTTCCCAGGTAAATAAAACATAAGGCCCAAGCTTCCTCAGCTCGCAGCCCTGCTCCTTGAAGTTTCACGCCAGCTACGGAAAGGAAGCGTGTGCCAGGGAGAATAGCCAGCATTGATTAATCTGGTCTTTTGTGAATGGCTCTTCTCCCTCTGCACACACACACACACACAAAAGCAGCAATGGGCTGTCAGATCACCTCTCTTGCAGACTAAGCCAAACATGTATTTATTGCGACCCTTTAAGGTCACTTTACGTCTAGGCCTGTTAAGACTCTTCTATTTACTATATTGCAAGAAGTCAGAGAGTTAACTTCATGTCTGACAGAAAAATGAGAGTGATTCCATGAATAAAGAACTGTTGTGTCGCGTCAGGGGTACTTAGCGCTATGTAATTGTCTACATCACTCCAATCCATGCATGTCACAATATATCCACTGACACAGACCATAAGTTGGTGTGTTTCAAGGTAGGATAGCTCTCTCCCAATTGGTGGGACATTGCTTTGAAGTACTGATGTCCCTTGATAGCTCTGTCCCCTGCGGACACGTCCAAGTCAATATTCATTTTTTTGGGTGGAGAACCCCAAACTAATGTTGGTAACAACATAATGTTCCAGTTTTTATCATTCTTTTATAAATCACTCCATGCTGGGTTTTTTATCATCAGTTGGACCAATCATCTTAACTGAACCATAACTACAAATTGCACAATGCTGTTGGTTAATAAACTGCACCATTATTGACTCTGAGCTATCTTTAAACCATGGCTTAAACATGGATTGTTTCTATTTTAATCGTCTTTGTCTCGACATGACCATACCGGCCCCCAGTGTGCGGGTGTATCTCGGGGTGTCCCCATTAAGAGGATATGATTCCTAATATTATCCCACTGTTCATATTCCACTAGCCCTAAAAACCTCAGTAGACAAGTTAGGCCGGGCCAGCCTTGTACCAGAACAACACAGTGCAAACTGTGAGGCCACCCAAGAAGAGTTACTTTGACAGGTATGCAAACTCATACAGTGCCCATTATTTCCAAGATAAGTCTTTATTTACAAAGAAAACCTAGTGATACTTTTAAACCACAGTTTATACACATGCAAGCAAAACATTTAAACAAAACTCAGTGTGTAATTTCGTTTTATAAAGAACTTGCCAAAGGAGGCAATCCTGTCTGAAATAATACAAGTAACCAGTAGCCCCAAAAATCACTGCCCCTTACAGTGAGACTGCAGCAGCATAAGCTAAATACTGAGCCGGTGAAGGAAAGCACAGGGAGGTGCAGGGCTAGTAAGACACTCAGCATGGCACGTGCTCAGTGGTACCTGGTTCTCGGCATAGGCTCCACAAGCAGGGCTTTGTTCTGGATCTTTTTGCTCAGATCTGACTCCAGAAACAAGATAACATGGGCCACAAAGACGCAGCACGCCACCCACCACACCCCAAGTCAAGCGGCCGACGAGATCACAGGCTATACTCCAGCGTGGTAGGAGTCCCATCTGGCCAGCGACCACTCCAAGCTGACCCGCTCACCTCCCGGGTACTTGCGGGCTCTTTTGAGGATAAAAATAAATAAATGAGTCAGAGGTGAGGGAAGGGCTCCTGGGGAGGGTGGCCAGGCTCAGCTCCACTGCCAATCTTGCAGAGTTAGTCTCAGCCAGCGAGCTCCCCTGCTCACTGTTGAGGTTCTGGGGAGCAGGGAGAGGCAGCCGTAAGTACCCTGTCTTCCTCAGAGAGCGCTAGAGGCCAGACAGCTGGGACATAAGCCTGCTTTCGTCTCTGCCTCTACTCAGGGCTGCTGCTCCTCCTGGTCCTCCCCAGCTTCACTGCACTTAGTGAAGGCTGGGAGCTGCAGTGCAGGCTGGCACAGGAGTACAGGCACCAGAGGTGTCCCTCAGAGGAAATCTTGTGCACCTGGCATGTACTGTGATAAAAACACTTAAGAAACAAGCCCCACAGATGAATACATTTATTAGCTCCCGGTTTGAAAAAAAGACATGTGAACTTTCTCAGTGACTAGGATTTTTTCACCTTTTTTGTAACTCGCTTCATGTGGATATATTGATATTTGCAAAATGATTAAATTTCTCAGCATCTACTGAACAGATTTACACCATTTAACAAAAAGAGTGCTTTCTGGACCAGGAGCTACCTTTTTGACCAATTTTTGTGTAATTCCGTTCAGCAGTTCAGTCTCTAGCCGTGGCTTAAGTTTCCTATAGAAATGAACATGGAGAAAACACATTTTGGGACCCCCCTTTTTTCTCGGCCCCTGCTTGACAAATCACCCCAAAACTTTCAAGACAGAGGCTGGCCAGAGCACCTCATTAGTTTTGAAAATTTCGCAAAGATTCGTCAAACAGCACCAAAGATGTTGGTAACAGAAAAAACACTTTTTGAATAGAAACAAGGTCCTAATTATAAATACCTCCTGTCGACCACCAGTAGGTAATTACCTACTGTAGGTTGCCAGGAGGCAATTACCTACTGGCCGTCACCAGGAGGTAGTTATAGTTAGGACCTTGTTTTGGTAGGAAAATCGTATTTTGATTTGCCGATATCTATGGCGCCGTTTGACAAATGTTCGGGAAAGTTTCAAAACTAATGAAGCTCTCCGGTCAGCATCTGTCTAAAAAGTTTCGGGGTGATTCATCAAGCGTTGGCTGAGAAAAAAGGGTGGGTCCAAAAATGCATTTTCCCCATGTTAATTTCCTTAGGAACTTTGTACAAGGTTCCAGCCTTTACTGCTAAACAGACTTACAGCAAATTTGGGAAAAAGATAGCTCTTGGTCAGAAAGCCCCCTTTTTTTAAATGATGAAAATCCATTCAGTATTTACTGAGAAAAAAAAAAATATATCAGTATTTGAGCATCGAGAAGGAGTAGGGACTCCTCCCGAGCATGAACCTCATTTTGATTGGCTGTCAACACTCCAAACCAGGAAGTGCTGGCATACATCTTGTGACTCTGTAGCTGAGTCAGACAAAAAAGGGTGAAAAACATAAAAAAAAACCAAGAAAAGGGGCAGGATACAAACCCCCTGACCCCCTAGGCCTTCTTATAGGGTCCCACAAAAACCCCCAAGTCCAGAAAAAGCACTTTTTTAAAAACAAAATTGGGCGAATTTGTGCTGGGTGCGCAAATCCGGCAAAAAACCCAAAAAGAAAATAGCTGGACCAGGTCCTGGGGGTAATTCTGAAATAATTAGTGGGAGCCCGTGGGGGCCCCTGCAACCCCAGGGACCACCACCTTACCGGGTCTTATACAATTATATGCAGGGAGCATGCAGCCCCCCACAGCCCTAGGGCCGTGACCTCCCCAGGGCTTTTAATTATTTTAGTTGAGGGGACCTCACGGACCCTACAAGCCCTGCGGATCAATACCTCCCTGGGGCTCTGAAAATGTTGGGAGGGGTGCTGCGCGGCCCTCCTCCAGAAGCTCTTGATGGCGCTTGGGACTGCCACCCACCATGGCCAGCTTCTGCAATGTCCTGGGGTGCCCACCCCCGGATATTGCTGTTTGCTATGGCATGGCAGTAGTACGGTTCCTGCCCTGTCATAGCAAACTCTGCTTTGCTTCATTGACGCGAGAGCAGGAAACCTGCTCTCGCTTCAACAAAGCAAAGCAGAATTGCTTTTGGGCAAGGGGAGCTGCATGTTAGCAGCTCCCTGTACCCAAAAGCAATATCGGCTCCTGCAGGAGGCGGAGAGCCAGCTGGGACCGCAGGGGCATTGCCCCCCCCCCCCCACGGTCCCAAATGTTAAGGGCTGGCCCTGGGGGATGGGGTCCATGTGGGCCAGAAATGGCCCGATAGAGGGGTCATGCAGCACCCTTCCATTTAAATATATACATTTTTTAAACAGCAGGCAAGTCCTGGGGGATGTGGTCCCCGGGGCCATAATTTGCCATAGGAGGGGGGCCAGGCAGCCCCCCTCCTGAAAAATATACAGGCTGGCCATGCCCCCGGGGTTGGGGTTGCTTAGGAGGGGGACCACGCAGCACCCCTCCATATTTTCTGTATAATAATAAAAATTGGCATGCTCCGTGGGATGGGGTCCTGGGAGGAATACAGAATAATGAAAGTAGGGCTTTTTTTTTTCTATTTTGGAGTCGCAACTCTAACGCTGTTGCCGGTGCGGCCCCCCATGTAACGTCGCATTGGATTTGCAAATTCACCTTAAATAAATAATTAAGTACTATATAATTTAGAAGGTAGTGTTGTATTTGTGAAGTTGTTTCAAAGAGGTAGTGTGATTGAAGGTAATGACAATTGATAGACGGGTGCGTGAATCCACAAATATATATTCAAAAAAATTTATGTGAAAAACAATTTCATTCAGTACTATATTATAGGGTGGCTCTAAAGGGAGCTCTTGTGTTTATTATGAGTTTGTTGTAGTTACATGTAAGTACAGATGCAGAGCTTTAGGTTGTTGAGAAAGACTCTGTTTCCTTGATCTGTGAAGTGTACTTTATCATTTCTATAGATGTCATCCATATCAAAACGTATATTGTTACTGTAGATGGACCCCATTCTATGATCGCTTATGTATGCAGTAACAGCATTCTTGACATTTTTCTAGCTTTTTCAATCTGTGGACAGAATTGATTTGACCACTTCAAATCAGTCTTTGGCATATATTCAATGTTAACAACACCACTGTGGCTGACCAAGGTTTCGCACTTAAATTTCAATGTCGGGGTAGTCAATATGACACTGTGCTCAACAATATCCGGAGCTGGCCACAAAGTCAGGACAGATACCAAATTCTATAAGAAAGGATGGTGCACCAGAATTAGCAGTCCAGATAGGCTGTCGTATTTTGAAAAAGTCCTTTATTATTTTCAATCTTTAAAAAGGCCTTTTTAAAGATTGAAAATAATAAAGGACTTTTTCAAAATGCGACAGCCTATCTGGACTGCTAATTCTGGTGCACCATCCTTTCTTATTGTCTTTGGCATATACTAGAGTAAAAAATACAGTTTGAGGTAAAAGCAATATCAATTGCGCAAAGGAGTCCTTCATGAGCATTTCCAGACCTACCCCAGGCAGTGTGCCTAGGTCATTGCCACCACCTTGCACAATCATGCTTTCAGGGAGTTGGATATGCAAAAAGGTTTTAACCAAAGGCATCAATTGGTGCCACTTTAATTCTCTCTCTGCAATCCATTTAATATCCATATTTTACAAAGCTAGGTCTTGGTCAATACCTCTGTGTTCAGCATACCTTTTGCACCAGAAAACATATCTTTGTCCAACAATCCACACTTTAAGCATCTTGAAGGAATGTCTGGAAGTAATGAAAAGATGTATGTAGCTGAGGTAGTCAGTTGGTAGAATGAGAGGTATGTAAAATGATAGACAAGATGCAGTTTTTTAAAAAGTAGAGATATGATTGGCTGTTTAAGAACGTTGAACATTCAAAAATAGGGTGCATGTTAGTTTCTTTAAAAAGCATGGTTCTTATTGGTTAAAAACAATGTTTAAAGGTACAGTAGATATGATAAGGTGATATTTTGGAAATGTCAATCACACCTACTATTTGCATTTGCAACATTGCGTGGTGAACTTTAAAATATGGTGAACTTATGACCTGTCAGTTTAGTTGAATGTTCGATGAACTGTTACTATGGATACTGGCATCAGGCAGAATGGGTGAAGGGTGAAATTGTAATTTATATATAAGTGATATCGTATTAAAGTAAGATTTCCGAAGTAAATACAATCTTTAGAAGTGGTGCATTCTTAAAAATTAGTGCTATTTTTATTTGTAATATATTTTTGAACTCCCCTATGGATTTGCGGTTTCATTGCGTTGATACACGGTGGAATCGCGACTCCTAAAAATTCCAGAACCAGTTTGGGCACTTTTAGAAGTCAGTTGGTAAGGGTTAATATGTCTAACCAATAGAAATGTGTTTTATAATTTGAAATAATGTAGAAAGCTATTGGATTTGTTACTTACATGAATTTGTGTGGAGAAAGAGAGGGAAACTTTGCCATTACTGGTTTTATCTTGCTGGGAGTGGTGCATTAGAAAAGCATTTATGAGTTTTTGATATTCTAATTTCTACAGATCTATTTGGAAGGTGAGTTTTACATTTGTGAGTTGTATTATGTATTAGGTTTATTTTAAACTTTAAAAAATATTCAAAAACTGTGATGTTTGAAATATAATATTAAATGTAGAGATGTTTTTGTAGTTTGTTTTACAGTAGTTAAATGCTGTTTGAAATACATTCTGTTTAGTAATATGAGTATATTGGAAGATTGATTAGTGATTATGGTAGTTTGTTTTAGTGTGTGGATATGTTCATTTGTAGTCTACCGCATAATTTCAGCTGTTGCTTTAAATTTGGAGGTGGAGTCTGTCAAGTTTTAAGGTGTACATGGACTTATGTCTCAGGTATGTTTCTACTTGTATATGTATTTTCATATTTCTTATACATTTGAAGGTGCATGATGTATAACAAAGAGATGTTTTTTATGGGGTAGTCTCAAGACTGTGAGTAGTAGTGGAATGGTGAAGATTCAGCACAAAAGTGTGGTTCAAAAGATGCTGTCATTAGATGTTATCGATTAGGCTTCTTTTTTAAGTTTCTAGGGAGGGACAGTTGATGTTTGCTTGAAATTGGAAGTTTGTTCTATGAATTTTTAAGGTTTGGATAGTGTTATGGCACAGACATATTAATGTAAGCTTTAAGTAATATGGTGAGACTTTTACTAAAGATAAGTGAAGGGTTCCTCATTTGTATTTGGGTAGGTATAATATTTTAAGTAGTTGTAGAATGGTTAAGCAGCAGCCTGAAAGTGTGGTTTGGGATGTTTCTAGAGATGTTATTTGTTAGAATAATTTGTATGATGTGAGGAAAGGTATATTTCATATATACACCATCATTTTTTCAGTGTCTCTTTGCAAATTGAAGTGTACTCTGTGAAGTTTTGAGCTGTGCATGGTGTTGTGATTGAGATATGTGTCTACTTGTTCATATATTATGGTATGTGTTATGTGTCTAAACATGATAGATGTTTAAAACACATGTATACATTTATCTGTTTTTTACTTTTATGTATGTTGCTGGTAGGAACCGGTACAGACATGTGCATACATGGTTTTAGAAATGAGGGGAGACTTTTATGAAAGATAAGTAAAGTGTTGCTTTGCTGTTAGTTATCCTCTATACCCAAAAAAAAATCAAAAATATATTTATTTAGATATAAAACAAATATCTTTAAAAGAGAATTTCAGGTTCACATTATTCATAACAATAAAAACGGTACAAGCAATCAACTGTTAAAACTGCTCCCCTGAGCTGCGAGTCCGTACAAAAAACAACCCCATGCACGTGAGCTACTATTTAAACCTTTGTCAGCATTGTTTGCCCAGTACTTTGAGGTTATTTAAAATACATTGTTTAATTTAAAACAGGTAGAGGTAAAGTAGTGGCAGGCTGATTTTGTTTAAAATTGTGATAAGCATACTGGATCAGATTTGTCAGTCTTATGTTTAAGTCTGTATTATCTGGACTCAGTGCTGCAATAATAGCTTGCCTACAGGTCCGAACACCCAGCCGATTCCATTCCCCCCTCAGCTTAACCCTGCATTGGAGGTTGAAGGCGGGACAGATGCAGACCACATACAGTAGCGTTTCTGCTACTTCGCCACACCCTCTGCAAGTTGTGTCCTCCTCCACGCGACGCCAGGGGGGTGTATTTTGCAAGAATCGCCAGTCACCTATTCTAATAGTGATGAAACTGCGTTTTAAGTACAGTGAATAAGGACTGGAAAAGTAAGTGGCAGGGGTCAGTCGATTGTAGGAATTGATAACTGCCCACGCATGGCTTCGTTTTGAAAATAGTGCTTTGTCAGTAATGAGTGATAGCGATCTTACACATTTTTTGATGGCAAGCTTAAATGCAGGCTGACTAGGATTAAGGGCCCAGAGGCCTTCTGCTGAAATGTGTTGGATTTATTCCTTAAAAAGTCGACCAAATGATCCTCCTGGATTTTTGTCAGTTATTTCTTGCCAAACTAGGGTCTCTAGAGTGCCTGGATTGGATTGTCGTAATTTGTGGCAGAGGTTAAGAAATACCCCAATACAGGAAACGTCATAATTCAATAGCCCCATCTCTAATCTGATCTGTGGCGGGGATGCAGAGTTTGGCAAGTGGAAAACCTTTTTATAAATTTTGATTGTGTGCTGATTTAGGGCACTGTTCAGTTTTCCCTTAAAGATCCCTATTCCATACGACAGGGTAGGGCTGATTTTCGCTTTCAAGACTTCCAAGAGAGGAGACAGCGTGGGACCTGAAAGGTTTCTTGAAAGCTTAGTCAATGACACCGCAAGCGTCATTGCTTTAACCGCAATCTCTTTGCGCTGCTTATAAGGTTTCCCCTGGAGTCCAGATGGACCCCCAGGTATTTGTACAACTGGCCAATGGCGAGGCTGTTGTTGTTAAAGGACCATCCGCCACCGGTATATCGCTTCTTCCCGAATGGGACAACTTGAGTCTTCTTCATATTGACTTCTAATTGATTCTTGATCGTGTATTGCAGAAGTGTGTCAAGCAGCCTTTGCAACCCCACCCTGGTGTGGCTAAACAAGGCTAAATCGTCGGCATATAAAAGATTGCTCAAGGCCGTACCTCCTACTTTTGGCGAGTGGCTATTTACGCCGTCCAGGGTACTAGACAGGTCAGCAATTAACAGGTTGAATAGGAGGGGGGCCAGCATGCATCCCTGCTTGACCCCTCTCGTTGTGAAACTTTTTCGCGAGACATGCGTGCCGGACCCCAACTTCACTCGAACCCAAGTGCGCGAGTGCAGTTGAATAATTGCATTCAGTAATTTGTCAGGGATTCCCCACTTCCTCAGCTTTTCCCATAGGGCCTCCCTGGGGACCCTGTCAAAAGCGGCTTTGAAGTCGACAAAGCAGCAAAACGCAAACCTAGATGTTAAAAGGGCTTTGTCGACAATGGATGACACCACTAGTAAGTTGGTCATGGTCCCCGAACTGGCAGTGAGCCCGGTTTGGTTCATTGGCACCCTGTTATGATCGTTTGCCCATTGCCTCAGGTCCTCCAGAAGGAGCCCTGCATAGTGTTTCGCCTCAATGTCCAACAGGGCTATAAGTCTATAGTTGTTAGGGACATCTCGCGAACCTGACTTATAAATCTGATGAATGATTGCACCCCGCCACGAGTCTGGGATTGTTGCGGTTCTCAATGCATAATTAAAAAGATTAGTTAACAATCCAGACCAAAAGGTTATGTCCGATTTAAACAAGTTTTGTGGGAGGCCTTTGTCACGGCTGTGATGACCCTGTCTTCGGTCACCTGATGAGCCTCGTCAGAGAGTGGTGTTGGGTTGATGGGAGTGCGCCCTTTAATTCCAAGACCGGGACCCAATTCTGAAGGCAATACTTGTCCTGCTGGATCTTGGTGGACTTGTGACTTGAAATGATCCGTAAGATAGATTGCCCATTCTGCTTCTTGTATATTTGTGGTTCCAAAATTTGAGGAACTCGAGGTTGATTGGTTGATTAGGGCCCAAAATTTCCTAGCGTTTTTCCTCTTACTCTCCCACACTAATTTGCACCAGAACTGATTTTCATATCTGAGCTTGTCCTTGGTGATCGCCAACCTGAAGGCCTTTTGAGTTCTGTGATATCTATTTGAGATTACGATGTTGCCAGGGAATTTAACTAGTTGCCGTAGCGCATTGTTTCTTGTCTTTTTAAGTGATTTTGTGTTTAAAGATGGTGCAAACTTGCAAGACTGAGTTCGACTGTGACCCTGCATTCTAACTGGAAAACATCCGGTCAGGTGGGAGCAGAGCGACGTCCATATAGCAGTTGGTGAGGCGTCTGAGTTGTTACTACCGTTTGTAAAGTCCTTACACACTTGTAAAATGTTTGGGCCAGTCTCATCGCTCCACTTCAAACGCTTTAGGTTTTCACAGTATATTCCCGGATAGGTTGGGGGTGCTAGTTTATGCGTCCCTGATATTATGTTGAGGGAAAAAACCTGGGGCCTGTGATCGCTTTCAGTACGTGGCAGATTACTAAAGGTGTCTAGGTAGTGTAGAAGGTCAGCGTTGCAGATGGTGTAGTCCAAGTGGGAATATTTACTGCCATTTGACCACGAGCAATTTGGTGGAGTGTCCCCTGCTGTCCTCCCGTTCATTACCAGATAGCCCGCACTATGCAGCCTCGATACGCAGAGCTGTCCCAATTCGCTATGGGCTTGATTCAGCGGCCTGGTTTGAGTTATGGCCTCAATGATGTTGAACGAAGAGAGCTCGTCGGTGTCCGCAGTTATTTCCTGAAAAAGGTTAATGTTAAAGTCACCCGTGGTGATACAATCTGAGTTTGGGTGCTCAGCGGCTATGTTGCTCATAATTTTTGTAAGGCGAGCCAGATGGGCTTTTTTGGATTTGAACCCCTAGAATCCAGTCTTCTTTGATGGAAAGTCGTTTAATTGTGCCTTTCAAGTTGGTTGATATATAGGTTGACAAGCCGCCTTTAGCATGGCCATGGGGCTATCCTTGAGGGCTGGATTCCAAAGTTCAATAAACCCAATGATAGGGTGGCCATCGGCTGCCCAGGTTTCCTGCAGGCCCATTGCTGTATGCTCACATAAGAATGAGAGTGTTACTTGATTCTCAATTTTGTGGTGAAGACCACTGATGTTCCAGGAGCATGTTACAAAGTTTGCGTGACCTTGGTGTTCGTCCATAGTTGATGATGCTACTGGCCGCGTTGGTCCATCCAAGGGTTTATTTATCTTAACCGCGCGCCCTGCCACTGGGATTCATTCTGTACTTTTATTTGACAAGATCGTGGGCAACCACTTCCAGCCTTGACTAAGATCGGCGACAGGAACCTCTGTTTGTGAAATTTTACACTGATCTTGTGGACCTGATGCATTTTTTAGGATCGAATATGGTCTGACGTTAACAGCCAGTCTGGAGCTCGCAACATGTTGGAGTGATGGTGATTGAGTTAGCAAGGTGGTAGGGTAGCCGGGAGTAGTGTATGGATAAGCTCTGATGCCCCAGTTTCGCAGGGTGGTCTTGTGGTCCAGAAAGGCTCCCACCCAGGTGGCCGGCTTAAAGGACACCAGGGTTGCCTCAGATGGTTGGCTGCCTCTAGGTGGAAGGAACTCTACAGATTCAATGTGCTCCGAGGCCAATCCTTCTAGCCCCGGAATACCCATCACCAGCTTTAGTATGTTCGATCTATTGAGGATGTCTTGACGGCCCTTAGATTTGTATTCTGGGACCAATAGAAGCTGATGTTGCTGAGGGTCGTATTCATTCGCATGCTCAGACTTGATCATTTCATTCGAGAACAGGCCAACATCCAATTCGTGCTTCTGTTGCGTCTGCCGTTGGGCGCCTTCGGCGGTTGTTGTGTGAGACTAGCTGAGTTTACATGTTTGTTGTAAATTGATTTTTTAAGAGTCATTCTAGGTGTGTCGTTGACCACTCCAAGTGGAGTTAAACCCGACGGTGGGTTAGTTTTTCCTTGTTTTGACATATGCCTCATTGGATTTGCATCGTTGATTTCAGTGGTTTTCGTCCCTTGTATTTCTGTTGCTATGCTGGGCTTGTCTGTGACTGTTTCCGTAATTGGTTCACTGGCATCAGGGGCGCTCATCATGCCCTGTTGGTTATCAGACCCTGGTGTTTCTTCTTGAGAATTCGCCGAGGGTGATGGCGCGCTCGTCTCCCTTTGAGGCTTGTTGTTTACTGGTTTCTCAAAAAGGGGAAAGAACTTCCGGTGGGCCGTATTGACGCTTGCCATAATTTTGTTTCTGTTCTTTCGCTGTCGTTTATGTTCTCTCTTACTGCACGGTGGAGGGAGGACTGGGGGTTCTTCCAGAATGAGCCCATTAGAAGGCACTGAACTAGCCTTTAGCCCTGTAACAGGAAAACCGGCGTTAACTGGGCGCTCACTTGGAGCCCCGCCATTTTCAGTCGTTGGTTTCATTTGAGCTGCACTTGTCGACAAGGTTTGTGTTTGCCCGCTGTTCACCTGCCCGTGGAGTCGTGTGGCTCACTGGTTAGAGGCGGCAGACCCGGAAGCAGAGGACGGCTCGGGACCAGGGTTCTATCCCCGACGCGACAGGGGCGTAGACCAGGGTCAGCGGACTCGATAATTCTCGCCTCGGTGCCTACTCTAACCAGGGATCACACTCGGCTACTCTGGGCATTAGCTTGCCTCGTCTCCACAATGGCCGCCCACATACACCGGGGATGTCTGGTTTCACCTTGAAGATACCCAGTAGGGACCATCTCACAGGGAAAGACAGGACAGGTTCCCTAGCGGTCTACAGCGCAGAGATACTCCTTCGGGAGTCGATTCTAGCACTTTAGAAACCCACAATTGTGATGGATTGAGCAGGGAGCTATTCCGTTTCTTCATTTGTGATAGACCAGGGATTGACTGAATGATGAGACGTGGCCGACTGGATTTGATATTGCGATCCGGGTTTTATGGATGGATTACCTCCCTTCACACACTTAACTTCCTTGATAATACTAGATAGCAGTTCAGGGAGCGAAGAGAGAGAGTCAATAATTGGTGAGCAACAACAAACCGATTGTACAAGCTTTGTGGACGCTTGCGCCCCTACAATTAGGTTATTCAATTTGTCGAGTTTGCTGTCAATCCCTGACGTAAATAGCGCTAGGGTGTTTAAAAGGTCAACCTGGACCTCCAGCTTTTCAGAATGGTAGTTTAGGGCAGTGACTATTTGTTCGATTGTCTGAAGCAGTTGTGGCCAGGAGCTATTCGCTATGTGCTCCGCTTTGTGCTGTTTTTTAGTGGGTGCTGGGTTGGGAGAGTTTTGGGTGTCTTTAAAAAAGAGTGATAGATCCGCTAAGAGCTGCTCGCTAGGGTCGGGAGATCTTAGGTGTTTTTGGGGTGATACCATGATTGCTCCTTGTGAGAGGGATAGAGTATGCTCGGAGCTTTGCGCAACTAACTGCTCCTTTGAGGTAGTTGTATTTTGATGTGAGTCAGGCGAATGACTGGTGTTTGTACATACATTGGTGTTTTGCCCATGGATTTGTGCGTAGGTTAGTTGCCCAGAAAAAACCTTTATAGGGTCCATTGTTGCCGCCAAATTTTGTTTGCTGAGTGTTAAATCGGTTTCTGGCAGCTGTGTTAAATCAAGAGGGAGGCTTGGTTCGGGCTGTGGGCCCGCCACCTGGGTCTGTGCTTGGCCTGATCCCTCTGTAACAAATGTAGAGAAGGAGGGCAACTGACACAATGGCAACTGAACTTGCCGGTTAATATCAGGATGTTGATTAAAAATTGCATCCCCCAGGCAAGCCGTGGGATGGTCGCTGGGTGACGCTCCAAAGGTAAAGACTCCTGAGGGTAGGGCCAAATTTATTGGTTCAGATGGCCATGGATGGGAGGGTAGCGGTTGCGGTTGCCAAGAGGAAGCACTTAGGTCCCCTGGTTCAGCCAAAGCTCCGAGCCTCATTGACTCCAGGGACTGGGGCTGTCGCTGGATAGACGAGATGTTAGATGATGAGGCTTTTTTTAAATAGTTCAGCAAGCTCGAAGATTTTAGGGCTTGTGACCTGTCCGTAGTTTTATCTTTGTATGTATCTCTGCCGTGGGTCGGTAATGGTTTTGCCACTTTTACTGTTTCTGTCTCCGCCTGAGAAGTTCTAGGCAGTTTTGGACTGCCCAGGTTGGACTCCTCTTCCATGACGGGTTGTTTGGGTCTCCTCCGCTTGGGAGCCGTTGCGTACTTCCTTGCTTTCCCTGATCTCATAGTTCCTGCTGCTGAAAATGTGGCTAATACTGCACAATTCCCAGTCTGGCACACTGCCGGCACACTGCCGGGGAGGATGAGGTTTTGAATTGTCCTGTCTTCGAGAAAAGGAACCAGGAGTTGGTTGATGGCTGGATGGCTGGTGGCTGGCTGACTGGCTGGCAGACTGGCTGGCAGGCTGACTGACAATCCGGCTGGCTGGCTGGCTGGCAGTCTAGTTGGCAGTCTTGAGTTGATAATCCAACTCTATTGGGATTAGAGCTGGTGCTTAAATGGTGCTGGCAGGTTGGCAGGAGATAAATGGTGCCTGATTAAATACTTTGATGGCACGTTGATAGTTTTTTAGAAAGCGCTATGGTGTCCTTTAGCGCTGGGATTAAATTCACTTTTCAGGGATTGCAGCTGACCAGTGAGTTGAGCGGCATTGTTATCACAGCGCGGGTCTCCGTGCTCACGCCAGCATTCAACTCACTTACGAACTGCCACCTCCCATCTGATGCGATGTGCCTGGAGCCTTTGGATTGATTTGTAGCGGCGTTGTTTTCCCAGCGCGTACCACCGCGCTCACGCCTGCATATGACCTGCGTTCCACCAGTATATAGCCCGCCAGCCCCCGGTCTGTTATTTAAGTCAGTCTCATTCGATGGCAATCCTGGGCTGGCCTCTCCGATGTCAGAGGGTTTCGTGGGGAGAGTGTGACCTCCCACTGGTGACTGGTCAACTTTGCTACACGTCTCTGCTCCTGTTGCGCTCACCTACCCGAGCCTCCCAAGCCTGTCTGCCCTATAGGTAAAGGACAGCTGCTGTCAGGGAGAGAGCGAGGGTGAGGGCGGGAAGGAAGAGATGAAGCACTTGTAGCTGTGTAGTGATGTAGGAGTGTGGTAATGGGGCTAATAATAGCTAACAATGGCTGGTAATAGCTAGTAATGTGGGATAACCGATGAGTCCTGTTTGGTATTCTCGTGGTTCGTGATTTGATGCAATTACCCGTGGCCCCTAACACCCCTCGCGGCTCAGTTCACTCACCGATGCCGATGCTGAGGCCAGGGGGGGGACGGCTCGTGCAGCAGCTCCGTTGTTGCGCTGTCTCCGCACCACACCACTCCGAGACGCTCAGAGACACTCCCCCGCCCTCACTCACTCGTGGGCAAGGGAGAAATTGTATCCTGTATGTCGGGTATATCGGGTGGGACTGGCAGGATGCTAGAAGCCGGGAGCCTGAAGCCAGAGGCAGAACGCTTAGGGCACGCTGGTTCCGCCAATTCCGCTCTGTTAAATCTATTGAGCCCCGCGGTGAGCCTCTCCGCTGCACCCGCCGCTGTTGTCCGGGAGACTCGCTCAAGGGGGGACAGCCCCCGCTTGCTACCCGCCGCTTTTCCGCGAAGGTGAAGGTGCAGACGCCCGGCTCACAAACAACAACTGCTCACTGCTCTCTGCTTCTCTGCTGCTCTCTGCTGCACTCTAGCGGGGTAAGAAGATCCTGTATTCCATGCTGACTGCCTCCATACCTGATTACTGCTAGAATAGTGAAGCAGTTGTATTGGAAAAGTGATGTTTAAGATATGTTGGGAGAGGATTTATTGTTTATGGTACTTTATAATAGTCTACATATATAATCACTCAACCAGTAGTCATGCTGTTATGGGTGCACAGTCTAAATATCGATTTACTAAATATCGACCTACAGTAATATCGAGTTGGAAATATCGAAGGTACAGAATATCGAGGTCAAGAAAATCATCGATATGTGTATTATTGTTATGTATTTTATTATGTATTTAATATGTATGTGTTATATGTTTTTTGTTAAGTATTTTACTTGTTTTAAATTATATGTTTACTATTTTTATATATTAAAAATGTGTTTTTTAAGTCAATTTCATGTTTTAGTACCGGAGCAGGTTGTGGGTTTATAGGGGAGTAGGGTGGGAAGTAATTTAATTATTCTAAATAAATTATTATTTTTTAGGAATTGTAAATTAATTTTAATTCATTTTTGCTTTTAGGTTATGCAGCTGGTTGTGGGTTTATAAGGGAATTGGGTGGGAAGTAATTTAATTGTAATTAAGTAATGATTTATTTTTATTTATTGGTGTATATATAATTATGTTATTTGTCATTAATTATTAATTGGCAATTAATTGTATTAATTGGTAATTATTATTTTTAATTGGTAATTATTATTTGTAATTGGTAATTAATATTTGTAAGTGGTAATTCATTTTTATTAATTGGTAAATCTTTTTTTTAATTGGTAATTACTGTTTAATAAAAAATATTTTTTGTTATAAAAACAATTTAATTTTATTGTTTAATATGTTTAATTGCTAATCAATTTTTAACAATGAATGTGTTTTTTGTTATAAAAAATATTTTATTGTTCAATATTTATTATTTGGTAACTAAGATTTATTAATTAATATTTATTGGTATTTATTGTTAATTAATTATTAAATTGTAATTATGTTTTTAATAATTATTAATGGGTATTTGTAAATGATGTAGAGTGATTTAAAAATTAAATTATTAATTATTTTAAATACTAAAATTATTTATAAGTATGTTATTTTTAATTCTACACTATCCAACACTTTCCCTACTCTTGGACTCTCTGGAGTTGGAATATTAATTTTTACCCCTACACTATCCAACGCTTTCCCTACTGTTGCACTCACTGGAGTGAGAATAATAATTTTTCCCCTACGCTATCCAACGCTTTCCCTACTGTTGCACTCGCTGGAGTGGGTATAGTAATTTTTACCCCTATGCTATCCAACGCTTTCCCTACTGTTGCACTCACTAGAGTGGGAATAGTAATTTTTTCCCCTACGCTATCCAATGCTTTCCCTACTGTTGCACTCTCTGGAGTGTGAATAGTCATTTTTACCCCTACGCTATCCAACGCTTTCCCTACTGTTGCACTCTCTGGAGTGGGAATAGTAATTTTTACCCCTACGTTATACAACGTTTTCCCTACTGTTGCACTCTCTGGATTTGGAATAGTAATTTTTAGCCCTATGCTATCCAACGCTTTCCCTACTGCTGCACTTTCTGGAGTGGGGATAGTAATTATTCCCCTACGCTATCAAACGTTCTCCCTACTGTTTCACTTTCTTGAGTTGGAATAGTAATTTTTACCCCTACGCTATCCAACCCTTTCCCTACTGTTGCACTCTCTGGAGTGGGAATAGTAATTGTTACCCCTACGCTATCCAACGCTTTCCCTACTGTTGCACTCTCTGGAGTTGGAATATTCATTTTTACCCCTACGCTATCCAACGCTTTCCCTACTGTTGCACTCTCTGGAGTGGGAATAGTAATTTTTACCTCTACACTATCCAACGCTTTCCCTACTGTTGTATCTTATGGAGTGGGAATAGAAATTTTAAGTCCTACGCTAGCCAACGTTTTCATTACTGTAGTGTTTTTGGGACTTAGAATAGTAGTTTTATTTATTTAGCTATTTAATATTTTTTCATTATTATAGATAATGTAGTATATAATTAATTTTAAAAATATTGACAGTATTTACTTTTTATTTATGTTATTATTTTATGTGTGTAGATGTATTTGTAATTTATATTATTTTTTATTAATTTCCAAATTATTAAAATATGTGTTAAAACGTATTATTAAGTACTTCTGGGGCAGCAGCTGAAGTGTGCGCGGACTCCCGACTCACTGCTATTTAAGCAGCATGCCGGAACAAACGCACAGCTGATGCGCTCCGCTGGTGCTCCAAAGCCAAGACCGTCTGCACCCGTCCACGCCTGGACCGGGCCCAGGGCCATTCCCCCTGTTTGTTCATCCCTAGGTACAGATTCTACTCTAAAATATACCAGAGACACTCTTTTAAATCTTAACCCTCAAATAAAAGAACCTTGTCTAAAAATGTATTTATTGCAAGAACTTGAGATCTACCCTTGATATGTTATGAAGTTTCAGTTCACAAAAGCGAGATGCAGCCTGAGAACACAGCAGGCTTTTGACTCACACACAGTTGCACAAACATCCGTGCGTGGCCTACTCCTTAATACACGTTCCTTAATCAAATATAATACTGCTTTTGCGGATCTTCTGGAAGTTCACAATATAGATATGGCATTTGCCACAGAGACTTGGGCAGATAATACATCTGATCTGGAGCTATCACTAGCAATTCCCAAGGGATATTTACTAACAAGGGATGATAGATGGGAACAACGGGGAGGGGTATAGCGATTATTATACAGGACAATCTGATGATAAAAAGCTCTACGTTAGGAAGTGGCCCTGATTGGCAATTACTTTCATTTGGAAGCATGATCAGCGAACATTATACATTTAATGGCGTACTGCTCTATAGGCCACCATGAGCTAAGAATAAGTTTGTGGAGACAATTGGTCATATCATTGAATCCAGTGACGACTATCAGGATTTTTCTATCTTAGGCGACCTTAAATACCATCTTGATAGCACTAATGACCAACATACATTCACGCTATTGGAGCTGATGGCCAGTGCCTCGATGACACAATTGGTTAAACACCCCACTTATGAGGCTGGACACATCTTAGATGGTATATTTACATCCAATACCCAACTGAAAGTGCAGGAGATCCTGCTATTCCATGGTCTGATCACAAGGCTATTCAGTTTTCACTTACTTCATCCCATCATCTTACTCGCCATCACTCTGTTTCTAGGTCCTTTAAAGGGAAAAATGGGAAGGAAATCAGCCCACAACAATTGCAATTAACCTTGTTGGCCTCCAAACCGACACTAATGCCTGAAGTAAACATTGCCACTACTACCTTTAATAATTGGTCAACAACTGCGGTAAATAATCTGGCCCCTGAAAAATATTCACCAGCAAACAATCGAAGAAATCAGAACCTTGGTTTGATAACTCGCTGCGCATTCAGAAACAAAAATGTATACGTGCAGAGAGGCGTTGGAGAAAATCCTATTTAGTTATGGAGAAAGTGAGCTATATGCAGTCATTGACTGTCTACAAAAAAATTATGACAGAGAAAAAATGTAGCTACTTCTCTAACAAAATTGAGCAGGCTGGCAAATCAAGTAAAACACTTTTTTCAGTATTAAAGGAATTAGTGACACTTCCGACCATACATACACTGAACAGCAACGCTGCCTTCTGAAATCAATTGGCAGATTTCTTTATGGACAAGGTACTCTCTATTTATGATACCTTCCGTACAAATAACAATGAATCTCAAGAGGTCCAACCTTCTCTCCCATCAGGACAGCCCGATTTTGGCTTGACAGTCTTCGTCCCTCGAAATATGTAACAGGTCACGCAAATAGTCAGACTGGTAAAATCAGGGGCTCCTTCTGACCCTTGTCCTCCAAAAATATTTCAATCTGCAGCTGAGGAAATTAGTGAACAACTCTGTCCGCTTTTTAAGAAATCTTCAGTTCTGGTATTTTTCCAGAGGTGTGGAAAAGGGTTTCTGTTCTTCACCTGCTGAAAAAACCTGGTCTGTATCCCAGTGATCATAGCAACTATCGATCAATAGCTAGAATTCCATTTCCAGCTAAAGTTCTAGAGAAAATCATGAACCTTCAACTGACATCCTTCTTTGCCTCGGAAAATCTGCTGGAATCCACACAATACGGTTTCCGGCAGGGACATGGTACGGAGACAGCTCTGGTTACGGCAGCAGACGAGCGTCGCTCTTTACTGGATTCTGGTGCACGGGCCACCTTGATCCTTTGGATCTCTCAGCGGCCTTTGACACCGTGAACCACAACATACTTATTCTAAGGCTACAGAAGTTTGTTTAAATCCTATCTTAATAATAGGTGACAGTTTGCTCAAATTGAAGACTCATGCTCAAAGCAATTTTCACTCCCTTGTGGGGTCCCGCAGGGCTCATCTTTGAACCATACGTTATTTAATCTGTATGCTACCTCCTTAGCGGACATCATCAGGCAGTTTGGCTTCTCTCTAGTGTCCTACGCTGATGACACACAGATCGTAGTCTCTATCTCTGGGAATCCAGATGAAACAGCGGCCTGTTTCAGTCGGTGTATGGCCAGCGTGGATCGCTGGATGAGTACGAACGGCCTGAGGCTGAATGGAAACAAAACTGAGGTGTTTCTCCTGGGCTCTGACCCCACTATATGGTCTGAAAAATGGTGGCCTCAGACAATGGGAACTCCTCCCAAACCAGCAAAAAAGGCAAAAAATCTTGGAGTCATTTTGGATGACGGCCTGATGTTTAAATCCCAAACCAACAAGGTCACCTCCCAGTTGCATCTAACTCTAAAATTGATTCAGAAAGTGCAACCTTATATTCCGCCAGCTGCAGTCAAAACACTGGTAACAACACTGGCATTGGCGAGACTGGACTATGGTAATGCCCTCTATTTGGGTTTACAGAAACAACACCTCCTCAATCTGCAACGGGTTCAAAACTCCGCTGCCAGGATGTTGTTGAATATCCCTAAGTTCCAGTCTGTGTCTCATGGCCTTAAACATCTTCACTGGCTACCGGTAAAGAAGAGAGCCAAATTCAAGGCCTTATGTCTGGCATTCAAAGCTCTTCCTGGGGACAGGACCTGAATACCTTAAACAGCATCTATTATGGTATCATCCAAACAGGACACTTCGCTCAGCTGCGTGCAAACTTCTCCAGGTACCCAAATTCAGAAGGGTGCGCTGGGGAGGAAGTAGCTTCTTTTTCCACACTGTCAAACTGTGGAATTCACTCCCGCTATCCTTAAAGAACAGTACTACTCTCCTCTCTTTCAGAAAGGTGTTAAAAACTTTCCTGCTCTAATCTGTTCTTTTTGGCATTTTCTCCTACGCTGCAGCGCCTAGATGCCTCTGGGCATTTGTACGCTATATAAGTGTTAAATTAATTAATTCATTCATTCATTCATATTATATAATTTATGTATATGTTTAATGAATGTTTTATTATTATATATGTATTATGTATTAATTTTAAACATTATTAAATATGTTTAACTATGTTTATTTTATTTATAAGTATAATTTACTTTATTTTACACATTTCTTTTAACAGACAAAAACAATATCTTTAACTACCATATTTTTAACATCAATAGTTTTGTTTCGATATTTTTGTACTTACCATGTTGTAGATAGGATGTCGATATTTTTGCCTACGATATTCCTGCGCCGATATTTCTATAGGTCGATATTTTGTAGGTCGATATTCTGTCAATAATTCGCTGTTATGAAATCTCCCAGGCGCTACCTGTGAACTCAGGCAGTTCCTCAGTAGTCCTACAACCACACAAGAAGTACCCATGCACTTATAAAATCACACAGTCACTTCCTATGTAGTCATGTAAATCCCCAGATATCATCCCTGTAGTCATGCAATCACCCAGTCGGTACCTATGTACTTCTTTAATCCCCCAGGCGTTATCCTTGTACTCATGCAATCACCAATGCATTAGCTATACAGTGCTTTAATCACACAGGTACTATCTTTGCACTCTTTGAAAAACACAGGCATTTCTCTTGTACTTATGTAATCACTCGGCCAGTACTCAGGCACTTTTAAAATCCCCCAGGCACTACCTTTCCACTCCAGTACTCAGGGAGTATCTTACTACTTCAGAAATCAACCAGGCAGTACTCAAGGTGCTGATGGGGGGGGGGAGGGCAGCAGACCTGTTCAGCTGAAGAGCCAGGTCCTGAGAGTCCGTCTGAAGGTGTTCGGGAAGGCGGCGTGCCATGTTTTGGCTGCAATGTGGGATAAAAGTTCTTCCACCTGCTCTGGCTCTGTGGATGTGAAGGGTATCGACCAGTGCGAGGTTGGAAGATCGGTGGTTCCTTTTGGGTAAGTGGAAGTTGATTCTGTCATTGAGTTATTCGGGTCCGGAGTTGTGCAGGCATTTGTAGGCGTGGGTTAGGATTTTGAAGGTGACTCTTCCCTCCAGGGGGAGCCAGTGGAGCCTACTTAGGTGTGGGCTGATGTGTTTGTGCTGAGGGATTATGAGGACAAGTCTGGCGGTGGTGGTCTGTATCCTCTGGAATTTGTGGAGTAGGGACTTGTTTATGCCAGGGTAGAGTGGGTTTCCATAGTACAGTCTGCTGGTGATGAGTGTGTGAGTGACAGTCTTTCTTGACTCAGGGGGGATCCACTTGAAAGTCTTGCGGAGTATTCAAAGGGTGTTGCAGCAGCTGGCGATGACAGCGTTGACCTGTCGGTTCATGGTGAGGGATGAGTCGAGTACGATGCCGAGGTTTTTGGCGTGGTCTGAGGAGTACGGTGGGCTTTCCATGGCAGACAGCCACCAGGTGTTATCCCGTGCCGAGGGGGTAGTTCCAAGGAGGAGGACTTCAGTCTTCTCAGAGTTGAGCTTACGGAAGCTGTTGGTCACCCACTCACTTGCTTTGTACTACAGTAATCCCCCAGATATTACCCCTGCACTCATGCAATAATCTAGGCACTATCTATCCACTCATGCAATCACCAAGGTATTACCCATGTGCTCTTTCAATTATGTAGCCACTACTCATGCACTTATATAATCGCCCAGGTACTAACGTTGTACTCTTTCAATCATGGAGGCACTACCCATGTACTCATGTAATCACTCAGCCAGTAGTCATGTGTTACAAAATCACCTAGGCACTAGATTTGCACTCCTTTATTCACTCAGGCACTACTTTAGTAGTCCTGCAATCACCCAAGAAGTACCTATGCACTTATAAATTCATCCAGTCACTTCCTATGTAGTCATGTAAATCCCCAGCTATTACTCCTATAGGTATGCAATTATCCAGGTAATTCCTATGTACTCCTTTAATCGCCCAGAACTTACTACTGTACTCATGCAATCACCAATGCATTAGCTATACAGTGCTTTAATCACCCATCACTATCTTTGCACTCTTTGAATCAACCAGGCACTACTTGTGTACTTATGACACCACTAAGGCAGTACTCATGTACTTTTAAACTCACCTAGGCAGTACCTTTACACTCCTGTAATCACTCAGGCTGTATCTTAGTACTTTTGTAATCACCCAGGCAGTACTCAAGGACTTATAAATTCACCAACTCACGTCCTATGTGCTCCAGTAATCCCCCAGATATTAACCCTGCAATGATGCAATCACCCAGACACTAGTTATGTACTACTCCTACAGTTATAGAATCATACAGTCTGTACCTATGCACGTATGCAATTACCAAGGCATTATCCCAGCAGTCATGGAATCACTTAGGCATTATCGCTGTAGTCATACAATCAGAGAGGCATTACCAAAACACTTCTTAAACCCTTCAACTAGTACACATGGACTTATGTAATGACCCAGGCACTACCCTTGCATTTTTCAAATCACCCAGGCACTAGGCCTGTAGTCTTTCAATCACCCAACCATTATCTATTCACTAATAAAATCATACAGGCACTATCTATGCACCCCTGCAATCACTCAGGCACTAACACTACACTCATACAACCTTCCATACATTACTGCAGCACTCATGCAATCACCCACACTTTACTCATGCACTCCGGCAATCTTCAGAGGCACTGGAATACCCGGTGTTGGAGAGAATGCTACTTTATACGAACACGGTTCCAGTGCCTCTGAAGAAATGAATGCGCGCTGAAAGGGATCCGTGACTATGAGAAAAAATATTCAGTCAAATTGACATTTAAATGGTTAAGAGTCATCCACATAAAATAAAAAGGAAAGCGAAAAAAAAATAGAGCGGATGATGGCATTGAAAAAGATAGAGTCTGCCCCATGTGTTTAATGCAATGGAGTCTTGTTATCAGAATGTATATGAGTAGGAGGCGCCTAGACTCCCGAATTAGATAAAATTAGTTCGTGAGAACTGAAACCTTGCATGACTGCTCAAGTTACAAGGGTGTACAACACTCGGGCTGGAGTGTAGTGATGTGATAGTTACAAGTAACAGTTCACTATTGTGGTTTAAGATTTCCCATGGCCTACCTCTAAAAGAAAGAAATAGCGGAAGAATCAATAGATCTTCATGAAGATGGAGATAATGTTTTAAATCCATTGAAACGTACGTCAGCCTGACAGTGTGATTTCCCAGATATCAGCATAGCATCCAAGGGTCATTGGTTTTACCCTAAACACAAATTCATGTCCATCTGTGTTTGTGATGTTGAACTGGGGAGGATAAATGTATATGGTATGAGTCAGTGATACGAGTGTGGAATACGTGAAGGAGGTATCAATGGGGGTGAGTATTTATTGGTATATGCTTTCTAGGAGGACAAAAACTTTGTTTAAAAATCATTTTTCACGGTGTCTCTATTACAAATGGTTTTTGTTTATAGAGATTGAGATGATGACAATTTAAGAAATGTACCATTAGAATTGGTTTATACATGGTCAGGAAAACCCTATTATTGAAAGCAATTATGACAATGTGAACTAGAATTGTTATGTGATAGTCTTTTTATAAGTAAAAACGGAAACAAAAGGTAAATAAAACTATTTTTGTAAAAATCAAATTTATGTGTGGAGAAATTATGAGTTAATGACCCGCTTCTATGCTATATAGTAGCAAGTATCAAAGTAATTTAGGTCACGTGGGAGATTGTTCATTAATGTTGGCTTCTTTAGTAGTTAGGTAAGAATATTTGTCTATAATTATTTTAATACCACTACATCATGTTTTTTTTAATCTCAGATATTCTCCATTATTTTTAAGAAAGATTCAGTATGACAAGAAACGTTGAAAAGAACAGACAACAACAAAAAACAGTACTATTTAAAGGAGAGAGAAAAGCAGAAATTAGATGAAGTACAGCATGTGACATTGAAGAAAAAGTCTTCTGGTAAGAGAACTAAAGACTTTGTTAAAAGACTTTTGAGTGCTGGAAAGAATTTCGAAAATGGGGAAAACAAAAAGAAAAGTTGTAGGAATAGAAAGCAAAAGGAATTAAACAAAGGAGAAATTAATGGAAAATCAGGTTCTGGGAAAACATCTATGCTGAAAGAAGGATGAAAGAATATAAGGACATTAGGAAACAAATATATAAAAGTAGAGTACTACAAAATGTATTTAATCTGCCTCTTACAAAAAAAAAACCAGATTGAAAGTATAGTTGAAAACGCTTTTGAATTGAAAAGAAAATTCTTTATATTAGTATTGAAGAGAATGAAAACATTGAATAAAACAATGCATTGTATTAAGAAAAAGACTAGTTAATAGAACTAACTTTTACAAAACAAATGTGGGTGAGTGAAAGCACAATTCTAGTACTGATTTTTTTTAATGAACCTAACCCTTACCATATCTTGGAAATTTAGAAAAAGACAGGGTTTCCAAGAAATGTGAATGGGACAATTGTTGTCAGGCACTCTGAATCCCTTCGTTTCGACGCAAAAGTAAAGTCAAGAAATGCTATTTAGACTATTGGGAAAAATAAAATTTTTGTTGATGGGTGCTTCAGGCCCATTCAGACACAATGGGGTCAATTCCAATTCAGGAAAAATAACGTCCGTACGATTTTCATCCGGTGCCATCGCCGTACGATTCGTACCCGTCCGTCCGAGTTGCGTAGTACGATCCGTATTCCGTCATCCGTCCGAATCGTCACAATCCGTACGTATTGCAAGGCTGAAACTGTGAACCGTACGACTCGTACACATGGCGTACGACCCGACGAGTACGATCTGGACCGGGGTATGAGGACGCGATTCGTACGGTCCACGTCAGGTAAGGGCGATTCGTACGGAAAAGCACACAATCACTTATACACAGTACTGTGCGTACACCCCATGATCGCAGGGGTACGGTGCGTACCCCTGCAATCTTGCGGTGTATGCACCGTACCCCGCGATTGCAGGGTGTACGCACCGTACACCTAGCGAACCTGGGGTACGGTGCGTACACCCAAAAGATCGCGCAGTACGGTGCGTACACTCTGTGATCGCAGGGGTACACACCGTACCCCTGATATCATGGGAGTACGCACCTTACCCGGGGGGGGCGTTCGGTACCTGTTTCGGGGCGAACTCTGCTTTTACAGCTGTTTTCAGCTTCCGTAGAAAAAGGGTTGTACGGTGCGTACCCGACACAAATCGTACTTGCCGGGTCGGAAAAAGCAGCCGTGAACCGTACAGATGTCGCCTGCAGTGGGTTCCGAGGGAGATTTGTGTGGAGATTCGAGTCGTACGGTCTTTGTATGATTCGTACGGAGTCCTGCTCCTGGTACGAATCGTACTTCGTCGTAGGTACGGGGGACGTTGCAGGGTACGATTTGTACGGGAAAAACGCTCCAAACTGCTATTCGGAGCGTTTTTTCCCTAATCGGAATCAACCCCTATTTGTGCTGCAGCCCTTAGGGACCCTCCTCAGTACCTCAGGCCTTAGGTACCAGGGATACCATTTACTAGGGACTTACAGATAGTACAAACGGTATTGCCAATTGAGGGAAACAATTGCACAGTTTAGGGAAAGAATACTGGTACTGGGACCCAGTATACTTTCAATCAAAGCTGTATCAAACACCTGGCAAAAAAGTAGGGTGCTACTTCAACAAAAAACAAAGTTTCCTATACTCATGCGAGGGAAAGAGTTAACCAGAACTGCGTACAAACTGCCTATAGCAACTATAGTAATGAGGGCGAGAAGATTGTGCAGCTTGTGAGGCTCATTTCCTCAATTAATGGCCGATTACGAGTTTGGCTGACGGGTTACTCCATCAACAAGCATTTGCAAAGCAATAGGTCTCACATTTGCAAGAGTTAGAGCTATTGGCGTTGTATATGATAATGTCTTTTACCCATGTGCTTTTGTTTAAAGTGTTGTGGGTGTATGTGGTGTGGAGTGGGAATATGTTGGTTGGATTGAAATTGTTAGTTGTCGAATTGTGGGGGGTGGTTTTGTGTGGTGAGTAGTGCATTTGTGTAGTGAGATTATGTGGCATGGTGAATAGATAAGAGTGAAAGGTGCAGAGAATATATAGACAGGAAGATAGGGGGATAGGTAGTTTGGGCACAAAGTGGTGAATGGACTCCAGACAGAGAAGCAGAAAGAGTGTATGAAAAAGAGAGAAAGAAGGGGAGAGCAGGCTCCAGATGCATAAAGAGGGAGCATCTCTATATGTAGATAACACCCCCAGAAGATGAGAAAATCATGGGATTCATGGACGAGTACAGTGAAAGGGCACAGGGACGATATTGTGTTTGAAGACCTCAAGTGAACCACATGAGAGAGGTGGGAAGAGTTTGTGAGAGAGCAAGAGAATGTGGTGAGAGATGGCATGAGATGGCATGAGACCACTGACTCATTGTCAGTGAAATTGCTCCCCCAACCTTGCAGCTCCACCATTAAGTGAGGCCCTCATGAGCCCCTGCATTCCCAAAGTGCTGGTGTTTTGAGGCCCTCCTCCACCCGTAGGTTATAGCTGCGCCTCATCCCTAATGGTCCAGTGGACCTCTGACTCCTTCTCTTGCTCACTTTTCCTCTCCTTTCTGCTCCATTTTTCCTTATTTTTCACCCTATTTTTATTTTCATCCTTCCACTCTCTTTCTATCACTGTCTTCACGTTTCTCTTTTTTCCCATTTTTGCACCCGTTTTCCCCACTGCTGCTGCCCCGTGGCCCCTCCCCCTAGCATGACCAGCACAAGCCAGTTCCCCTCTTCGATCCCGCCTCCCAGCTGTCCAGCCTGACCCCTACTTAATGGCAAGCCTGTCAGTGCCCATCCGCGACCCGAACACAACCAGCACCAGGAACCCTGGATCTCCGCATCGCCAACGCTACAACCCAGCGGTACTCCAAGCACTCAATCCAGGTCACAACAACAACTGCAAACTAGCCCCACCAGCCGACACCCACAGACCCTTCATCTGTCACCATTGCCGGCACACCTGCAGCACTGCCAGGACTACTGATCCAGCGCGACCCACCCACAACAACACAACAGCACCAAAGACCCTGCAATGCATCCTCCTCAAAGTTTGATCCCTCCACAAACAAGCCACCGAAATATAAGACCTCCTTGACAGCACCACCCCAGATGTCACATTCCTCACTGTAACTTGGACCAACACCACCTCGGGGTCAGACATTGCCATCGCCATTCACCTAAACTTCATGATACAGGCCACCCCTACCACCCCCTTCCAAAGAACCCTCATCTACTGGCCCCCCGGAACCTTCAGACCAATCGCCTACTCCATCACGGACATGATCTCCCAGCAGGCCATCGCATCCACCAACTACACCTTGCTGGGAGACCTCAACTTCCACCTCAACAACCAACTAGACCCCAACACCACATCCCTCCTGGACAAGTGGAGAAGTGTGGCTCACTGGTTAGAGCGGCAGACCCTGATGCAGAGATCTGACCCGGGACCAGGGTTCAATTCCCGTCGCGGCAGGGTCTTGGGCTCAATGTCCGCAGTCCCGATAATTCTCGCCACGGTGCCTACTCTAATCATGGGTCCCACTCTGCAACTCTGGACAATAGCTTGCTTAATCTCCACATCAGCCCTAATCGCTAAGGATGCCTGGCTTCACCTTGGGGTGCCCAGGAGTGGGCGCCTCACAGGAACAGGCCAGGATGGGTTCCTCAGCGGTACAGCGCGGGGACACACTGGCTAGTGTAACCAGGCGCTTTATAAGCTCAGTTACTTACTTACAACCTCCACAACATTGGACTCCACTAGATCATGACCAAACACACACACTCAGCCGGACACCCGCTCGACCCCCTCTTCACAACAGGAAACTCCATCACTTTCAGTCACACCACTGAATTCCCTTGGACAGACCATCGATGTATCCACTTCACCTTCAGAACTCCACCATCCACAGACCCCAGCACCTGCTCCCATGAAGAGACTGGACCAAAATCACCAACAACCAACTCACCGCCTCACTCTGCAGCTCCACCCCAACCATAGCGGAAGACGACGGCTCCAACACCGCAGCACAAACTGGAGGATCTCCGACTGCGCCAACACCAAAGCCCCCCTCAAGAAGAACAAAAACACACATTCCAAGAAGGCCAGATGGTTTACCACCAATCATCGCTAGTCCAGACGCACATGCCGCCGACTCAAACAGGCCTGGAGGAACTCCAAATCCACTCCAGCCCACACAACTTCAGAGCCACCACCAACGCCCACCACCAACTCAACAGAAATACGACAAAAACTGCAATCAATGACAGAATCTCTACTCACATGCACAACAGCAAAGAGCTCTTCAGCATCATCAAGGAGTTCGCCCAACCCACCAGCGAGTCTACGGACATCCCTCCATCTCAAGACCTCTGCGAAAAACTCGGCTCCTTCTTCCACCACAAAACCAAGAACATTTACGAGAACTTCGACAAAGACAGCCAACACACTGAACCCTCACCAACCACCCTGACACCCTGAAACTAACGATTGACAGCTGGACAGCCCTCACTGTCAAAGACACACTGAGGACATTGAAGTCAATCCACTCCGGGGGGGCCCCAGGGACACCTGCCCCAACCACATCTTTAACAGAGCCGCCACACCATCAACTGCTCCTAGCGAACGCCTCCTTCCCCGACGGCTGGAAGCACACAGAGATCAACCCTCTCCTGAAGAAGCCCTCAGCGAACACCACTGACCTCAAAAACTACAGAACCATCAGCCTGCTCCCATTCCCAGAGAAAGTTATTGATAAAGCCATCAACAGCCAACTCGCCACCTTCATCAAAGAGCACCTTATCCTCGACTCCTCCCAATCCAAATTCTGAAAAAAACACAGCACTGAGACCACCGCCTCACCGCTACAGCAACATCGGCTCCCTCATGGACAGAGGAGAAACAGTAGCCCTCATTCTCCTAGAACTCTCAGCGGCCTTTGACACTGTCTCCCACCGCACCCTAACATGCAGACTTAGCAACACAGGGATCAAGGATAAGTCCCTCTACTTGATACACTCATTCATCTCTGACAGAATGCAGCAGGTCAGACTCCCTCCCTTCTTTTCGGACCCTACGACAATCTACCTACGGAGTCCTCCAGGTATACTCCCTCAGCCCCATGCTGTTCAACGTCTACACGGCTTAGCTGACCCATATCGTCAGAACCCACAAACTCAACATTGTTTCATATGCAGACAACAGTCAACTCCTCCTCTCCCTATCCAACGAACCCAACGCAGCTAAACACAACTTTCAAGAAGGCATGGAAGCAGTCGCCAAATGGATGAAAAGCAGCTGCCTACAACTCAACACTGACAAAACAGAAGTACTCATTATGGGCCCACACCCCGATGCCTGGAATGAAACCTGGTGGCCCCCGCTCTCTGAAGCCCACCCACCACCACGGACAATGCACGCAACCTCGGAATTATCCTGGACTCCGAACTCAAAATGGACTGCCAGATCAACTCCGTTGCATCCTCCTGCTTCCACACGCTCTGCCTCCTATGCAAGACCTTCAAATGGATCCCACTGAACACAGAAAGACCGTTACTCACATGGCAACGCACTCTATGCTGGAATAAATAAAACCCTCACCCTCAAGCTACAAAACATCCAGAACGCCGACGCAAGACTGGTCCTCAACCTGCCAAAACAATGTAACATCTCCCAGAACTTGCACACACTCCACTGGCTCCCCATCGAGGCTAGAATCACCTTCAAGATTCTCATCCACACACACAAAGCCATCCATAACACCAGACTAGCATACCTGAATAGCCGACTCGAATTCCACGCACGCCTAAGGACCCTACGATCAGCCCTGCTCTCCTATGCCGTTATCCCACGTGCCAGGAAGTCCAGATCGGGAGGCCGCTCTTTCTCCTTCCTCACGGCCAGAGCCTGGAACACCCTACAGCTCCAACTCAGAGAGACGACATCGCTCCCCATCTTCACGAGAAACCTCAAAACCTGGTTCTTCCATAGACCTCCTCCTTGATGGACTGGAAAGTACACCTACCACCCTCCCCAGCACCTTGAGACCCTTACGGGGGAGTAGTTGTGGTTTAACAAAGCCATGATTGATTGATGAGAGAAAGAGCGAGAGAGGGACAAGTGGGAGAGGCACCTGGGGGACTGCGGCGAAAGATGGACTAGTGCACAGCCTGAGGAGGTACAGAAAGGCAGCATGTGTGAGCAGACAGTATAGAAATTATATATGGAGTGAGGGAGGGATGAGAGCGTGGAGTGGGATTATGGGATGAGTTCAAAGTGTTCTAGAATGTTGATAAATTAGAATGTGCACGTTGGAAAGAAGATTTGGGGTCATCTAAATCAACAGATATGGTAGAAAGGAGAGGGAGCTGTTTTGTAGGCTGAGGTATACTAGCACATCAATTAAATACATTTATTTTTGGTCCTAAAAAATGAATAATAAAAAATTTAAATAATTAAAAATCAAGGGTTACTAAGTGCCTTTGAAAAGCTTGATTGCATATGCTAAGTTGAAGTAATGTTGCTTGCTTCCTGTGACACTGTTTTAAAATACTGTTTAAAAGCATTAGACTTGATTATGTCAGTGTAAACGTTTTGTATTGCTAAGAAGGCAAATAGTAGAATATCTAAAAGACACAGGGGCATTTTCATGAGTGGTACCTGCAACCAGAGCAATTACTACAAGTTTCAAGCCTGCGTCTAAATATCCACCTTTTGCGGATACCCAAAAGAGGTTTCCCTTTGAACGACAGCATAGTGCTCTTTTTTCACTTTCCAGGCATACAACACCATGATGCTGTCAGAGCGTATTTTGTCGCTTTAAAAAACATAATATCCCATTTTTATGAAGCATAATTGATTATTAGTACATTTGGGGGGCTCTATTCTTACCTTTGGATTTACCGTGAACCTTTGCAGCAGCTCCTGGAGTTCCTGGCTCCCTGCTGACGCTCCCTGCCCCTGACTCTGGTCTCCCCACGCTGCCGCAGCCTCTGGAAATCTCGGCGAGGCCACAGTGAGGGGGAGATTACATCACCCAGTGTCCCCAGCGGCAGGAAGCCGCACACGCCTGTTCCGCGCCCAGAGGCGCATAACAATAAAGGAGAGCCCCGGTGGAACGGGGGCTCCATTTTTATCTTTAGATTTCCCGCAAACCTTTGGAGCAGCTCCTGGCCGTTCCCGGCTCCCTGCTGACGCTCCCTGCTCCTGACGCTTGTCTCCCCCCGCCGCCGCGGCCTTTGGAAATCTCCGCGCGGCCGCAGTGGGGGGGAGACTACATCACCCAGTGTCCCCAGCAGCAGGAAGCCGCAAATGCCTGTTCCGCGCCCGGAGTCGCACAAAAATCAAGGAGAGCCCCCTCGTCGCGGGACGCACGCGGGCGGGGGCCGGGCTAAGCCTGGGTTAAGGGCGGGCCCGTTTCAGCCCGTTCGAGGCAAGAGAGGCTGGGCTGGGCCACCCCCCTAACTTCAGTGATCGACCAGAAAACAGTAAGTGTACTTACTTGCATTAATACACTGTAGCAGCAACTACATAACTTGTAATAGCGGATCGCTTAGGAAGAAGGAAGACCGTAATATCTGGAGGCTCTGTGGCAGGAACTTTAGACAAATTCATCATAAGAGCTGCTTCGGTATTAGCCTGTGAAATTGATCTAACTAAACGCCACCTCTCGTTAGATCCAGCATTTAATAAACGGTCTTCCTTGGGTAACATCGCATTGTCTGCCAGCCCAGAGGAAAGTGTAAATACCAATACCATCAATGACTCAGCAGCCATAAGTTTAAATAGCGACACAATCGCAGATACTACAACCACTATAGACTGTGGAATCACCAATACACAGACCTCAAACATAATAGACAAAGCGATAATTTTGCCAGATGGAGTATCTACTCGTGCACAAACCCTGGCCGAGAAAGGGGGCATTCCTATTCTGCCGGGTCATGCACCGGGAGCAATACCTAAACAGAAGAAGGTGGCAGACACTAAAAGAGGAAGGCAACAAAAAACTGTAAAAACGAATAAAGATATCGCGTCATCTGTCATACAAACTACCCCTGATATACATGCATTGGGAATAAGTACTACCTCTGCTAATATGTCGGTTTGCCCCTCGACGTTTCTGGGTGAGGGCTTTTGGGCCAAATTAGGTGAAATTGTAACATCTTCCATCCAGCTCATCACAGACAGACTGATATGCATGGAAGAAAGACTCAAAAAACTCGAGCAATTGACCCTATTGAATCTCGAGCTTAATAAAAAGACACACCCGATAATGTCAACAGTTATCCAAGAGAAACCTCCCCCACTAAAAGAGATAAGGAACGCCCTGGCGTCATCTTCCACACCTCAGTCATCTGGTTTTGTTCTAATGTCAGGATCACCATGAAGAAGTGCTGAAGCCGTACTCCGTACAAAGAACCCTGAAAACACTTCTGGAAAAAGGACACAAATCATCGGTGGATGGGGGAACAACTAAAACCTTGAAGGAGGGGGGACAAGTACTGACACTAACGATGAACAAGGACGTTTGTTACCAAGCATAGACCTGCCCCAGAATCTACTCCCTATCTCATTGTCCTAACAGGGGTCCCTGAACTAGGGAAACGTATCCTGGAATCTTTTGTAGAATTGAAAAATAAGACCATACACTGGCTTAATGCTAACAGACCCCTTCCCCCACACATTCATAGTAAGATTCTGCTCGTACCTAGGGTTAGTTGGGTGGGGAGGAGCAGGAAAAACATCCCAGGAGATTGCATTATCATAAACTTAGGAGACACGCAAGCTCCTCAGTACATCTGTGAAGGGTGGCCCCACATGACAAAAACAAGAATACAGCCATTTGATCTTACTTACTTTTATAGCCCTGAAACAAATAGATCAAATTACGTTTCGCAGGGAAAAAATATGGCGGATAGTACAGGAGTAAAACATCCCAGAAATAGAATAGTTTCTGAGGGGCATGGGCTGGAAATGGGTTTTCCAACTATGAATAGATATAGTACACTCGACATGGTTGACTAACTGACTCCAAATTCCCCCACTGCAAATAATTTTGGGCAAAAGACAAAGGAAATAAAAGTTAGCGGGAATAATCCTAAAAAACAATCTCTTAATAGGATCCTGGATGAGTTGGAAATCCCTTTTGCCCAGAATAAAAGATATAAAACGGATAAAGGGTTTTACCCCGACACTATCCTAGAAAATAATCAATACATACACAACAAAGCTGATATTTCATTTAAGCCACATTCAGTTACAAATTCAACAGTAAAGGAAGTACCTCTGGTACTCAACGAACAGGCCAGGGCCCATAGTGAGCATCAACTGATATGCCACAGTAAAACTGGTGGCATATCGGCTGATATATCTCTACAGATAGTTGATAGGTCAAAAGCTACCAACTTAGATATAGTAGATAACATCAGACTGATGTCTTGGAACATCGCGGGGCTATCGGCCAGGACAAGGGATCCTGGCTGCCTATCATTTATTCAAGAAAATTCCATTATTTATTTACAGGAATGTTGGGTAATGGAGCCTATCCATATAAATGGCTATCGCACTTTCCATACCCTCGCTACTCGTATGGCAAGGGGAAGAAATAAGGGGGGCCTTTGCACCTACGTTTCAAATCTTTTTAATGGCGTAACAGTAAAATTTGAATCCGTCTATTGCAGATGACGGATGGAGGAAACCAAAAAATAGTCCCGATAAATTTTTACAATAATATTCCAAAAGCAGAGAGAAGCAAGACTTTAGAGGACATGTCCCAAACCAAAAAGAGCATTGAAGAAAAACAGACAGGGGACAGATGCATCATATGGTTGGGCGATTTTAACTGTCTCCTATGCCCACATAGTGACTTGAACATCTTGGCTTGGGCTCAGGCAGAGAAGACACTTGCGCACATTTCTCCCATACGACCATGGGTAATCTCTTTAATGATTTAATTTTTCAACTAGACATGGGTTTTATAAACGAATGATGCTCTCCTCCGGTCCCCTTTAGGCCAACATATATTGGGAGGGGATGAAAATCTGTCATAGACTTTGCCCTAATATCTAAGCGGCATTCCAGTCACGTTCTCACTTATAGCACATGTGAGATAGCAATGAGTGATCATCTCCCAATTTGCCTATCCCCCTCCTTTACAGGGTCCAAAGGCAAAGTAAATAACTTAATTGAAAGTTTATATAGTTATAAACTAAGCCTTGCAAAGAAGAATGGATATGCCATAAAGTGGAATAAAGTAGAGCCAGTTGCCTTCTTTGCAAGTCCCATCAACAATAAATACAGGGAATTTGAAACGTCTTACTGCGGATAATGGAGATGCCATAGTTAGAAAGGCTTTCCTCATAATTACCAAGGAAATCCGACAGCTTCTTACAAGTTCACAGTTACCTGGCAAAGCAAAGATCCAGAGATGGTTCAACTCGGAGTGCAGTAAGACGCATGAACATTTAATGGTAACTCTAAAGAGTGAACCAAGAAACCCGGTTGAAATAAGATCAGCCGGAACTGCCTATCAACATGCAATAAAAAATCGTAAAAGAGAGCTGAAACAGGAAGCCTGGCAGGCGCTACATTAAGCCTGTCTGACTAAAGATAACACTGGGTTTTGGAAGGCCGTAAATGCCCCTTTTTTCTCTAATAACGAAACTGATTCAATAGAAGTGGCAATTACTGAAGAAACATGGGTAACCTACTTTAGTGAGCTCTATCAGGTAGATGTTTTAAGCGAGGTTGCGAGTTCAGAACAATCTGATGGAGTATCTGATGTGGCACAAGAAATCTTTCCCATAAATATTGAATTTACACTGAATGAAGTCGAAACGGCTATTAATAACAGTGCTACAGGAAAAGCACCAGGACAGGATGGGGTGCCGGTAGATGTATACAAATCCAACATAGAATTATGGGCCCCACTTTTAATGAACGTCTTAAACAGCTGCAATAAATATGGAATTTTGCAACACATGGGCAGAGGCCATTGTGATCTCCATTTTTAAGAAAGGTGACCGTAGTGAACCAAAATTTTATCGACCCATCTCGTTATTGGATTCACTTATGAAGGTTGCTGGGAGGATTATACTTAACAGATTGCAACTTTGGGTGGAAGACCGTGCTATACTTTCACAGTATCAATATGGGTGTAGGGCAGGACTGGGCACAACGGAGCAAGGTTTGAACTCAGCGTTGATAATAGCCAAGTATGTAGCGGCTAAAAAATAAAAATTATTTTTAACTTTCGTAGACATAAGTTCGGCTTTTGACTGCTTGTATCATGACAAACTCTGGACCATATTACTGCAATTGGGTGTTGATCCAAATCTGCTAAATTTTATAAAGGAACTATATCAGGGGGCTGGGGCAAGGGTACGGTACGGGAACAAGGGCGAATGCACTTCCAAATTCGATATAAAAAAGGGAGTGAGACAGGGGTGCATACTTGCACCATTCCTGTTTAATTTATATATAAATAGCGTAGCCTCTCATTTTATGGAAGAGCCGCAGGATTACCCCAAAATTAGGAATACCCCGGTCCCCATTTTAATATATGTAGACGATGCAGTGATTATGGCACGGACCCAAGTCGGCCTCCAAAGATCGCTTACTAAATTTTTACAGTACATGAGTGATAGAGGTCTAAAGATAAACATAAGTAAGACCTTCACTATGTGCTGTACTATGAAGAAGCCCCCAAGCTGTAAAATCTTTCTTTCAGGCATAAAAATAGATACGACTGACACATTTTCTTACCTTGGCATTAACTTTGATAAAAGGGGGACTTGGTCCTTGGCAGCTCAGGCTAGAAAATTGGCTTTTTCACAAGCAATTGGGGCTGTCCGAATTGACGCTAATAAGCTGGGGGGCTGTCCAGTCCCAGTACTATTGGACATACACAAATCTAAATGTGTGTCCACAGCAATATATGGTGCAGGGATATGGGGGATTAAAGAAACTCACACTTTACAGCTCTGTGAGAACGCTTTCCTCCGTTACTTGTTGGCTGTCCCGCAGTCCACTTCTACCTGTGTGTGCTATCAAGAACTAGGTATACATTATATCTCAGACCTTATTAAAGTTGATCCCATATTACTGTGGCATAAGGTGTGGTCAACTGATGAGACAGGCCTGAATAGAAATGTAATTTTGGATTGCTTTAAGCTAGGGGGGGTCACAAGGATCACCTGGATCATGTATGTAAAAAGATTTTTAGCCGATATTGGACATGAGGAATATTTTGACTCCCAGAGTTGCCTAGCGACTGTTTCAAGGAAGAAGCTGAAACAAACCTGCTTACACTTTTTAGAGAATAAACGATGGATGACAGAGAAATGTAAGATCTTAGTCATGGAGAACCATTTGATTCTCCACGGACAGGGCATCCAGCCGTATTTGACTCAGGTGCAAAGCTGTTATTCTCGCATGCTACTCACACGATTTAGGGGGGGACCTTTTTTAGATTGGTTACGTTTCCGGATCTAAATTGCTGGTCCAATAATTTGATATTATGCCCCTGTGATGATGTTTCAGTACAGTCCACTTTACATTGCATACTTTTTTGCAAATTTTATAGCTTGCCAAGGAAAAGATTTTTAATGCCAGTCTTGAGAAACTGGGGTTTAAGACAATGTAGGACAGCGTTATTGAGACTGAAAATGTTGGAAGACGAATTCATTATGTACCTTGTGTCATCATTCCTAAAACTATAATTAGATCTAGGATCTCAATAAACTGACTTAATATAAACTTTGTAATCATTGTAAACTCTCCCTCTTAAATGTTTTCTTAGCTTTTTAATATACTTACACGAATTAAGATGTAAATGTCTATTTATTGTTTTTATTTGTGCTTTTATGATTTTTTCTATCAAAATCGAATAAAGCTGTTTTTTGACTTTGACTTTGACATTGATGATGACTGGGCCATAATAAACCAGACTGAACTGAGACACTCGCTACTGTAGTGAGTGCTGTGCTGTGTACCATTTGAAAAACGAAATTAAGGTACGTTTACAAATGTAATTTGCACAGAGACCCAGGTCTGGTGCAAATACAAGAATACAGACACATGTTGAAAATCATGCACATGGCAAGAATAATTAACAAGAAGTGTAAATGTTTGAGGTTATAAAAGCCCAGATTATGCAACACTAAAACAGAGTATGATTTTTTACTGAATGGGAGATCGAACTGTACCTTTCTAATAAACAGGAAGCTGCAGTGACAAGGTAAGGTGTACTTGACTGCACAATAAAAGTAGCTGCTCTGGAGGAGGGTAAAATCGAAACAGCTGAGGGAGATGTGACAATAGAAAATAGATAATCTCTGGTTTTGAGGAGTGTAGGTAGCATAAAGCAACATGGCTATACAGGAAAAAAATATGTATTATGGTTATTTGTATACCACTTTTCCAAGAAGGTCCCTGTGAAAGAAACCCCATTGATGCCAAAGGATTCAGGCACTGGTGGTCCTTGAGCACGCAGGACTATTGGTGACAGCACGAAGAGCTTGAGGACCATCTGTACCCCCACCCTCAGTCAGAGACACCCACACTTCTCACATTCATTCAACGACAGCTGGTTTCCAGAAGCAGAGGAAACAGAGACCGCCTCTTTCAACGGAACTACAGACGGATATCCGACCCATCTCCGCAGCAGTGTTCAGAAAGAGAGCACTGCACTGATTGGTTCAGAATGTGTGAATTAAACAATAAAGCAACAATTGCAGTAAAAGCCTACCGTGATTCCTTCCAATAATTAGATATTTTTTGAAGAGCTCCTAATACAAGAAACACCATTAAAAACACGCATTGGCAATGCAATAGGTGTTGATGGTGAACATAAAATCCGGGCTGTGCTGAAACAAAGCGCAGCGCCCGTCTATGCCAAGATTTGTGAGATTTAACACTTAACACCTTTATGTGTCTATGAGACATGTGCACACTGCACCACTAATGTTCGAATTAAAAAATATCAAGGCGTAAATCGTCTGCCATCCTCCACCTCCTTTCTTATCCCAGAACAATGCTTTTTTTCATTTTCATGCAGCCACCTGTTTGAACATGAATGCGATGGGTACAGTGCGCGTCCTAAGCTTCAAACGGGCACCATGTCACTTGTAAAGGTTCTTCTCACTCACCCAAGATGTCCGGAGCAGAAATACAAAATAAACAAATTAGTCCCCCAGAACATATTGCCACGTGCAGCGTAATGAACCTGTAGGTGGCCAGTGCTCCCGGACAAAACACAGAAGTAATGTAACTGGCTCACCAACCAATGAAGAGCCAGCAATGAAGATTGATGAAGGAGCAAGCCTATGGCAAGCAGCAGGTGGGATTACACCCTGTATCCTGACTACAACAGGTCTTGCAGACAGTGCACATACAAGCTGATGATCGCCCTAAAAGCGTGAGGGATATCTCGTCCACCATATTACGAGTTCCATTATAGTACATTGGATATAATGGAACTCCTATTACGTTTGTTATGGGGTAACAAGTCCGCCAAACTCGTAATTTGTGCCTAAATATATGTATGTATGTGTTATGTCTCTAGCGCAAACCTAGCAAAAATACAGCAGGCGCAGTGCATGAGGATTAGTTCCTAATAAATGCATCGATGAAACAAATGTAAAAGTTCAGCACCGGTATGATGAATAACGAGCATATATAGAAGTCCATTGCTATGTGAACCCGAATAGCTTCATTACATTTTAAAGCTTGCGAAAGACTTAACCGTGGTGTTTGAGAAATGTAAATTACGCCGCAAATTTTAAAGCAGGCCTGAATTTTTCAAAGCAACCAATGCCAGAACTCTATTCTGTACGTCCGGCGGAGGGAGGGGCGGTGGACTAGGGAGGAGTGGGGCTAAGAGGGAGCAAGAACCAATGTTACTTATAACAGGAGCATCAAATGTCCTCGATATTAACGGAAGCCTGCAGATGCACGAGTCACTGCAGTAAAATGTAAAATATAAAGCATGCATCTCAAAAAGTCCCTGAGCGTCCCTGATCACTACGCCGACTTTACGAGCTGCCGGTAGGGACTTGACCATTAGTCTTTGGCCTAGAGACGAGAGAGCGGATATAAAGGGATGCAGCAAACAGTAATACAAGGAAAAGCAGCCATTATACGTCAAGGCCTCGTCAGAAGTCGTAGGCACTATATACATACAATTACAATGAAATACCCTTAAGGCGAGTTCGATTTCTCTCCTTGAACCACCTCACACGCCCGGAAACGTTGGGACGCAGCAGTTTTCTCTTAACCCTTCTACGGCTTTGATTCTTTTTCTGATGGTACTAAGGCCGTTATGTCTATATTGTTTATTTCTGTTTATTTTTTATTGCTCCACGCCTAGAAAATAGAAAACATAGAAGGATGGGAATACGTACCTGACTTACACAGAGCTCGGGGATAATGTTTACTCAGGCGTCAACAGGGCGAGGCGCGTGCCCTCCTTCGTCTGAGGACCCCGGGTTGGTGTCTATGATCACCCGGCAGTATTTATTGTGCCACTGGCCCCTCTGGGTAATGAAGCCTCGTGTTTTAATTAAATCCCAAGAGCACGGAATGAGATAAGCAAAACCCCTTAGGGTTAACTGGTTAAATCCAAACAAATCCGCTAATGGGACTTTCTGTATCTAGAACGCGCAGTAGTAGTTTCTTGATTGTTATAGAAATTTGCTAAACATTATTAAACATTATAAAGCCGATTCTAGGCCACACCAGGGGCAGAAAGTATTAATCCGTATTACAAAACACAGTATTAAAAGAGTACAAGGAGCAAATATCCCGTGAATGTCTTTTTCGTCATATCTGCTTCATCTTTCCATTAGCAGCAACGTTTGCACGTGGCTGCTAATATCCATTTCCAATGAACTGTGGGCGACGTGAAAACTGACTCTAACATTTGGGTCTTCTCGATGCCCACAAAGAATCTGGAATTCATGAATACACCCCCAATGGCACATTTGGGATGTCTTCTGTAGGATCCGTGATCTTTGACCAGTCTGTGCCCGTGGTGATCGAAAGCTTAACTTCCTGTCCTGCACACTGTGCAAACTCAGGCACCTGCCACCGCAAGAAGCCAGGATGGACAGGACACATTTGAAGGGCACTGCACACATTTTTATTTAGAACTATAAATGCATCATCCGTTAAGTGAGAGAGAAACACTCAACAACTCGCGCTGGCAGAATACTGCTAACCAGAACAAACATGTCTAGATACCCCTGGGCAGTTATGGGGGGTGGGGGGGTGGGGGGGTCATAGAGACACCACTGTGAACTTAGATGTAGTGTGATGTTGGTCACACTTGAACTACCTTGACGTATGAAGTCAAGGTTCAATGTAGCAGTGGACTGACCTGTCGGACGATGCAGGACTGAACAGAGCACCTTCAATTTCAAGGTCTAACAATAATATAGACGCCTTGGGCAGAACTTGAAGGTGGGATACCAAACCTAGCCCATTTTAAGTCTGGGCATGATAGTGATAGTTCACCCATTGCAGGTGAACACAACTGTTCTAAATTGAGTCTCAGAAAGAGCTTTGTTCCCAGCGCCCTTCACATAGTCAGCATCTGGGACACCCACCATTAGACTGCCGGACAGCTTTTGAGTTTTTGATGGAATGTTCCAAATATGATAACCACAGTAAAACTGTCCACCTAAACACGCGACTCATTTAGGCAAGTCGGATCCTTCTTGCAAGCTGTAGAAAGGTGGTCCTCCTTGCAGTCTCCTATGTAATACTTTTAATTTTACTAACACAGCACACCTTGTTGGTAAAGTTTTTTGTCTCACCATTTACATGTAGATATGTCTTAGCATCAATGTTAGTGGAGTGCATTAGGAACCACCTATTTATGTACTGGAGTTAGGAACTTATAATCAAGAATTTAAATAATATTCAAGCTATACATATGAATTAAAAATACACAGAACGTTGTATGTTTCGTCATGTATTGCTTATTTTAATAAAAGCTGGGATGTGCCCAGAACTCTCTGTTTCACACCTGAATAATGAAATAATTGGCTCATCAATTCAGCATATGTAAACACAGAGGAGCCTATTAGCAAGAAATAGTGATATTTATCGCTAAACGCGGTTAGCGACTTTTTCTTTATCGCTGGCTATCGCTGGATATCTTAGCGGAGAAAACATGCTATTAGCAACGTTTTCCTACATTGTGCTAAAATATCCAGCGATAGCGGCAAAATGCGAGAATATCGCTAGAAATCCAGCGATATTCTCGCATTAACGCCAATGGGGGCTTAATCTGATAATCCACCACCCATTGACTATATAGATAAGTCAACTTTTTAGCAGGCGTTAGTTAATAGCGATAATCGCGCTTGGCGCGATTTTTGTTATCGCTTCGCCTGCCTTGCTAATAGGCGATAGCTGTGTTTGGGTAGGTCCACTTTGCATGTCATTAGCGATACATACAGCTGACATGCAAAGCGGGCCCCAAACCTGTAGCTATTGCCTAAAAGCTGTCGCTAACTGCTGTTAGCAACAGCTTGCTAATAGGGCGATAAAAATATCGCCACCTTAGCGGGAAAAAGTCCCGCTAAAGCGGCGATATTGCCCTTGCTAATATGCCCCATAGGGTCAAAAACCAAGTGTGAATTTACACTTATTTGTGTGTACATCACAAATTTGTACATCATAGAGTTGAAAACATTAATTATAAGGGTGTCTTAAACATTACTTTGAGACTGTAAAGTCAGTTACATGCTGTTTAAAACCAAACAGTTTCATACATTTAAATGCATTTCAGGTATGGACCATACCTGACTGACTACTGGCCCATTGAGTTGGCTGTAGTTGGTCAGGGCACCCTTAGCTTGGACATCCAATTCCTCTGGAATGAAGTTGGGACTCATACTGGCTTGGTCAGCCAAGGTGGGTCCCAGCAGAAAAAAGTAACAGGTGAGGATTGCTGCTACACTTGATAGGTAGGAGGCAAGTGACGAAATAGCCTCAGACAATGAGGACACAAATGTAATGGAAACTATTTTAACAATGCTTACAGGGCACGACAATCACATTCTGGATTCTTCCCAAAATGTTTATAGGATTGGACATATAACAGAATCTGTGCTTCTCACAGTCACAAAGCAACTCCGTAGTGCCCTGGACGGAGCCTGTTCTTTAGCACTGATGCAATTGGATCTGAGCGCCGCATTCGATACTGTGTCTCACAAAATCGTATTGCAGCGCTTACAAAGCAGTGGTAAAGGTGGGGTGGCATTATCATGGTTTGCAGCTTTTCTATCTGAACGCTCCTTCCAGGTCATTTCACCTACATGCAGCTCTCATTTCTACACTCCGTACTTCTTCCGTGGCGTCCCCCAGGGCTCTTCATTGAGCCCTAACCAGTTTAATGTTTACATTCAACATCAGGCAAAAGTTATAAAATCCACAGGGATTGCAATGATATCCCATGTCAACAATACTCGGCTGGTGTTCTCCTTTACAGATGATCCAACGCAGGACTGATCTTTTTTCCAAAGAAGACTGTTAGCCATTGCAGAATGGATGAATTCCAACTACCTCCACCTGAAAGCTAATAGAACCAAAGTCCTTTTACTGGTAAAAGACATCCTGTCCTGGGGTGACCATTGGTGACCTCTTTCCCTCTGGTTTCCCCCACATACTTCCATTGCAAATCTAGGAGTCATCATGGACTGAGCCCTTGCCTTGAAGCCCAAGCTAACTCAGTTGTGTACACCTATTTCTGACTTTTGAGAAGGCTTAAACCCATTTGATGCCTTTTTGATTCTAAGCTATCATTCAAGCTGTATTTGTGTCCCCCTTGATCATTGTAACATCTGTACCTTGGCACTAACATGTAATTCGTCAGAAGACTCCAGCTTGCCCCAAGTGTGGCAATTAGGCTGCTTTTTGCCCTTACTGTATGGCTCATAAGATCACGTACTCCCAAAGGGCTCTTTTTATTCCAATCTTCTATCTCACTTCAGACCCTCCCATCCCCTATCGTCCGCTGATCTTAACTCGCCCACTTTCCCCCGAGTCTGGAGAGCCGAATACACTTCCTCTTTCCACCAGGAATACTGAAAAACATCTGCATTTCTAGAAATCTCTGAAGACATTCTTTTTTTTCTACCTAAAGTGCTGAATCCTTCTTTCTAAGAGGCCAATAGTTTCAGCTATCTTTCTTCGAGGTCTAGCTCTGGGAAGCCCCGTTGTTGGGGCAGCTATATACGCCAAAATACCCCATAACATAGCATAACATAACAGCAATGGATTTTGTCAGTCGCAAACCTCTAAAACCAGAGGACCACTAACTCTGGAAATGGTAGGTAAAGACTGCGCTTAACAGTGCATCATTGATGGCAGATACCTCCGGCATCTGGCATGATTGTTCTGCCACCATGAACCTACATTGTCAGCATAAGGTATGGCTGACAATATGGTTGGCTGGTAGTGCATTATTAACATGAGCACCTGACATTGGGGATGTTGCTTCTATCAATTACAACTAGAAAGTCTACAATACAGACTACAGCTATACACCATCTGTGGTGTAAAGTATGTCAAACCAGCAGGTGTTTTACAAAATATTATGCAAAATAACAAATAAAATGTTAAAAAAACAGCATACATACATTATTGAAAACGATTGTAATGCTCTTTTACTTACCAGTAATCTTTATTACTCTGTGTCTTGTTGTCCTCGTCCCATTCATTGACAAAGTGGGGATAACCATCTCCCCGACCAGAGGAATGCTGGGACCCTAATACTGCCCATCCCACCGGGAGTACATAAGCAGTACTTATCCAGCATCCCGTCTGTACAACCAAGCCCACACAGAAAGGCTGGCAGTCTGGGAGGGAGGGAGGGGCCTATAAATAGGACGAGGACAACGGGACTTAGAGTATTAAAGATTATCGATAAGTAATAGAGCATTACCCCAGGCCCTTATGTTCTCGTCCCATTCATTGACAATGTGCAGAATACCAAAGCAGAAAACCTGGCCTTCCAAACCCCCAAGCGCACCCAGGAAACCACACCAAATGCAGCGACCCAAGGGAGCACAAAAAGAGGGAAGCTACAGGCCAGCAACCCAGAACTGGACAGCAGGGACACAAACAAGGACCGGAAACAACCAAGAAATCAACAGAAGGCCAGAGCCACAACAAGGAGGCTGTCAACCAGAGAAACCAGAGACAGAGCAACCAGGCCCAAGAGCCGAAAGGACACAACCAAGGTAAGCCACCAGACAAGGCCAAACACCTCAGAATCACCAGGAAGGAACACAAGCCCCGGCAGCCACACAGACACAGAGCAAATTCCGGCCACCCCGGAGAAGGTCAAAGAAAGAAGCCAAGGCTGGGCAACAGGGCGCAGTCACAAGCCCCCAGCCAACAAGGAAGGAGCCACAGCGAGAGCTCAGGAGCAACAGAAACCCGAGGAGGCCAAAGCCACAAAGGGAAGAAGGCAGCAAGCCACACCAGGACTGGACACAAAAGCCCAGAGCAGCAGGGGCAGAGGAGGCCAACCCCAAAAACAACAGCAGACAGATGACCAAACAACAAAGAGGCCAGCAAAAAATGCAAAACCAACAAAGGGAACCGAACAGGCTCAGCCAGGGCGGGGACAGGGCCAACTCCCACAACACCAGAACTCCCAACCCCAAAGGGGGGGAAAAGACCAGGCAGGGCCCAAGCCTAGGGCAACCAGGAACTCCCGGTAGAACCCAAACGGGAACCAATCAGGCACAAACCCACCAAACCACATCGGGCAGACAAGAACAAGAACAAACCAGGAAGCCAGGACTGGAGCCAAGCAAACCGCAGATGCAGGAGGACCCCCAGGCCCAACCAGCCCCCGGAAGGAGCCCACACAGTGCACAAGCTGAAGCAAAGAGCAGGGAGGCCAAAGAGGCAACAGCCAAAGCGGAACCCAGAGGAAGCAGAGAAGCCAGAGGCACAAGCAGCACCAGACTCTGGACAACCAGCCACCAGGAGAACACCCCCCCAGAGTGGGCAAGACAACACCACCCTACCCCACCCCAACAGGTGAGGGGGGCACACCGAAAGGCACCCCACACTGGGAGCAGAACCCGGGGGAGCCCGCAGGGAAGACAGGAGCGAACCAGGACACCAACCACCAGGAAAAGGACCGGGGAAGCCAGGAAACACACCCAGGAGGCAACACGGAAGCCACAGCACAGCCAGCCAAAATCCAGGAGGTACAGCCGGAGGCCAAGCTGAACCAGCCACCAGCTGGCAGACCAGGAGGAACAGGACACAAAGCCAGCACCAACAATGCGAGCCGGAGGACAAGGCAAAGGCAACACACCAAGCAGAGCCTGCTGGAGCCAGAAGGAACCACAGAACACCAGCACCCCACAAAGCCTGAACAAGACCAGACACAACCCAGGGGCAAACAGAGCGGAAACACCGCCAGCAACCAGAATGGACAAACCAAAAGGAGAGCTGGGGCAACGGAAGAAACCGGAGCCCAACACCAGCCCAATGAACCAAACCTGTGAAGAACAGCGGGCAGGATGAGGCCCAGGAGGGAACACAATGGCACAGCCAAAACACCGATGTGCCAGGCCCAGACATCCCGAGAACACCCAAAGCAAGGACGCAGGACCAAAAGAAGGCACCCAGGGACAAAAGGAGGGAGGGGGAAACAGGCACAAGGCCAAGCATCCTCACCAGAACCCCAGGCAGACCCCCAACAGGGAGAACAACAGAGGAGCAGGAAAACGAGTTGCAAATTACCAGGATAAGGCACTTGAGAAAAACAGCCCGGCCCAAACAGCATGCACAGGGATCCCCGACCCCCTGGGATCCCTGGAAGGGAGCAAACACAGGCGAACCCCCACACAGAATGCACCACTGAGGGGGAGGGGAACCGGAGCAAGAAACAATGCCCCCTAATCCCCGACCAAGCCAAGGCACAACACCAGCCAAAACGCCAAAGCAGGAAGAGCACACACCCAGGGTGCCGGCACCCCAGGGAAAGAAAAGACCAAACCTCAGGCAACAGCCAGGCTGCGAGGAGGCCTGCGGCACCAAGCCCACCAATGGAAAGCCAGAAGCAGACCCCAGGCGCAACCACCAAAAGGAAGAGCACACAGAAGAAATGGGCCCCAAAAAGTACAGGGACGGAACATGAGTACCAGCCGTGAAACAGGAAGGCACAAGCACCAGGCAGAAGCACCCAGCAGAAAGGGACCGCAGCAGGAGCAACTACAGACCGAGCATCACCACCGCTGGAACCAAGAGACAGGTGAAGCCCAACCCAAAGAGAAGTCAGAGGCCACTGAAGCAAGCCCCAGCAAAAAAAAACACCAGCTTGCGCAGAACGGAGAGCCCAGAACGCCACGAAGACAAACCAGGGCAACCCCCAAAAAGAAAGCGGAGCGCAACAGAAGGGGAAAACAAGGGCCAAGCCAAGGATCCCATGGAAGTCAGGAACCGCGCAACCGCAGGAGACAGCAACCCCCAGCTTGGAAGACACAAGCGTACGGACATGGCGGTAGCCAGCCCGACCGCACAAAACAGCCCACGGGTAGAGGACAAACACCCCAGGCAACACAAAGCCAAAGCCATGGTGGAAGCAAAGAGGACCACACACGGAGGAGACCCGAGGCACAAACCTCGGCATCCCTAGGCCACACAGGGCTCCCAAAGCACTAACAGGAGGGCCAAAGCAGAGGGATCCAGGAGCAGGGCACGAGACCACAAACATGCAAACCACAGCAAAGCATGAGAAACAGTGCCAGAAGAAAGGAGCCCCAGCAAACCGAAAGAGAGCAGGAACCCACAGGATCACAATGCCACAGACCAACAGGGGAGCACCGCAGAACAACAGCCGAGAAGACTAACACACAAAATACGGATGGCACCCGACGAGGGGGCGGAAGGGAGACAGGCCCCACGCCATCCGCTGGCAACCCACACCCATCTCAAAGGCCGACAGCACTAGGCAGCACCCAGCAGGGTGCAACACCCCCGGCATCCAGGCTACGGCAAAAGGCGGAGGAACAGACCCAGAAGATGACCGGGCCAGAGCTAGGCAACCTCGAAGGATACGACCAGAGGCGCAGAGGGCAAGCGAGGCAAAGACACCAGCCCAGGAACCAAAACCAGGATACAGCACCCTGGATTGCCAGGCAATCACCCATCCAGGCACGCCCCACAAGAGAGAGCACCCTGCACAGGAACCATGTGTCGGACAGCCACACAAGGACCAGACCTTCACAAATATGAATGAATGAATGAATGAATATAAAACTTATAAAGCACAAACTTAGCCCGAAGGCATCAAGGTGCTGCAGACAGGATCAGTATATCAAAGTTCACAGGTTACTAAAACACAAAGATTACGGGAGATGAGGGCTGGAACAAGAGAAGAGCCAGGTCTGCAATGATTTCCTAAAGGCAGAATGTAAATCCAAAGTGGAAACTGAGGGAGGAAGCAGATTCCACAAGTTGGCGCCCAATCTGGCTTTCCTAAACCTGGAAACTGGTACCCAATTCCTACTAGCCGATCTCAGGTTCTTGCTAGGTATATATCTGTGAAACAGTTTATTAATGCCTTCAGCACCTCTGTTGTGCAAGGCCTTGTGTACAAGACACAGGGCTTTAAACACAATTCTCCTCCCAAGTGGGAGCCAATGAAGGCTCCTAATGGTGGATGAAACCGCATGAAAGTTAGGAAGACCCATCACCAGCCTAGCCGCTGCATTCTGCACCAGTTGGAGACAATGCAGGAGTCCCTTATTCATTCCTAAATAAAGTGCATTGCACTAATCCAGCCTAGATACCACAAGGGCGACCACTGCTTGTTTCCGAGCTGTAAGGGAGAGAAAATAAAAGATCGTCCTAAGAGTCCTTATCATCCAACAACAAGTTGCAACCGTTCTATTTATTTGTGACTTTAATGACAAAGAGGAGTCTACAATAATGCCTAGGTTCTTGGCACTTAGACAGGGCACAGGGAAGGCTCCTAGAGAAACAGGCCACCAGGCCTCTGACCAAATGTCCTGCTTGTCTCCAAAAATTATAACCTCAGTTTTATCCCCATTGAGTCTAAGATAATTCTCCACCATCCATGCAGCCACCGCTTCCATGCAATTATTAAAATTTGCTGCTGAGGCTGACACACTCTCTGTGATGGAAATCAGAATCTGAGTGTCATCAGCATAGGATAGGACTTCTAAACCAAAATACCTAACCACAGCAGCAAGCGGGGAAATAGATATTGAAGAGAGTAGGACTCAATGAGGATCCCTGAGGAACTCCACAAAACAATTTCTTGGGGGAAGACCAAAATTGACCCATCTTGACTATCTGTGACCTATCCATAAGGAAATATGACAAAAGGTTAAATGCTGATTCCTCTATCCCAATTTCCTGGAGCCTACCAACCAGCCTACTTGGGGAAATCGTATCAAAGGCTGCTGTCAGGTCAAGGAGGATCAGCAAGGTGGTATGACCAGCATCAACCTGTTGCCGAATATTGTTAAAGACAACAGTTAATGCCGATTCTGTTCTGTGATCCCTCCTGAACCCATGATGCGAACCATCGAGCAGTTGGTATTCCTCCAAGTAGCAACTGAGATGGCGGTTAAGATGTTTTTCCAGGATTTTGGCAAGGACCGGCAACAAAGAGATGGGCCTATAGTTTTTGGATTCGGTTGGATCAAGGGAGGCCTTCTTGAGCAGGGGTTTTACCATGGCAGTTTTCCATGCGTTGGGAAAATGGCCAGCAGAGATGGCGGAGTTGATGATAGTCGTTAGAGGAGATGTATCTACCTTTTTCCCCAGTTTCAGGATCGTAAGAGGACACAATACCAATGGGGACCCAGACCTAATCCCACTCAACAGCAATTCAGTTTCTTCTTGACGAATAGGTGGAAAAGATCTTAGGCGACAGTTCCCCGTAGGAACTTTCACTGAATCAAGAGGAAGAGATGTTTTAACCTTCCCCAGATTTGAATTCTCTAGGGAGGTATAAATGTCATTAATTTTGGTATAGAAAAAGTCTGCAATTTTCCCTCAGAAATCCTGGGAAGCCTCTGTGCTGGCACTAGATGCGGGGACTAAGAGGGGGTTGATAATAGAGAAAAGTTCCCTAGAAGATCTAGTAGCTTCGGTCATGGCTAAAAAATAGGAAACCTTTTCCTCTCTAATAGGTTCCTTATATTCCCTTAGCCGGCTTTTATGCAGTTCCCCTTCTACTCTACAAAAGTCCGTCCGCCATTTTCTTTCCTGCTGTCGGTAGGCCTGCCTGAGTTTCCTCAATCTCTCAGAAAACCAGGGGGCAGAAGGACGTTTTCTTGCCTCATAATGCTTTTGAAGGGGGGCAAGAGAGTCCAAGGCTGTTATCAGCCAGCTGATAAACTCCTTGTACATGTTATTAACATCGACATGAGAAGAGGGGCAATATTTACCGAGTTTATCATGAAGAGCCTCCTTACTAACCCGTCTGAGATTTCTCTTCCATTCCACCCTATTCCTGTCACAGGTGTCTAAAGCAGGTGCTGCTATTACAAGGGTAAAAGGAATAGCGGAATGGTCAGACCAGGAGAGGGGAATAGGATCCAGCACCGTAATCCTCGAGTCATTGGAAAAAATCCCATCAAGGATGTGTCCAGCCGTTTGTGTGGAACTCTTCACTAACTGAGGGAAACCACAAGATTCCATGATTTCCAACAAGGCCTGGGTTTCAGGGCAAACGTCTTCTCTAAATAGAAGTTAAAATCCCCTAGAAACGTAACCTTTGAATGAACTAAATAAGGCTCTATTCGGTTACTAAAATTTTGGGGAAACAGGGCTCTGGGTCCGGGGGCGTCGATAAGTAATCACTCCACTAAAACTATCAGTCGGAAGAACCTTCAGGGAGAAATAAAGAGCCTGATAGGCCTCTGTGGGAGAGGTAAGGTCCTCTGTAAAGCAGGAGTGAACATCTTTATACATACCCCTAAACCTCCCCCCAATTTCCCCTCCCTATCCTGTCTCACTAGGAGATACCCTGAAGGAATTGCCTCTACTAGATCAGGGCCCGAGCAATCTCTGGCCCATGTTTCTGTAATATCTCCACATTGTCAATGACTGGGACGAGGACATATGGGAACTGAGAGTAATGAAATAGGAAATATTCTTTGAATTAGAAAAGTGTTTTTTAGCTACAATTTTTTTAATTCTGAGCTTTGAACGATTAGTGATTCAAAAAAAATAGTTCTGTTATACATGTATGTAAGAAAACAAACTATCAGAAAGTCAGCCAAATGATGAGAAAATATGCAAATGTTATATACATGTGAGTCAGTTTAACTGGGCTAATGTTAAGAAATATTTATATATGTATAATACCTCTATAAGAGCATACAGCACTCCTGTTACAGATATAACTACCACAAGCCCAGGGAAGATGGAGAAGAGTACATCATCTGAATCAACGACTGCACAAACCACATCTCAATCTGTACACCATGCAGAAAGGCACATCATTAAGAAGTACAGACTGAATCACTATTTACCAAAAGAATTTCCTTTCCATGATTTGGTTGTTACTTCTGCTAGAACCAGGGGATAGCAACACAGAGGTGAACAATAGAGGGAGGTGGGTTCCTAAAGTGTGTGATGGTAATACTCTCAAGAACAAAATTCTTGACAGGATTATAAGTATGACCAATCCGTTGTTACGAGTGGGAAAGGAAAAAGACCATTTTCTTTTAATAGCCCTCACTAACTCTAAAAGTGACTTGCTTCATCATAGGGGTCATTCCAACTCCTAAAAGTCGGGGTGGGCACAACCATGTTTCAGGGTGCACTAAAAGAAATTGTGTAGGGGGCATACCGTTAGAGATAAAATTCCTCACCCACTCCTAAAGCAATCTTTAATAATGGAGTGGTAGGGAAGGTTAAAATATATAGGGCCCGATTCACAGAATGAACTTAAGACTCAATCCTAAACTTACTACTATTTTGGTATTCACAGAATGCACTTACTACTTTTGGTATTCACAGAATGAACTTACTACTTTTGATATTCACAGAGGTTAGGATTTTGTCTTAAGTCTGTCTTAAGTCTGTCCTAAGTCTGTCTTAAGACTAACTTAAGGCAAAATCCTAACTTCTGTGAATACCAAAAGTAGTAAGTTCATTCTGTGAATACCAAAAGTAGTAAGTGTATTCTGTGAATACCAAAATAGTAGTAAGTTTAGGATTGAGTCTTAAGTTCATTCTATGAATCAGGCCCATAGAAACTAGCTTTAGGATGTAATGGACCTATGACCCTAAATTCAGCATCAACATGTTTCAGTCCTTCCTATCTGGCTCAAATAGGTCCGGGGCTTTTGTCAGGGTGGAACGTAATGAAGTTACTTCCCCCAAAGACTGTGAGTGCATGTAAACCTTTTGCCTTGAGCACTTCTAAAGGTTAAAAACTGTACAAGCCTATTACTTGCCACTGGTTTGGATGAGGAATTACCCCAACACATTAGGGCAAGAGTTTCCCAAGGGAGCACCGGCTGGGGATTGTGACTACATGACTCATGACTACATGACACATGTGGCCCAAAGTGTTTTAAAGTTGGGGTCTTCCAAACATAATTTCACTTTTGTTTGCTTATCTGATTATGATGTTCAGGGTACACAGCTTATCCTTACAGCAAATCATTTTTAACACCACTACGAATCCCAACAATGCCTGGGATGTCTCCTCCAATGAGGCCATGTATTTTAGCGTAAAATGCATCCTTGAATCAATGTGTGTGCTTGAATGCACTGTGAACAAGAGCTGCTCATTTTTTGTTGGTTGCATGATTTGCAGTAAATGTTTATTGCAAATAGCTTGATTTGCTATAATTGTTTACTGCGCACGGTACATAGTTACCTGAAGCGATGTTATGGCGCAATATCAGGAATTTAAAATGACAAATGTAAGATGAATTTCTTAAAATTACACAGAGTACACTAGATTATTTTCTATTTCACAAATGGTTTGTAAGAACAGGGGAGCCTGTGGAGTGATCATTCATTTGAGCTCCTGAAACTCCTGTTCCGACATATGGACAAGATTTGGGAGTCATTCTACATTTTCTTGGGTAAGTCTGCAAGATTGTTGTGTTATGTTTTATGCTTCAAAACATTGTACTATTAAGAAATGTCCCCTTCAAACCTGAAGCCCAGGGTGATATTGATGAGATTTCAAAACAAAAAGACGATGATGAGGATGAAGGCAGTGACCTCAGGTGTGAATGTATTGTAAATAACTTTGACTGATGGTAACTGAGTGCATTTTTTTATTTTTATTAATCCATTATGGACATATCTTCTTTTAAAATGTATGCTACTGATTACTGTTCAAGATTATCTCGAAAGTATGTTTGTTTCAGGATTGTTTTTAGAAAGTACACTGATATATGGACAACATCTGACATATATTGATGAGTATGCTATGACAGATCTTAAATATCCGATTCTCAGGAAAAGTTATATATTTTTAATAAAGGTTAAAATATATGAGCACAGCCATATTCTGCAAGTCATCTGTGGATGCTTTGAAGTCTTGCACACATACTGTTGATTGAGTGCAAGTTGTCTATTTATTCATGGAATGCTTATGAAAATAATATTGGTACACTTCTTCTGAGTTATAGAGTGATGCAAATTTAACTCAATTTCATGTATGGTACCTGAGCCATGTTGTGTCCAAGTCTAGAAATTGTACTTGATGAGGTAATCTGTAGCATATCTGTTGAAATTGGTTTTAGATTATAACTGTATCTATGACTATAATAGCCTAGAGTTTTTGGACATCCCAATGTTTAATAAAAGACACCTATGTGTGCTGCTAACATATCTGAAAATAACAGATATTAACAAAATGTAGTACTGACCCATTCCATACATTGCAATGTTAAAGGCATACTTTATTTTTCATTACGCCTCATCGGAATATTTGTTGGATTTTCTGGGACTTGTGACTTTTATGCATGATTCTTTATGAAGAGAAGTGTTTTTTTCATTGGTGACATGTCCTTATTCCTAAATGGGCATTTAGTTGTAAACAAAAATGAATTAAACAGATAATGTAACAAACCACTAGAGATCTAGTTTTACATGCTGAGATGAGGGTCATTTAAATTGTAATTTATGGAATGCGTAATATGTGAATATGTGTAAATTGTGTTAACTTTTATTATTTTTGCACATATTATGTCTATTTTCCTAACACATCAATACATTTTTTATATTTGTGTAAAGAAGGTCGTAGGTCGTTGCATGCACAATTTTCATTTATTTTTTAATTTTTAAAATATGAAACAAAATCATGTTTCAGATTCACTCAAACTTGTAAGTAGATTAGGAAATAATTATGAACCAGGAGTTATTAAGGGGCATATTATCAAGCCCCTGCGATAATTATTGCTATCGCTGGAATATATCGCCAAGTTAGCGCTGTATTATCAACGATTAGCGCTATGGCGATAAATATTTCAGCAATAGCGGGGTTTCCATGGAACATCACTGGTTTTCCAGCGATGTTCCATGGAAAACTACGATAAGCTTGATGATAGGCCCTGTGGCCTTAGCCACACAATCCACCTCCTATGTTAGGTGTGCCTTAATCAGGAATTTAACAGGCGTTAAATTCCTGAGTTAAGGAAGAGTTAGCGCAATTTAAATATTGCTACGACTCATTGTTTATATCGCAAAGTTGCCTTTGCAATATTTTTCCATGTTGTTTTCACAGCCATGCCTACTTTGCAACTCATTATTGATGCGAGGCGTGTGAAAACCAGGAGCTAAGTCATGAAAACATGTCCTTGTAAATAATGCGATATAATTATCGCCGCTTTGTGCCCGAAAAACGGACGATATAGCGGTGATAATTGTATCGCCTGCCCTTGGTAATATGCCCCTGAGTCCTTTTCCAGACAACAGTCAATGAGTGGACTGGAAATATGTGGCCTTATGGTGGATAAGGTGATTAGCCCATGTGCTCACATTAGGACATGACATTTTTTACTTTTTTTGTGACTTTTTGGGTATTATCCTCAGCCAGGTCAGATTAATTGACCTCTATTAATGGTCACTGAAGCAGCCAGAGTCTCCAGAGGGGAAACAGTGACAGGCTCTGTGTGCATGTATCCAGCTAACAATGTGGCTCCCAGCTGTAAATATTTCGGGCAGCAGAGGGTAATTGACCATGAAAAGCGTTAGATAAATGAAACACAGTTGCAGAAATTGCTCTTAAGTCATGCTGCACCATTTGAGAATATAAAGTGTGGACACTCGGGTGATGCTCCAGAACATCATTTTGTGTTCTCTGGAAATCATGTTGGGTCTTCATGAAATCGTCTGGGAGCTTAAAAGTATAATCTAGTTCCACTCTTCATCCTGCCACATAGCTGCGCTCATTTGATTTTGAACCACAGTTCGTCCTACCCCAGCCCTCTTCAACCTGCCCTTTGACCCTTCCAGGTGTAGTGTGCCTTGGATGGATTTTTATTTATTTATTTATTTAAATCGTTTTATATAGCGCTGGCTAGACCCAAGGGTATCAGAGCGCTTTACAGGGTTGGCAGTAAAGACAAGGGGCCAGATGTAGGTAGGCTTTTACCGGGTGGTAACGGCCGAAAACCGGTAAAATCGGCCGTTACCGAGGAAATGAGATGTAGGAGGCCGGAAAATACCGATGTTCTTAAAATCCGAGTCGGAAACATACCGACTCGGTAAGAATGACCCGGTAAAATTACCGTGTCGGAATCTACCGTATACATAAATACCGAGTTCGTATTTTCCGACTCGGTAAATCAGAAACGGTAAAATGAGCCTTGGAGATGTAGGTAAGCCCAAAAATACCGATTCTGCCGAAAAACGGTATTTTTAAGTCGGTATTTACCATGCATTGAAAGCAGGTGGTAACCAAGGGAGGGCTATAAAAAAAGTCCCAAAATGCACCTCAGGACCCATGATGGCGGCTTTCTACATCATAGCAAGACGGCAGAGACTACAGGCAGCAGGACAGAGAGAATGGCTAAGGGAGGAACAAGTGTACAGGCAGAGGATAACACTGTTCCAACTGACAGAGCCTGAAATACTGCAGAGGTACAGGCTACACCCAGACACCATCAAGCAATTGATCAGGGACCTACACCCTCTCCTGGACCACCCAACACCCAGGGCCCATGCCATCCCACCTCATGTCCAGGTGCTATGTAGCTTACACCTGCTGGCCTCAGGGAGCTACCAGAGTGTGATAGCTGTAGTGGGTGGCGTGTCCCAGGGCTGCCTGTCCCGCTTCTTCAGGAGGTTTCTTGACGCCATGATGCAGAGGATGGGGCATTATATTAAATTCCCTGTTACACCGGCAGATTTAGCCAAAACCAAGACTGACTTTTATCAACTGGCACACTTCCCTCACGTGATCGGCTGCATCGATGGCACCCACGTCCCACTCTGTCCACCTGCAGCCACAGAGCACATATACAGGAATCGCAAATCGACGCACTCCATCAACGTCCAGGTCATATGTAATGCAGGTAACCTCATCACTGACATCGTAGCCAAGTTCCCCGGAAGTACCCATGATTCATACATATTCCAGAACAGTGGAATATACACACGCCTACTTGCCGGAGAATTTGGAAATGGATACCTGCTAGGTAAATCACATTGACACACCCTGACACTCACATCAGATCTACGTCTCAAGTACTTGCAATTAATGTCTATCTTTCTCCCCCTAGGCGACAGTGCATATGCCCTGCGGTCCTTCGTGCTCACTCCCTACCTCAACCCATCCACCAGGAGTGAAAGGCGATACAACGTGGCTCACAGATCCACACGAAACGTAGTTGAGCGCACATTTGGACTCCTAAAGAGCAGGTTTCGCTGCCTCCACAAGAGTGGAGGTGCACGGCAGTACACCCCAATCATCTGCTGCAAAATAATAGCGACCTGTGCAATGTTGCATAATCTCGCCACCAAGCAAGGCACTGAGGTGGAGCTCACATTTCATGAGGACATTGATGACGACCCAGAGGTGGCAGAGCCCCAAGCCACAGTGGCAGCAGCAGCTACAGATGGGAGACTGAGACGGGCAGAGGTTACACAACAATATTTCTGAGTGAGTAAAGAGACACAGGCATGAATGTAACTTTGTGTAAGTAGTTTAATAATCACTACGCCACAGCATTGTTAGCTCACATTGGGCTCACTAATACTAACACTCCATGAGTGTGTTGTCACGGTTCACACCACCGTGACTACAGCCTTGGGTGGAGTGCAAAGTCATTGTTTGTGGCCACGGGCCACAGGGCGGGGCTGCTGTGGCTGTGAGCCTATGTCCTCACGCTGGCCTGTCAAACTTCCCCCACGCCTGCCACTCCTCCGTAAGTCATGCACAGGAGTGCTTGCACCACTCCTGCTGGTGGACCCCTCGCTTTCGGCAGCACAAGTGTCGCCTCCAGTGCCAGTCTGATGCGCGAGCACTAGCTCCATGGCAGTGGTCATCCTGGCCATACCTTCACTTAAATTGGTGCAGCACTGCACTATGGCATCCTGCATCGTGACTGACCGTCTGCACAGCAGAGTGGTAGCAGTTGCAAACCTGTTCAGGGCCTTGGTTTGCTGGCGCACATCCACACGGGCCTTGCGTCTCTCCAAATGGTCCCTGTCCAATTTGTCACACAGGACAGTCATGCACTGTGTGATATCTGAAATTCCTGACGCCATGGATTGTATGCCTTCTGCCATGTCCCCTATGCCCTTGCCTACTGCTTCCAGTTTATTGTTAGTTGTGCGTGCGTGCCTCTGAACCCCCATCATTGCTTTTGCCTGCAGGCGCTGCACCTTCACCATGGTGGCCTCCAGTCCGCAGAAGACACCTTGGACTTGCCGCACATCCTCTACCTCCCGTGGCCGTCGCCCTCGGACACTGGCCCGCGTGACTCTGGGACTGGGCTGCTGCTCGGTGTTGCCTCTGTCCTGTGTGTCACCCTCCACCTCCTCCTCCTCCGATGATGTTTGCAGTATTCTGCGAGGGGGCACATCATGGCTCCTGACTCTTCCCAGCACTGGGGATGGTGATGTGGGGGTGGGTGATAGTTCTGCCGCTCCTGTGTCCTGACTACCAAATAGGAGAGGGGAACGTGGATATTCAGCAGTTGCCTCCTCAGGTATCGGGGCAGCCTGCTCTTGGTCCTGCCCTCCGTGAGAAGTGCTAGGTCCGGCTCCTTCCCTCCTCTTCTCTCTGACCTCAGCTGTGCTGCGCTTTGACTCTCCTGTGGACAGACATGGACATTGTGTCAGTAATGTTGTTCACCTGTGTCATGAGATTAAATACACTTCTATTGCACATTTGCCTGTCTCTCATTTGCCTATGCTACTTGTCTGTTGCTCCCCTTGCTGCAATGCACGCTGACTGCTCTGAGGTATCTACACATGACTACATTTCCCAGGATGCATTGCAGGACATTAGTTAAACCTGTTGTGGAGTCTGATTTATCCTGTGAGGGGAATAGGTAAAAGGGTAAATGATATTGTTCCTGCATCTTACCTGCTTTCTTTGCTCCTCTTGCTGAGCTGTCTGCGTCTCCTATTCCGTGTATACATTCCTTCTCAAGGGTTGTAGCGACCATCTCCTCAATGTCGGTGAGTCTGGGGGCTCTGTTTCTTCCGCCTCCTGTAGCAGCACTTTCCTTGCGGTGGGCAGCAAGCTTTTTTTTGGTGATTATGCGGATGTCATACCACCGTTTTTTTAGGTCTTCAAGGTCACGGTGGGTGACACCAATGGCATTTACCTTGCCTTGTATGTCCAACCAGGTGCTGCGCTTGATTGATTCAGCAACATGCAGAGTTTGCTTTCCAAATATTTTCCCATAATGTCTGACAACCTCCGAAATCAGCACCTGCAGTTCCTCCTGGCTGAACTTCTGCTTCCTTTTGCGCTCAGCAGCTTCTCTCTGTGCCTCCTGGCTCTCCATCTTGCTGTGTAGTTTGTGTCAGGAAAGGCTGCTCCACACTCTGTCCTCCTGCTCTCCTGACTGTTTGTTTCTGCACCTGCATGGGCGTGGCCTGTCCCAGGTACTGGGGTGTGGTGCTTGGATCTGATTGGTTAGTTCCCCTGTGGCTTGGAATTTGGGTGTGGTTGAAGTACCTGATTGGTTCACAGGCACACATGTTTGTCAGTTTCAAATTCTTCGGCGGATAGTTCCGACACGGTAAATACCGGGTCGGTTTTTCCCGACTCTGTATTTTCCGGGTCGGAAGTTGCCATTCATTCCTATGGGCCATGGCACCGGTGGATCGGTTTTGGTTTTTCCGTCTCGGATTTTACCGTGTAGGTATATTCCGAGTCGGTAAATACCGTTTCCGAGTACCGACAGGTTCCGAGTCGGTATTTTATACCGTCATTGTTACCTACATCTCATTTTCCTCCTCGGTAATACCGAGTCGGTATGACTCGGTATTTAAGAGGTCGGTAAATATTATTTACCTACATCTGGCCCAAGGTGCGATAATTACATAACAATCGTACAAAAAATGAAAAGCAAAATATACGAGCAAGATGTAAAGAGCAATAAATATCTAGACAAAGAAATAGGAAGTAGCATCTAGTTCAAAACAAGGGATTGAGTAAACTATGTGGGCAATGTTGTCTGGGGGAAGTGGGGGTAAGTATGGGGGAAGGGAGAAGGGCGAGGTGATAGTATGTTGGAGTATGCAGGGAATCTATGAGAGCAAATGGAAGGCGGATGAAGAGCCCGAGGGAGGGGAATGGAGGAAAATGTGGGAGAGAGGGACGGGGTTAGTAGGTCAGGTATAATGCAATGAGCAACATAGTACCATAATGGGCAGGATGTGAAAACTTAGAAGACGGAGAGATCATGCACCCCAGTATTTGAGGCGGAGGTGACGCATGAGATCTTTTTTTGAAGCTGAAGTATGAGGGGTTGCAACACAGATTTTT